>NC_139459.1:174527500-175727500 GCF_057233095.1 Heloderma suspectum
TTAGACTTACCGTGCATCTACAGCCAACACCTGCTGCCACACTGCTGCCATTCCCCACACTGCCACTGGCTGCTCAGGGGAGCTTGTAAGTGGGCGCCTGCAATCGGACAGTTACAGAGAAGTCAGTGTCAGCAATGTGTGTGGAAAGGGGCACAATCCGAAGCTGTGTTCATCAGCACGCACCTTTCAAGCCAAAGGGTGGCCATGACAACGTATTTCATTAAGAACATAAGAATCATAGAATCACAGAATAGTAGGGCTGGAAGGGGCCTATAAGGCCATCAAGTCCAACCCCCTGCTCAGTGCAGGAATCCAAGTCAGAGCATCCCTGACAGATGGCTGTCCAGCCTCATCTTGAATGCCGCCGGTGTGGGAGAGCCCACCACCTCCCTAGGTCATTGGCTCCATTGTCGTATTGCTCTAACAGTAAGTTTTTCCTGATGTTCAGCTGGAATCTGGCTTCCTGTAACTTGAGCCCATTATTCTGTGTTCTGCGTTCTCGGATGATTGAGAAGAGATGCTGGCCTTCCTCTCTGTGACCACCTTTCAAGTACTTGAAGAGTGCTATCCTATCTCCCCTCAGTCTTCTCAAGGCTAAACACGCCCAGTTCTTTCAGTCTCTCCTCATAGGACCCTGCTGGATCAGACCAAGGGCCCATCTAGTCCAGCATTCTGTTCACACAGTGGCCAACCAGCTGCCTGTGGGAAGCCCACAAATGGGACATGAGTGCAACAGCACCCTCATGCCCATGTTCCCCAGCAACTGGCATACAGCCCCTGATACTGGAGGTAAGATATAGCCATCATGACTATTCAAGATGATTTAGCTGTTCAGTTTACCACATTGAGCAGAGGCAATGTGTAGAGAAGGCAGAGAATCATGAACCTGCACAGCTATCCCACAGCAAAACATAAAAAGCTCTGTGACAGTGGTTCTGACAAAGTGAGGAGGAACTATTTCAAGCAGATGACAGGACTCTGCCACTGATGGGAATGGTAGCATATAATTTTCTGCAGAGTAAGGGAGACTACTGATTGTGTGTCCTGTATTTGGAGCATTGCATACTCCATGAATCTGCTTTTCTGGAAGGAAGGAAGGAAGGAAGGAAGGAAGGAAGGAAGGAAGGAAAGATTGGGATTTTACAGTGAGGAGCCAAGATGCTCCCTCCACAGCAATAGGGCAGTAAATCTGTGGTACTTGAACTGGGATAGCAAACTGTCAAACCATGTATAGTTTCAGGCCTGCAGCATGAGTTTGCACCCCCACCCCAGACCTATTATTAGCTTAATGATTCTTGGAAGCTCTACCCAGGGAGGGTTATCCCCCCCCCCAAACATACACAACACACAGCAGCTTGGCAAAAGAGGGATCCAGCCCCCAAGTTTAGGAAGTTGGCCGTGGCTGCATTAGAGTGTCTGTATGAGATAACAGCAACTTGTGACCTCCAAGCCAAATCCAGCCCTCTGCAGGGTACCATCCGGTCTCCCATACTCCTCCCTCACGCCCATACTCCTCCCACCCCCAAGGCAAGAGAGGGATATGGATGAGCAGCATCTGTGGCAACAGGACTTTGCAGCAGGTCATTTTGCTGGGTAGGAGACCTCCTCAAAGGGGTCCAAATTGTTGATCAGGGATTGTGCCGAATGAGGGGAAGGGGGATAGAAAGGGTTGATGCTGTGTGGTGTGATATAGGGATGAGCAGCAATGACATAGGCTAAATTGGGGCGCGGGGGAATAGAATAATCTCGTGGGGATTTCATGGGATAAGAATTAATGAAGGCGATCCTATTACGTGGGAGGGGGAGGGAAGGGAAGGGTGAAGCTTTGCGTGTGAGGCTGGGATGGCACTGGCTTGTTTCTATGGTAACGGGGAGACTCAGGCAAGAGAAGGCAGAACAGGGATGTGGCTGTGGGGTTATTATGGGTCGGGAGGGTGGAGGGCGCGGGGCTTCCTAAGGCAGAGAGTGACACGGCCACAGGGTCTCTATGCCGTGACTACATCATTTGTCAAAGGAGAGGCCAAGATTGCAGGAAAGGGGGTGGAGAAGTGGCAATGCCGGCTTGTTTCCATGGTGACAGGGCCCGGGGAGGGAGCGTTATGGGGTGGCAGCGGGTTACAGAGGCGGGACACGCTTGCCCTCCTGAAGGGTTTAGGGTAGCTTGGGCCGGGGCGGTACCTGCAGCGGCTCCCGGTTTCTCAGTCCCTGCGATGGCCGGCAGTAGCGGCAACAAGAGCAGCGGAAGAAAGGGGAGAAAAGGGAGGAGGAAGATCGGAGGTGGAGCCCCGCCAGCTCCGGCCCAGAAGCAGCAGCGGCGCATGCGGAGCGCCGCCCTCGCCTCGCCTCGCCTCGCCTGCCCTGGCGTCTCACGCACAAAGCCCCGCTTTCCAGAGACAGGCGGTGGCCCGCTGCAAGCCGCGACGGGGTAGCTTTTGGGCTGCAGCGCTCTAGTCCGGGCGGTCCTTGTTTTCCAGTGCAAGGCGGTTGATAAGAAGAGTGTCCCTAAGCAGGTGCAGAGTGCATTTCCGTCCCGATCAACGATTGGGGCGAAGGGATGAATCCTATGCATGTTTAGACCGAAAAATGTCGTAGAACTCCCAGCATTACCCAGCAAGCTAAGCTTTTAGGACTTTTTTCTGTCCAAACATGCATAGGATTGTGCCCTAAGATAATTAGGTGCAGTTTCTAAACGGAGGTGAAACCCGGCATTTCTCCCCCTCCTCTCTTTTATACGTTTATTACTCCTTGCGCGCCGTATTACTCTCCTTTACTCTCCTTGTACTCATTATTTCTGCTTGTCAATGGTTCATCTAAAAGGAGCTTAAACCAGTCTCAAGGCCACACCCTGTAATTCGAAAGCCCTGCTCCCTCATAATTCCAGAAATGTGCGGGAGCGGGTTGTGACTATTCTTGTGTGACGACAGAAAGTCGCTTTGTACATTTATTCAGTTATTTAAGTTCTATCCAGCCTTTCCACCAAAAAACGGCGCTCAAGCTGGCTTACAAAATCCAGATTCAAACCAAAATCTGAATTCAGGCCTAATTTAAAAACAAACAAATGCAATTAAAAACAACAATAAAAGAGACAAACAGCACCAACCAATAAAAAAAGCTCCTTCAGCAACTGACCACCTTATATGCCAAAGGCCTGCCTGAACAAAAACGTCTTTGCTGGCTATGGAAGGGCAGCAGAGAGGGAGGCAGCCTAGCTTCCCTCAGCACAGAGTTCAAGAACCCAGGAGCAGCTCCTGGGAAGGCCCTTCTTTGCATCCCCACCAAATACGCCTCTGATGGTGGTAGGACTGACAAAAGGGCCTCCCCTGAAGATCTTAAAACAGGCTCATATGGGAAAAGCCAGTCCTTCAGGTAGCCTGGTCTCAACCCATACAGGGCTTTCTATATCATAATAGGGCCATTCCACCAGACCTGCTAAAGAGCCCCCCTCATGAAGGCTCCTGCTCCCTCAACTGTTACCACCACCAGCCTTTCCAGAAGGCTGAGCTGAGGGAGATGAGACAGAGCACAGGGCCTTTCCACCACCCTTGCTGAAAGAATTCATTCCCCTCCTTCCCTCTCCATTCTTTTGTCCTTGCGTGTCGTGTCTTTTGAGATTATAAACCTATGGGCAGGGACTGTCTTGTTTAATTGGTTATATGTAAGCTGCTCTGGAAGCCTTTTCTGGCTGAGGAGCAGCATAAAAATAATTCAATTAAATCATCGGTATCATCATTTAAAATTGTGCCTGGAAACAAACCAGTAGCCAGTGAAGCTGTTGTAATGAGGGAGTTACATGCTCCCTGTAACTGGCCTGGGTCAACAGTCTAGCCACAGCATTTTGGAGCAGGTGAAGACAGAAAGAGGGGCTCTTATTAAAACTTTGCACAACACAAAGCTGAGCGCTAGAATAGGGGTGGGGAATTGGGAAGATAAGCCCTCTAATAACCACTGATTACCTGTAAACCCCAGAGTCCAATATTATTTGTGAGGTACATTAAGTTATCATCATCTGTATAGCACGATTAGGGTGCACAGTACTGTACAGAGTAACTTAAAACAAGAAGCAGGCCCCTAGGAGCATACAGTCTAAATTTAGATGGTGTGGGACTGGAGAAAAAGAGACCCAATGAGGGAAAGATGCAAAAATAACTAGGGACAAATGCAGTTACATGGACTTAAGCTGCAATCCTAAGCGCACTTACTAGGGAAGGCCCATTGGCCATAGTGTGACTTACTTTTGAGTAAGTATGCATAGGATTGCACTGTTAAACTTTGTTTCACTGGAAACAAAGGACCCCCCTCACTACTGATCTCCAGACTATAACCCTCTCTGTTGTACCCCCAGGGTCCTGTTCAGTCCTCTGTTACATTATTGGCACTGCCCAATCTGAGCCCAAGATTCAGAACTCAAGTTAAATCTATTTTTTAAAATCCTTGACACTGTCCTGGAATATATAAAGTGATTATAATAGTGAGAGTGCCTTGGAGTATATGTATTTCACATTTACATAGCCACACAAACCCTTTGTGCTCGGGGCAAAGTTTCCAGGTACTCCTGAACCTATGTACTTATGATTTTAGGAACTGGCCACTTTTTTCTGGCAATGGAGAAGATGAGTTTGGAATCGCTCCTAACTCCATACTCTTCCTCCCCCACACACGTTTGCTCTGTTACTTCACACATGTATTTCTATCATATTTGTTTTCTTGGGAGTCAGTGGGACTTGCTCCTAAGTAATTGTGTAAACAATTACAACCGTACACAAACAAAACTGAGGGAGACCTGTCCGTGGCTGTATCCCGTAAGTCAGAGGTATGCTCCTCTCTTTCTCTGCCTATGATCAGAATGTCCAAGACATAACCAGCAAGCAAGGGAGACAGACAACAACTGCCCAAGTGGAGTTAGAAGAGCTCTTTGGAAGCCTTTCCAGACCCTTCTGCCTTCCTTGCCTGGGTGGGAAGGGGGTGGCCCCTCCCCACTAAGCAGGGAGAAAAAAGTGCTGAGGGGGGGATCACAGGGAGAGGGGAGGTTTAACCCTTCCCTTTCCTATTAAACTTCGAAAAAAAGCTCAATAGCAGTGCAGGGACAGGGGTATTAATGCAGGAGGGAGAGAAAAGCTAAACGTGTGTGTGTGCGCGCACGCATGTATATGTGTGCGCAAGAGAGAGACAATGGGGGAGTGAGTGGGCATATGTGTAAACCGAGGGGCAGAGGGAGATGCCAGGTCCACCCATGTGCCCCCCCCCCCAGATTAAACCCCCCAGGAATGCAGCCACAGGGGAAAAAGATTGTTCACTCCTGCACATGGCTGCTGGGGGCAGGGGGGAATTCTACAGCAATTTCCCACGTGCCTCATCTTCTGTGTGTACTGTTGCCCACTGCTATGGCTCTGCTCCATTGCACACAAGAGGCCCACTCATGCCTGGGTGCTTGTGAGGAGGGCACCTAATATCACATCTGTCCCAGGCCCCATATACCCTCTGGGTGGCCTCACCCTTGCATAAAAGAGACTGATAAATACAGACAGGGTCTCTAGGGCAACCTGATGCAAAGGAAGAGCAGGCTTTTGTACTAATGGGGAAGAAGAGATAATTTTGGCAGATGCTGCTTTTGTTACCATTATATGACAAGCTGCACTTGCCAAAGTTTGCTTTTCATCCCACTGTTAAAGACACAGGAATGCGACCCAGCTTTTCCTTTGTCATTTTCCCATATATTGAATAAGAATTCTGCCCCACTCCCCCTTGCTGATTTTCTTATTGTGGATTGTATGTCTAATTATGAGGTACACAGGTGGTGCCAAGCGGCCTACAGCAGGGTGGACTGGAAACCAGTTGTTTTAGGTTCAATTTCTAGTTAAGATGCAAGGAAAAAAGCTGGGCTCTACTATGTTCAAGCAGGGAGACAGAATGCCAGCAGCCATAATCTGTCCATGAAAGGCAACACAAGACAAAAAGTGAAGGCGGACCAAAGCAAGGAAACTTACTGGAATCTCCTCCAGCCTCCAGTGTCCCAACTGCTGCCACTCAGAGAACTTCTCTTCCGCCTCTCAGGTGTCCAAGCCATGACTGGCCCAGATACTCCACTCCAGGTAAGCCAGCTACACCTGCTAGGCTGCAATGTAAGCCTTTATAAAGAGAGGGTGGAGCTGCTTTGGAAATGTGTTGATGATAAGGAACAGGGCCAGCCCCATTCCTGCTTGTGTGTGTTTAATTCCTGGAGAGCCTGGTACAAGACCAGGTGTCTTGAACTCCTACAGGCCACATGAGATGTGTAGTGACCTGAACCTATGCCCTTTTTTCAGAAGTACAACTCCAGCAATTTCAATGAGACTTTCAGTGTCAAAAATGGCACAAGTACGGCACAAGAACTGCAGCCATAGGCGTACAAACCTGCAGAGCCATAGTTTATGATGTATTTATATCCCCAAGCAGAATTCATTTGCTAGTGAAGTAAGAGCCTTGTTTGTTTAATTCTATCCCAATGCACAGAAATTAAGTGAAGCTTTTTCTGGCATAGAAATAGTGTGAAAAGCCTCACCTAGATTAAGTTCCAGAGAGGTAGATGTGTTAAATCTATTGCAGCAAAAACAAAAGGTCTTGCAGCACCTTAAAAACAAACACATTTATTCTGGCATAAGCTTTGAAGGGGGCATAAGGTGCCACAATGTTATTTTTACCTAAATTAATTGGTATGAGGTTGCTGTTAAAAAGCAGAGGAACAGTCAGTTAAAAAAAAGTGACAACCTTACAGCAGCAATCCTATGCACTTTGAGTTTGACTCCCTAACTTCTGTGGGAGTTCCTTCCAGCTGAACATCCATAGGTTCAGCCTGTAAGTTGAGCACTAGCTAGAAGACTAAAGATTACATCTAAAGATTTCAAAGTGGTGTGGAGAATCCAAGAAACATAAAAATAAAGACCAATGCATAGGACATATATCTAGATAAGACGATAGGCTACATGATGGCTTGCATGAACAGATGGGTCTTCAATATGCGCCTAAACATAATAGTGTTGGTTCATGTCTAATGTGCATGGAAGATTAGTCCACCTAGTGGGCACCACTACACTAAATGCCCTGCTCCAAATGACTGCGGAGTGGACCTCGGACATAATGTGGCACCACCAAGTTTATAAAGCCAGAATAAAATGTGAGGCATTGCCAGCCTCTTGCATAGGATCAAGTTGTATACATGACCGCCTGAATACTGCTAACCAGGAGAACAGCCCCGTTTCCTTGCAAAGGTTGCCGGCTCCCCCGGCTGTTGTACCCCCATCCCTCACCTCTGCCCTAAAGGATTCCTTGCCCTTCGTAGGCAGAAATATCCTATCTATCCCATAATGAAGCTAAACAGGCACTTTTGCCCAACAAACGGCGGGACATGCAACGCCAAGAAATAAGGCACCATATAGACTTGGGCCTCCCCCCGCATTCCGCCGCTCCTAATCCCGATATGTTGGTACTCAAATGGTGGACGGAAGCGAGGGATCTAGGTAACCTCTGTTTCTATCTGTATAACTCCCACGTCTCTGTTTTAAAGATGCGGAAATGGCAAAAGTCCCTTTTTAGGCGCGTCGCTTTTGTGCTTGGTGGCGTTTCCCCAACTATTTATCTTCCGACGACCCCCTCTTCTTCCGACCTTCTCAAGATGGAGGAAGGAGCCTTCCCGTCACAGACGGCTTGTCGCGGTCTTCGCGTCCCTCCTGCCCAATTGTTCTGTGTCCCCAAGCTGTTGGGCGGGGGTTGTTTGGCCTTCCGAGCACCGGTTGGTGCGCTGGGCGGACGGGGCGGGGAGGAGCGCTAATTGAATGAGAGGGCGGGAGAAGGCGCGAAGGAATGAGCGAGCCGTCTGTTTATATCGGGGTTAGCGGCAGAACATGGCGGAGGAAGTGGTGGCTGTGGAGTGAGTGTGGGTAACGGCTTCGCGTGACAGGACAGTAGAATCCCCCCGGGAGAAAGAATGGTATTTCCCCGTTAGGTAGAAAAGAGGGCCCCTGTAGGCTATTCCGGGGGGAGCGTGGGGGTCAGTAGGTACATTTTAGGTCCTGAATTTAAGGGCCTTATGGGGTGGGGGCTCTTCAGGTGGCAGCCTGTATTACGTCATTTATTTCGAATGAACTTTTGCCCCAAAGTCCTGCCCTGTTGGCACCAAGGGATGTGTGTGTGTGTGGGGGGGGGGGGTTGTTGGGGCTCCAAGGACTTTTAGTTAAATAAGGATTTTCCTCTTAACTGTTTTTGGCTTATCTACTGACTAGAATCTTTATGCGATAACAAAGAAAATGATAACTTGGAGTCTGGCAGGCAAAAGCTACCACTTTTTGTTAGAAGGAAAGGCAGGCCTTAATGCTCTTCCTTCTTGTTCCTTACAATAATGTGCCAGAACCAAAATAGCCTCTTTACTTATAACCCCTGCTAAAACCACAGTTGCATCCTCTTGGTTAAAAATGATGTTCCTGTCATCACACCCTAGAATGCCACTTCTTTTTCTGCCGCAGCATCACAATGTTGGCTTGTGTTTATTTTGTTCCTCTGCAGCCATCTCATTGAGCAGGAAATAATTTCTTTATAAATATAGGACACCCTCATCCTCCTGAAATTTTGGCTTCTATGTGTCCTGTTCCGCTAGCAACAATTGTGGGATTGCTGAGTGGCCCAAATTCCTTTCTCCATCCTGTTTCAATTATACGTATAACTCTTCTCATATTGGGGTGGGTAGGTGGGTGTTCGGGTGGGTGTTCAGGTGTACTGGAGACAGGAGCTCTGAGAATGGAGGAAAAACTTCTCAAGAAAAAAGTCTGGCCTGTGACTTGATTTGCAAAGCAGGCCTGTCTTTCTTGAGCACAGACACCTGAATGGGTTCTGGGAATTAAGAAAACAGAAATGCTGCTAAAGTTGGAAGCTGGGCGAAGACAATGGACCAGTATGGAAGATGATGAAGTGGGAAGTGTGGTATTCCCACTTACAGCTGCTCTGGGTGACCTTCATGGGCCTTTCATGACATCCTGATAAGACTTGGGGTAAACACGTCAGGCCCTGAAACAATGGAAAACTGTCTTTCCAGGTTTCTGCCCCCCAACACTTCATTCACCAGTCCAGGGCTGAACTTTTAGCAAGACAGGTGGGGAGATGGAAAAAGACCAGCTGGAAGGCAGGACAATTTGGGGTGCTGGGAGATAAAAAAAAGCAACTGCCCCTCAGTACTGGAGCTTACTTAATATCTTTTCTCACTTAAGTTACTTTTGCTTAGCTCCAATTTTTGCCAGTTTGGGGCCTTGTAGATCCCAGTTGCCTTTTTGCCATTTCTTTGAGAGAAGAAGAGATTTCTTGTTTGAACATGTCCCTCCTTTTGTTTTTGATCCTGAGCTAGCATTTTTGGGGCTGGGTGCTTGGTTCTTAAACAATTCTGAATAGATTCAGCTTTTGTAGTTTTTAAAAAAGTTTCTATACAGTTGAGTTTAATTTTTATTTATTTCCTTTGAGGCTCAGGCTTCACTGTTTTCCATTTTTCCCTTCTATTTCTACCTGGACTAATTTTTCTGTCTGTCACTCTGTGTACAGTATCCACTCTTCTCAACTTCCTTCTGAGCCAAGTGGGTTTGTTTCCTCTGCTTGGGATAGGTAGCTATAAATCTTCCTTCCTTCATCATCAGGTTAAACTGCTGTACAACGGGAAACCTTGTAAGCTTTAACTAGTTTGGGCTGGAGGAAGTTCTTAGGAGGATGCAGTTTTGGGCATAGTAATATGCATGTGATGTTGGTGGTAGTTTGGTTATTTCTTTTATAGTGCAAACCTATGTGTGTCTACTCAGAAGTAAGGCCCATTGAGTTCAATGGGGCTTTCTCCCAGGTAAGTCTGTTTAGGATTGCAGCCTTAATTAATGTTTTGTAAATTGCTGCTATCTTTCTATCCTATTGTACTGTCTTGTCCCTTACATTAATTTTCTATTATTTCTGTAGTTATAGTTTATTTTACATTTTCACTCCCCTTCCCCCACTGCATACATACATTGCATGTATCTACTTTTCCATTTATGCACTGCTCGCATATAATTGCGGAGTCTGCAATTTTTTGCCATTGAATAAATCTTTCAAATGTATTTTTTGATTCTGGTCTTTTCTGGTTTACTATCAGTAGCTCACTAGAGTATCTCAAAAGAGCTAAGAGTCAACATGTGGATGTGCCCAATCTCGTCTGGTCTCAGAAGCTAAGCAGGATCAGCCCTTGTTAGTACTTGGATGGGAGACCGCCTGGGAATCAGGCTTCCTGCGTTGAGCAGGGGGTTGGACTCGATGGTCTTGTAGGCCCCTTCCGACCCTATGATTCTATTCTATATAATATAGAATTATCTTTTCATTTATTTTTTGTCATTGTTGGCTTTCTTTTTTTCTGCCTTTTCACAATCATGCGTAAAAGAGTTTCTACCTCTGCACTTGTTAGAAAACATTCTAACCCAGCAGTCCTCAGAGGGTGTTCCAGGAAACCTTGGGGGTTTCTTAGAAGCTTATCTAAGTTTCCTCAGTGAGACAAGGAGTCGCAGCCGACAAGGTTCCCTGTGTAAGACAGCATACCCATTAGCACCAATCTTCTAGTGCAATGTGCAGCCACAGGAGAGTGCTAAGCGTGTTCTAGCTCTTGCTTTCTGTTACTATGGGGCAACAATGAATAGTAGGAAATGTGGAGAGTGCCCTAGATAAACTGACTCTATGCCCTAGAGATAGAGTACGATCAAGACCCTCTGCCATGTGGAGGGCCTCCATGGCAGATGAATCATGTAGAAATGTCTCCTGAGAAGTACGATGTTCTGAAAGTATCAAGTTTTGAAAACCACTATTCTAGCTTCATATTATGGTTGCTTCTGTCCTCCCCAGGCTCCTGGCTCAGTTGAAGGATGTGCTGACCTCTGAGGGCCAAGCCAAAGATGGCGTAGAGGCTGAGTTACCAGCTCAGGTCTTGGCCGAGCATGCGGTGGTGAGTAGTATCCTCCTTTCCCTTGTCTCCTGGCTGGCTCCAGTCCTAGCTGACTAAAGTATTGGGAACTCCGTGTGCCTTTGAGGTGCTGGCTCCAACCCCCCTTTTGGTGTGTGTTTCCCAGAACACCAGGAAGACTCACAAGTTGATGTACACTCAGCTGCAAGTGGTGAAGTTCCTTCTGGATTTCCTTGACTCTGCCCCTTGCATCCAGGATGCATCCGACGCTGCTGTTCGTGAGTATTGGTGCTGGGCAAGCCACAGGCAGCTGTATAACCAAACAGATGGGGGTGTTAAGAGGCCACGCACTCTAATTCGAAAGCTCTGCTCGGGTTAGTTTAACCTGTGTTGGATTCTCTGGCAGCCCCATCTATACATGTTTACTCAGGAAAAGGTCCCATTGAATTCAGTGAGTCTTAACTCCCAAGCAAGTGTGCCATAAAGTTACAGTACTGGTTGCCTTCTCGCCCTAGACAGCCTTATTCATACCATTTCCAGAGGCAAAATGGAAGAACTAGGAAGAGGGGGTTTAAAACAGCCTATTAAATACTCTCTGCTACCATTCAAAGAGTTCTAACTAAGCAGTGCTGGAGTTTGCTGTGTGACTCGCTTCCTATTTATTTATTTAAAACATTTATTGGCTTCATTTGAGGGCAGAAGCCCTCTCAAAGTGGCTTACAGCAATGAAATACATAACTGTTAAAATATTAAGAAGTGATAAAAACAAGAAAAGCTGACAATAAAACCAGCAGTAGCAACAGCAGCAGCAATAACAGCAGTCATGTCAAGAGAAGAGCACGGTAAAATAGGTTTTCAAGGCCTTCTTAAAAGCCTGCAATGACGGAGCATGGCGGACCTCCGATGGCAACTTGTTCCAATAGTGTGGGGCCATTGCAGAGTAGGCCCTCTCATGTGTGATCACTCTTATGGGAGGGCAAATGAGAAGGGCCTGTCTTTCTGAGCTTAAAGTGTGGGCAGGCTGATATGGGTGAAGGTGGTCCTTCAAGTAGCTTGGTCTCAAACTCTTTAAGGCTTTAAAGGTCAAAATCAGCAGTGAATTGTTTCTTCAACTGCCAGCCGGTGGATGTAATGGGGCAGACAACTTGTAGCCCTACAGAAGTTCCTGGCCTGTAACTCCCATCATGCCCTACCTCTGGCTGTGCTGATTAAGGCTGATGGGAGTAACAGTCCAGCAACATCCGGAGGGCCACATGTTCCCCACTCCTGGGTTAAATGAATCCCAGGCTTGCTTCCTGGAGAGTATCTCTTATTGAGAGCTCACCGTAACATGGTTTGGAAACTCCTGCTTCCTTTTGGTAGCTTGAGAAATTTTGTCTGGAGCAGGCTCTCCTGCTTCTGGCTCAAACACAAATCTCGCTGTCTGGCTTTCTCACTGGGTATCTCCCTTGCAGGGAAGGAGATGGCAGAAGTGAAACAGCAATGGAAGGCGCTCAAAGTGGAGTACCAGCAACAGGTGGATGCTATCAAGGGGGCTGTGCCGCAGGTACTGGCCAAACTGGAGGAGGTGCGGAACCGGGCTCAGCTCCTGGAGGACGCTCTGCAGCACTACCAAACCAAGGTTGCTCCCTGACTTGGGGTGGTGATGTTGATGGGGAGGTGGGGCTGAGACGTCCCATGTATATGGATCAAACACAGTCCCTGAATCCAAGATCTCAAAATGCTTTAATATTTAAGCACTGTGTGCTTCTACCCTGCTATTCGATTGAGATCAGAGCTGGGCAACTTGTGGCCCTCCAAATGTTTTGGCCTACGACTCCCATCAGTCTTAGCCAGCATAGCTGAAGAAGAGAGATGTGGGGAGTTGAAGGCTAAAACAACTGGATGGCCACAAGTTGCCCACATCTGATTAAATTAATATTTAGAGTGGCTTGCAAAAGGAACTGATGTACAATATTTAAAACCACAAATGAATACAGTTATTAAAAGCAGCAGTCCTTAAAATCATTAGAAAGAGTAGCAGAATAAAACATGAAAGCCTTGTCTGAATAAAAATGCTTTCAGTTTCTGTCTAAGGCTGTGATCATATATGCCTGTTTACTTGAGTGTAAGCCCTGTTGAACTTACTTCTGAGTAGACATGTATAGGATTGTGCTGTAAAAAACAATAAGGAGGGTGCCAGGTGAATCTCCACAGGGAGGGTATTCTAAAACCTTGGGACCACTACAGAGAAGGCCCTGTCTCTTGTGCTTGCTTAGCTGCTTGCGATAATGGCACACAGAGCAGGGCTTCAGAGGCAGGTCATAAAACCTGGGCAGGTTGATGTGGGAGCAGACTGTCCCTGAGGTAACCAGGTCTTAGACAATGTAGGGCTGTAAAAAAAGACCAAGACCAGTGCTTTAAGTATTTTAAGCTTGTCTCTAACAGTAAGGTTTAAAAAGATGACACTGCATTCTATTTTCTTGGCTCCCTACACCACTGCTCTTTCCCAACCCAGCTCCTACATGCAACGCACACTGTGCCACTTCCCCTTCTCCCCCCACCCTGCACATCCCCCTCCTGCACCTTCTCCCCTTTTTGCTGCTCAGTCTCCCAAAGTGGGCCTGCAGCTATTGGGGCAGGCATCCCTGCGCTTCCCTTTTGGAGATCCCATTGGCATTGTCACCCATGTTTTGGACTCCCTGAACCATGGCTGTTTTATAGGGCTCCTACAATGAGACATGCAAAATGACTTGTGCCCCTACCCATTTGGCCAGAAATGTCTGTAGTGTAAGTTTAACTCTAAAGCAATTACAGTCATGGGGAGAGCAATCCTGTTGCTCCTAGACAGAGTCTGGGGCGCCATAGGAAGCTGCAGATCACCTCCTCTACACCCATAAATGGAGCTACGGGCATGGAGGAGGATCTTCCCACCCCCACCCCCTCCCAGTCACTGCGGAAATCTTCTCTTACGAGGTTGCAACTTCATAAAAGAAGTTGGAAAGGGAGACAAGGGGGCGTGCTGGTGGGTGGGATGGGGAGAAGTGAAGAGAGGCTGCAACACACAATCCAGTCCCCTTCCCACCCACCGAAAAGTCAGATGGGCTCAGAGGCCCAACTAGCTGCTTTCTGCAATTTAAACAGAGGCGAAATCACCTCTGTCTTGCTCTTGCCTTGCTTGGCTCTTGCTGGCAGGGCATAGGGTAGGCGGAGGGCTCTGAACTCGGAGCCCTCTGTTTATCTGCAGTGCACCCTAAAATCAACTTAGTCTTAGTCATCATGCAGAGCAAGATTCCTGTTAGCTGGTCTAATTTGTGTTCAGAAATGTTTTGTTCAAGTCATTGGCTGCATTCGCACAAAATATTATGCCAGAATTGCTGAGGTTTCTGGCTTCTTGGTAACGAGTCAGTGTGCTGGTGCACACTGCCCGATCGCTCCCACTTGGCTCGTCTGCAGGTGGGAGTGGCTCCTGTGCCCAGGAGCATACCAGCCATAGAAAGGTTCGCATTGCTTCTGAACCCGAACCCCTGGCTTGTCTCTAGCAAGCCTGGATCTGGATGCCAAATACAAACCCTGGCTTCAACTGTGGCTTGTTAGAGAAGAGACAAGCCAGCAGTACTGGCTTACTGTTTTGTGCAAATGCAGAGTCATGCAGTGCTTGGATATTCAAAGCAAAAAGGGGGGTAATTCGCGTGTGTGTGTGTAATACCTTAGGGTTCTATAATGAGGATGGGCAGACTGGCAATCACTCAAGAGTCAAATAAATATATAAATATTTACGTAGCATTAAGATTTTCCATGAGTAACAACAATAACTGGATAACAAAGTGAACTATACATTCCGAGTACAAATAACTCTAACCCTAAGCTGCAGTTAATTGCAAACACAGTGACAGTTGCTTTCCCAGTTCCTTGGGCTGCTGTTGCTGGCCTCTGCTACTTAGATTTGCTATGGGCTGTTCTTTCTGTCCCTTTCTCTCTTGTCTTCACCACCTTCCTACTTTGTTATTTTTCTCCTCAGTGACTCTGCTTCACTCTGTTGCCTTCTCTCGTCTGAGAATGACAAGATGTTCCCTGAGCATCTCTTCCCTCCGTGGCCTTCCCTGCTTCCCCTTCAACTGTCTGTCTCTCTCCTCCCTGCTCCTCAACCTGTCCAGCTCCAACCATCTTTTTAAAACATGCTTCCCTCTCTTTCCTCTCCATTCCTCCCATTCTTTCATTTATTTATTTCATTTCTATACCGCCCAATAGCCAAACCCACTTCTCATAGTTCCCCTTCCAAGGCCCTTTGGAGCAGGTATTACATGCGTCTTCCCCCTCAGAAGCAGGAAGCTAGTAAATGTGGATGCAGTTAATTAGATTACATATAACCTGTGATGATAGGTTAAAGCTCAAGGACCCCCTCCAGGGTCAAAGTACTGAATGGAGGGGGAAAACATACTTTCCCTCTGTTTATCTGTCCCATCAGGAATAATACGTGCGTTAAATCCAATGTCACACTAGTGGACATTCTCTAGTGCAACAGGATTTTGTCCCTCTCTCCTCCTCCTCTGCATCCCTTCATGCCACCAGAAAATCTGGAGGGTTTCCAAGCCCTCCAAAGAAGATTTTGGGGGTGCATGGGAGACCATAGTGTGTGTGTGGGAGAATCACCCCCTTTCCCAGTTCTGCTGATGAAACTGTTTCCGTCAGTAGAATGATGCTGTTGGATACAACCCCATATCTGTAATTCCATTGAAACAGTTAATGGATTTGGGTCGGCTCTGATTTTGGCCTGACTCCTTTGCTACAGCTGTACATACTTCAGTTTTGCATTTCCTTTGTAGAAATGGGAGGTGGAGGAGAAGGCCAGGAATGCCCAGAACAGGTGTCTGAAGGAACAGGTGAGGGTATCGGGGTAGATGAACTTGATCTCACCCAATTCAGTAGCGGGGATAGCAGGCAGTTGAGTCCCTCGGTCTGATCCAGTCTGCTGTCTCCATGGCAGGAGCTCTTGTGTGAGCGCCAGCAGCAGCTAGAAAGGCACGTGGTGGAGCTGCAGAACAGGTTGGAGGTGCGCCGTGAGGAACTGCGCTGCTTGCAGGTAGAACTAGAGGAACAAGCATGCCAGGCCTCTGTTTGGCAGGAGAAAATGCGGAGGTGAGTATTTTGGTTCTGGCTGCAGGGAATATAATCCGACATCGCGCTTGTAGTTTGAAATAACAATCTCTGGAGTTCCATATTGTAGTTCGGAGGGGTGTGTGTGTCTGTGCATGCTGAAATTCTGTGGATGTGCAGAAAAGCTGCAGAATGTGGCACTGGCTGCTTCCCACTCAAGAAATGTAGGATTCTGCAAGGTTTCTAGCCCCCTATGCTGGCAAAGAGATCTGCTTGACAGTGTGGGGACATAGCCTGCTTCCTTCTCGAAGCCAGAGGGCTTGCTGAGTAAGCTTTTCAGTGGTACCCCTGTATAGTTCTTTGCCACTTCCCATGACTGGTGGTGGATGAATCAATGATGCAAAAGAAGAGATCATTCTCATTTACTTAATCCATAGCAAATTGCCTGGTGCACAATTCAGATTGAGTGTGTGTGTGTGTGTGTGTGTGTGTATAGACATTGCCCTGCTTTATCACTGCTAACGGATTAAATTCTTCATGCATAAGGCTTCCTTAAAAGGGTGGGGGGGAAATCCACGTCTTCACTGTTGAGTAACCCCCACGGTGATGCCACAGTGAGTGGTCTTGAGTATGTAACCTAAGTGCTTCTTTTTACTGGACTGTTCTGTTGTTTGCAGCATCTCAGACCTCCGGTGCCTCTTGGAGACTTTGCAAGGGGTAAAACTGACTTACGCCGCGGAGAGCGACCTGGAGATTGAGCTGACCTCGCATTCCCAGTCTGTGACCCCTGCTCCCCATCACCTGAAGCTGCACTTCCACTGGGAGAATGATGGCAGCATCACTCTGCAAGTAAATAAGAGTGAGGAGCGGTTGCTGCTCCAGACCAATGTGCCTGAACCACTGATCTGATCTCTCGATCTCTCTCTTTCCCCCCTGTGTAGAGCGACAGCCCTTTTTTCCTTCTCTCCTCTGTTCTTCCCATGGGCGCCTGTAGCACCATGAAAGGCATCATCCTGGAGCTGCAGCATAGCTACTCCCAACAAGCACAGCTTCTGGCTGAGATCGCATCACTGCAGAGCTGGTGAGCTTCCTAACTTGACTGTAGCTTGTGTTGCTGTTTCAGGCCTCTGGAGGTCAGGGGTGAGTTCCCCACTTTATACAGGATAGGGGGGTGGGGGTGGAGGAAGCGTAGCTGAGCCCTAGGGCACCTGCTTTGCATCTAGAAGGCTCCAGGTTAATTCCTTGGCATTTCCAGTTAAAGGATGCTAGCTAGCTGGGTTGAGAAAGAAACTCTGCCTGCACTCTTGGAGAGCTGCTGCCCCAGTCGGAACAGATGGTGCTGCATTGGGTGGGCGAACGGTCTGGCTTTGGGTAAGGTAGCTTTGTAAGTTGTGCTGCCTCTGAGGCCTCCTTAGCAAGCTTCCCTGTGGCTACTTCTTTATGTGCTTGAACTGGATTTATTTTTAAAACGCATGCCTTGCTTTTCTTTATAAACTCAAAATGGCTTACAAAAAAAGGACATACAACGCAATGAACGCCGTTCAGATGACTAAAAGCAATTCTGCACATTAAAATGAAGAGCAGAACAAAACAATTCAACATAAAAAAATAGGAGATAGAACTTTAACCCACACCAAAAGCTCCGTGAAATCAAAAGGTCTTGGCAACTTGCCTGACGCTTAGGAACGCAGGAAGCTGCCTTTTACTGAGTGAGACCAGGGGTCCATCTAGTCCAGTATTGATGCTGACTGGCAGCAATTGGCTCTCCAGGGTTTCAGGCAGGAGTTTTTCCAGCCCTACCTACAGATGCCAGTGCTTGAAGCTGGGACCTTCTGCACACAAAGCAGGGTCTCTACCACTGAGCCGTGGACTCTCCGCAAAGTTGGAGGGGGCAGGGGCAACCAAACTTCTTTAGGGAGGGAATTCCACAGCCTGGGAGCTGCAATAGGAAAGGTGATGTTTTGAACTGCCAGGTGCATGTCGCTGTCTCTCTTGGCCACTTAGTGTTCTTTGTGAATATGTCCCTTCTGGAGGTGGCAGTGATGTGAAATTGATACCCATCTGACCATTTGCTAGCAATGCTGGTGCATGTGCACCTTAGATGAGCTGATGTAATGTTAAAAGCATGAGTTATGAGCCCCCCGTTCAGATCTTGTCTCTCCTATAAATTCAGCAGGGAGCCTTAGTCGAGTCACTCTCCTAGCTTCAGTGCTGCTCTCATCTTCCTTCAGTGGTGGTGTTGGTGGTGAGACTGGCCTACCATGCTCAGTTATAAAGATGACTGAACACATGTAAACCCTTTTGAGCACTCAGGATTTGTGTGAGGTTTACATTTATTGTTTTTATCCAAACAGATAATGATACTGGAAGGCCCCCAAATGCACATTCTGAAAAACCAGTGGTCCTTGACCACGTCTCTGCTGATGTTCCTGTTTATTTCGTATTGTGCCAGGCACTGTACAGAATCTAGAAGGTGACATTGTCTCTCTACTAGTAGGGATTGACAACTGGCAGCTTTTGGACCTGATCTGCCCCTTCAGTTGGCAATGCCTGGCTATTTTGTACTTGCTAGTTATTGCTTAGGCCTGGGGTCCCCAAAGGTGGTGCCTATTTTAAGGCGTATTTAACAGACAACCAGATGCATCCTTGGGAAAGGAAAGGAAGATGGTGAGGCGGCTGGAGTCCAGCACTTTCCAACACACCCAAGGTAAAAAACAAAATTGTGAGAGATCAGGAAAGGCAGGGAACCCCACTTCCCTTGGTGCCCACTGGGGCTGTCCACTAAAAATGCCTTAATTGCTGCTCTCATTGTATGGGAGGCTAAGGGGTATGCTGTCTTTTTGCAGGGAGGCATGATGACTGCTTTGCATTTGGTTCATTTGTGTGCTTTGTTCATTTGGTTTCTGTGAAATGGGTATTTTGTTATGGTTTGGCATTTGGGGCTCAGATCCCATCTTTGCCTTGTACTGTTTCTTGGGCAAATTACTTGTCCCTTGTGACTAGCCATGCCCCCAGGATGGCCATCTTGTGGTGGTGACCATGACAGTTTTGCAACTGTCCAAATAGGCTCATTGGCCCCAAAAGGTCAGGGACTCCTGGCTGAGGTATTGGCCCATCCTATACTTTGAGAACTGCTGATCTCTATGTATAGAGTCAATTGCTGCTCTCAAGAGGTGTGCCAAGTGACTTCCGTTTTGAAAGAGAGCAGTTCTCAGTCCCCCTCATCCTCTGTGCATGTCACTGCTGATGTGCTAACACCTTCTCTGTTCCTTCCTCCATAGTTTTGCCATTGATTGGCAGCAAGAGAAGAGGCTGCTGAGTTACCTGAAGCCATCTTCAACTTGTTGCCTCTATGTGGAGCCGGGATATCCAGCCAGCGGGAGGATCTGCCTTCTCTCAGTGAAGAGCCAACATGGTACAGTTGATGTGACTTCCTATAAGGTTAGTACTGATACATCTGTTTTCTACCATTTTCTGGCTAATCAGCAAGGCCTTGATAGGGGCTGGGAGAAGATGTCAAACTAGCAAAATGCCCACGAAATGGTGGGGTTGTGTGTATGGAAATTGGACTGGAAAGATGAGCTATGGGTGAATGCTGGCAGTTTGTTACATCTATATAGCCATGCTCAACTTTTCACCTTTGCTTTGAGCCCCTTTAAGCATGGCAGTCTTTGCCCCTTGGTTGCTGGGCATGCAAATAGGTCGGAGGGGGTGGAATGATAGCAACCAATGGGTTGAATCCAGTGCTGTCATTCCTCTAGCAGAACTGCTTCTGTCAGCGGAACCAGGATGAGAGCTGTTCCCCCTCTACCTTGCGTGCTCTCAAGATCTGCTCCGGAGAGCTGGTAAACTCTCTGGAAAAGATTTTTGGGTGGCACAGAGGACTGCAGCGGGGAGGAGAGAGGGAGAAAGTCCCCTTGCCTGAATGGAGTTCTGCTGGAGTGATGATCGATTTAACCCAATGTCAATAAAGGCACTGAGGGCTCCTGAAGGCCATGATATTCCCCAGTGCAGTTCCCAGGGGGTGCAGGCTTTTGCAGTGGGAGGGGGGCTCCCCCTGGTGAAAGGCTGTAGGTTCCTTAGCCACCATCTGTTACTTCCCCTCCCCTCCATCTCACGCTGGCAAAATGGTTCAGAAGGAGTTGGCTGGTTCGTGGAGGAGTGAGACATTGCTATGTAAGATTCCCGGGAGGCAATATCTTTTTTTTTAAAGCAGCAGCACCAAGCTCTTGGTAGTCCACCCTGCACAAAGTAGAAGAGTAGTTCAACTTCTTGGCATCAGCCTCCACTTCCTAGAGTCCCAACCAGGGTGCAGCTCCCCTAAATGTCTGTCTTTCCTGCAGCCCCCTCAAGAGAGACCTTCACTGCAAAACTGGCTGGTATACCTCAGTGCTGTGGATTTCAGTGCTCCTTTTCTTGCTCGAACAGCTTCCTAGGTCTGGGCAGCATGACGAGGATTTGTGGCTAGAATCTCTCGAAGAGCCTCCCTCCTTGTATCCTGAGGGAGAGGGAAATGAGATTTCATTGGGACAGCTGTGTGTGTGTGTGTGTGTGTGTGTGTGTGTTGGGCCGATCCAACCCCTCCTCCCCCTCCTTTCA
Source organism: Heloderma suspectum (assembly GCF_057233095.1). Classification (NCBI taxonomy): domain Eukaryota; kingdom Metazoa; phylum Chordata; class Lepidosauria; order Squamata; family Helodermatidae; genus Heloderma; species Heloderma suspectum. Next base: position 174,548,103 of record NC_139459.1, read on the forward strand.
GTTTTGATTTTCGCTGTCTTGAGTAGATCTTCCTCTTCCACATTTTGACCGTCTTCCCTTTCCTGTTGCTCTTACTGTGTTTCACTGTTGGATGACTGTCCCTCATTAGCAGCATGTGTCCAGTATTTTACTCAACTTTATAAAATGTTTATTTTCTGTCTAATAAAATACTCTTTTGGGGGTCTCTAGCTCTGGCCTCTCACTGACTGACTTGGTTGTACAGAAGGTTTTTCCTAGTGCCCTCTAATTCCCTGTCTCCTCTCCAGACACTCTCACAGGCTTGTTACATATGTGTTATGCATTCTGATGAAAGAACAATCTCAGAAGGATTTTGTGGATGTTTTAAAAACCGAGAGATACAAATGAGCTGCGAGCATCAGCATTCACTGGTGTATTGCTAACAAGTGGGGAAATTGTATTTTTGGACGTATGCAGAATTTGCCTGGGATTGTTAACATTCATAAAGTTCTCAAGTCTGCAAGATTAGGCAAATATTAATATTCATCTCTCTGAAAAATATCACTAGGTAATATTTTCATTCAGGTGGGGTAATACCTACCCTTTTCATCAGAGCAGCACCTAGGTTGGCCAAGTGGTAACTGGTTGGTGTGAGTTGTTCAGCATTTAACCACAGGGTGGTGCAGTTGTATCATGATCCATAAGGTCTGCCCTTGTCGGAGGCCGGGGATGCGACTCTAGGGGCTGCTCTTTGGGCCCCTTCACCAGGATGCCTTTTCCAGTATGCACTTGACCCCAGAGCAGTGTGCCTGTAGCAAAATTTTCCGCCCTTGCCTCACTTTGGGCTTCAGGCAAGGGTGTATGTACCCTGTTGACTTTGTCTCGCAGATGTTGTGTCTGATTCATGCACAAGGTTTCTCATCCACAGCCCTTAATACTCTCCCATCATAATGGGGTGCTAGTAGACAGGCTCATAGCTTCTCCCTTTGGGCTCTACAAGCTGGGCTAAAACTCTGACAAATTCCTCCTCAGCTGTGCCTGTGTGGCTGCTCCCCTTTTTGCTTCTGTTGGAGGTGGGAGGAGGGACACAGCTGAGAAGTGGGGCATCAGTTGAGACTGAGCTGCTTCTTCCCTGTTGTAGCTCTTAAAGAACACACACCCTCTCCCCGCCCCAGCCCCTGCATCCTTTTCTTCCTGCTTACGAGAGAGGGGTGGGGGGATGTTGCTGAGGATCAGCTTGACTTAGATTAAGAGGGGCTGAGTTTCCAGGGAGGCTAGAGTAGTGAGGGGGGTGTTGAGGGGGCTTTTGTCTGCAGGATGAGAGCTAAATGCGTGTCGGTCCTCTCACTGAGTGCCAGACAAAGGCAAAATGGAAGGATATGTGACATAAATGGAAAGAGTGGGGGAGGCATGGGCATAATAAGGGGCAACCCGATGTGAGCCTTCTGGGGACAGAAATCCATCCCCTATTTTTTGCGGGACAGGGGTAAAGCTGCAACTTCTCAAGGCCCTGGGGTAGGTTGGATTATGAATCAGTAAACAGAATATCTGTTCATATTGGGAGTTGAAATCACAAGAGGTGTGTCCTGAGGAGACAGCAGCAGCCCCTTTATCAGTGTTGTGCCCTCCCCCTCGCCCCTTTTTAAGGAAGAGAAATGGGACCCCGTGATTTCCAGCACAACTTGGCAGGCCTGGTTCACTTTGCACCTGAGGGAAACTGTACCTATATCTGACCTGCTGTGAAGCTCTCTTCCTTTCACACCTTGGCTTTCAGTCTTTGGATTAAAAACAGTGCTGCATGTTTGTGAGGCTGGCTCTCCATGAAACATTTATTGGCTTGGGTGGGAGTTGGGAAAAGCCTTAAGTGAGCATTTTCTGCTTGGGCTCGCATGATGAAATATTTAAGTACAGCTCAAAAGTGGTCAGTGTTCGTTCAGGAAAATCAACACTTCAGTGGCTTAGGGCAAGGGACTGGGAAGAGGTTGGCAGGGTTAGGATAGCAGGGAAGGATGGTACATGATTCATGAAATTGGTGGTGGTGGCGGGGAGATGTGTGCAAATATTTTCCACACAACAGGAGCCAGCTGGGAGTGGGGGAAAGAGATACCTGTTTGCACCAGTAAGTGGAGTGATCCTGTTCTCAGTGGTGTCCCGACCCCAACTTTCCTTCCAGACAGTGATTATTTGGGAGGTGACCAGAGCCCAAGACTACAAGGACACCGTGGTTTTTCTGCCTTGGGCGATCTCCCTCCGACAGGTGCTGCTGACTGGGATTCCTCAGTGGCCAAGGAAAGGCATGGTGCAGAGGCTCACAGCTACGCCTGTACCACTGCCGCCTCCTGCTCCTCCGTGGCAGCTGAGCCCCAGAACAATGTTCTGGAACTGTGTCCTGGGAAGCCCTGCCTTAAGCTCTGCTCTGCTACCAGGGAAGGCACTTGGAGAAAAAGGGCCAGAAGGAAGAAACGAAGTGGGAAAAGTTTGTCTAAGAAGGATGGGGGGGGAAGAGGGGACATTGTAGAGGAAATAAATGATAAATGTGGGGAAGAAAGGAATGTCAAGAGAGAATGTGATCTGATAGCACATGATGTTGCTGCCTTGCTGAAGCTAAGCAGGTCTGGGCCTGGTCAGTGTCTGGATGGGAAACCACCTTGGAACCTGATGTACACCACCTGAAATTCTGTGATGGAAGAAAGGCAGAATATAAACTAAAAGAAATAACACCTCTGTATAATTTTATATATTTCACAGACATTTTCTGATGCAAAATTTGGGCTATGGTGCCATTTTTATTTTTCCCCTATAATGCAGGTTTTGCACACAGCCTGGTTATAAAGCAGGGGAGGAATCATATCTTGACTGCAGGTCATTCACTCACTACGTTTCACAACTATTCCTGTTTGTCGGGAGGTGGTCTCTCTCTGTCTCTCTTTTGCCAGGATTATCCTGAAGTTTATGACGTTCCTTTTTAAACTCTTCTTTAACCCCACTAAGGGCTTTCATTGAGCCTCAATAGATTGGCTCTTTTAAGATTCTATTCACTGCCTTCTGGAACATGCCCAGGACATTAATTTTTTAGCCTTTTCTCTAGTAACTAGAGCAAATCCTCTGGAGCTGATTTTATGTCCTTGAGGTTTCTACATTCTGTTCTTCAGACCATCCTTTTGTACTTGCTCACAATGACCATGCTTTCCCTGGGACCAGGCCTGCCTGTTTTAGAGCTAATTTTAGCATTTGAGGGAAGGGGGAGGGAGGGACGGATGGTTCTCCTACCTTTTGTATAACAGGGCTTCCCTAATAGTCAACATGGATTACATTTCTCTGCCCTATTGCGTGCAATGGATATGAACCATTATAGAAATCAAATAAAACATTCCTCTGAAAGAATATATATTTCTCCCTAAACATGAAAAGCTTGTCACTGCTATTGCTGGGCGTATTTATTAAATGCCAGTGTTAAAACAACTCATGGGGGACAGACTTGTCGGAGGCGATTAGCTATGACAGCTGGATGAAACTTCCATGTATGGAGGCAGTTTACATCACTGGTACAGGGGTGGAGAGCCAGTGGCCCTCCAGATGTTGCTGGACTTCAGCTCCCATCATCCCTGGTCACACAGGTTGGGGCTGATGGGAGCTGGAGTCAAACAACATTGGCAGGGCAAGGGATTTCCCTATTCCTGCTGTACCAGATGGAAGGGTAGACCTTCACAGCCTGTTTGTGAAGTGTCCACGGGTCTCTGCCCAATCACTGTTGGAACCAGAATGCAGCATTGGATGGATCCTTTAGTTCAGCTGCTGACCACTTGGTATGCTGATGGGAGCTGAAGTCCAGCAACATCTGGGGGACATCAGATTGGGGAAGGTGGTTTTAGAGTGAACTAGCAAGGCATATGAATATGCAGTTGATAATAGTCCCTGCCCCCTAGGAGCTTACAGTCGGCCATATTACAAAGAGATAGGAATTGGTGGGAGATGGTTGGATTAACGTATGGAGTGGGAAATGGATGGGGGGCAGTGGATGAGCACTAGACAAAGACCATGGGAAACATCCCACGGCGGGGGTGGGGGGATGTGCTGCCTCTTCCCCTTATAGAATCATAGAATAGTAGGATTGGAAGGGGCCTACAAGACCATCGAGTCCAACTCCCTGCTCAATGCAGGAATTCAAGTCAGAGCATCCCTGACAGATGGCTGTCCAGCCTCATCTTGAATGCCTCCAGCGTGGGAGAGCCCACTACCTCCCTAGGTAATTGGTTCTGTTGTCGTATTGCTCTAACAGGAAGTTTTTCCTGATGTTCAGCCGGAATCTGGCTTCCTGTAACTTTAGCCCATTATTCCGTGTCCTGCACTCTGGGATGACCGAGAAGAGATCCCAGCCTTCCCCCCTATGACAACTTTTCAAGTACTTGAAGAGCGCTATCATATCTCCCTTCAGTCTTCTCAAGGCTAAACATTCCCAGTTCTTTCAGTCTCTCCTCATAGGGCTTTGTTTCCAGTCCCCTGATCATCTTCGTTGCCCTCCCCTGAATCCTTTCCAGCTTGTCTGCATCCTTCTTAAAGTGTGGTGCGCAGACCTGGACACAGTACTCCAGATGAGGCCTAACCGGTGCTGAGTAGAGGGGAGCTAGTACTTCCTGGGATTTAGAAGCTATGCTTCTATTAATGCAGCCCAGAACAGCATTTGCCTTTTTTGCAGCCACAATACGTTGTTGGCTCATATTCAGCTTGTGAACGACAACAATTCCAAGATCCATCTCGCTTGTAGTGTTGTTGAGCCAAGTATCGCCCATCTTGTAACTGTGCATTTGACCCAGGACTGAGCCCTGTGGTACCCCACTCATTACCTCTCCCCAGTTTGAGAAGATCCCATTGATAAGCACTCTTTGAGTCCAAGTCTGTAGCCAACTGTGGATCCACCTGATCGTTGTTTCATCTAGCCCACTTTTAGCTAGGATGTCATGGGGCACTTTGTCAAAAGCTTTGCTGAAGTCGAGGTATATTATGTCCACAGCATTCCCACAGTCCACAAGGGAGGTTACCTGATCAAAAAATGAGATCAGTTTCATCTGGCAGGATTTGTTCTTGACAAATCCATGTTGGCTTCGATTAATCACTGCATTATTTTCAAGGTGCTTACTGATGGATTGCTTTATCATCTGCTCCAAAATTTTCCCAGGGATTGATGTCAGACTGACTGGTCTGTAGTTCCCAGGTTCCTCCTTTTTACCCTTTTTGAAGATAGGGATAACATTAGCCCTCCTCCTGTCATCTGGCACTTCACCCGTCCTCTATGATTTCTCAAAGATAATAGACAGTGGTTCTGAGAGCTCTTCTACCAGTTCTTTTATTACTCTAGGATGCAGTTCATCTGGCCCTGGAGATTTGAACTCATTCAAAGTAATTAGGTGTTCCTTGGTCGTATGCCTATCAATCTCAAGCTGCAATCCTGCCCCTTCAGCCTGTACTTCGCCTTTGCCAGGGGGGGTCATAGACCCTCTTCTGGGAGAAGACTGAGCCAAAGTAGGAATTGGGCACCTCTGCCTTTTCTTTGTCATCTGTTATCATTTTGCCATCCTTCTTTAATAGCTGAACAACCATTTCTTTCCTCTGTCTTTTGCTATGCATGTAGCTGAAGAAAGCCTTTTTGTTGCTTTTAGCATCCCTCACTAACCTCAGCTCGTTCTCAGCTTTAGCCTTCCTGATGCCAGCCCTGCAATTCTGTGCTACCTGCTTGTACTCTTCCTTTGTTGCTTGGCCTTCCTTCCGCTTCCTATATGTGTGCTTTTTTGTTTTCAGGTCATCTCTAAGCTTTTTGTGAAGCCACATTGGCTTCTTCTGTTGTCTTCCACCTTTTTTTCTTGTTGGAATTGTTCGGAATTGTGCCTTGAGAATTTCCTTTTTTAAAAAACTCCCACCCATCTTGGACTCCTTTTCTTGTTAGAGTCGCTTGCCATGGGACCTTACTTATCATTGTTCTGAGTTTATTAAAATCGGCTTTCCTAAAATCCAGGGTACGCATTTGGCTGCACTTGGCTTTTGCTTCCTTTAGAACCAAGAACTCAAGTATAACATGGTCGCTTTGCCCCAGAGTTCCTGTAACTGCTACTTTATCCACTAAGTCATCTCTGTTGGTTAGGATCAAGTCAAGGAAAGCTGATCCTCTAGTTCCTTTCTTTACTTTCTGTAGGAAGAAGTTATCCGCAACACAAGTCAGGAATTTCTTGGAGGGGCCATGTTTTGCAGAATTTGTCTCCCAACAAAAATCGGGGAAATTGAAGTCCCCCATTACTACTACATCATGCTTCCTTGAAACATTGGCTATTTGCTTTTCAAAAGTTTCATCCTTGCCTTCTCCTTGATTGGGTGGCCAGTAGTAGGCTCCGACCACCATGTTCCTTTTATTCTTTGCTTCATTTATTTTAACCCAGATGCTCTCGATGGGGCTACCAAGCTCATCCTTCTGTATTTCTGTGCAGAGATATGTATTTTTCACATATAGTGCAACCCCACCTCCCTTTCTGTTCCTCCTGTTCTTTTTGAACAAGTTATATTCTTCAATTGCTGTATTCCAGTCATGAGAGTCATCTCACCAAGTCTCAGTTACACCTATCAAGTCATAATTTCCCTCCTGTATTAAGAGTTCAAGTTCGTTCTGTTTGTTTCCCATACTCTGGGCATTAGTATATAGACATCGAAGACCATGTGCTTCATAGTCTGGCTTTCTTCCTACATGTTTGTGAAGACTATTATTGGGCACTATTAGAGCTGTTCTCTCCGTAGCAGTGCATGAGCCTTCATCCATGGTTACCCCCAACTTTATGTCTCCCTTCCCCGTAGGATTCAGTTTAAAGCTTTCCTGATAAAGTTCTTCATGCTGTGGCCAAACACATTCTTCCCAGCCCTTGTGAGGTGCAACCCATCCCTTGCCAACAGTCCATCTTCCAGGAAGTATAGCCCGGGGTCCCAGAATCCAAACCTCTCTCGTTGGCACCACCTTCATAGCCAGTCATTCACCCGGAGTATTTTTCTTTCCATTTCTATTCCTCTTCTAACTACTGGAAAGATGGATGAGAAAACTATCTGGGCCCCAAAGTTCTTGAGTTTCCTTCCCAAAGCTTCAAAGTCTGACGTGATTTCTTCGTAGCTCCGCTTGGCGGTATCATTTGTTCCCACATGAATGAGAAGAAGGGATACCTGTCAGTGAGTGCAGGCAACCCTTCAGTCACGTCTCTAATCCATCCTCCCGGGAGACAGCATACCTGGTGAGTCCATAGGTCTTTGCGACAAACTTGGGTTTCAATCCCACGCAGCAAGGAGTCTCCCACTCCTTCTCCTGTTGTTGTTGTAGGCCTTGGTTTCATTGCCTCTGCTTGGCTGACTTTCAGCCTCTTGCTCACTCTCATGCAGGTTCCCCTGTAATTCTTCCTCTGCAGGCTGTCCTCCAGTCTCACCCGCAAGTACCTGAAAACGGTTCCATAGTTCCAATGCTTCCATTGATGTAGAATGGCTTCTAGTTCTTCTGCTCCTGTCACCCTTTTCCAAGGAGTATCCTCTACTGCATTTTTCCTCACCTCAGCATTTCCTTCTTCTGCCTCAGCTTGCTGTTGCTCTTCAAGCTTCTGTTCTTCACTTTGCTGCTGTAGTTCCACTGTTCTTCATGTTCTCTTATTCCCTGGAGGGTCAACAGTCGCTGCTTTAATCCTCTTACTTTTTCTTCCAGCAGTGTGATCAACATCCACTTGTTGCATGTGTAGGCCATTGTGTTCTCAGGCAAGAAAACAAACATTGCACACACCTTGCAGGTCACCACCACTGGAAGGTCTTGTCCCTCCATAGTCTCTTGTCCCTTTTTGTGTCTAGCTTTCTGATTGTTCTAGAGTAGCCTGTGCTTGGTCCTCTACTCACTGAAGGTTAAAAACAGAGTCCCACCAGCATGGAAGTGTGTGTTACAAAAAAAATACATTAAAAAAAAATGTTTTAAAAAAATGTTAGGGGCGTCCCCCTTGACTTCCCTTGCTGAACTCCCCTGGCCAACTCCTGTTTGCTGTCCCTGTTCACTTGCTCTGATCGCTCTCTCTCTGGGAGCTTGCTTGCTTCTATAGGCTCTAGACCAGCTGGAGCAGCTTCCTCTGCTCTGCTCAGCTAGGAGGCGGGAAACAGACCTTCTTGCAGGGTCCATCACAAATCTTGCCCATTCTTCTTTCTATAGGAGTCACTGGTTCCTACTGACTTCCAGGGGTGAGGTTTACAGGGCTGCTTATCAGGAAAGCTGCTACCGTGGAGAGTGAACCTGCTACTGGAGTCACCCCCTCAGTGCTCTCCACTTCATCTGTGTCCCTGAATGGAGCAAGCCCCTTTCCTCTCTGCCTCACCCCCCAAGTCAATGAGAGCCATCCAGTTTTATGAGAGGAAGTAAAACAGGCAGTTGTAGGGTTGCCAGCTTTTCAGCCAGCCACTGTAGCTGTGCCATCAAAAGCAGTGTAATTGTTTCTTTCCATGCTGTGAAAAGCTAATTTCTGCATCTGAAGCTGTAATATCAGGGAGAACCTGTGGTCTTCCAGATGTTGTTGGACTCCCACTCCCATCAGCCAGCATGACCAAATGTTTGGGGATTATGGGAGTTGGAGCCCAACAACATCTGAAGGGCCACAAACTTCCCAACTTTGCGTTAAAGGCACGAAAGCAGGCAAGGCTGTTCTTTTTCCTGGTCAGCTGACAATCCTAGTTAGTTTGCTAGTCAATAAGCAAGCAAACAAACAGGAAATCCTACAAAAGCCTATTGCAACTCTTTTGATTTCCCCCTGCCATGAATTTCTTGCTTCCAGTCCACACACTACAATTCTCTCCCATGCCACCAAAGAGCCATGTGTGTTTGTTCCCTGCCGAATTTGTTGGTCAGTTCCCGGTGGTGGTGGTGGTGGTGGGGATTTGACTTTATAGGAAAGGGTGCTGGAGTTTAGGTGGCCAAGCTAGTCTACAGATTACTGGCCCAGAGCCTAGCCCAAGCGGTGACTGTCAAAGCAGTAAGAAAAACACACAGCCACAGGAAGTGGATGCACTCGTGACGCTGCTGCTGTGGTGCTGGGAAGCGTATGGGAGATGCTATTACAGAGCTGCTTCTACACAGTTTCCCAGGCCACTGTCAGAGGGGAAAGGGGCCATGTGGATGAAGGAACTGATGGCTGTCTTGTATTAGTAGAGGGAGAGACTGAACAGTGGAAGAAGCAAAGACACCAGTGGGGTGGCATGGGACTTCTGCACAGCAAGGGCCATTGCTCAGTGCTTGAGCACAGAAGATCATGGGCAGCTTGTGGACCTCCAGCTATACAAAAGAGAAAGTTCTCCGGTGCCTGAATTTTAAAAACATCATCATTTATTCTGTCCAACATATTTCAGAAAGAAATTTCCTTCCTCAGGGGCCGCTTATCTATCTTCAGATGTATTGAAAAGAATCCTTGCAATGTTTGGAGTATTTCAAGACAGAAGAAACATTGGGAGGGTTCTTTTCAATACATCTGAGTGGCCCCTGAGGAAGGAAATCTGCTTTCCAAACCCTGTTGGCCAGAATAATTTTAAAAAAACATTTCAGGCACCTGAGAAATTTTCCTCTCTTGTTTTTGTGACACACAGGTGCCTTCCCCTCTTGCTGTTTCCTCTAGATATTTTGGCCTACAACTCCCATTGACCCTAGCCAGCATAACCAATGGTAAGGGATCATGGGAGATGCCAGAATTCAACCGGAACCTTTCTGTAGGCAAAGCAGGGGCCTGACCACTGAAATGCAGACCCTCCCTTGGCTTCAGTCCTAAACATCTCTAGTTTAAAGGTAGCCAGGCTGAGAGAAATGTCTGCTTGTAGACCCTGGAGGGAGAGAAGACAATATTGGGCTGGATGGTCTACCTCAGCATAATGTAGTCTTTGTGCCAATGAACAGAGAGAGAAGCCACACCTCTTTCTAGGGCTACAAGTTTAATCGATGAGGCTAATTTTATTTGGTTTGGGTAAACCTTTTGAGGCCATCTTTTTTCTAGAATGTTTATAGTCATAGGGTGTGAAGAAGAAAACATTAAACCTGGCCTTCCTTTCCAATGACAAATGGTAGCATGTGTTTGTTGAATTATAAATTACCTTACACTTGTTTCAGTATCTCAGAAAGGCAGTTCTCAACCTTTTAGAAACTTAATTGGATAATTAATCAGATAAAAGAGACATGATCAATTAAAATCCTTGCATTGGTTGCCAGCCCGACCTTTTATCCGGAAGTTACTGAGAGAGGGCATTCAGCAAAGCTTGTGATGTTTACTGGCTGAGGGAAGTAGTGTTGACTGGAGGCGCAGTGCTTGCAAAGTGAAGGCAAGTTCCTTTAGGGCAGGTGTGGTACAGTCCTGCTTCCATAGGGTTCTTTTCCACACCACTCTGGTGATGTGTCAAAGCTGGGAGATCTTCTCAAAAGGGTTAATTGGGGTGGTTAGCTCATTTGCATCAAAATTAGCTACACCCTCAGCACCTCCCATGGGATCCTTCAGGTTCAAATGTCAGCTGAGTTATGTGGGATTGAGCTGTTTAGGGAGCAGTAACAGTATTACGCCAGTAACATTAGAAGTGGTCCACCAGGGAGGGGAAAGAATAAAGGAATGGTATGAGATGCAGGGTTCTTTATGCTACACTGTCAGTGGCAGCAAGAACATAAATAGGGAGATACGACTTTGTGATGTCAAGACAGGTAAATCTTCCTACGTGTTACCAAGGGCAAGAATTCAATAGGGTCCTGCTATTTTCAGTGACAGTTCTGGTTTCTGTGGAAGATACCGCTTTGCCCATTCCAAAAGATATGGCTGTGCACTCCTTTAGGTCTAACTTTCCCCCACTCCCCTAATTCTGAAGTCAAAATTAATTATACAGGTTACAAGTGTCTATATAGATCTGTTTCTTTTGCAAAGTTTGCCCTAGTACTGATATGCATATTTAAAAGTGTATTTGAATTTTGGGATGCAAGGTCATGAGAGGAGACTATGGGATGCAGGAGTGGTGGCTGGATAGCTACAAGGGGTGTTGGTTAGGGACCTGGGTGGAGCAATGGAGCCTGGAACTTTTCTCTCTCTCCTAGTTCCTGAGGTATCATGAGGCAATGCCCTCATTGTTTCAGGCTTTTTCTTTGCAATCATAAGGTTTAGAAACTTGCTTAGAAAGCAGGAAAGTGAAAAAGTGAAGCATCCCAAGATAAGAATAATGATGATAGATCATGAAGGGTATTAAATATTGGTATAGTATCTTAATAGAGGAAATGTTTCTACTTGATATATGTCAGCTTTATCTCTCTGTTTGATATTTGTTTTATAATATAAATGTTTAAAATGAAAGCTGAGCTTTGGAGGGAGCAATCCTATGGCCGCTAGCCAGCAGCTAGCCAGCCGTAGGATACCTTGTTTTCCAGGAACAAACCTCAGAGCCTGCACTCCGAGGTCGGTTCCCGGAGAACCAACCTTCCCCCCTTCCGTGCTGCCTCGCAGGCAGCGGAAAAGCCCGGTGCTCCGTGCTCGCAAAAGGAGTGCAGAGCGGCCGAAACGGGACGGTCCGGACGGAAATGCCTGTATGACATCCTATGTGTCATATGGCAGCCTCCTCCCCTGCTCTGCCTTCCCACGGCTAGACAGCTGAAAGCGGCTGTCTAGCTGAAAATGCAGGGCAGGAGGAGCACGGAGGGGGCGATCCCCTCCGCACTTCTCCTGCCCTGCATTGGATTGGTGGTCGCCTCAGAGTTCGGAGGCAGCCGCCTATCTGCATAGGATCACGCCCTTAGGCGATAAGATTTGGTGCTGGATTCCAGGTTAGGTGCATGTAGAACAATATGACCAGTGTGCAGAAAGTAGGCCGTACTGCAGTAGCCAATCCAGTCCTGTCTCTTAACAGTGAGTGGGACTCATGACCAGCCCTGCCATGCTCCAGGTGGCACTATGAGGGGGATGGAGGTGCGATGGATGGATGGAGGAAAGCAGGGACTGACCTACATGCTGCAGCAAGGCTTCTGAACGTGTAGGCACCTGCAGAGGAGGGTGCCTTTTGGGTTCTGCTTCAGGCGGCAAAATGTCTTGGGCCAGCCCTGGGGCTGGGGGGGACTGGCTGCTTTAGAAGCCGCCTCAGGGCAGTTATGGGCAGATTCATTTCCCTGTCAGTCACCCCCAGAGGTACAGGGAATGCCCTGAGCAAGGAGTTAAATCCACTCATCCCTCTGGTTACAGAAGTCAACGTATAGGACAAAGTTGTCTGAATGCAAGGTGGCTGGCCCTAGTGGTTGGCATGATGGGGCACTTGCTGCAGCGTTGCAATATGCGGGGAAGGGAAAGGAGACCCATGGAAAATCTGATGCTCCAGCAACCTGGAGCTGGGTCTGCAGCAGTTCCCTTCTACAGGAAAGCATCCAGGGGTTCTGGCCCTCCACTGCTCCAACCTCTGCACATGCATTCGCATCACCTACCCTCTCAAACCAGTCACTGATTTACTCCAGTGTGAAAGTATGGAGGAGAAGTACTATCTGAATTACTTCTGTTCGCTTTGGTATGTCTGCACCTACTATTTGCAGGGGTGGGCAACCCGTGGCCCTCCAGAGGGTTTGTCCCACAACTCCTACGATCCTTCACCATTGGCTATGCTGGCTGGGGCTGCTGGGAGTTGTAGGCCCAAATCTCTGAAGGGCCACAAGTTGCTCAGCCCTGTGAATTACAGCGGTGGGGATACTAGTAAAGCGACTGCTGCTGGAAAGGGTAGGGACAAACATACCCTGAGACCTACATTTCAGAGCTGGAACCAGTACTTGGGAATCCTAGGCCAGGAGTGAGGGACCTGTAGCACTGCAGGTGTTGGACTCCAATTCCCATCAGCCCTGGACAACATGGCCAATGGTCAGGGATGATGGGAGTTGGAGTACAACATCTGCAGGACCATAGATTCCTCACCCCTACAATGTCTGCAACCAAAGCTGGACTGAAAAAATCAGAGTGCTGTTGTAAAAATACAGGTTTATTCCCCAACACTTGCCCATCCCAGTCCCTTCCCCTGAGTTCCACCCCCACAAAAGCTTTCCCCCCCCCTTCCTCCCCCCCGCCACTTGTGGCCTTCCTCTTCAGTCATGTGGGCACCATTGTCAGTTCTGTGTAGCTGATGTACATCACCTTAGGGAGGGCTGCAAAGGACAAAAAATGGAGAAGTATTAGAGAGAGGTGGAGGGATGGGCCACGCTGGGACCCAGACTGGGACACTTGGCTGAGCAGTGGAATTTGGTGGGAGCTGTTCAGTCCTGGTTTATAATCTGGTGGCTTCCACACCATCACCTCGGCTAGCATATGGAAGCATCAACGGGCTTGCTGTTTATGCATTCTCAAACGGGGGGGCGGGGGGAGATTTGCATTCAATTTGCATATGCTAATTTAGGTGTATAGATGCACATTTAGAAAGAATGACTATAATTTACATACAAATATAATGCGCGTCACCACGCTGAGGAAGACCATGGCGAGGTGACCTGTGTGCCTGCTCAGCCTGCTGTCCTGGATCAGGTGCTAACTCTGGATGGGCAATTTCAAGGCCTGTTTTCCCTCCTTATGGTTCATTATCTTTAAACCAAACTTGGGCGGGACAGACCTTCAGATGTTGGACTCGATGGTCTTCTAGGCCCTTCCAACCCTACTATTCTATGATTCAAATGGAGGATGGCTTCAGACAGAGGACTGTCCTCTGAAAGGAGGACACATGGCCACTCTAGGCTTACAGACCAACTGCAATTGCACAGAAGTACCATTTGGACAAACTGGCACCTGGACATGTAGGGATGTACGAAGGTTCCGCCATGGATCTCGGGGAGGCTGAATGCCAGCGCATTCGGCCCCCGAAATCAGTGGCGGAACGGCCCTCCACCCCCCCCGGGACGGGACTTACCTGGGGCGGATCTTCCTGGCGGCGGCGGCGGTGGCTCCGGTGGCGGCTATGGCGGCCGGTCTTCCAACCGGCTGCCGCCGCCGCCATTTCCAAGATAAAAACAAAAACGTGATAGGCTACGTAAAGATTTACGTAGCCTATCACGGCTAAATTTTAAAAAAACACAGTGATAGGCTACCTGAATGTTTACGTAGCCTATCACGGCTGATTAAAAACAACAACGTGCGTACGCAAATGGCAGCGCCCATGGGCGCCGCCATTTGCATTCCTTATTTTGGCATGTCTTAGTCTACGTAAACATTTACATAGACTAAGACGGCGAAAATAAGGGGAAAGCAAATAGCGTAGACGCTACGCTATTTGCGTTCCCCTTATTTTCGCCGTCTTAGTCTACGTAAATGTTTACGTAGACTAAGATGTGCCAAAATAAGGAACGCAAATGGCGGCGCCCATGGGCGCCGCCATTTGCGTACGCGCTTTTTTTTTTAATCCGCCGTGATAGGCTACGTAAACATTTACGTAGCCTATCACGGCTGACTGCACGGATGCAAACAGCGGCGGCTACGGCCGCTGCCATTTGCGTCCCTGCTAGCCAGCGGCCGGATGTCCGGCTGCTGGCGGAGCCGGCTGGCGGCTCCGCAGAATCACTGCAGAGCACAGCCAGCTGGCCAGGATTCGAGGGGGGGGAGGAATGGAGCGCCTCCCCCCCCGGCGAGGATTCCAGGGGGAGGGACGGAACGCCTCCCCCCGCACCATCAGCATAATCCCCGAAAGGTAAGTGATTTTCGTACATCCCTATGGACATGGAGGTTCTACATCAGGAACTTCTTTCAGCCTGAGGGCCACATTCCATTCTAGAGAAACTCTCAGGGGCCACATTCCAGTGGTGGGCGGGGCCAACAGCACAAGGGGCAGGACCAAGAATACAAAAAATACCAGCATATTTTAGTTTAAATCTCTTACTGCCAGTAACTGAGTAAGGGGAGCAGAACCTCAGGCCTGGGCCAAATTCAGCCCTCCTGGGGTTCCCCAGAAGGCCCCTCCCCCCCCTGATTTTTTTGGGCTGCTATGATGTTTGTGCCTTGGTGTATCTCTGCTGCTTTTGATTGTATGCTTATTTTGTATTTAAATTGTTCTCATGTAACACTGCCCAGAGAACTTTGTTATGAGGTGACACACAAATATAAATAATAAAAAAACATACATTGTGCCTGTGGTGCAGAAGTCTGTTTGTCCTTCAGTTCCCCCTGGCCCATGACAGGGGGCTACAGAGCTGGTTTGGGGGTCTCAGGGGCAAGGTGTCCCACATGGGCCCACCTCCTCCTCAGTACTGCCGGTTGGCTGGCTCTCTTCCTCTCGGCCCAGTCCACCCAGAGGAAAAGGGTGAGGCAAGCCGAGAACACTGCTCCTCCTCCCTCTTGTCACGGTTCATTCAAGCAGAAGAGGCAAAGGAACAGGCGGCGGCGAAGCAAGGAGCAGCAGCAAGGCCAGGAGCCTCAGGAGTTGGCAGTGGGCCCCCTGCTGAGGCAGGGGCATTAGAGGGGCCTAGCAGTGCTGACCCCTGAGGTCAGCCCTGTCCCTTGTAACGCGCTCTTAGGAGGTTCTCCTGAGTCTGAGCTGGGGTATTTTGGTCAGTCTTGCCTTGCTCCCTGCATCTACCCCAGGCCACGCTCCCCACCAGCTATTCCCCCTGTTCCTGGCTGCTTACCAGCAACTTCATGCTACGCCTTTCCAGCAGGAGGAGCCAAGGCAGGCTGGGATCCCTGAAACTCTCCCCACCTCTGAAACTTCTGGGATCCAAAGGGATTCCTATAAGGACTGCGAACCTTTATTGGCAGATCAGTTGACTAAAGATCTTGTTGACGGGGGCCATTTTTAACCAGTCACGGAAAATTTTGATTGGGGTTTAAGAATGCACTTGCTTACATTTTGAGGCTATTTTGGTTCTGGTGTGTAGGACTGCGCCCTAAGATACTTGGGCTCTGTTGAAAGCCCTCATTTCTATAAGGCACAGTGGCAATGAGGAAAGTTGTGAGGATCTCTGGGGGGTGTGGAGGGATGGAGGGAGGGAGCGGTACTTACAGGGCAGGCACAGGTCAGTTGGTGGCACGTCGGGTGGGGTCACCAAAGTGCAAAGAAGACATCGATACCTACTTTCTGGCTACTTACTGTCCAGCTTCTCGTCTTTGCTCTCGCCGTTCTGGGCGCCCTTCTGCGAGAGCCTCGCGGAGGCGTTGACCGCCGTGGCGGCTGCCTTGAAGCTGCGCTTGCGCTTCTGCACGTTCTGCTCCGGGTGGAAGAGGATGACGTAGACTTTGGGCACGTAGAGCATCCCGAGGGACACGTAAGCGCTCAGGCTCATGGAGATGGTCAGCGTCGTTGTCTGAATGTAGATCTGGAGAGGAGAAAAACGGGACGCTGGCCACGAACGCAGGAGGGCTGAATCTTCTTGGGCCACCGAACTGGAACCAGCAGGGTCAGGTGGCAAAGCTTGTTCTGGCCTGTTCCATTTCAGGCAGCAGGTGGGGGACAGCAGGCTTTCGAGTGCTTCCCTGTATTTACAAAAGCTCTGCACCTAGAAGACTAGCATGGCAGGGAGAAGGATTCAACCCGGCCATCTCTCCTGAGATACTGTTGTTCTGCAAGAAGGGAGGTTTCCCAAGTGGAAACAGTCAACTCTGCAGCCTGAAGTGAGGCAGTCCTAAAAAGAGCTTCACTGCTTGAGCCTGTCGATCTTATAAATGTGCCCCTGTTAAGGGGTGATGGGAGCTGAAGTCCAAAACAACTGGTTGGGAAGGCTGCATTTAATTGATCATAGCACCTTTCGTAGTTCTCCCACAATGCACCCTCTCAGAATGTCTGGCTTAATAAATTAGGAAATGCTACAACACTAAGCAGCCCTCCCCAACCTGGTGCCCTCCAGATGTTTTGGGCTACAATTCTCAGCATCCCTGATATTAACCATGCTGGCTGGGGCTGATAGGAGTTGAACTCCACAACATCTGGAGGGTACCAGGTTGGGGGAGGCTGCGTCAAAGTAAGAGAAGTACAAAGCTGGAAGGAACCCCTGAGGGGTCAGCACATGGATGATCCACCCCCCGGGGTTCCTTCCAGCTTTGTACTTCGCTTACTTTGACATAGCCTGGGTTCCAGTCCTAGCCTGAGACAGGACACTGCTTGCTTACTGTGTTTGAACCTCACCCCACCCTTTATTTACAAGGATTTATAAACTACTTACATCTACAGATTTCAAAGCAAATTATATACAAATAATAAAAACATTAAAATATACAAATCAATACACAGAATATATGGTATCTACATATTCATAAAAGGCTTGAAGAGACAGATGCATCTTCAACCTGCGTCTAAAAATAAAAAGTGGTGGCACATGTCTAATCTCAGAGGGAAGATAATAGACAGACAGACAGACAGACAGACACAGTTGTCTAATCCCCCCCCCCCCCCGCATAAGACTGGATGTATTGGCCAAAACTCCCATCATTCCCCAGCCAGTGTAGCCAATGGCCACGCTGGCTGGGGGATGATTTGAGTTGTAGGCCAACGCATCTGGAGGACAGCAGGTTGGGGAAGGATGATCTAGTGCAACTTCTCTCTCTTTGTCTTTCTTAAGGTATAGTTTACATGCAGCCTTGCAGTAACCCTTAGCACAAAAGAGAAACAGATCATCTATATGTGGAGTGGCCTGACAGGGCGGTGCCAGTCTTTGAGCATCTTGTGTAGCCAGCAGCAGTCCTTGGCTGCCTACACACATAGCTTGCCTTCCAGAACACTGTGCAGTTTGCCATTCGAGCGCTCTGTGTGGGGCAACTGCTATTCGCCCCAGACAGGCAGTAACTGACAAGCTTGTTTTGAAGTGCCCAGAATAAGCAGATGAGATGGCAGCTCAATCCTCTCTCAAAATGCCTTTGAAATGTGCAGTGAACCAGGAGCAAGGGAGCTGTGCATCATTTGTCGGACAGTGGCATGGCAGTGTGCTGGCGATGAATCATCAGGATGCGCCCAAAGGGACCCCTGTCACCAGTCATCTCCTCAGCAGTTCATCGAAATCTACCCTCTCTTTGGTGCTAAAACAGATGAGCAGCAGTCCCATGTGACATGTCTGTTGCTAGACTTTACCGTTTCAGACAGCAGGCAGGAAGCTCTGGATATTTTGATGCTCCCTCATGTAAAGGAAAATCCTTACAGAAACAAAACTATCATGGTAGGGCAAAGGCTCTAGGCCAGCTTTCCCAAGCCCAGTGCCCTCCAGATGTGTTGGACTACCCACTAGCTGGCCGGGATTGGTAGGACTGGTAGTCCAAATACATCTGAAGGGTGCCGGATTGAGGGAGGCTGCTGTACATTAACATTTTACCTGACATGCTAATGTTGTGTGTGCAGGAAGTTTTCCCTGTAGTGCAGGGGTGGGCAACTTGGGCCCCCCCTGATGTTTTGGCTAACAACATCCAGGATCCCTCACCATTGGCTATGCTGGCTGATGTAGGCTGAAGCGCCTGGAGGGCCTCATGTTGTCCACTCCTGGTAGGGGAGGATGAAAATGTTCAGCCCCCCCTCCCCACCTGCAATGTGCAGTCCAGCCAGAAACATATTACGTGGTGGGCTTCTGCTTGTCTGTTTCAGCTGTTTAGCACAATATATTGGTGACACCTGAACGATCAGCTGATGTGTTGTTTTGTTTTTAATTAAAAAGCAGCATGGTGAACAGAAGAGCTGAGAGGTGGGCTGCTTAACCCTTTCCCTCCTTACTTCCTTGCCTGAACATGCCCCTCAAAGACACCCCCTCCTTGCCTGCAGGATAGAAGGTGGCTGCCGTGCAGGAGGAACCTGGGACGCCAGCCATGGGCTTCCAGGCCCCCTAGCCATTATTGCTGGCAAATATGGGGGCTAGGCAAGAGGCATCCTGGGTGCCATTAGAAGAGATACCTTGCATTGGGCAGGGCATCACGGCCACTGCAAGAGCAGGAAAATGCAAATCTCCTGGAATACAGGATTTCTATGTCTCGCAAGGCTTCAGGAGGGCAAGATTGCTGCGAGGCCTTTCTAAGGCCTCACCCCACGTAGCTCAGCCTCATGTCCAGGGCCAGCCTGAGGGGTGGGAGAGCTGGCGGTCGCCCGGAGTGCCAAGCTGAGGGGGGTGCCAAGCTGAGCTTAGGGGAAGCCAAGCTGAGCTGAAGGGGGCATCAAGCTAAGCTGAGTAGGCTGTTTGTTTGTTTTTTTACTGTACTGTCTGCAGCGAGTCAGGGTGACAAAAAGCAAGTGTCCGTAACCTTTCTTCAAGGTTCTACAGGCTGCTTGGGCACTAACTACAAAAACGATCTTAAATTATGTTTCTTTTTCAGTTTCCACTTTGATGTCATTTGCACTAGGTAAAAATCAGTGGAACGCAGTTTTATTCTGAGGCAACATTACCGAGCACTTAGCACTTCAAATACGGTAAAAGCACTATATAAATAATAACATAAAGCTGTAAGCCAGAAGAGGTCAGCTGAATACCTTTTTCATTTATCACTTTCCTTTATTATTTTTAAAGGTAAAGATAATGGATATTCTAAAAGAAAGAATGCTTACGAAAAGATAGGAATTGCCACAAAACATAGTCTAAGTAAAACCTGTGATAGTTGTGCTGCGTTGCGTAGTGCGCTGCCATTGCTCAGAGTGCAGCTTTTCAAACGTTGGCTTGCGCAAACTGTAGCATGGTGGCTGAGAGATCAAGGTTTTGAGCAATGTCATTCTCGACAGACATCACACCTGCTCCAGGCCCCATAAATCCTCTGGGTGGCCCTGCAAAACTGAAGGGGCGGAGGCAACAAAGGCACTCCCTGCCCAGGACACTATTCATCCTAGGGCTGGCCCTGCTCATGACCATCCAAACTGTTTTCCCATCGGCAAGGAAAAAGATTCAGGGCCCCTGTAACTTTTCTCTGAGGGAGAAAAGCAGCTTCCCTCAGGGCAGAAGAGGAAAGGTGTAAGTAGTCCCACCTCACTACTGAAACTAGCAGCTTTCCACAGCTGCTTCTCAATCACTGTAAAATGGTTAAACTACACGCTACGTTACATGTGCAGTATGTAGGTGAACCTAACGCTTTTATTTACTCTAGTGTAAGCATGTGGGCCTCTGATCTGGATCTGGACCACTGTGCACATATGGGGGAGGTTAAACCTTCCCACCCAGCTGCTTTTTCCCTTTAAACTCTTCCCCCCCACCACCCTTCACCGGGGCTAAAGAAAGAAAAAAACCTCCATTAGTAGCTGTGGGGTTTTTCTTTCTTTAGCCTCTGTGTCAGTGGGGGTGGGGTGAGTGGGGTTTTTTTTTTTAAGTAGCTGGGTGGGAAGGTTTAACACACCCCACCTGTGCGTGGTGGTCCCAATCCAGATTGGGGTCCTGCATGCTTACACTGGAGTAAATAAAAGCATTAGGATCACCTACAGGGGTGAGGAACCTTTCTCAGCCTGAGGGCTGAATTCAGTTTTGAAAAAGCTGGGGGGGGGGGCACCCCAGTGGTGGGCGGGGCCAAAGGCAAAAGTGGCAGGACCCAAAATATGAAAGGGACCAGAGCATTTTAGCTCAAAGCTCTTACTGCCAGGAACTCAACCTTAGGCCTTTCGACCTTTTAGAATGGGGGAAAAACTGCACAAAAGCCGTGAGACCGCCAAATGATTGATGGGGGAAAGGGGAAGGGATCTTGGCCTTCTGGGGAACCCCAGAGAGTTGAGTTGGGCCCCTGGGGGGGCTGTGTCATCCCCCCCAACCTCCACGTGATTCATTTAACGTAGTGGGTAGTTTAGCCCTCTGGTCGATTGCCTCATTTGGCCCTTCCTCCCATCATCCATCAACCCCCGCTATCCCTACCACATTCTCTTCACACCCTGTTCCTTGGTCCAGTGGCTCCCACCTTCTCCGCTGACTGTGCCGTGCCGAAGAAGATGGGCACGAAGGCCAGCCAGACGATGCAGGTGGTGTACATGGTGAAGCCAATGGGCTTGGCCTCGTTGAAGTTCTCAGGCACCCCGCGGGCCTTGATGGCGTAGACGGTGCAGGTGACCATCAAGATGATGCTGTAGCTGAGGCAGGAGATGATGGACAGGTCTGACATGTCGCACTTGAGCACTCCCTGGGCAAACTCGGGGTTGGGCGTGCGCTGCTCTTCATAGTCAATGATGCTGTATGGCGGCTGGATGCCCAACCAGATGACCACGGCCACGATCTGCACAGACATGAGGCTGAAGGTGATGACCAGCTGGGAGGTGGGGCTGATGAACCTAGGCGGGGTCACAGACTTCTTGCCCTGCTCGAAGATGCGGTAGATGCGGTTGGTTTTGGTCAACAAAGCTGAGTAGCTGATGGCCATGCCCAGGCCCAAGAAGAGGCGCCGGAAGGCACAGATGCCTATGCCAGGCTCAGCGATCATCAGGAAAGTGATGGAGTAGATGAGGAAGATGCCCGTCAGCAGGACGTAGCTCAGCTCACGGCCCGAGGCCCGGACGATGGGCGTGTCGTTGAACCGGATGAAGGTGATGACAATGAAGGTGGTGCCCAGGATGCCCAGGATAGCCAGGAAGATGGGCAGCATGGCCCAGGGGGAGCTCCACTCCAGCTTGACGATGGGCGTCGGGCGGCAGGATGTGCGGTTGAGGTTGGGCCGCATGTCGAAGGGGCACATCTCACAGTTGAACTCATCCAGCTGGTACTGGTAGCCGTCGCACAGCTCGCAGTGCCAGCAGCAAGGCACTCCCTTTACCATCTTCTTCCTCTCGCCTGGATTGCATGGGAGACTGCACACTGAAGAGGGGATCTCCTTCTGACCCCCTGACCACTGCATGTCTTCAATCTGTGGGAGGCAGAGAATGAAGCCAGAGAGCAATGGTTTCCCAACTGTCCCAAGGAAAAGGTACATAGGAAGCTATCTTATTCTGAGTCATACCACCTAGCCCAGTATTGTCGACACTGGCTGGCAGCAGCTGTTCCGCCATTTCAGGCATGATTCTTTCCTAGCCCTACCTGGAAATGCCAGGGATTGAACCAGGGAGCTTTCGCATGCAAAGCAGGGACTCTGCCAGTGAGCTCAGGACTTCTGTTAGGAACATAGGAAGCTGCCTTCAACCGAGGCAGCCCCTTGGTCCATCTAGCCCAGTATTGTGTACACTGACTGGCAGCCATGAGCTCTCCAGGGTTTCAGACAGGAGTTTTCCCAGCTCTACTTGGAGATGCCGGGGATTGAATGTGGGGCCTTCTGTGTGCAAAATGGGGGCTCTACCATTGAGCTATGGCCCCTTCAAGGTGTTTCTTGGTGTTTCCTGGAAGGTTATCAAGGGTTCATCAATGAGAAGATCAGAAAGATTGCTTGCCCATCATGACTGAACTTCTCCTGCAATGCACAGCCTCAGAGGAGTTCTGGATGACATCAGTTCACATGGGTAGACAGGGATGCCTAACACAGGGTTGGCCAGAGCCTCATGTGAACAGAGGGTATCCTAGAATATGCCCCCAAATCCTTTGCAATGCACAGGGCTCCACGGCAGATGCAGATAAGGCGTATGCCACTAGGGAAAGCGTTCCTTAAAGGAAGACCATTTGAAGGACACTGCGCTAGAGATTTCCAGAGGATAGGACTTTGGAGTCTTGGAAACGTTGTGGTTCTGTTGATACCATTTTTTTTTATTGATCACATTTGTATCCTGTGATCCCTATAACGAGCTCAGGGATGTCATGTTGGGTGCAACCCCACTTTATCTTTCTAACATTCCTGTGAGGCTAACAGAGCGACTGGCCCAAAGCTGTTTCGCATCCAGATCACCCTGCCTAAATGTAGTACATTATCCTCTATGCCACACCAGCTCTGGCACATCAGTTACACGTACTTTTCCTTGCACCATCACAGCTGGCTTGCTGGCTTTTCCCTAAAGCAATCCACAGTAATCACTTGTGCATGGGTGATGGCATAGGCACAGTCCAATCGGTGCCTGGGACACTCATGCAAATCAATCACATTTGTGCAGGACTCACAATTGCAAGAGATGAATCAACTTGTTTGGAGGTTGGAAGGGAATCACTTTTTCCCAGTGGGGAAAAAATGCTTTTGGGGAGTGTTAGGAGCATGTTATATTTGAAGAATGACGTCTAGGTCTCCTGGTATAAATGAGTACAAACTGCACTTTTAAACCCTGCACAAGTGTAGCTTAAGTATTTAGGTTGTACACCACTTGGAAATATGTTTAGTTACGTTTAATAACAGTAACAATAATAAAATGTGCTCTATTGTGTTAGGCTGTACGCAGAGCACAATGGTGCCATCCTGCCCATTCTCTGACCAAGAGAATCTTGTGTAATTAATGTTCATAATGCATGATATAATCTATGCCCATTTGACCTCTGGGTTGTGCCCAGTACAGGTGTCCCAGCCAAGTTACGCTACTGTGGGTATTGGGGAGGGCGGAGAGGAGAGCTTTATCTTCTATCTGGGTGGTAGCTGGCTTTGTCTTTACAAAGAAACTTCCCTCAATAAAGGAACTTTTTTTGCAGATGCATCAGGTGCTACCTATCTGTGCTGCTGCCTTTGGGTTTCTTTAGCATTTTTCTGACAGCTGTACTTGATCCTCCCTTGTTACGGTCCGACCTAGTCAAGATGCAAAGCACAGCCTGCACAGGGGGCTGCAGTGTCAGACTACGTTTGGATGGTAATCCCATGCGATGATAATCAAGGGATTGTATCCATAAGCAACCTGTCACCTCCGGTCCATTGCGGAAATGCACAAGGAGAATGAATGCAGA
Organism: Heloderma suspectum; assembly: GCF_057233095.1. Lineage (NCBI taxonomy): Eukaryota > Metazoa > Chordata > Lepidosauria > Squamata > Helodermatidae > Heloderma > Heloderma suspectum. The sequence goes on from NC_139459.1 coordinate 174,571,786, forward strand.
TGTCACTTGATAGTATCTTGCTGTTTGCTGTTTTTGGCACCACTTAGTGTGTGTGTTAGTTTTAGAGCTTGCTTTGCAATGATTACATCAGCTTTCCATTCATCAGGGGAACACCAAGTGCCTTTAGTTCAGGGAGCGCTGAACCTTGGCCCAAGGGCCAAACTCAGCTCACCCAGGATCCCAAATCCAGCCCACCAGGGTTCTGCAAATGGCCACGCCCTTCCCCCTGGCCTTTCCCCCAACTGCCAACCGTTTGGTGGTTTCCTGGCTTTTGCGCAGTTTTTTCCTCCCGTTCTAAAAAGTTGAAATGCCCCTCCTAAATTGCTTAAAGGCATTAGCTAAAAGAGGCCGGTATTTTTGAAAGTTCTGGTATTATTAGCTCCACCCCCTTTTGCCTTTGGCCCCATCTACCACTGGAATACAGCCAAAATTGAATTCATCCCCCCAGGCTGAAAGAGGTGCAACACCCATGCTTTAGTTGAAGGGGGAGTGGTGTTGTGCCAAGTAAGCACAGACTTATAGGATGGGTTTGAGAGGGCTTTGGCAAGGTGGACCCCCTCCTAAATCGGTGAGTCCCTGACCACCTTTTAAAATTTCCTACAATGCTCCAGACTGCCTGGTGTAGCATTGTTCTGGGGCATTGCGGAAATTTAAGATGGCAGGCAGGTCCCCAGACTGCACCATGCCAGACGGCCACCAGTTTGGGTGGCTTTAAAAGGGGGTTAGATAAATTCATGAAGGAGAAGGCTATCAGTGGCTACTAGTCCTGATGGCTCTATGATACCTCCAGCAGCAGAGGCAGCATACCTGTGCACACCAGTTGCAGAGGAACATGGGTGGGAGGGTGCTGTTGCACTTATATCCTGCTTGTGGGCTTCCTGTGGGCAGCTGCTTGGCCACTGTGTGGACAGAATGCTGGACCAGATGGACCCTTGGCCTGATCCAGCAGCATAGCATGTTGTTATGGCTCAGTCACCTGCCATCAGTCGTGGGCCCACCTGGGCCACTTGAACCCTGATGATTGCCATAGGATGACAGGCGTTGAGACTGGCTCAGCTTATAAAGTAGCGGGAAAGGCTGCTTTATCGTGTGCTTGCATAGAATGATTGTGTTAGGTGGTCAGGCCCAAGGACAGACAGGTAGACAAATTAGAGATAGGCACAGGAAGACGCAGATTTCCTGCCAAATCTCCCCCCCGTTGGTGGTACCGTGGCAGCCTCTCGTGCTGGGCTGTGTCACTCACGTTCAGGCGTAGGTATTCCGTCCACTGCCCAATGGCCTTGTACCCAGGGGCTGTGGTGTTGGTCAGCTGATACTGGAAAATGTCGTAGCGGCCAGGAGCATCTCCATTCTCATTGAACATCACTGGTGTCCCAGCGCTGCCTATAGTAAGAAAAGGGTTACAAATGGGACATTGACGCCCCTGTGGACTGAGGTGGCTTTAAAAGGGGATTAGAAAATTTGTGGAGGAGAAGACTATCAGTGGCTACTAGTCCTGATGGCTATATGCTACCTCTAAAATCAGAGGCAATATGCCTCTGTATGCCAGCTGCTGGGGAACATGGGTGGGAGGGTGCTGTTGCACACAAGCCCTGCTTGTAAGTTTCCCACATGTAAGCTGGTTGGCAACTGGACTAGATGAGCCTTGGTCTGATCCAGCAGAACAGCTCTTTTTATGTTCTTACATTACCATTTCAAGCTGCGAGGGTTGGTAGGCAGGGAAAATCATACTTCTGAATGCTCCACAACCATAAACACTCTGACTGGTTTCGGACAATTGTGACAGGGAAAGAAGCCATTGTGGCTTCTCCCCCTGCCCCTGTGCATGCCCAGCATGGCTGGCTGGGGAATGCTGGGAGTTGCAGGACTCTTTAATGTCTAAACATGCATAGGATTGTACCCTTATTCCATTTGAAACGCATGCGAATTTAAAATTGCCTTTTGTATCGGCGGCTGGGCTAAGCAACCTGACACTAAAGATGTATGAGAAATTAGTTTCAGTTCGTTTAACATCAGAATATACCCTGTTCGCACCTCTTAAATGCAAGCACAATCTACAGTCAAAGCTCATGCATCCCCGTGCATACAACGCTCGGGATTGCATGAGTTCACTGGTGGGGAAAATGCACACATTAGAAAAATACACACACACAAAATGTGTACTTTTTAAAGAGTGCACACAAACACCCTTTAATCAGTAGGAGAAGACTGCATGCTGTGGAACGCACAACCAGGTACTTTGTCATTTTCACACAGAAAAGAATGAAACACTCGCCATCTGATACGGACACAAATCAGACCAAGCTCCAAGGTGGAACTCGGAGAAGCTTGGCGGGCTCGGGTTTGGCTGTTTGCCATATGCCTACCCGTCACCTCCAGATGGCCTCTCTGTGGGTCTCACCATTGAAGTTGACCGCCAGGATGTAATGCAGCAGGGTGCGTCCGTGAATGGGGTCCATCTTGTCGCACACCCCAATGTGGCCCGGGCAGAGCTCCATGTGCATGTTATGCAAGGCATGGGCCATGGCGTAGACAGCATCAATGACAAACTGAACTTTCCCCTCCTGTTCATATGTTGAATCGCGTCCAATCCGCTCATCCCCTGGAAAAAGGGCAGGGAGAAACTTGGTTTAAACCGCCTCGGGAGGGGCTGTTATATGTCTGAATGCTCCCTTACATTCTCTGGGGCTGTTCACACAGCATGCCCAACACACCCTCAGTAGTTGCTGTTGAACTGTGGGTTAGCGTGTTGCCTGAACCCAGGACATTTTCTGCAGGCTGGTTTGTCAACCATGCAGTCTGGCTTATTTGTCTCAAACAAGCCACCTTGAGAACCCATGGTTTGCTGTTGGGTTGTTCAGGGTGGTTAACAAGCCACACTGTGGAAAATGTCCTGGGTTTGGACAACATACTAACCCATGGTTCAACAAACAACCCACGGTTCAATACCAACCCATACTCAAACACTGAGTGTGGGTTAGCGTGTTGTATGAACCTAGTTGCTGTGATATTTTTTTTGTCCATGTTGCCCTGCATTTGGAATTCTCTCCCCAGGGAGGCTAACTTGGTGCCTACTCTGCTATCTTATAGGTACAAGGCAAAGATTTTTTCATTATTATTTTATTTCCCAGGCCTTTTAAATCCATGTTTTATCTTTGCTGGCTGTTTAAATGTTCAATACGGCCGTTAATCACTGCTTCATTGTTTGTTTTTTCTTTTTAATTGTACTGTTTTTTTAAATGCTATTTGGAAAATGTTCAGGGCAGTTCACAACTTGAAGGGTGGTATGCAACATTTGGAAATAACATAAAATAAATAATGTGGAAAGCGACAGCATCAGGGTGAAACTACATATTATTGTAAAGCATGCCCATTTGATTCTGCAGGGAAAGCAGTTGCATCAGGGCCTCATGTTGTTTTCCCACCAACAATTGTCACATCCCCCCTACCACCAGCTGCTAGTTGCCCCAACTGTGCTGTTTCCACTAAAGGTTGGGTGGCCGGGTGGCCTACTTTACAGTCCTCTATTTCAAGGTGTCCCTTCAAGCTGACTCGAGTGCCATTTTAGGTAGAAAGGCGGGGCATGAATCAAGTAAATAAAGATTTGTTAGGCTGCGCAGTCCAAGTCTGGTCAAAGAACCATAAGAAGGGGGTGGGGTGGGGTTTGAAGTTGCCCATTCACAGCAAGCACCTGGACAGCAGACTGGGCAAGGCACACTGGTTACCTTGTCACAGCATCTGGCCCCATCAATTCCTGGCATATAGAAGGGGAAGAAATGGAAGCAGTGACAGATTTTATTTTCTTGGGCTCCACGATCACCGCAGACGGTGACCGTAGCCATGAAATTAAAAGACGCTTGCTCCTTGGGAGGAAAGCTATGGCAAACCTAGACAGCATAGTAAGAAGCAGAGACATCACCTTGCCGACAAAGGTCCGTGTAATCAAAGCTATGGTTTTCCCAGTAGCAATGAATGGCTGTGAGAGCTGGACTATAAGGAAGGCTGAGCGCCGAAGAACTGATGCTTTTGAACTGTGGTGCTGGAGAAGACTCTTACGAGTCCCCTGGACTGCAAGGAGGTCAAATCAGTTAATCCTAAAGGAAATCAACCCTGACTGCTCATTGGAAGAACAGATACTGAAGCTGAAGCTCAAATATTTTGGCCACCTAATGCAAAGAGAAAACTCCCTGGAAAAGACCCTGATGCTGGGAAAGATTGAAGGCAAAAGGAGAAGGGGACGGCAGAGGATGAGATGGCTAGATAGCATCACCGATGCAATGAATATGAACTTGAGCATGCTCCGGGAGGGAGCGGAGGACAGGAAGGCCTGGCGTGCTATGGTCCATGGGGTCACGAAGAGTCGGACAAGACTTAACGACTGAACAACAACTGTATTTCTATTTAAATGATAGTGATTATTTCTAAATTTTCATTTATACACATACATTAGCATATACAAATTGGTGTCCTCTTTTGTCCTCTTCTGGGGTGCTATAATTCCTCTGTTTTGGAAATGTGTAAGTGGCCACCCTAAGTAAAGGTGCTATTTGCAAAGAAAAATATTTAACTTAGTCTGCTTTCTGATTTATTTGGTTTACTACAAGCATAAAAGATTTTTTTTTTTAATGTGAGAGAACACTAAAAAATATGACACACACGGACACAATGCGGTCTGGAATGATACAGAATTTAACCATATCACTCTAGTACCTCATTCTTCATACTATGTAGATGGGTCTACGCTACATGCAGCGGCATGAGGCAGCAGTAGACTGTAACGCTTCTGACTGTAAGGCTGGTGGCTCTGATTTCAGTGGAGCTGTGAATCCATTCCAGGTTTCAGTGAGAACCAGCCGGACCTCTAAAGGAGTTATCCAAGAGTGCTGAACCCTGGCCCCAAAATAGGCTTTGGATAGCTTCTTTAGAGTTCTGGCCAGTTCTGACTGAAACCCAGAATGGATTCGTAGCCCCGCCGAAATTGGAGCCCCCAGCCTCCACTGGGGGGATGCCATTTTCAATGCTCCCCCATGTTAAAAAGAACAAACAGATCTTCAAGTAAAAAACTGAAAATGGCAGCAGAGAGACACGTAGCACAGCCTGCTTCCTGTTTTGCTTGTTTTCCACTTGCAAGGTTTTCTAATTAATTAATTAATTAATTAATTGTCTCTTAAAGTAGGGGAGCATTAAAAAATGTTTTCCCCCCATCTGCATCCTGAAGTGGTACAGTCCATTTTGCCACCTCAAAACTGTGCTCCTTTGTCCTGCTGTCAGCATAAACCAGGCTGTGCTGGCTGGCTCTAGGACTGGTTGCGTGGGGAGCAGGGAGTCTGTGGCTTTTCCCTCATGGAGACCTGGCCATAGTGGTGATGACTGATTCACACAACTGGACTAGCATACTGAGAATTGGTTGCATCTCATGATCAAGGCCCTGTGTGTTCCAAAAGCTGTGCAAACGCAATACGCTTCTGGCTCTCAAGCCTTGTAACCCCGCAGGCATCCTTAATTGATACCGAGAATAAGGGCCATATTGTGAGTATGAATTGCCTCCTGACGAGCAGGCAAGGGAGCTTTAAATTAGGGGTGCAGAACCTCTTTCAGCCCGAGGGCCGAATTCCATTTCGGATAAGCTCTGGGAGGCCACATTCCAGTGGTGGGCGGGGCCAAAGCCAAATGGGGTGGGGCCAAAAATACCAGCATGTTTTCGCTTCAAGCTCTAACTGCCAGTAACTAAACCTTAGGAGAGGCATTTCAACCTTGGGGGGGGGGGGGTGCACAAATGTCAGGAAACTGCCAAACAATCAGTGGTTTGGAGAAAAGGGGTGGAGCCAGGGGAATTGGCCGTGGCCTTCTGGGGACCCCTGGAGGGCTGGATCTGGCCCCCAGGCCTGAAATTTTGCACCCCTGCTTTAGACCCCCCGCCCTTTTAGGCCACAAATAGCTAACATATGTATGTGTGGGCGTGTTGGCTCGTACAAATTTTTGTCTGCTACTGACTTCTGTTGGATTTCTTTGCGACCGGCTGCCTTAAAGTATTAATCTAATCCTTTTTTTATTTGTTTAAAAAGGCATACAATTGAGGCAGAGAATCCTGCCCACTGATCAATCTCAGCTGCTGTTGGATGTAGGCTGAGCAAAATTTGCTGTCTTTTTTTTTTTTTTGCCAAGCAACAATGGTTGCAGGCAACTCAGAAGAAGAGGAGAGAACATGGGTGGGAAGAATCAGGGACGTTTGCGGTGGCCACAAGAATTCAAGAAAAACAAACGGGATTCAACATGGGGATATCCCTGTGTGTTGACCAAGAGCATTTGCATGGAAAAGCAGGGCGGCAGCAAGGAGGAGGGTGGATTTGGAGACTCCAGGAGAGAGAAGCAGTGCTTGGAGATGCAGACAGCCCTGTTCCTTTCCATCCTGCCAAGGGGAGTGACCTGAGAGTCTAATCTCCTCCATTCCCCTTGGAGCTGGGAAAGGAACCCAGGTCCTGCAGCTCCCTGATATTTCCCCACCACCACCTCCTCCTCCTCCCCAAACCTCCCTACAGCCAGGGTGCAGGGTTGACTCCAAACATTTTGCAGCCTGAGGCAAAGGGCAAGATGGCCCCTCTCCTCTTCCCCCCAATGTACAAAAGCCAACCAGACCGGCAGTTGAAATTTATTTCAATACTGGTGACAGAACAGCATTCTCCACTGAACCTAAGGGCAGCTGGGTAGCTTCTGGGGCGCAGGGCAGGTTTTGTGGCTCTATTTTGTGCCCCTCAGAATCTGCCACCTGAGGCAGCTGCCTCACTCTGCCTAATGGTAGGCCCTGCCCTGCCAGGCTGGGACAAACCAGTCACAATGAACCGGGTTGCAGTGAGAAGCTGGCAACAGATATGAACATATACGGATATGTTCTGTATATCTTCCCTTCTTGTTTTGAGCTCCTCCCCCCTTTCCACATCTGGAGCATCCATACCAGTACATTTCCGTGCTGCCTCATCAGGCTGCAACCCTGGACGGGTCAGTTTACATTTGAAGTCTTCCTCCCAGAACTCAGCAAACCAGATGTTGCGCCGATTGTTCTCCAAGGACCGTGTGGTGAAGTACTGGTCAAAACCTCCGTGAGAGAAGGGAAAAAGAGGACAGGTGAGTGAGCAAGGGAGGTCAAGGCCTTTGCAGGTACCCTTCCATGGTGTTGCCAATTTTTTCACCAGCCTCTGTAGCTCTGCCTTTTTAACAGCAGCTTGATCTGGAGACATCGGCAGCTGATAATATTATTTCCAAGCAAGAAAAAGCTTCCCCTGTTGGTTTCTGCAGATCATGCTGCTGTTAAAGGCATAGGCGCAGGCCAGGCTGGGTTTTTTCTAGTTAGTTGGCAACCCTATCGTGTGTGTGTGTGTGTGTGTGTGTGTGTGTGTGTGTGTGTGTGTGTTCTACATCAGGGCTGCCAGCAAAACCAGGCCCTCTGCCTTAGAATCCCTCCTATTTTATCCCAGGTGTGTAGGAATTAAGATGGCAGATGCAATGACCTCCTTTATATCTTTAAAAGTTACGTAGACATGTCAGCTGGATGAAACTTTTCTCACTCCTGCATGTCAAACTACACCTCTCAGAATTCCCTCTCTCCACAGGAGCAGCATCTTCCTTTGCTGGTGGTTACTGGAGTGGCTGCCATTATTCACTGTCATTACTTGGTGGTGAGGCAAAGGCATTCTGCACATGCTCAGGGACACTTACGTTATTAAAAAAAAAATATTTACAGGTTCTTGGGCTGGGCCTTGCCTCTGATAACAGTTTGCAAGGCTAGCTCCCGATGAGCTTTGTCTCATACCAACCTCTTCATCCTTTCCCAGGATCCCACCTTCCACCCCCTTTGTGGAAGGTGGGATCCTCAAAGCTCAGCTCAAATCTTCAAATTTGTTGTTGGTGTTGTTGTTGCCACTTCTCCTTCAGATGTTTAATTTTTCACTTCATAAGTATGGTTGCCATTTTTTACAGGGACAATAGCTCCATGTCTTCAATAGCTGCATATCAGGCTGCCCTGAATTTTTTTTATTTGGGATGCAGACCATAAATGCATTAAACCAACAGGCAGAAATCAACAAGTGAAGCTTTCCCGCATGTGGGAATTCTGTGGTAGGGAAAAGCTGCATCTTTTGATTTCTGCCCGTCATATAAGCTTCTGTCAATTACATAAAGCAGCAACTCAGCTCATAGGACCCCGTTGCTACACAGGGCGCAGAAACCCATAACACTGGTCCTGCACTTCATTCTGTTGTCCCTATCAAGATCCCTTGCCATTCTATTTGAAGATCACATTATACAGGAAATCAATCCAGAGTAAGTATCCCACTGATCCAAAGTACCCAAGTGTTAACAGACTGAAACCCCTTCCACCCATAAGCATGCAGTAAACACATGCGGAGAGTCTTCCCTTCTACCGTCCTTTAGTCCCCCACGGCTATGATTTAAGGCTGCAATCCTAGGCGAGTTTAGAGAGAGAAAAAGTCCCACAACTCCCAGCATTCCCCATCCATCCATCGTGGGAGCTGGGAGCTGTAGGACATGTTTCTGTCTAAGCACGCCTGGGATTGTGCTCTGAGCGTATTAAGTCATGGACACTTGGATTCACTGAAAATGGATCCATTAACACTTCATGCCCTGTAGCACCCTCTCATATTCGCAGCCAGGGCACTTACAGACCAGTGTTTAAGAGTGGATTGTCTCTACAAATTAAGCTTATGAGCAAGCAAGCGAGCTTGAGTGAGAAATGATCAGGAAGAATAATGGTCCCATTTCCAAAACATCCTGTCCAGCGGGGTGTGGTGTGCACTCTCCCTCCCTCCCTCTCTCTCTCTCTCCTGTAACGGCCCCCACCGAGGGGTCACTGCCCCTTGTTACCTTCAATAGAGGCCCGTTTGGGCAAGATGGTGACGGCTCCTTCCGCAACCTCCTCTTGCTTCAGAATGGGGGAGATCTTGGCGCCCCAGCTGTCAGAACCTACCCACAGGAACTGCCCGGTCAGGTTGGCATAGCGTGCAGCCTCCAGCACTCGCCTGTAGAGGGCACACAGGAGAAATGCGAATTAAGCATCTCTCACTCAGCCTGCTGGGACAGGCAACTTGGTGCCCTCCAGATGTTTTAGACTATGACTCCCATCAGCCCCAGCAAATGGGGCTTCTGGCCGGGGGTGAGGGGAGTTGTAGTTCCAAACTTCTGGTGGGTACCAGGCTGCCTAACCCCTGCATTATTTGGGAATTACAGCTGAAGGCACACTCACTTTATGTCGTCCTCGTTAGCAAAGATGATGATGCCGCGGGCATTAGGGGTCTCCATCAGCCTCTTGATCAGTTTGTCAAACTCTCCTGGTTTGGGTTCTCGTGGGATCTTGATGGATTGAGCAATACAGACTCCGCCTGACAGATGCAAGAGAGCTTTAGGAACGGATTAGGAGAAACCGTGGTTTGGTGGCTTTGCGTACAAAAGGTATCAGGTTCAGTCCTGGCATCTCCCATTTTAAAAGGCTTAGGAAGCAGATGGTGGGAAAGAATGCTCTCTGCTCAAGACCTTGGAGAGTGCTGCCAGTCAGAGCAACTAATACTGGCCTAGACAGACAAATAGTCTGGCCTGGTGCAAGACAGCTTCCTATGTTCCTATGATGTCCTTCAAACCTCTTCTAAACCTCCTCCCAATTTTTGTACTCTCCCCACTCTTTGCTGGTGCTCCACAGTCCTAGACTACAGTGAAGAGCAGCGATGGCATCCCTTGGAAGCTTATCAGGGGTTCCTGTGGGCCAGAAAACATCACAGATTCTCTTCCCTCTCCATCCCTTTTTCCTTTTGTGTCGTGTCTTTATAGCTTGTAAGCCTGTGTGCAGGACCTGCCTTTTTATGGATTGTATGTAAGCTGCTTGGGGAACCTTTCAGACTGAGGAGCAGGATAAAAATGCTTTAAATAAATCAACATCATAAGTATGCAGCCACATGAATTCTTTCTTTCACCAAAAGCCGTTTCAGCGGAGGAAATCGCATGGTGGTAAAGGGCCTGTTTCCCCTGTGGAAGGAAAAGCAGCTTGGGGTGATTTCTGGTGAGAAAATGGCTCGGTGGGAAGCATCCCCTTCCTTCCACAATGCCTTCACTGAAACTTGCAGGGACGGGGGTCAACCTTGGAGCAAAGATGTGTGTGCCTGCATTTAATGTATAGTTTGTTCTTCCAGCTTGCCTTGGACTACTAATCCTCCCCTGCAATGTGCAGCCACAGTGGGCTGCAGGATCCGCATTCATGGAGGCCACAGAGAGGCCCAACAGGCCAGTGCTTTGAGTGAACTGTGCACCTTAGAATGTGCCCCCAGAATTCTCTGTAATGCTCAAGGGGTTTTCATGGAAGATCGAGTTGATCTGGTAAGGGTTCTCCAGAGGTAGAATCTTTGAAAACCACTAGCTTGGCCTTCCCTAGCCTGGTGCCCTCCAGATGTGTTGGACTACAACTCCCATCACCCCTAGCCAGCAAGGCCCTTGGCATTGTTGTCTGGGGATAGCAAGAGTGGAGGTGTCGTCCACCACATCTGGAGGCAGGGCCAGTGTAGAGGACAGGCCTGGTTGGGTGCCTGCCAGGGGCCCACATCCTAGCAGGGGCCCCTGCCAAGAGCCCCCTGGACTTGCTCCTCCTCTTCACCCTTGCAGCCTGCTTGTTCACCTGCCTCTCGCTCTGGCCTGTACAACGGTGGTGGCGAGGAGGAGCAGGAGATGCCGCTGCCTGCTTGCTCCCTGGCTCTCTGCCTGTCAAGCAAGCGAGGGGCAGCAGTGAGGAGAAAGCGCAGCTGGTGACCATGGTGGCGAGGAGGAAGACTCACTAAGGGAGGGGCCCGTTGAGGGGGTCTTGCCCAAGGGCCCTCAAGAACCTGGAACTGGCACTATTTGGAGGGCAGCAGGTTGGGGAAGGCTCCCTCCGCTCACTGCTGAAATGAATTTGGGGTAGGAATTCTCAGGGACTAACATTTGGCACAGAGTGCCTTCACGCATGTGCGCACAGAAGCAGGATACAATCAGAGGCCCACAAAACAAGGATGGCCAGACACGAAGCTTGCAGGACCTTGGACTGACGGCATGGTGTGCCAGCTGGCCCCTGCGACCTTTCCTGGCCCTGGCTGCCTCTCCCAAGCGCCACCCCCTTGCAGACAGCGAAGGTCCTGAAAGGGGCAACCCTCCGTTGCAGTGCAGAGCCTCGCCTCTTGATGACTTCCCACCTGGTATGCTCCTGAGCTGGGCACTGAGGGGCAAGAGGTGACTGTGGGGAGGTTCCGACTGGTCGGAGGGCCATGCTCAGGGGCAATGGCCTGTCAGGGTTCTGGTTTGGGGGTCCTGGCCTCCAGAGGCTCCAGGTTTGGGTTCTGTTTGGGGTCCTGGGTTCTGCACTTCTGCTGGTGGTATTGGAGCCTGGGATCTGGCCAGCACCTCCCCCTTCGAGTCTGAGTGCGAAGTGCTGCTCAAGCCCATGACAGCAGGCAAGAGGATTTCGCTCTGGAGAACATAACCCTGCAATTGCCTCTTTAATTCCCCTATGTGGGATCAGTCCCAGGCTAAATGGAGGCTAATACTGACTGGCTGCTCCAGGAGCAGATATGGAGCCTACTTCTTACAGGAGGAAACAGACGCCTGCTGCCTTAACCCCACAATCTGCGGTGTGTCTCCCAAACAGCATGCTCAGCCCTTGCTGCCTCGCATCAATTCCATTCACAGCTTCTCCAGAATTTCAAAGTTAGGTGCACCCACGGGTGTTTGGCCTTGGAACCCAGGCCCTACATATTGTGCATTAGGTGTGACTGTTTTTCTGTGCACTTGGAGGAGGCCCTTGCCTCTGATCATGTGCAGAGTGCCTTTTGCTGAACACTCCACCCACGTGAGATCACGGGGCTGCTGCTGACACCCTCGGCCTCACCCGTCAGGCAGCCCCTCTCTCACCAGCCTCGCGGGAGATCTGCACAAAGGCTTCAACGCCGCTCTCCCCGTAGTTGCCTTCAGAGGCCAGTGTGGAGACGTAATTCCAGCCCAGCGCTTTGACTATGTCCACCATGGCTTGGGCCTGGTAGGAGTCAGGAGGCACCACGCGTGAGAAATAGTCGTAGCGGTTGCTGTCACTGAGCTCAGGCGCAGTGGAGGCATAGCTGATCTGGGGGATCTGTAAGGCGGGGAGAAAATAATAGATGTTGTTGTATTGTCCTACCCTAGCTACACTACAGATCTTCCACCAGGTCTCTCTAGGCCTGAAATATCCTTTCCTTCCTAGGGAGGCTAGAGGCTCTGATTTTGGTAGGGCTATGAATTCACTCTGGGTTTTAGTCAGAACTAACCAGAACTCTAAAGGAGCTATCTAAGGTGCTGAACCTATTTTGGGGTTGGGGTTCAGCACTTTGATTAGCTCCTTTAGAGTTCTGGCTGAAACCCAGAATAGATTCACACCCCAACAAAATCAGAGCCACCAGCCTCCACTGCTTCCTTCTCTATCCTTTTAATCCAGGGGTGCAGAGCCTCAGGCCTGGAGTCCCAATCCAGCCCTCTGGGCTTCCCCAGAAGGCCACACCCCTTTCCCCTGACCCCACCCCTTTCCCCCAACCATTGATAGTTTGATGGTTTCCCAGCTTTTGCACAGTTTTTTTCCCCCATTCTAAAAGGTTGAAATGCCCCTCCTAAGGCTTCGTTACTGGCAGGAAGACCTTTAAGCTAAAATATGCTGCTATTTTGGCCCCGCCCCTTTTGTCAATAGGCCCTGCCCACCACTGGGATGAGGCCCCGGAGAACTTCTCTGAAGTGGAATTTGGCCCTGGGGCTGAATTTCTGCACCCGTTTCAACTTTTCTGCGGTACCTACTTCCTCTGTAAATATTTTTCTGGACCACCAGAGGCTCGCCTGTCTCTTAACTCTTCCCTACCCCTTCATCAAGTCCTATCCTTCCTCTTCACCTTCGTTCTGTTCCTTTGTTCAGATTGTCAGGCCTTCGGGGCAGGGACTCTATCACTTCCATGCTGGTTTTTTCAGCATTGAACATGTCGCTGACCCAATATAAATGACAAATTGTAGCCATTTAACTAACAGTGCCAGATGCAGCTGTTGTGGAAGTGTGAAGTGACAACTGCAGTTCATTGGAACTGTTAGGAGAGGGGGGAGTTGGGACCCAGGGGGCTTGAGCTATGGTGACCTCTTGATAGGGGGCAGAGCTTGCTTGCTTGCTTGCTTGCTTATTTATTTATTTATTTATGGCATTATATAGGCCACCTAATCACAATGTTCTCTGGGTGCTTCCCAGACATAAAATAATAAAATGCAATAATCGTAAACATAAAATTGTCAGCAAACCAGTTTCACAGCATAGCTAAAAATACAGGACAGATAAGCCATGGATTAAAAGTTAAGATCACACATTTCAAAAGGCCTGGAATAATCAAAATATCTTCACCAGGAACTGAAATGACCATAAAGAAGGTACCAGGTGAGCCTCTCTGGGGAGGGCATTCTCTACAACCAGGGTGCTACCACAGAAAAGGTCCTCACCCTAGTAGCCACCTGGTTTCACTTGGCAGGCACATCTGGAGCAGGGCCTCTGAAGAGGATCTCAAGGTTCAGGTAGCAATATGTTAGTGAAGGCCATCTTTCAGATCCCCTGCTGGTCCCGAGCCTTTAAGGGCTTTAAAGGTCAAAACCAGTACTTCAAATTGGGCCCAGAATCAGCACTGCTGTAAATATAATCTGACTGAATTCTCCACTCCCAATTAACAATAGTGCAACCCTGTTTTGGACCAACTGCAGTTTCTGGACCATTTTCAAAGGCAGCTCCACATACAACACATTGTAATAATCTAAATGGGAGGTTACCAGAGCATGAGTAACAGGGGCCAGCTATTTCCATGGAGGCAGGGTCACAGGGGGCGTATTAGCTAAAGCTGATAAAAGGTGCTTCAAGTGAGAGACCACTTCAGCCTCTAGTGCAGTGGTCTGCTAACCTTTTTGGCTCTGTGGGTACATTTGGGAAATGGAGAAAGTCCTGTGGGCACCACCACAAAATGGCTATCACCCAGGCTGTGGCTAATCACATAATGGCTGCCATGGAGGCCTGGCTAGTCAAAGGACAAATAATTCACCCAAGAAACTGAGTACAAGAGAAAAGAGCTTGAGCTCTAAAGCCAATCTACATATTTGACCCCACAGAAAAACAACAAAATATCCAGTTAAGGTTGCAATCCAGTGCATGCTTACGTGGAACCCAATGGGAATTACTTCTGAGTAGACCTACACAGGGTTGCTCTGCTCATCCTATCCCCCCCCCCCACACACATACCTTTCTTCAGCCCAAATGAAAGGAAATTGCCCCGAGCCCCCAAAAGTGGTTTTGTGGTTTCCGGGCTTTTGTGCAGGCCCCCCCGCCCCCCACATCTAAAAGGCTGAAATGTGTCTCCTGAGGCTTAGTTACTGGCAATAACAGCTTCTCTTATAACACTACTATAACACTTACAACAGTACTAGCTAAAATATGCTCATAGTTTGCCCCTGCCCTGCCCATCACTGGACTGCTGCCCAGAGAGCTTCTCTGAAGTGAAACTCAGCCCTCAGACTGAAAGAGGTTCTGCGCCCTTGTTTTAGAGGAAAAACAGTTATTTTGCTATAAAAGAGAAAGAAAGAAACACCAAGAAGTCAGTAATTAAAGCCACCACCACCACCACACTGAAGAGAAACCGATTGACTGAACGGTAGTTCATCATGAAATTTCCAGCTGCACTGAACAAGAAGCAATAAAATGGGCAGAACTTGAAAAAAGGGAGCTACTGATGAACATTGCAGGGGACATTTCCTGACAGGACGTACCTGTGAGTAAATATTATGGAAAGACCTTGGCCATGGGGAAGGAGCACTGCCATATAATATAATGCTGTATATTAATAAATGCCCTGTGGGGTGACCATTTTAATTCCTCTTCCAGATGATCGCGGGAAAACAACGCCTCTGTAGGGCTAAAGGGCCCTAGCGGGGAATCAACCTGTGATGTTTTGTGCAGGGCCCAGGAGGCCTGAGAGGGCCACACTGAGCATACAACAGCTGCTGCGGTAGAAGTCGACTGAATGTTGGGTTTAGATGAGGGAAGCAGAGGTTCAGATCCCCGCTCTGTGATGAAGCTCAGTAAGTGCCCTTGGGCAATGCTCTCTTTCTCTCACACCCACAGACCACATCAGTTTCCCCCAACATAGTGCCTTCCAGATGTTTTGGACTACAACTCCCAGCATCCCTGAACATTGGCCCTGGTAGCTGGGGCTGATGGGAGTTGAAATCCAAGACATCTGGAGGGCACCATGGTGGTCGGGGAAGTCTGGCCTGTATCAGAGCGTCATTGTGCTTATACACTGAAAATGACTAACAAAAATGCTACACAGGAAATGGAAGTTAGGGGTTAGAATGCTGCTTTACTCCAGCACTGTAATTTTGGGGGCTGCATGAGGGACAGCCTGAGGGATTCCCATTCACAGAAGCTGGGAGAGGAAACTGAGCCCCGGGGGCATCAAAAAGGACTAAGCTGACTGTCCTGGCTCTTTCCCAACTCCCTTTGATTCCTATCTCCATGATCCTCTCCCAGTGTTTGAGAGAGATCCCAGGACTCTTGGTCCCCCCTTAGCCAGAATCCCCTTTCCCAGAGGGAATCCTGGATCTTAATCCATCCCGCTCTGCCTAGAAAGCGAGGTGCCCCCCCCCCCTTGGTCTGTCGGAAGAACCAAATTGTCCCATTTCCCTTTCCGCAACATCTCTGTTTCCCGTCTCGCTGGGTCTGTGAGAAGCCCCATTAAAGCGATTAGTGATGGGGATTAGGGAGGTTTTAGTGAAATGAGCAGCAGCTCCAGTCAGGAACAGCTGAGGCTGGGAAGCAGGGGGGAGGAACATGTCAGGCTGCAGCTGCCCGGCCCGTGTGCAAGCGAGAGTGTTGAGCTAGGTCTCTATGGCAGAAGGTGTGCAAGGCAGGCAGGCTGACATCTGTGGCCCTCCCCTTGAGTGTGGGCATTTCTACACCAGCCTAAAATCCTGCATTTAAAATGGTGCTTTCTGGGGGGAGGATCACGACAACTCCCTTTTTCACGTGCTTCCTTTCCCCCCACCCCTTCCCCCTCCTTCTCCCCGTATCTGAGTCTTCCATTATCTTTCACTGATCTCGCTCCTCTTCTTGCCGCTTTAAGCCTTTTCTTCTTGGAGGAAGCTGAAGCGGAACACAAGGGGGTAATTTGATAGCTCATTATCTGCGATCTATTTAAAAATGGAACAACGGGCATTTAGTGCAGGAGGGTCACGGCGTCATGTAAACAGCCCTCAAACTTCCGTGAAGGAGAAATCTGAAACGCAGGATAAAAGCTCTGTGTGAAGGAGCCCATTGAGCGGGTTCCCTTCAGGATTTCCTTGCGCTCATGAATGTCTGGATATGTCTGTGAACTCACAGATTGTGAGAAAGCAGGAGAGGCAGACACGTTGGTCTCCCAGGGCCTTCTGGCTTCCCAAGGGGGGCTGAAACATCCCTCTCTTGCATTGCCAGCTGCTGGGGGGAAACTCAAGAATACCGCACACTGGCTAGTTATTAGCCCTTAACACCATTTCCCCACTCTGTTGTACTCATAATTCGTGTGTGTGCATGTGTGTGTGTGAGAGAGAGAAAGTATGGTGCCAGGTAATGTCTACCCCCCCAACCTTTTTAGGGCATGAGTGAAGCAGGTGTTTCAAGAGTTTTCCTTCTAATAATAATGTAAACATGTTGCTCAAACATGTTTGTTTACAGTTAAACCAAGCCTTCCAGATGTTTTGGATTACAACTCCCATCAGCCCCAGCCAGCATGGCCAATGGTCAGGGTTTATGGGAGGTGTATTTTTATTTTTATTCATTACGTTTATATCCCACCTTTTTTCCCCTTGCAAGGAATCCAAGGCGGCTTACATGGCCATGATGCTTTCCATTTTATCCTCACAACAATCCTGCAAGGTAGGCTAGGTTGAGAGTCAATGACTGGCCCAAAGTCACCCAGTAAACTTCATGGCCGAGTGGGGAATAGAACTTGGATCTCCTGAGTCCCAGTCCGATACTCTCGCCACTACACTACACTGGCTCTCCAGTTGTAGCCCAAAACATCTGGAGGGCAACAGCTGACATACCCCTGGTTTTAAAAGTAACTCTTTTAATGAACTTTTCAATAACCATATCTGCTTCTCCCTTTCTGTGCCCATTATGATCTTATAGGGGCCAAACAAGACTTGATGCTATCTGTGTGAATGCAATTAATGTTAATTTTGTAAAAATGTAATAAGAGCAGTGGGGTAATGGTGGTGAGGATCGCGGGGGGAAGGGGGAGGGGTTAACTCCCCCCTCGCAATGATGCTGCTTGGGTGGGAGCATTGATAAATGGTTGTTATATTTTTAAAAACATGCCCATTAATTGCCTTCCTGCAATTGCATGAAGGCAATTAATGGGGCTATTCACACAACACGCCAACTCACGCTCAGTGGTTGAGTGTGTGTTGTTATTGAATCGAGGGTTAGCATGTTGTCCGAACCCAGGACATTTTCCGCAGGGTGGCTTGATAACCATGCAGTGTGGCTTGTTATCCACTGTGACAACCCAGCAACAAACCATGGGTTCTCAAGGTGGCTTATTCAAGAAAAATAAGCCACACTGCATGGTTTATAAGCCACCCTGCAGAAAATGTCCTGGGTCCAGACAACATGCTAACCCCATGGTGGAACAAACAACCCATGGTTCAACAACAACCCACACTCAACCACTGAGTGTGGCTTAGCATGTTGTGTGAACCCAATCAATGTCACATCTAGTTTATCCCTGAGCTACATCGTCCACAAGCCACAATAAGGTGATACATTTACTAGGGACCAGCTACAATGTCAGCAAATACTGAGCACAGTTTCGAGTTCTCCAGAATTCTTCTTCAGGCAGGATGTTAAGCAAAACAGGGGAGAGAAAAAGTTGGGCATGACCTTGGTGCCCAAACATCTGCAGTTTGTAACAGTCTTCAGTTGGAGGTGTTGGTGGGCTTACTGCACAATTCTCTATATGGCTTTACTCAGAGGTAAGTCTCACTTAATTCAGTGGGACTTACTCCCTGGTAAGTGGTGACAGGATTGTAGCCTTCCTTAGATTATTCCCAGTAGGTGTAAAACAGATTTTGGATCGCACCATTGACTGCTTGGATGACGAAGCAATGACATCTGTTCCCTGTGTTTTGGAAATTAAAATAGAATAGAATAGATGTGACTTAATATGAATGATTTTACGCCTTAATGATTGTGTGCAAAGGATCAGCAAGTGGTACCTACTCCATATTAATTAACTCAGATCACATCACTTTGGGTATTTTATAGAGATGTGTCTAAGGGCACAATCCTATGTATGATTAGACAGGAAAAAAGTCCTACAACTCCCTGCATGCTCCAGCTAACAATATATTTATCAACCCACCCCAATTAGTACACTTGGTATCCCATGCATAGACTAAAGCTGGGTACTAAAAAGAAGGTGGGTGGTTAACAAACCACTGGGTTCTGGATGGTTTGTTAACCACCCCAACCACTCACCTTTGCTGGGTTTGGACATCGCAACGGCCCTGTTCACAGGTAACACTGAGCTACCATGGTTAGTGTTATGTGGACCACGATGGCTTAGCGTGTCGTGTGTGGCAAGAAAATCCTAAAAACAATGGTTAGTAAATCACACTGGGTAATCATCCTCCTGCATCGGGGTTAAGGGGCCTCAGGGTGGCTGACCGTGATGTGCAGCGGGCTCTCTGGAGGTTAAGACGGGCTCCAGGTGGTTTCTAGGCTGCGACCCTAGAGGTGGCGGCCCAGAGCATCCCGCACTTCCAGCGATGCTCTAGGCATCATGGCTGGACACTATGGTTGCCACTGCATAGTGACGGATGGAGTGGGGGGCGGGCAGATTTTCCTGGCATGACGGCCACTGGGATAACCAGTGGCAGGGATGGTGGGAGGCCAGGAACTAACTTACAACAGGGATAGGTAAGTAAACCACAGTGTGTTGCGGAATTCCCAGTCATGTGATGGGCACATGCGTTGTGGTTTCCCTACCCCCCCCCATTGTAGTTCCCTTAACCACCCTCTCCCTCTGATCAGGGCCAACAAGTCACACCAGCAAGGGGTAATTATGTAAATCCAGCCGGCAGATGACTGGCACACACAGGGTGGTTAACAAGATGACCATCATGTCATGCGAACCAGGACTTTCCCTTCCTGTGTTTTAGCACCCAGGTTTAGTCTATACATGGGATACCTACTTTACTAATTGGGGTGGGTGGGTTGATGAATACATTATTATGGGTTTGGGGTTAGTCTGAATGACCTTTCAGGGGTCCCTTACAGCCCTGTGCCTATGACTGCAAATAGATTCAGGATCCCTTCCAACTATGTCATCCTTGACGTTTAAGATCTGTAAGCAGAGCTATCACCATGGGTACCTTGAGGCAATATCTCCTAAGACCTGACAAAGAACAATGGATAGCCCGCACCATTCTGGTGCTATGTTTCAACAGGAGCTGGGATAGATAGCCCAAGAAGGCCTAGGTGATGGGTGGAGGTGACTCATCTTTCTTTCCCCACTAGACAAGGGGAGGGATGAGTGAGGTCAGTGTCTGCAGCAAGAAGTCCATCTGTGCTGGAGGAACTGGGTCTGGAAGGGAGGCAGAGAGATGACTTGGCTCTCTGCAGGAAATCCTGTGGCACTCTGGCATCCCCTAGACATCTGATGGCGAGCAGGGATCTGTTGGAGGGCTAATGCTGTGAGCCCTCATCTAATGCTCAGCCTGTAGAGATGTGTAAGTAAACCTTATATCAAGAAAGTCTCCAGTGACCTCCCTCTAAGGAAACTGAACCCGGGTAAATGTTGGAACCCCTGAAACTTCTCACTGTTCAGACGTGGGGTGCACATGTATAACAATGTAAAGCAATAGCTATGGCATCTCTTTCTCTCTCTCTGAGGGGTGGAGAGAAAGGAAGTCCTCTTGGCTGGGTTGGACTCTTCACAGGGAGTTTGTGTGAAGAGGTGAGGAATGGGGCAGAAGTTTGGGTTTTGTTTTGTGGCAGAAAGATTAGGAGTTAAGAAGAACATAAGAAGAGCCGTGCTGAATCAGGCCAAGGGTCCATCTAGTCCAGCCTTCCGTTCACACAGTGGCCAACCAGCTGCCCACAGGAAACCCACAAGCAGGACCTGAGTGCAACAGCACCCTCCCACCCATGTTCCCCAGCAACTGGTGTACATAGGCATACTGCCTCTAATACTGGAAGATGCGTATAGCCATCAGGACTAGTAGCCATTGATAGCCTTCTCCTCCAGGAATTTGTCTAACCCCCTTGTAAAGCCATCCAAATGGGTGGCCATCACTATGTCTTGTGGTACTGAATTCCATAGTTTAACTATGCACTGTTCATGAGCATTATCTAGTTGAAGTGACTAAGGCTGTGATCCTATGTACACTAACTTGGGAGTAAGCCCCATTGCACTCATAGGATCAAGCTGTAAATTTCTCATAAGGGGTGTTGACAGGATCTAGTTTGAAGCCCCGTAGACAAGGCCTGCCCCTCCCCTCTGAACTCTCCACCAATCCACCTTCACCACAGCCTCTTCTCTCCCCCACTCTGCTTATCCACCCTGTGGCTATTCCACCCTTTCACCTGGGCTCATCCTCTCTGCTCTGCCCTTCTCCTTTATCAGCCCTGCCAGTACCAGCTTTCCTCCCTGGCAGCTGCTAAGAACCTCTGCCAAATATGGCACGTGGGAAAAAAATTGCCAACTCTCCTACAGATCAGCTGACCCTGACTACCTCCCCTGCCCCTACGCCCCCCAACCACACCATCCCAGAGACTCCCAGCGAAGTATAGTTGAAAGGTCAGGCGTGTGCTTATGTGTGACTGGGCGGCTGATCTGCGGCTGAGTGCTCAACAAGGGTTCTCTCCTATGTGACGAGGCTATGCAGAAATTCAGCAGGCGCAGCCTTCCCCCTGTCATCACATCTCATGCAGGAAAGGACTTTGCCTGCCGATTTTCTGCCTGGCTACAGGCACAGGAGCCCTGCCAGGAAAAAAAGGTTGCAATCCCACACTCAGCCTGGGGAGGAGCTGTGGCTCAGTGGTAGAGCCCCTGCTTTGCATCCACAAGGTCCCAGGTTCAATCCCTGGCATCTCCAGGTAGGAGCTGGAAGATCTTGCTTAAAACCCTGGAGAGATGCTGCCCATCAGTACTGACAATTCTGGGCTAGATGGACCAAGGGTCTGACTCGGTATATGGCAGCTTCCTGTGTTCCTATGAGAACTCAGCCCTTCCTCCTTAAGGAGAGTTAGCTCACCTATCTGTCCGCTGATCTTTCTTCTTCTGCTACTTCTGTTTTGGATTGTGCACCCTCGCTGCTAGAATATGGCTGATTTTTATTTAAGTCCCTCACCCCGACCCCCGTAGTTGTTGTACGCTGGTCTGAGGACCCATTTGGGTGGAAGCTGTGGGATACACTTTTTAATATATTAAATGAATGGAATGGAATAGAATCCTGTCTTGCCCTTCACAAACCTCCTCTATGATTCCTTACCAAAAAAGTACAAGTGAACTGAGAAGTGGCATGTGGGATGAGGCTGGGGGTGAAAAGGACACCACAGCCTTTCTTGACGACTTCCAAAGGGAATTCCATTTGATAAGCTCCCCTTTTCTCCACTGGTGAAATGCAGTGATAATTAGTAAGCTTCTCTGGATGGCTTATCCCAGTGAGTCCCAAACTGTGGGCTGAGGCGTTCTTGTTTGACAGTGGAACGGACTGCCTCAGGAGGAGGTTGGCTGTCCTTCGCTGGAGGTATTTAAGCAGAGGCTGGTCAGACATCTGCCAGGGATGCTATAGCCGCACCCTGCAGTGCAGATCCTGCCCTGAGCTGTGGGTTGGACTCGATGATCTCTGAGGGTCCTACCAGCTATGATTCTATGAGTGGGGCTGGAGTGTGCCTTCAAAAATTAAGCTACGTTGGATGCATCCTCTACTCTATGTTACTTGGGTCAGGGGCTTCAGGCAGTATTGATCTCCCCACTTTCTCTTTCCCAGCCATATTTATGCCAATATATGGGCATCATCCTGAGGGAAAGATTCCCTGATGCAGCCCAAGTTACAGCTGACAGGCACACAGGGGTGGAATCCCAGAAGTATTAGCCTTGCAGAGCCTGGCCTCATCCTCATCAACCAGATAAAGGGGATGCTGACAAGCTGTCATAACTAGACTATTCCACACACCCATTGATCTGGAAGGTGACTGAGAAAAATGTGCACCTGGTATCAAATATTTGGAAGCACTCATTGCTGCATTGCTTCTAGTCCTATCTCTGCTGGATAATACAGTGAACGCACGCACGCGCACGCGCACACCCCTCTGACATCTTTTCAGATATAAGTTCTGAAGGATTTTTTTAGTCCTCTTTAACTTCCCTGTGTGCATGATAGTGCAGTATGTTATTGTGTGTGAGGAATAGTAAGACTATAAGTGGGGAGAAGCCATGGGAGAGGAACACTATGTACACCAAAGATATGTAGAAGCTTTCATGTTACTAAATGCATCTCCACAAACATGAGGATTAGAAACTTTCGAAAAATGTGAATGCTAAATTCTCAGGCACCCAAATTCCAGGCATCTCTGCAATCACAAAAGACATACATTCGCAAGGATACATAAATTCCTAGCCATTTCTAGCCACCACCCCCATTCTCTTTTTTTCTCTTCTTCATCCACCATATATATCGATAGTGATCTGTAACTAAGGTCCAAACTAGATGAGATCTGTGGAACATATAGAGTGTTTCCTGAAGGTTTTTGTATTTCCTTGTATGTGGCTATGAAAGAGACTCCAAATTTGATTGGAGAAGTTGTGAGGGAGAAAGGGGTGCTCAACAATTTCCTGATCAAAATTGCCCTCCCCACAAGCTGCTTTCTCATCCATGGGGGGGTGGGGCGGGGAAGATAGCAGGATTCTATATGTTTTCCTCTGTGGAGAAAACAACAACAGGGGAGATTTTGACTGGGAAAATAGCCCAAAGGGTAGAGTAAAGCACTCCATCCTCCCTCACCCCCCTGCTTTGTTCAAAGTAAAATTCCCCCCTCCAATGCATTAAGGTTTTGTTTTCTAAAAAAAGCCAGAAGTATTACAGCCAATAACCACAGAGGTTTCAAAGTCTGCAGCCTGGCATTACCTTTTTTTCTTTTGTCAAGTTTATTGGCAAACCCACTATTTTTTCCTACAGAGCGATGCAATCTATACTTTTAATTTGATACCTTCTTCTTTTCTCTATAACCATTGATAAGTGCCCTAACATATTAATCCAAAGCTGGCTTTGACTTTGCAAATACATATTTGGATCAATGAATAGACAGCATTTCCAGAAACACCTCTCCAGCCAGCAGTCCTGAGGTTTTTCCTGGAGCAGAGACCCAGACAGCCACCCCGCCACTCTGTTGCTGTTCAGGCTTCTTTCCTGGGAAATGCCGTTTTAAAGGCCCGCCTGTCCCTGTACTTACGGCAAAGAGGCGAAGCACGTTGGCTACCATGATGGAGACGGAGCTGGCCGAGGCCCCGATCACGGCCACCACACGCTCCGGCTTGGCAATGATGGGGGGCTCGCCATTGGAGCAGCGCACGTCGGAAGTGTCCTTCTGGATCAGTGCTTGAACAAAAGTCAGCGACTGCTCCAAGGCGTACGTGTCGCGAGAGCAGGTGTCCAGGATGCGGGCGCCCAGCGTCATGTTGGGGAGCAGGTCGGGATCACTGTTGATCTGATCCAGAGCGTAAAGCATGGCCTCCATCCGGTGGATCCCCTTCTCCTTCTTCACTTCCCCGCATGGTACCCCAGCTGGGCCACGAGCGTGCACGGGGAACAGCCCTCCCAGGGTGATGTCCCCTTCTATCTTGATCGAGTGTGGCTGGGTGGCTGCTTGGCTACAGACCCAACCTGGATCAGATCCCAAGGCCCACAGTGACCATAAGCAGAGTCGTGGAAAGTTGGCAGTGTCCATGGTGCGCTGTCTTGTTGGGATCCTGTGATGCTTATGGCCTGGAATCAGAAGAAAATGTTGGGAATATTGCAGCCTCGTTGGCATGTTACAGGAGTGGGGCAGTATTGCAGAGAGTTCATGGGAATTTTGGGCACAGCTAGCCTTAGAGTCTCTATAGCCTACAGTGTGGTTTCCTGCTCCTCCCCTCCCCTCCCCTCCCCTCCCTCCCTGTCTCTGACCTTCACCATTGCTGGGAGCACACATGTTTGCTCTCTCTCCAGCCAATGTTATAGAACACAAAGAAATGGAGTGAACAAACTTTGTCTGAAACTATGTGCTGTACCTGCATTTTTATGCAAGAAACTGTGAGTAAACCATTTTACCTTTTCTTCACTAAAGAAGGGTGTGGTGTCCTCTCTTTTTTTAAGCCTTTGTATACATGTGGGACTGGTAAGGGCTCATTCTGTTCTGCCTTTTGTTTTCTCTGCTAACTGCCGTTTCAACAGGAAGCAGCAATACAAAATAATTCCCATCAGAAAGAGGGCTTAGAAAGGGGGCGAGGACAGGGCCTCATTCCAACACCCTCCAAGAATTGCCATTCTGAGTAAGATTAATGGGTTATAACTATCTGGAGGGCCTGGTTCACACTAGATGTTTCACAAGTGATACCTAGTAGCTAGACGTGGGAACTGGCTTTACTGGCAAACCCCTGTGTTGGAGGCCTTGTGAGGACATATGAAGGTTCTGCCTTTAGTGTTGGATCTGGGATGGCTCATTCACACATGGAAATCATCATTTGACATTGCAGTCATCAAGTGATGAACATGCTTGTGTGAACCGGACTTTTGTTTCCAAATGGGCAGCAAAATGCCCCAGGGAAGCTCACAAGATAGAGTCATCACCTGTTATTTGTCCCCAGCACCCAGAAGGAGTCAGAGATATACTGCCTCTGAGAATGGAGGTTCTAGCTCTTGTGGCTAATAGCCGTTATGAGAACTACTCTCCTCTGTATGAATTAATCTGCTCCTTTAAAACAACAACAACATGCTAGTGGCCATCTTCACATCATGTGGCAACGAATTCCAAAGGTTAATTACATACTGGCTGCATTCACACGTAACACTACGCCATGGTTTATGTTAACCATGATTTGTTGCTTTAGCCATGAATTGTTTGCAGATGAGCAAACAAACTGCAACTTGTTTTCCCTATTTCTAGTTCGTTTCTCTCCTGCCCATTTTCCCAACCTTCAGAGAGATTTCATTTTCAGCTGCTCTTGCTGAGTACCTCTATTTCTGGGCAGACAGCAACACAAACAAGACAGAAATAATCCACGGTTCTGGGTTCAGACATCACAACAAGCCATGGTTTAAACAAGCCAGACTTCATAAGCTGACAGCAAACCATGGCTTCTGTTTGTGGTTATTAGCTAGTTAACAAACCATGGTTTGTTTGAGGGAAGGGTTGAGGCACAATGACAAGCCAGATTTCAATAAACCACACTGTGACTTTGTGTTATTTGTGAACTAGGCTACAGTGTGGAAGAGTATTTCCTTTCATCTTCCCTTTGGCTTCTTCCTAATCTAATATGACTTTCACCAAAGAACAGGTAACAGAATCTACAATCCTGCCCCCTCCCAGCTCCAACCACTAGACATCATGGCTTCTCTGAGGTTACCTTTCTGTCTATTTCCCCTAATGGTTAAGACAATGCTTACACTTTAAAGCAAGGGCCCCCAAACTTTTTGGGTCAGTGAGCATATTTGGAATTTTGAGACAGTATCATGGGTACTCTCACAAAATGGCCACTGTTGGTGGGGGGAGGGGCCTTCTCCATTAATAAAATGGCTGCCATGGTGGGCATGGCTCATCACAAAACACTCATTTCCCAGAAGGAAAAGTGGTGAGACTAAAAGAAAAAGAAGTTGCCCAAGAACCTACATACAAGGCAGAAGTGAGGGATCTAAAGCTCCCAAACAAAAAACTACTCTTTTGAACCCAAATAAAGATGGCACTGAAGGGCAGCACTTTGCTGTGCACTGGCCTCCCAGCTGAAAAAAAGTTTTTAATTTTAAAATACCTTAAGAAATAAAATAAAAATCAGGAGGGATAGGGAGCCTGAAGGACACCAAGAGTGGTGTCCGCCACAGACATATTGCTCTCTGTGGGCCCCATGTTGGCTGTCCCAGCTTTAAAGGCCTAAGACAACCATGTTGGCCAAAGTGACTGGGAAGCGGCTACATTTTCTGAGCTGGAAAGAGAACTTGTTTATGCCTATGGCTCATGTAGGAAGAGAATAGCCTCCCTAAGGAGGCACCAGCAGTTTCTAGGCTGATCCCTCTGCCAGGGCTGGCCCAAGACATTTTGTTGCCTGAGGTGGAACTGCAAATGATGCTCACCCTTACACCCACCCCTCAGTCAGGGTGTACCGTCCCACAGGCTCACCACGTTATTCTGGTACCTGAAGCTGAAAATCCCACATGTCCCTCTCCCTAGGAGTAAAAATGCAACAATAATAAATAATGAACCAACCATTGTGTCCTTTCATGACACCCAAAATCAGCTGTCTGGCTTACTCTCACCCAGGTCACATGATGGTGGCATGGTTAACAAGCCACTGTGTCATTTCTCTCGCTGCGATTATGCAAACCAGGCTTCTGCCTAATGGCAGGGTTGGCCCTGCTCTGTCCTAACTTTATTGTTGTGATCATAGAGAAAACAAATCAGAGATGCACATCAAGTGGGGCTCCAACCCTTTAGGGTAGTCACCTGCTGAATGCAGCCATGGGCAAGGCAACCAACATGAGGCAAAGAGAACAGGGTTACCATCACTTTCTTTTATCTGCCTTGTGCTTCTGCCTGCATATGTCTTTCTCTAATATATTTCTACCCTTGCCTCACTAAAAAATAAATGAAGCAGCTTACAAGTGACATCCAGAAAAAAACAATAAACTAAGAGAGAAAAACAGCAACAGGACATTAAAAAATAAAAAGACTACTAAAACCACAGCAGATAAAATCAAAGCAGTAAAACACACAAACTGTAAAACAGCAACTAATCAAGAGCAAAAGATTTTAAAAAACAGCCTGGGAAAATAATAAACCATTTTTACTGGCACCTAACACGGGTAAGAGTGGGTGTCAAGTGTGCACATTCTGAAGGGGAAGGGCCACTACTGAGAAGGCCTGATCCCCAGTCATCATTACCTGCAAACGGCAGCTTTCAGCCCAGAGCTGGAAGTGCAGGCTGGTGAGGGACTCTAAATTTTCCTATATCTATGGCTATGTTCCCTGTCACTTTTGAGGATGCTACAAAAAGGCCTCCATGGAAGACTGCAATCCAAATCCCTGTTCAGCAGGGCAAGGCTTGACATCTAACACAGGTGCATGAGTGGAACATAAGTGGAAACACATTAAGGTGTGTTCTGTGTGCATGCATATGGGTGCGCATGTATATAGAAATGGGTGCAGAGGGCTGACTGGGAGGAGAGGGGTGGAAAATGGAAATGGTTTGGGCAAATGGATTCAGCCACTTGGAGAGATGGGAGAGTGAGCAGGTGGGCTGAGGGCTGTATCGTAACTGTAGATGGACAGATGGATCAATGCGTCCACCAATTACGACACAAAACAAAAAAGAATCTTGTGGCGCATTAAAGACTATGTCATCCGATGCAAGGACTGCCATCCTGAGTTACAGGTATATGCAGGGTGTCCACTTATGAATTGCCAGAAAAAAGGAAATGTATCATCAAAAAGGAGAGCAAAAGAGGACAGGTTTGTATAAGATTTGCACGTGCTGATTCATGTGCATAGATGAAAATGTAGAAACAATTATTATAATTTAAATGAAATACAGTACATCTCACCATCGTGTGGAAGACCAGGTGACCTGTGTGCCTATCTGCTTCGTTTGCCATTCAGGTGCCAACTTTTGATGGGCAACAGCAGTTCTTATGATTCTTTATCTTTAAACCAACCTTGGACAGATGTTCAGATCGAGGATGCCTTCAAATAGAGG
This sequence comes from Heloderma suspectum, assembly GCF_057233095.1. Lineage (NCBI taxonomy): Eukaryota > Metazoa > Chordata > Lepidosauria > Squamata > Helodermatidae > Heloderma > Heloderma suspectum. The sequence goes on from NC_139459.1 coordinate 174,599,841, forward strand.
ATGGTTGGCAGCCCTTCTAATAGAGGACTGTCTTCCATAAAAGAGGACACATGACTCCCCTAATGCAGAAAGTACAGACAGTGGCAATCCCATTATTAAGAGTGGCCATTCACAAAAGCATTGTTAACAGGATTGTCACTGTGCTTCCTGCACTTTGTTTCCCTCTGATTTTGCTGTTAATAATCCCCCCTCCCTAGCCATGTGTACATATACCTGTAACTCAGGAGAACACGTTGTGCTGGCTCTGCTGCTTTTATTTGAAGATGGTGTTTTACTATTTTTACTATTAGTAGGAGACACTTTGAAGCTGCTTGCAGCAACTGGCAGGGGTATCAATTCTATAAGTAAATAAAGAAATGTATTTCCTTTCATTATCCAGTTGCTGAGAAGGCTGTATGACCTGCCCTAGGACCTTTGAGACAAGGTAGAGCTATATGGTGAAATAAAATGAACCTGGCATCTGGGGAAGGAACAAGACTTGAGGTCTTTCCACCTGATCAGAGATCTGGGGAATAAAAGCACATTGATTTCCCTTTCGTGGTGTTCACAAGTCCTCCCTTCAGAAAATGCTGTTGTTACAGTGATATTCCAGTTTCCCAAGCATTCCAAGTGCAATATTTCATGATACAGAAAATGCAGGACTTCCCTCATTCATTCCTATGGTTTTCATGGGCACATTTTTCGGATATTTTTAGCATGCAGTTGCTGATGAGCCCCACAGAGCCCTCCTGCCACTTCCAAGCTCCAAGTAATTTTAACCCAAACCCCAAATTATTTGGAGCTTATACATTAATCTCCAGGAAAAGTCATGCATGGGAGAACTCATTCAGTCATTTTTTTAAACAAGTGGTGAACAGCGACGTGGTTATTTCCACATATAACTTGGCAAGGCTGTCACCCCTTCTGGATGTCACCCCCCCATGTGCTACATGAGGATGAAATAATGTGCTACCGGCACTGAAAAGTCACTTGTGGGAGAATTGCGCAAAGGGTCAGGCAGTAAAGTTTAGAGTTCAGGGGCTCATCGTGAGAGTCCCCATAGCCACACCTCCAAGGAGAGTCCACACATTCAGGCAGCTGTGTTGATTCATATCAACAAACCTGTTCTAGGTGTTTTCACCTCCACCAGGAGCAGATCTTTTGCAAAGCTAGTGGGTCTTAATTGCTTGTTCAAGACCAGGCCACCTCAAAATACTTTGCATTACAACAGGGAACAGTATGTTGCAACATTCATTGCTGTCCCCATTTTCCCCCCACCCACACCCCACAAGCTACTGTGAAAATTGCAGCTAAGCTCAGAGGGAACAGGAAATTCTTAGTGGGAGAGTGGCAGATGACAATAGCGTCCCTGCTAATAAAAAAGTGCCAGCACAGCATCCCTGGGAGCCCTGGCTCCCCTACACCCTCGGATCAGGCCAAGACACTTTGGTTCCTTAGGTGGAAAATCCAAATGGTACTCCTTTCTCCTAATTAAAATGGAGCAGAATCCACCAAGAAGTTCTCCTGCACAGGTCCCCCTGAAATGACTGTGCTCTTGCACAACTGTCCCACTCATTTCAACTGGCCTTGTGCAGGAGAAGTGCGCCCTGAGTCAACACTTCTATCTTCTTCTCTGCCATGATTAAGGGGCCTACACCTGAGGCAGCTGCTTCACCTTACCTCATAGCAGAGCTGCTTCTGGTGTTACCAGGGCCAAAATGCGTGTATGTGCAGGGAGCACTTTCACGGAACAGAACGAACGCTCCAGAGGCAGTCTGGCTCATAGGACACTGAAGGGAGAAAAAGGGCTACCAGCAAATACAAGGAAGGAAAGAAAGGGCAAAGCCTCAACATGGTACTGAAAAATGGAACTGCATAAAAACAGTAAAATAGCAAAATGTCCAACACGTTTCAGTGAAGGCCTTCTTCAGGGACACAAGAGTGCAGTTCTCCTATCAAAGCAAAATCTCTCCATTTTTTGTAGCATTTTGAGGCTTTGCCTCTTTTTTTTGCTTCACAAGATGCTGAGCAACCAGGACTGTGTCTGCTTGTCCTCCCCAAACCCCCCAGTTCCTCACCACTTCAGATAATCTGGGTGGTTACAGATGATCATTACACTTTTCACCACTCATCTGCTCTTTACATCTGGTAAAATTCTCTTGGGCACTTAGCAGAATGATGCGGTTCGATCTTCTTGCTAGCTTGATCTCGGTTAGGCATTTTATTACTCATTCTCTTAATACTGATTGCTAATTGCTGAGCTGTCAATGGGTGCTTCCAGATGGAGGGGTCCTAGCACACAGCATTAGAAGGCGTTGTGCAGCTATTCAGTCTTTTCTTCCTTGAAGGATTTTCCATCGTAAGGGGGAAAAAAACCCAGAAGGAGTGGTGGGAAAACATGGGAGGGTTACAAGAGGCACACAGAGACATCTGGAAGCCCCATAAAATTCTGTGAATGAGGCAGAGCAATGGCGCGATGAAAACCTCATCTGGAAGCATCCTATGTTGTGTTGTAATATATTATAATTTTATTATGTATTACAGCTAATGCGCTATCAGTGTATTTAAACTGTCCCTTTATTTTTTGTAAATCACTTTAGTGATTTATTTTTGTAGAAAATATTGGTAGAAAATACATGCCAACTGGGGCTTGTTTTAGGTGCCTGTAGAAGACTCATCTCTTTAGCCAGGCATTCCCTGAACGATTGTACTACCCAGTTAGTTTGTTTATTCATTATTGTGCTTTTAGCTTTGGTTTTAAAGATTTAAAACATTTTTATTTATCATGATGGATTTTAATCTCTGATTCTGTAAGCTGCTTGGAGATTTCTTTAAATATGGTGAGTGGTATATAAATTGATTAAATAAATAAATAAATAAAATAACTTAACTGACCATGATTATGACTACAACCTCACTAAGTGACCCCAGAATGACAAAGCTGTGCTTAGGATAGTTTGGTCATATATATACGGTCTTTGTGGAGAGGTTTTAATAGGGTAGTGAGGGAAGGGTGAAGGTAGACATAACAGAAAAATACATTCATAGTGGGCCTGTTCACAAGTAACACTAACCCACCTTGGGTTAATTAACCTGCAGGGCTTTGTGGGGTATGCCAACCACCATTTGGAATATGCAAGCCATGGTGAGCAGGCACCCTGGGTTGTTGTGTTGTGCAAACTCAGGCGTCATGTGTTATGCAAGGATTGTTCTAGGGTTATCCAATGGTGGTTTAACCCTTGCATTGCCCATGCTGTGTAGGTTCACACGACACAAGAAACCATGGCACCTGCCGTGGCTTGCATACTCAAAATTATGTGCCATAACCTATGGTGGGCTGTGGTGATTGTGCAAACTAGGTCAGTGTGTCCCTCAGCTGTGGGTGGTTGACCCTAACTTCCTCATAGCTTTACTCTGAAATGCAAAACAGCTTTGGGATTTGGGAAGGAAAATTTAATTGGGGACATCATTGGGGCTAGCCAATCAGCACTGTGCACAGCCAGCTTCTGATATGCAGGGGTGTTTTCTTTTTTTTCCTGGAGAAGAATAGGTATGTGTGAAGTGCATTGATTGCAATGAAGGCAATTCTAGAGCAAGGATGAGCAGAATGTGGATCTGGATATTTTGGTAGATCTCTGGGTGATCAAAAAGGAATTCAGACTCCCAGTTGTGTTTAACAATGGCAGCATCAAAATGACTCCCCCTTCCCTAAATTATACTGGTGAAATGAAGAAAACTTGGAGTAATAGGAGTGGATGTATGTTTGGAAGGACTGTGACCTCTGTTCAGTCTGGTACTCAAAGGAAATTCCTAGTCTGAGGATTCTTTCATTCTCAGTGTCTTTTTGCATCAGGCTCCAGTTAGTGGATCTCAGAGTTTTAAAAAACAACAACAAAGTAGATCCTGCAAGCCTGAATGAAGTCTGCCCACCCCTGTTCTAGAGCTCTAAACCTGAGGCTCTAAAAATATTACATCTTGTCTTCAGCTTAAACAGTTTGCCACCCATACAGCTTGACTTTCTCCTTCCACATCTTCACCCTTTCTGCCATTGTCTGCTCAGGCTGTTCAGTCTCCACCCCACCCCCCAGCCGCATCTTTCCACCCTGAGTGATCCTATAGCTGCTGCTTGCAGAAGGGATGGATGGAGTTTTACATCCTGAACATGCTATGACCCCATCTGCCTGACATTAAGCGCCCATCTGCAGTGCTCTCACTGATGGCTAGATCAGCCCTCCCCTGCCCACTGTCAGAGTACCAAGGGCTAAATGTAAATGGACTGAAGCATCCCCAAAAGAGGAATGCTGCAGTGAGTACAAGGCCAAAATAAACGTGGGCTGTGGGTCAGCCCCTGGCAGCTCCGTCTTCACCCTACCCTCTCCCAGCCCCTAAAATAAAATGCCACCATTCAGAACACAAAGTGTATAAATTGAACAGAACGACATACATTTACTTATTTTCAAAATCGTTTTGCTTTAGAAGGGCTAGGTTTCCTACGAATCTGGAATATTTTTACAAGGACGGAGGCAGTGGAAATAGATGTGGGCGTGTGTGCAGTAAGTAGGCTGTAGGAGCAAGGAAAGGATCTAAAGAGCCTCTTGTTGAGGGTGAAAGAGGAGAGTGCAAAAGCTGGTTTGAAACTCAACATTAAAAAAACGAAGATCATGGCATCTGGCCCCATCACTTCCTGGCATATAGAAGGGGAAGAAATGGAAGCAGTGACAGATTTTACTTTCTTGGGCTCCAAGATCACCGCAGACGGTGACTGTAGCCATGAAATTAAAAGACGCTTGCTCCTTGGGAGGAAAGCTATGGCCAACCTAGACAGCATAGTAAGAAGCAGAGACATCACCTTGCCGACAAAGGTCCGTCTAATCAAAGCTATGGTTTTCCCAGTAGTAATGTATGGCTGTGAGAGCTGGACTATAAGGAAGGCTGAGCGCCGAAGAATTGATGCTTTCGAACTGTGGTGCTGGAGAAGACTCTTACGAGTCCCCTGGACTGCAAGGAGGTCAAATCAGTCCATCCTAAAAGAAATCATCCCTGAGTGCTCATTAGAAGGACAGATAATGAAGCTGAATCTCCAATATTTTGGCCACCTAATGCGAAGAGAAAACTTCCTGGAAAAGACCCTGATGCTGGGAAAGACTGAAGGCCAAAGGAGAAGGGGACGGCAGAGGATGAGATGGCTAGATAGCATCACGGATGCAATGAATATGAACTTGAGCACGCTCCGGGAGAGAGCAGAGGACAGGAAGGCCTGGCGTGCTATGGTCCATGGGGTCACGAAGAGTCGGACACGACTGAACGACTGAACAACAACAAGGAGCAAGGAAAAGTGGGGTGGAGTGGAGTGTAAAGAGCTGTTCAGAGTGCTGAATCTGATCATCGAAAGGAAGTCCTGCTGAACCCATCTGAGATAGATGTTTAAGATGTCATCAGGATCTGCTACATATTTTCATGCTTTCCTCCTAAGCCTTAAGGACCAGAAGCTTTGTTGTTTTTTAAAGGAAGATGGGTTTTTCTGCCTGAAAAATTCAGAATCCAGGATCAGGCACCAGATTCTCTGTTTGCATATCTGTTGTGCTGCTGAATGAAAAGACACAAGCCCTGGATTCTGGAATGCAGAGGGCAGTGACAGGGAGAAGTAGAGAAGGGGGAGGACCGGGATAGAAAGAACGATGTAGTTTGGGAACGTGGAAGGAGAGGAAGGGAGGTGGCAGCTGCTGGGTCTGTGGAGCATAAATACCGCGTTGTGATTTTTGAGTGCTGTGTGTGTGATTTCTTTACCTCCCCCCGTGGCTCTGGTAGTAGCTGAAATGCAGCCGATTAAAGCGGAAAGCGGTGTGCCTCCCTCCACGGTGAAAAGGGATTGGTGCCAAAGCCAGGGCCGCCGGGATCATAGCTCAGTGCATTAGAGGCCGTCAGAAGGCAATGCGCCTGTGGGGCTCAGGCTGGGGGCAGGGGATGAAATGGAGGGCCCCTTCCTTCCAAACAGGATTAAGAGGAGGGAGGACTGGTCCCACAGGCCAGATGCCAGAGTGCGTGGCGGGGTGCGTGTGCATGTGTGTGCCACGACAACCCCATACCCTCAGGGCAGCCATGGTAGGTGGCAGGAGGGGAGAGGCAACCAGTGCCTGAGAACTGGATTGGAGGTACCCCGCCCTACCCCACGCCACCCCACCGCAGCAATACCCTTCCCTGGCCTTTTACATTGGAGCCGACCCCATTATCTCACACTGAGCCTGGAGAAGATCAACTAGCCACCTCACTTGGTCTCCTTCAGTGGAGGCTGGTGGCTCCAATTTCGGGTTGAGTCAGAACCAGCCAGAACTCTAAAGGAGCTATCTGAAGTGCTGAACCTCTTTGGGGCTGGGGTAGGGTTCAGCACCTTGGAGAGCTGCTTTAGAATTCTGGCTGGTTCTGACTGAAACCAGAAGCCCCATCGAAATCAGAGCCGCCAGCCTACACTGGTCTACTTTGGACTATAGGAAGAAGCTGCCTTATACCAAGTCAGACCCTTGGTCCATCTGTCTTAGTATCATCTACACCAGGGGTGAGCAACACCGCACGCAGGCCACTTTCCCGCCCGCCACATAGCATTTTAGTGTACAGACTGCCAATTTCTTTTTGGGGGCACCCCGCAGACTGTGTGGCACCCCACAGAGTGCAGCCTGCAGGGTGGGTGGGGGATCCAGAGGGCAAAAATCCCCCTTGCTCCCCCCCCAGTCTCCACTTACTGGTGGCACCTCTTCAGAGTTTTCCAGACCAGGGTCTTTCCCAGCCTAACTGGAGATGCTGTGGACTGAACCCAGGACTTCCTGCATGCAAAGCACGCCCTCTCCCAGTGTGCCACAGCCCTTCCTATTTTGGCTCTTCCCAGATGAGTGTAGTGCGGTGATTTACACTGGCCTGAACCCTGGGCCGGTCAATCCCGAGTTGGGAGCAGGAATATCTCTTCCCAGGGTAGGTTTATAGACCTTTCAGTATACAGAAACTTAATATTTCTTTTTCTGCAAGCCAAAGCACATACATAGCTCATATTTTAATAATATGTTTATTCACTATTGGCATCATTGTTGAAACCATTGCTTATTATGAAAATCATGAGAAAGGCCCCTTTTGCTGATACATTTTTAGGGGAAAAGACAGCAGTAGTGCCATATTGTGAAAATCTTGGACCCTAGGGCAGGACCTTGTTAACTTGTTTGATAATCTGGCCTTGGTCAAAATAGCCTCAACCTCAGAAGTCAGAAAAAACAAAGCAACTGCAGGGCCAAAGACACATATTCTCAACTGTCCTGCAACCTTTCTGTGGACCACCGGAATGGAACTCATGGACCACAGATCTCCGCAGGAGAACCTTCTCTTTGGGGGCCTAATGCTAAAACAGTCTCCTGTAGCCAACAGATGGCACCACTACCAAACCATACCTTTTTTTCTATATTCCAAAAAGCACCTCTTGCACTTCTTTGATTCTATAGGTTACTTTATGGTCAATAGGGGTTGGTGTAGTTTGGCAACAAAGAAGAAACTTTAATGTCCTTTGACTTCTTGTGGAGCATTCTGCCACCCACCACGGCTGATTTTAAATCCTCCATGGGGCTGTTAGCATGGAGCCCCTGGGTGCCTGAACACGCAAGGAAGCACACCCAGCTGCTATCTGTGATTGGCAGATCTCTAGACTTCACCATGGGCAGTGTGCTGTGGCCAGGAAAGGCCCTGTCTCCGCCTGTGCTCCACTGTGCCACAGGACAAAACTGTCGTGTGTGGTGCAGTGGCGAGAGTGTTGGCCTGGGAGTCGGGAGACCTGGGTTCTAGTCCCCACTCGGCCATGGGAGCTCACTGGGTGACTTTGGGCCAGTCACAGACTCTCAGCCCAACCCACCTCACAGGGTTCTTGTTGTGAGGATAAAATGGAGAGGAGGATAATGTAAGCTGCCTAGGGTTCCTCGAGGAGGAAAAATGGTGGGATATAAATGTAATAAAATAAAAAAATATTTTCCACCCCTCCTTGCTCAGTCACCTGGTGCCCTCCAGATGTTTTGGACTACAACTCCCAGCATCCTTGACCATTGGCTATTCCAGCTAGGGCTGGAAGTACGGAACAACTCCAGATGTTTTGGACTACAAATCCCAGCATCCTTGACCATTGGCTATTCTGGCTAGGGCTGGAAGTACAAAACAACTCCAGATGTTTTGGACTACAACTCCCAGCATCCTTGAACATTGGCCATTCCGGCTAAGGCTGGAAGTACAGAACAACTCCAGATGTTTTGGACTACAAATCCCAGCATCCTTGACCACTGGCCATTCCGGCTAGGGCTGGAAGTACAGAACAACTCCAGATGTTTTGGACTACAACTCCCAGCATCCTTGACCATTGGCCATTCCGGCTAGGGCTGGAAGTACAGAACAACTGGAGGGGAGCAGGTTGGGGAAGGCTGCTCTCACCTCTCCGAAGAACGCAAGTGGAGCTGTGCTGGATCAGACCAAAGGCCCAGCTAGTCCAGCATTCTAGTCTCCCAAAGGCTTTGTCTTGAATCAAAGCTCTCCAGCCGGTGCCAGTGCAAAAGACTGGGTGCCAAAGGCAATCCCTTGCAAAATGCCAGAGGGTGGTGGCTCACCATGCGTGGTTTAGACAGCAGCATATCGGAAATCCTCCCTGACGTCGCAAGAGAGCCTGGGGGTGCACCTCATGCGGCTCATGCTGTGTTATTGCCACCCCTAAAGATGCTGTGCTTGCTTGCTGTATGAGTGAGCTGGCCCTGTTTCCTTGGGGATGTCCACTGAAGAGATGGCTTCTCCCACTCAAGCCCCCTGAACAGGCTGGTTTCGTGTGAGCTCTGTTGGCCCAGTTCCGTCTTGCCGCCTTGGTTCAGATGCCTCGAAACAGGCAACGTTTCTTTCCCTACCAACTTGTACAGTCAGAATTCAGAATAGAATTTCCTGGGTACTGCTGGAGAAATTCCTCTCCGCCCCTCAGTTTGCCCCTCTGCAAAGTGGGAGAAATGACCCATAGCTCCTTTCTCCCACCTACTCGAACCATGCGATCTGCGGGAGGAGCTGTGACAGACAAAGACTAGCCAGAGGTCTGCGCCTGGCCACGTTTTGGTGGGGCAGGCATTGGTTTGAAAGGGGTCCAGAGATTCAGGGCTCAGTCCCTGCGTGCTTCCAGACAAGCCTTTTATTGTGCAATTGCCCCGCCTCACTCACAGTATTTTACAGGGGGTGCAGGTGACATCGTCTTCAACTCGTAACCCTCCCGTATTTTCTCATCACTTCTTTCCTCTTTTTTCTTACCAGAAAAAAAAAAAAAACTGTTAAGAAAAGATGGAATCGCTGCACCATGGCTTTTGATTGTTAGCGCCAGGAGGCCACCACCTGGAAGCTGGGCATGTCTGACTTGGAATATCCACACGGCACTTCCTGGCATGCTGATGTTCCTTGGGCGTGCTCCACAGGGACGTTCTCCTGCACAAGCCTCAAAGAAGTGAACAAGAGTGACGCAAGAGCACGACTGTGCTGGATTATGTCCTCCCGGGATTGTCTGCTCTGCCACCCTGAATGGTTTCTTCAAATCCTCGCCACGTTGTATGTCATCACCACGGCTGTCTATGCCCCCAAGACTCCAGAAGAACCAGATCACAGATATGCCCCCCTCCCCCCGCCATCTTCCAGGCTAGCAAAAGCATAGACCCATTTCCCTGCCACCCCTGCAAGTGGTCAGAGGCAAAGCCACACAGCGCTCCTGTACCTTCAGTAGTTGTGCAGAAGACGAACTCCAGCAAGGGCAGCTTTTCTCCCCTCTACACGACAAGCCGCGCCCGCCAAAAACAAAACGCTCATCTCCTTCTTTGCAATGATTTAAGGCGGGTGGGGTGAGGTACATTATCTTATGCCGAGACTCAGCCCTTGCCCAGCGACCATTTTTACTGCTGGGGCTCAGGCTGAGATTATCTGAAGCCAACATAAGTGAAAGTGCCTCTGAGCAGGTGCAGAGTGCATTCACACTCCCATCACCAAATCATGACAGTGTCCCCGCAGCACACATCAGGGCTGAGGGGCCTCCAGCTCTTGGGGGGGGGGATTCTCCAGGTGTGTTTGAAGAACCCCAGCATCTCGTCTAGGAATGAAGCGCCACTTTTTTTTTTTACACTGTTTAAATTGATTTTATCTGTACGCAGCTCTGAGATCCTAACGATATAGGGCGGGATACACACGTTTTTAATTAATTAATTAATTAATGTGTCCTCCTTTGCATCTGGTCACCCTGCCGGGAAGTTGGCTGCTCTTCTGTTATAAGCCAGCGGTACAGAGGAAAGTGCACTGCAAACGCTCACAGGAGCCCTGTCTTCTTGCGTCCAATTCTCCCCCTTTGCATGTCCCCCCCGCCAACCTGGAGTAAGCCTCCGCCCGCCCGCTCGCCCACTACTCTCTGTCTCTCTCTCTCTGAGGCTTACCTGATCCCGGGCTCCCTCGTCGCTGTCGCCTTCTCTTGGGATCTCTGGGATGCGTCGGTGTCTCTGGCCGGCATCTCCGGCTCCCGCTGGCGCGCCTGTATCCCCGGGCCAATTCCGAGGAGAAGCTGGGGGGGGGGTGGTCTTGGCGCCCCGTCTGCCCAGCCGCTGGGCGCCCGATGGAATTAGAGATGGCAGCGAAGCGCCGGGCAGGGAAATCCGCTCGGAAAATCCTCGCGCTTTAATGCACCCGGCTTTGGAGAGGATTGGAGTGCAAATGCGGGGAGGGGGGACACACACACACACAGAGAATTCCTCCCCCCTCCCCAGGCATTAACGATGAGAGAGAGAGAGAGCTGCTCTCGTTCATTCCATCCTTTCCTGGTCCCCCCGCCCTTCTCATCACTCCCCGCTTTCTTTCTGCATCCCCGCCTCCCACTTTTCCTTCCCCCTTCGCTGCCCCGAAGGATGCGCGGCTTGGCGCGAGCATTGGAAACAGGCGCGCACACGCCTTCCCCGAGGGCTTCGGTACGTGCCCGGCCAATCAGCCCCGTCTGGCCAATCTGACTCTACTTGATCCTCTCGAGCCATCCGGGCAGTTCCTAGCCGTGTACTAGGGTGGGGCCACAAGGGCATTTGCTCTGGGGGCAAAAAAACGGGGCACCAAAGACCACGCAGTATGAGGAGCTGTGACTGAGTGTTTATCGTGTGATGTTGCCTCTTCCCCCCCAGTATAGAATAACAAAGCTCGTTTTCAAGATGGGGATCCAGTTACCTGGTTGCTCAGAGGCTCAGTGTGGGCGGCAGGCCAAGCAGAGCAGCCAACAAAAAGGGGAAGCCCACAAAGAATGACCCAAAGCTGAAAACAAAGGGATAGACAAAAAGGTTGTTAAATTCAATGAAAGAAAAATGTTCCATTGCATTTCGGACCACATGTAGATCCTTCTTCAGGGGAATTTGGTATAATGCAACAAGTGTGGTTTGCTCTTCAGAGGTCAGTCTCTTTTGCTTAGTCAGGAGGAAGTGTGAAGAAATATTTCCTTTGTCTCCAGTCTCCCATTACTCAACTTCATGGGATAACCCTGGATTCTAGTATTAATGCAGAAGGAGGGAAACTTCTTCCTATCCACTTCCTCTACTTTCTCTAATTTTATACATGTCCCCTATTTCTCACCTTTTTCCTCAACTCAAAATCTTCAAAGAACCTTTTCTCATAACAGAGTTGTTCCAACCTCTTGATAATTTTGGTCGCCCTTTTCTGTACCTTTTCCAACTCTACAATATCCTTTCTGAGGTGCAGCAACTAGACCTGTGTCCAGGGTTCCAAGTGCGGCTGCACCATAGATTTGTATAAAAGCATTACGATCCTGGGAATTTAATTTTTTGATCCCTTTCCTAATGATCCCTAGCATGAAATTTGCCCTTCACTGGGTCAACATCTCATTGAGCTACTCACCACAACCCCAAGATTTCTTTCTTGGCCAGTCAGGCACCAGCAGCTCAGACCCCATCAGTGTATATACAAAGTTAGGATTTGTTGCCCCAGTGTGCATCACTTACTTAAACTGATCTGCACTTCCCATTTGGTTGACTATTCCCTCCGTCTGGACTGAAGGAACTCCCTTTGGAGTTCTTCACAATCCCTTTTTGTTTTTACCACCCTGAATATTTATTTTATTTATTTTATTTATTTATTTCATTTCTATACCGCCCAATAGCCGAAGCTCTCTGGGCGGTTCACAAAAATTAAAACCAAACAACACACAATAAAACAATTTAAAATATATAGAACATTAAAACCACAATATAACAATACAACCACAATAAAACCTAGCAGCAGTGCAGGAGTTTAAAATACAGATTTAAAACAACAAAGATAAAAATTTAGCAAGCTAAAATGCTAAAATGCCTGGGAAAATAAAAAGGTCTTCACCTGGCGCCGAAAGGAATACAATGTAGGTGCCAGGCGAACCTCACTAGGGAGCTCATTCCAGAGCCGGGGTGCCATAACAGAAAAAGCCCTCCTCCTAGTAGCCACCCGCCTCACTTCCTTTGGCAGGGGCTCACGGAGAAGGGCCGCTGATTATGATCTTAAGGTCTGGGCAGGCACATATGGGAGGAGGCGATCCTTCAGGTAACCTGGCCCCAAGCCGTTAAGGGCTTTGAACGTTAACACCAGCAATTTGAATCGGGCCCGGAAATGGACTGGCAGCCAGTGCAGCTGGAAAAGTACTGGCGTAATATGAGCTCACAGGCCAGTCTCTGTTAACAATCTTGCTGCCCTATTTTGGACCAGCTGAAGTTTCCGGACCGTTTTCAAAGGCAGCCCCACGTATAACGCATTGCAGTAATCTAGACGAGAAGTTATCAGAGCATGGATAACTGTAGCTAGGCTATCTCTGTCCAGATAAGGGCGTAGTTGGTATACCAGCCTAAGCTGATAAAAAGTGCTCCGTGCCACTGAGTTCACCTGTGCCTCAAGTGACAGTTCTGGATCCAAGAGCACCCCCAAACTACGAACCTGATCCTTTAGGGGGAGTGCAACCCCCTCCAGAACAGGTTGAATATCACCTAGCCGGGCAGACGAACCACCCACTAACAGTACCTCCGTCTTGTCTGGATTGAGTTTCAGTTTATTGGCCCTCATCCAGTCCATTACCGTGCCCAGGCACTGATTCAGAACAGCCACTGCCTCACCTGGTTTTGATGAGAAAGAGAGGTAGAGCTGGGTGTCATCTGCATATTGATGGCACCTCAGCCCACACCTCCGGATAACCTCCCCCAGCGGTTTCATGTAGATGTTAAACAGCATGGGGGATAAAATAGAGCCCTGTGGACCCCCATGGCACAATTGCCATGGCACAGAGCAATAATCCCCCAGCACCACCTTCTGGAATTGGCCATCCAAGTAGGAGCGGAACCACTGTAGTGCAGTGCCTCCAACTCCTAACCCAGACAACCTATCCAGAAGGATACCATGGTCGATGGTATCGAAAGCCACTGAGAGGTCCAGGAGAATCAACAGGGTCGCACTCCCCCTGTCCCTCTCCCGGCAGAGGTCATCCCACAGGGCGACCAAGGCAGTTTCCATTCCAAAACCAGGCCTGAAGCCCGATTGAAATGGATCTAGATAATCCGTTTCATTCAAGAGTGCCTGGAGCTGTCCTACAACCACCCGCTCAAGCACCTTGCCCAGGAAGGGGATGTTGGCCACTGGCCTATAATTGTTAACATCCTCTGGGTCCAGGTTAGGCTTTTTCAGGAGTGGTCTAATTTCCACCTCTTTTAAAGTGGCAGGCACCACTCCCTCTCTCAAGGAGGAATTTACAACCTCCTGGACCCAGCCGGACATCCCTTCCTTGTTTGATTTAATAAGCCATGAAGGGCAAGGGTCAAGCACACAAGTGGTCGATCGGACTTGGCCAAGCACCTTGTCCGCATCCTCAGGCCTCAGTAACTGAAACTCATCCAATAAAACTGGACCAGATGGTGCTCCGAACGCCTCTACCAATGGAACTGCATTAATGGTGGTGTCCAATTCATGACGAATCTGAGCGACTTTATCCTCAAAGTGCCGTGCAAACTTGTCACAGCGTGCTACCAAGGGTTCCACCGTCTCTCTCCCTGGCCCAGAATGTAACAGGCCGCGAACCACTCGGAAAAGCTCCGCCGGACGACACTGAGAAGATGCAATGCTGGTGGAAAAGAACTGCCTCTTTGCCACCCTCACCGCCACAGAGTAGGCTTGATAGTGGGCTCTTACCTGTGTTCGGTCAGACTCAGCACGAGTTTTCCTCCACCTGCGTTCTAGCCATCACCCCTCTTGCTTCATTGCCCTCAGCTCAGGTGTATACTGAATAATTTTGTATCATCTGCAAACCTGGCCACCTCACTTGCTTACCCCTAATTCCACTTGATATATGAACATAGTTAAAAAGCACCGGTCCCAATACAGATCCTTGGGGGGCTCTGCTGTTTACATCTCTCCATTATGAGAACTGACCATTTATGCCTACTCTCGGCTTCCTACTCTTTAACTGATTCTTAGGAGGGCCCATCCTCTTATCCCATGACTGCCAAGTTTGTTGTTGTTGTTCAGTCATTCAGTCGTGTCCGACTCTTCGTGACCCCATGGACCATAGCACGCCAGGCCTTCCTGTCCTGCGCTCTCTCCCGGAGCGTGCTCAAGTTCATATTCATTGCATCGGTGATGCTATCTAGCCATCTCATCCTCTGCCGTCCCCTTCTCCTTTTGCCTTCAGTCTTTCCCAGCATCAGGGTCTTTTCCAGAGAGTTTTCTCTTCGCATTAGGTGGCCAAAATATTTGAGCTTCAGCTTCATTATCTTTCCTTCCAATGAGCACTCAGGGTTGATTTCCTTTAGGATGGACTGATTTGACCTCCTTGCAGTCCAGGGGACTCGTAAGAGTCTTCTCCAGCACCACAGTTCGAAAGCATCAATTCTTCGGTGCTCAGCCTTCCTTATAGTCCAGCTCTCACAGCCATACATTACTACTGGGAAAACCATAGCTTTGATTAGACGGACCTTTGTCGGCAAGGTGATGTCTCTGCTTCTTACTATGCTGTCTAGGTTTGCCATAGCTTTCCTCCCAAGGAGCAAGCGTCTTTTAATTTCATGGCTACAGTCACCGTCTGCGGTGATCTTGGAGCCCAAGAAAGTAAAATCTGTCACTGCTTCCATTTCTTCCCCTTCTATATGCCAGGAAGTGATGGGGCCAAGTTTACTCAGGAGCTTTTAGAGTGTGTCTTTGTCAAATGTTCTCTGTAAATTCAGGTATACAATGTCTCCCTGTCTATATGCTCATTGACACTTGGAATTTCAGTAGCAATATCTTTAATGGCCCACACTTGCCACGATGCTAGTTTTGGGCAGGTGGAGGGGCAAGAGTAACTGGGAGCCTGCCCCAGGCGTAGATACGACTTGTTTGTACTGCAGCCAGTCTCCTAGTATCGGAGCTGGAACAAAATAAGTACCTCAGGGGTGAAGGTGGGTGAAGCCCATTGTATTGTTTCATGCCTCTCACTTCCCTGAGTGGTAGGAAGCGTCATCATGGGGAGGGGGCTTCCTTTCCCCTCCCACCACAAGAAGGCTCACTGAAAGGAATTTCCCCTGGCTATCTGCTATATAGTCTCTGTAGGACTAGGGAAAATAGCAAGAGATAAAATCCAAAATGCCACACTACGGTAATACTTTGCTTAAGATCAGTAAAAATGTCACAAAAGACAGGGTAAAATTTGTGATGTTTTAGCGGGGCTCTGTAAAGGTATTGCCTGACTGTCACGTTTGGATTCCATCCCCCTCCCCGCCTGCCCAAATGGACCAATGTGGCTGCTATGACTTTTGTATAGCAAGGAGTGCAGTAAGTCCATGAATCACAGTGGCGTTTTGCTGCATCTCCAAGTGTGGAATAAGTACAGAATTTGCTGTGAGGGCTAGGGCCAAGGTTGAGATGCTCCTTCGGACAGGGCCCTTTAATACCTCTTTAATATAATTTAATTAATAATATTAATACTCTTTAATAATTAGGTATTCATACCTTAATACATGACTGTGCCCCGCCCCAATTCAGAGGAAAGTCACACTCCTCTGCCTTCCGCCCTATTTATTTACAACTGGATATCGGAGCAGGGTGGATTGGAGGACAGCAGCGCTGCTTCACCGATGAGGGTTGGGCAGCCATCACTGTAATCACCCACAATGCCTTGCAGTGTTGTAGCATTGCTGTGGGGCTTTGTGGTTAATTAAAATGGCAGCTGCCCTGCACTCACTGGAGCACTGAAAAGGAGCCCTGGGCAGTGGAGGGCCCACAGTGGCTACCCAGGGATGCTGCTGGGCTTGGTGCCAGTAATACCTCAGATACAGTGCCTCAGTGTGGTGGCTAGAGTGTTAGACTGGGAGTTGGGAGATCCAGGTTCTAGTCCCCACTCGACCATGGAAGCTCACTGGGTGACTTTGGGCCAGTCACAGACTCTCAGCCTAGCCCACCTCACAGGGCTGTTGTGAGGATAAAATGGAGGAAGACGATTATGTACGCTGCCTTGGGTTCCTTGCAAGAGGAAAAAAGGAGGGATATAAATGCAATAAACAAACAAACAAATAAATAATTATTTGCTCCCCATTAGAGGGGAAAACGTCTTACTCTCATGACTTGATGTTACCAAGACTAGATCAGAAGAGCAGTTGCTAAGGAGGAAAGTCCACACATTCCACCCCATGGCTTGGGAACATTGCAGTGCCACAGGGCCCAAGACATTTTGCTGCCTGAGGTGAAGGAGCAAATGGTCCTCTCCACAAGCCAAGGTACCTAGTATCCAAGAACGGTCAAGTTATTTTGGTATCGGAGGAAGAAAATTCCACAAGTACCTTTCCCCATCTCTAGTAGTAAAACGCAACACTAATAAATTATATAACTAACCTTTTGCTGCCCTTTTGGGGCACCCTAAATCAGTTGCTTGAGGCAGCTGCCCCATTCTGCCTAACGGTAGGGCCAGCCATGCCATGTGAAAGGTAGGAGAACTAGAACCTAGTTGAACCTAGTTCTAAATCTTCTGTTCCAGAAATCAACCTGCTTTTCTTGCTTCTCTCTTACCCCTGCCATGTTCTGAAGCTATTTTTGTTGCGAATGAAGTCAGGTATAGGATAGAAGGAAGCCTGTCTCTTGCTGATCACCTGGAAGATCAGAGTCTACATTCATTCCTTGGGCTGCTTTGTGACATCGCAAATGCTGGGGCAGGAAATGGTGTGAGCATGCTTCATTGTCAAATCTCCAGATAAGCCATGCCCTCATAAATGTGCGCACCCTCCCACCCCCACCACCAACTGTACGGAGTCAAAGATTCTCTCTCTCTCTCTCTGAGCTGGTGTAGTCTAGTAACGGGCAGAATGCAGATCTCCAGATGTTTTGAACTTCAACTCCCAAAAGCCCCTGCCAGCCTGGCCAATTGCAATTGTGCAGTTTGGTCATTTTAGACTCTGGACCTAATAATCTTACAGGCCTCCACTTTGGATGGTAATGTGTACTACTCCACCTACTCCACAATATGGTAAGACAGCCCTGCTGTATCTGGGGTCCCTCCTGCTCCTACTGCTTTGGGGGAACCTGGACCTTTGCCCTGAAGTCCAACCCTGATGGTGACACCGCATCATGGGGGGACCCCCATGGTATGTAGGGAAATCCTGGTTTGTTTGTTTGTTTTTTAAAAAGCACCCCTGGCTCCCCATGGGTCTTAAAGGGGGAAGGTTTCAGGCACATAAGTGCACTTCCTTGCATTTTTAAGGGCTGCAGGGGTGAGTACAGGATGTAGGATGACCACTTACGCATCACCGAAAAAGAGAACACCAATGTGCATCACATTTGCATGTGCTAATGTATATGTATAAATGCAAATGCAGAAATAACTCTGATTTAAATAGAAATACCATTTGTCTCACCAGAGCAGGGAAGACTTTGGCCAGGTGAGCTGTGTGCCTTGCTCAGTCCTCTGTCCAGGTGTTCCTCGTGGGTGGGCAACTCCAAAGCCCCTCCCTGTTCCTCCTTCACCTGGTTCTTCGGCCTTAAAGCAGACTGGGCAGCCCACCAAATAGATGACACCTTCAAATAGAGGACTGTCCTCTGCCAGCTCTTCAAATAGAGGAGTGACCTCTGTACAGTAGGACACCTGGCCACACAATAAGTCATCCTTGTAGGGCACACTAGGTAAAAGGAATCAGTGGCTACATGCGCTTAGCTTGGAAGTGGTGGGTGAAGAGAGATCTCTCTTGTGCCATCCACCCTCCCGCTGCCCCCTCTGTTCCCCTGAGCCTCTGATTACTGTTTTGGTCCATCTCTTTCTCTCTCTCTCTCTCTCTCTGTTTTCCTGAGTGTTCTTGCTTGAGGTGCCCTCGGCAAGGGAGAGTTGATTAAGGAAAGATGCAGCTGATGACTTTGGAACCTATTCTTTGGTGCTCAGTCTCTCTCCCCCTCTGGCCTGCGGCCTTTGAGTTTTGCTCTCTGCTGTGAGATGACGAAGGTTGCCTGCTGGAGACCAACATGCTGGCCTGTTTTGTGAGAGGAAAAATAGAAAAGGTGACAGGGATCCACCGGTATGAAGTGGAGTGGGAGAAACACAAGGACTGATCTAACTGGTCCTGCATTGGTCTGCTTCATGATGCTTCCAGAGAAGGCTTTTATTGGGCAATCGCCTTGCCTCATTCACAGAATTCATTGTCATCAACTTATAATCCTCCCATGTTTTCTCACCACTTCTTCTGTTTTTTTTCTGCCTTTTTTTCCTTTTCTTTTGGAGCCCTCCATCTGGAAGCAGCCTTAATTTGCAGTTAGGTTGCCAAGTGATCAGGAAAAAAAACTTTGCTTGCTCTTGTGGCTTTAACAGCGGCTTGATTTTCAGAAATCAATAGGTGAAGTGTTTAATGCAGTGCATAATTTCTAGTAAAAAACGGTGCTTGGCCTCAAGTTTAAGAGAGTACAGGCAAGCCTTTGCCCGCATCCATGGTGTAGCTCACTGTAGCTACTCCGTGGGTGAGGAAAATGCACTCTGTGTCTTGCTCAGAAGCACTTTAGTTTCTGTTCTGACTTTGTATGTTCTAGGGCCGAACCCTCCCTGAAAACAGATGTTGGGGTAGAGTCCTGTTTTCATGCCCTGGAAATAAGTATTATCACCTTCTAATAATTCCTACATATTAATTCCTACATATCAAGCTGGTGTTAAAAAGACTGCATTTTCCCATATGAGCTTGCCAGGTTTTAAGATCTTTAGGAGAGGCCCTTCTCTCTGTCCTGCCACCGTCGGACGGCTGTTGGGCAGAAACACAAGAGAGGGCCTTCTCTGTGGCTGCTCCCAAGCCCTGGAACTCCCTGCCAATACTGGCCAGGCTAACGCTCTCTCTATTGTCCTTCCACTGACAGGCAAAGGCATTTTTATTCAGACAGGCTCTTGACTTTCAAACTTGTTTGCTGAAGCAGGTTTTAACCGGTTGGTGCTGTTTGTTCATTTTATTGATCGTCCTAAATGGCGTTTTTATTTCTTTTTATATTTTAATTATAATTAAATTATATATTTTAATTCTAATTCTGTATTTAATTACTCTTAGCCACTTTGAGCACTATTTTTTTAGTGGAAAGGTGGGATATAAATGTAACAGATTTACATTTATAAATAAAGGCCCAGGAGCAACAGCTAATTTGGTGGTTTCCCGGCTTTTGTGGAGTTTTTCCCCCCATTCAAAAAGGTTGAAATGCCCCTCCTAAAGCTTAGTCACTGGCAGTACAAGCTTTATGTTTAACATGTTGGTATTGTCAGTACTGCCCCGTTTGCCTTTGGGCCCACCCCTTTTGCCTTCAGCCCCACCAGCCACTGGGATGTGGCCCCCGAGAGCTTCTCCAAAATTGAATTTGGCCCTTGGGCTGAAAGAGGTTCCCCACCCCTGCTGTAAGGGGTGGGCTGCTCTTAATATAACCAGATGGTTGCCAAATCCTTTCTTTTGCCATTATCTCTGGGCCAAACTAGACATGATCAGATTACCTGCAGGGCTGTGTTTTAAAATTATAAATAAAGTTCAAAGGTGCTGCTCCCTAATCTGATTCACTTTCCCCGTGGATCTTTTGAACTAAACAAAATGGGCAGAAATTCAATTTTTGGATCTCCCAGCATCTCATCTAGCCTGGCCCTCAGTCCATTTGGGGGTGGGGGGATTTCACGCTTTTAAGTGGACAAGACACTTAAAAGCACACGTATGCCTCTATTGCACTATTTAAATCCAAAATGATTGTTGTTGGTGTGGAGAACATGTTGAAGATGATGCAATTGCAAATTCTAGCCAATGTAGATTTTACATTCACAGCAGCACTTAGGGCCAAACTAGACTGTACAGTGTAGCACAGGGACTGGGAACTTGAGTTTCTACTAGTGAACACCTAAAAAGTGGCAGGAGAGGGTGCAATTTGGAGGGAAGAAGTATTGAGCAGGGGAGGGGTGCTAAACCCTTCCCCTATCCACCACTTCCCCACCACCCCAGCTGCAGAAAAGACATCTTGAAGAATCCTGGTTAGGGAAAAGTGTCTGTGTGTGTGTGTGTGTGTGTGACAAAATGTAAGGGAGAAACAGTGGGTGAGAGAAGGGTTAAACACTCCTTCTGCATCCACCACCTCTCCTCTCTACAGGCGCCATCACACAGGTGGAGAATTCCACATCAATGCCGGTTCTTTCCCCATCCAGTATCTTTGCAGGACTGGGTCGTTCTCTTCAGATGGCTGTCCCCGTCATGTTATTTTTTGTTTCATTCCCTCTCAAGGGAGCGGTGATGCTGCTCAGAGGCATCGCCACCTTTCTGCAAAAAAGCATTACATGCGCTCGGGGTGTGGCGACAGCTTCTCCCTGGTTCCTGCCCCTTTCTCTCCCCTGGCACGTTACTGCTGGATGGGGACTGACATGCAGACAGCGCCTCCCCATCTCCCTGGGCCCCCCTCCTCCCCGTTCAGTGTTTTTGACAATCTCTGCCATTTACTCAGCTGTTTACTCGCTGGGAATGCACAGCAGGGGGGCATCCTGGCAGGTTGGAAGGCTGGCGCACCACTCTGCCGACCTGCTGCTCTGCCGCTCACCTGCCGCCTTGCCGCTCTGCTGACCTGCTGCCTTGTTCAGAATGCTGCAGGCCCAAAATGGCAAGGACCCAAAGTGGTGCAGGCACGGGAAGGCGACACGCCCCACAGCCCATCGTCACCGCCTTCGCCATCATGACCGCACCCCCAACAGCCCAAAACAACCGCCCACAGCTGCCAACACACAGCGGTTTATTTGGGCTAGTGAAGAAATACACGGGGAGGTCATGGCATTCCATTTGCGCATATTTAGAAAAATACCAAATTTTTTTCCGTTTAGGGAAAACATGGGATAGGTGGGTGGAAATGGTGGGATAATGACTGGACGATGGTGACGTCATGTAATGGACCTGCACAATTCAGTGAGTGGCCAGTCATGAATGTGCAATAAACTGGAGGTGTAGAGATGCCCTACCTCTCCCCTCCCTTTCAGCTGTTTAGCAGAGATTGGGTCCCCACTTCCAGCTCATGACCATATTAACCCTATTTTTAATGCCTTTCGCTTTTCCTTTCCTTTTTAAAATTTATTTATTTAGGACATTTATATCCTACCTTTGTTCCTCTTGCAAGAAACACAAGGCGATGTACATGATCCTCCTCTCCATTTTATTCTCATAACAACCCTGTCAGGCAAGTTAGGCTGAGAGTCAGTAATTGGCTCAAAGTCAGCCAGTGAGCTTGAGGCCGAGGGGGGACTAGAACCTGGATCGCCCAATTCCCAGTCAAATATTCTAACCACTACACTGCACTAGTTCTCAATTTTGATGAAGATTCCCCCCAACACATCCCTATCCCCTTTAATAGGCTATAGGGCTGTTCTAAATGAAAACTGGAGATTCTCTTCAGATATGACAATGACAAGGAATTTTACAAGGAATTTTCCAAAATATGCATCACATGCTACGGGCTGTATTTATTCTGATATATTTTAATTTTTCCCCTTCATGGATCACTGCCTTGTTGTGGCGAAGGGGCTTGCGTAACTCAGTGAAGCCATAAGTTATGCCGTGCAGGGCCACCCAAGACAGACAGGTCATGGCAGAGAGTTCTGACAAAATGTGGTCCACTGGAGAAGGAAATGGCGACCCACTCCAGTATTCTTGCCAAGGAAACCCCATGGAACATATCACAAGGCTAAAAGAGATGACGCTGGAAGATGAGCCCCTCAGGTCGGAAGGTGTCCAATATACTACTGGGGAAGAGCAGAGGGAATTTCCAAGTAGCACCAGAAAGAGTGAAGCGGCTGGGCCAAAGCTGAAAGGACACTCAGCTGTGGATGGGTCTGGTGGTGAAAAGAAAGTCCGATGCTGTAAAGAACAATATTGTTGAGGAACCTGGAATGTAAGATCAATGAATCAAGGTAAGCTGGAGGTGGTCAAACATGAGATGGCAAGACTGAACATCGACATCTTGGGAATCAGCGAACTAAAATGGACAAGCAGGGTGAATATAATTCAGGTGACCATTATATCTACTACTGTGGGCAAAAATAGACAGAGTGCCTGAGGAACTATGGATGGAGGTCCGTAACATTGTTCAGGAGGCAGCAACTCAATCCATCCCAAAGAAAAAGAAATGCAAGAAAGCAAAGTGGCTGTCTGATGAGGCTTTACAAGTAGCTGAGGAAAGAAGGGAAGCGAAAAGCAAGGGAGAAAGGGGAAGATATATCCAACTGAATGCAGAGTTCCAGAGAATAACAAAGAGAGACAAGAAGGCCTTCTTAGATGAACAATGCAAAGACATCGAGGAAAACAACAGAATGGGAAAGTCTAGAGATCTTTTCAAGAAAATCGGAGATCTCAAGGGAACGTTTTGTGCAAAGACGGGCATGATAAAGGACAAAGAAGGCAGGGACCTAACAGAAGCAGATGAGATTAAGAAGAGGTGGCAAGAATACACAGAAGAACTATACAGGAAAGATCTGAATGTCCCTGATAGCCATGATAGTGCAGTCACTGAACTTGAGCTGGACATCCTCGAGAGTGAAGTCAAGTGGGCCTTAGGAAGCATTACTGACAACAAAGCTAGCAGAGATGACAGTATTCCAGCTGAGCTATTTAAAATCCTAAACGATGATGCAGTTAAAGTGATGCACTCAATATGCCAACACATTTGGAACACTCAACAGTGGCCACAAGACTGGAAAAGGTCAGTTTACATTCCAGTTCCAAAGAAGGGCAACGCCAAAGAGTGTTCAAACTACCGTACAATTGTGCTCATTTCACATGCCAGCAAGGTTATGCTCAAAATCCTACAAGCTAGGCTTCAGCAGTATGTGAACCGAGAACTACCGGAAGTACAAGCTGGGTTTCGAAGAGGCAGAGGAACTAGAGATCAAATCGCCAACATTCGCTGGATCATGGAGAAAGCAAGAGAATTCCAGAAAAATGTCTATTTCTGTTTCATTGACTACACTAAAGCCTTTGATTGTGTGGATCACAACAAACTGTGACAAATTCTTAAAGAGATGGGAGTACCAGACCACCTTACCTGTTTCCTGAGAAACCTGTACGAGGTCAAGAAGCAACAGTAAGAACCAGACATGGAACAACCGAGTGGTTCAAAATTGGGAAAGGAGTACGACAAGACTGCATATTGTTGCCCTGCTTATTTAACTTATATGCAGCATACATCATGAGAAACGCTGGGTTGGATGAATCACAGGTCGGAATTAAGATTGCTGGGAGAATTATCAACAACCTCCGATACGCAGACGATACCACCCTAATGGCAGAAAGTGAAGAGGATCTAAAGAGCCTCTTGTTGAGGGTGAAAGAGGAGAGTGCAAAAGATGGTTTGAAACTCAACATTAAAAAAACGAAGATCATGGCATCTGGCCCCATCACTTCCTGGCATATAGAATGGGAAGAAATGGAAGAAGTGACAGATTTTATTTTCTTGGGCTCCAAGGTCACTGCAGACGGTGACTGTAGCCATTAAATTAAAAATTATTGCTCCTTGGGAGGAAAACTATGCAAAACCTAGACAGCATAGTAAGAAGCAGAGACATCACCTTGCCGACAAAGGTCCGTCTAATCAAAGCAATGGTTTTCCAGTAGCAATGTATGGCTGTGAGAGCTGGACAGTAAGGAAGGCTGAGCGCAGAAGAATTGATGCTTTCGAGCTGTGGTGCTGGAGAAGACTCTTACGAGTCCCCTGAACTGCAAAGAGGTCAAATCAGTCCATCCTAAAGGAAATCAACCCTGACTGCTCATTGGAAGGACTGATACTGAAGCTGAAGCTCAAATATTTTGGCTATCTAATGCGAAGAGAAAAGTCACTGGAAAAGACCCTGATGCTGGGAAAGATTGAAGGCAAAAGGAGAAGGGGATGGCAGAGGATGAGATGGCTAGATAGCATCACTGATGCAATGAAAATGAACTTGAGCACGCTTTGGGAGAGAGCGGAGGACAGGAAGGCCTGGCGTGCTATGGTCCATGGGGTCACAAAGAGTCGGACACGGCTTAACGACTGAACAACAACAACGATTTTAATTTTTGATTTTGTACAGCACTTTTTTTTTGATCTGGTAAGCAGTATACAAAGTGATTAAGGGTGCAATCCTATGCATGTTTTAAAAGAAAAAACGTCCTTTAACTCCCAGCATTTCCCAACCAACCATGCTGTCTGGGGAATGCTGGGAGTTGTAGGATTTTTTTCTGTCTAAACATGCATGGGATTGTGCCAGAAAGAAAGAAAGAAAGAAAGAAAGAAAGAAAGAGAGAGAAAGATGCTTGTATCCTAACCAGCCCTGGTTTATCCATGTCCAGCTGCTGCAATCGGCAGTGAAAACTCAATCCAGGTTCCCACCTCCCCCACCAGGTTTCAATGACCATCACTTCTGGCCAGTTCCAACCCCTACAAAGCTGTCAGGACCAATCCACTGCTCTCTTCACCTTCCCACCTTGTACAAGTAGGGCCCTGGCACTTCCAGTAAAAATAATCTAAAGACCTCTCCTGCCTGTTACAATGGAAAGCTGCTGCCAATCAGATCAGACAATATGGGCTTAGATGGACCAGTGATCTGCCTCAGCAAAGGCAGCTTCTTATGTTCAGCAGCACCTTTCTCCCCACTCCAAGGTAAATCTCCATGCCAATAATTCTTTAGGTTGTCTTCACACAGTGTTGTGAGTAAGGACAGGGCAGGAGGGACAAGAATCCCTTATGGGACTGGGACAGCACATGAGCAAAAAGATATAGAAAAACGTCTTCTGAAAATCTGCTTTGGATATTGTGTCCCAAAGGGATCATGTTATAGGTAGACAGAGGAATGGCAGACTGGTTCATTCCAGAAAAGGAACATCAGGATGGAAAGATGGGAAAACAAGTGGATGAATTCTTATGTTAAAGAATAAAGAAATATAAAAATAGATTAAGGGTGCATTCCTTTGCATGTTTAGATAGAAAAAAGTCCTACAATTCCCAGCATGCCCCAGTCAGCAGGGGCATGCTGGGAATTGTAGGACCTTTTTCTATCTAAACATGCATAAGATTGTGTCCTAAGAGTTCTACATTAGAGAGAGGAGCAAGATGAATTAAAGTTAGAAAGGCATGATAGCCTGCTATTGTTCTAGAACATCTGCCCTCCAAATGTTTTAGACTACAACCCCCAGCATTCCTGACCATTGGTCATCCTGGCTGGGGCTGATGGGAGCTGAGATCCAAACATCTGGAGGGTACCAGATTGGGGGAGGCTATTTTAGGAGGCTATTGCCAATATTTTCCCTGGGTCAACAACCCTGCATACCAGTGTTTGCGAGCTGTAAAGATGCGCTGACTTCACAGGGCTGTGTTGAGTTAAAGTTTAAATTATCAAGATGTCTAGCACAGCACACATACACACACACACACACACACACACACACACCACCTCTGCTCCAATGACAAAGCTCTCAGGAGACCTTGGGTCACCCTGGCTTGTCTGAATTGTCTTCGCTTCCCTCCCTTCACCTTTTTTTCCCAATTAAATCATCCTGCTTAATTACAATAAAAGGCCAACTGTTTACCCAGCTCGACATAATTAATATTTGCTGCGAACAGGGTTGCAAGCTTGGCTTTGCCAGCAGCCGGGGAGTTTGGGAAGGGATTTGACTGTATTAGCAGGGGAAGAGACAGCTGTCTCACTTACTGATACCATGGTGGGGGGCCTGGATTAAAAACAGAGAGCCTGGAATTGGACTCAATGGGGTTGCATGGGAGAGGAGGGGAAATTATCCACACAAACACATCCCAATCACAGGCCTAATTGCAGCATCCATTATTCCTTATTAAAAAAAAGATCTTCGGCTAAAACTGCAAAGCCATTTATTGCACCTCCCGTCCCCGTGAAGTTAGTTCATCTCTTGTTATCTATCTGGAATAATCACGGCAGATGCATTAGCTGGGGTACGAAGTACTTGGATGGTGCCTGTCAGACTGATGTGAGGCAACTCAAGCAATGAATGCCAGGTTAGACAAACATTTTGGGTCGATTCAATCAAGATGGCTTTAGTAGCTGCCTCTCTGCTACTAGATTGTTCCTCTCTGGCTAGATTGCTGCATTAATCTTGCTTTGGGAGACATGGGTCGGCGTTAGCAAGTTGGGCCCAAGGTTCAGATCTCTGGGAACATGAGGTGTTAGGACTTGAGCCCACAGCATCATCATCTAGATATGGCCCAAAGAAGAAACCGTAGGGAGGCCAGGTCACCAGCCAGATCAGTGAGGAAGCTTCTTTACAACAATAGACCGCAGCGGGTGAAAGCTTCCAGGTCAGACTTGCTCATAGTTTGAACAACTTAGGTACTCTGCTCTCCCTTCTCTTCCTGTCTGACGGGAACCAACCCGGACTGAGGACGTATAGGGGGGTATCCAATGATTCTGCTGCGCAAACGGGACCCACTGTTTGCGTAACGGAGATTTAATGCTTCCTACAGGAAGCCTAGAAATACTCGTTTCCAGATCAGGACAGGGCGGCAGAGCTCCCTTCCACTGACCTGCCCTGTTCCAGAAATGAATATTTCCACTCATTTATGGTTGCTCCTGGAAACGCTAAACCTCCGTTGTGCAGGCGGTGGGCCTCGCTTGTGGAACAGAGTCAGCGGGGGCACAGCATACTGCCTATAAAATTAGATAATGAGCCTATACAGACAATGGCCACCTTAAGCGCTATTTCCTGGTTAAAAGGTGGGTTATAAATCAAATAAATAAAAAATAAATTTAAGAAGCACTGATTGATTGATTTGAAGGGTTTTCACCCACTCTTTAGCCAAAAAAGGCTCCCAGAGCAGCTTACAAAGATCATAATAAGACAGGCACCTCAGGTTTACAATCTAAAAGACATAACACATAAGGAAAAGGGACTGGGAGAGAGGAGGAGGAAAAAGGAAACCCAGGCACTCGCTCTTAGTTACAATGTTCTTATAACAACCAGCCAGAGTACATACAGGCCAGGGAGAGGAGGCTGCCGTTCTTTTAGCAAAGCCGATGGAGTGGTCCTGCTCCCCTTCTCTCCCTTTGCTGCAGCCTAATGGCTGCTGCCCCGGGGTAACTGATGGAGGGAGGACCCTGATGAAGATGGTGGACCATCAGACTGTCCCAGGACGAGTTCTCCTCCCGAGGTCATCTCTACCATTCTGCTAAGTGGGAAGGAGGATTTTATCAGTCCACACATCAGATGGAGATACCTGGTAAAATGTGTCCTCTGTATGGACAGGATCATAATAAGGCTGAACAAGGGCTGCTAATGTGGAGGCACATACACATCTTTTTGAAATATATACGAATCAGCAAGGATTCCCTGTTCGCAGTGACCATTTTCTACGCTCCCCCTTCTCAGTGGATAGTTTCTGTGTCACTAAGATGATTTTCTCTGACATGCCATCTCCTCCCAGTCTTGGCTTTCTTTGTGGTTTTGACAGATATAATCCCATGTCCCATCGCAGCCATAACCCGCTGGGATGTCACACAGGATTATGACTTCACAGACAGCAAGGAGGGAGAATTCCTGTATAATGGTAATCCTCTGGCCTCTTCAGTTGAAAGATGTTAAGATGATCCACACAAGCATTAATGAGGTTGATAAATATAATTATCTCCCCATTAAAGCAGAGGGAAAACTGAGGCAGTGTGAGATTTATCCACATGCTCACTGGATAATGCCTGGAAGCAGAATTGTGGCATCTACACACCACAAATCTTCCCTGGTTACACATCATAGATAATCCCAATTTTCTGCCTTCGTTACTAGAAGCAGGAGTAATGCCTCTTCCTTAGAGCAGTGGCCCCCAAACTTTCAACCTTCAGTGAACACTTTTTCAGCATTCACTTGTCTGCCAAGAAAACCTTGAAGGTCTGCTACAGAATCCTGCACATTGCAGAGGATTCTGGGGCATGGTCTTGGATGTACACAGTTTATGTAGAGCACTGGCCAGGCCTGTTGGACCGTCTCATCACTGTGTATGGACTGTGATTGTGTTCTGAAATACAGCCACTGTTCCCTGCAGCTGTGCACTGGAATGGAAGTTTGGTAGTAGTGGGCAAGCCTTTTGTGGAACTTGTCTACTATTATTGATCGATTCATTGAGGAACTCCAGGGTTCCCTGGAACACAATCTGAAAGCCATTGCCCTAGAACAGCCTTCCCCAACCTGGTGCCCTCCAGATGTGTTGGACTGGGCTGCCAATGGCCATGCTGGCTGGGAATTATGGGAATTGCAGTCCAGGTTGGGGAAAGCAGCCTGAGAAGTTTGAACAAAACCTAGAGCTTCTCGCCCTAACTGTACTATTAATTCTCCTGTTCCAGAGCTACATAAATCCAGAGAGAAGGTCTTATCATCTTCTCCTCTTCTAATCAACAAGATTCCCTTTCCCTCCTTGGAAGAGACCTGTATCTCAGATTAGACATCTGTATCTCAAATTATTTAGGGTGGTTAAAACATAAAATGATTGTGAAGAGCTCCAAAAGGATCTCTCCAAACTGGGAGAATGGGCATCTAAATGGCAAATGTGGTTCAGTGTAAGCAAGCGTAAAGTGATGCACATTGGGGCAAAAAATCCCAACTTCAAGTATAGCCTGATGGGATCTGAGCTAGTGGTGACCAACCAGGAAAGAGATCTTGGGATTGTGGTGGACAGCTCAGTGAAGATGTCAACCCAGTGTGCAACCGCTGTAAAAAAGGCAAACTCCATATTAGGCATAATTAGAAAAGGGATGGAGAATAAAACTGCCAACATCATACTGGCCCTATACAAATCTATGGTGCAACCACACTTGGAATACTGTGTACAGTTCTGGTCACCACACCTAAAAAAAGATATTGTAGAGCTGGAGAAAGTGCAGAAAAGAGCAACTAAGGGGGCAATCCTATGGCTGCTAGTCAGCGGCTAGATGGCCATAGGATACGGCAGTTTCCAGGAACTGACCTTGGAGCCTGTGCTCCAAGGTCGGTTCTCTGAGAACTAACCCCCTGCCCCCTGGCGCTACCTTGCAGGCAGCTTCAAATGGCCCCACGCTCTGCGCTCAGAATAGGAGCGCAGAGCGGAGAAAACAGCACCCTAAACTTATCAAAGAGCTGAAGCATCTCCCCCTATGAGAGAAGATTGCAACAGCTGGGATTGTTTAGCTTGGAAAAAAGGAGGGTAAGGGGAGACATGATAGAGGTCTACAAAATTAGGCATGGTGTGGAGAATGTAGATAGGGAGACATTTTTCTCCCTCTCTCAAAATACTAGACCCCAGGGTCATCCTATGAAGCTGATTGGTGGGAGATTCAGGGCAGATAAAAGGGCTTCTTCACACAGCACATAGTTAAACTATGGAATTCTCTACCACATGATGTAGTGATGGCCACCAGTTCGGATGGCTTTGAAAAGGGGTTGGACAAAGGCTATCAATGGCTATTAGTCTTGATGGCTATGTGCTACCTCCATTACCAGAGACAGGGCGCCTATGTACACCAGTTGCTGGGGAACATGGGCAGGAGGGTGCTGTTGCACTCATGCCCTGCTTGTGGGTTCCTGGTCGACAGCTGGTAGGCCACTGTGTGAACAAAGTGCTGGACTAGATGGACCCTTGGTCTGATCCAGCAGGGCTCTTCTTATGTTCTTAGATCTTCCTTCTTCTTCCTTTAACTTGATCAGATTCAGTTCTATACCCAGCTAGGAATGGATTTAACTGAGTGTTGGTATAATATAGGGGCTGTGTGTCTGCTTTAAAGAACTGTGCAGCTACAAACTTACTAGGTGGCCTTAGACCTCAGCCTGGTGGGGATAATAATAGTGACCTAATTTACAAGGCAGTTGTAAGGATTATGGAGAGAATGTATGCGAACTGCTGTATAAACGCTGAGTATTATTATTCATTCTCAAACGTCAACACTACTATAGCACGTCAGTGGCAATTTGAAGTTGATTTAGCCAGCAAGCTGACCCACAGTATTTGCGCTGCAAACATCCTGGAGGCAATCGTGGCGCCATCCAATGTTGTGCTTCATTGCTTCAAAATGCACCACTTTGGAGAGGGTCAGATTTCTTCCTCTAAAACCTAATATACTTATGGTGAAATCTTATGCATGTCTTCTCAGAAGTAAGCCCCACTGAGACTCATTCTCAGGTAAGTATGTATAGGATTGTAGCCTTATGGCTACACTGAATGGCTTGAGACAGACTGTCCCGGTGTCCTCCCATTTGCTTTCCTGCTGCCTTGGCCTCTTCTGGTAGGTACAAAAAATGCTCATGTCCTCAAGTAATGCTCTTTTCCCTACTTACTTAATGGATTTGTGTTTGTCTGTTCTCTGTGTGATTCAGGAGCAGAGGATTTGGTAACTGAGATGCTTCCATATACAGGGAAAGCCCAACTGTGCATTTCTGTGAAGATTCCCCCCCCCCCCCGAATGTGTTTTGAGGGTGGCAGACAAATTAACCTGCCAATCAGATATGGAAGGAAAAAAATACTGAGAACATTCCAGGCCACGGAAGCTCACTGGGTGACTTGGGGCCAGTCACAGACTCTCAGCCCAACCTACCTCACGGGGTTGTTGTTGTGAGGACAAAAAGGAGAGGAGGATTATGTACGCTGCCTTGGGTTCCTTAAAGTGGAATAAAGGCGGGATAGAAATGTAATTTTAAAAAACAAGACAAGGAGAGGCTGATGCCTCAGGTGGTTATTTTGGGTGCCATTAATTCATTATTATATTTTGTTTAACCATGAGGAGGGCGCCATTTGGATTATTTCACCTCAGGTGCCAAAAGCTCTTGCAGTAGCCATGCAAAACTCAAAATATCTTCCAGAATAAGAGATAAAACCCTACAGTGGTCTCATTTTTACATCTTGTACCTTCCTGAAAACAAATGACAAAAGCAGTGCCAGAGTATCATTTCTCTGAGCCCTCTTTCCCCACCAGCCAAGGAAGGCCTGGTCTGTTTTGAAAGCTGGAGGACTGATTGCTGTTCTTTAACTTCTTTTAATTCCCCTTGCTTAAGCAAACTGTGCTTCTGGCTGCCTGATTTGTATTTACAGACAGAGATGGCACTGTGGCATGTATCTACAATAATCATACACAAATGAAAAATTCATTTTAGACACTGTCCCCTGTCCCTTGCATCTGGTGTCAGCACTTCTATGCACTCTGGAAACCAGAGACCTAACTCATTTAGGGAACAATCATGCATTGTGGAGACAGAAAAAATATCCTACAACTCCCAGCATTCCCCAGCCAGCATGGGACCTGTATAACCTATCAGCGGCACTGGCTCTCACTGGTCCTGGGATCTCAGTGTCCTTAATTATTATGGTGCTTGTCCCCCACTCCTGCTGACTCACCCTGCTGGCTCCTTCTGCCCATGCATAGGAAATATCAGCAGAGACAGGGGGAGCAATCCTATGGCTGCTAGTCAGAGGCTAGATGGGCATAGGATATGTGGGTTTCCGGGAACCGACCTTCCCTGCCTCCTGCACTGCCTTGCAGGCAGCTTGGAATGGCCCCCTGCTCCGTACTTGGAAGAGGAGGGTGGAGTGGCGAAAACGGGGCATTCTGGGGCAGGGAAGGCGGAAATGCTGGTATGACACATCCTATATGTTGTCCGGCAGCCACCTCCCCCACTCCGCCTTCCCACAGCTAGACAGCCAAAAGCCACAAATGCGGGGCGATCCCCTCCATGCTTTTCCTGCCCTGCATTGGATAGGCGGTCGCCTCTGAGTTCGGAGGCGGCCGCCTATCCCCATAGGATTGTGTCCTAAGGAACTCTGGGATGTGTAGTTCTGACAGAGTATGGGAGGCACACTCCTCTCTGGTCTCTCACACTACAAGTCCTCTGTCTGTTCTAGAAGAGGGCCTGGGCCAGCAGCTGACTATTCAGAACGTTGCTTAATATGAAAACCAACAATAAAGGTAGTCATGTCGACCACAAGCTTACAAAATCCATATTAATTCAATACCTTCATTTGGCCAACCAAAAGATTTCGTGGTCCCAGTAAAAATATTACACAAACATGGATTTTGTTCAGTTTTAATAGTGCTTTCTTAGCCCATGAAGAACAGAGACCTACATGCTGTAACTAAAGCTTTATTGAGAATGAAACAAGATCTGTAGTGTTTGCTTAGGGCTCCTCCCTCTTGACCTCTATACTGGAGTTCAGCTTTTAGTCTCCTTGCAGTCCTTTTGTTGGATATAACTGCTACCTATTATAACAGTTGGAACACTGTTTCTCGTTAGTTCCAGCAAATTTCACAAGATCTTACAAGATCTGAATGCTCCATATAGGGAAACAAGTATGCATAAACATAGCCAAGCATGATCTCCAATTTAGCATCATTTCCCCGCCACCCCACCCCACCCTGCAGCCAAGACTTGCAGCTCCCTGGGACCTCCATGCCCTTCTGTGCACCCTTGCTTGGTCCCCAATAAGAGCAAGAGAATCTTTGTTAACGTGTAGTTGAAGCACACACAACATATGCATTCCTTCACCTTGATTTCCTGTTAATTGCTGTCGCTTGAGTCCCTGCTTGAGTTTTGAAGTACCGTGGTGCCATTAATATGCAGCGCAGCGGGATCCTGTCTCCTGTCTTATTTCAGCAGTTAGAAATTTGCAGACAATGAGCATGGAAAACTGGTTGACTAGCTCCACCTAGTGAGAGGGAAATGAGTTCCTAGGTGTGGGAATTCTTCCTTAACCACTTCCCATTGTTAAGATATGACAGCTTACAGAGGTTTACAGTGTAAACCATCATAAGATATGATGGTTTACAGAGATGGTTCACAGATGGTGTAAAAGAGGACAGGCTCCTGCACCTTTAATAACTGTGTAACTTGCCAAGCAAACTGCATGTGCTGAAATTCTCTCTTCTATTGTTTTCAGATTATGCTTTTATGGTTTTTATTTTTATTTGTATTATTCTGCTATGGTTTATACTGATTTTGTTTTTTCTGTTATATGTATTATGGATCTGTGTGTGTGTGTGTGTGTGTGTGTGTGTGTAAGTTGCATCAAGACTGCTTTTACACTGGGAAGTGACACATACATTTCAGATGATGATGCACAACTATTATTGGTACAGGAGCCCTGTCCTCTTCTGCATCGGGCCACCCTATGAAAATGTTAACAATTCTGCAATATTGACGCATGTTACTGTTGCCTCCTTTCCAACTTTCACATGGTAAAATAATATGGCAATATTCTGTACTTGCAGTTATGAGTAACTACATTTGCATTCATGCTTATCCTTGCTTCTATCCCATATTGCCATTTGCCATGGATTTTTTTTCTGTGCCCAATCTTTCTCCTGATTCAATTTTGCTGGTACCGTTTCTCCAATACTGGGCCAAAGTGACCATTTTGATGACCCCAGAAGTAAGTGAACCAGTTGTGACTCTTCTCCATGACTCATTTGCATTCAACAGGACTTTCACTTCTTTCACTTCACTTATCACTGGGAATCTAGGTGATCTCAAAGGCAGAATAATTTTGATTGGTATTTCATTAAAATGCTAATGTGATTGCATTGCACACAGAGAAGAGAAATACCAATGAGATTAGCCCAGGGTCAATTAATTGTCTGTAGCTGCTGCAAAATCTTTTCTTTTGTTGTTGTCCAATTTTTGCTTCAAAAACCTGAGTAATTTTCCCCCCTGAAGCTTCTTTCA
This sequence comes from Heloderma suspectum, assembly GCF_057233095.1. Classification (NCBI taxonomy): domain Eukaryota; kingdom Metazoa; phylum Chordata; class Lepidosauria; order Squamata; family Helodermatidae; genus Heloderma; species Heloderma suspectum. The sequence continues at coordinate 174,634,013 of NC_139459.1, forward strand.
TACAGCCCCTTGACTGGTGCTATTTTAGGCATGCCTTTCTAACAGCATCACACCAGGGCTGCATTTAATGAGGACCTCTGTAGTTTCTTGTTCCTGCTTCAAAGATTCTCTTCCACACTCAATTTACTCACATTTTTAGTTAAAAAACAAAACAAAAACAAGCTTGCCCTACATCACCAAGCACTTGGCATCCATGAGCAAGGCTTTTAGGTCTTGCACTCTGTTCTCCATTTATTTTTCAATTATTTGTATTGCTTCCCCTTCTTTAATGAAATGGATCTTATTCTAAGCTTGGGATCTTTGTGTGTCAGCCCAAGCTACCTGACAATTAAGCTAAGGAGATGTTACCCAAAGTGGAAACTGGAGAGTTGACAATGGTCCTTTCATGTGGCAATAAAAGGTTGCAGTGGCAAATAAGAGATATTATGAAGCCGGTTTTGTTGTTTATTCGGTCAGTCGCTTCCAACTCTTCTTGACTTCATGGACCAGCCCACACCAGAGCTTCCTGTCGGCTGTCACCACCCCCAGCTCCCCCAAGGTCGAGTCCGTCACCTCCAGAATATCATCCATCCATATTGCCCTTGGTCGGCCCCTCTTCCTTTTGCCTTCCACTTTCCCTAGCATCAGCATCTTCTCCAGGGTATCCTGTCTTCTCATTATGTGGCCAAAGTACTTCAGTTTTGCCTTTAATATCCTTCCCTCAAGTGAGCAGTCTGGCTTTATTTCCTGGAGGATGGACTGGTTTGATCTTCTTGCAGTCCAAGGCACTCTCAGAATTTTCCTCCAGCACTACAGTTCAAAAGCATCTATCTTCCTTCGCTCAGCCTTCCTTATGGTCCAGCTCTCGCAGCCATAGGTTTCTACGGGGAATACCATTGCTTGAATTATGTGGACCTTTGTTGTCAGTGTGACGTCTCTGCTCTTCACTATTTTATCAAGATTTGTCATTGTTCTCCTTCCAAGAAGTAAACATCTTCTGATTTCCTGGCTGCAGTCAGCGTCTGCAGTAATCTTTGTGCCTAGAAAGACAAAGTCTGTCACTGCCTCTATGTTTTCTCCCTCTATTTGCCAGTTATCAATCCAGCTGGTTGCCATAATCTTGGTTTTTTTGAGGTTTAACTGCAACCCAGCTTTTGCACTTTCTTCTTTCACCTTCGTCATGAGGTTCCTCAGCTCCTCCTCGCTATGAAGCCGGTAGGTGTGTTGAATTCCAGTAGTTGTGAGCTTTCTGTTGCACTGAGGTGGGATTTCCTCTTTGTGGAGTTGTAGAGGTTTTAAAAATTAGTATTCTTACTAAAAAAGAAAAAAAAGAGGGATGTCTACAAGATGTTTGGAAACCCTGTGGTAAATCAGGGATCTTACATAGCTTAATCAAGTGGTCCCCAAACTTCTGATAGCTGAAGCACACTTTTTCCTCAAGTTAAAACTGGATGTGCACGTCACTCTTTTAACCCCAAAAGTTTCCTTTAAGCATGTTTAAGAATTACCCCCTCCCAAAGGAGCCCATGCCCTGTGTTACACACAAGTCTAGGCATGCCTCTTGAATGGAAGGAGTTGAGTACAGAGCAGTGACTCAGGAAGAAACACAGGGGGTAGGAAAGTGGGTAATTTTGCTGCATCATTGCATGGGGTGTGATCAAATGATCCCATCACATCCATTGCAAAGATGCAGCAGAATTACCCCCACTCCTGCTGTCGCTTCAGTGTGCTGAAGCACACTTTTTCCTCAAGTTAAAACTGGATGTGCACGTCACTCTTTTAACCCCAAAAGTTTCCTTTAAGCATGTTTAAGAATTACCCCCTCCCAAAGGAGCCCATGCCCTGTGTTACACACAAGTCTAGGCATGCCTCTTGAATGGAAGGAGTTGAGTACAGAGCAGTGACTCAGGAAGAAACACAGGGGGTAGGAAAGTGGGTAATTTTGCTGCATCATTGCATGGGGTGTGATCAAATGATCCCATCACATCCATTGCAAAGATGCAGCAGAATTACCCCCACTCCTGCTGTCGCTGCACCAGCAGAGGATGATTGGCATGAAGCAAGGCTAGAGCAGTACAGCATGCAGAGACACAGCATGGTGATGTGTGGATGGATACTTAGGGCTTACAAGAGCCTTGAACCATTTAATTAATTTCTCACATCACACTACCAGCGATCTTGTGGTACACAGTTTGGGAACAACTGAGTTCAGTGGGGTTTACTTTCCAGTAAGTGTGCATAAGATTGCAGCCATTAATCAATTATTCAGTCAGTTTCCAATAGTCCTCCTTTTTCCATTTTGTCTTTTCATCTGTTAATTAGCTGATTAATGAGTTATTCCTTCCTACCCTTCTGTTATCTTCTGATAAACATTAAAGTCAAACTTGACAGGGAATGTAATGCCCTGACAGAACTTAGCCCCAATCAATAGGATGCCAGGTTAGAATCTGAGAGGAAAAGGAGGAATGTTGGGGAAAAGGAACACTGGGGTAACACTCACAATTTATCAGGATAATCCTTGTTTTCTACTACCAGTTCCTGATGAATCACTGTCCTTATTTTGATGGTTGAGATTTTGGGGATGCCTTTCAAATATTTGTTAGTGTGAGTTAAGAGTTGGATTTCTTCCAAGTTTCAGCCCCATGCCCCGGGTCTGTAAAATTTAACTATCTGGGAGAAGGCTGGTTTGAAATTCAATTGGCTGAAAAGCTAGATTTACATTTTGGAGCTAAATAAATACATTTTATTCTCCCCCCCCCATGTTTATTTGCATACAAAGACACACTAAAACCAGCAGATACAAAACACAACAAAGTAGCTATCATATTATAGAAAATTACTCATTGAATCAAATATTGTCAGTGAATTTATTGTTCCAATACAGGCATTGTCCACCTTTGAATAAACTGATTTTGCATTGTCAGGTTCTCTTGAGCTTGAATGTCAGTTTCACCATATGGCAATGTCCCCATATTCTGAAAAAACAAACAAAAGCAGTAATTAATCAGTGGACCACTACTCTTCTTTCAGAGAATTGAGCGCGGGTGTTCTTGCTACAATCAACAAGTTGGCTAAGATTTCTACATCATCGATTTCACCAATTCCATTCAGATAAGTCAATAATACAACAAAATGATTGAATAAATAAGATGCATCTTGTCTCTAGTACACATGCAAGTAAATCCATTAATATGGACGCTAACAGTGCAGTCTTAAACATATTATTCTGAAGAAGCTCCACTAAATGAAATGGGACTTACTCCCAGGTAAGTGAATATAGGATTGCTGCCTTATGCATAATGTAGTGCACAGCCTATTTCACATGCTATTTCACATTTTGTACTGTTAGCATTATAATACAATTATGCTTTTCTAGGATATCTTGAATCAAAAGAAAATATTCTCATTCTAAATCAGTGCAGGACAAACTATTATACAGTACTTTAGTACAGCATACACCAAGTGGAGAAAAGTCTTTAGTAATGGTGTGTGTGTGAACTCACATAGTGAGGCCTGGTTCGCATGTCATGACAGCAATTCCTAGGTTGTTTAACCCAGGAATTGCAGGGATGAGCAGAGCACATAAGTTTGCACTCATCATTTGTGTTCCTGGGTTGTTTCATGATGTGCAAACCCAGAAACTCTGGGTTGTTTATGGGTTAAACATGGGTAACTGTTGGGTTACCTTAACCCTGGGTTGTTTAACCCATAAACAATCCAGAGTTTCCGGGTTCACATGTCATGAAACAACCAAGGAACAGGGTGTTCCTGGGTTGTTAATTAAAAGTGGAAATGACAAGCATGCGGCTCACACACTTGACAACACAATTTCTGGGCTAAACAATCCAGAAATTGTTGCCTTGACATGCTAACCGGGCCTCCAATTTCTGAGGTACTTATTTGTGGCAAAGCCTACTCCAACTGCCTGATGCCCTGGGACAGCAGCAGCAGCGAGAAGGACACTCTAGCCTCTGACAGAGAAACAAAGGCAGCTGGGTGGGTTGCTTTGTGTACTGCCATGATCTGTTGTAGGCTGTGTTGAAGGTCACTTGATCAAGCGGAAAGGCATACAACTAATAAATAAACCAGTACGGCCGGTAATACTGCTGCAATGTGATTTCTTTTACTTTTCCTATGTATGGCCGGTTATCCCTTTTGTGAGATGACATAACATCCTGTGTACTTTCTGATATACGCTATTTAAGACTGTAATATCAAACTCTTCATGATGCAAGTCGAATGGATGACAACGAACAAAATGCGGAGGAATTATGGCAACCCTAAGTGTGTGACTCCCCGCCCCCCCCCCCAAAGTGTGGGGCTATTTATTTGGCCTGCTGCATCTCTCCTTATTTCAGTGGAGGCTGCTGCAGGAAATCCGCTCTGGGTTTCAATCAGAACTCTAAAGGAGCCATCCAAGGTGTTGAGCCCATTTTGGGGATAGGGTTCAGCACCTTGGACGGCTCCTTTAGAGTCCTGGCGGAAACCCAAAGTGGGTTCACTGCCCTCCTGACACAGGCGCCACCCGCCGCCACCCGCCGCCACCGCCTCCGCCTCTCATCCTTCTGTCTTCCTTTCTATCTCCCTTCCCCCCCTGGCAGAGTTTCCTCCCTCCTGCCTCAAAAGGCGGCGGCAACACCACGTGAGGAGCTGGCGCGTGCGTGCGCGCGCGCGCGCCAAAGGTTGGGCCAGTTAGGGCCGTTAAGTCCTCGCGCTCCCTCAGCCGTCAGCTAGCGACTGGCTGCTTCCCCGCAGCCTCCTCGGCCTCGGGCGCTCTAGCCCTGCCTCCTCTTTCGTCACGCACCGTTCAAGCCCCACCTCCTTTCCGCCGGGCTCTGTCACAAAACAGTCGACTCCTCGCAACCAATAACAATAGAATTCCGGTGACCAAAGGCTTATGTTAAAAAAAAAAAAGAAGAGAGAGAGAGAGGGGGGCGCTTACCATCGTAATCGTCACTTCCGCTCTATTATTGAACTGGGTTTCCGCTCCCGAGTTTTTGCACGCTGCGCCCACGCAGACTTTCCATTTTTACCGGAAGTTGGGGTTCTGTGTCACTCTACCCTTTTTCTAATTCTATGTGAGGGGTTTCGCGCCTCCTTTTGCGACAGTAGCCGTTAGTGAGGGGGTCGTGCGCCGAGTTCTTCCTGAGGAAAGTTCGGCGACGACGCTGAGTGGAAGAAGCTTCTTTGGGTAAGGAAGGCAAAGCAGAAGGGGGAGGCTGGAGTGGAGCAGTGGCGGGCGGGCTTGTGGTAGAGGGATGTGGAGGAGATTGAGAGCGGGGTGGGGGAAAGGTGGGCTCTTCTGGGCAGGGTGTTGCCGAGAGTCGCGGAGAGTTTTGGGGGTGGGAGGCTGGAAAAGTGGCCTGGCGGTTTGAGGCTTAGAGGCCCTCCTAGTATAGAGTGGTCGAGGTGAGAGGAAGGAGGGCGGACAGCAAATGAGCTATTGTATGGACACTTGCCCACCATGAAGGGCAGCAGTGCCTATATGGGAGAAAGGGCCACCGGGACATACATATGTAGGTGGTGAGTCTGGGAGAAGAATTGCAATATGGGGTGTAGTTCTTGGAGTAGAAGGGCTATCATGATGGGGATGGATGAGTGTTCTCTGCAGCATTTGGCCTATAATAGTGGCTGCCAGCCTTTTTGGCAATTTGGTGATTTGAATTAGAAATTCAAGCCGATAGCATGGGGGGGGGGGCATCATTTTTAGTATGCACCATACTAAATGTTCATCCTCTCACCATGCTTTGTGGTGGCATTGCCTATGGTCTACTGAGCCAGTGAGTACAGGCAGCAGTATAGAGGAAGCAGACAGGAGTGTGGGTCTTCCTTCTCTGTCATAGCAAGGCACAGAGGCTTTTCTGGTCTTGACCAGATGTGCCATACATCCTGCTGCCTGTAGCACTTGTGGCATCTGTGCTGTGGATTGGCCACCTGTGAGCTATGGGATACGGTACAGTAGAACTTTCAAGTAAGGTGTGTTTTGCATCATGAGGCATTATGGAACTGGACAGGCAAGCAATGAGGATATGAGCGTAGGTATAATGACAGGCATTTTCCTCCCTTTTAGAATCCTGGGCTATGTTTTTCACAGTTTGTCTTATTACAGGAAGAAAGCAGCCTTCCAGCTGTGCTCCTTTTTCATATACATCATCCAGTATTAACAGTAAGAGCAACGATGGCTGAGAATGGTGTAGAGCAGCATCAGGTGACACCAGTGGATGAAGACTTTGTAATGGACGGTGAAGAGGGAGGAGTAGAGATAGTGGCAGAGAACAAAGAAGCAGAAGGTGATGCACAGTTGGATTCATCTAATCAAAATGGCACCAAAAAGGTTATACCTGGGATAATTTACCTCGGTCACATCCCTCCTCGCTTCCGGCCTCGGCATGTCCGTAATCTACTTAGTGTCCATGGTGAGGTCGGACGTATTTTCCTGCAACCTGAAGGTGAGCCTGTGTGAGTGCATTAGGGAGAAGTGAGCGTGTGTGTGTGTGTGTGTGTGAGGAAACTGCAAAGAAAAATACTGTGTTGGATGCAGTCTCTCCTTAGAACTGATACTAGCATATATAAAGGAGAGGTAGCTGAAGGACAGGGAGATTCAGATGACCTCAGTGAGTTATATTATAAATGGATCTCTAGCTAAAATGCTGTACAGTTCTTATCTTCTCAAAGAGCAAGTTAAGGCACAATCCTGTGCATGTTTAAACAGCAAAAGGGCTGGCTGGGGATTGCTGGGAGTGGCCGGGTGCCTAGCTGAACTGGAGTTTGAACTCAGGGTGTAGTCCAGGTCTGCACAACATATGATCCGTCTCTCTTTCTGTGTCCCTCAGAGCGATTTATACGAAAGAAAAAGAAGAAAGCTGGTAGCAATGCCAAGAACTTCACTGAAGGCTGGGTGGAGTTTCGGGATAAGCGTGTGGCAAAGCTGGTAGCTGCCAGTTTGCACAATACACCCATGGGTGTCCGCAGGAAGAGCCAATTCCATTATGACTTATGGAATATGAAGGTGTGTGTGATGCAGGCTGCTTCAGTGAATAAGAGTTTTTGGATTCTCCTGTTACCCACTCCTAATCTAGTTGCTCTTATATACTAAACCCAGAATTTATTTATTGGCTCTAGTAAGAAATAGGGAATTAAGACTTTATACTGGGGCTTCTGAAGGTACCAAATCTTGTCTCCCTCTGGTTGGATGGACTCTTTGAGTTTCTGGAGGCCCCCCTCACTTCCGTTCATGAAGTGTGGTGCAAAATAAATTGCTTTACTAAACTATACTTGGATTGGACAAGTGTGGTTAGGTGCAAGTGTGGTTTGGTGCAGCATCCTTGGTCAAAACACAGTGGGTTGGAAATAGGTCAGGTATAGTCAAATGGCAGCCCATGGGCCAGAATTGGCCCTCGGAGTAACTTTTATCTAGCATGTAATCCTAGCAAATTTTAATCGAGTTCTGATTAAGTATTTTGCTCACTGTTTCACTTCTAAAGCAAAGAAATAATGAATCCCCATGTATATTTTTAATGTAAATTTTGCATTGCAAAATTGGGTACATTTTGAAATAGCAATGGACTGCTGCCAAGTGGGCCTCTTCAGGGAATCTTTTGGGAAGCACATTCATTTCTCAGCCCTGTTCCCGCTCCTTTTGATGACCTTACACCGTCCACATCCATGTGTTATGGGTGTAAAGCAAGGAGGGAACCCTTTTTATGTGTGTGTCAATGGCTGCATGCCCTTAGGGTTAATTTTTTGGGGACCAAGCCAGTAGTGGGCCTGGCCACCCCTTTTCTTTCTCTGTCTCTTTCCTTCATCCTCACCCAGCAAGGTTGCAGTGGGAGGGACAGGTCACTCTTGTCAGAGATCTGAACTCTGCTTTCAGCTGGCTTATGAAATTAGGCTGATGGCTGCATGAAATTAGGCCAGGTTCCCCATCCCTGTTGTAAAGAGGTTACTTCTGGGTGGTTCCAACCTAATGGTAGGCTGACCAGCTGTGAGGGGGTCAGATTGTTCTGTCCCCTAGCCTAATGTCTGGAGAATTGTGGCCTCTGAGAATACGGAAGTTGGCCACCCCTGATTTGAATGGTTATCAGAACTTTTAGACAATTAAGGAGCTGTAATGTATTTTAAGAGACGTTTCCTTGACTTTTGTTCTCAGTATCTGCACCGCTTCAAATGGACTCACCTGAGTGAGCGGCTAGCATATGAACGGCAAGTTCGGCAGCAGCGTATGCGTGCTGAAGTTTTACAGGCCAAGCGTGAGACTAATTTTTACCTGCAGAATGTGGAGAAAAGCAAGCGCTTTTCAGAGAAGTGCAGTCGGAGAGAACAGGAAGAAAAGAGCTGGGGCTTTGTCCAGCGCCATACTGAGGATGAAATCCAGACCAGCAAACGGAACAAGCGACTCAAGCAGCAGCTGGCCCGGGCTGCTGAGATCCAGCAGAAATCCCAGTCAAACAGTTCTCTACTGACCAAGATCTTCAGTATCCAGCAGTAGTGGTGGCCCCATGGAAGGCTGGACTTGCTCATAATCCTGCTCTAGCTGTTGGCAACTAGGCTTTTACAAGCCAGACAGACCGAGTGCATCATCAGTCCTATTAGGAAAAGATAGCTCATTGTGTGTTAGCAAATGCTTGATGCATTTTATGGATATGTTGTGGATATACAACTTACCTTTCTTCCGAGCAGAGGCTGTCTTTAGAGAGTTGTCCCATTTTGCCTGACCAGCATTAAAGCTTTCCTTTGTGGGTACTTGGCAAGAGTTAACGAGGAGTGTTCTGTGATAAATCAGGTAACACAGTGAGGAAGGGGAGCGGCACTTATCTAGAATCTAGTTGCTAATATGAATATGACCCTTCATCCCCATTTCGAAAGAAAGGAACAGGCCAGCTCTTTTTTGTGGAGCTTGGTATAGCCTGTAAAACAGCAAGATACTTCAGTCTCTGCCTCCATTTGCAGCAATGATCTATGGTGCTGTTAAATGGGAAATGTCAAGCAGGAATTCTAGGTGCTCCTCGAGGTATGAAGGTGAGAACAATATTAATTCAATGTGTCACTGATATTTCAAACAAAAGCCTGAGTTAGAAGAGTAATCTTCATGCAGGCCACAGTGCCAGGCCAAAGGAAATGTTTTCTTGAAACCACAGAGTTTAGGATTGCTTACCCTTCTAAGATCTTATCCAAAACTTGTGGTATATTTCTGACTGAAACTATTTCCATCTTTTTTTAAATAAAAAAACAGACACCAAATCTAAATAAAAAATTTCTTTGACATTGGTTATGTTGTTCTTTAATCAAAATATCTGGAAATGAAGTGAATGAGCTGCTAATTAGGCCAAGGAGGTATTCAGTTTATTGTAATTGTGATTAAAAACATTCAGCATTTCTCTCACAAGTCAAGTGTTGATTGATGATGCAAATCATGATTCAATATGAGGAAAAGTTACAGTATTTGGAACTTTTGGGTTTAGGGGAAAAAAGACGACTAAGGGCACAGTCCTATGCATGTTTAGACAGAAATCCTACAACTCCTAGCATGCCCCAGCCAGCACTCAGAGAAAATATTCCAGTATGTTCCTGGACTCTTCTTGCATTTCTGATATGCCTTGGTGCTCCGCTTCTTGTCTTCTCTGTTTCTGAAGTGAAGTCAGGTGCAGAATGTCCGGCTCGTTCATAACTAAACTTTTTGCTGCAGAGGGTCCAACTTAGTCACAGGGAAACTCTGGTGAATCTGTATGGTGTTCGGGTTTTTTGTATGTGTGGGCTGAAGAGGAGTGAAAATGGAATTTGATCTATATCTGGGTTTTATTGCTGGCTTGGATTTAGGGATGCAATCGGCAAATGTTCTTGAGGTATGGTGGAGTATTAGAAGCATATTACTGTTGCCTACTTGAGAGCTGTCCTTGAGCTGTGATAATACCTCTTGCTGGAGAGTAATATCAGCTGGCTCTTAGAACACTCAGAATGGCTGCCTCAAAAAAAAAAAAAGGTTGATGCTGAGGGTCGTACTTTTAACGAGCAACAGACAACTGATGTATTTATTTTTTGGTGGATGTAAAAACCAAACCAATTTGCCTCATCTGTGGAGAATCAGTTGCTGTCATGGAGAAAGCTAACGTGGAAGTCACTACAATATAAAACACAAGAAATAAGAAGAAATTGAAAATCAGGTGCATGCACAGATGGGAGAATCAGCATGGCTTGAGCTTATAAAAGTTCTTCATCTTGAAGTTCCGTCCACCTTGTTCCCATTCCTGATCGTGAGCTTTCTGTTCGAATAGGAAAGTGTGCATTTGGCTGCACATTTTTTTAAAGTGCTCACTCAAATGTGACCTTTCATCCCATTGACCAAAATGTGAAAATGCATATTTCTTTTCACATGCAATTTTTTAAAGTGCATCTTTCTACATTTTGCAATGCAAAATGTGAATGCAATCACAAGTGTGGGAATATGCGTGGTTTGCCCAAAAAATGTAATTGCATTCAGGGCTGTGAACAGGGCAAGTTCTAATCTTTAACAAACAACCGAAATATCAGTACATCCCTAGGTGCATGCTGAAAAAATGGCAACACTGAAAAAGAATGTGGATGACCAGGAACACATTTTCATAAAGAAAGAAGATGTCCAGAATGGTGCAAGCCAGTTACGTGGTTGATTAGTGATCTTTTTGGAGGGAGACTGTGGCCTCATTCAGAAGGTGAGCTTGTGAAGGAGGGCCTGGTTCCAACTGCCTCTAAATTGCCACCAGGGAAAAATATATTTGAAAATGTCAGCTTATCTGGGAGGACAATGTGTGAGAGACTTCAAGAGACAGTAGAGGATATTAAACTCTCTGAGAGTCTCTGCTGCTGAATTTGTCTTCATTTTTTGGCTATTGATGAGACAACCAACATAATTAAAACTGCCTAGCTGGCTATTTTCTAGTGTGGAATTTCACCACATTTTCAGATTAGGTGCTTTCTTCAGCAGCAATGCATGACGCTACCAAAAGAGATTTTTCTTTTAGAAGATATTGCTGGCAGTACTTGATATGCAGTAACTTTTGAAAAAACTGGACTTCTTACTACTGATGGTGCGCTAGCCATACTTGGTGTGCAGAAGGGACTTGTTGCCCTAGTTAGGAAAAAAAATGTGGCCCCAGGGTCACATCACAGTCTGGGAAATGTCATCGCCTGAGAGCACTGCAGAAAAGTCACAGGGAAAGCTGGAGTGCACCACAGTTTTTCACACTGCAGGATCATAGTAGTAATATTGTGATTATCATGATTATTATTATTGTAGTACTGTTTCTATTGTGCGCCAGTGGGAATGAAGAAGAAAATAGTTTTTATTCCTCACATGCTGCTTAAAAGTAACAGAGGGGAGAGGGGCAGAGGGTGTTGTAAATTTGGTCTTGTTTAACCTCAGAACCGGCACCAAATGAGTCCGAAGCTCCCCAGTGGGTAACCAAGCTAATCCCAATAGACAAACATCACTACGGACAAAATTGTAAACTGAAATCTATTTAAGGCTTTATTTCAGAAAAATACAAAATATAAAGAAAGTAGCATGGTGGTTTTATGAGCGTAAGAAACTTTATAATTACAGGGAAAGAGAATGCAACAAAAATAGAAGATTAATGAAAAGAATTGCAATTGCCAAAGTTGGTATTATGAACTTGGCTAATAAGATAACGGCTTGAGCTTCTACCATTGTTATGACTCCTCCTTCCAGCTTTCTCCTTGCAGTTCAAAGCTAAACGAAAACAGCCTAAACTAAGTGTTAACCCTCCCGTTACTTCCTCCTGCTTCTTACTTGAATATAAAAGCTACACTAAAGCATTACTAAGTTCCTCTAGGCATGTGAAGAATAGGGGTAGGAGCTAGAGTGAAAAGAAAACCCAAGACCTGGGAATAATTTCATTTGCCACCTCTGAAGATGGGTTTCCAAATCCCCTCCTCAGAAATAACCTCCAAGTCTCAAGCGTAGAAATCACTCTAAGTCCCAAACTCAGAAATAATTCTAAGTTCTACTTTCAGGAAAATAGTCTTAAGTTCCAAAGTCTAAGAGGCTAAAGAGGTCCATAGTTACCCAAATCCTTGGGTCTGGTGGCGAAGCAGCAGCAGCAGGAACAAGAGCGGCCAGGAGCTCCCATTCCCTGGGCTTTTATACCCCTGCCCTGGTCAAAGGTGGGGCCCAAGGAGCAATGAGACGATCATCTTCCAGTCAAAATGGGGTGCATGTGGGGTGCATTTATCTTGTGGGAGATAAATGAGACACCTTGTTATAGTCTACAATACATCCCCACACTCTCCCTTACCAGTGTGCCATGTTCAGTTTGCAATTGTTCGGTAAATATTTAAGGCACCATACAGCTTTTTGCAGGTCCCTGGCACTCCATCCTCCCCATTTGGATTTGGGCCTGAAAGACCAAGGAAAAGTATGGGTGCATTGAGAGTAAGTTTTAAGCAAGTGCAATTTGGGATATTGCACAGTTCTGTCCTGAAAGCAAGCAAGTGGTCAATATTACCTTGCCTTCTATACAATTTAAATTCTGGTAATTATTTCTAATATGTAAATTAGCATATGCAAATTTGTTCCTTTTTTTTTGAGCAATGGGCCTGAACCCCTGGTTCAGGCCCATCAATTGCATCTTTTGGAATGCAGTCCTATGGGGATAGTCGGCTGCCTCTGAACTCGGAGGCGGCTGACTATCCAATGCAGGGCAGGCAGAGCACGGAGGGGATCATCTCCTCTGTGCTATGGCCGACCTGCATTTGCAGTTAGACAGCTAATTTGTCTAACCAGGGAGGTTCGGAGCTGGGGGGGAGAGGCCAGATGACGCATAGGAAGTGTCGTAATGGTGCTTCCATGGCCCCCTCCCCTCCCCTCCCCTCCCCTGGGAATGCCCCCTTTTTGGCCGCCCTATGCTGCTGTTCTGAGCATAGAGCTGGGGACAAACCACACTCCATACAAGGTGGCGGGGGCGGGGAGCTGGATTTCTGGGAACTGAGCTCGGGGCGCTGGCTGTGAGCTTGGTTCCCAGAAACCTATGGCTGTCTAGCCGCTGTCTCGCAGCCATAGGATTGCACCCACTCGTGAAAAGATATCAAAAGGCACTTAACATAGAAACAGGAGCTCTCTTATGAATAAGGTGTGTCCCCCCCCCCCCCGGCACTTTTAATTATCAGTATGAGAAAACTGGTAAGCTGCCTAGATTGTTTTTGTTCTGCCTTAACATGGGCTTTGCCTTAACATAGAATGTGTTTGAATCTACTCATGTATAAACTTTGTACTGTGTATTATGCTGATATTTTAATGGTAAAAGAAAGAAAGAAAAGCCTGGCCTAAGTGTGTTATCTAGTAAATATAAAAGTCTGTATGTCTGTATCTAGAATTTGAATTTGTTTCTATTCTGTGATGGCATTTTGTTCTCAAGGAATTTGAATATGTTCAGTTAAACAAGTGATCTAGGATTAGAAGAGGACACCCTCTTCTGTTGGGAATGGCTATTCGAAACTTTGTTCTCTCTTCTTTCTTGGTAAGGGTTTCTCCCTTCTCCTTAGTTTGTATGTAGGTTTTCATCAAAAATTAGTAAATCCATTCCTGATTTGGGGTGATTTATCACCACACAGGCTCTCAGTTTGGTATCCAAATGCACCATCTTATAGACATGTGCTTGTCTCACAGGATATGCTTCCTGCGTTATATTTTCTTCAAGATTCATTGCTCTTACTTGAAGCCAGCAAGCAAGAGTTTTTGAGCATTTGGGTATACTTAGTCCTCAGAGTTTGTTCCCAGGTTTCATTCTTATCAGCATATTCTATATCACTTTCAGATATCTCATGAGGGTCATATGCTGGGTATGTTTCATTGTATGACTGTAATGTCTCACACATGCCAATTGGGACATCAGGCATTTCCCCCCTAAAATTTGCCTTTGTTCAGTCTAGAAGAAAATATTTGCAGACAGTCATATGTCTGTGTTCATTTATAATATTTCTTTGCAAGTTAACTTTTTTCTTTTAAAATCATACATTTTACTTTATATAGCATTATTCACAAGTGCATCAATATGTATGTTTCATATTTTTTTTACTTATTTCTTTTACTGTGCACCAGGGTCCTTTGATTCTTTTTATATAAACATGTTCTGAGTGTTTCAGTCTTAGATTTCAAACTTTATTCTTTTAAGAGGTTGCTTTTGTCTTTTCCGTCTGTATTATAATTAATAATAATAATAATAATTGTTATAATAAATAACAATAAATATTTATTATAACAATAAATAATATTGTTATGTATTCTAGGGGGTACTGTGGGTTAGTTATTGTTAAGCCTGTTCCCTGCATACTATCACCCTGCATGGAGCATTAGAGTATTCTGCTCCATGCTTATGATTATGCACTTGTCTACAAACTAGGGAAGGCAATAGCTAATGCTGACCGATTGAGTCGGGTACCACTTTAAATTCCAGGTTTTGTTGTACCTCCTCCACTGGAAGCCTTGATGCTAGAAGCCCTTCCTGACCCACTTCTTCAGGCTGATCAAATCGCTAGGCTGACTGCTTGAGATCCTGTATTGGCTCATGTTTTAAACTGGGTATGGAGAGGATGGCCAGGTAAGGAACTGCCAGAGGAATTTAAGCCATTCAAATGCTGTCAGCATGAGATGTCTGCCCATAAGGGACATCTGCTATGGGGAAACCATGTTGTTATTCCAGATAAGGGTCATTAAACCATCTTGAACACGCTGCGTGCAGCTCATCCAGGGATCATTTGCATGAAAGCCTTGGCCAGGAGCTATGTCGGGTGGCCTGGTATTGACTCAGATATTGACAAAACTGTAAATGAGTGCAGCACTTGTCAAGCCGCTAGGCACAATCCATGAAGGGCACCTATCTTTCCATGGGAAGTGACCAAGAAGCCTTGGTCAAGAATTCACATGGATTTTGTAGGGCCATTTCAAGGAAAAAAAATATTGGTTGTGGTAAGATTCTTACTTGAAGCGGCTTGAAGTAGCTTTAGTACCATCACAAACGGCCGCTGCAACAATCACAACATGGTGCTGCTTAATTGCAACCCATGGGTTGCCTGATGCTTTAAAAAAAAAGGTGTCCCCAACCAGTCGTGTCCGACTCTAGGGTGTGGTGCTCATCTCCATTTCTAAGCCGAAGAGCCAGCGCTGTCCGAAGACGCTTCCGTGGTCATGTGGCCAGCATGACTGAACACCGAGGTGCACGGAACGCTGCTACCTTTCCCACTGAGGCGGTACCTATTTATCTACTTGCAATTTCTTGCTTTCGAACTGCTAGGTTGGCAGAAGCTGGGACTGAAGACGGGGGCTCACTCCGTCACGCAGCACTCAGGTCTCGAACTGCTGTCCTGCCGACCTTCCGGTCTGATTCAGCGTCTTAACCACTAAGCCACCGCGGCCCCTAGTACCTGATGCTATAGTCTCAGACAATGGGACTGCTTTTACATCTGCTGAATTTAAAACATTTGCAGACAAGAACCGTATCCGGCCTATCACCATTGTACCTCATCATCCCCGATCAAATGGCCAAGCTGAACGGATGGTGCAGACAACAAAAGATGCCCTGAAGCGCATTGCGGGAGGAGACTGGCCAACGTGCCTTGCCAGGTTTCTCATTGCCCAACATGTTTCTCCTTGTGCAACAACAGAAGTCAGCCCTGCAGAGTTACTTACTTACTTATTGCATTTATATCCTGCCTTTTTTCCTCTTGCAAAGAACCCAACGTGGCTTTCATTATCCTCACAACAACAACCCTGTGAGGTGGGTTGGGCTGAGAGTCTGTGACTGGCCCAAAATCATCCAGTGAGGTTCTGTGGCCAAGTGGGGACTAGAACCTGGATCTCCCAGCTCCCAGTCCAGCACTCTAGCCACTACACCACACTGGCTCTCCACACTTATGGGGCAGCGTCTAGAAACTTGCCTTGACCGTCTCCACCCAGATTTAGCTGAAGACTTACAAAGTAAATGAGAGCAAGCTCTGGATGCTGCCTTCTCAGCTCCTACTCTCTGTTCATTTGCCTCCCAAGATCTGGTGTTTGCTAGGAACTATGGTGCTGGACCGAGGTGGGTTCCTTCCTCTCATTGATGTCACTGGACCTGTGTCATACAAGGTCCAGTGTGTAGATTGGTCAGTGTGGCATTCAAACCAGTTTTTGCACTCACCCTCAACAAGAGGCTCTTTATGGAAGAAAGCGAAGAGGATATAAGGTGGTATCGTCTGCGTATCTGAGGTTGTTGATAATTCCCCTGGCAATCTTAATTCCGACCTGTGATTCATCCAACCCGGGTTTCTCATGATGTACTCTGCATATAAGTTAAATAAGCAGGGCGACAATATACAGCCTTGTCGTACTCCTTTTCCAATTTTGAACCACTCGGTTGTTCCATGTCTGGTTCTTACCGTTGCTTCTTGACCACTGTACAGGTTTCTCAGGAGACAGGTAAGGTGGTCTGGTACTCCCATCTCTTTAAGAATTTGCCACAGTTTGTTGTGATCCACACAAAGGCTTTAGCATAGTCAATGAAGCAGAAATAGACGTTTTTCTGGAATTCTCTTGCTTTCTCCATGATCCAGCGAATGTTGGTGATTTGATCTCTAGTTCCTCTGCCTCTTCGAAACCCAGCTTGTACTTCCGGTAGTTCTCGGTTCACATACTGCTGAAGCCTAGCTTGTAGGATTTTGAGCAAAACCTTGCTGGCATGTGAAATGAGCGCAATTGTACGATAGTTTGAACACTCTTTGGCATTGCCCTTCTTTGGAACTGGAATGTAAACTGACCTTTTCCAGTCTTGTGGCCACTGTTGTGTGTTCCAAATGCGTTGGCATATTGAGTGCAGCACTTTAACTGCATCATCTTTTAGGATTTTAAATAGCTCAGCTGGAATACTGTCATCTCCGTTAGCTTTGTTGTTACTAATGCTTCCTAAGGCCCACTTGACTTCACTTTCTAGGATGTCCAGCTCAAGTTCAGTGACCTTTTTTGGTCCTTCAAGTTCAGTGACCTCAAGGTCCCTGCCTTCTTTGTCCTTTATCATGCCTGTCTTTGCACAAAACTTTCCCTTGATGTCTCCAATTTTCTTGAAAAGATCTCTACTCTTTCCCATTCTATCGTTTTCCTTGATTTCTTTGCATTGTTCATTTAAGAAGGCCTTCTTGTCTCTCCTTGCTATTCTCTGGAACTCTGCATTCAGTTGGATATATCCTCCCCTTTCTCCCTTGCTTTTTGCTTCCCTTCTTTCCTCAGCTACTTGTAAAGCCTCATCAGACAGCCACTTGGCTTTCTTGCATTTCTTTTTCTTTGGGATGGATTGAGTTGCTGCCTCCTGAACAATGTTACGGACCTCCGTCCATAGTTCCTCAGGCACTCTGTCTATCAGGTCTAATCCCTGAAATCTATTCCTCACCTCCACTGTATATTGATAAGGGATATGATTTAGCTCATACCTGAATGGTTTAGTGGTTTCCCTATGTTCTTCAATTTAAGCTGAAATTTTGCAATAAGAAGCTCATGATCTGAGCCACAGTCAGCTCCAGGTCTTGTTTTTACTGACTGTACAGAGCTTCTCCATCTTTGGCTGCAAAGTACATAATCAATCTGATTTCGATATTGACCATCAGATGATGTCCATATGTAAAGTCGCCTCTTGTGCTGTTGGAAAAGAGTGTTTGCTATGATCAGCGTGTTCTCTTGGCAAAACTCTATTAGCCTTTGTCCTGCTTCATTTTGTACACCAAGGCCATGCTTGCCTGTTATTCTGGTTATTTCTTGACTTCCTACTTTAGCATTCCAATCCCCTATAATGAAAAGGACATCTTTTTTTGGTGTTAGTTCTAGAAGGTGTTGTAGGTCTTCACAGAACCAATCAACCTCAGCTTCTTCGGCCTCAGTGGTTGGGGCGTAGACTTGAATTACTGTGATGTTGAATGGTTTGCCTTGGATTCGTACTGAGATCATTCTATCGTTTTTGAGATTGTACCCCAGTACTGCTTTTCCCACCCTTTTATTGACTATGAGTTCTACTCCATTTCTTCTAAGGGATTCTTGCCTACAGTAGTAGATATGATGGTCACCTGAAGTAAATTCACCCATGCTTGTCCATTTTAGTTCGCTGATTCCCAAGATGTCGATGTTCAATCTTGCCATCTCATGTTTGACCACCTCCAGCTTACCTTGATTCATTGATCTTACATTCCAGGTTCCTCAACAATATTGTTCTTTACAGCATCGGATTTTCTTTTAATCACCAGACACATCCACAGCTGAGTGTCCTTTCGGCTTTGGCCCAGCCGCTTCACTCTTTCTGGCACTACTTGGAAATACCCTCTGCTCTTCCCCAGTAGTATATTGGACACCTTCCGACTTGAGGGGCTCATCTTCCGGCGTCATCTCTTTTAGCCTTGTGATATGTTCCATGGGGTTTTCTTGGCAAGAATACTGGAGTGGGTTGCCATTTCCTTCTCCAGTGGACCACATTTTGTCAGAACTCTCTGCCGTGTCCTGTCCGTCTTGGGTGGCCCTGCACGGCATAGCTTATGGCTTCACTGAATTATGCAAGCCCCTTCGCCACAACAAGGCGGTGATCCATGAAGGGGTCTCCATCTACATCTATATATTTCCTGTGACTGGTGAGAACTCTGACAGAAACCGTCTGTTTTGGCAGACTGGGCCAGCGTATCAGGAGTGCATTGCTTTAAATGTAAACATTAAAATGTTTCTTAAGTGCTGGCCAAAGGACAACCTCAATACCAGGATACTGGACTTTTATGTCTCCAATTTTTGTCCATTTTTTAAATATGCACAATAGGCTTTTTTCTATTGTTCAAAATTCTGAGACATCAGTCTAACACATTTTGTAAGTTACAGTCACAACAGATTGTTTTTGCTTCTTAGCATTTTTGTGTGTGCAAAATACCATTAAAAAGCACAAACCTTTAATATCTGGGCTGTGTAACTCTTTAGCAGCAATTGGTATTGTCTGCTTGTTTGAAGGACAACGCCATAGCTAAGAGCACTCACTACTTATTGCTTGATTAGTGCAATAAAAATTAGTGTAAAAGAAAACATTAAAATATTTTCAAAGCAGCAATATGTTTAATAAAATTGAAATATGTGTAGGCTCAGTTGGTGTGAATCCTAAAACTGACCGAATATCAGCTATATTGAGAACCATGGTAGCTAGTGCTCAGCAGAACTGGAGCAACTAGTTAAATCAACATGAGCTTAAATTGTAGACTCTTCATATTAAATCCATTCTGTTCTCCTTTTTAACAAGTTGGCTGCATTACTTACAGTTGCAGCATCAGTTGCTAAGATTTATAGCTACCCACTGCATTCCTCTCTGTTTTTATGCTAGAATGTTTGCAGGCAGAGTAGTCTTTTTGACATATGCTGCATGCTATTGTAGAATTGGTGGGTGCAAAATCAAAAGAAAGTACATCCTTCTACAAATATGACTAGGAAAATCAATCTCTATAGATTAATAATCCAGGTATTTATTATATTACAAAACACGAGGTTATCCTTTTCCCTTTTAATATTAGATAAGTGTTTATCAGCTCAAGTTTTTCTTGAGAGGGTTAAGATTCGAGAGGGTGCTCTCTTAGTTCTCACAATGGATCAAAGATTCCCCCATTATCCATGTTGGGTGTCACTTGCTATGGTCTGGAGTTTGTTTGAGCTATCTGTCTATAGTTCAGTACATTGGGAGCATTTAGCTGCCTGTATACTCCCTATAGCAGATGAAAACACTTCTAAACAAAGTGTACACCTAAGATTGTTTCATGGGTTGCAATCTAAGTTTTGTACTAACAAGGATTAGTAAAGGAAAATCTATTTGATCCATTTATTATTATTATTAGAAATATACTTGTAACATCACATTAAAATCTAACTGGCATATAATATCAAAACATTTCTGCTGTAAAACAGCATTGCTAAAGATGCTTAGATCTTAATATCTTTAAAAGGAGATAAATTTTCTTAAAAGTTTCTTAAATATTTTCTAAAATTCAGAACAAAGCGCCATGCAGTCTCTCCAGAGAGGAAGCAAGTATCCATATCTCATGCCTTTGCTCACTTACACTCACAGACCCAGCTTTAGGGGGTGCTTGTAGTTAAACAGTGTTAAATAGTCTTCTCTGATGATATGTATAAAAGCACTAATAAAATAAGTTGATTTGATCTTCTTTTAAACTGGTTCTAGACTGTTTTTATTGCCTCTGATACTAAATGCTGTGTTGCCACATCATAGGGAGCTTTAAAGGTATATGAATGTTCTCCACTCCGAATCTGGAAACTCAACTTCTAGGTCCTCAAAGATTTCTTGTGTATAAGAATTCATTGGTTAGAGCTGCCTCCTGCAAGCTGGGCCTTTCAGATGTTTGGGACTTCAACTCCCATCAGCCCTAGCTAGCATGGCCAATGGTCAGGAATTCTGAGAGTTGTGATCCCAAACATCTGGAGGGCACGAGAAGACTTTTAAAAATGGAAGTATATAGTGACTTTAAATCCTGCTCCAGAATGACCTGGGAGATTAGTGCTGGTCAAACCATGATCCAGCATATATGGTGGGAGACCGCAGGCTCCTTCCCCCGTGGTAGGCATGTTCAAACACACACCTGCAATCTGCTTATGTGCATACAAGCATGCATGCACAGGCACATTGCAGATATGTGTTTGAATATGCATGCAGCAGGGGCGGGCAACCAAAATTGGGTGGGGGCCGGATGACCCCCCCCTCCAGCCCTCTGCAGGCCAAATGATGTTGAAGGGGTAAGGTGCCCAGATATCATTTGGTTCTTGGTGGGCATACCGAGTGGATGTTCTACCTGATGCATCCAACTGGAACTGGCTTTGTTGCATATGGGTCTTCTCCCATTGGAGGAGCCCCATGCACAGCGAAGCTGCTCAGACTGGCTTCCCTCATCCTTCACCTTCCCTGTGCAGGGAAGTAGACTGAGGAAGAAGGGCCATTTTCTGGCTGAGCCTTGCTTTTCATTGCATATACACTTTTTTTTAATGGTTCTTTTATGATTTTGAGGTGCTGAATCTGAAGAGCGCCACTCTGTAAACCTTGGGGAAGTTTTGCAATTTCAATTCTAAATTTCTCAATGAACCTTGCTGTTTTTTTCTTTTATACTTCATTTTATTCAACTGCACGAGACTCCTGTAATTTGGATTATAACCATCTCAAAATTATTTAAGAATTTTGAGGACATTGATCAGTAGTGGATCCAAAGAAACTGTTGTGGGGGGCACTTTTCCAGGAGTGTTAAGCACGTTGCCTGCCTTCAAATAAAAATGCAGAATTCCAGTAAAATACAGCATTTATTAATGCATTTACACTTTCAGATGGTGTTTTTAAGCATTAGAAGGTATTTTTATTACTAAATTTAAGAATTAAATTACTATAGTTATTTCCGTTATTAATTTTAAGTATCAGCACAAATCATCGCTGTCGTCCAGATCATCATGGATAATTCCATTGCTGCATTCACCTTGGCAAGTGCAGAATGTTGTTAATTGGACTTTACTGCACCCATATGCACGGCTACAACCTTTGGTGCATGAACATCAGATAAGATTCAGCACCATGTCAGGTGCTACAGGGGTACCTCATGGCAGCTTGCAAGGTGTGTACTCCTTTGTTGTGGCTGACAAAATCTCCCATCCAAAATCCAGAGGGTCCATGGGAGGTGAGCCAATTAAATGGGCAGACTGCGACAGTGCTGTTTGGAGGTGCGCTTGCTCATAGAGTTGCTGCAGTGCATTGGGTGATGGAGGCAACTTAGAAAGTGTTGGCATGTTTGTTACTGTTTTGCTGGCCATATGCTTCTTCCACAAATGAGCATACAAGCCTTCTGTCGAGGTCTTCCCTCGGCTGTAAAGCGCAACAACGAAAGCGTCACACTATTCCATTACAACTGTTTCTTCTGAAGTGAGGTCACCAACAGCTTTAAGCCTCCCTTTAAACTTTTGGAGAACGTTCAGCATGTGGCCTTTACCAATTCCAGCTAGAGATGAGGTTGTGTCATAACCAGTGAGAGTGTGGGCAGCTAGCATATATATATATATATATATATATATATATATATATATATATATATATATATATATATGTGTGTGTGTGTGTGTGTGTGTGTGTGTGTGTGTGTGTGTATGTATGTTTGTTTCATTTATATCCTGCCTTTTTTCCTCCATAAGGAACCCAAGGCGGCATACATAATCCTCCTCCATTTTATCCTCACAACAACAACCCTGTGAGGTGGGTTGGGCTGAGAGTCTGTGACTGGCCCAAAGTCACCCAGTGAGCTTCCATGGCCAAGTGGGGACTAGAACCCGGATCTCCCGGCTCCCAGTCCAACACTCTCGCCACTACACCACACTGGTATATGTGGTATGCCAGCAGCAGCAAGACATCAGTGTCCTCACACACCTTACTTGTATTGGACAATCTGGGACATTTGCTGCCTCCCGCATGGCTACGTACGCAATATTTAGGTCAGCTTCCTCATGTGCTGTTGATGGGCCCCATAACCCAACATTAACTTCC
Source organism: Heloderma suspectum (assembly GCF_057233095.1). NCBI lineage: Eukaryota > Metazoa > Chordata > Lepidosauria > Squamata > Helodermatidae > Heloderma > Heloderma suspectum. The sequence continues at coordinate 174,656,551 of NC_139459.1, forward strand.
ACTGAGAATGGCTCTGGACCAGTTAAAAGCAGTCTGTGGGTTTTGATGACATCAACATTAATTAGCCCATCAACAATCAATGTCATCAATTGTGTTCTTGTCTTTGTAGAGTTCAGTACCACTTCTCTTGGTCTTGCCTGGAATTTGCTCCCTGTTGTTTCTTTTGTGTAGGAGTTTTGATGCTTTTCTCATAGTAACTGTCAAACACCACATGCATGATGGGAGTTTGTTTCGGTTCTCGTTCTGCCATCGCTTTGTATGCACTCACGTACATTTGCACAGTCGCTGGCTGCGCTGGCCGTGACACACACCAGAGCATGGCACAGCCCTCAAGAATAATTGCGTGGGGTAGAGGATGGATTGTCTGAGCACTTCTCGTGATGGCAACTTTTGAGTAGACCCTTAGGTGTCTGGCACATATCACCATCTTCCCTGAAGAGAGCAATAGGCACTGGGGCAAGTTCATGACTAAGTGCATCATCCAGGTTGATGTCTCAAGATCAAAGTGAGCAGTCCCACTGAGCGAACACAAATCAGAGTATGGTCCACAGCTACTTCATGACTACCTGCTGCACCTGGCTTCACAGATTTGGTGACTGTCATCATTGTCTTTATTTATTTATTTTATTTATTATTAAATTTATTAATCGCCCATCTGACTGGTCACCCAGCCACTCTGGGCGATGTACAACCCACCATAAACAATTTAAAACAATAAAATTTTACCATAATTTTTTTTTAAAAAAACACCCTAACCCACCCCAAATGCCTGCCTGAACAACCACGTTTTTAATGCACGACGGAAGCTCATTAAAGAGGGGGCATGACGGAGTTCCCTAGGGAGGGAGTTCCACAGAGTGGGGGCCACCACAGAGAAGGCCCTCTCCGTCGTCCCCACCTGTCTAGCTGTCTTAATGTTTTGGCAATAGTTCCATGAAAACCAGAGGGAGAATTGCTCACAAATTCACTGTACTCATTACTCGCAACAGCTACTGCATCATGCACATTTAATGAGCAATCTTTCTGAATTTGGCCACTGACTATGTTTATTAAACCGCTCACTGGGTGACTGCTGTCATCAAGTGGATCAATACATGTTGTTAAGTAATCCCGGGTCTTTATGCGATCTGCACAGTCAGCCTTGATACATGGATCAGCCTCTTCCTTGCGATCAGTCACAACATTCTCAATGTTCCCTTCCTTATCTTCCAGATCTTTTAAAATCTGACCAAAAATGTGTTGTGACCAAGCCCAAACAGCCGAAGGCTTTGGTTTCAGAGTGAATCCAATTATGGTGCCAGGGCCAGATTGCATGTACATTGTCTCGATTGGTCCACAGCCCATTCCAAATACCTTTCTTGTGCCTCACTATGTGTTCATCCACCATGAACTTTATAAATAGCTCTTGATCATGTTTTTGTATGGTTTTCAAGTAGTAGGACCCATACCGTGCATAGATGGCATGCCCTGCAGCGAAGAAATATGGGAGTATTGACTCTACTGCATATAAATGCAGTAACCAATCACTTTCTCTCTCAGTGTGGATGAAATTCATCATCAAAAAAACAGGCTTCAGCAAACAGTCAACCCATAGCATAGAAGTCTGACTACTTTCAGACTTCTTATTAATTGGTTCCACCATATTCATGGATTCATCATCTGGGATGTCACTAATAACTCCCCGCAATATTTCTTTTGCTACCATCCTAAGGGTTCTCACAAGGAAACTTATGTCCTGAAAGCATCTTTGGTACCCCAGCAAATGCACTTTAGAATGTCTTCTAAACTATCACTCATTAATGTACCAACACAACAGACAAAGGACATAAGCACATGCACACCTCTACCCAAGTTAAATTGACAGCAACTTTATAAAATTGTTGATCAGTTGTGAAGATGGTCCTGTTCTGATCTGCTGTTTTAGTTATTCACATTGCCTCAGTTATAGCTGCCTTCATACTGTCTGGCTCAGATGTTATCATACTGAGTAATGGTACAAATGCAGTTTGTGTTTTTCTTCTGGACACGCTCCTCTCTCACGACAACTGTTCATGATCCAGCCACCAAATTCTAGATCTCCATCAAGAACTTGTTTGAGGAAATTATAATCAAGAGCTTCTGCTCTCTTATATTTTGATTCGGTAACCACTTTGGCAGCCAGGTCCTTAAACTGAGGAAAGTCTTCTCCCTTCAGCATGTCTGCTACTTCCCCTGGCATAGCAATAGTCTTTGGTCCTTTAAAACAATGCAGTGCAATATCTGCTGGCTCAACAGTTGGCATACCTTCCTTCTTGAGACACTGTATTTTCACATGCAGTACTGTCCTTTTACAACTCATGAGGGTGGCATCCTTTTGTGTCACTGTCATGGCAAGCCCATGCATTGACATGAGGCCATTCTGGTTGGAAATGTTGGTGTCAAAGTTGTCAGCTGTAACTTGAATGAGGCTGTTGTCTGCTGGTCCAACCATTCCATTTTCCCAATGAATACTTGCAGTAGTGACAGCTGTAGAAGTTCAGAAGTGTCGTAGCCCAGAGCATGTACACATTACCCCAAAATTGTGAAAAATGTTAATGTTTTATGTGGGTTCAGCACAACGGAAAGTGCAACTTGCAATGTCATTGCTTTGTTTTTCACCATGCTGGTTACTATTGAACCTAGCATTGCTGCAAGCATTGTTGAATCACGCTTCGGAGATATTTTCTGGAGTAGATTGTTAGTCCTACTCTGTACATTTTATAAGAACAATCATCAAAATTATTTAAGGATAGTGTAAAAAACCTCAGATGATGTGAAATGTAATATTGTGAAATTTCCCTAAGGTTTAGAGAGTGGCACTGTTGGCACTTCAAAGTCATATAAGAGCAGTAAAAAAAACCCTTGTATACGATGAAAAGCAAGTTTCAGCCTGCTCTCCCCTGGACCAAAGGTGAAAGATTAAAAAATACCCCACTTGTCCAGCACTTGAAGGAGCTCCTGCAAGCCCCAGATGAGGGTGCAGCTGCCGCTCCCTCAATCCCCTTTTTTATCTCTGATCTGTGTTGGGCAGGGCTGGCATATGCTATCAATGGCTACATTCACACACAAACTGTTTGAAAGCCACCCTTCCTTGTATTCTCCCTGGGTATATAACCTAGTTCTCCATTTCCTATTATCTGCCTTGTTCTAATTCTCATTAGCTGGAGGACATACCATTGATCATGACTGAATTTGACTAGGTAATTGTCCTTCCGAGCCAAGAATGCTGGCGACATCCAGATTTAATTTTTGTTGCTGCCTGATTCAGGTGAGGCTATGCATGATCTAAACCAGTTCCTGGATTCAGTCATGGGCTCAATAAAGTCCAATAAGCTGAAACTGAATCCTGACAAGATGCAGGCACTGGGGATAGATGGGGTCCTCTTTGCTATCCCCCATTGTTCTAGAGCAGTGTTTCTCAACTCATTTCAGTCCACGGGCCACGAGGCCAATCAAAAATTTTTAATGGACCAACTCCTTTTATCTATTTATTTTGGTTGAGGCATGATTAAAAAGAGCGGACACATTTTGGTTTGAAATTTATGTATTTCTTAGATGTTTGGATTCTCTTCTCACTCACAAGCTTTTCAATGTTTGGAGTGGTACTTGACAATGCACAACAAATATCTCTTTCCACTGCGAACGAATTCCTCTCTTTGGACTTAACGTGCAACAAACACGAAAATCCCATCTCATACATATAAGTTGATGCAAATGGCAAAAGAAATCTGACTGCATGTGCTGACAGGTTTGGGTAACTCCCAGTCATGCTGGCCCCAAATTTCTCTGTGGTAGACTGCTTGTACATGTCTTGGGTCACAAAAACATTTTTCAGATCCAAGAATTCCTCCTGCAGATCCTCTGAAGCACTATTAACATCTGAATTGAATGGATTCCTGATGAAAGATAATCCATCCTTTGTCCTGTCCACCTCCAGAAAGTATTGCTGGAATTCATTTCGTAGCTTCCATAAATGATCGAGAATTTGTGTCTGAATAGCTTCCTTTTTCTGGAGCATGGCATCCACAGATGGAAATTGAACCAAATTATTGTCTTCTACTCTTACCATCCAGAGTTCCAACTTGTCAAGAAAAGCCTTGATGATGCTTTGGTAAGAGAACAGAATTGCACCTTTCCCTTGCAGCTGAAGATTCAGTTTGTTCAAGATTCCAAAAATATCAACAAGATATACAAATTCTAAATCTGACTGTGTCAGCACATTTCCAAATTCCTCTTTCCCTTGTTTCTGGAGAAACAAATCCAACTCCTCTCTCGACTGAAAAACTCTACTGACTAAATTCCCTCCTGACAACTGCTGTACAGAAGTCTAGAATGGCAACACATTGAAGTCAGAACCCATGTCCTGGCAAAATCTTTTGAACAGAGCTGATGATTTGATGTAACTCACCACTTTTGCCAACCCTTTGAAAACAGCATCAAGTTGATCAGGCAATGTTTTTGATGCTAAAGCTTCCCTATGAATGAAGCAATGAACTCCGCTTACCATTGGAGCGTGCTGTTTCACCAATGCTTGGAAGCATGCTCTTGAGCCCAGCATGGCAGGTGCACCATCAGTGATTTGCCCAATCCGGACCATGCATTTCAAAGGAATGGTTAAATTGCTAACATTTTCCATCACATCCTGAGCCTTTGTGGTGGTATCAAGAGTCTTATAAAAAAGAAACTCATCTTTGAAGTCTCCCTCAACCAGTCTGTTGATTCATCCAACTGTACTTACATTTTACAACATAAATTATAAAGAAACTAAAACACATTTAGCACAGAACGAATGACACGATAACCACTCAGCATGACAGCGGGAGCTACCCTCAAAAAGCACACATATCTAGACAGATCATTCCCACCTTCCCACCAAAAACAAGTTTTTAGTTGCTGCCCAGCCATTAAGTGGCACTTCTGTTGTGCAAAAGTGTATGAATGTAAATAATGGGAGAAGAGCACATTGTTTTATTGTGCTGTTTTCCTCCTGTAAAGATGGTTAAGGGCACAATCCTATGTATGTTTAGACAGAGAAAAGGCCTACAACTTCCAGCATTCCCCGGCCAGCAGAGCTGGGGGGAATGCTGGGAGTTGTAGGCCTTTTCTCTGTCTAAACATGCATAGGATTGCGCCCTAAGTTATGTAAACACACCGACTCTAAAACATTTTTATTTGAACTGTATAGCTGTAGATACCCACAAACTTTCTCTGACAATGGTGTATTGCCAAAGTGATTTGGTTCTTGATTTTACCCAACATAAGGCAGATCAAGGTAGGCAGCTGTCCTTAGGCTTTATTGGCCAACATAAATATCACAAAATAGACCCACTGGGTTTCATCCACTGCATATATGAACACCAGCAATTTATTTTATTTATATTTATTTGTGTATTGCATTTATATCCTGCCTTTTTTCCTCCAAGGAACTCAAGGCAGCGTACATGATCCTCCTCCTTCCTCCATTTTATCCTCACAACAACAACCCTGTGAGGTAGGTTGGGCTGAGAGTCTGTGACTGGCCCAAGGTCACCCAGTGAGCTTCCATGGCCAAGTGGGGACTAGAACCCAGATCTCCCAACTCCCAGTCCAGCACTCTAGCCACTACACCACACTGGAATTGGTCCCAAATTATGGTGTGTGTCCCCGGGCAAAGGCATGATACCTTCTTTCTCTTGGTGGACTGGGTCTCTTTCCAGCTTGTAGTCACAGCACCTTCAGTGGTCTGGAATCCCAGAGACAAGAAGGAGGGAGGCAGCAGTGAAGTCCACAGCTTTTGGTAGTGGACTCTCACACCAAGCATCCACTGGCACCCTCCCTCCCTGTTTCTCCAGCTGTCTTTTGTAGTCCAGCAGCAGGGCCTTGCAGAAGTCTGTCCTGTAGGCTTAATCCATCCCACCTGTGCTGATTGCCTACACTTGTGGGAAATGCAGCATCACCACCCAGTCCTAGCAGTCTCTGCTTAAAGGGATATTCGCATGGCTGTTCATAGCAAGCAGGCCTATAGCTTGGCAGCTTCTAGGAGCTGCTGTGTCCAAGCTTTTTCTTTGGGAGTAAAGGCATGAAGGGAAGCTGTGACAGGTCACACCTAATTCCTCAAGGCACAATTCATATTCTGGTAGGTTCCCAATACAAATGGTATCTATATTTATACAGTTATATATTCGTGTGTACCACCAAAAAAGTCACCATGGACAACCAGTGGTCCCTGGACCACCAGTTGAGAACCACTGTTCTAGAGTAATGGCATACTTGGCCATTCCATAAACAAAACTCCTTTAATATTGCGATTTCATCTTGGTTCCAGAGCATGATCAAACTGTTCTGAACGGTGTTGCATTCCAACATAAAGAACAGTTTTGTGGCTTAGGGGATACTCCTTAATCTAGCTTCATCACTAGAGGCCCAGGTGGCTTCAGTGGCATGGACTACCTTTTTCCTGCTTCAGCTAGTTGATGAGTTGCAGTAATTCCTGAATGGAGGTAGTCTGGCCACGGTGATCCAGGCTCTGGTAACCTCCTAGTTGTAACGCATGATGTGCAGGGCTGTCCTTGGAGATGGCACAAAGCTTCAATTAGTGCAGAATTCAGCTGCTAGAGTTCTAACTGGTACATCCAGGTTTGTTTACATCATGCCATGTTAAAAAGAATTCAGGGCTGGCCCTATCATGAGCCACGATGAGCCATGTGGCTCAGGCGGTGGATCAGGAGGGGGGGAGGTGGACTGCACCCCTCATCCGCTACCTCTTGCTCCTCTGTTGCCATCACTGTTGCCATGGCATCCTCCTCCAAGATACTGCTGCTGCTGCCACTTTTGCGTCTGTGGCAGAACAACTGTCAGTGCTCCTTTGGGGTCTCTGGAGCACTCATGCCTCACTCTGAGAAATGGGGTCCTTCCTCAAAGTGAGGCATTGTGGGTGAGGTGGCCCCAGAGAGCACCTGCTTTGCCACAGCAACAGCAAATCACATTTAAAGATTGAACCATTAAAGCTTCAACTTTGAAGTTCAAAGTTTAAATGTTAATGATTTTATACCAGGGTTGGGGAATCATTTTCAGCCCAAGGGCCCAATTGTCCCTGAGCTGGGACTTCGGGGGCCACACGCCATAAGTGGGCAGGGCCACTGTTAGCATCTGCCCAGATGTGTTGCCAGACACAGACACGTTAACACAGGCAGACACACAGGTAGACACACACCCGTCACACAGACGCCCCATACAAACATACAACTTCCTCAGCTGATCCCTGCGATGGCAAAGGGCACCATCATCCCCATTATGGTTCATGCACTGGGTGGGAAGGTTTAAAAATGAACAGGATGAAAATTGGGGCCCCTTCCAATCCTCATGCTGCTCAGCTAAGGGACTGGAGAGGGCCCAATTCGGCTCGCAACTGAGCTGTCTGCTCAAGGAGCGCTCCTTGAGCTGATGGCAGAGTCAGGAACTGGCGTTGCTGCCCCCTCATCTTTCCCGACTGGGAAAGGCAAGGGCGGGAATGAAGCCCTGCAGTTTCCCACCCTGCAATAAAGGGAAAGATGTACCAGGCCTGTCTGACTTGCCCAAGCGCAATTCTGGATGGGGTCACAAAGAAGAAAACATTTGGGAGACAATATTAGTGCATGGGATGACTACTGGGAAAGGCTGTGCTCAGGCCTCCCTTGCACAATGAGATACGTCCTCAATGTGTTGATTGGTGGAGCAATTGTGGCAAACTCTTAATCTCACAGACTGAACTTGCAAGGTCCCCAAGGGGCACCCGGGGAAAGAGAACTATGACTCCTGGCAGAAGTGGGAGGGGATTGTGTAAGGGCTCCACGCCTTGTGTCCTCGTGAGGAGGATAAAAGCAGGAGGCAGGCATGAAGTGCTCACATCTGACAAGCTTTGTCGAGATGAAGACGCTTCTGTTCTTGGGGCTCTCCTGCCTGGTAGTACTGATAGTGCCCAGCATCTAGGGCAAGAGGTTTGAGAGATGCGAGCTGGCCAAGGTCCTGAAGAGGCATGGCTTTGAAGGGTTTGTGAGACGCAAAGGAGCTGACTGTGAGTATCTACCTGGTCTTTATCGACAGCAAGATTGATCCAACACCCTTAACTTGTCACTCCCATGGCTTCCTGCCACTCTTGCTGGGGGACTGAGACTTCTATACTCTGTGATGGATCTGGTGGCAAGGGGGAGGGAGACTTTCCCTACCAGCAGACCCTCTTTTTATTAGGTTCCCTGAGCCGCGATGGGGTGGGTGGGACAAAGACACAGAATTAAGATAGGCTGCCACCACAGGCTGATCCTAGTCTGAACACTCTAGGGCAGGGAAAGGCAATGTGGTTGGTGCCCCTGGACACCTTTCCTGGTGCCCACCAAAGTGCCCAACACTTCCCACTTTAAGAACAAAAAACAGGATTTGCAATGGAATAGGTTTCTGGTGGTGCTCAAAACTGTGGGTCCAAAGGAGTTCTTAATGTGCTGGAGCCCCAACTCTGCCCTGTACTCAGTATTGGGGCAGGTTGCTTACACGTAGTCATACTTCCTATGGCAGCCATTTTGTGGTGGTGCCCAGGAAAGTTTCTCAAATTGTCAAATGTGTTCATGACCCAAAAGGTTGCCTACTCCTGCCTAGGGTCTCTTTCTGCCCCCTTCCCTCCAATTCTCATCTCAGCCATGCCAAAGCCCCTTTGTCACCCACGTCTGCTGCCCCTTTGTCACCCAATCTGATGATTTTCTGCTTTTTTGTTAGGGCTTTGGTGAAATCCTGGGCAAGGAGAGAAGCCAAAGGGAAAGAGCGAGAATCCAGAGAGAGGGAGGGGCAAGAAAAATCAGAATCCAGGGAGGAGGGAATGGCCAGTCACAAACCCCCAACATTTTGTAATTGGCCATCTGCTCTCCATGGGCCCCAAAGTTTGCTTACCCCTGTTCTAGACTGTACAACTGTTGGGGGAGGGAGTTGAAAGCCCTATCGACAAGGATTCCTCCATTAAGACCAGCTCTAGAAGTAAATAAAAAGAGGGGCTCTTTGGTTTTAACTCTGCCAAATCCCAGTGGATTCAAACTTTAACCAAATGGTGTGAAATATCCAAAGAACCCAAGGGGTGGTGGGGGTAGTAGCTTAACAACCATTCCATCTTAGCATATGGGGAAGAAGTTAGTGAGAAATTCTAGAGAAATGTTGTTTTATACTGATAAAGGCAAATGTCAATGTGGAAGAAAAAGAGAAGACAACAATTACACAGACTTGTAAATAAAAATCAGTAAAGTCAACCTAACAACCTAAATAGAACTATTTTACATGCTTGAGTAGAATCTTGGGTTTCAGGGCATCTGCAGAGTTTACTGCAGGAAAGAAGATCTGAATGAGTGTGAGCACATCTGATGTCTCCTGATTGGATGCTTCCAGGAAGTCCGAAGTAGTGGAGTGATGCTTCAACTACTTATGGGAATCTGAAGTCCATAAAGTGTGGCTTCTTAGAGGAGACAGATTGTGGTTTGGCCCAATGGTGAAAAAAGTGGTCTAGGTAGCCAGTCAGAAATTTATGTAGAGGCTGCTTCCACCTCCTTATTTTGAACTTACAGTATAAAAGAAGTAGCTAGTTCCAATCAGCTGAATTATTGTAAGTTAGTAATGTGTATTAGTTGGTGGAGGGCGAGGCAGTCCGATCAGATAACGCCTATACTGTGCCAGCTGCACTGGTTGCTGCTGTGTTCCCGAGCCCAATTTAAAGTGCTGGTTTTGACCTTAGAAGCCTTAAAGTGTTTGGGATCAAATTACTTGAAGGACCTCCTTCACCCATATCATGCTGCCACAACTTTTAAGATCAGCAAGCGAGGCCCTTCTTGTTTGCCCGCCTGTGAGAGCAATTAGGTGGGTGACAAGAGAGAGGACCTTTTCTGCAGTGGCTCCACACCTCTGGAATAAGTTGCCATCTGAGGTCCACCAAGCCCCATCATTGCAGGGTTTTAGGAAGGCCGTGAATCCCTACTACGGCCTTCCCCTGATTTTGTTTATTGGACTGGGTTGTTTCTACAGTTGTAAAGTGGTAGGTTTTGTTTTTATGCTGGTGTTTTGTTTGCTGTTGTTACTATTATTACCATAATGGTTTTATTGTTGTACCCTGCCTTGGGAGGGCTCCCACCCCAAAAGGCAGCCAAGAAATCATAAACAAACAAATAAATAAATATTGTGGGTTTTATTTTTGTGAACTGCCCAGAGAGCTTCAGCTATTGGGTGGTATAAAATGAGATAAATGAATAGATAAATAAGACATATTTTAAATAAATAAATAAAGTTGGAAATAAAATTTAAAATATTGTCTGTCTATTGACGTCTTTTCCACAGGAGGGGGCATCCTTAGTTTGTTCAGAATATAGGGGTTTGTCACACTGTCCTTGGTAAGATATCCTAGCCGCAATAACTTTCTGCAGGGGTCTGCCTGGCAAAACATGAGAGTAATTACAACACCAAGGCTATAAATGACAATGGAAGTAGCTGCGACTACAGGATCTTCCAGATCAGCAGCAAAAACTGGTGTAGCAATGGCAAGACCCCTGGTTCCAAAAATGCATGCAAGATTTTCTGCAGCAGTAACTGTGCGTGTGTGTGTGTGCAGTGAGGATATGTATTGGCAGCAGTTATAATAGCCAATGACACACAAAGGTTCAGAGGAACCCCTTCCCCTGCACCTCTGGCTTCCATTTTGGCCCATGCCATCTTCCCAATGTGCACCTATGTCTTTTCTTCATGGCTCATCCCATTCCTTTTCTTCTTTCTTGAGAATTCCTGGACGATAACATTGAAGATGACATGCCCGGTGCCAGAAAGACTGCAGAGGGAGCAAAGGGCCTGACACCCTGGTAAGTGGAATCATTGATGTGCAGTGGGATGGAGAGTGGAATAGGAGGGAGGGGGTAGGTAATTGGGGGGGGGGACTAGGGAGGGGGGCCAGGGAGAGAACCTAAACATGATTCAGGGTGAGGATGCAGCTGGAGTTTCATAGAAAGTTCCAGAACAGTCTATTATGTCTTTGGAAATAGGACAAGGGGTGATGGGTGGATGTAAGTTGCAGACTTCTAGATTTCCGCATGAAAGCTGAGGCATGTACATGGATAATGGGTTTGATCCAGAGGCAAACAAGCAGAGCTCTGCTTGGGCAAAGGGGCTTTTCTGCCCCCCCCACACAGTTCCCTGCACTTCCCCAGAAGCTGCTCCAGAGAGTCAGGGGACTCTCTGGAGTGGTGCGTGATGGGGCTTGGAGGGCTGCAGCACAGTGGGGAAATCAGAAAAAATTGACGGGGCAAGTGCCTTTCTGTTCATGCAAAATATCTCTGAATCCAAGCCATTGTTTTGCATGGGCCAAAAAACACAGGTGGCCATTAGGAAAAGCATCCAAGCAGGGACAGGAAAGTGATACCTTTATTCGAACCAGCCAAAATATATTAGGCTGGATCCATGATACAGCTTTTGAATTACACAGACATTTGTCTCAAAAATAATCTTTTTTAAACAGGGGAAAGATGTTTGTGGCAGAGGGTATGATGGAGTCTTGCAGTGGTTCCAGATGAGGCTTTTACTGCACCATCACCCTGCCTCATTCATAGAATGTTATGGGGGCGGCAGATGTCATTGTCTTCCACTTGTACCACTCCCGTGTTTCCTTACCGCTTCTTCCGTCTTTTTTCTTACCATGGAAAATCCATAAAGGAAGACAGAACAGCTGCACAATGCTTTCTGATGATTGGCACTTAGGACCCCTTCATCAGGAAATGCTCCCAGTTGTACAGCCTTAAGGGGGTAGTGTTGGAAGCAAGCTGTTAGCAGACCTATCAGACTCGAAGACAACTTTGAATGTAATTTCAAAAGGACAGCAGCCCTAGCTTTGTTGTTCCCGTGTGCCCTGATGCAACTGGAAACCCTTTTGCATACCTGGACACAGCCTAATGTAATTAGTCTGCTGTCTGTTGCCTCCACCATGGAAAGGCTGTACCAACTGCAGCTTGGGCACCCTTCATGCTTTCTCCTAGGATTGTCTTTTTTCACCTTTTGGTGTTTTATTTTGTTTAACAACCGCCCTTTAGGGAAACTGAGAAGTTGAGTTTTGGGCAACTCAAAAAGGCACAGACCTATGATGCAAAGCCTACCTGAATTTCCCGGCAGACTGGACAACTGGTTGACAAGCTGTTTTTATATATATATATATATATATATATATACACACACACATACACACACACACACACACACACACACACACGGGGTGGGGCTGTGGTTTGGTGTTAGTGCTTTTGGCTTGTTGCAGTGGCGCTTAACAGGAGGAGCTTGTTCCAGATGTAGCAATGAAGTTGTGTTTGAAAGGCCTGCTTGATCCTTGCCACTGTTCCTTCTACCTCAGTACAAAACAAAGGGTAGGGTTGGGTAGTGAGCTGGAGGGAAGGTGATGGAATGGACAGTACTCTCCTTTGCCTCAGCCAAGATTTAAAAAGGGCTGTATCTAAGGGGAATGATATGCAAGGGCAGCTACCCCTCAAGTAATGCTTTAGTTCCTTCTGCAGCAAATAAGAATTTTAATGGTTTCCCCTGCACCCGTTTCTTTCTCTGCAGGGTTGGCTGGAAGAGACACTGCCAAGGAAATGTTGATCCATACATCAAGGGTTGTTTCTAGTCCAGCAACCCTGAACGTAACTGGGTCTGAAGATGATCTATGTGGGGAGAGATGGTGGTTGAGAAAGGATGGATAGGTTGATGATGGGTGAATGATTAGCTTAGCCTCACGTCTCCAAGGACATCCCAGAGTTTCTGAAACTACCGAGAATCGGAGATAATCTAGTCCAATATATGTCTCAAAATAGGTTTCATGGTGGAATGTTGCTAACTGTTGGGGACCAATAAAAGGAATATACAGCACACCATTTTTGTTATGTTTTCTTACACTCATTTGATCTCTTCATTTTCTGCTCCTGAGCAGAGGGATTATAGAATGGGTCTCAACAGAAGGGAAATTGTGAGTGAATGAAGGAATCAAAGGTGGGGATAATAAGAAGTCTATGTATGAACAAGGATTTTTTAAAAAATCATCGGAATTTTGCATCAAGGTAACTCAAATTCTGCACCAAGGAAAATGAGATTCTGGGAGCTTTGTAAATTACACAAATTAAGCAGAGGGTTTTTAAAAAATGTGTAATTTTATTTTTTAATTTTTACTAGCTGACAATTTATTACTAGCTATTTCATTTATTAATTTTTACTAGCTAACAATTTATTTTGCTTATCATGGGAAGGAACAGGAACAATGGAGAGTGCTGAAGCCCCCTCCCAAACTCAAAAAATCTTATTCAAAACCCCTCTGGCTTCCGAGATGTCTGTATTGCCCATATACATTTAAACATTTTTTTGTTTCCATAGGGGCAAGAAACACGTTCTTTTAAAAATAAAGGCCTAGAAAGCAGAATTCTGCACCTGATACATAGCAAGCAACACCTAGTCAGATTACTGTCTATTCTAACTGGCGGTGTCTTTCTAGGGCCTCAGGCAAGGCAGGTGCCTTTCCCATCACCTTCTTCCTAATCTTTTTTAATGGGAGACGACAGGGATTGAACCAGGGCCTTGCTACATGCAAAGCAGGTGCGCTGTCACTGAGCTATGGTCCCTGTCCACTACCAGTTTCTGTGGCTTTTCTACACTTGCACAGCCCTGCAGTATACATCCAGCCCACTCCAGTCCAGTGAGAGGGAAAGGAGTCCAGTGCCTAATAATGTATTGCTGCATTTCCATTTTGCCTAGATGAATGGAAAGGCTTATATAGTTGAACTGCATGCTATGTCTCCCCATGTTGAAGCTGACTGAGTTTGCAGAATGTGGTAACAGTCACAATGCAGGCTGCAGACCATATGGATCTGTTCTTTTCCTTCTTGCTCCTACAAAAAATCTCCCAAAAACCTTTCTAGAAAAAATGCAAACAAATATTTGTCGTAACATCTATCAGGAGCCTGAGAAAATAACTCAATCTGTGCAGGCATGTGTGGAAGTATCATCACACTGAATCCAAGGAAAGGAAGCTAAATTGAGAATTTGGTCAGAAAAAGAAATGCTAAAGCAATGAACGTATTTACATAGCTCTGCAATCTACTTTGGTTAAACCAATACATAGGAATACATTCCTGCTAGTCCTTGATGTGCAGATCCTGGATGCGGTCAAGATTTAAAAGCCTGAGGGATGGTTTGGGTGTAGGCGCATGTGAGAATGGATGTTAATGTCTGGATGATAAGGGGGGGCGAGAAAGGAAGTGGCGGTTAGAGTGGGTGGGAGGAAGCGAAGCTGGTTCAGGTGGTTCACTTGCTCTTACTGCTCCCTTAGTCCTGCAGTTTCAAAAACCAAACTACTTTGGCTACCATCCATGTCAGCGTTAAGTGCACTTAAGGCCATCCAAACCAAGAGTCATGTATAGAGATCCACCAGGGGCTTGATAAGCCTTCTGTGTCTACTCTCTACCTGCCTGGCTGAATTTGCCTTGGTGGGCTGCAGCTTGTGGAGTAGACTAGTCCACTGAGCCAGGGCGCTGGTGGCAGTGCAGTACGGGAGACCTGACCCCCTGAGCCATTGCCAAGCCCTAGGTCTATCTGCTACTAATCAAGAGTGCCACATCCTCCTCCTCCTTTTGCCAGTTGTAGCTATAGGTTGTCAACAGGGAAGGAAGAATCAGTCACTTGTGCTTTCTCCCACCTTCAAACGTTTTTCTGATCTCAAGTTCCTTCTGTCCTGTCCATGAAGAGATTTGTGATTTTTGGAAAGTTCTTATCAAAAAATGAACTGAACAAAATGCTCGCCCACCTCCACGTGGCCAAATTCAGCAGGTACAGTTATTCCCAGCATGGACAAGACCATGTTGTACCTGGCTGTCATGTAGCTGTTAACAACGAGGAGCCTGTCAGAAAGAAGAGGTGGCAACCTTAATCCAGCATCACAAACATAGTCGAGTACACAGGGATTCAAAGCCAGACTTTTAAGAGCTACACACCCTCTGCCCGGATGGATGAATCTGCTAGCTTCACGTCCTCCCACCTTCCGTTTTTTAAAGCCTCAAGTTCTTTCCGTCCAGTTTATGAAGAAATTTGTGGATTTGTGATTAAAAGAACAAACTGAATGGAATTCTCACCCATCCCTAGTTGCCAATCCATGCATTACTTCATCATCTTGTACTGTCAGAAATGCAATTGATCAGCCAGTGAATGTGCTTGTAGTGGATTGATGCCATGTGGAATGTGACTCTTTTATTGGCTCAGGTGTTGTGCACAGATGGTGGTAGATGGCCTAGTAGGTGAGGAGACCGTCCTTCTGGAGCAGGCTACACCTGCCTCCCCCGGCCACTCTCCCGGAATCCTTCACACGGGGCAGCTGGTGTCAGTTGGGGCGGGGGGAGGGGAGAGGAATAGTCCATCTGGAGTAGGCCTGATGTTGTCTTTGCCTGCCTCACTCTCTTCTTCCTTCCCGCAGGGCAGTTGGTGTCAGTTGGCCCTTTGGGGGAGGAAGGGATAGAGATACCATGAGATGTTGTAATACAGTAGGGGATGAGCAACTGGGTCACCCTGGGCCAAATGCAGCCTCAGGATGTGCTCCACCTTGTTACGAAGAGGCTTATCCTCACTGCCAGTTTGAGCATCTCCCTAGCACCTTGAACTCTAAAAACTCAAATTTTGTCGGGGATACCAAGCAGAGGTTTAGATACACAAGGCGGAAACGCAGCAAGCACATACCAGCCGTCTGCCATTCGCACAGCGTATGAGAATGGTTCCCATCCTATGGTTAGCAGGCTTGGGACCTCTGGAATGTGGTCCCTATTGCAATTAAGTTACTTGAGCACACTTCACATCCACCTACTGATTGACCTAGCTAGAGCCCTACTGAGGGAAAGCACCGTGTAAGAAGCACTGGAAAACCCATCCTAGGTACCTTGCCACCCATTAACCCACATGGCAGATATGCACACAACCCCTTCTTGCACTCTGCATCTTTTTGCAGTACATATCCATGGCAGGGGAGCTAACCCTTCCTGACATCTGCATCCCTTTGCCCCTCTCTTGATTCCTAAACCTAAGGATTTAATAACAAATTCTTTACAGAAAAAGCAGTAGTACAGCTAGGTAAAGCATCCATCGCCCTCCTGTCTCCTTATTTGGTAGCAGTTTCCCTCTTCCACCTCTGGAGCCTTCCCATATTGCCCTGCACACTGCTCCTTCTTTCTTGTCTCTCCTTCCTCCTTTGTATATTTTACCAAATAATTGCTCGTCCACTCTGAATACTGCCTTTGTACATCATTGTCTGTTTCGTAATAAACTGCTGATGCAATTATTCAATTGTTGACCCAAAGCCTGGTTTCTTGCCTTGTTACCAATTTATTTCTTTAAAGCATTTTTACCCCCACCCTTCAGCCAAAGAAACTCCCACACAAAACAAGTCCATTCCTACCTGCAGGTGTATAATCTAAAAGCTATAACCCAAAAGGGGGGGGGGGAACCACTATGGTGAGGGAACAGCAAAAAAGCAAACTCAGGCACCAATTCTTAAAATTAAAGTAGTAGTTCTCAGAATACCAGCTGGAAATACTTCAGCAAGAGGAGCCCAATGGAATTGGTCTTTCAGCAGGGCTGGTGGAATGGCCCTGCTTCCCATTTCCATCTGCTGCAGCTTGAGGGAATGGTGACTACCAGGTGACAGTATACATAGTAATTCCCCCTAGAAAATGCTTTTAAATTTCCCATGGCATATAATGCCCATTATCCTTTGTTAAAGATTCAAACACCTGTCAATCAGGTATGTGCATTTATCATGCACGTGTAGATGAAGACGCATGGTAACAATCTCCTCCCAGATGCCCATTTATAGGCAAAACATTCTAGAGATGTGTCTTTTCTAGCAACATTTTCCAGCAGGGCAAAATTAGTTTCAGCTCTGAGGCACTAGCTTAAGGGTGGGCAACTTGTGGCCCTCCTGATTTTTGGCCTACAACTCCCATCAGCCCTGGCCAGCATAGGTAATGGTGACTGATAACGGGAGTTATAGGCCAAAATATCTGCAGGGCCACAAGTTGCCCATCCCCCGTTTCTTCTATGAAGTGGCCCTCCAGGAGCTGACCAGAGCAATAGACAAAAAGACCTCTTCTCAATGGGACAACTTATTTTTAGTGCAATTGCTGTGAATGGGGTAAGACAGAAAGGTGGTGAAATGACAGGCTATTGGAATGATTTTGTGCAACTATTTCAGAGGGGTCATGCTGTGCAGAAAGCTGAGAATTGCATGTGAATCGTTTGTAGTGAGGAAAATGCCACTGTGAAGCATGATAAAACATAACATGGCAAGGTCCTCAAGCTGTATAAACCTACCTACTTTTGCAGAATTGCAGTAGCAAGTTATTGCCGTAAGGGGGAGGCAGAGTCTGTACAACCTCAGCGGACTCTCCTCTGTACAGGGGGAGTCCTGCCTGCCTGAATTGCTCTCTGCTCCTTGCATGCTATAGCCAAGGCATTGATCAGCTCCAACTGGGGGTTGACAGTAGAGATGGGCAATACCAAATGGATGTAGTGGCATAAGCTTATTATGGGCCACAGCCCAATTTGTCAGATGCATCAAGTATCCTGTATACCAGCAGTGGCACACGAGGGAAGTATGAGCAGAGTTGGGGAATCTCAAGGTTCTCAGAAGTACCTCCCCCCACAAAAAAAGTTAGAAAAAAATCCCTGAAGGGTGGGGGGACCCCCCAAAACAGCCCAAATTACAACTGAGAGTACTGGCTGGCTGTTGGGCAGGGGAGGGAAAGGAAACTGAGGGAGGGGGAATGGAGCACCCTGAAATAAGAGCATGGCTGGTTGGGACTCTTAAAAGAAGCACCCCACATTGTCGCAGGTTCCACTTGTATATTCTGAATATGGAAAAAGAGCAAGAGACAAGTTTTAATTTTTTTTTAAGAAGTGGGGCAAAGGCCAACAATGTTGTTTTGGGTGAAATTTACAATAAAAATTAATTTTAAAAAAGGCCAACAATGCACAAGACCCATTTTATTCATGT
The DNA here is from genome assembly GCF_057233095.1 of Heloderma suspectum. Taxonomy (NCBI): domain Eukaryota; kingdom Metazoa; phylum Chordata; class Lepidosauria; order Squamata; family Helodermatidae; genus Heloderma; species Heloderma suspectum. Next base: position 174,674,606 of record NC_139459.1, read on the forward strand.
AGTCACAATGGTGCGGAGTTTAAAATGCAAAACTTCACATGTTTAAAGTATTACTTTTGAAAATCAGGGTTGGCAAAGAGTTTTGTTTCTAACATATAGGGAATTTTGAAGTAAAACATGGAATGGTTGGGGGCGTGGAGTTATGTGCTTCACAACTGAATACACATGCCTGTCTAAAGAACATTCAGCCCAGGGTCTAAAATTACCTAGCTGCACTGATACAGTCACATGTTCCTGGCCTACGTGTGTACAGTTTGTACACATGTAGAGACTGTACAGACTGAGGAGTGAACACTTGTAGGTTTGGGATGGGGCTTGATACTGTGCCCTTCCCCAACATGCAGTAATTTTATGTAAGTTCAACGTGAAAACAGTAATACCATCACAGCCCCGTTCCTGGCTCAGCTGGACTGTTCCCTCCCATCCCACAATGGCCATCTGAGACCAAGTGTGAGAGAGAATCAAGAGAAGCGGGGAAGGAGGGATGCAAGCAAATATATTATAAGCCATCTGCACCTCAGTCAAGCTCAGAATGGCACTTTCTACCGTTCCCTTCACCCATGATCAGAGAAAATGGTCAGGTTCACACAATCACAGAGGGAAAATAAGCGATGGTGGCTTATCCCCCCCCCCCCATTGCATGCCTCCTAATTATCCTTACTGGGCACAGGTTGTTGTGACATCTGAACCTCATGAGGGTGGGTGGCTGGGGTCATTTACAACCCACCCAGAAATTCTAGTCAAGAAGTACTCTCCTGACGGAGAGGTTTTTAAAAAAAACATTTTAAGGTTTTTAATGGAACAGTTGTATTTTATGAACATTGTGAAGCACTTTGAAGACTCTGGCTGAAAATTGAGATCCAAATTAATAACTATGCAGAGCACAAATGTAATTAGATCTGGAATTCTTCTGTCTTCTGCAAAGTAAACTGACACTACTATTGCTATCTCATGCACTGTTTGACCTTTTGGCCTCATCTTTATTCATTCTCTTCTCGTGTTTTGTTTGACTTTTTTTTTTTAGAAAATATTTTATTTTAAACTATTTATATCTCTCTTCTAATGTTTAAAAGCAGCACTCAGGGCGGCTTGAAATCACATTTTAAAATCACAGGAACAGTAGTCTCTAAAAACAAATTAAACAAAAGAAGAGATACTGCAGCAAATGAAAACAGGGAAATCAGCCGTTCAAAGCCTAACCAAGCAAATTAAAAGCCTGTCTAAAAAGGAAGGTCTTAGCTCAGCAGTGGGAAACAGACAAAGAGGGGGCTAAACAGACCTCCTGAGGAAGGGCAGGACCTGGTTTGGGAAATTTTGTTGCCTGAGGCAAGTTGCAAATGCCCCCTGCCCCCTGCCCCCCTTAAAAGTACATAGTTCTTGGCAAGTTATTTTGACACTTGAGGCAAAAAAAATCCCACAACTGCTTCTCCACTTCCCTAGCAGTAAAAAAATACAATAATAACTTCATTAACTAACAATTTGCTGCCACTTTGTGCCACCTCAAATCAGCTGCCTGCCTGAGGCAGCCACCTCATTGTGCCTAATGACAGGGAAAGCAGTTCCACAATTTAGGTGTGGCCACTCTTTCACACCTTCCACCCAATCTTGCCTCAGCAGCAGTTAGGATACAAAGAAGAGCCTCCCCAACAGTTCTCTTAATGTTAAGAGGTTTAGGAGGGCAGGGGAGGGAGGTAAATTTGCGAATGATATAATTTGGCCCTTAAACTCACTTGAAGTGCAATCCCATTCACATTTACCTGGGAGTAAATTCAATTGAACTCAATGGGCTTTACTTAGGAGTAGACATAGATAGGATTACAGTTAGGCTGCAACCATTGAACTTCTTGGAATTACTTCTGAGTAACATGGTTAGGATTGGGCTGCCTATTGCATTGTGTTGTTGCCTGCACACATGTACACTTACACATTACAAGCTTCTACCGATTTGAAAACTGTGTCCTTCTCCCACAAAGAAGCCAAGGAATTGTGGCTTGGTGAGGTAATCTTTTTTTTATTAAAGGTCCGAGCCGTTTCGTAGAAAGTGTTTGTGTGTTCCCAATTGTTTGAGAGCTATGGCAGTTGAACACTGGTCTGAAATTATCATAAATTTGGAGCCTGCATTCATTCTTCTGTGGTGCTAGCATCAGACTCTGTACCACTGCTACCACTTCTAGATTGGAAAGGAACGTATCTTCACAAGCACACCTAAAGTCTCCAGTGCTCTCCCCTCAGGGCTGGTCCGCACTGTATTCCCTGAGGCAAAGGACAAGATGCCACACGCCTCCCGTTCCATGCTCAGAAATTGACTGGACTGGCAGTTGAGTCCTTCTTCAGTACTGGCAATGAGATAGCATCCTCCACCACACCTAAGGGCAGCAAGCTATTTTAGGGGGCACAGAGCAGGCCACGTGGCCCAAAACTCTGTCCTCCAACCCCTTGTTGCCGCCTTCCAGCATCTGCCGCCTGAGGCGACAACCTCACTTTGCCTCATGGTAGAGCCGACACTATCTCCCCTCCGCAGGAAAGTAATCCTGGGAGATCTGCTGCCATACTGGGAGAAAAAACAGAGAGAAACCAGTTGCATTAGCAGTGACTATTATCTTCTTTGCCTGAAAGTGAGCCGACCCCCCTCCCCAACATTTCACAGGTAATAGGGACACTTATTCTCATACCATTCCCATTCTCATACCAAAGATTGTATCACTCCTCACCCCAATTCCAATCCTGAACGTTCTAGTCTGCCTGCTCTAAACAGTCTTCATTTACTCCACAATAGTGTCTCCTACACTGTTTTAAAAGCTAAGAGAGCAGGGACCCTGAAAGACAGGGGAGGGTCAAAGGGGTCTAGAGTCCTCACAGATTGGCTGAGGGGGGTTGATCCGCAAGGGATGCTCAAGCAAAAAACACCCCCCCGCCTTCTTGATGTCCAGACTAGTTGATAAAGAAGAAGGAGCAGTTGAAGGGCCAGTTCCAGGTCTGTGGGGGCCCTGGGCAAAGTGCCCTCTGATGGGCCCCCTCTTCCATCACTGGGCCCTGGCAGTTAGCCATGCTGGATGGCTGGATCATCTAGCTGCCATTTTAATATCCCACTTAGGAGGGCTATGCATCCTCTTTTGCAGAGGACAGTCGTCTACTTGAAGGTGTCCTGTTTGAAGGGCTGTTCAGTCTAGTTTTGGGTTAAAGATAATGAACCACAAGAACTGTTAAGCCATAAAGTTACCACCTGGACAGCAGGTAGAACAGACAGGTCACCCGGTCACAGTCTTCCACATTATGGTGAAATGTACTGTACTTCTATTTACAGTAATTTCTAAATTTGCATCTATACATATAATTCAGAATGTGCAAATTTTATGCAAAGTGCTGCCCACTTTTTTGGCAGCTCATAAGGGACCACCCTACCCACAATGCCCCAGAGCAACACCTTGGGGCTATTGTGAAAAATCTAAATGGTGGCTGGATCAAGCTACCCTGTGCTGCTCAAAATGGCCACAGCCTTTTTTTTTTTTAAAGGTGGGCCAGGACAGGCATCACTGGCAGGCCCTGCTGGGAGACCAACAGCTCCCCAAGGATGCTGGGTGCTGATGCCAGTTCTGGAAAGGTACAGCTCATTTTCCAGGACCTGGCAACTGATTGCTATGTCTTGCTTGTTACGCCTTGGGAGCAGAGCTTTGCTGTGGAGGGAGGAGTTGGGCACCTTAGCTAAGAACTAATGTATGGAGAAAAAGGGAGAGTGAAGAGGCTGAGCCCTGAACAGTGAGCTTCTAGTTCTTCTGCCATCCAAACAGCATCTTATCAGTGCAGTTGGGATCCCTTCTGAATTTAATTCTTAATTTAATATTGACTGCCTTGAACCTACCTTAAATACATCCGGGGTCCCTGTAAGAAGCCGATTGTTCTTTTGCCTAAAGATGTAGTAGGGAAAATCCATTGCCCCACCTACCATTTTTTAACAGTTCAAAATGAGCCTCACTACTGTGTGAAATGGCAGGTCGTGCACTACGTGGCATCTTAGTGTTCGTGCTTGTGCACTGGGAACAAGATTCATCCCACCCTCTTCTCAGAGATAAAACTTCTAGAGAGATTGGGAAGAAATTTGAAACTTTAGGAATAACAACACTAATGAGTCATGCTATCTAATTTTAAAAGGGCATTGTCAAAAGGCAAAAACAGGGGCACTTATTTACCAGAAAATAGGGGCTATATCCAGTAAACAGTAATAGTTGGAGCTTATGTCACAAAAGAGGGCCTTACTGTCCCTTATCAGTGCCAATGGAAATGTGTGGCATGACACTACACACAAACACAAATTTCAAGAAAAGCTACACACACACAGCACTTCCCTCTGCTACTCAATATTTTCTTCTCATACAAAAAACAAGACTATTGACAGTCACTTCTTATCAGGAGGTGGGGCTGGAACCTCAGACACACTCCTTGTGCCCCCCTGTGCTTTAACTGGCCTTAAGTGCAGCTTTGCATCTGATATACAAAAATAAAACACAAATTGTATCAGCTGGGAGGGGGCCGATAATGGGATCAGAGCAGGCCTGGAGAGGGAACGTAACCTTTCCCTGCTTCCATCCTGAGGAAAACCCCTTCTCCAAAGGTGCTATTTGCCTTGGAAGGAAATATCCCATTGGATTTCCAACCCAAAACAAGTACCAGTTTTAGAAGAAAGCTTTTCCCCTTTGCTAGGAAGAGGGTGGTGCTATCAAGCAATACCTGCTCACTTGGCTGCATTCCTGCTTCTGCTGCGAGTATGGTGGTAGCAAAAAAAACTGGCAAGAAATTTAGCAGCAAACCACAATGGAAGTTCAGCCTATTTTCAAGCTAAGTTTGTCCCTTTAATCCTGTTACTGGTTGCTGCTGAAATTTGGCATGTTGCTGTGCCACCAAATGTCAGTGGGGGACACAGTAGAGGTGGCGGCAGGGGGGTTGTGCTGCTGTCCACCCGTTACAGAGGGCGTTGGGGGTTGCATGTAGATGCCACAGCAAGTGCTACCTTAGATGAAAAGGGGAATGCTCTCTCTAGATATAAATACTGCAGCGGGCAGACACTAAATGATGATTTTTTAAGTGTTGTCAGATTAAACATTTTCACTAAAAAGGCATTCCTGACTAATCAATAGCTGCTATCAACATAACCAAAGACCAAGGCCACCTCATTCTGCCTAAAAAGGCTTAGCTTTCTTTTGTTAGATGGCAAGAGCTGTGTAACACATACTTGTGTTACTGAATTAGTACTCTTAACCCACCCCAACTTAAATTATATGCCTTGACCCTGCTATTTAAGCTTGAGAATGACCACATTAACATACGCACAAGACAGAAGTTCCAGAGAGGTACCCAAAGAGAAAGTCTGTTCCCAAATCCAGCCTTGAGGTAAACTCACTTCCAGGATCCAGAGGTGCCCCTTCCACCTGCCAAATAAAGCCATGTTACAATTCTGGCTCAGTATTCACGGTATGCTCATATTTCGCCAACTGAGCCTTCCAGGTGAATCCCAATGTCTCAAGAGTTAATTCATATTGAATATTATGTTACATGCATCCAGGTTCTTTTGAAGGACAGGATATTTTAATCCTCTGCCCCATAAGACAGGATCAGATATAAAGGTTGGCAGCACCTCGATCTTAGAAATAGTGGAAGCAAGAACAGGAAACCACCGCCTTGCTAAGCCTGTAACAGCCACCTAAGTAACCTGGAAACACAAAGGTTGCACACTCATTTAATGCTCATGTGCCACTCAATACAGCCATTTACAAGATGTTCTGGACTCTTGAAAATTAGCTGCTCTCACCCTGGTTAAAATGGTAAACATCTAGCATTTTCCATCTAAATCATCAGCTAAGCAAGTCGATTTTTAAATGTTTCATTTTGACACTGTAGTTACCATTCCCATCCCAAGACCTGCAAGGTATCACACATACAGTAGTCCTGATTCCCTTGACAATATTTTTGAAATGGTTTTATTGTGTTCTCATATCTACAAACAATACTTCATTAGACATATACACCACACAACACCCTACCGATTCTTTGGGCTTAATTCATGGACTTGCCATCTTGTCCCATCCAAATTCTGAGGAAAGCAGCTTGCTTTTTAAGCATCCAAAATGCTCACTCAGCTATTGCAATGAGTTCAATTGTAAACCCTCCTAACTCCTACTCTACTGCTACGTTACTTTGTTGATTTAAGTGTTTTCTTGCATATTTTTGTTTTTAGATTTTAAATTGCATTGTACACCATCCTGGGATACATGTTCACAAAGGGTGATAAATGTCTTAAAAACACCCAGGGGCTCTTTGCACATAATAACCCATTGGTTTAAAAATGGGTTACCTGGGGTGCCTGGGCATGCTGCCTGCAGTGCACCTTCCTCTTCCACTTTACTCCAGAATCCACGATTGGCTTAGCAACCCACAATCTGTTTCTGTTTTGTCCAAACGCAGACTACTGGTTTAGGGGCTAAACCCAGCAGTCAACCCACCAACAAACCATGGGTTAAACGCTGGGTTGTTTAACCCCTACAGCTCAGCAGTCTGGGTTTGCACAGCACGCTCAGCAGGAGCCCATCGTGGGTTGCTGAGTAAAAGCAGATTACAGGTAAACCAGGTCACTGTCGAACCAAGCCTCAAAGCACTACTCAATCCAGGGAACTTGGTTTATGGCAGCCACAGAAGTCGTCTAAAGCAGCAGAGGACTGACACATGCAGGAGGCACTGCCTCAGGCACCATCGGTTCAGCAAGTGCTCAGCCGGTAGCAGAGAACTCTTTTGAGTGGGTGAGAACAGGACACTTGAAGTCACAGCAAAACACCCTAAGAAAGGATTGGCTCTGCTCTGAAGCCCACTTGCCCCTTTATAAATTACACAAGAGTTCTCCAAGATCTATCACAAAACAAGTCTTACAGTAATGTGACAAGAAAAGGTTGGTCACAATCTTGAGCCTTCAGAGGGCTGTGTGCTCCCTTCCCCTCCAACTGTGTGAAAAACAGCTGAATGCTTAACGGCCAGTCTCAATCACGCCTATTGACCAAGTTTGCGTATGTTCTCTCATGTTTAATTGTGCAATGTTTACTACATTGCGCAAGTTATTCTAGCTTTGCAAAGCACTGAAATCCTACCCTAACTACTGGAACCTGGGCTGAGATTTCAGCAGGAATTATCATACATTCAAGCATATTTTGTCAACCATAAAGGTAAAAACTTGTTCCTGTCTTTTAAAAATGAAATCTGGTATTTTCAGGAAGCTATGTTGTGCATCTAATACTATTTGAGCTGTTTCTGCACTCTTGTGGCATGCAGTGCCCCACCTGTGTATGATTGTCATACCACACTTTGGGGAACTTGAGCTTGTTTGAAGCTTGTCAGGGGTTTTCTCAGTGAGAAGATAAGCAATGGCGGCATCTTCTCCTGAAGACAACTTGCCCACTGCTACTGATCTTCCTTTGCAATGTCAATGTGTATCCATAGGGAATTCTTGGCTACATTCAGGGGTGCACAGAGCTCCCACAGGGTGAAAGAGGCCCAAAAGGCCATGCTGGTGTCCTGTGTGTGCAACCTGGAATACCTCTGCAATACACAAGAGGTTTTATGATAGACAAGTCAAAATGGAAATGATTTTCTCTAGGTACAAAGCTTGAAAAGCCACTGCATTAGCCATATGAAAGCATCCAAATATGAATGCTTGTGTTTTAGCCTACCTAACCATGCGCTGCAATCCCTCCATGCCTCCTCTTCAAGGATATTTCTGTTGATCAAATACCCATGCAGCTGCTTAAAATGTGTGCCAGATATTGTGGCCTTATATTGGCAGCAGATAGTTGAAGCGTTAAAATGTCACGAACAGAATTCATTTTCAGAAGGGCATTTAATAGGCTTCGTGAAGCCAAAGAACTGAATACAGGAATTCCTTAACCACTTTTAGTACAATATCGAGTTACATGTGAGTCTTCCAGTTTAAAAAAAAATATAAACAAACGGTTTTTCAAGAACAACTTGCAAGCTCCGCAAGCTTCAGTTCTAGGTACATCATACAGTATAAATTCTGATTTCTGAAGATCAAACACACGAGTCTCCCTTTATAATCAAGGGGGTTTGCCTTCCACCATACCCCTTCCTTGCTACACCATGGGACTTTTACAAAACTACAAGGTATTAATGCATTTATAAAAACAAGGAGGATCTTCACACCTTGCTCAGACTCTGGGGAATTATAGGTGAATTATAGGTCAGAGCCCCCATCTTGGCTTGTTAAAAGAAATCCGGGGGGGGGGGGGAGCAATAAAAGTATGTATTCAAAATGCTTAGACACACCTGTAAAAAAAAAAGGCAAATTAAAATGTTTCCTCCAGAAAGCTCTAACAGGCCATTCTGTAGCAGAAGCTGTTGGGCTGCTTGTGATAAGACTACAAAAAAGGGAAGATACAGGTAGAGAACTAAACAAGATTCAGCGAAGCTCCAAAAATCTTTATAAATACGGCCATTGGAAGGACGATCTTGATTCAGGAAGGATTTATGCTCGGTGCAAGCTGAGGACAAGAAGCAGGTATAAACCGTAAAGCACACTGAAGAACACTGGTACATTCAACTAAATTAGTCTCCCTCCTCCCAGCCCAGGACAGAGAGTTTGTAGCCTTTGGAGATGATGCTGTCAACTAACCTCAGTGGGCAGGCAAAGATGGGAAAAAAAGCTGAGCTTCCTGTATTTCCATTCTTCTAAGACATTAGCTACCAGTGAGTGGATATCTGTACATACTTACTTTGTTTTAAAGGCAAGACCCTATTAGGAATGCAGCGGTTAAATTTCTACAAACTTACGGTTCGGAGAAAGTTCCCGTGCGTAAAGGCTGTGGTCATGATTTTTATAGGCTGGCCCAACAGTGACCCTTAAAAAAAAAGTTTGTGGATGGGTTTAACTGTCCCATTTTGCATTGCTCCAGCAGCAGGCCTATTCTCCACATTTATGCTAGACCGCTGATGAGGCCAGGAATTCTGCTGGCATAGTTAGGCTAGGTGGTTAGAGGACCAAGTGCTATGCTTCAATAGCTACCACATTTCAGGATCAGATGGTGCTTAAACCCAATGGGGCCTTTTAAAGGCACATACTTACCTAGTTATCGTAGTTGTCTCTGTAGGAGCTCCCAGAGTAACGGTCTCCATAGCCTCCCTGATTCCTGGAGGAAAAAGGCACAGAAGATTGATTTAGGCCACTGTTGGGCAAATCAACATTCTATGCATTATGCCAAAATGAGAAATAGAGCCTATATATGCAGGACAGAATTGCTTGTTTAGCCTCTATAATCTTTATTTGCTGCCAACTTAGACTAGCTATGCCAGTTTTGGACATGTCATTCATTCCATCACTGCATCTAATTAATATCTGAAGCTATAGGAAGGCAAAACTGCAACTACTTTACTGCTTCTGGGAGGCCTTCATTAAAGTTATGCAGGCTATACAGATCCTCACATCAGTTTATATTAGCTGGAGCAAAGCAACACAATGCACTAAGCTCAGTGGATTCTAAGGCAACTTAGTACATCTTTTTAACAGCCCCAAGTATGTAATTTTGCTCTTCTTTATACAAGTTACATGCACTTATCAGTCACTCTACTGTAATGAAGCCAACATACGTGTAACTGAAATAAACTCACAATCTTCCCATTTCCATCTTCCCATCCCCATCCTCTTGATTCCCTGTGCCTCTTTTGGATTGTAAGAACTTTGGGATAGGGACCCGTCAAACCCGTTCTTTGTAACGTTCCATGTAAACAGTGCTATATAATAATTATTCTATTGCAACAGGCAAAATAACACATTCATACCACATAGTACCGCACCCATTCCACTATGCATCATAAAATGTTGTAATCACAGTATCCACCTAAAAAGTGCCTCCTAAATTTTTGCATTCCTTAAGGGCAGAGAGAAGCCAGCTGGAAAGCAGAATTCTAAGTATCAATCCCTCCCCTTCCCACAAAAAAAGGCTACACCAAGCACGATGCACAAAGGATCCTGTAATTTGACCTTGGGATGAGCAGTAACTAGCCTAGGCAGGTCTATAGCCCTATGCTGTATTTAGCAGTCAGACTACATATGTGCGCCAAAGATTGCCTTACTATCCACAAGCGACAGTATGACGTTAACACTAGGAGAGCATTTTTTAAAAAACACTCAATATTCTCTCTACCCCACTGTAACATCCACAACTTCCATCTGCTGGGCTTACCTGCTGCCATAATAGTCTCTAGATCCACCATAGCCACCGCTTCTGTTGTCATAACGTCCACCTCCATATCCTCCACCTCCTGCGGCAAAGACATAAGGGCTTATTAAGCCTGATTGCTCCCAAGCAGCTAAGCAGTTAACCCTGAAGGGCACATGCCATGGTCAAGCTCACCCCTAGAGAATCCACGTCCACGCCCTCTGCCTCCAGAAGAGCCACGAGAAGATTTTCCAGCTTGGTCAACTCTGATCTGACGCCCATCCACAGACTTGGGGGGAAGAACAAGAGAAACTCAGAGCTTAACCAAGATGATGGTAATGATTATACCCTTCCACCTACTAGCACCGGAAAAGCAACAAGAGTCCCCCTAGCATACCTCCAAAGGTTTGATTATGTACGTGTTGAGCTCTCTGGATCCTTTGCAACTACAGAAGCAGGACAAACCCCTCCTCTGCCATATGCTACGTAATACCCAGGGAACAAATACAACCAGGAAATCTAACTTTTGGCTTTTCTGCAAGGTCCTACACTTTCTCCTTGAGCCAATCCCCCCCCCCCCCCCAAATCAAGGCTATACTAATAAATCTACTGGGTCGGGCAAACAGGTTGAGCCCTCTCTCAAAACATTTAGGCTGCAATCCTATAGTTATCTATATAGTTTTCTTTCTTGCCTTTTCAGAGTTCAGAAGCACATCAGGCAGCCACTCTACAGAGGATCACTTTAGCAATCCAAGAGCTGTAAATTAGGACAAAGGATTCAGGCAGCTTAGTGCTTACTGTGAACTACAGGAGGTACAACAGCACCCATAAAGGGTGTGGAGATACAAGATTTTGGTGTGGAAGATCAGAGCTAGCAACCTTCCAAACTCTAACAGTTGCGAAGGAGATGGATGGAACCAAGCATAAAATAAATGGTAAGCATCTCTGTGGGCATCACCTAAACTGCTTACCTCTCCATTCATGGCTCTCATGGCATCCTTGGCATCCTCAGGACGGCAATAAGTAATAAAGCCAAACCCCCTGGACCGCTGAGTCTCCCTGTCTTTCACCACAACCACTGGAGATAAAAAGGGTGCCAACCTTAGATCACAAATGTTCATGTCTCCATTTGTTACATACAAGTGATAAGTCACTGGTCCCTTTCTCTAGCCCCCAACTTAAGATTGTCAGCCAGACAGCTCGGAGGGCTACTACAACCACTCAGTCTTGGAAACAAGATGCAGGAATGAGTGTTCCATTTAAGGAATACAGAGGCTCCATTCAGAAATCATGCCAAACTATAGTTAAGAAAGCTTGCATCAACGGGGGGGGGGGGGGGGGGGCACCGACGACCCAATGATGACTGATTTCTAGATGCTCTCAGAAGGAAGAGAAGTGGGCTAAGAGGAAGAAACTGTGATAGAGAGCAAGCAGAATAGGACTGGGCAACTATCCTGAGCCTTTAGACTACTGTTTGGGGGAGGATTAGGACAATGGTTGGATGTATTTGGTGGGGTTAGGTAGGGAACAGATGGACTACTTTTAGAATGAGCTATGGGACTGATTGGTATGCTTTGCATTTTCAGCTAATTGGATGCATATTTAAACAAACTAAGATGGTATGTCACTTAACTGTATTACCAACTATAGTTGCTAATACACCAAGATAAAATGCATATTTCTCACACCTCGGAGAAAGCAACATGATGACAAAGGCCTTCTTTGTGGTGGCCCCCACTCTGTGGAACTCCCTCCCTAGGGAACTCCGCCATGCCCCCTCTTTAATGAGCTTCCACCACGAATTAAAAACATAGTTTTTCAGGCAGATATTTGGGGTGGGTTAGGGTATTTGTAGAAATATGTTGTTTTAATGTGAAAAGGTATTGTTTTAAACTGTTGTATTATAGTACATCGCCCAGAGTGGCCAGGTGATCAGCCAGATGGGCAATTAAGAAATTTAATAAATAAATAAACACATTGTACATAGCAAAATATACTATGTTGCCAGGCAGTACTTCAGAAGGGGGGGTGTAGGGTGGAATGTACATCAAATACTCCCTCACGTTAACAAAAAAAACCCCTGTGTATTCCAAACTAGCATGTCTCAGAGAAAGCTAAACTAGAATGTTCTCCCTCATGTGCTCATTTTGCATGTGCAGGAAGATTTTTCAAACATGAATGAGTATGCAAACCTCAGCTGCAAGCAACTACGGTCCCCCATTGCACAATAATGCAAGAAAGGTTTCTAAGATCTTATTCCAGACTCCTTTCTGCCTCAAACAGGGAGCGGATGCAAGACTGATGCCTTGGCCTAGGACTGAGAAGACTTGTGGCATATCTGGTTATAGCACGGTTCTGTCTATCTTAAAACATGTGATTGTGTGCAGTCACAAATCCATAAACCCAACCAGAAGTTGTAATATTAGCAAGCCTGACATCTTTCCTCACCTTCTGCAATGTCTCCATAGGGGGAGAACAACTGCTCCAGATTCTGCTCATTGGTGTCAAAACTGAGTCCTCCAATGAAGAGCTTTCCCTCATCCGATGCCATTATTCAAGTGATCTGTAGATAAATGGCCATTCGTTAGGTTTGGCAAGTACAGGGTTGGGAATAAAGAAGGACCACAGGCTACATTAGAGATTTACAAGTAGGAAAACATTAACAACCCTAATAGCCCATTCTCATTTCCTAGCAAAGTAAGGGGTTAAGAGATCACCATTATTCCTTGCCTTTCACTAGAACATGCAACAGCTCTTTTATGCCTGTTTCTTTCCTTCTGCCCTACTGGGTTAAACCACTGAATAATCTGGTGCAAAACCAGGTTTGATTTGGGGCTAAATCTTTCCCTTCCAGTTCTTCTTCAGCAGTGCCTGGCCCTTTAAGAAGAAAGGATTACCCACATGTTCTGTTGGCTTCCAGTACCCAGGCAGAGGTCCACTTTTGTGCCTGGAGCTTCCTCTTTTGTTTTACTATCAGTGTATTTCACACCTAATTGAGACCCATAATTATTTGCGCTAGTTTATGTTCCCCTGCCTGCCCTAAGGCTGACAAATGTGGAATTTGGAAGATTAGCTGTTTGGTTTTTGTATTTGCAGCTATGTATTACTTCAGAAGCAACAGACTGAAAAATACTTTTATGATGTAGTTTATTGCCAAGTTCCTTGTTTCTATTCATGTTTACTTGGAAGAAAATCTCAAGAGTTCAATGGTGCATATTCCAACAGAGCATGAGAGGAATGTAGCCATCTATGCATGTATACACAGAGGTATTGTTTTCAGTGGGTTAAACATGGACAGAACTGTAGCCTAACTGTAATACTATGCGCACTTATCCAAGAGTAAGGACCACTGAATACAATACATTACAAAGTAGGAATGCTACCTCCCCCCCCTTTCCTTAATACTTTAAATCTAGAGAAGCTGCTTTTATACTATTACTTTTCAAGGCATAAGATTACTTTAACAATATTTTTAAAATCTGCATGTGCAAAGTGTTGCAAGCTCGTAACTTCAGTGGATTTTCAAGGCTGTGTACATTGTTCAGCCTTCAGGGACAGAAAATCCTCAACATATCTAGCCAAACTTCTAAGTTGTGGTCAGTGCCTTTTATGGTATGGAGCGGTCTCCTTATGATGTAGTTACCTTTTACTGGAGATTCAAAACACACAAGTATGAGCCTGGGTGATACTTTTCTTCACCGGTCTAGAAATAACTAAGTAATATTGACCGAGAGGGTCACCATATATGCATGAGCCAGTAGCTATAATCAAGCAGGAGTGAATTAACCACAACTGTGTAGTTAACTTCATTGGTCAAGGATACTAAATCACAGTGCAAAGATAGAGAATTCCTGCCTCCCAGATCAAGAGTGACTACTTGAAGGTCTTCCTCACTTGCATCTGATCAAGTACTGGACAGACCTTGGGATGTGGTTCTGTGGCAGGAAGATCCTGAGAAGCATTGCCTCCCCCATTTTGTCAAAAGCCTGTTTCAGAAAACTGGGGTGGGGGTTCTATCCAAGGAACCACATCCACGTATGTCATACTTCTCTGATCTGAAAAGTGGATGGGTGAAGCTGCCTTTCACACCACCTGCAACCATGGTGCAATAATCTGAACCGGAGTTTAAGATGCCATTGTTATACATCACATTTTGTGTATGAGCTCCAATTATCTCTTCAGGTTTATAGCCTGTTTTACTCAGATGGATTCATTTCAAGTAAGGTATCTATAATCCCACAATTGCAAAGTACACATTATTCCATTTTACAGGGGGAACTAAAACTGAAATCCCACATGTATTTACTTAAACTAGGTATCACTTATATTAGCGAGACATACTTTCAAATAAAACATATATATAAGACTGGGCTGCATGTCCAATGAATTCAATCTAAGACACAACCTTTAGATCACGCTTCCCCAACCTGGTACCCTCCAGACATATTGAGACTACATGGCTAGAAAATACTAGAATTTGTAGTTCAACACATATAGAGATTACCAGGCTGGGGAAGGCTGCTTTCGACTATAAAGTTTGGAGGGTATAAGATACTTTGGTCAGTAGTTTTGGTAACATGGACAAGAACCTCGGCTTTTATCTGTCAGATGAACAAGGCGCGATATTACAATCTGGGCCGTGTATGAACATTTAAAATACCTGGGCCCTTAATTCATCATCATAATGAAATAAACTGTATCCTATGTTACCAAAGTAAGGACCGAGCGGGAGAAAGTATTGCTACAGCCTCTGACAGGCTAATGAAAACAGACAGGAATAGGGAGCTCCCCCCCCCCCGAATTCTCCCCCCCCACGTAAAATGGCCGCGAGCACGTGGTCTGAACAGAATGCGGGAAGGCGAGCGCAGCGCGCCTCACGTTCTTCGGAGGGGAACACAAACGGACATGCGCAAAAACAGCCCCGCTGCCGTCCCGCGCTCCGCCAACAGTCCTTGCGCACGCGCACTAAGTAGAGGGTTCCTCCTCTCCCGCCCCCGCATTATTCCGCTATTACAGCGTACTACGGCTAGAGCGCTCTTCTAACTTTCCTCCTCCTTTAGGGCAGTGTCCCCCTCCCCGGCCCGGTTCTATCCAGCGAGCACGCACCACCCGTTACGGAGGAGACAGCGAGAACGGGGTTTTAAAACTAGCGCATGCGCGCAGGGGCCGGCTCGTTCTTTATGGGCCACCGCAAACGCCATTTTGTGTAGCGTCTCTCCCTTCCTTCTCTCCCTTCCTCCTCCAGCATTCCCGGGTAAAAAGAACGCTTCCCCCCCGATTCTTCTCCCCTACAGTCGACCCAGGATTCCTCCCCGACACTACTACAACGGCCTGGGCGCCCTGGGAGCAAAAGCACTCACCAAAACCGGTCTTGGAGCGAGAGATGCGCGGAGAGCCGTTAGCCACTGAGGCAGGAGGGTATCGCGATGGCGGCAAGAGAGAGACAAGCGAGGAGAATGAAAGCGAGGCTGCGCTTAAGCCACGCCCACCACGCGGCTCCGGAGCGGGGATTGGCTGGAGGGGCAAAGGGCGGGGCGAGCCACAATAGCGGCCACGCCCATCCCTCGTCAGAGGCGAGCTGGGCCGGGAGCCGGGCGCGCCTCGCCTCAGTCCCCATTCATCTTCCCCGTCCCCGTTTCTCCCTCCCCTGCCGCGCAGCGCGCGCCCCTCCTCGGTTCCGTTCAAAGATAACCGACAAAAGCTGCAGCCCTGTCGACGCCGACTTGCGAGTATTTCCTGCTGATCCCAGTGGGACTTCCTTCCGCGCAAGCATGCATGGAAGCAGGCCTGCGCCGACGCAGATGGGAAGCCGGGGAGCGGTAGAATGGGAGGCCGGCCGTGGAATCCGGGCCATCTCCTATGCGGCCTGGCCATTCTCCCTCTCCCCGGCTTGCATAGAAGAGGCCCCGGGGTCCGCGGCTGGCTCCAGGATCCCTTCGACCCGTGCACTGTGAGGGAAAGGCCTTCAGAGCGCTTCTTTTTTTTAAAGGCACACCCCTCTGCCATCCTATATTCGAGAAGCTAACTGTCCCAAGAGAATCGAGGAAAACAGCTGAGCCGAGTCAGAATCCTGCTCAGTAGTTCTGAAGACCAGGAGCGGCCTTAACTTTTAAGACAACTTGCAGCCTCCGTCTTATGAATTGAGACTACTTTTCACAGGTGTTATGAAGCTAAATGATAATTTGCTAATCATGCTTAACTTCAGAAAGGTTGGCCTTTGCACTGCTTGCACGTGTAGGAGTCCCTATTAAAGTAGTTGGTACACTTAAGTTCTAACAGGCTCATCTGTGAGGAATCCATAGGTGGGTGCGCACACACACTGGGCAGCTGATGTAAACAATGAGCAAGTTTTCAAGTTACTCAAAACTCATTAGGGGAGACCCCCCCTCAGAAGCTTGCATACTTCTTGAAAGGCTCAACACGCATCCAGGAAGTAGCAGTGAAAACGATCGCTTAACACAAGGTTCTTGAAAAAAACATGCATGACTTTTATGCGTATTTAAACTAACCCATACTATTTTATCAGTACCTGCACTGCATGGATTAGTGTGTTAGCAGGTATGAAATCAGAAGTAATGGCAGGACCTTCTTCCACCATGGTTTGGATACACCCTTGCAAACAACTATAACAGAACACTCCATGTGCAAATAAGATCTACTGCATAGAGATCTTTCATATACTAGATCTTCTGCATATGCATTTACTATATTATCCTTTGCCCTGTGTGGCAATAAAACATTGCATTCCATCAGTCAGAGGAAGTTGACACAGTACACCTATAGCAATTTAAGGCATTTTGAGTGTTTTTCCATCAAATTCAGTCACCTTGCCAAGTTCCCACAAGGCAGGTAACAGAATGCTGGAGATCAAAGCCACACTTAAAGGTGAAATACAGGAAGTGTGATGTACTAAAATGTGTCAAGTAGAAGTGTGAGTTGAAACCTGAACTCTCACCAGTTTTAAGTATTACACAGCAAAACTTTTTCCACAAAAGCTCCTTCTAATAAATGTTAACAGGTGAAATCTTTTGGGGAGCCTCTGTTCAAGAGACAATAGTGCCTCTCACATGTAGGATATGAAACATTACATGCTGGATTCAGATATTCAACCTTCCTCCCCACAAGACATGGATCAGAAGCTATCTGTACCCCTCTAGCAGGCCCAAGGTTTAGCTACTTCCAAAGCAAAGTTATGGAAAGGGGGTAGGTAAAGATCACAGAACAATGCTGGGGGTTTACTAATAATGCAAGGCAGTTCTTTGTACACAAGCCTCTGGCTTTCAGATAACTCTTCCCTCCCATTTGATTCACATCTTCACTGCAGGGACACAGGTGAAGTCTGCAAACAAGCTCAGAGGATGGCAGGCTGGAGATCCCCAATTTCAGGTTCTAGGTGTGACAGCAACAGGGACTATTGCAGTGCTTAATGCAAAAGGGTAGCTTACTTCAGTTGATGTCCCCCTTCATTGTTGCTTACAGCAATAGGAAGATCTTTTTCAGGAGTGATTAGATTTTAATGTGACCCTCCAAATTCACAAGTAGAAAATCAGACATGTAACCACTTATAAAACGTAACTCATGCAAGGGATGCTTAAAGCCCCCAAAGCATTTAGATTTTACCATTAAATATTCTGTACCTCTTGTACTGAAGATGTAGAATGGCAGGAAATACAACACTAAGCCAGCGACTGTTCCATCACAGTTTTATTAGAAGCTATACTATGTTGACAGCTTAAGTCCAAAATGGCATGGGGCATGCAGAATATCTTCTTTCAATACCTGCATTACTCTTAGAGCTTTAGAGCATTGTTATGACTTTATACACATTCGCCTATTGCAGGATTCTTCCCATTACAAACTTAACATGTTTTAACCCCAGCATGGTACATACATATCCCAGCTATGACCCACCATTCTCATACAATTTCAAAAGGTGCTGGTCCACATGAATGGATATCTGCAATTATCAACATTCAGCAAGCTGCTGGGACACTCTTCCCAATTTTCACTTGGATCATTGGTCCAAACTATGATCACTGTGTTAGCTAAATGCCCTTCTGATAAGTAGTTATATTCCAACAGCACTGCATGCAGAACCCAATGGCAGTCCGTAATTGTTCTGTTACATTGCCACGGTGTTACATCAGTCCTGACAGAAGTCAATTCCAGTAGCGCCACCAACCTGATATGGAATGTAAGAAATTGAGTTAGCATACTGAACTAAGACACTGGTTAAGTGCAAAGCAAGTTAACTATTAACACAGCTTGTGCTGAAGGCTTTTGTGCAGAAGTCTTGCCCAAAATGCAAAGCCCCCCTTCAGGTACATCTACACAATTTTCTTTAAACAAACCTGTCAGGCTGAGCTGGTGTCTCCACAAGAGGCATCTTCCTCTTGCCCACTTGTCACGTATTTCAGCAGTTATAGGAAGACCTGAAAAAAGGAACTGCTGGTCAGTTGTTATACAGGCTGCCCCCAGATACCTTAAGACAGGATTTGAGCACAGCAGTGCTAGTTTCTAGTTGCAGGAATCTTAGCTTATTTTTCTACAGCATTTCCCATTGAGCGATTTTTAAAAAAACATTTGCTTCTGTGACATGCCCCAAAATTATTACATCTGTTAGTGCACCAGAAGCATCATATGGAAGATGGGCCACCACTTACCCTACACCACTTGAAAGTGGTGTAGGGTTTCTCCAACCAAGAAACTGTAGGGAAGGAGTTACACTCTGCACATGACCACTGAAATTGAATACCAATTTACTAGCATCAGGCTCTTGTCCTGTCCCTCACAATGGAGGTTTATCTTCCATCTAGTCTTGCATGAGGACCATCTGCTTAAACTGTAGTGGGTATGATACTAAGGGTGACTGAAGACTTGATATTATGCTGAGGGAGAAACCCTGCTTACTTCATAGCATGGATTCAGGATCCCAACTGAAGCAGTCACGGCCTATTCTAGTACTTCATTGCAGGATCAACTGGCCAGTGCTTACTCTTTCAGGACAGAGTAGCCATCATCATCTCTCACCTGCCAAAAAGAAGTCAGTGTCACTTAACACAAGTTCATTCAAATTCTCATTATATTCAGATTATACTGGCCTAACAGGATACTCCAAGCCTAGGTGATGTTGTTCACCTAGCCCTCAGGAGACTCCCCAAGTTAATGATCAGATTTTTTCTCCCATAATTAGATCCTTGTCCAAAACCACATACTAAGAAATGGAAAAGTTGCTTTATGAAGTGGGAACAAAAGCCTCCCACACACCCAAACCATGCTGCACTGGGAAAGACCTTTCCAAGTAACAGTGCGAGGTCCACACAAGGTACGATTACAAGATATTGGACAAAACTGACAGCAGAGACAGCTGGATGAATCTGAGTATTGTTTAGCTGACTGCCTTCCCCTTTTGAAAGTAGGATCTCAAGTCGCAGGAGCCAGGCAGGCCCTCCCCCCAGGATAAAAACATAGTAGCAGATTCAGTCCAAGTTCTCCTGGGGTCCAAGGAGACCCCAGACTTGTCCAGTAAGTTTGTCAAAAGCAAGAACCAGTGGTTTGCTGTAGCCACAAGAATGGAGCTCTGTGGGAGAGAAGATGCAGACATGAGCAAAAGAGTTACCTCGAAATACAGGACTATTTCCACAAATGAACTAGCCAAGAGCAGCTTTCGTCTCACATGGATCGCACTGAAGGAGGCACAACACACTTCGGGGTCTCCAAGGACACTGGCTTCCACACGCTAGCAGAGAATTCTCACAGTGTAAGAACAGGACAGAGCTAACTACAGGTAGGCCCATCTAGGCACCATCATCACTTCAGCCCTAACCCTGAACAAAGCCTCAGGCCCCCCAATTTGAAGAGCTTCCTTCTCCACCAACTCATCTAGCAAAATCAATTTTTTCCAAACCAAGTAGGACACATCCTACTTTTAAGAGTATTTGTACAAGTGAGGCAGGTTCCTTCCCATGTCTTCCTCCCTAGCAACAGCAATACTAAAGTGTGTTACAATTGTAGCAAGAGGTACCAGGCCTTTATTCATTACTTATTTGAACGTTTAGGAGTTGAGACATTACAAAGTCTAGTGTTAGCATACAGCACAAGGTGCATTCCTACCACACAAATTTGTGCTTAGCATCCTGTATCTTGTTCCATCTATGGCAGTATCAACTCCCAAACAGAAATGATTTGCCTTTAAGAATCAAGGCTCAGTTACAGAACTACTTCCCTGGCAAGCTACAAAACCCAAGGTTTTTAGGTACCACTGCGTTAAGGAACTCACTTACATTTGTAATGACTCCAGAGCTATTTCACCACCACCAGTCCCTGGGCTGTGAAACTGTTTCAGCCCCTACCCACTTATGAGTAAACATTTGTTTCCTCAGGATAGCACTGCAATGTTGATACTGACACCTCCAAACATTCTAGGGAATGAGAAGCATTGGCTGATGCAAATTTGAGTTATATTTAGAATCCAAGAGTTGTTTGATACAAAGTTACATAGATACTTGCAAGATGCTTCTACAGATTATGGCATCAGGTCATGCTAGAATATCCCTTAACCAACCAGTTTGAACAGGAGCAGACCAGGTTTTCAATTGATCTGCCCTGTGTTGCCCAGTTTTCCTGTTTTCATCTCACATCAACTTTTTGAAGTACTGGTGTATATCAAACTCATTACCTGGGCAATTTACCCCAAGGTGAGGCCCCAAATGCTTTTTGCTTACTTGCCACTAAGCTATCCAAGTTGTGCGGTGCAATGTGATGTCAAACGTCAAGAGCAGAGAATTGTTTCAGATGGGATTTTAATGGGCTTCGTAAAGCCAAAAACTCAGTACAGGAACTTCCTTATCCACTTCAAATACAATGTCAATTGAATTATGCATGTTTCTTCCAGTAAAAAAAGGACAATATAAACAAACATTTTCAAGAACCTCTCAAAGCATTTAATTCGAGTTCTGGGTTTACTTTACAGTAAAATAGCTTTTACTAATGACCAACGTGAATCATTTAACTCTTTAGTAATACCAAGGTGGTTTGCCTTTGTCACCCTCCCTTGCTATGCTAAGAGTTGAACTTTTAAGTGCATTGCACTTTTCCGAAAAAGTTTGCTCAGCTTCCAGCAGTTTTAAATTGTAGGGCCCTACGTATCAAGTTAAAAGAAACCTTGGATTGAGAAAGCAAGACAAATAAAACTGGATTTCAAAAATGCTTAAAAACCACTCTTGAAAAAAACCAACTCTTGAGCAAAGTCTAAACAGGCCATCTTGCAGAGGAAGCTTTCAGGCTGCATGTGACAAAAGCTATATAGGGGAAGATACAAGTAGGTAACTAAACAAGATTCAGCGAAGCTCCAAAAATCTTTATAAATACGGCCATTGGAAGGACGATCTTGATTCAGGAAGGATTTTTACTCGGTGTGAGCTGAGGACAAGAAGCAGGTACAATCATAAAGGCACAAGCACATGGACATGTTGCAGCATTTCACCACTCCTAGACTTTTTAGATTAGTGTTGCTAGGAATCTCAGGCCCTCCCCCAGTTAGCACTCTTGACAACTTTGCAATTTGAAGTTAAAAAGAGCTCTTTAAGGTCCAACATGCATTTAAGTTACTTATCAGTAATGTGAATGGAGGCCTGCAATGTTTTGATTTGAGTCAGTGGCAGATATGCGGAAAGAACATCTTTGATACTAACAACTCAGTAGGGAGCTGTAGTTTCTGCCGCTACCCAGTGTAAGTCGGAACACTGAAAGTGTAAGGGCATATTGACAAGGCAG
The DNA here is from genome assembly GCF_057233095.1 of Heloderma suspectum. Lineage (NCBI taxonomy): Eukaryota > Metazoa > Chordata > Lepidosauria > Squamata > Helodermatidae > Heloderma > Heloderma suspectum. The sequence continues at coordinate 174,696,592 of NC_139459.1, forward strand.
CATTTTTAATCCCTTCCCAAGACCCACTTACCTCAGTTGTCATAGTTGTCTCTGTAAGAGCCTCCTGAGGAGTAGCGGTCATTATAGCCTCCCTGACTTCTGAAAACAAAGCACTTGTGTTTTACATCTGCTCAATGAAACTGAACTGTAAAGCAGAGCACTCCACCACAATTACCTGCTGTAGTCCCGAGAACCACTGTAGCCCCCACTTCGGTTGTCGTAGCGTCCACCGTAGCTTCTGTCTCCGCCACCTGTAGTGGAAAAAGTTGTTTCAGTGACAGCTAAACCACCAGCAACCCAACCTTCCCTCCAATGCATGAAAATATTGTCACCATCTCCTTATACTCACCTCGGGAATAGCCACGGCCTCGCCCCCTGCCTCCAAAGTAGCCTCCTCTGGATCCACGGGAAGATTTCCCTGCATGGTCAACTCTGATCTGGCGCCCGTCTACAGACTGATGATGAATAAGTGCTTTAATTATGATGGTCACCTGATTAAACCTTCACAATCTAATTTTTTGGCCTTTACAATTACACAAATTCTGTGCAATCTTCAATATAGAATAGAAAATCAAGACAACTAGTTTCAACTGCTTGAAATTTGAACTTCTGCTACAGAGCCCCTCTGAATTCCTTAATTTTAGGCTATTTCTTCTGTTCCCCAACCCTACATGGACAAGGATGGTGAACTGTCTTCAATCTGAAATCCCCTATCCTGAACTCCTTTTGAAATGTACATGCAATGAGAAGCTAGTCTTATTAGAGCTTGTACATTCCGTATCACACTGAGACACTTTGAAAGTCCCCTTCCTGGTGAAGAGATCAATATTCTTTAAAAACTGGGAATTCTTTTGAGAAACTCAATTAGAGAAAGGAGCCAGGTATTTACAGGTGGGTGGGTGGGTGGGGGAGAGAGAGGGTGAGTAATCCTGAAAAAGCAAGTGGTAGACAACCTGCAAGAGCAACTTGTCTAAAATGTGAAGGGGTTGGTGGAAATGCAGCCTAATTAAAACTGCCTTCCCAACATGGTGTGGTTTTGGACTACAACTTCCAGCATTCCTGACCATTGGCCATGCCAGCAGAAACTAATGGGAGTTGAAGTCCAAAAGATCTGAAGGGCACCAAGGTTGGAGAAGGCTGCAATAACAGCTCCTTGAGAGTACACAGCTAAGGGCTCAGGTCAGCAAGAAGCCTCTGAAAGGAAAAGGGGGAAAAATTATTTATTATGCTTTATGTTTTTATTGTGATGCGATGTAAACGTGCCATACGATATATAAAAAAGGGGCAGAAGTGCCACAGGGATGCAGGTAACCACTCTAACAAGTTAGGACACAGCCGTGAGACTAATATGAACCATGAGCAACTCCAGGAGAGGCAGTTCAGATGGGACCATGGAATGAAGCCCCATACCAGTTTTGTCTTTTACAAACATGGCTGTCTCTCTTCAGCAATACATTGGGTAGGTTGATGGCACTTTATCACTCAACTCTTAAAGAGGCCAAGGACAAGCCTAGTGAGCACATGTTCATTTAGATGACACATGTACACTCTGCAATACCCCTCTCCCATTGTCTATTGGGTTACACATTGCAAGTAAGAAAAAATAGCTTGCTTATGTAATTCTTGTTTAGAGAAAATTTTAAGATCAAAAATCGATACTGCAGTAATTATTTTCATGCCCAGGACCATGTTATCCCTTTGTCTCATGTGTTTAAAGCAGCCACAACACAGCAGGCACGGAGCAATTTCTAAATTTCTCACCTCTCCATTCATGGCTCTCATGGCATCTGACGCATGTTCTGGATTGGCAAAGGTGATAAAGCCAAAGCCTCTTGATCTCTGGGTCTCTTTGTCTTTGATCACAACAACTAGGAACACAAGAGAAAGCAGGAAACGTTATCCAGCTCCTTACACTGAGCTGAAAATCAACTCCCTCCCCTCATCTAACCAAAGATACTTGCCTTCAGAAATGGGACCAAAAGAGCTGAAATGCTGCTCCAGGCCTTGTTCATCAGTATCAAAATTTAGTCCCCCAACAAACAGCTTTCCTTCTTCAGAAGACATGATGGTGTTAGGAGTCTGAAGCACAGAAATACAGAAATAGTACAGATCAGTAACAGGAGATATAGTGTTGAATTATTCCCTTATGAGAGCATGAGGAAAAGCCCCCGTTGTTGTGCTAAAGGAGAATTAGCAAGTGCAGTTGAAGACAACCTAGCACATCAAATTCTTGATACATTTTAAAGGCTATATATCCTTATATATCCTTCCCCACTACTTTCAGTACTGTTGGTCAGACCGTTTCTACGGGGAGTAATCATCTTTCATGGGACGCCACAACGCCTACTTTAACACAACCTGGATGGAGGTTTATGCCGCCTCTTCGAAACTCACAGCGGCAGCCCCCTCAGAATTCGAGTCCGCTCCGAACGAGGGATGTTAGCTTATTCCTCCAAGACGCCACGGAAGACTGTCCCAGACCCCCATTCTTCCGCCCCAAAAGGCGCTGCTCAAGCTATCGCCTCGCTTCCTGCAGCTACCTACAAGCTTTGGTTCACGTCGCCTTAGAGGAGGCGGCCTTAGGACACGCCCCCGCCCCGCTTCCTACCTTACTAGCCAGAAAGCCGAAACTACCAGCTCCCCGGGGCAAGGCAGCGCAAGGCCGCGGCGTGGGGAGAGAGGAAGGAAAGAGCGCTTCTTCCTCCCCGCCTCAAGGCCGGCCTCCATTTCCCCGCCTCAAGCGCCATCTTGTTAACCCCCAGCTCAGACAAGAGGGGCATCAGGAGAGCCAAAGATGGCGGCGGCTGCATGGCCTCGCGCCCTGCGCGCGGAATTCTTCGCGCGCACCCGATGGAGCCGCTTCACCCCTTCTTCTTCCTCCTCCTCCTCCTCCCGCTCCCACTCCACACACTACAGAACCCCTCCACACATGCGCGCACTTCCTTTCGCAGCTCGAGGAACAGCGCGGATCCTCGCCGCATGCGCACACCACTCGCACCCTGAAGGCCGCCCCAAGAACGCGCGTGCGCTTTCAAGCCGCGTTGGAGCGCTCGCGCCCCCTTCCCTCTTTCCTTACGCCGTCACTATCAAAGAACGGCTGCCGCCATCACTTTCGCACGAGACTTAGCAGCAAGATTCAAAGAACCCTTCACCGCCGCAACAACAAAAGCCAAAGCCCGCTATTTCTAGCTTACCAAGAGATGTTTTCCGGGCTGGAGCAGCTGAAAATGCGGCCGAGGCACCGCCCGCTCGACGCTTATATGGAGGCCCGCCCACCACATGTGATCACGTGACGTCCGCCGTGCCTTTCTATGGGCATAGGTGACTACGCATGCGCCCCTGAATAGACGCGGCTCTGAGACGCTAGAGCGTTCACTGGGACATCCGGGTATTTAGTCAGCTTTCTCCCTCCAAAAAGATGTGTAGCATCCGGGTCCTTCCTGCGCTCATACAGGCTTCCGCCTTATCATCACCAATTTCTCACAAAGAGAAATATATATTTTAATTATGTTCCGCACAGCCCTCACTTCCGGTTCCGATTGGATTTCTCTGTATGCGGTCCAGGAGAGGTGGAAATGCATATGGAGGAGGAAAAACGAGAATGTAAATAAAACAGAGTCTCCCTCCCTTTGAAATAATCACAATTTAGCTCTCTGGGGGGGGGGGGCATCTTCCTTGGCAGTTGGAAGAAGGGGGGAAGAAGGTGGGGGATGGCGCTCAGGGGAAAAAGGATACTTGGGCTGATCTGGGTATGGGAAGGAAGACAAAACAGGGAACTTAAAAGCAGGCATTTGGCAGACGTTCTTAATTTGTTTTGTTTTAATTGAGAGTTACAAAGAAGTTTGGAAATTCAATGATCCTCTCCCTTTCCCCTTCCAAGCAATGCATTTGGCCCGCTAGTCAAACCGCCCGTTCTGCCAGAAAGACGCGAAAGGAGAGCTTGTAATTAATTGTTGGGCAATCAGAAGGAAACAAAAAGAGAAGTGCGTATCCGGCCAGAAAAGGGAAAGGATCCTGTTGAACAGATAAAAGATCTGCCTTTCCAGAAAAGAAAGGTGTCCGCCCTATTTAACTTTTTAATTATTTATTTATTGGCACGATTGTTTCAAAGCACTGCAACGCAAGGGAGCCTCTGCCAGCAGCGTGATCCTATCTATACGTGTCAACTCAAATGGAAACCCCATCGAGATCACACACAATAGGGAGTAAGCCTCATTGGACACAGGGGGAATTCCTTCCGAGTAAATGTGCATAGGCTTGAGCTATTACTTGACTTCTTCTGTCAATTTCCTATGTATTTGTCTCCTCCGTGAAAGATTCTACCAGCCGCAAAGGGAAACAGAACCGCCGCTATGCAACCATTAAAACGGGTCTTTTTGTATTCCGAATTTAAAACGACAACCGGGACCTATTCAATTCCTACCCGCGTTACGTGACCATCTTGAGATTTACAGCAGAGAGCCGCTTTTAGGAGGGTGCTGCTGCGCAGGAGTTTCGCCACACGCACCCACCTCCCCTTGCGATGCCATACTGCCTGATTCCACGCACGTTTGCTTGGGGCCAGATCGGACATTACTTTAAATCTGTGTCTAGCAGCCCGCCTTTTTTCTTTACTCTAGAGTAGCTATAGAGGTGCCGATCCGGGTTAGGATCTTAGCGTGGCAGGTGGGTGAGGGGTTATGATCCCTATCGGGCCCCCAGCACTTACTGTAGAGTAAAAAAGGCGTGCTTGCTGGACACGGATTTAAAGTAATCTTTCTTTTGGCCCTTAGAAGCAAGTCCTACTGGAAAAAACGGGGTTTGCTCAGTCAGTTCAGGACTGCAACCCTGTGAGCTGTTCCACTGAGGTTTTCTCTTACCCCCGAGTAAATGTACATAAAGGAATAAACCCCATTGAACACAGCGGAAATCCCTTCCGAGTGAACATGCATGAGATTGCAGGGTAAAACTGTTTTAAGTTTTTAAGATGCCACAATACTTTTTGTGTGTTTGCTGTAGTGGACTTAAATGGGTAGCCCTCCCATCAGCCATAGCCAGAGATGAGGGATGATGGGAGTTGTAGGCCAAAACATCTGGAGGGCCTCAAGTTGCCTACCCCTGGCAGCCTTGGAAAGGGCTTTATCTTCCCACAGAGTGGGGATGGCAGAGGTGCACAGCTCATAAAAATATAACACAGATGTGACAATAGGGGTGCTTTTGTGTAGTCAACATCCCGTAATCTCGCACCAAGGACCACTGTTTGAGCCCCCACCCCTTCTGCATACTGTTACCCATCACTGAAGGTTCTTCTCCATCTGTTATATGCTGTATTTACACTGGAAAAAAATGGCACCAGTTTAAAAAATGTTTGCTGTTTTGGGGTACAGCAGAAACAGAATTGCCTTACTACATGTTATCAACAGTCCACAATTATTTTCAGGCCACTAAGTATATGAAATGGCAGGCTGTGCACCACACAATTTGTTCATGTGCAGATTTTTAGAAGCAGGCCCACTTGAGATCAGGAGCATGCGTTTCAACAGTTTCTATTTACAAGGGGCAGTCCTTATTTTTCTCATACCTGTTCCTGGAAAATACACTGTCCATATTTTGCCTTTGGGGGATGGCTTTGCAAAATTGTATTAATATGCACGCACACATGCACACACTTCAAATTTTATCTCCCCCCAACTCCAAAATATCTAGAAGTTAATAGTGCAAATCTGACGTATGTCTAGTCAGAAGTAAACCCCACTGAGTTCAATGGGACTTAATCCCAGGTAACTGTGCATAGGATTGCAGTCGAATAGTACTTTCCTATATATGTCTACCCAGATGTAAGTCCCCTTAAGTTAAATGGAGCTTACTCCCAGTTACGTGGGTGTGGGATTGCAGTCTAAATCTCTAAGTAGGTAGGTGGATGTATCTGGACATGCATTCATTTAAGGTGCATGCATGCAAATGCATATATATATATAGACATAAAATCCCAGTGCACTGCTTTCCTTCCATCTTTTCCCTCCTCAGATAATTGATGTTGATGCTGAATGTGTTTCAGTTGCAGTAGAGCTGTAATATGAACCAGATCTATTGTGACATTAAGCATTCCTCAAAACACTACTGTTGTTCGTTTTTTTAAAAATGAAACCCCCCAAACTGACATAGCCTGCTTTGTTGTTTCAGAAGTCTGGTTAATGGGCAGGATCACCCTGAGGCAGTGACTAAGTTTGGACAACATGCCATGGTTGTAGGTTATTTAACCCATGACAAGCCATAGCACCTGCAGGCGTCAGGTTGCATATACAGCCCCCACTCGGGGGTTGTCATATTGTGCGAACACGGCGAGCATGGGTTATGCCTTGTGTAACCCTAAAACTATGGGGGGGTTACATATTCAAAGTGGTGGCCACACGTGCCCCACATGCACCGCAGCCACACTGTGGGTGGGCTGTCGTGTTGTGCAAACAACCACAGTGATTCACGGTGTTACACTTGAGGTGTGCCGCTAATACATAAGAGTGTCCCTAGTTTCATTTGTGAAATGTTGGAGGGTATACAAACCCACCCACCCTACTCAGATCTTTAACTTCAATACTTGCAGGGGTGAAGTGGAAGAGAAGCTGAAGCTGAAAAATGATCCAGCCTTCCCCAACCTTGTGCCTTCCAGATGTGCTAGATTACATCTCTCATCTTCCCCAGCCAGTATGGCACATGGTTTTTGGACTGCATCCTGGGAAATACAGGTATGCAAGATTTCCCCTTGTTTCTTTTTAAAATTAAAGATTGCATTCATTTCATTATTCATTTGTACAAATCACATTTGTTACATTTATGTTTGTTTCGCTATTCACACTTGTCTTTGTATCTTTTGTGTTTGGGGGGGGGGTGTTCTCCACCCTCCCATTTTTGTTGCTATTGCCTGTGCAGTGGTGGCAGCAGAGCTGATTTTGGCATTTCTTCCTGGCAGTCACCATCCCCACTCCAATATCCCAGCCATTGCAAAAGAAAACAGGTATCTGCCACCCACAAAATGGTGACCCCTGCAGGCAGCTGACACTCTTTTTTTGTTTTGTCAGAATGCCCTGGAAAGATGCAACATCTGGGGTATTCTAGGAAAAGAAATGGCAGCTACCAAGAACGCCTGTTGAATTCAGCACCTGCCACCATCAGTGCTGCTAGAGATACGTAATCCCCAGCCCTGAAAGATACGAATGGGAGTTTAAAAACACACACACATCCATTTGTACCTCTGTGCATTCATCTCAGAACAACCGAAAACTGAAGTGATTGGATGCTATTTGGTTCAGTTTGTCATTCTGCCTGAAACAAATGCACAGCCCTACCAGGAGTCCTTGAGGTTCATTAGTCAGGGGTTCCTCAACACGACCAGCAATGGTGGGCAAGCTTTCCTGAAAGACAGCTTGCCCACCATTCCTGATATGTGGGCAAGCTGTCTTTCAGGAAAGTTTGGCCATCATTGTCAGTTGCTGTGCAGACACTGAGGAGTTTGGGGGTTGTTCTAGGTTGCATTCTAGGTTATTCATGTGGGGGGAATAAGGCTTAACAGGCCTGACCAGCATTTTGTGTGAGCTGAATGCACAGTCTAGAATCCTCTGAGAGAAGCAGAGGAGTTCTGTGGCAAATGTGCAGGCATTCCTCAGCAGATAAGTTGACATGGAGTTGCCAGAGGTAGCTATGTGTTGCCTTGTGAGTGGTAGTGGTTTCATCTGCCCTATATGCCAGTGGTCCTCAACCTTTTTGGGCCAGTGAGCACATCTGGAATTTTGAGAGAGTCACATGAGCACTCTCACAAAATGGCTGCCATGGGGAGGGCACCATTCATAAAATGGCTGCTGTGGTTGGTGCAGCCAGTCACGCGCATTTCCCAGAAAGCAAAGTGGCAAGACTAAAAGAAAAGTAACTTTCCCAAGTTCCTAAGTACAAGGCAGAGGTGGGGTCTGAGCTCCAAAACACAAATACACTCTTTTCAAGCCAAATAAAGATGTCAGAGGAGGGTATCGTTTCATTTTGCAGCCTGCCAGCCTCCCAGTTAATTTTTTAATTTAAAAAAATTATAAGAAAAAATAAAAGTCAGGAGGGGCAGGGAGCCTGGTAGATGCCCAGAGAGATCTCTGTGGGGACATCGGTGGCCAGGGGCACTACGTTGGAGATCCTAGCTGTACACCCTTACTCCAAAGTTCATCACTGGTAGAGTCAAGCCCATGAAGCATAACTGTTCATTGAAAACCCGGCTGATAGAATAAACAAGACAATGAGATACATCTTTGGGTAGCTTTATGACCATCTCCCCTGTGCTGTGTTGCTGGATCCTACTCATTCCCTGCAGGCAAAGAGCTGTTAGTTCCAGTGAGTGCTAGGGTCGAGATTCAGAGAGATCATGGCAGGTGGTGGAGCAGCTGTGGGGGAACCAATGGTACGCAATGGGCTGTACCAGTCTTCATGCGTACGGGAGGTTTGAGGGTGGTGGGAAACGGGGCAAGGGAACTGGGCAGAGGTCCCAGAGGGAGGCGGGGGTGGCAGAGTGTAGGTGGAAGGGAAGCGGGGCAGGTGATGTGACCCAAGGGTGGGGGGATATTGGTATTGTCGGGGTGGAGTTGCAGGCATGGGACAGGCAGAGAAGACGCTGGGGCTGCCTGGTTTCAGCAGGGTCCGTTCCTGCTTTCGTTGCTTTGCCCGCCTGTTCTGGAACCAAACCTGTCAAGGATAGAGAAAATGCATATTGTGAATGATATGCCTAGGGCAAGGTATTTTAACAGGTTTGGTTACATAACAGAACAGAATTGTCCCTGACAAAAATATAAGTTGGCCATCCCAGCCTTACGGGATTACCAAGAATATGCCCATGAGCAGGAAGGAGCTGAGATGGACATCAGCAGAAGGCCAGAAATTCGGTGATAAGTTTGTAGGGAGTATTGGGTTGGACAAATTATACTTTGTTTAGAAAAATATACAACAGGAATCATGGACACAACCAACAAAAGGCAGTGTTGGTATTGCTCATTTATGAATATGGACTTGAGCACGCTCCGGGAGAGAGCGCAGGACAGGAAGGCCTGGCATGCTGTGGTCCATGGGGTCACGAAGAGTCGGACACGACTGAACGACTGAACAACAATGTTGCAGGTAGATAGAACTGAATTGTGGGAAATGTGAGGGGCCAAGCAGGGTTTCTTAGAAACTGCCCGCATTTTGCACACTCAGCTGGTTCTTTGGCAAATAGTTTTGTAAAAATCAGGGGGGGAAATGTCATTGGCTGCCAACACTCCAAATAGGCTTTTCATTTTATCCTCTTTGGAGGTGTCTCAGTTTCTCATAGAGGACCAAGATATCGCTTTACCAGTAACTCATGAGCATTTAAGTGTAAATAGATGCCAGCCGTCAAATCCGTAGGCCCATTAATGCGGTTAATAAGATACTGGTTTATTGCTAGGAAATTAATTCAGTTGGAATTCAGAACATCAGAGGAAAGAATGTGGTTCCCAACTTGGCTAAAAAGAAAACTTTTTTTGTCCTATGATGATATAAAGCAGAGTGTTGAATCGCGGGCCTTTGGGCCAATCCAGCCTGCCTGGAGGGCCAATCCCAATCCAGATGGCCTCAGCCCCTTCCCCTGGCCCCACCCCTTTTCCCTCAATGACCAATCGTTTGGTGATTTCCTGACTTTTGTGCAGTTTTCCCCCATTAGAAAAGGTTGAAATGAGGCTCTCCTAAGTCTTAGTTACTAGCAGGAAGAGCTCTAAGCTACAATAGGCTGGTATTCTTGGCCCCGCCCCTTTTGCCTTTGGCCCTGCCCACCACTGGAATGGGGCCCCTTGGAGCTTCTCCAAAATGGCCTTGTGCAGGCCATTTTTAATTAGTCCCATGTTCTCTGGGCTCTATGGATCAGGTACCTGAATGCGAGCCTCATTGAGTTTGGTAGCCCTGGCCAGCTCCTCCCGGCAGTAAATGTCAGGGTAGTGATTTTTTGCAAATGCTTCCTCCAGCTGGTCCAGCTGGTCCTGGCTGAAGGTAGTCCGGTGCCGTCGACGGGTGGGGGTGGCAGCTGTGTGCAGGCTGGAAGGGGCAGAGGGAGAGAGCAATGAGCCCCCTGCCAGTCCCGGTAGATTGGGAAACTTCTTGTAGAGGGGAACTTCAATATCTGAAAGGAAACAAGGGGATCCACTGATACCTCTGTGTTCTGACACCAAAGTTACCTATATCCACATTTTGAGATTTCCGTAATCTCGGACCTAACCATTCCATCCCACCCTAGCTTTACTCATCCTTTTTCTCCCTGGTTGTATCTTGAAGGGTCTCTGGTAATGTCGGAACACCGTTATGTGATGTCAAGAATGTGCTCTGTGCATGTACTCTGTGCTTTAAAAAAAAAAAAATCTGTATCAAGAAAAGTTAAATCCTGCAACCTATATAAATTATATAAACTAAGGTAGCTTGCATATATTTGCTAATTTCTTACATTTTATGCTGGTTTTTTTCTGGTCAGGCATGCACGATACTGGATTCTTGCTCTTTGACTACTGGAAAGCCTGTTTAGCCCCTTCTGCCTGCCTTCTGAGTTTTTACCAGCTATGGCCTACATACTTTCCATACTATCTGCACAGCCTTAAGGACCAGAAACTTGATTTAAAAAGCAAAAAATGGGGGCGGGGGGGGAGAAAGCTGTTTCTTAGGATGCTGAATGCTGTGCCTGATATACGATTTTATGATTCTGTGCTGGTACAATGTAACTGCAGAATGTGCATAGTCTTGGAAACACAACCTTTTTGGCCCCAAAGGCTGCATGTGATGTTGGCTCAGGGGTCAGGCCTGCATCCCCATTTGCGTACACACTTCAGTGGTCCTGATGCAGACTGCTCCTTCCTCACTGCTAGCAGCAGTAGCAGGGAAAGAGTGATCTGTATGAGGTTCTGTGGGGAAGGGAGTGGAGACCCTCCCCAGCATTGTTCTTTCCTCACTGCTGCTACTGGTGAGGAAAGAATTATCTGCAATTTGTTTTCCTTTGAGGCCACAAAAGGACTAGCATACAGTAGCTGTGTGTGGGCAAGCTGGCTGGCAAAACATTATTTGGGGCTATTAACTTTAGTGGGCCTGTTTGCAAAGTTGGGTGAAATGCCACGTGGAGTGGCCATTTGCATTTGTTTGTTTCTTTATTCCTTATAAAATCTGACAGCCTGCAAACTAATCCAACGGGTCTGCTGCTTCCCACACTGTTTTCACAGCACTGGAAGCCTCTCATGGACCACTTCCATCAGGTCCGTCTCCAGATTTAAGGATGGGGGATGTCCCTGGGCAAGGTGCTCACAATGGTCTCCCCAGCAGAATCCCACCTACTTACCGGTTAACAGGGAGGGGCTTCGGTGGGCTCGCTCAGCTCACATGTACTGGCCAGCACTGCCCTGGTAATGACACCAGCCTATCCTCCAGACTCCAGTGTGTGTATGTTGGGGGGCAGTATCCTTAACAGAGTGACACCAGCCGGGAGTTCCACTTGGTGCTACTGCCTGGCCACCCTGGCTGCCCAGCAGGGATCTGAAAGGTGGCCCAGCTGCAACTGCACCGAGGGGAGCTCTAGGACTGCTCGGTGTGCGTGTGGTAGCTGGCGCCATGCTGTTTATGACACTAGCCCCTCCCCAACGTGCATATGGGGGCCACTACACGTATGCTGAGCTCTGGTCAGAACAGCCACCACCCAGCCAAACGACGTCAGCTGCGATGGCGGCCTCAGCAGCCCGGCAGAAGTGGTGAGCCCTTCCAGGCTCCTGGCATTTATCCCACCATGCTGGGTGCTGCTGTCAGGCCTGACTCCCATTTTTGGGCCACAGGAAGGGCTAAAACACAGCAACCTGAGGAGCCAAGAGCAGAGCTGTTCTCTTGGCTCCTCAGCAGGCCCCACATCAACACGTGGCATTCCAGGGCAGTTGCTGGGGTCCCAATGTCCCAGCAGGGCCCACCAGCACTGACACCTGCCCTGGGCCTTCAGCAGAGGGCAGTGAGCCTCCATTTTGATTCCCCCAATGCTCTGGAGTGGCAGTGTGTTTGGCAGTCTGAGGTATTGTGGGAAATTAAAATGACAGCTCCCAGCCACCCTCGGAGTGCCATTGCTGCCACTGCCAGGTAAACTTGGGAGAGGCCATTGACGTAAGAAGGGGCCTACCCAGAAGGCACTTTTCTCAGAGCCCTCTCAAACCTGGAGCCAGCTGTGGTCCTCAGTATATTCCGGGACATCCCTGTGCAGAATTGCAGCCCCAGCCCGTGGGACAAGAGGGTCCGTGTGGTAGACTATATCCCACCCTCCCATGATCTAGGCATAGCCTCTTCTCCTTGTTTTGTTAGGGTGCAATCCTATGCATGTTTTGACAGAAAAAAGCCCTACAACTCCCAGCATTCCCCCTGTCTGGGGAATGCTGGGAGTTGTAGGAATTTTTTCTGTCAAAACATGCATAGGATTGCACCCTTAAGGTCTTGCTACATATGGCACACAAATACATGTAACATTACCCTAATGGCTGTTTTTAAAAACAAAAAAGAAAAGAAAAGCAGCCATGGGAGAAGGCAACTGTGAGCAGAGGCGTGGTATGGGTGGGCAGGGAGGAATGGGACACTTAATCCTTTCCCCATTGCCTGTTTTTCTGCTTCGAATTGGTGTGGTGTAGTGGTTAGAGTGTTGGACACGGGAGACCTGGGTTCTAGTCCCCACTTGAACGTGAAGTTCACTGAGTGACTTTGGGCCAGTCAGTCACTGATTCTCAGCCTAACCTACCTCAGGGGTTGTTGTGAGGATAAAATGGAGAGGAGGAGAACAGTGTAAGCCATCTTGGGTTCCTTACAAAAGGAAAAAAGGTGGGATATAAATGTAATAATAATAAATAAAATAAAGGGAAGATAAATAAATTGCGCCAAAGTCATTGCCCCCTCTACACTCAAGGGTTCCAAATGCTTCTTTGGGAGCTAAATGTGGACTAGGGAACCCTGCAAAGGGGAGGGGGAAGTAGCAGTGCATGTATATGGAGCAGAGATGCAGCAGGTGGAGGAAAGAGAATAGCAGCACCCTTGCCCCCTACCGCTACTCGCTGTCAAATCATCCCTCCTAAAGCTACTTTTCCTTTAGAAAAAGAAGAAAAAAAGATGAAGGCCAGAAGGAGTTCCATTACATGTGTTTGCATGCCACCTGTAGTTTGGACCTTAGAGAGCAGGTGAAAGGAGTTGTAATTTGGAAAACCATTGAAAGAAGGAACACATTTGATGGGTCCTCTTCCCTGCCTTCACATACACTGTCTGGGCCTCCGGCAGAATGAATTTGTGCCCAAGAGAAGCAAAATAGCTTGAGCCAACCCTAGTTTTCTGATCCTAGCGGTTGCCTGCCAACATACTTCTTGGAACCTTCGCGGGCAGCCTTCCCCAACCTGGCACCCTCCAGATGTTTTGGACAACAGCTGCCATCATCCCTGACCATTGGCCATGGTGGCTGGGGTTGGTGGGAGTTGTAGTCCAAAACATCTGAAGAGCAGCAGCCTGCCTACCTCACTGGTTTGCAAAATCTGTGCCGTCACTGTCCCTTCGTCGGAAAGGTGCTGCCTCTTCTGTGAAGATTTTCAATATTTTTGCTTTTGAAAAAGCAGCTGTTGGTAGCATCAGGTATTGTGAACCTTTTCTGCCCTACCGATAGTGAAGCATCATGATGGTAACAGTATTCCCCACCACAACTGCCAATTCCCTCCGACAATCCCTAGGATTAACCATGGGGAACATGATGCGCCGGCCCCCGCTGTCTGGGAGAACCTGAGATCGTGAGAGCGAGGGGAGCACAATGGACTCACCTGAAACACTAATTAATTTGGGACCCCACTGTGGAGGAACTCGAGCCCCCAGGACTGGAGCCAAACAGCTTTCTCATTAATGTGTGTGCATCCTGTGTTTGGGGAGAACCTGCCCCAGGCGATTACGGGTCCCCCTGGCCTGTTTCAATCTCTCACTTCTCAGCAGTGTCCTTTGGCTCCTTAGGCGCCCTCAGGTGGAAAATGATTTCCCCCTTCCCTGCTTTTGTCAAGACTGTGGCAAAGTTTCCCTTCTTAAAGGAGCTCCCGACCAAAATCACACTGAACAAGGTCAGAGCTAAGCACGGAGCCCAGGCGTCCTGACTCCTGGATTCGGCAGCCCTGCTGCTCTCTCAGAGCTGGGGGAAGCAAGGCCCTTACAGCAAACCAAGGAGATGCAGACCTGGCCCCGGAGAGGTTGCCACTTGCTCCCCCCCCACTCACAGGGCTGTCTGAGTCCGACCTCTTGACAAACCTAAGTGGCACCATCTGCTGCTGGTTTCTTGGAATTGCAGCTGCAGGACTGCCAGAGAGTCAGCACTGGGCTTGCTGGGCATCCGCATCTCACAGAGAGATAAACAGCCCTGGAATCTATCTATCTATTTATCTGTCTGTCTGTCTGTCTATTAGCTATGCCCCCCAAACTTACTTTTTGCGCCTAGGGGAAAAATGTGCAAAATGGTGTTCCCAACCATAACAGGCCACCCACTGCCTGCCTGCCTGCCTGCCTGCCTGCCTGCCTGCCTGTCTGTCTATCTGGCTTCTCCCCAAAGCTCAAGGTGGTTAAACAACAATTGGAAGAAGAAGATGACGACAACAGTGTGTCCAATTTAATAGAGCAACAAAATATAGAAACCAAAAACACTTGCATACCTGTTTTAACCTTGGTTGTTAAAAACCAGCTCTCAAAAGAAAATCTTCCAAGTGCTTCCTGAAAGCTTTAAAACAGCCCCAACCTGGTGCCGTCCAGATGTGTTGGACTACAACCCTCATCACTCCCAACCCAACACCCTCCAGATACATTGTACTACAACTCCCACCATTTCCAATATGGCACCCTCCAAATGTGTTGGACAACAACTCCCATCATTCCACCCTGGCCCCCTCAGATGTATTGGACAATAACTCCCATCATCCCCAAGTTGTAGTCCAACATGTCTGCAGGGTGCCAGTCTGGGGAAGGCTGACTTAACAGACTGCTAACTGCTAGCCTCCATGTCCCTCTCAGAGCTGGGCGAATGGATCACGGATGGGTCGGCTCCAGCATTCTCAGCCCAGGAAGCCCTGGTGTGCTGGCATGTTCTTTCCTGGTCTAGATGCCCGCCCAGTGACTCTGGTGTCTGTAGATAAAAGCTCTCCAACTTACCAGCTGTGGAGCTGACTGTCTCTGGATAGGTGTCAGTGAACCCCGATTCCTTCCTCTTGCCTGCTCGTCCGCTCTCCATCTCTCTGGATCCCTGCTGCGCTGCCCCCCAAACTTTTAAGCCAGTTCTGACGTCAACGAGTTTTCTCTTGGGTGTGTATGTGTGTGTGTGTGCGCGCGCGTGCGTGTGGGCGCGGCTTTACCAGTCACCTCCCACCTCCTGGCCTAGAGCACAGAGCTCCCATGTTGGAGATCTCCGGCAGGAGGGAGAGAGGGAGGTGGAGAGGTTCAAGTCAGGGGAAGGGGGCTAGGCAAGACCAAGGACTATGTTCAGCCTGGCACGTGAATGAGTGTGGCAAAACTACGTCGAAATATTTCTGTCCTTTACACAGGTTATCGACATGTGCAGATGCTCCATGTATACGTGGTGAAGTTGCTGCATCACATACATGCATGCGAAGGTGGCTCTGGTGTGCAGGTGTTTTAGTTTGCCACCATCCCCTCTTGGGTGTGTGTTCCTGCGAGTGTGTGCTTCTTACGGTTTTGTCCTTTTCTGGGATCGGTATGTGAGCATTGAGTTCCTGAGGCATGCCAATTGCTTTGAGAGTTTGCCTGATAGTGCTCCGGAGGCCCTCTGTGGGTGGCAGCCCTGGGCCTTGTCTCCCAGGATAAGGTTCCAGCAATCATGGCTCTCTATTGTCAAGGCAAATCCCTCAAAGAGCAGGAACCAACCGGCCTAGAGAGAGGCCCTTGTCAAACTCTTGACCTGTTGCCACTTCCCCTTGGGGTTGACTCGCAACCTCTGCAGCTCGCCCGAAGTGTCTCAACACTCGGATCCACAGCAGATGTGTCCCCACCCCCTCCCGCCCCTGTGCTGACCTAACAGGGGCCCACTGCTTGTCATCCTGCAGAGTTTTCCCTCTTGACTTTGTCCTACAAATGATGACGATTAAGAGCAAATCCAGAAGTAGAAAGAGGCAAGCAGGCAGCAAACAGGTCTGGCAAGTGGTGGTGGGATTTTGCAGCTAGCCCGTTATTCCAGCTCGCCACTACCTTGCTGGTGGTGGAAAGAACGTAAGCATTTTGTCACCTGGTATGGTCTTAGGCTAGGTCTGTGCTGTGCAATGCCATGTTGGCTGTCCATCGATGCCCTTTTTAAAAACAGGAAATGATGCAACGGAGAACAAAAGTGCTGGCGTTCTGGTGGCTGCTCCGTGCCATGCTAGCGTCATGCATGGCCTGGAGGAATGAAGGAGAAATTTGTTTTGGTCCCAATTTTATAGAAATGTACCCAGTTTGAACCTTCCAACCCTCTACCCGAACTGGAGCATGCTTGCACACTGAAATCTGCACTTTTTGGAATTTTGTGATGCAGTTTGCAACTCAAAAACTGTGTACGAATATACGTATGTATATTAAGGGAAAGTGCATATATTAGGGTAATGCGCACATAAAAGCCCATTGCATAGGGGGAAGGTTGCATGCACGAAGTGCACCGACTAGGTGCACTAGGAAAAGTACGTACAAAAGTATGTATATAGGGGATCATGCACACGAAAATGCACACACATTTTTGTGCTGGCTTTTGGGGGGCCAATAGAGAAACTGCTGAAACAAGAAACTGACCAAACCTGAAATGGACAGATTCATCCATTGTTACTAGCCCGACCATGGCATAGGTGGCTGCAGGAGAGGTGTGCAGTGCATGTAGCCCAGACAATAAAAGAGTTCTAACCTTCACTGGCTCTCGCTCAGGGGTGCGGGATCTCTTTCAGCCTCAAGGCTGAACTTAGGTTTGGAGAAGCTCTCATGGGTCACATTCCAGTGGTGGGTGGGGTCAAAGGCAAAACAGGCAAGGCCAAAAGTACCCCCAAAGAGCATACCTTAGCTTAAAGCTCTTACTGCCAGTAGCTAAGCTTTAGGAGGGGCCTTTCAACCCTTTAGAATGGGGAAAGAAATTGGTCAGGGGAAGGGGAAGGGGAAGGTCAGGGGAAGGGGCGGGACCACCCATGAAACTTCAGAGAGCTGGAAGGGGACCCTAGGAAGGCCAGATTTGGCCCCTGGGCTGGAGGTTCTGCATGTCTGCTTTAACCCTTCTAGATATGATTTCTCCCTTGTAGCGATCCAGGAATCCTGTTGCAAAGGAAAGAATGGAGACAGGGACATTTTCCTCCTGCTTTTATAATATTTATTTATTTATTACATTTCTATACTGTGCAGTAGTTAAATACTAGAACTCAGGGCTTCATCCAGTGAAACTGATGGGCAGTTGGCTTGGGATCGACAAGAGGGAAGAACATCCTCACACAATGCATAATTACCTTACAGAACAGAGTTCACTGCCACTTCCCCGAGATGTGGTTGCTTAGATGCCCTTAAAAAGGATAACAAAATCCATGGAGGATAGAATGGGTGTTAGCTATGATAGTTCAATGGAACCTCCATGCTCAACAGCAAACTACCTCGCAGATGGTGGGAACAAGCAGCAGGGGCAGGCCATTGCCTTCTTGCCCTGCTAGGGAGCTTCCCAGAGGCATCTGGATGGCCATTGTGGAAACATCATGCTGGACTAGATGATGAGATGGTCTGAACCAGCAGGGTGCTGCTTATATCCTGGTGTGATGCTTCTTTTTGCAGCCTGTGTGGCTTCCTTCTGGGAAACGATTCGAAGATGACCAGAGGGTCCTGAAACTGTGCACTGACTGGGCTGCTGCCCTGACTGCTCTTCGATTGTGGCTAATGCGATTAGGCCCCTGTGATTGCTAAGAACTCCTTTGGGTCCCGGTGGGCAGTCTTCCTCTTTATTATTAATTGGGAAGGGTATGTGTAGAAGGGAGGTTGTGCCCTCAGGACATGGAATGAGGTATATTCGGGGGTGGGAGATGGCGGATGGCAGCCAAGAATCATCTCTACCCCGCCCCCCATTGCACGATATGTCAATAAGCTCTTACAGATCATAGTTAAGTGTTGACCACAGTGTTGATTCAATGAGTCAGTCTAATGGAAAGGCTCCTCTGGTCCAGTCTTGCAGCCAGGAGAAGAACCCAAGAGTCTTGATTGCTAACCTCATATGAATATAAGAGCCCTGCTGGATCAGACCAAGGGCCCATCTAGTCCAGCATCCTGTTCACACAGTGGCCAACCAGCTGCCTGTGGGAAGCCCACAAGTAGAACATGAGTACAATAGCTCCCTCCCGCTTGTGTTCCCCAGCAACTGGCATACAGAGACATACTGCCTCCGATCCTGGGAGTAGATGCCCTTTACTCTAGCTACTAAGGGTGCAGCTGTGGTGTCAATTTAGCTTTCAGAAGAAGGGGAGAAGATTTTAGTGTGTGTGGTGCTTTTCAGGTGTTCATTAGGGTACAAGGGATCCATGGGGCTTGGAACTAGAGTATCTAACGGCACATCTCCTCCTGCGTGTACCCACTCAGACCCTTAGATCATCTTCAGAGGCCCTCCTCCAAGTCTCCCCCCCCCCATGGAAGCTAGGCAGGTGGCTTCAAGAGAGAGGGCCTTATCAGTGGTCGCACCCCACTTATAGAATAAACTCCCCAAAGAGGTTTTCCTGGCACCTATGGTGTTATCTTTTCGGCGCCAGGCAAAGTCCTTTCTTTTCTCCCAGGCGTTTTAGAGGACTCATTCTAGGTTATTATGGCTGTTTTGACGACTCCTATGCCATTTATTGTTTTGTGTAATATTGTAATGTATTCTTTTAAATATTTGTATTGCATTTTATATTTTTAACTGCATTTTAAAATGGCATTTTAGTTTTTTGACTGGCTGTAATCTGCCCAGAGAACATCAGTTATTGGGCAGATTAGAAATGTAATGCACTGCATATGTTATTGTGCAAACTAACTACCTAAATACATTCTAAATAGATAAATAATGGGGTGAGTGGCAGTGGCATTGCCGTGCCAGGTTTGTCCCCTGACTGAGGCGGGTTCATTAGAATGCCTGTAGGGAACGCCCATGGGGTGCTCCCTTGCCCCCAAGTGTGTTATTTGCACCCCATTGAATGTCTGAATAAAGCTACAATGTGTGGGAAGACGGCCAATAGGGGCATCTTAAACACCCACTCTTGGACATACTCAAGATTACAGGCAGTTGTATTTTAAGAACATTAGCTGTGGTTATATTTGTATAATGCAATGAATATGAACTTGAGCACGCTCCGGGAGAGAGCGCAGGACAGGAAGGCCTGGCGTGCTATGGTCCATGGGGTCACGAAGAGTCAGACACGACTGAACGACTGAACAACAACAACATATTTGTATAACTGATAATAACTAGCAATGTTATGAATGCTGGTCATACACTCTGCAATCCTGTGCACACTAACCTGGGAGTAAGCCCTGCAAACACAGAGTTGTATCCCATGGTGTCATTCCACTAGCGCACAGCGTCTTTCGCTTGCAGAAACCCTGTTTTTATCCTGCACGAGTGTCAAATCCAAGGCTTTCGTTCTGTTTGAGCAAGCTGCTGTACAAGCTTTGTGCAAGGCGCTGAGCAATGCATTGCACAAGTTGCTGTGCACACTGCTGCATGAGGCATTTCACGTGGTGTTGCAGAATCCATCATAACTCCATTAGGCTGGGTGTTGTTCGTGCTAGTTGTGCTAGTTCTGATAGTGGTTGTGCAACCGCTCACAGGCAGAACAACTCCAACTCTTGCCATGTTTGTGCTGGCTGAACATTGGCTGTAACCCCAAACCAGCACGACCAGTGGAAGCAACACCTAGTCTGATGCAGTCGTAAAGAGCTGTGCAACGGTTTGCAGAACAGCCCACGCAATGCCTTGTGCAACAGCTTGCTTTAAACAGGAGCATCCAGCGGAGGCTGGTGGCTCCGATTTTGGTAGGGCCTTGCGTCCCTTCTGGATTTCAGTCAGACCCAGCCAGAACCCTAAAGGAGCAATCTAAGGTGCTGAACCCTATCACCAAAATAGGTTCAGCACGTTGCTCGGCTCCTTTGAGTTCTGGCTGAAACCCAGAATGGATTCACAGCTCCACTGGATTCAGAGACGCCAGCCTTCACTGGGGACGTTGGAAGCTGCCTTATCCTGAGTCAGGCCCTGGGTCCATCTAGCTCCGGACTGCATGCGCCCTGACTGGCAGCATCTGTCCAGGGTTCCAGGCAAAATCTTTCCTCGCCTTACCTGCTCGCACAAGCAGAATCAAAGTATTGGATCTGACACTTTCACAGGATAAAAACAGGGTTTCCACAAGCAGGAGAAGCTTTGCGCTAGCAGAATGACACCATTGGGTTCAAGAGCCCGGGGAGGGGGGCTTACCTCTGAGCAAATGTGCATAGGATGGCACCATATGCTACCCTTCTTAAAGCAAAGGGGCTCGTGCCTTTGGCATGCATAGCTAGTACAGAAGCCAGGGTTGTTGAACCTCTTTCAGCCAAATTCCATGTTGGAGAAGCTCTCATGGCCCACATTCCAGTGGTGGGTGGGGCCGATGGCAAAACGGGCAGGACCTAAAATGCCTAAAATACCAGCATAGTTCAGCTTTAAGCTCTTACTGCCTTAGGGGAGGCAATTCAACCTTTTAGAATAGGGGAAAAAACTGCACAAAATCTGGGAAACCAGGAAGTGATTGGTGGCCAGGGGAAAGGGAGTTTGGCCATTTGGGTAACCCCAGAGGGCCAGATTGCGCCCTCAGGTGGCCCAGATTTGAACCCCTGGCATGAAATTCTGCACCCCTGACATAAGCCACTCTGCATAGACTACCAGTGAGTTCGCCAGAAATACAGGTATTCCAAAGGAATAATCAGATGTAGCTGGAAACGCATGGGGGTGGTGTCGTTTCTCTTACTACCCTAAATGACGTCCATGTTTGCTGCATCTAAATTGAGATAGTAGCGTGTTATTGCTTTGTCCATCTGCTCCCTTTGAGCATGACTTCTACTAAAACTTGCATTCCTTATCCATTTTTATTCCTTCCCTAATCCAATCTTCTGTTGCTGCTACTGTCTCCTTAGCAATTCATCTCAATCACAGTTCTGCCACATATGTGGGATTTCATTCATGTTGACAACTCTCAGATAACCCATGGCTTGTTTTAGGGCTGAGGGCTGTCTAAGCCTCCAACAACCCCTGCCCACTGGTTCACACAACACGACAAGCTGCTGCAAGCCGGATGCCCGTGGGGGCCTGGCACAACATGAACAACCCTGTGGGTAAATTAACCTATGGTGGGCTGTTGTGATGTGTGAACAGGCCCAGTATATCATTGTCAGGAGCGCCCTAGTGGCCTCTTTCAGTAGACTCCAATAGCCAACTCAAGACACAGACGAAAGGATTCTTTTCAAGGCTTTAATCCTTTTACAGCTTAATGAATCTTTCTGATGCTAATCACCAGCGACTAAGCAAGGAACAGCAGAGTGTCCTATGCTCTGAGTAGGCAGTTGATCCCCGTTTGAAAGAGAATCACTTGAAGACCCTGAACTTATGGGCTAGGGAGAGATCCTCCCTCTTTCCCTTGGGTCCACGGGACACGGCCATTGCTTGTGCGCCAAATGGGCGCTACGCCTCCTTTCCGCGCCCTCCATCGCTCGTCACTCCCTGCGTCTGTGTTGAGCGTCTAGCAAGCCCCCCTCCCGCACTCTCTCACTGCCAGGGTCACTATCTATCTCAGGAATGCCGGCAGCAGGACTCTCTGCCAGCTGCTGTGCCTGTGAGGGATGAGCTGGCTACTCTCCCACGGATTGCTGATCCTCCTCAGAATCAGAACTGCTCTGGGGTTCTATCAGCTCAGTTTCCACCCTGACATTCATATGGTTTGAGCCCCCAAATTATTTGAATGTCTTCAATGGACCCAGCCATCACAGGCTGAAATGCAAACCATCAGCCCCTGTTACTTGGCCTTATTGTTTCAAATTATTGTTCACCGCCTTGATGGCTTTTAAACAAATAAGGTGGCATATAAATGTTAATAATAATAATAATAATAATAATTCAAAGTGACTGTATAATTTTCTGGGTGGGTTTGAAAAGTTCAGGCAGGGGGGAGCGGGAGCCAACCAGACCTGGGGTCCACATTTTACCAATATTTAGTGCATGGGGGCTTTCCAGCAGGCTTGTGCACAGTCTCTGTGCAATAAGTGGAACACATCATGCGTATTCTCACTTTCATTTTTATGCATAGACTGAAAACATGTGAGGAGTGAGATTGTGTTCCCTGGCTCCACTCCTGAGTGGAGGTGTAAAGGCTTGGAAAACAAACAGGAAAAAATGTGGTGAAATCAGTCACCACCACCCCCATTAAAAAAAAAAAAGATCCCTGGGGAAAAAACAGGGCTATCCCCCACCCCCATTTTTCCATTTCCCCCATGTTTTCTGGTTTTTTACCCCAGGCCTTCACATCTCTACTTCTGACCCCTGCATGATCTCTGCCCTGCTCCTGACTCATTACATTCAGTGGAAAATGAAAACATCCTCTACACATGTTTGTTTGTTTGTTTATTTCATTTCTATACCACCCAATAGCCGAAGCTCTCTGGGCGGTTCACAAAAATTAAAACCAAACAGCACACAATAAAACAATTTAAAATATATAGAACATTAAAACCACAATATAACAATACAACCGCAATAAAACCTAGCAGCAGTGCAGGAGTTTAAAATACAGATTTAAAACAGCAAAGCTAAAAGTTTAGCAAGCTAAAATGCTAAAATGCCTGGGAAAATAAAAAGATCTTTACCTGGCGCCAAAAGGAATACAATGTAGGTGCCAGGCGAACCTCACTAGGGAGCTCATTCCAGAGCCGGGGTGCCACAGCAGAAAAAGCCCTCCTCCTAGTAGCCACCCGCCTCACTTCCTTTGGCAGGGGCTCACGGAGGAGGGCTGCTGACGATGATCTTAAGGTCCGGGCAGGTACATATGGGAGGAGGCGATCCTTCAGGTACCCTGGCCCCAAGCCGTTAAGGGCTTTAAATGTTAACACCAGCACTTTGAATCGGGCCCGGAAATGGACTGGCAGCCAGTGCAGCTGAAAAAGTACTGGTGTAATATGAGGTCGCTGGCCAGTCCCTGTTAACAATCTTGCTGCCCTATTTTGGACCAGCTGAAGTTTCCGGACTGTTTTCAAAGGCAGCCCTAGGTGTAATGCATTGCAGTAATCCAGACGAGAAGTTATCAGAGCATGGATAACTGTAGCTAGGCTATCTCTGTCCAGATAAGGGCGTAGTTGGTATACCAG
This sequence comes from Heloderma suspectum, assembly GCF_057233095.1. Lineage (NCBI taxonomy): Eukaryota > Metazoa > Chordata > Lepidosauria > Squamata > Helodermatidae > Heloderma > Heloderma suspectum. Next base: position 174,719,977 of record NC_139459.1, read on the forward strand.
CCTAAGCTGATAAAAAGTGCTCCATGCCACTGAGTTCACCTGTGCCTCAAGTGACAGTTCTGGATCCAAGAGCACCCCCAAACTACGAACCTGATCCTTTAGGGGGAGTGCAACCCCCTCCAGAACAGGTTGAATATCACCTAGCCGGGCAGACGAACCACCCAGTAACAGTACCTCCGTCTTGTCTGGATTGAGTTTCAGTTTATTGGCCCTCATCCAGTCCATTACCGTGCCCAGGCCCGGATTCAGAACAGCCACTGCCTCACCTGGGTTTGATGAGAAAGAGAAGTAGAGCTGGGTGTCATCCGCATATTGATGGCACCTCAGCCCACACCTCCGGATAACCTCCCCCAGCGGCTTCATGTAGATGTTAAACAGCATAGGAGATAAAATAGAGCCCTGTGGACCCCCATGGCACAGAGCAATAATCTCCCAGCACCACCTTCTGGAGTCGGCCATCCAAGTAGGAGCGGAACCACTGCAGTGCAGTTCAACCAAATGCCCCTCCTCCTTCTACTGAACATGTGGAGGCTGAGGGTGGGGGCCAACAGATGCGCAGAGCTCAGGGCAGAAGGCAGGAGTCACAATCCAGCTCCCCCATCCATGCTTTCACTCTGCAAGAGAGTATGAAGGTGAGAACGGGATTGCAGGCTTCAAGGCTGGCCCTGCTATGCAGCAAGGTGAAGCAGCCTGCTTCAGGTGGTAGAATTTAGGGGGACAGATGAAAGCAGTAACTGATGTCTCAATACGGCCCTGGCATGGGTGTGGTGGTGGTGGTAGTGGGGGCGGGTATTTGGTGCTCAGCTTCAGACAGCAAAATGTCTTGGCCCAGCCCTGAGAGACAGGTCCTGAGTCTCCAATGGTGGCCACAGGCTATGACATCACAGGGCGACCTCAGAGCTGAGGTTCTAGAAGCCAGCTGAACTGCCACCTCTGGGCTGGGATGTGTTGGCTGGTGCATCTTGCTGAGCTGAGTAAGAACTTTGGTGTGGCCCTGGAGAGGTTCAGGTGGACGCAAGGGGAAAGGTAGGCACCTCACTCTCTCAGTCACCACCATATGGTTTCTGGTGCTCTGGCCTCTGCATCCCTGAAGAAAAAACTGAGGTCTGAGTCTTGCCTACTGGCAGTTGAAATTTATTTTGACTTCATCCACCTGAGGCAAAGTGTGTTAGGGTTAGTGTCAAGGTTCCCCTTATGACCTGGATCCCCTGAGCAACTGTGTAAGGATCTCTTGCCGCCTTAATAGTCCCACCTTCCTTCTTTTAAACTTCCCCTTCCCAGTAAAATGGGGTTTAAACTGTAGACACGGAGTGACTGACACTCTAGACACAGGGTTTAACCACAACAGGTTACTGGTAATTTTAAAGCTAGTAAATCACAACTAAAGGTATTTACATAATAGAGCTGAGTGATACAAAAGGCATTAAAAGAAAATAAAAGTTGCACAATGCAAGTTCCTCTACCCTAGCTGTCCTTAGACTTTTCTAGGTGGCTTCTTCTTGCTCACCCTTCAGACTCTGCTCTCACTTCAGGCTCTGGCTGACTCTGCTCTTACTGGCTCCCTCACTCTCTTTATATACCCTCCTCCCTCAAAACCGAAAGTACTACTTCAAACCTGAAGAAATGAAACTTAAGTGGAGAACTGAAACCTCAGACCTGCATAGTTGGTCATTCCCAATCTTTGTGCTGTGGTACACCAGTGTGCAAACTGCCCTTTCCCCTGCTGAGTCACTCACTGATCAGTGGTGGCAGCATAGTGATACACTTTGTTCTCCCGCCAGATGCACCACGGGGCTGCCACAAGTCGTTTTGCTGCCTGAGGCAAAGTACAAGTTGGCACCACCCCCTCACTGCCCCGGATTCCATACACACAAGCCAACTGGGCTGGCTGTTGAAACTTACTTCAATACTGGTGACAGGAGGTCCTCCACTGCACCCAATGCCAGAAGGTTTAGCTTAGGGGGTGCAGGGCAAACCACATGGAATACACAGCTCTATCTGCCAACATCTTACCGCCTCTCCCTGTCCTGCCATGCCAGCATCTGCTGCCTGAGGCAACTGCCTCACTCTGCCTCATGGTAGGGCCGGCCCTGATGCTTCACCACCCTGCATGTCAGGGTGCCTCATGGTATGGCCGGCCCTGATGCAGCAGCGCCTGGCACGTCAGGGTGCCTCATGGTAGGCTGGCCCTGATGCAGCACTACCCCGCACATCAGGTCTCCCTTCTGCACTTAATAACTCTCTAGAACAAAATGTAGTCTCCTCCTCCACTGGCCAGCCTCTCAGTGTTTCTTTTCTCTTTGCAGACCTTGTTGGCTTGAAAGGGCCCCCTCTCCCTCCTGCTTAGCACCAGGAATAGCAGGACCAAGCCACCGTGGAGAGATGAAGGCCCTTCCACTGTTGATACCTGTGGTGGCCTGCCTTGTGGTGAAAGTCCGTGGCAAGACCTTCAGTCGGTGTGAGCTGGCATCACTACTGAAACGATGGGGGATGGATGGGCATGAGGGCTACAGCTTGGCTAACTGTGAGTAGGCCACACAGGGATGTCTAACTGACTTATTGCATTTGGCAGGAAGGAACAAAGCCATTGTGCTTCACTGGAACTAGCAGGACCGGCCTCATATGAGGGGCAGGAAAGACTTGTAGAAGACTTGGGGTGCGTGGGCAGAAATTAAAGTGGACCCCAAGCAGCCAGTCTTCCAGCTACTGTCATGTGCTGTGCCTGGCTGCAGAAAAGGCTTTTCATGCATTTTTTAAAATTTATTTTTATTTATTTAAAATTCTTTTAAGGCTGCCTTGAAGAGTGGAACCCCCTCAGGTTGTACATGCAGGTTGCATGCAGGTTATAGATGAGGCAGCTGGTGCAGCAGCATACTGGCTGAGAGTGAGCAGTGAATCAGAGAGTCTCCAGTTCGAATCCTGCCTCTCCCATGAACTCATTGAGTGGCCTTAGAGAAGCTGCACGCTCTCTCTCTCAGCCCTCCAGCTCCCTCTCTCATCACTAGAACCTGGGGTCATCCAATGAAGTGGATTGGTGGGAGATTCAGGACAGACAAAAAGAAGTTCTTCACGCAGCACCTAGTTAAGCTATGGCAGCGAATTCTATAGGTTGACTATGCACTTCCTTTTGTCGCTGCCACAAGATGTGGGGACAGCTATTAAGTTAGATGACTTTACAAGGGAATCAGATAAATCCATGAGAGATAAGTCTGTCAATGGCTCCTAGTCCTTATTTGGCTGTATGCTACCTCCAGCATCAGAGGCAGTACACCTCTGGATACCAGTTGCATCAGATGCATCAGATGAAGTGGACAGTGTCCATGGAAGCTTATGCCAAAATAAATGCATTCGTCTTTAAGGTGCCACAAGACTTGCTCTTGTTTTGTTGTGAATGTGTACAAGACATCCCACTAATCCCCAGGCCCTTCTCCAAACCCTTCTTAATCTATCATGATTCCGCCCTTGTACTACTCAATAGACACAGATGCACACACACAAACACACACAACGCACGCACACAGAGCCAACTGTCCAGATTGCCAACTGCAAAAGCCCAACACCACTTTAGGAACTGGCCTTGGGCAAACTGGATTCAAAACGTATCACTAATATTTTTGCCTGCGGAGCAGCAGATACAAGAAAGGAGAGGCGAGTACACGAATGATTTCTGCAAGACAAATCTGATCTCTGACTGAGTGATCTTTCCCACCAGCTTCTTTCTGAATTCGACTTCAGCACATGCGGTTAATCTGTGGATCACTCTCTCCCCTTAGGGATCTGCTTGACGTATTTTGCGAGTAACTTCAACACGGCCACTGTGACGCTGGACTCAGATGGCAGCTCCGAATATGGCATCTTCCAGCTCAACAGCCGCTCCTGGTGTGCTGACCATCAGAGCCAGTCAAAGAACCTGTGCAGCATATCTTGCCGTGGTAAGGGTTCCTGGCAGAAGGCAGGGGCAAGGACCTGGGCTATGAGGTCTGGGAAATCCAGCAATGTACAATTGATGTACAATTCTGTCATGGTCTTCCATTCCTTAGAACAGGGATGGGCAACTTTTATCCCTCCAGATGTTTTGGCCTACAACTCCCATCAGCCCTAGCCAGCATAGCCGGCTATGAAGGATGATGGGAGTTGTAGGCGAAGCCATCAGGAGCTGTGCTAGCTCCAGGCTTTTGAGGCTGTGAAAGGAAAGGATCCGGCTGGGACTGGCCCCAACCTCCCTGTGAGGGAGGACCGCCCAGGACCTGATCCTGGGATTCCCTTCCCAAAAATAGGACTGGCCAAACCTGGCCTTTCAGTTCCGCAAAATACCCAATAGCTGCCCTTGAAAGCCCAGAGGCACTGAAATTAGCACTGAGGTTATGCAGAGAGAGATCACACCAGCTAAAGATTGGATAAAGGTTTATTAAGATCAAAATAAAGGGGTAGAGGGAAAGGGAAGAATGGAAGTAGCAAGTTACACAAGAGGGTACAAAGCCAAATCACTCGTCTATAAACAGAGAGCTTCATGAATGCACACCCAAGCCAAAATAATAAATCTACCTGGCCTGTCCTTACATACCTAAACATGGATCTCCCCAGATAGCGCCCAGCCATCTGCAGGTACAGGACCACCAAGATGAAGGGAGATGCCATGGCTCGACCTCAGCCCACTTTTAAAGCCCAGGCCTGGCAACCCAGGGCAGACTTTGCTTCAGCCAATCACTGGCTCAGTCTCTGGGTGGACCGCCCTGGCCTCCGAGAGGCTGGAACTCCCCCCGCCCGACTCCAGCTGTTGGCGCTTTCTAGTTAGCAGGGGCAGCGTCTGGCCTTGGGCAAAGGGCCGAGGAGCCTCTAGATTACACAGAGTTCCAGGTGGTTACATCCAACGTGACAGCCTGACCCCATCTTACAGCGGAAAGCAGGCCGTTATCCTTGACAAGGGCCCTTGGGCCTCACACCTTCAGTGCTCCCACCCCCAGTGAGTCCACCTTCTCACCACCATGGTCCCCATCTGCTATTCCTCCTCATCGTCTTTCTCATCATTGTTCCGCTTGCTTGCTTGGCAGGCAGAGAGCCAGGGAGTAAGCAGGCTGGGGCAACTACTGCTCCTCCTTGTCACCACCACCGTGGTCTAGGCCAGAGCGAGAGGCAGGTGAACAAGCTGGTATCAATGGTGAAGAGGAGGCACAACTTCAGGGGGCCCATCGGTGGGCCCTTGCTGGGGTGTGGGTCCTCAGCAGGTGCTCAGCCATGCCTACCTTGGATGCCGGGTTTGATCTGGAAGGCCACAAGTTGCCCACCCGGCCCTATAAGGTGGCTGTGGATCTTCCGGTATTTGGCTGGGATCAGCACAGCAAGAGAGTCAGCCTAGTGCAGCGGCTGTCATCCAGTTAAAGAATGTATGGATTTCAAGGGAGGGACCGTGGGCCGCTTAGTGGCAGAGCACACGCTTTGCATGCAGACCGCCACAGGTTCGATCACCAGCATCTCTGGTTTAAAAAGTCCAGGTGGTGTGAAAGAATCGAGGCCCTGGATAACTACTGCTGGTCAGATTAGACAATGCTCGGCTAGCTGGTCAAACAATCTGACTTGATAAGGCCGCTCCCTATGTTCCTTAATGGAGCAATCCATTCAATCTGCCTTACCCAGTTGTTCTGAGATTGCCGAGATGATGTGTGGTGTAAAGTACTTTGAGGGCTTTGGAAACCCTGCCACAGAAACACTAGAATACTATCACTTGTGGCCTGTAGCCAAAAAACTGGCTTTTAATTTCAAGTCCACACGAGAACAGCCTTCTTCATTCATCTCTGCTGCTCCTGGTCATGGCCAGAGACTCTCCTGTTTGGCCCATCGCTCTCCAAGTTTGCCTTCCCTTCTCAGCCTCCTCCTTCTGACTGCCTCCTCTTCTTCCCCTCATTCCCCTCAATCGCTCCCTGGTGCAACTCTCCTGTGATAGGCTGAATGTGCCTCTGCTGTGCAGGCTTCCTTTCACTGCAGGCTCTTTCACGAGGCTCTTCCGCCTTCCTGGCCCACCCCTCTCTAGGATCTGAGTAGTTCAGCCAATTGCAGATGGTAACTTTTCGGATTGGAGCAGCTTGGCCAATGACAGCCAGGCGCACCCCCCCCCCCACGCGCCCCGTGACATTCAGGCACTGTGCAAGAGGCTTCATCATTACCACAACACTACACATCTCCAGGGTATTTGATGCTTTATTAAGTCCGGCCCTGCTTGCTGCTCTAGTAAGTTAGGGCAGTCACCCCCCAACCCAACACCCTCCAGATGTGTTGGAGTACATGCCGAGCAGCCCCTGGTAGCATGATGGGAGTTGCAGTCAAAACACATCTTGATGGTGCCAGGCTAGGAAAGGCTGAGTCAGGCGTTCGTTCACACGAGGGTCACACTGAAGAAGAAATAGAATGTTTTATTGCCCAAGATATATGAACTGCCAACAGTTTTTGTTGGAGCTCTTTTCTTGGTCTCCTTCTGGCTCTGCCCCTCTCATCCAGGGAGGGTCTCTAAGCTCCCATCCCTATATTCCTTGTAAGGAAATGTCTTTAAATGTCAAAAGCTTCTGTATCTCCCCACCTCCCACCCTTTTCTTCCTTTCTGCCCAGGATCATGCCTCCTTCAGTGATAAAATACATTGGGGGCCAGTGTGGTGTAGTGGCTAGAGTGTTGAGCTGGGAGCCAGAAGATCCGGGTTCTAGTCCCCACTCGGCCATGGAAGCTCACTGGGTGACTTTGGGCCAGTCACAGACTCTCAGCCCAACCTACCTCACAGGGTTGTTGTTGTGAGGCTAAAATGGAGAGGAGGAGGATTATATATGCTGCCTTGGGCTCTTCAAAGAGGAAAAAAGGCGGGATATAAATGTAATAAATAAATAATAAAATAATAAAATAGAAGCTGAATCCGTCTACATCTCTCTCTCGTCCTATCCCTCGTCCCCAAACCTTTCCTCCACCTCCTTCTACCATTTACTCCTTCCCCCCATAAACCTTGGTGAGAGAGCCATCCTCACTGGGCCCTCCACGTGCCCCCTTATTTTATTTTATTTTATTTTATTTTATTTCATTTCATTTAAGGGTAGAAGCCTCGACCTTCCTGACTACCATCTTCCCCACAGTTATTTCCTCCCTTCGTCATATGATCAACGTTCTGCTCTGTTCATGCACCTTCCCCACTTCATTCACACATAAGAACATAAGGAGAGCCCTGCTGGATCAGACCACGGGTCTATCTAGTCCAGCATTCTGTTCACACAGTGGCCAGCCAGCTGCCAACTAGGGATGTAAGAGAATTCTGCCTGAATTTTGAATGGGATTGAATTCTGACAAATCCGGTCTGCGGAATCCTCCTCAGAACAGAGCGGCCTGGTCGACCCGGACCGGAGCTCACGCAGACCCTTTTTTTGTGTGTCCACCAAACGGCAGATTTTATGAAAATAATTATGAAAATAAATCCATATATTGGAAATGGAGGAAGAACGTGGACGGCTTTACCCTTTTTATGAGGCATTTTCCATAGGCTTTTTTTCGCTGGGGCTGAGTCGCGAAGTTCACGGAAATCCTCTATCTTTTCTATTTACTGTCTGTGGAGGTGAGGTGAGGTCAGGTCAGGTCTGGTCCGGTGAGGTCAGGTCAGGACAGGACAGGTCTGCTGAGGTCAGGTCAGGTCAGGTCAGGTGACCAGAAGTTACGTGGGGAATCCCTTTGAAGGGTTTTTCCCTTTTTACGAAAATAAATAGGCTTATGGAGACTGACGGTGGGCACACAGAAAGGATTTTTTGGCGGTACTTACGGAATTATTTACATAAGTTCGGGGAGCCGGAAAAAAACCAGGGGAATCCGGGGCATGCGGATGGTGGAATGGGGCAGCCCTTGGCTCTGTGGAATTCTCACAGAGTAGACCCGCTCTGCGAGGATTCTGGGGGGGAGGAATGGATCGCCTCCCCCCCCATGGATTCCCCACTGGAACGGACGGTGGGGAATCCTTACACCCCTTCTGTCTACTGGGAAACCCCCAAGCAGGACATGAGTGCAACAGCACCCTCCCGCCCCTGTTCCCAACATCTGGTGTTCACAGGCATACTGCTTTCTGATACTGGAGGCAGCACATAGCCTTCAGGACTAGTAGCCATTGATAGCTGTATCCACCACAAATTTGTCCAGTCCCCTTTTAAAGCCATCCAAATTAGTAGCCATCACTACATCTTGTGGAAGTGAATTCCATAGCTATGCACTGTGAAGAAGTCCTTTCTTTTGTCTGCCCTGAATCTCCCACCAGTCAGCTTCATGGGATGATCCCATTGAGTTCTAGTATTATGAGACAGGAAGAAAAACTTCTCTGTATCCACTTTCTCTACACCATGCATCATTTTGTACATCTCTATCATGTCTCCCCTACTCACCTTTTCTCTAAGTGAAAACACACACACCACCATCTCTGGCATGCTCCCAAACAACTTTCCCTTGACCCTTGCCCACCCTCTAACTGCTGGCTTCCACCCTCCTGGAGCGCAGTGTTTATTCTTGGATTTCTTTCTTTCAAAATACTGCTCTTGACCCCCTGCAATCTAGCCTTTTGCACTCTGCTGAAATAGCTGCCTACTATTGTACTGATCAGTACAAACAGATAATAATAACAAAACAAAATAAAATAGAATAAAAATAATGAATTAATGACAATAAATAACATTGCTGTTTCTTCTGTACCAACTAGATCTGTTGACTGATGACATTATTGATGACATTATCTGTCTCAAGAGAGCTGCAGCAGATTCAGAAGGCTTGGATGCCTGGTAAGGAGTTGAGCTTGTCTTTCAGTAGCCTTGTCGATCTGCTATATCCACCTACCCCATCCTGTGTAATTCATCCTTCCCGATAGATATCTGTCCATCTAGTCACCTTCTCATCTTCATCTCATCTGCAGTAGGCATATGAACAATTCCATTTTTCAACGTTGTTTTTGATGGTGTGGAAAGGAATGAATGAGTGTTCTGGATTCCTTGGTGGGCCTCTTGAATTCATAATAAACCCTTGCCATCCAGATCAGTGTCTGAGTGGAAGCAATATTTCAAATAACACAGTTGGAGATCTCTAATCCATCATGGCCTCCAGTCCCTTTGCCTAGAACCAGGAATCTCACTCCATCAGAAATCACCCTCTGCAATTCAGATCAGCCATAAAGAGAGGGCCCTGCTGTAAGGTATCTGCAGAGGCTGGTGGAGCAAAAGAGATCCAGATTTCTAAGGGAATCGAGACAAGACACGGATACTGACAAAGGATCACTATGCTGTAGGGAGACGGGAATCTGAGGCCTCCGTCTTACTGAAGTAGTGAATCAAGCTCTGCACTGTACTATGTGGATTGCTCAGAGGTTTGACTGCTCCTCCATACAAAAAAAAGTATCGCTGCATATAAAACAAACATCCCTGACATCTAGTTTTCTATGTGCAGAAATGTGTTTGTGTGGCAGACAGTGAAGGCTGGTGGCTCCAATGCTAATGGAGCATTGAATCCGTTCCAGGTTTCAGTCAGAACTCTAAAGGAGCTATCCAAGGTGTGGAAGCTCCTTTAGAGTTCTGACTGAAACCCAGAGTGGATTCACCACCCCTCTGACATTGGAGCCAGCAGCCTCCACGGATGGCAGAGCATGCAGTCGGGTGAGTCTGCGATCTGAAGCGGTCCAGCCCAGACACGGGTGTGGCACCTCAGTTTATTTATTTCTTCAATGCTTTTTATGAATCGCTTACATTAAAGGAATTTCTTAGTGATGTACAAAAACAAGTCTTTATACAGAGGACAGGATTACCTACTTGGGAAGGTCTTTTGGACAAGGTATGTTTATGTAGGTGCTGAAAACCCAGAAGGATTGGCGCCTGCCTAATTTATAGCGATAGCTCAATGATAACAAGACCAAAGAGAGCTCTCTGTAGCAACAAAGAGATGAGACAAGTCACAGACACACAAGAAGGATAATTAAATTGCAGAGAAAGGGAGAGAGAGAGAGAGAGAGAGAGTGGGAGTGTGTAAGACAGAGCAGAAACTGAAGAGAGAGCAGAACCAGGAAGATATTATGATAAACTACAATGTTCTGTGTCCTGGGTAAGTCTAAGTGGTGTCTAAATAACAGTGTGTCCAGGTAGTGCTTTTGAACAGGGATGTGTGTGCCTTCATAGTGTGTCCTTGCACTCAATACAACCAGGATCTGCAGCCTTTGTTGGGCCTCCATTTAAGAAGAGCCCTGGAAGATCAGACCCAGGGACCATGCAGTCCATTCTGTTTCCAGCAGTGGCCAACCAGTGGCCCAGAACTGACAGCTGGTATGCTTAGGCAGCTGCCAGGGCCTGACCGCTGACACCGACACCGGTCCTGTGGCCCCCTCCCCCCACTGGACTGCTGGGCCTGGGAGCCACTATTTAAATCTCCTACAATCCTCTAACACTGAATCCCTGCAGGGCACTGTGGGAAATTAAAATGGCAGCTCCCTCATCGTGCTGATTAGGGCGCTGCCACTGGCAGGCAAGCCTGCCTAATGCATAAAAGAGGATAGGGCTCTGGCCTACTTAATTGGTGTATCGCAGAAGGTATTTTGCTAGGCGCAGCTTGTCAGGCTGCACATGCTGAAATTCCCTAGTCTGTACAACCATTCAAATACAGGTGTCCTATGCATGAGATCACATGGTCCCCAGCTTAGCACACAAGCACTGAAGCTAGAGTGATGGAGGCTGCCTCCTAGACACACCTAAAACACCAGCTCTCAGGTGTCTCTTTCTCTGCCCAGGACTAGCCATTCCCATCCTCACTGCAGGCCCAGTTCCCTGGTTGCCCGTTCCCCAAAGCTGTGGTGCCTAGGAGCAGAACTAGACATTACGAGCTTTTCTACATGAGGTTATTAATCAGCCGTTAATCTGCTGTATCTACTTTTGGTTTTGACATAGAATTGAGATCGCTACATGAGGAGTGTTTCCTTTCCTGCTTTTCCACTACAGAACCTCTAGGTGGCACTGTGGTATAGCAGAATAGCACAAATACACAAGAGGAAATTGCACTTTCTTTCGCTTTCACAGGTAAATGCTGCATTTTCCCTGCTCTAAAAAAAAATGCTGGAAGTACTCTTTAGACACAGGAGTGAAATGAGCGGGTCACAACATCATCTGAACAACCTGTAAACAAGTGTGAGTGGGGAATAACAAGCACATGATAAACATCTCGTGTAGAAAAGCCGTAAAAGAGACACAGGGATCTTGTGTGTTTCCTCCTCCTGGTAACGCAGAGTCAACTGCAAGGTGTTACGCGACGTCATCTCACTATGCATTTCTCCACCACCATCAGTCAAGGACATGAGGCGTCCCACACTGCATTATATGACAATTTAGCCATATACGAAGCTGCCTTTTACTGAGTTAGACCATTGATCCACTTAGGTCGGTATTGTTTGCACTGACTTGCAGTGGCTCTCCAGGTTTGCAGAGAGGGCTTTTTTCCTGGGCCTACCTGGAAATGCTGGGAATTGAACCTGGGCCTTTCTGCAGGCAAAGCGTGTGTTCTGTCACTGTGCTACAATATCAGGAAGAGGGAAGAAAAGAAACCTGGACCAAAGACACTGTTTGTCTTCTAGTTCCTACTTTTGCCCTTAGCTAGCATTTTTAGAAAGCTCCTCATGGATGCGCTCTGTGTATTTCTTTCTCTTTCCCCTTAGGAATGGTTGGAGAGACCATTGCCGTGGCAGAGATCTGAGTTACTGGGTTGTGGCTTGCAATCTGTGAGTCAATAGCCCCAGCAATGGAATTTACCTCCTGCTGGCCAGTTTCTGTACCTGCCTGCTGTCTTCAGATGTGATGCCAAAGCGCAATCTGATTGAAGCCATAACGTTAATGAAAGAAATAAACCCCTTTTCTAGAGAAGTCCTTTTTTGTGCTTTGTTAGGCCTCTGATGGGGATAGGAGAGGCATCAAGGCAGGGGCAGGGGTGGGGAAAACGGAAAGAGGAGCTGACTGTCTATGACGGCCTTCCTCAACTTGGCCCCATCTAGATATGCTGAACTGCAACTCCTGTCATCCCTATCCACAACAGCCAATGACCACAGATCTGGAGATGATGGGATTTGTAGACCATCACACCTGGAGAGCACCAAGCTAGGGAAGGCTGACCTAGGAAGAAGGCACTGGAGTCAGCCGGGTGATGTGCTGAGCTCTGGGATGTGTCGGACGTGTTCACACACACATGTACGTATGTACTTGGCTTGATTTTTCCATCCTTCATTAGCCTATGTTTTATGACAAAGCAGACCGAGTGAATGGCAGGGGTGAGGGGCAAGCTAGACATTGAGCTTTTCTATACAAGGCTGTTAATTGTATCCACTTTTGGTTTTGTCGCAGAATTGAGATCCGAGCTCTACACAAAAAGCGTTTCCTTTCCTGCTTTTCCACTAAATAACCTCTAGGTGGTGCTGTGCTATAGCAAGATGGCTCAAATACACAAGGAGAAACAGCGCTTTGAGAAGTATTTGTTTGTTTGTTTGTTTATTTATTTATTTTATACAGTTCTATGCTGCCTTTCTGCCAATGCACCCAGGGCGGTTAAAATTTTTAAATACTGAAACAAGCAAAGAAATGTTACTCCCCAAACCCCAAACAAATACCAGAATATAGTTCTCTCAGGCCGACTGAAGATCTCTGATTGATTGATTGATTATATTTCTGTACGGCCCAATAACCGAAGATCTCTGGGCGGTTCACAACAATCAAAACCACAAAATATATCATAAAATGGAATAATTTTTTAAAAGTTTAAAACTACAGTATAAAAGTACAAACGAAAATAAAACCTAGCAGCAATGCAGGGATTTAAAATACAGTAAGAGATTTAAAACAACAGTTAAAAGACTAAAATGCTTGGGAAAATAAAAAGGTCTTTACCTAGCACTGGAAAGAGCACAACGTGGGCACCAGGTGAGCCTCTCTAGGAAGCTCATTCCACAACCGGGGTGCCACTGCAGAAAAGGCCCCCTTCTTTGTAGCCGCCTGCCTCTTCAGGAGCTGATGGCATGAACTTCCTGGACCTGGCTTCACAGGAGTTTTAAATAGCCTTTAGTTTGATACTTCCTGGACCTGGCTGCACAGGAGTTTTAAATAGCCTTTAGTTTGATACTTGCTGGACCTGGCTTCACAGGAGTTTTAAATAGCCTTTAGTTTGATACAGCAAAGCTTTCAAGCAAATATACGCTGCTGTCAGAGCTGGACACATTGTGCCTGCCCCGTGTGAGTGAAGCCATGCTCACTGGCACCCCTAAGCACGGCCCCTGCCATGGTACACCGGGCAAGCATATAACTCTGTCCCTCAGCCTACTACTCTCTCATGGTTTCAAAATATTAACTGCAAAGCTATGTGCTGATTTGGGAGGTCTGCCCCTAGTTGCTGAACATGGTTCTTCAACCACATGGACACATTAACATTAATTAAAATTAATGCATTTTAAAAACCAAATAACCCCGAGGTGCACACCCCTAAGGTTCCCTTAGTATGCATGCCAAGTTTCAGATGCCTAGGCTTCGTGGTCTTGGTGCTATGGCACAGATGAATAGATGGATGGACAGACAGACATCCTCTTTTATTATGATAGATAGGGGTGCTTTTAAAAACATAAAACGCAACTTTAATCGTGGACTTTAACTTTGGAAATGTAAGCACACAATTTAAGCCCAGCGACTGGAATTTTAACATTCATTTGCTGCCTTCATTACAAAAACAGTGAGAAATTATTATTACTGAAATGGTGGCCAAAGCGTTGTCTGAAGTTTAGAAAACGTACAGCAGCAGCGGCCTTGGCATTTCACGGCGGTGCTGGTGTTGGCAGGTGACGATACCGAGTTTTTGCTGCGGAACCCAGCTGCGGGGGGAAGGGAGACCTCTGACTTCTTTACAGAGAGACTTGTGAGGAGGCAGCCAAGTCATCGACGTGTCAAACCCATTTAACGCATTGACAGAATACCCAGTGCTGCTTTGACTTCGCATTTTGCAATGAGGAGTAAAGGCAGTCCAGAAACATCTCAGAAGTGAACAGCATACAGGGAATTCAAGGATACTGAAGGCCAATGCTGCTTCAACCCCCTCCTCTTTTTTTTTTGCCAAGTGTGCACTGGGGAGGTGAGCAGCACATACCAAGGTGAAATGAGGAAAGCGTGGTCGAAAATGTTCTCAGTGCCAGCCAAGAAGCAACTGCTTGAAGTTAGGAAAACAGGGCCTGATTATCAGAAATGGCTACGGTTATGGAACCAAAGGACCAAACTAGATGTGACATCAGAGATGCATGAAAGAATCTTCCAATCTTTTTCCTTGGCTAAAAGTACCCACAGATTTGAACTGAGGCTTGGTGGGAGTAGAGGAATTTTAATGCATTTACCCTTTAATGTAACACAGCTGTTAGCCATGGATAAAGATAAATGAGCGTTTCTACCTGAGGCTTTTATTGCATGCTCGTGATTGGTCACTCATGGAAGTTTGCGGGCCCTTTACATGACGTCATCAACCTCCAGGGCATCTCCTGCGTTTTCTGACCTTTATCTCAGTTTTAAAAAGATCGGGGATAACGCAATAATAAATATCATTCCACTTTAATGGCCGTGTTAAATTGCACAGTTCTGCTATAACACAGCACCATCTAGTGGCTGTATAATGAAACATGTAGAACTTGCAGACAAAGGAAGTCCCAGAAAAAATGCCTGTGTCAGCCCGTGTAAAGAGCTGAACTTAATCCTGCAAGGAATCCAGAATCAGAAGCCCCAGTAAGTTGTGGGATAAAAAGTCTGGTGTGGAGAAGCACAATATATGGGCACAAGATAGGTGCCTGTCTATTTTCCCCTTTGTGGCTAACAGCAGCTCGTGCGTGTGTGTGTGTGTGTGTGTGTGTGTGAGTGATTTCCATTAGGGAACTGGCATAGGGAAATGGTTAAAACTCCCCTCTCTCTCACATTATGGTCCTGATCCAAATAATCCAACAGCTGCATTTCATAACAACAAGAGGCAGCAGAATAAGTATTCACACATCTCTGATGTCACGTCTACTTTGACCCTTACAATCTACTCAAGCTTCCAAAAGCCGGTCAAGCCCATAAGTAACATCTGCGGTAAAATAATTTTTTCAATCATGGCCAGTGAACAGGCAGAAGGACCTGCAAGTTACTTCCTTTTGTCAAAGCAGAGCTTTGTGTTGGAAGGAACTTGGAAACGAGCCCCTTGGATTTCTTTGAACGTGCTAAGCTGCACAACCAGGGTCTAAGTGCATGTACTGCAAACACAAACTTCAATTCTTGACAACTGCCCAGATTTGAAGAAGATCCTGCATTTCCATCTGTGACTGACCCTGGACAGGGCACAAAGAGGTAGGCATGTCACCCTGGTTCCAACTGGCGTGAGGGGAATATTGATCCTCACCCACTCATAGACCCAGGGTACAGGAAGGTGGATGTAGTCTATAGGTACCCAACAAGAAGGGTTTAAGTGCCTTCAGACTAGTCATCAACAGGAAATCAAAGTAAGAGAGAAACCTGCTTGGAGCTCTTCCACAGCGTTCTTGGCCTTTCTCTGGGGCTTTTCCGTGATGATCTTGTCTCTGGGGCATTTCCACGGGGTTCTTGGCCTCTCTCTGGGGCTTTTCCACCATGATGTTAGTCCCTCTCTGGGCCATGTCCACAGTTCTCTGGGGCTGTCTCTGGTGCTTCTCTGCAGCACTCTGGGCTTGTCTGCTGTGCTCCGGGGCTTGGCCCACGGCTTGTCTGCCACACTGTGGTCCTCAGCCTGGGCTTTGTCTGCTGTGCTCTGCATGATAAAGAGCTTTTCTTCACAAGGCTGTTAAACTCTGTATCTACTTTCGGTTTTGTCACAGCACTGAAAGCTGAGCACTGCATGAAAAGCTTTTCCTTCCTTTCCTGCTTTTCTTCTATATAACCTCTAGGTGGCGGTGTACTATAGTGGAATATCGCAATTGCACAAGTAGGAAAATACCTTTGCTTTCACTTTCAAAAATATTACCTCATCTTCTCTGCTCTAAAAAAAACTGGGAAGGTACTCTTAAAAAACAGAAGCAAAAATGGAGATCCCAACGTCATCTAAAGAACCTGTAAACAACCGTGAGTAAGGAATCACGAGCGCACAATAAATGCCTTGTATAGAAAAGCTCAACCTTCTGGATGATACAACTTTGCACTGCCAGTAAGGAATACTGCTTATTTTGGATTGCCCCCTGGTCTAAAAATTGCCCTCATTGTGTGTGCGTGTTTTTTTTTTTTTTAAACCACATCAACAAACAGGATATGCTAAAGTTTTCTCCTTGCTTTGCTACTTTGGGATCTGTAGGGCACTTTCCATATAGGACAATAGGGTTCCTAGTTCTCAAGGTTTGGCTTGTCATCTCCAGAAACACCGGGGAGCATTGCACAAAGAGCATTCCTCACTGGCAGTGCAAAGCTGTTCCATCCAGAATGTTATCGCCTCCATCTAACACTTCATTTTGCTGCTGGCCTCAGCTGCATCTGTTGGTGAAATGATCTCACAGAGAGTTGGCTGCAGGTTCTAGAATTTCACGGACGCTCCACAGAAGAGCGGGGCCTGGAACCCCCCGGCAGCAGGCTCTGTGCAGGATTACCCAAGGCCCGGCGCTCTCCAGCGCTGCTTTCCCTTGTGACCTGCTGCTCTGACCAGCCTGGCAGGATCTCGTCCTCATCTTACAGACGGTGAGCTCAGTGGGGTGATCGGGACTCCTGAGGCGCAACAGTAAGCGCCCCGTGGCTCCTGTGCTGCCTTCTTTAAGGGAAAGAGTCCGTTGTGATTCTACCAGTCTGAAGAAAACAGTATCAACAAATGCTCTTGAAATTCACTGGGTTGGATCCAGGATCTGCCTTCCGGAAGAGGAAGGGGCCTGCTTACAGAAGGCCGCTCTGTCCAATTTGGGGGTATCCCCCTCCCACCCACACCATGGTTCACCCCATTCAGCAGGGTCTCTTGACTACCTGTGTAGCATTTTCGGGTGGCTGGAGGGGCTGCCGTGGGAAGGAGGGGGCAGGAAGTCCTCTTCCGCACAGCAGCGGCTGGTGCCCACTGAGGCTGGTAGGGCGGAAGACAGGGCAAGATGTAGCCAGAGGAGGACAGATGGAGATCATGTGTGGCACTTGGCAGCTGCAGGTGTACCTGGTTGTGCGGGGATCTCTCCGCCACAAGTGGGTTGGGGACAGGTGGCGGGGTCATTGCCCCACTTGCCCCCAATATGGAGCCGCCTCTGCTTCTGTAAGTGCTGTTGATCCAGTGTAAATGGGGCACATGGGCAGGAGGGTGCTCTTGCACTCATGTCCTGCTGGTTGGCCAGTCGACAGCTGGTTGGCTGCTGTGTGAACAGAATGCTGGACTAGATGGACCCATGGTCTGATCCAGCAGGGCTCTCCTAATGTTCTTACATTCTTAAATCTGGACCCAACCTACTGTCGGGGGGGGGGGCAATTTAATCTTGAAAATAACCAAGACTGGGAGTTCAAGCCTCGTTGCATATTTTGCCCCCTGTGACGTCCCTTCCTCTTCCACTTCGTAGCGCGAGTTCCAGGATGTGGTGGGGTGGGGGGAGCCTCTGGCAAGGCATCTTCAGTGGTGGTGCCACTGGGGCAATGGGCCCTTTGCTGGTATTGGAGCGCCAGCAGATGCCCAGCCTAACCATCCTCTGGAGCCGGCCATGCAGCTCCTGTACTGAAATATGAAACAATCGTGAAAAAGTTCTGGGCAAAAGAACTGGGAACTGGTCAAAAGAGAAGAGACCAGGCTGGCTTAGAAGCACAGACCTCATTCCACACTTGATTTATGTATTATTAATATTATTGGTCCTGTTAATGTCTTTATTAGTAATATTATTAGTCCTATTATTATTAATGCATCTATTACAAATATTTATATCCATTAAAATGAATGCTCAAGGCAACTGACTGTCTGAACAACATGTTCAAACCAAAATTAAATAGAATAGAAGCACAGTGAGCTCTGGCACTGTAGTTTGCGGCTGGAATATCCCAGGCACTTTCTCTGAGTTAGTTGCTTTCATGTTACAAAAGAAAAGAAAAGAAAAAAGAACTTTGCTAGCTCTTTTTTCATGTGGGGATGTAAAGAGAGAAAAATACAGGCATTATTCCACCTAATTGTCATGGCCAAATGACATGTCTGGCGGTAGGGACTGGGTGTGGGAACCCAGCTTGCCATCTGAGAGCTGCAAAGCAGCAGAGGGAGGCTGTGATTCGCCATAGACAGGTGGTGGTCAGGGGGGTGCTTAGCCCTTTCCCTACGTTCTGGTTTCCTCCTGCACCCTTGTCTCACAAATGCAACCCTGGAAAAGAGAAAAGTGGAGAAACTCAGCCGGTGGGGAGAGAGGGTCACAGGGGGAAGACAGTGGGAGGCAGAAGGGTTAAGCATCTCCTTCCCACCTGCCACTTCTCTGCTGTAAATCACACTGAGAGTCTAGGACCCAGACCAAAGAGTACATTTGCACCGGAATGAGCAGCAAACATGTGGACACTTGGCATGTTTTTCCTTGTAGCATTCTTAAAATTATTCAGCAAATTAAATAATTTCATACACGTTAAGACTGCTTGTCTTTTCAGTGTTTGCTGCTTTGCATGGACTTATGACAGACACTTTTCACCCAGGTTCTGGCCTGGGGCCTGGCCAGCTGCCTTTTCTGTACCAAGTTCCAGTCCCGGTGTTTGATGCAATAACGAGTGCCTGAAGAGAGAGGGGGGCAGCATTCATTCTCACAGTACTCACAGCAGGTCCTACATCCATAGCCTCAGGCCTTACACACATATATACCAGCATGCCAGTTGTCGAATTAGCCCTCTGTCTTACCTTTCTCTGCCGCCCTAATGGAGTCCGCCTACTTAGGGGAGGATGCTCTGCTACTGCAGCACCACCACTGAGAAGGCTCTGCCCCAAACACCACATGGTCTCATTCTAGAAACACTTGTTACATTGGCAAGGAAAGGCTCCCAATCTGCACAAGAAGTTTCTGAAAGGTGAGAAGCTGCAGGTGGGAGTGGGGGCATTTCACCCTCCTCAAACCTGCTACCTTTCCCCTCCAGCTCTACCCCTTTTTTCCCCAGCTGCACTTCTTTCTGGCTCAAGAACCAGGCTGAGAGAAAAGCGGCAGGGGAAAAGCTATGCCCAGGGGAGGGGATAAGCTCTATTCCTCCCACCGGTTGCTTCTTGTCTGCAAATACCACCCCTGCCCACGTTCATATTATCCTGCTAGCCTTTGGGAGCTTGTGCTCCCAAAGTTATAACCCGGGCAATTGTGAGTGTAGCTCCTCAAGGGAGAACGTTCTTTGTGTCCAGAGTCGTGACGTTGGAGAGCAGCTTGCACTTTGGTATCCCCAGATCAGAACCACGCTATTGCCACAACAAGGTGACAGCTTAGAGTGGGGGTGGGCAACTTGTGGTCCTCCAGATGTTTTGGCCTACAACTCTCATCAGCCCTAGGTAGTATAGCCATTAGCGAGGGATTATGGGAGCTGTAGGCTGGAGGTGCAGCTGGAAAGTGGAAGGTGATGAAAACATCAGGGCAGCAGAAACAAATTTGATTTTATTCTTGTAGGCATGGCGGTGCTATGATTTAAGTGTGTAAAGTGCAAAACTGCACATGCTTGGTATTTTTTTTTAAAACATCAGGGTTGGTCAACAGTTTTCATTGTTGTTCTTCTCATATAGCCAGAATATAGAAGCAGTTGTGAAGCATGGAATGGTGGTTGGGAGAGCGAAGAGAAATGTTCGTTGTGTGCCTCACAACTGAAGGAACACACAGGGGTGCCTAAAGGTCCCCCCGGTAAGACCATTAGGTCCACAGTCTAAATTTACCTACCTGCACCACTGAGGTTAGGAGTGGAGAGAGCAGTGTATCAGTGACGTTCTAGCCAAGAATGACTCTACAGCCAAGAATGACTCTATTGAACCAAATTGAAAAGCTTTTCCAGAGCCTAAATGGACTGCTTTGGGAGAGCAGAGAAGGTGCTTCCAACCACCTCCATCGCACTTAAAATGTTGTGTCTCTCTTGGCCCTTGGTTGAGCCAGCCAACCTGTCTCTCCGCTTCTTTCCTGCAGGAGGTAGCCACAGCAGTCACACAACTTGCTTTGATTTAGGTGTCATCTCCTTCTTCCATCACATGTCAAGTGGCCGAGATGATGAGTCTCTTCCCGCAGACCTTCCTCCTTGCCTGCCTTGTGGCCACCATCCAAGCCAAGATCTACGGTCGCTGCGAGTTGGCCCATGTGCTGAAGGATAATGGGATGGATAGATACGAGGGCTACAGCCTGGCCAACTGTGAGTGGAGAACCTGGTTTGAATCCAAATGTTGAGAGTGGAAGTTGGACAACAGCCTCTGCTTGGATATCCCTGGCTCAGCCCTGCTCTTCCCTAAGCATCATTTCCTTGTCTCTACACCCACAAGAAGGTGCCGGTTTATTTGCCCTAGAACTTGCTCCAGCTTCCCTCTTATGGATGCTCCCCCAGCACATCCCATTATCCTAAGATTCCCCGGAACTGATGCCGCTGCTTCCCTTCCTGGTTCTGAGCCAGCACTACCATGAAGCGATGGGAGGTGGCTGTTTCTGGAGACAGATTTCAAATGTCCTGATGGGAGACAGACAGATCGTGGGTTCAGGGCCAGCGTCAAGGGTTAGTGTGGTCGAGCACCTGCTGAGGACCCGCAATCCAGCAGGGGCCCGCTGACAAGAGCCCCCAGATGTGCTCCTTGTCTCCACCATTGCAACCTGCTTGTTTGCCTTGCTCTCACTCTGGCCTACACAATGGTGAAGGTGCAGATGCCACTGCCTTCTTGCCAATTGGCTCTTTTCCTATCAGTGAGGAGGACAAGGAGGGGGAGGAGGAGCAATGGCAGCAGTGAGAACATACTCACTGAGGGAGGGAACCCATCGAGGGTGCCTTGCCCAAGGGCCCTCCAAAACCTGGAGCTGGCACTGCATGGGTTAGTGTCTGCCAGGGATATCCCCTATGCAAGATGCATTCAAATGAACGGGTGGAGTGCCAGAGCAGCCTTTCAATGAGCTTTGTGCAGGAGAACTCCCTGGGGGAGTGTGCCCCCAGTTACTTACTGGGATGGGGATACCATTTGGATATTTCGCCTAAGTCACCAATACTGTCTTGGGATGAGCCAGTCAGTTGGGTCTGCAGCCCGCCCCAAGTCTCTCATTCTCTCTCTCTCTCTCTCGCTCTCTCTCTCACACACACACACACACACACACACACAGACACACACACGGCTCTGCACACGCACACCAGTGCCACCCAGCGGTGGGGAAGTAGTCTGCGATGCTCTGGCCACTGGGGTCCTTAGCTGTCGTGGCAACCATTCTAAGGAGAGCTTAGAGCAAGGGTGGGCAACTTGTAGCCCTCCAGACATTGTTGGACTGCAACTCCCATCATCCTTCACCATTGGCCATGTTGGCTGGGGCTGATGGGAGTTGCCCACCCCAGTTTCACTCACACGTTCAGCATTTTCTGTTTGTTTGTATCTCACAAGCTCCCTTGAGTATTAAGACAGAGCACTGTGATTTCACCGCCATCCGTAGCCCAGGGCAGACACTCAAACGGTTCAAGGGTGCATGATAAAAGGAAAATGCTGGAGCCCCTTTTTCCAGAGCAAAGCCATAGGCATTAAAACTCAGCTCCTTCTGCACTCCAAGGCAGTTTTACTGCGGGACATCGAACTGCCCATCATGCAACGCATCCCCACGATTCTGTTTTCATTATTTTAAACCAGCCAGGCAGTGTTCTAGTTCTGATTGGAGCAATGGTGACAGAGGAGGAAAACAAAGGCTGAGAGTAGCAACGGCTGCAGGGAACTGTTTCCTAAAGGCTTTTCCTAGTACTTGACCCCTCGCCAACCTACAAGGGCACCTCCTGGCAGCTTCAGGTCTATCTAAGGCAGCCTTTCCCACCCTTGATGCTCTCCAGATACGCTGGACTGCAGCCCCTATTATGGCCATCAATAGGGGGACTGGGCTGCACCAAACTGCAGGCTGCTGCTTGTTTGCTGTTACTGCTTCAAACCTGGCTCATGGGGTTCTAGAGCAGGGGCCCTCAATGCAGCGCCTGTGGGAACCTCTAATGACACCCCCAAAGTGCTCTACCCCATGCCCCCTTCAAAAAAAAGTTGAATAAAAATGGAAAAAAATAGGACACAGGTTCTCCTTTCTGTTCCTGAACCTGCCGCTGATCAGCTTTTCAGTGGGAAGGAAGGGAAAGCAAAGCAAAAGGGGAGAGGGGAGAGACAGAGCGAGTCTAGAGGCTAGGAGGGGGGAGAAACAGCAAGGGAAAGGGGTGAGTGGGAGAGAAAGAACAAGGCCGAGGCTAGGAAGGGAGAGAAAGAAGGCTAGGGATGGGGAAGGACAGAAACAGCAAGATAAAGAGGGGGGTAAGTGGGAGAGAAAGAGCAAGGCTAGGGACAGGGGAGGGAGAGATATAGAGAGGAAAGGGGTTGAGGGGAGAGAAATAGTGAGGCGAGAGGCTCAGAGGGGAGAGGAAGAGAGACAGCAAAGGGGAAAGGGCTGTGTGGGAGGAAGAGGATTGGGCGGAGCAGGAAGCAACTCTTTCCATTTCCCCCTCCCTCCCAGCCTCTAGCCTCATTATTTCTCTCCCCCACCCCACCCTTGACTAGCCAGGCCCCCACAGCAGCCATTATGTGACTAGCCACATCCTCCATGGGAGCCATTTTGTGGTGGTACCCACAGGTCCAAAAAGGTTTGGGACCCCTGTTCTAGAGAGGGGACATAGCATCTGTGAGATTCCTGGACACTGGGTATGTCTTCTATTCCATGGCAGGGGTGTTCAACCTCTTTCATCCCGAGGACTGCATTCCATTTCGGAGGAGCTCTGGGGGACCACTTTCCAGTGGTGGGTGGTGCGGAAGGCTAAGTGGGGTGGGGCCAAAATATCAAACATACCAGCGTATTGTAGCTTAAAGATCTTACTAGCAGTAAGAGAGGCATTAGGAGAGGAATTTCAACTTTTAAGAAAAATGCACAGAAACTAGGAAACCCCCAAATGGTCAGAAGAAAGAGGATTGGGCCAGGGTAAGTGGCATAGCCATATGGAGAGCCGGATTTGGCCCCCTGGCCTGAGGTTCTGCACCCTTCTTCTATGGACTCACTTGTTTTCAGTTGTGCAACATTATATGGCATTTGGGAGGTTTCTATTTCTATCTGCTCTATTAGCCCCTGGAAGTCCGGCCTGTGGTTCTGAGGATTGCTTGCTCTATGGTAGCCTTCCCCAATTTGGCATACTTCAGATGTGCTGGGACCATAACTCCCATAATCCCCAGGCACCATGCTGGCTGGTGATGATGGGATCTGTAGTCCAGCACATCTGGAGGAGGGCACTCAGTTGTCGGGAAATGCTGGGGGGGGGTCTCCACGGGTAATTTCTTGTGAGTTGGGTGCATTTGGAAGTAATTTGGGGCACATGACATCGTGGCCATCCCTCAGCCACCCCGGAGCTTTTTGCAGAAAAAACAGATTTCCTGAGACTTTTGAATAGCTGCCTCAAAGAAGACTGATTCTTTCTTTCCCTTAAGTCAGGTTCTCCTCACTATGGCTGTTGTGTGCCCCAACCCCCACATTTACATTGGGTATGCTAGTCCTGCCCAGGGCTGTGCCTTTCACAGTGACCCTGGTCAAGGGTTGTTTCCCATCCCTGTTTCTTTAATGACTGTTGCTGTAAGGAAGTAATTAATGTGCGGCGGTGGGAGGGGGGGAGAAACCTCCCAGGATTTTATTGAAGGAGAAAGGATCTACAGCTGCGTTTCTTTAATGTTTGGTGCTGTAAGGAAGTTGTTATTGCGAAGCTACAATCTTTTCCTTCTGGGAAGTGCTATGTCGACACTGTGTTCCTTTAATGATTGTTGCTTTAAGGAAGTAATTAATGCTGGGGGCGGGGAGAGAAAGAGAGTGATTTTTGTTGAGACACAGGAGGAAACCTCCCAAGATTTTATTGAAGGAGAAAGCGGGGGGGGGGGAGCCTCTCTTATTGGTTGAGCAGCCCCTGCCAGTCAGATGACATTCACTCCCCCCCCCCAAAGTATGTTCTGTGAAATGACTTATACTGGTAAGGTGCACCCATTCATGGAGTCCTGCGTGGAGCAAAGCCGACTCCTAGAAAAATCCAGTAAGCCACCATTCGCTTCTCCTTCTATGGTCATGGAGACCCCCCCCCCCCAAATTCTAGGGCTAAAGGCAGAATGTCTTAATAAGGCCTCACAGTTGGAAAGGCCACAACGATATTCAAGGTCTCTCAAAACATACAATTTATCCATAATAATGTGGGCCGCAGCTCTCCTCCTTCCTTCCGGAACAACGAACTGGCAGCTGCTCTAGACCGAGCACTGGGGACACTGAGGCACGTCTATTTCTTCCATCCCCCTCTCTACAGGGATCTGCATGGCCTTTTTTGAGACCGGCTTCGACACAGAGGCTGTGGATCGGCATAAGGATGGCACCAAAGACTACGGCATCTTCCATATCAACAACGGCTGGTGGTGCAAAGACGAAGGCACCATGTCAGAGAACTTTTGCGCTGTGTTGTGTTCAGGTCCGTCCCTTTCCCCAGATCACCACTAGAGGGTGTTGCGCCACAAGGGACAGGAGTGATCCAGAAGATGGATCACCCTGCTAAGGTGGGATCTACTAGCCTTTTCTGAGACTGGTGATGATTAAAATTGGCAACTTTGATTTTTTTTAAAATTAAAATAGAACAAAACTAAACTTAATACCTACCTTAATTTAATAACATTACACATCCTAGGTTAAGAAACGTATTTTATTATTAATGATGGATTGTTTAATTAGCGGACGATGTGCCACTCCCCATCATAGACTCTGTGCAACGAAACAAATTGCTGGGAGGCGAAACATCAGTCGGCCTCTCCTTATATTCCAGATACAGAAGCAAGCTCAAGCAAAACTGGCTCTTAAAAAAGCAGTACACCCAAAGATAATAATCCAGCTCAAGAATATAGACAAGACATTGCTTTGTTTCTGTTAGGAGTGTCTTACCGGTGTTCAGTGCTCCAATAATTAATAAACAAGACTGTAATTAATTAATAAGGCTGTAGCCTTCCTTCCACTGGCTGCTGGTTTGGACATAACGGCAGAGCAAGAATGGAGCTTTTGCGCTCACGGTCCCTCTCCTCCAACACCCCGACTTCCTGGTTTGTGACATTTTTTAAAACCGTTACATCATTATTGGACAAACTGTATTTTGCTTGTTTTCCTTAAATGTTTGCATACACAGGCTAAGGTTTGCAGTTCTGTGATCCCCCCCCCCCCGCCCCGCAGTTTTGCCATTCCGAGAAAGACGCTATGGTGCAACAGCGCCACTTGCTGGCTACTAAAATCTTGGCTGTTGCCCAACACCCAATATTGGTATAGCACAGGAGTAGGCAGCCTGGTGCCCTCCATATGTTTTCGACTACAACTCCCATCATCCCTCAGTATTGGCTGTGCTGGCTAGGGCTGATGGAAGTTGCAGGGCAACAAAATCCGGAAGGAGTTGCTCCTATGTGTGAGAGAAGGCAGCCAGGGCTCTGCTTTGCCTGTTTCATTCCCTGCTGCTATTGCCTTTCCCCCCATCCCGCCCCTCCTGGAACAAGCGTGTCTCCAGGTGTGCTGCTAGAGAAGTGGCAGCCCAAGACATTTTCCTGCCTGGGAGCAGAATCCAAATGGAGGCAGAGCATGCACACCGCCCCCCAGGCCCACGGTTTAATGCTGAATGCTGCACCACTCAGACACCATCAGTTCATGATTTTGACTGCCGCCTTCTCCCCGGTGCCACCTGAAGCAAACTGCTTCGCCCTGCTGCAAGGCAGGGCCGGCCCTGAGGAAGAGCATGGGCAAAGACTGGGGAGTGAACAGGTGGGAGGAGTAGCGACGTGCGGATTTTGTTGAATCCACTACGCCCATGTTTTGCGGATTATCACGCATCTTTCATTCCGTTGTCTGCACATCGATGGAATCTAATTTGTTTTAGGGATGTACGAAAATTCTGTTCCACTTGCGCTAATGCCTCACACTCACACGAATGTGCATTAGCACAAGTGTGGATTTGTGCAAATCCTGCCTCCCAAAGTGAAAAACTGGTCTGCAAGTCCACAGAATCCACATGACTCAGACAAAGCCTGCCTGCTGCCGAATCCACGGGTCAGGTACAGAGAAATCTGAACTCATTTGAATCCGTTGTGGATTTCTCCAACAGCCCTGTGGAGGAGCCATGTCTCCTTTCTTTCTCCCACTCCTTTGGGAGATTTAAAGGAAGGTATCCGGTGCTCAGAGGTGGGAACCCTTCTGGGGTTTGGTCTGTTGCTTAGTCCTAAAACTAAGTGTTGTGTTCAGTGTGGGCTGGTGGCTCCGATTTGGGTAGGGCTGTGATTCCATTCTGGGTTTCAGTCAGAACCAGTCAGAACTCTAAAGGAGCTATCAAAAGTGCTGCACCTATTTTAGGGAACCTACTTGGGGTTCAGCACATTGGAGAGCTCCTTTAGAGCTCTGACTGGTTCTAGCTGAAACCCAGAGTAGATTTAAAGAGAGCTTCGGCTATTGGGCGGTATAGAAATGAAATAAATAAATAAATAAATAAATAAAGCAAGCCCCACTGAAAGCACAGCCTCCAGTGCTTGTGATATTACGCTGGGCAGGAGGGGGAGACGTTTTGGCCTACAACTCCCATCAGCCCTAGCCAGCATAGCCAGTGGTGCAGGATGATGGGAATTGTAGACCAAAAGATCTGGAGGGCGACAAGTTGCCCAGCCCTGGATTAAGCAATGGCCACCCCCACTGTTAACACCTTCTCCTTCTCTTTTCTAGATTTACTGAATTCCAACATTGAAGATGATATTAGTTGTGCCAAGAGAATTGTGAAAGATCCCCAAGGCATGGGGACCTGGTATGAGAACATCTTACATTAGCCCCTCCAGATGAGTGACCTCTTGGGATCTCTGGAGGGTTGGGGAACCCTCCAGAGCGGATTGGAGCCATGGGTGGGTGAGGGCGCTGCAGTGGGGAGGAGAGGACGTGGAAGTCCTGTTGCACCAGCAGAGGTCTGCTTGTGTGACTTTAGGGTGTTGTTGCTGTTGTTTAGAGCAAAACATAAGGTAAAAGAAAACAGAACTCTCCTCTTGGGAACTAAAATCTAACATGTAGATTGTGCATGCACTAATGCATAAATATATCTATGCACCTGAATAATCCTGGCCAGCTTTACTGGGTGTCTCCCTATGCATTAAATCAGGGGAAGGAAACTGCTGTCCTCCAGATGTTTTGGACTACAACTCCCAGAATCCATTGCCATTGTCCATGCTGGCTGGAACCTATGGAAGTTGTACTCCAAAATATCTGGAGGCTACCAGCTTGCCTAGGCCTGCATTAAATTATGCATTCTTTTAAATATATGTGTGTTTAGAGAAATTAAATGATGATACATAAAAAGGACGGTAGCTTATCAGGAATTAAGCAGAAAAATGTATAAAATAGTAAATAGCCAGGGCCCAAAGGAACTCCAAGGGTATTTTCAAGACAGTTGCCTCTGGCTGTGCTCACGTTTGGCTCTGGGCCCAGGCTGATCTTTGCCATTGGTCTCTTAGTGGCACCTCATAAGAAAAAGGTTCCCCGCTCTTGATCTAAATGCTGTGGACAGCTATGTGCAGCCCGAAATGGTAGTCAATGGAAAGGGCTGCCTGTTTGGATGCAAAGGGGAACAGGGCTCAGGGGCCATTCTGAATAGTTGCCTCAAAGAAGTTTGGCAGGAGTTGATTGTTATGCAGAGACAAGAGAGAAGCAGCACCTGCCAAACCTCTCACCTCTTAAGAACTCTTAAAGATCCAAGACCCTTCCTTTAATTTGCACTTGACCATCCCATGCCTTCTGGGAACATTGAGCCTTTCTACACAAAGCTTTTAATGTGCACTCGTGATTCGTCATTCACAGTAGTTTGCGGGTCCAATACACAATGTTGTCATCCTCCAGGGCCTCTCCTGTGCTTTGCAGCCATTATCATGGGTTTTCTCCTAATGAGAAAATTCTGGTATTATTTAGAAATGGTGGAATGAGAGTCTCATGTAAATCTGCAATTCTGCTATACTACAGCACCATCTAGTGGTTGTATAATGAAACATAGAGAAAAGCAGAGAAAGAAACCCTCCAGAAAAAAGCATGTGTAAAGGAGATGTTCTTAATCCTGTAAAGAATCTGGAAGCAGAAACCTCAGTAAAGGTGCGGGATAAAAGCCTCATGTAGAAATGCCCTTTGTTCATGCACAGAGCAATAGACTGAAGCCACGGGTTTAGAAGGGCAAAACTCAATTGAACCAGGGGATATAGATACAAGTTATGAATGAATGGTGCAGTTCAGATCCAGGTTACAGAAAGCCCCTAAAGGCCATGCTCAGCAGGTGTACATGCAACCTGGTCCTATGCATGTTTACTCAGAAGTAAGTCCCATTCCAGTGATACTTACTCCCTAGGAACTATGCCTGTGTAGATTTGCATCTTTAGCCCCATTTATTTGAGTGGGTTGTTGGAGCATGCCTAATTCCATGCTGAGTTATGGCTAATGCCTTTGTCGTGGAAGTGATCTACACTGTAGGAAAATGATACAGTCGCTGTGTGTGCACAATTGTTGTGAAGGATATTAATTCTAGTGACTCTTTTCCTCTTTCTCTCCCCAATCTTCTTTCTGCAGGGACGAGTGGAAAAAGCACTGTGAAAACCAAGACTTGGGGGAGTGGGTGAGGGGGTGTAAGGTTTGAAAAGGTAACTGGTGATAGTCTGTCTGCCCACTCTCATATCAGCAATACCAAAGATATTTCCTGGATTTTTTTTTAAAAAAGCCTTCTTGTATTGATTCCTTCCGTCAGTTCATTCAGTTCCACAGAGTGAAAGAAGATGCTTCGTTATTCTACCTCCCCTGTGGTCCGCGCTGGTCCTCTATCTAGATTGCCGACTGGGATGGTGGGAGGTGGTGGGACGCTCCACAGATGAATAGGAAACCCATGGGTGCAGGATTCCCAACTGAATAGGAAAAAACAAACTTCAAAACAACATGGCTTGCTCCTGTGCCCTTAACGGTAGCTTGGTATGAATAAATAAATACATTTATATCCTGCCTCTTTAGCTCTTTCAAGGAACCCAAGATGGCTCACATGACCCCCCTCCTCTCCATTTTATACTCACAACAACCCTGCGAGGTAGGTTAGGCTAAGAGGCAATGACTGGTCCAAGTCACCCACTGAGCTTCCGGGCCAAGTGAGGACTAGAAACTGGATCTCCCAAGTCCCGGTCCAGCGCTCCCATCACTACACTGGCTCTCTAATGCAGGTGTTAGAGCAGGTGAAGCTGTTCCCACCACATGGAAATCCTCAGGGTCATCTCTTAATTGATGTGGCTCTACCCACAGCTACAAGGGGCAGTTCAAAAGTTAACAAACCCCAGTGCTTCCCATGTCCTTTCTTATCATTCCTCCTTGACAGCATCTGTCTGGTACTAGGGGAGTGTTGTTGTCCTTCTTGCAGCATCCGATCCAAGCAGACTGTAAGGGTACAGATGTCCTGAAGCAGAGGAGATAGGCAGGGGTAGAAGTTGCAGCCCATGCCGGGGGTAAAACCGACCAAAGCCAAAATCGTACAGTTGAGGGCAACCTGGATAGGTCCTAGAACAGAAGTCCACAAGCAGCGTTCAAAGGCAATAGCCCTCTCCTGCTATTGCCCCTGGTGGTATAGCTGAGCCAGGGCTCACAGGGACGAACCAGCAGCACTTTTTGATTAGTGGGGGCACTGACCTCATCTGACTTTCCCCCCCCCAGCTCCCCCAAGCTTCCCTGTTCCCTCAACCGAGCTGCAATCCTTAGAGTAGCTGGGGGGAATGGGTTTTCCCGGCAACAATATATTGTTCCCTGTTGTGGTGCAAAGTATTCTGGGGCGGCCTGGTCTTGAATGGGCAATTAAGACCCACTAGCTTTACCACAGACAGGCTCCTGGAGCAGATGCAAATGGTGTCGATGTGGATCAGCCCAGCTGCCTTCACGGGTTTCCCGGGGGCAGCTGTTTGGCCACTGCGTGAACAGAATGCTGACCAGATGGGTCCTTGGTGTGATCCAGCAGGGCTTTTCTTATGTCCTTTGGAGGCCATGTGCCCTTGTTGGCTGCTGGGGCTATCAGTGCTGGACCAGAGCGGTGGCGATGGGCCAGGAACCTATAAAGACGAGTTGGGGCGGAAGCAAACGTTGGGACAGTGGTGAGGAGAAATTTGGGAGTGTGAATGGGCAAAGAAGGTGCAGAAAGGAGGGAGTCGTCCCCCCACTTGTCAAATGGGACAGGCCTTGAGCTAGCTTTTAATAAGTGGTGCATGCTTGCCTGGAGACCACTGAAGAACAGCCCACCCAACACGTCATGGAAGTCAGACACACACAGCAAGGGCAGGGAGGCCACTTCATCAAGCATTTCCGGAGAGTCGGAGAGAGTTGTGCTCTGCACAGAGCCACAAGGGACTGAGGGGCAAGAAGGAGGTGCTGCTCTCGAACCCTTTACTCCCCCTGGCATTGATTCAGGCTCCACTCCACCATGGACCCTGAGGATTCATGGTGCATGGAGCGCTTGACAGAACCATTGGAGCGAAGGAGGCTGCGAGAGACGCTCAGGATGCTGCTGGTGCTGCAGGAGCTGTCCACGTTCAAGACCACCTGTCTGGGTGTCACCCCCGTGATTATGTCATCCCCAGCCGCGCTCCACTTGACCTCCAGAATCCCTGGGTAGAATCGCTCAGCTGTGCACAGGGCGTGGGGCTGTCTGGTGCTTGGGGGACGTCAGACGGGGGTGGCCGATGATGGCGCCTTGACTGATTGTCCTGGGAAAGAGAAACCGGGGCTGGGAAGCAGAATCCATGCGCCTTGCCATCCCTGAAGAGAACCAGCCCCTCCCCTACACATGCCTAGCGCCAACAGCCTGTTCTACAGGCAAGCACGGAGAGATCCTTGCAGGCAGTTGTGTACATGCAGCCTGTTGCGTACTGTGCGCAGACATAGAACTGTGGAGTGGAGTGCTGCACTAACCCAACACGGGTGTTAGAACAGGAGAAAAATAGGGAATTGGCTTAAAGCCACACACACTGAGATACCACTGAAACAAGGAAGCGTCTCTTCCCAAATCAGGTTGGGATGATACCACAGGGCAAGTGGAGGAGGGATCACTCCCACAAATCCAGTGTAGATCAATGAGCTTCCTCTGCTAGGGGGCATTCAACCCCTCCATGGCTTTACTGGTGGGAGAAAAACTCCACACCTGTCTTAAAATCCGATCCCCCTCTGGAATTTTGCACCTGCCAAATGAACCCTGCCCTCTCCATTTGCAAAACACCAACTTGCAGCACAGTGGAAATGGTGAGCATATTGTGCTCTTTTGCCTAGGACTAGAGCAGGCATGGGCCATGAATCTGGTTGCCTGGCCTTCTTTGTGGCCCCCGATACTGCTGAAATTCCCACCGCGGTGCGGCCAACAGAGCAGCAAGTTTGCTTGGAGCAGAATCGTGCTCCTAGAAATCTCCTGGGTGTGCGATTCTGCTTCTCAGGAAGATGGACGCTCCCTGCACATGTTGCTTTCAACCAAAATTGGGGTCTGTGTGTGCTACCACAGCAATTTCAGTGGCAAATTCAGCGGCGGGGGCAGGAGTGCAGCTCTCAGTGGATTCCTGGGGGGCGAGGGGGATGACGATGCTAGTCTGAAATCAGGCCGGTTTATTTACATCCATTACGAAAAATTCTCACTCACCTCCTCTGACACTGAGCTGCGTTCCACTCCCTGAGACAGCAGTGTGGAAGTAATCTGCCCCTGCCATGCAAAAGTAGGCGGCGCTGCCCTCGGTGCGCAGCCCCTGGATCTGCAAGATGTAGGCGTTGGCACTGGATGGGCACTGGCATCCTGGATGGGCACAAAACGCGCGTCGACTCGAGAGCCGTGGTCTACCTGGCCGTTGATGTGATGCTTCAGGACTGACAATCAAAAGACATTGTGCAGATGCTCCATCTTTTCCTCCTTAACGGATTTCCTGTGGAAGGAAAAAAGGACGGAAGAAGTGGTGGGAAAACATGGGAGAGTTACAAGGGGAGGGCAACATTGTCTAGAACCCCATACAATTCCGTGAATTAGGCAGGGCGATGGCAGGATTGCTTGGAAGCACTGTGAGTGGCCTGAAGTAATCAAAGTGCCCCTGTAATTTATTCATTTGGCAGATTTTGATACCACCTTTGAACAATAGTTTTTAGGGTGGTTTACAAAGATACGTCAAGATCATAAATTGTAACAAACATAAGCCATATGTTGGGCTGGATTTAGGGTCAGTTGTGCTGGGTTCCGGGGCTATTTACTCAACTCAAACAGTACAAACAGTACAATAGGACAAACAGCTCAAATAGTATCAACACTTCATCTTCACTTGCAGATCAGTGCATGCAAATGAACCATCTTTTATGAGAGGGATAACTCATGCCTGCAAATCAGGCATCAAAGTCATGAAAATGGACCACAAACATAATAAAAACAAGGTATTTGCGAGATGGATGAATGGAGGAGCTGGGAGAGACTGTGTCAGGCAGCCTGAAAAACAACAGACCGGGGTAGGCAACTTGGCGCTCGCCAAATGTGTTGGACTACAACTCCCAGAATGCCTGACCACTGGTCATGCTGGTTAGGGCTTATGGGACTTGTAGACCAAAATATCTGGAGGTTACTTAGTTGCCTACCCTGCAAGTTGCCTACCTGGCTGTTGGAGGTGTAACGCTTCACTTTCCAACTCCATGGGCCTATGAAGTAAAGGGGTTCTAAGGAATCCCAGTGCTGTGTCCCTAAAGTTCTGGGAAAGTGGTGCTGGACTTTCGGGGGCCTCATGTCTTCTGGGTGAGGAACCTGTAGGGGAAGAAGAGAGGGGGAGGAAAAAATCTCCCTCTTCGCTCTGCCCAACCTCACACCTGTTCCTCATGGGCTCTAGGTTAATTATTATTAACCAGTTTTCACCTCCATATTAAGCCAAGCGATGTACTGCAAACTTATAGCAGAACTCAGAGGCATGTGAGGTTTAATTCAATGCAGTAGTTTTATTTAACGGTCCAAGAGTGCATAGAATGTGAATTAAGTGTTTGGCACAAGCCCATTACCTAAAAGTCCAGTGACGGCATGTTTGGAATCAAAACAGTCTCTATGCAACCCCAAGGAAACCGGCATCCCTACCAAGTCCTGGTGGAATGGAAGCAAGGCAGCAGATGGAGACTTCAAGTGGTAGGTTGGCTGTAGGGAGAGGTTCTGCACTGAGGAAACCTAAATGTGACTAGAACAGTATTATCTTATTTATAGAATTTCTAATTAATTTTAAACAGTGACGAAACTGATCAGGTACAGTCTGATATGTTGTAGTACAAAATACATTCAATTTAGTACTCCTGTAGTAAATAACGTTTAGAATAAAATGACTATTTCTGCTTCATTGACTACGCTAAAGCCTTTGATTGTGTGGATCACAACAAACTCTGGCAAATTCTGAAAGAGATGGGAGTACGAGACCACCTTACCTGTCTCCTGAGAAACCTGTACGAGGGTCAAGAAGCAACAGTAAGAACCGGACATGGAACAACCAATTGGTTCAAAATTAGGAAAGGAGTACGACAAGGCTGCCTATTGTCGCCCTGCTTATTTAACTTATATGCAGAATACATCATGAGAAACGCTGGGTTGGATGAATCACAGGTCGGAATTAAGATTGCTGGGAGAATTATCAACAACCTCAGATACGCAGACGATACCACCCTAATGGCAGAAAGCGAAGAAGATCTAAAGAGCCTCTTGCTGAGGGTGAAAGTGGAAAGTACAAAAGCTGGTTTGAAACTCAACATTAAAAAAATGAAGATCATGGCATCTGGCCCCATCACTTCCTGGCATATAGAAGGGGAAGAAATGGAAGCAGTGACAGATTTTATTTTCTTGGGCTCCAAGATCACCACAGATGGTGACTGCAGCCATGAAATTAAAAGATGCTTGCTCCTGGGGAGGAAAGCTATGGCAAACCTAGACAGCATAGTAAGAAGCAGAGACATCACCTTGCCGACAAAGGTCCATCTAATCAAAGCTATGGTTTTCCCAGTAGTAACGTATGGCTGTGAGAGCTGGACTATAAGGAAGGCTGAGCGCCGAAGAATCGATGCTTTTGAACTGTGGTGCTGGAGAAGACTCTTACGAGTCCCCTGGACTGCAAGGAGGTCAAATCAGTCCATCCTAAAGGAAATCAACCCTGAGTGCTCATTGGAAGGACAGATACTGAAGTTGAAGCTCCAATATTTTGGCCACCTAATGCGAAGAGAAAAGTCACTGGAAAAGACCCTGATGCTGGGAAAGCCTGAAGGCAAAAGGAGAAGGGAATGGCAGAGGATGAGATGGCTAGACAGCATCACCGAAGCAATGAATATGAACTTGAGCACACTCCGGGAGAGAGCGCAGGACAGGAAGGCCTGGTGTGCTATGGTCCATGGGGTCACGAAGAGTCGGACAAGACTTAACGACTGAACAACAACAGCACTATAAACTGTAAGATTTTAAATTTTCAACAGTCCCCTGCCCTTAGGCCTAAGGTCTATGAATAATTTTATTTATTAATTCATTACATTTATATCCCACTTTTCTTCTACTGTGGAACTCAAGGTGGCTACATGTGGTTCCCAGGTGGTCTGCCCTCCAAGCACTGACCAGAGCCAGGCCTGCTTAGCTTCAGCATGGTGGCTGCCTCATGTGCCTTCAGGCTATGACCTGGTAGTAAGTTCTGCCCAGGGAAATAGAGAGTCGTGCTTTGTGTTGCATGGGAGCTCTGTCATCTGCCCTGGAGCACAGCCCTGCTCCTGAACTCTAAGTGTGAGGGGAAGGCTTCAGTGGCTCAATGACAATGTAAAGGCACTCTCTACATTCCCAAAGGAGCAATGTAGAAAACTGCTTCATATCTGAAGAGGCAAGGCTAACTATTGCAGGCGTCCTCTTTTACAGAGGACATTCCTCAAGTTGAAGGGCTGCCAGAGGACTCTGCTCTATTTCTAAGGCATCCCCCATTTCAAGGGTTGGCCAGTCCATGTTTGGTATAAAGATAAAGGACCCCCAGAAGGAAGAGCCGGAACTTGAAGCTGCCCATCACCAGCACCTGGACAGCAGGCTGAGCAAGGCACACTGGTCACCTGGCCACAGTCTTCTACACTATGCTGAGATTACTGTATTTATATTTAAATTATATTAATGATTTCTAAATTGGCATCTGTACAAATAAAGTAACATATACACATTTTATGCAGATTGCTGCCCTCTTTCCCGGTGATGCATGTCCTCTGTTTTTTGGCAATGCACAAGTGGCCACCCTAGCACGGGTTGTGCTAAATGGGTATGGTGAAAGAGGCAGTGGTTGGACTTCAAGGCCAAAGAGTTCCTGCAAGAAATGTTTTTTTTACTACTCTGCCTTTTAAAAAAGCATTTAGTAGGTCAAATCCTACCATTATACATGCTACTTGCCAGCCATAGGATAAGCTCATACATCATTACCTCAACCAAGGCCTCATGTTCATTTCTTGGTCCCGTAGTTTTCCCTATGATATTGCTACTTCTAAAGGTAATGCAGTGAATCTCAAAACCTGTCACAACCAGTTGGCATGTAAGTAAGAAATGGTCCAGTACCCTAATGGGTAAGGTGTCAGCCTTTAAAACTGAATGATGTGGGTTTGTGTTTCATCTGGGTTTTGTTGCTCTTTTATTTAATGTGTTAGGTAAATGTAACATTGGAATAATAACTCTCATAATTAATTCAATTGTTTCCTAAGAAGGGGTTACATGGTACTGTCAAGAAGATAACCTATACAATTGGGGCTACTAATGAAACATGTCCTAAGAGTTGTACATAATGTGATTGGTCACACCCCCCATGGCAGCCATTTTGTGACTGGCCTTGCCTCCCATGGCAGCCATTTTGTAATGGTGCCCCGCCCTGTGTTCTGTCACTCACTCCTAAATAGCCTAGGTGTGAGTGAGTGACAAAAATATCTTACAGCGCACCATCTAGAGAAGTACTAACGATTGAACTGAGTTAAGGCTAAAACATCATCTACTGTGACACACATGTTCATTGAAACACTGCTATTGGACATATAAATCTACTGATTTAAATCACGTCAGGTACCACTTTTTTAGTCTCAGGTATCACAAAGAAGGCAGCATTTAGCAAAATTCCATAGAGAATTGGAACTGGATAGTTGTATTATTCTTTCACTGTTAAAATTGCACAATAGGTGTGAAGGAGGCAACCCAGGTGGGACAAACACACAATCCCTAGCTCCAGAAGCGACTGTCTTATCCAGGCAACTGGATTGTATATGAGGTATCACTTGGCTGTGGAAAGTTCTGGGATTCACTAATCTACCTTTAAAAGTGAGCAGATCATTCAAAACTACCAAGACATGGCCTTCTATGAGATTGTGATGGGTGAGCCAACTCCAGAGCTAGCGATGATCACATGGGGTCTGAGCAACGTGTCATTAAATGAGGAACTTGTTTCACTGATGTCGCAATGGACCTCTGAGGACCTAAGTATCAACTGACACATCATCTCCTCTCTTCAGTCTCCCACCCCCTGCAACAAGCAAGGCAACAAGCAACCTGAGAAGATGGATAGACGGACAAGAGCCCTTGTCTTGGAACCTCAGCTGCTTTTCGCTTCCTCTAACCAAATGAATCAAGATCAATCTGGAACACACCTGAGCTAATTATAGGCCAGGGATGGGTGATTCTTATGCACCTGGTCACTGTTTTTTTCAATTTGTTTAGTTAAAAGGCTTAAAAATACTTAATCGCAAAGCACTGATGTGCTCATGGGCCTGCCCATGTGGCTTCCGGGCACAGTGGAGCTGCCAATGGTAACTGACTAAATGGTTTCCAAAACTCAAATATGGGGTTGGGTCTTCAACAGGTATCAATGGCTTCTATTCCATTGGAGCCTATGAGGTTGTACTCCCAGCTAGGGTTGCAGGTTACAACCCAAAGGACCCCCCCACACACTTTTCATAGGTACCTACCAAGAAATCTGGTGGCCTAATGGATAAGGCTTTAGCCTCTGGAATTGGGGCTTGTGCGTTCAAATGTTATGTGAGCCGTGTCTTCTTGGGCTGTGCAGTTTTACCATTGGAAGATTAATGTGAGCGTCTGTTTCCCACATGGGTTACATGTTATGTGTGGGATTTTGCTGAATGTCATCTTTTGTGTGAAACAGGGGCCTGTGTTTTTTAAAAATAATACCTGATGTGGTTTTAAATCAGTAGAGAATTTATATGTTAGGTGTATTTCAATGAGCTGATGTGCACCAATAAATAATGTGTTGGTCTTTACCTGGTCAGATCTGGGCTCAAATATTAGAAATTCTCTAGCTGCTGTGTGTGTGGTTTGGACATATACCTCCTAGACCGATTTCACTTTCTATGAGTTAATTCCCTCTCTCGCACCTAACATAGCCCCAAACCTATGGTTTATCTTAGTAAAGGAGTCCTATCCAGCCTCCACTCTGCATGTCTAGTAAGAAGCAATGGAATTGATTGAGTTCTATTCTTTCAATTTAAGTTTACCCATCTGACATTAAATAAGGAAACAGCCCAACCCAAATGGGCCTTAAGCCTATATTCCTTGGTTTCCAAGGCTGATACCTCATCTACTAGGCCTCTGGGTCACTTGTTAGCTGTCAGATTGCTGTGACAGATTTCGGTATTCACTGCACTTAGAAGTGGCCAGAAAAAAACGCACAGAAAACGCATAGAAAAACGCACGAAATGAACATGAGGTCATTTGTGATGGGTGAGCTAAATCCAGGAGAGGTGCTAGCTTGCAGGTAGGATGGCTACTTGCAAATCACCCCAAAGAGAAAAGGTATCACCCCAAAAGAGAGGACACATATTTGCATAACATTTACAAATGTTGCTTAATATGTACAGGTGCAAATTTAGACGTAACTATCATACTCTAAATAGAAACAAAATACATCTCACAAGCTGTGACTATCTGACCTGTGTGTCTGCATAGTCTGCTGTTCAGGTCAGGGCCAGCCTTAGATGTTTTGCTAAGGACAAGATGGCATCCTCCTCCATTCCACATAGGGGAGCCAACTGGACTGGCAGTTTAATCTGTCTTCAGCACTGGGAATGGGATACTTCACCACACTGGAGGCAGCAGACTAGCTTAGAGGCTGCAGGACTGGTCCTGTGGCACACACAGCTCTGTCGTTCAAGAGTGGAAAATGGTTTGGGAGTTGCGACTAGTGCCCCCCAGCTTCTACTGCCTGAGGCATCTGCCTCAGTCTGTCTAATGGTAGGGCCGGCCCTGGTTTAGGTGTTAACTGCTGATGGGCAACTCCAGGGCTTCTCCCTGCTCTCCCTTCTTATTGACCTTTATCTTTGCACTGAACTTGGACTGGACGGCCCTTCAAATGCAGGATTGTCCTCTGTAAAGTAGGATCCACGGCCACCCTAGCTGATAATAATACTGCAGAGAGGCTGTCCTGCTAATTGCCTGGTATTATTTCAAGTCAGTAGAATTACAAGTTTGGTGTGTTTGAAGGAGTGCATGCTTCCCAGTAGATAACGTTTTAGCCTTTGCCTTGCCAGCTCAGTTCAAATGTTAGTTCCTCTATTGTTGTACGGTGTGTGCCCTCTGCCTCATAGGCTTATTTTCATATCTATGTAATGTTTCCTTGTCTCATACCTCATACCTACATGGGCATTTTTGTACTTGTAGCACCAAGCCCAATGGTTCCCTTACTTAGGGAGGCACATCAAGCTGCAAGTCATTTTTTTGCGGGGGGATGCCTAAGTGGGAAAGGATGTTTCCCTCAGTGGTGAAGAAAATGCACTCTGCACCTTCTCAGGGGCACTTTAATCTATTCTTACTTCATACGTCCCAGAATTCTGCATTGAAAATAAGTCTCCGACCAAAGAATGCTTAATCGCATAGCTGAACAGCCCATAGTTAACATATGAGTTCGTTATCACAAGACATAGAGACGGCCACCAGCTTGGATGGCTTTAAAAGGGGGTAAGACAAATTCCTGGAGGTGAAGATTATCAATGGTACTAGTCACGATGGCTATATATTGCCTCCAGCTGGGGAACATGAGTGGGAAGGTGCTGTTGAGCTCACGTCCTGCTTCTAAGCGTAGAATAGTCAAAAAGAGGAAATACATTACCAAAAAAGAGGACAAAAGAGGACACAAATCTGCATAAAATTTTGCATACGCTAATTTACACGTGTCAATGCAATTCTATAAATCATTATTATACTTTACATACAAATACATTTTTAATGGGAAAGACTGTGACCTGGGCCCAATCTACATGGCCGATTTAGTGCAGAGCGAGAGCACATCAGGGTCGTTTGTGACAGGTGATGCTGCTGCCAATCCTCAGCGACCCCGCAATTTCCCTCTGGAAAAGGCGCATTTTCGGAAAGCCTTTTTAGTGCGTCTTTTTTCCTTAAACACGGTTCCTGCGTGGTTCCGCTGCAGTGTGCCCCATCCCCCTGCAATACATCCTGGGCGTGCCTCTGTGACCTGACTGTGATGTGGTCAAGGGGTAGGGCTGCCCCACCCCCCATTCCCTCTTTTCCTCCATTGGCATTAGGGGCTTTTGGATACAGGCTTTCTTTCCCACTTAGCACTACTTTGCTCTGTTTCATCCTTTTACTATATCGCAGTAGTGCTGTCTTCCCATTCACAATATGTAGCCTAGCACAGTAGCTGCTTTTACTCATTCACAGTATGCAGCCCGTTTTTCCATTCAGAATAGCGCAGTAGCGCTGTTTCAGGCATTCACAATAGTGAAGTAGCTGTTTATCCATTCACAGCTTGTAGCCTGTTTTTTCCCCATTCAGAATAGTGCAGTAGCGCTGTTTCAGGCATTCACAATAGCAAAGAGGCTGCTTTCCCCATTCACAGCTTGTAGCCTGTTTTTTCCCCATTCAGAATAGTGCAGTAGCGCTGTTTCAGGCATTCACAATAGCAAAGAGGCTGCTTTCCCCATTCACAGCTTGTAGCCTGTTTTTTCCCCATTCAGAATAGTGCAGTAGCGCTGTTTCAGGCATTCACAATAGCAAAGAGGCTGCTTTCCCCATTCACAGCTTGTAGCCTGTTTTTTCCCCATTCAGAATAGCGCAGTAGCGCTGTTTCAGGCATTCACAATAGCAAAGAGGCTGCTTTCCCCATTCACAGCTTGTAGCCTGTTTTTTCCCCATTCAGAATAGCGCAGTAGCGCTGTTTCAGGCATTCACAATAGCAAAGAGGCTGCTTTCCCCATTCACAGCTTGTAGCCTGTTTTTTCCATTCAGAATAGTGCAGTATCTTTTAATCTTTCACAGAATCCCAATGGTGGATGAGAGGGGATAGGTGTGGGGTAAACTACATGGGCTTGATTCAGCACTTCCGATAAACTTCCCTAAGCAGGGGAGCGTGGACAGAGGTGGGGAACAGGCGTCTCTCATTCGCTGAGCAGCACCTCTGGGGTTGAGGACGTTCAGTTCTACTCCGCCCACCCATCCCCAAGGTATGGGTGTTTCAAGTGCTGTGTAACCCATGAAAGCGGGTTTTTAGGTAGCGTATACTCTGCTTTTCTTGGTTCGTGTGCCCCTGACAGACCAGAGCGATCTCATGAGAATCCAGATATAACCAGAAAGTGCTTCTCATTCCGTTTCCATGTAGATGGAGCCCAGGTGACCTGTGTGCTCGCTTCTTCAGTCTGCTATCGAGCTCAAACTGTTGATGGGCAACTTCAAGGCCTTTCCCTGCTCTCCCTTCTTGTGGTTCTTTATTTTGAAACCATACTTGGACAGGACAGCCCTTAAAATAGAGGACAACTTCAAATAGAGAATGGTCCTCTGGCAGCCCTTCAAACAGAGGACAAAACTCTGTAAAAGACCACCCTAGGCTGCTGGCTGACCAGGGTATGACCAGGGTGTGAACAGAATGCTGAACGAGATAGGCTTTTGGCCTGATTCAGCACAGCTCCTCTTATGCTGTATTATAGAATGCCAGCAGCAAACATGTTCAGCAAGATTTTTTTGTATGGATCAGTGCCGGCTCCCAAGACATCTTGCTGCCTGAAGTGGAGCTCAAGTGGCCCCACACACCCTCAGGGCCAATACTTTAAAAAGTCTTGCTGCACCATTCAGACACCAGTTCCTGCCAGTCCTGTAGCCAGCCTAAAAATTCGGGGGGGGGGGGTTAAGGGGGAGAAGTAGGGGAGTTTTCATCTGGTTTGCAGAAGGCAACGTTGTAACGTGTTTTTAATTATTTATTTGGAAAAATGTTTAGGGGGACAGAGAAAATTTACGGGGGCAGCCCCCTACCCCCCCCCCCCTGCTACAGGCCTGATTCTTGCTTTCATCTCTCCCTGCCCCCGCCAGCATAGTGCCTGGAGAAGCAGGTTCCCAGCACCTTGCACAAAGACAAAATAGGAACAGTGTTTTACCAGGGACAGAAAAGAGAGTCTGTCCCTTGCAAAGAGAACCATAAAGTAGAATTAGCAGAGCAAAGAGAATGTACTGCAATTGTTGGCATAGCTTTTCAGAAACAATAAAACCAAAACTAATATATTAGTCTTTTTTTCCCATGCCAAATTGACTACCTCAGTTTCAAATTTAAATGTCAACTGAAGGCACCATGGTTCATTAGTCAGGGACACGACTTCCCTGAAACATAATGTACCTCAACCACTGGCGAGTAGAGATAAACAAAACTCTTACACAGCACCCTCTATTGCCTTCTTGGCCTCCCCAAGGGTGCTCATGTAAACATTTTATTAAAATACCTTGAATTCTCCAAAGGGCAAATTGTTATGGTCAGTTTATTAACACACCATAATGCCTTGTTGCTTCCCAGGCCTTCAGACAAGGGGAGAGGGCTAATATATTGTGACCAACAGCAGCTATTTCCTTGCATGTTTTTTTTTTTTTTTTTGTAAAATTGGTGTTTTAGTAGCCAGTCTCCTAAGCTCCCCCTTTGCCCCTCTTCCACCTTAAATCTCATCAGAAGCACAAAAATGTAGGCTAATATGCTGAAGAAATT
Source organism: Heloderma suspectum (assembly GCF_057233095.1). NCBI lineage: Eukaryota > Metazoa > Chordata > Lepidosauria > Squamata > Helodermatidae > Heloderma > Heloderma suspectum. The sequence continues at coordinate 174,762,158 of NC_139459.1, forward strand.
AAAACAATTTCTTTAGTACCCAATGGAAACACATTGGGTACAATTGGGTACAGATTGAAACGCATAATTTGGGGCCAACGACGACAAGGTCAGGGGAATACATTCTCTTTAGTAGTCACTTTGCCCAAACTAGAGATGTAAACGGTGTTGTCAGAGGGAATTGAAATGCAAAAAGTACAGACAGTGATAATTACCTTAAGAAATGCCATTAACTAAACCGTATTGGATGGTAACACAGACATCATTGCAATAGTGAGCCAATTAACATATATAGTGTGTCCTTATTCAAACCACCTCGAGATAAAGTTAAAACTCTTGATGAATTGTGCTTCAGCAATTTTGCATTGATACCTGCCATTGAAATTCCTTTGTTCAAGAATGGCCACCTTAAGGTCATTGACAGAGTGACCTAGGAGCTTGAAATGGTTCTTTAGTCAGGACTGCCACTTTCCTGGATTGTGTTTTTTACCTCAGACATTATGATTCAGAGATTGTTACCTCAGAGGGTTTTTTTTAAACACAGAATTATCAAACTCCGCCACCTCTAACAAGGGTTTCTAGACTCTTGCTGATTGTTTTAGGTCATTCTCAGGCCAGTGTGGGCTTATACTGATCACATATAATAAATTAGTTACCTCTCAAACCATTTAATTCCCCCTTAATATTGATAATCAGAGTGGCAAAAGTGTGGTTGTTACCACATCATTTGTTTGCATGCTTATGGGTGATGTGTGAAACCTAATCTGGGTTTCTCATCAGCTTTGTTCAGGAAATTACCTGACTGCATGGTGGCTAAGACTGGGGATTGGGTGTGGGGGTATGCATGCTGGCCCCACCCCAGTGTCCCCATCGCCACCTGTTTCACCCGACCTCCACATTTTAGTGAATATAAGTATAAGGAATATATAAGGGGTGAAACCATTAGGCAGAGAAGCATTTTTAACTATTTGAAGTTGAATTCCCGTGCATTTTAAACCAAAGATTCTTTCTCAGGGGAATTTGCTCAACAGGTGGACAGGTAAAAATGCTACGTTCCCAAAGAGGATGGTGCCTCCAGGATTTTGCAATGTGTTTGGGATTCAGTTTGGCATACAGTAGTTCATTAAAATGTACCTATTATTGTCACCCTCTGATCTGGAATTCTACAGCCTCATTTTGATATGGACAATGGCCACTGTGCGTGTATATCTTTAAGAGAGGCCTGCTTTTGAAGGTATACTTATTAGTTATAGTTTCTTTTTCTTTTCTGGAGGCTTGGGCAGAGGCCTCTCTTTTCCCCTATTAGTGCAGGCCTTGGAGCTGAGGCAGTCTGGTGTGTGGTTCCTCAGGAGTTAGCCTTCACTTATGCATATAACAATAAAGAACACCGTTGTGAGACTGCCTGAGTCTGCCCGGAGAGCAGGGCCTAGGGCTGGACTTCAAGTTGACCGGATAAGCTCACCTCTCACATTAACCACGCTCAAGGGCCATTACAGCCGTTAAGCCAAGAACGAACTGAAAAGCAGTGGTGAAGTCACAGCTGAGAACCAGACTAGGCCTGACCTTATTCACATCACCCTGGTCCTTGCATGATTGCTTGCTTTTAAATGAATAGCAGGTGCAGGGAAACCTGAGCTAGATAGGGATCATGGTGCGAAGGGAGGGACTAATTAACCCGTTGCTGCTGGCATGGCCCATATTAGAATTGCCTCCCTACCCACTCCCCCATTTGGGAGCTTTCCTTCCATTCCAAATAGAAGGTGTAGTGGGGTTGCAACTGGGACCTTGGCAGGGGCAAAGGGTTAAAGCCCCCCTCCCACATCATGGTCCTGATCAAGCTTGCCCCCTTCCCCATGCTTGTGATGTTGTTTGTTTGTTTATATTATATCATATTATATTAATGGCTGAAATGACATTCCAGAACAGGACACCACTGTGTTTACTGCATTTTATTTCTGGGTTTGGGCAGAGCTGTTCCTTGCCAGATAATAACTGAGAGGGAGCCATGTTTCTACGATCTCCAGGTTATGGTGTTTCTCTACAGGCCGCATCGCTCAACGTACGGAGACAGGTTCTGGCCTCGGCAATAGCTTCTCCATGCCACCCTGGGGAGAAGAGATCCGATAAGAACACTCTGTCCGGCACACATCATTTTACCGCATGTTTTGTTCCACTACCTACCTATGTGAAACTTCATGACCTAAAATAGATGTATTAAAGAACATTCATGAATCTCATCTTAGGGGTTATGGACATTCTTATGGGATGCATTTGCAAAACGAAAGGCAGAACAAGTTCACAGGCATGGTAACCCGGAGGAAGAAAACCCTTATTTGCCGCACACATTGAAATTAGTCCTCCCGAGGTGCTGGTCATTAAGTGACTACCAAATTCTGGCCACTATTCATTTTCTTTCATTTGAAGCTTTCAGTCAAAGTAACAGTGCCGGTTTTTCCAGGTATGTAGCAAGGCTGAAAATAATATCTCATTAGATAAGGTGCCATGGGCCAAACTAGATGTGTGAAGCCATTCATGCAATTTGCAATTGTGCGTTTAAAAGTAAATTGCAGGTGCAAGTGGCCTGATCTGGACTGGGACCCTGGGAGGGGGGGTGTATGGCAGGATTTAACCCTCCCCCACCCCCTCGCTGTGGTGCTGATCCAGATCAGGCCCCTATGCGTTGGGAAAAGAGCTCCCATTGAAGTGAAAAACAAACAGACGTTTTCAGACCAACCCACAACCCACTTCTCTTTTGTCATTTAGATATAGATACAGTTTGCTTTTAATCCACAGCCAGGGCTGCTTTGCATGTTGCTGCTATACATCACATATCACAGCTGCTTTGAATTGTTATTGGGAATTTTTACACGATGGAATGATTCTAAAGGGCGATATGGGGTTGAACAGACTTCTGTTTTATCTGTTGTAACCTGTCCATAATTTTTGTGTTTTCAACGCTTATGATTTTAAAATTGTTTTTAATGTAAGCCATCCTGAACACTGTTGTTACTAACAAACAAATGGAAGCCTCCACTGACGGAGAATAATTATGCTGTCTCTGAACTGCAAATGACTCAGTGAACTAATCCTAGCAGGTGCAGGGAGAGGAAACACGGCCATTGACCTGGTTTGCGTGATCAAAATCAGCCCACTGTGGGTTGTTTAAGCCATGGGTTGTTGTAGGGTTATGCGAGGGCTGTTTAACCCTCACATAACCCCTGGTAGCTGGGGTCGGGCACAACAACAACCCCCAGTCAGGAGTTGGATATGCAAAATACTGGCCTGCATGTGCCACAGTTCACTGTGGCTTAAACAACCCGTGGTGGGTTGTTTTGATCGTGCGACCTAATCAAATGAGTCATATAGAGGTACAGCAGATCAGCTTCCTCTGTGAACAGATACTTGGGATTTACAGAAGCTTGTAATCATTAGCATTTGATGCTTGAATTAACTTATTTCTTGTGGCACACCAGCAGTTCTCTCATCTGACACTCCAGTGTTCCCCAGTATATACAGTCAGGGCCAGAAATACTGGAACAAGGATAACTGTTTTGGCAGTTGGCCTCTGTACACCACCACATTGAAGGTGAAAGGAAACACACCCAGATGGGAGCGAAGTCAGGACTTTCAGCTGTAATTCAAGGGGTTTGACAAAAGTGGGGCACTAACCATTCAGGAAGGACAGCCAGTGGCATACACCCCCCCCATCATTGGGGGCTCATAAGTAATGGAACAAACCAACATCATTTCAAACTGAAGGATCGCCTTTAATACCTGGATGAAAATCCTTTGCAGTCAATGACTGCCTGAAGTCTGGAACCCACGGACATGACCAAATGCTGAGTTTCCTCCCTTGAGATGCTTTGCCAGGCCTTTACCACAGCTGCCTTCAGCTGCTGCTTGTTTGTGTGTCTTTCTGCCTTCAGTCTTGTCTTCAGTAAGTGAAAAGCATGCTCTATTGGGTGGAGATCAGGTGACTGACTTGGCCATTGAAGAACATCCCACTTCTTTGCCTTGAGAAACTCTTAGGTAGCTTTTGCTGTATGTTTGGGTCATTATCCATCTGCAATATGAAGCAGTGTCCTCTCAGTTTGGCAGCATTTGGCTGAATCTGAGAAGAAAGTATAGCCCTATACACTTCAGAATTCATCCTGCTGCTTTTATCAGCAGTCAGGTCATCAATAAACACCAGTGACTCAGTTCCATTGGCAGCCATACATGCCCATGCCATAACACTGCCTCCACCATGTTTGACAGATGATGTGGTACGCTTTGGATCATGAGCTGTTCCTTTCCTTCTCCATACTTTTCTTTTCCCATCATTCTGGTACAAGTTAATCTTGGTTTCATCAGTCCAAAGAATCTTATTCCAGAACTGGGCAGGCTTTTTTAGGTGTTTGCTGGCAAAGGCTAATCTGGCCTTTCGGTTCTTGAGCGATACCAGTGGTTTGCACCTTGTCGTGAAGCCTCTGTATTTACATTCATAAAGCCGTCTCTTGACTGTAGATGTTGACAATGACATGCCTACCTCCTCAAGAGCGTTCTTGACCTGGCTAGATGTTGTGAAAGGGTTCCTCTTCACCATGAGCAGAAGTCTGTGGTCATCCACTTTAGTTGTCTTCTGTGGTCTTCCAGGCCTTTTGCTATTGCTGAGCTTGCCAGTTAACTCCTTCTTTTTCCAAACTGTTGTGCTGGCCACTCCCACTGTTTTTGCTATCTCTCTGATGGGTTTATTTTGTTTCCTCAGCCTAATGATGGCCTCCTTCACTCGCATGGACACCTCTTTGGGCCGCATGTTGGGAGTTCCAGTGAACAGCTACCAAATGCAAATGTAACACTCAGAACCTCCTCCAGGCCTTTCATCTGCTTGCTTGGTCATGGGGTACCCAGGAAACAGGCCACACCTGGCCATGCAGCTGCTTGTCAGCCATACGTTCCATTACTTATGGGCCACCAATGATGGGTGTATGTGTATGCCACTGGCTGTACTTCCTGAATGGTTAGTGCCCCACTTTTGTCAAGTCCCTTGCACTCCCATCTGGGTGTGTTTCCTTTCAACTTCAATGTGGTGGTGTACAGAGGCCAACTGCCAAAACAGTTATCCTTGTTCCAATATTTCTGGCCCTGACTGTAGCTTGGGATTTGCTCTTGTGACTTGTTCTTTTATATGTTCAGCATGTGGACTTGCCTTGTGTCGCTACAGTGACCATGGGTGGTCTTCTCTGCAATCCTTTACCTGTTGCAAAGGAATGCCAGTAAGAGCCCCCATCCCTCTTCCCCTTTCCCCAGCACCCGATGCCTCCTTACCAGGCACCCATTCCATCCGCCGAGTCTTTGACCACCATCTTAGCACAAGCCACATCTGCAGAGATGTCATTTGTTAGCAGTTCTGCAAGGGAAGAAGGTGGGAGATAAGCATGAAGGTTCCATATGGGAATGCTATATGACAGGAGCAGTTTCAGGGTGTTAAAGGGGCCTCAAAGAGGGTCAAACAGTATCACCTGGCCCACCGATGCTTCTCCCCTTTTCCCCCTGGCATGGCTCTTATGACTGTAAAAGCTGCATGGCAGGTAGAAATACAACAAGTTCAGCTTCTTCCAGCATGTCAATGGGAAACTCTATGTTGAATTCCTGCCTATTATGCGTGGTGGCTTAGTGGTTAAGACGCTGAACTGCAGACTGGAAGGTCGGCAGGTCAGCAGTTCGAGACCTGAGTGCTGCGTGACGGAGTGAGTTCCCATCTTCAGTCCCAGCTTCTGCCAACCCAGCAGTTCGAAAGCAAGAAATTGCAAGTAGATAAATAGGTACTGCCTCGGCGGGAAAGGTAACAGCGTTCCGTGCACCTCGGTGTTTAGTCATGCCGGCCACATGACCACGGAAGCGTCTTCGGACAGCACTGGCTCTTCCGCTTAGAAACGGGGATGAGCACCGCACCCTAGAGTCGGACACGACTGGTTGGGGACACCTTTACCTTTTTTTTTTATGCAAATGTGGAAGACATTTCTTGCCCTGCCAAGAAAAAAAATGGCAACGCTTCTCAGTTGTGGCACCCCACTTATGGAATGAACTCCCCATAGAGGTTTGCCTGGTGCCTATGCTGCTATTTTTTTGGCACCAGCCAAAGATCTTTCTTTTCTCCCAGGCATTTTAGAGACTAGTTCTAGATGTTGATGGCTGTTTTATCGATTCCCGTGCTGTTTGTTGTTTTGCATTGTACTGTATTTTATTCTTTTAAATATTCATTTTATATTTTATATTTTTAACTGTTCGATGGCATTTTAGTCTTCTAACCGTAATCCGCCCACTAAACATTAGTTATTGGGTGGATTAGAAATGTAATAAATAAATAATAAATAAATCCTATCTCCATCCCCATTAGTGTGCGGCTTGAAATGTCTTTCTGTATCCAAAGGTCTGGCTGCCGCTCAAGTTCCTATCATGGAAGTAAGTTGCTAGTCATGAAATTAAGCCTCGAAACAGACAGTAGTGTTTTTTGTTTTTGTTTTAAAGAGAATTGAAGGTGAGTTCAAAGAGGAGATGCTGCTTGTGGTGTGTGTACTGGTGTGTACATCCCACTGGTTCTTCTGGTAAATGGGGCTTGCAGGTTTTTAAATTGTTTCAAAACCTTGCAATACCTGTTTGACCACTGTGGACAGTAAAGCAAAATAAATATGTATATATCTACCATGGGAGGTGATGCCTCTCTCAAGCCACTTACAGCTCTCTTAAGAAAACTGTATATGGCCAAAAGAAAACAGAGGAGGACTGCCTGCCCTGCCCCCTGAATGGTAATATTTGAGTGGGAAAGAACCACGTAATTGCCCCGCCAACATGTATGGTTCCATGCCCCTTTCCAGCCACTCTGCACTCCTCTTGCGAGCACGGAGGACGGGGTGTTCCGCACTGCCTCTGAGGCAGCGTGGAAGTGGGGGGAGGTCGGTTCCTGGAAAACAGCATATGCTATGGCTGTCTAGCCGCTGTCTAGCAGCCATAGGAGCGCTCCCTAAATGTGGTTTAAATGTTATACTAGGTAGAAATTGTTATTGGAATACTTGTAAAAATTTAAAGACTATAGCATGTACTTCCCTTCCATTATTTACATTTAAGAAAAAAATAAAGGTACTGAAAACTGTTGACATTCTAATTAATTTTAGCAATCCAAAGAACTGTGCATGACATGCTGACAACCACTCATCCGTTTCATCAAAGTCCCATTCTCCTCCACTAAGGTTGTTGGGGCACCGTCAGTTTTGCTGTCACTGCTTATTAGTTTCATTTCAACTAAAACATAATATGTATTTCAGTGACATATGTATGTATTCTCTCACATACTTGCTAGGGACAATTACTTGAAAAATATTAATTACAACTTTGAAACAGTCAGGCTTGCCTAATATTATATCTGCAATCAGCATATATTCATTTTTACTAACAAACTTATGAAATGGAAATTTCTCCACGAAAAAATGAAGCACTGGAAAATGTTGGGAATGTTTCTGCCCTGCATTGCTGCTAGCACATCAATGATTCCTGTAACTAGAGACTGAGGGCTTCTCTACATTAATGGAGAATCCTGCTGCCTTACTGGGGCTTTCTGCTTCTGGAATCTTTGCGGGATTACAGTTGGTTCCAGTGGGCATGGGTGACCCAGTCGTCTGAATTGAAACCTTCTGTTTTGGCACTTTTCCTATGTTTTCCTTTAGACAGCGCCATCTAGTGGCTGAAATATAGTGCTACCATGGCATTACATGCTACAGATTCTGCTCATTTTTAAAAAAACACCTGATTTAGTCCAGTGTTTTTTTCAGCGGGATAAACCTGAAAAAGTGTGGGAGGGACCCTGGATGTCAATGACATTGTGTAATGGACCCGCAAATGTCTGTGAGCGGCCAATCACGAGCGTGCAATAAATTGTTGGTGTAGAGAAGCTCTGGGTTGAGTGGCGTTCCTTGCACCCAACAATTTTTCCTGGCTGGATGGGTTTGGGCGATGTTCAAGGGCTCCCTGATCACCACATTTCAGGATGGGAAGAATATCGTGGGGAAAGTGGCAGGAAGGAATAGATGAGTGCCACTGAGGATGTATACACATCACCTCGTTGCCTAGGGTGGATATCCTGGAAATAGCCGGTATTGTTTGCACCCAATCTAGAATGAAGTTGCCCTCTAATACTCTATTTCTGACCTGGTCTAGGGGAAAGATACGTTTCTCTTTAAAGAGGAGCTCACTTTCCCCGTGATGACATCATCATCACTTTCTCTGTGATGTCTGAACAGACCTCATGTGGAACCTCAGATCCACTGGCTGGGCTACCTCCAGTGCCTCCCGCTTGCGGTGAAGCTGTCCTCATTTGCAGTGGTGCAGTGAAGCTAGGGCTCAGAGGAATACAGCGCCAGGACCTTTTGAGGAGCTGGAATGATGGCACCATCTACTATGCCCCCGCAGAACTCCCCGTCCCCTCTGAGCTTAACTGCAATCTTCACATTAGGTGCTGGGGGGCAGAGAGGGGGATGGATTTTCTGATCAACAATATACCGTTCCCTGTTGTAATGCAAAGTATTTTGGGGTGGCCTGGTCTTGAACGGGCAGTTAAGACCCACTAGCTTTACAAAAGACCTGCTCCTGGTAGAGATGACAGTTGCTAGAAATGATTTTTTAAAAATATAGATCAACAGATTTAAATGGATCAGTACAACCCGAGATATGTCGGTATACCATCGGAAGATGGAACTCCCAGGTCGGAAGATGGTCAGAATGCTACTGGGGAGGAACAGAGGATAAGTTCAACTAGCCCCAGATGTGATGACGCAGCTAGCTCAAAGCTGAAAGGATGGCTAGCAGCCGATGGTGCTGGTGGTGAACGACGAATCCGATGTTCTAAAGATCAACACACCATAGGAACCTGTAATGTAAGATCTATGAGCCAGGGCAAATTGGATGTGGTTATTGGGGAGATGTCAAGATTAAATATAGACATTTTGGGTGTCAGTGAACTGAAATGGACTGGAATGGGCCAGTTCACATCAGATGACCACCAGATCTACTACTGCGGACAAGAGGACCACAGAAGAAATGGAGGAGCCTTCATAATTAATAATAAAGTGGCTAAAGCAGTGCTTGGATACAATCCAAAAAATGACAGAATGATCTCAACTCGAATTCAGGGTAAGCCATTTAACATCACAGTGATCCAAATATACGCCCCAACCACAGATGCTGAAGAAGCAGAAGTAGATCAGCTCTATGAGGATCTGCAGCACCTACTGGATAGTACGCCAAAAAAAGATGTTATTTTCATTACAGGAGACTGGAATGCTAAGGTGGGTAGTCAAACGACACCTGGAATTACAGGCAAGCATGGTCTGGGAGGACAAAATGAAGCAGGACATAGGCTGATAGAATTTTGCCAAGACAGCTCACTGTGCATAACAAACACTCTCTTCCAACAACCTAAGAGACGACTTTATACATGGACTTCACCAGACGGTCGACACCGAAATCAGATTGACTACATCCTTTGTAGCCAAAGGTGGTGGACATCTATGCAGTTGGTAAAAACAAGACCTGGAGCTGATTGTAGTTCAGATCACGAACTTCTTATTGCACAATTTAGAATCAGACTAAAGCGAATAGGGAAGACCAGTCAGATATGAGCTCACTAATATTCCTCATGAATATGCAGTGGAGGTGAAGAATAGATTTAAGGGACTAGATTTAGTAGATAGGGTCCCGGAAGAACTATGGACAGAAGTTTGCAACATTGTTCAGGAGGCGGCAACAAAAAACGTCCCAAAGAAAAAGAAAACCAAGAAGGCAAGATGGCTGTCTGCTGAGACACTGGAAGCAGCCCAAGAAAGAAGGAAAGCAAAAGGCAACAGTGATAGGGGGAGATATGCCCAATTAAATGCTAAATTCCAGAGGTTAGCCAGAAGAGATAAGGAATTGTTTTTAAACAAGCAATGCGCGGAAGCGGAAGAAGATAATAGAATAGGAAGGACAAGAGACCTCTTCCAGAAAATTAGAAACATGGGAGGTAAATTCCAGGCAAAAATGGGTATGATCAAAAACAAAGATGGCAAGGACCTAACAGAAGCAGAAGAGATCAAGAAAAGGTGGCAAGAATATACGGAAGATCTGTATAGGAAGGATAATAATATTGGGGATAGATTTAATGGTGTGGTCAGTGAGTTAGAGCCAGACATCCTGAAGAGTGATGTTGAATGGGCCTTAAGAAGCATTGCTAATAACAAGGCAGCAGGAGATGACAGTATCCCAGCTGAACTGTTTAAAATCTTGCAAGATGATGCTGCCAAGGTGATGCATGCCATATGCCAGCAAATTTGGAAAACACAAGAATGGCCATCAGATTGGAAAAAAATCAACTTATATCCCCATACCAAAAAAGGGAAGCACCAAAGAATGTTCAAACTATTGAACAGTGGCACTTATTTCACATGCCAATAAGGTAATGCTCAAGAACTTGCAAGGTAGACTCCAGCAATTCATGGAACGAGAATTGCCAGATGTACAAGCTGGGTTTAGAAAAGGCAGAGGAACTAGAGACCAAATTGCCAATATCCGCTGGATAATGGAGAAAGCCAGGGAGTTTCAGAAAAACATCTATTTCTATTTTATTGACTATTCTAAAGCCTTTGACTATGTGGATCATAACAAATTGTGGCAAGTTCTTGGTGGTATGGGGATACCAAGTCATCTTGTCTGCCTCCTGAGGAATCTGTATAACGACCAAGTAGCAACGGTAAGAACAGACAACGGAACAACGGACTGGTTTAAGATTGGGAAAGGAGTACGGCAGGGCTGTATACTCTCATCCTACCTATTCAACCTGTAAGCAGAACACATCATGCGACGTGCTGGGCTTGATGAGTCCAAGGCTGGAGTTAAAATCACTGGAAGAAACATTAACAATCTCAGATATGCAGATGATACCACTTTGATGGCTGAAAGCGAGGAGGAGCTGAGGAACCTCCTGACGAAGGTCAAAGAAGAAAGTGCAAAAGCTGGGTTGCAGTTAGACCTCAAAAAAACCAAGATTATGGCAACCAGCTTGATTGATAACTGGCAAATAGAGGGAGAAACCGTGGAGGCAGTGACAGACTTTGTTTTCTAGGTGCAAAGATTACTGCAGATGCTGACTGCAGCCAGGAAATCAGAAGACGTTTACTTATTGGGAGGAGAGCAATGACAAATCTTGATAAAATAGTGAAGAGCAGAGACGTCACACTGACAACAAAGGTCCGCATAGTTAAAGCAATGGTATTCCCCGTAGTAGCCTATGGCTGCGAGAGCTGGACCATAAGGAAGGCTGAGTGAAGGAAGATAGATACTTTTGAATTGTGGTGCTGGAGGAAAATTCTGAGAGTGCCTTGGACTGCAAGAAGATCAAACCAGTCCATACTCCAGGAAATAAAGCCAGACTGCTCACTTGAGGGAAGGATATTAAAGGCAAAACTGAAGTACTTTGGCCACATAATGAGAAGACAGGACACCCTGGAGAAGATGCTGATGCTAGGGAAAGTGGAAGGCAAAAGGAAGAGGGGCCGACCAAGGGCAATAAGGATGGATGATATTCTGGAGGTGACGGACTCGACCTTGGGGGAGCTGGGGGTGGCGACGGCTGACAGGAAGCTCTGGCGTGGGCTGGTCCATGAAGTCATGAAGAGTCGGAAGCAACTGACCGAATAAACAATAAAGATCAACAGAGCTACCTGCATTGTTAAGCTGTCCCTGGGGATGTGGCTGTGGAGACTGTCATGATGAGCAGTTGCACTTCAAATTTTACCACTACCCCACTACCCAGATAGCAGACTTGGCAATGGCTGCAGATCTGACCCCATTTCAAGCAAGGGGCTGGAGCCCTCCCAGCCAGCAGTCAGATCTCCTTAAGAGCAAGCCACTCAGGCCACCCCCTTAGCAATGAGTTTCCTGCTTCTTAGAGCATCTCTACACCAGCCTAAAATCCTGCATTTAAAACGGGGCTTTCTGCTTCCGTTTTAAATGCAGGATCACAACTGACTCCCTTTACACACATTCCCTTTCCCCCCTCCCCTTCCCCCTCCTTCTCCCCATATCTGAGTCCTCCATTATCTTCCATGGATCTCACTCCTCTTCTTGCCGCTTTAACTTTTTTCACGGAGGAAACTGAAGCGGACCACAACTGGGTAATTTGATAGCGATCTGCGATCTATTTAAAATTGGAACAAAGGGCATTTAGTGCAGGAGATGCCCTGGAGGGTCACGGCATGGTCATGGCGTCATGTAAAGAGCCTGCAAACTTCCTGGAAGGAGCAATCTCAATCGCAGGATAAAAGCTCCGTGTGAAGGAGCCCTTAATCTTTGAGAGTACAAATGCCACACCTGCCAAGGCAACAGCAGAATGTTCCAGGATGGGGAGGGGCAGCTTGCCCCTCTTCCTCCCCAAAGGGGTGTGTGTGTGTGTCTGCGTGTGTAGGGTGCACATTTAGACAAAGGGCTCTCCACGGGAAGCCAGTTCTCACTGGAGCACTGAATTCCACAGATGTTGGAGCTTTGCTGATCACCATACTGGCACCAGTAACGGCTGTTGATCTGGAAGATACCGAAGTCAGTGCTGCCATCATAGTTGTTGTAGTGCGTGGCAGCAGTGTTGTAGCGGCTCTCATGATACGCCATGCAGACCCCTAAGACAGAGAATATTGGGACTGAGTGCAGCCATACTGGGGAGGGTTCCCTGCTACCCCTGTCATACCGCATGGCTCAAAATCTGCCCCACCAGGAGCTGCTTGGTGAGTGAGAGATCGGGATGTTTAGAAGAGCAGGGAACCCATCTAGCAAGGAGTCACAGCAAGACTGGGTGTTGCTTCAGCACTGTCTGGGCCCCAGCTGAACAGCTTTATAGCTGGCACTGCTGCCGTATCTCTTTCTGGCCTGTCATCAGGACCCAGATCTAGACCATGTGGGGAGTCTGGCTTCCTCCCCACCAGAATTGTATCTTTTAGGGTGGTTGTCTCAGGGGAGTTATTGGTATCCACTGACACCCTCTGAACCCTGTAAGTAAGGTGTGTAGAACCTGAGGCCTAGGGGCCAAATCTGGGGACTCCAGGTGGGCTGGTAGTTGTAGTCCAACACATCTGGAGGGCACCAAGTTGGGTAAGGCTGGCATATGCCATCACAGTGCAACCTTGTACATGTATATTCTACCCAGAAATAACCCCACCTTCTCCATAATTATGACTAGATTCATGGGCAGGTGGACACAGAAGATCAAGGACTTTTCTGCACACTTTTGTTTCTGGATTCTTTGCGGGATTAAGATAGGCTCCTTTAAAAGTGTTTTTCCAGGGGTTTTCTTTCTCTGTCTTTCTATACGTTCTGTTACACAACCACTAGGTGGTGCTGTGGTATAGTGGAATTGTGCAAATACACGAGGCTTCTATAATGCCATTGAGAAAAATACCAGACTTTCCTCGTTAGGAAAAAAACACACCATGATAATGGTTGCAAAGCATGGGAGAGGCTCTGGAGGATGACAATGTCATGTAAAGGACCCTCAAACTACCAGTAGTGAGGAATCACAAGTGCACAATAAAAGCCCCACGTAGAAAGGCTCCAGAGCCCCCAAATACAGTGCACAATCTTTCCCACTCCCAAAGAGTGCCCGCCATTTTCACAGCACACAATCTTTCCCACTCCCAAAGAGTGCCCGCCATTTTCACAGCACATGCCTAGCCAATAACATTTCACCCAGTGCACTCACAGTTAGCCAGGCCATAGCCAGCGTAACCATCTAACCCCATTTGCTGGAGCTTCCGAGCCAGATCACAGCGCTCAAAGATCTTGCCTTGTCCCATGGTAAAGACACAGGCGAGGAGAGGCAGTAGCCAAAGAACCTTCATCTCTATAGTGCGAAGAGGCCAAGGCGGAAGATAAGGCTATCATGCCTGCTTTTATACAGGCTGTCTGGCATAGCTCTGGAAAGTGGCCAAGCTCAGTGTGACTTTGTGAGGTCCTTCGGAAGGTAAAGCCCTTGCTTAGCTATCAGAATGTGTGTCAACAGAGAGAACAGGCCGGGACTCGAAGATTCCATTCCCTAGCTCCAAGGTCTAAATAATAATACTAGAATCTATACAACACTATTAACTGACAGTATTGCAGGGGTACCTGCCCCAGCTATTGCAATATCTTGGATGAAGAGAGAGCCACTGTCTACACTTTAGGGCAGGGGTCCCAATCCAGCCCACCTGGGGTCCCAATCCAGATGGCCACAACCCTGCCCTGCCCCAGCCCCCAAACCACAGATTGTTAGGTGGTTTCCCAGCCTATGTGCAGTTTTTTCCCCATTCTGCAAGGTTGAAATGCCTCTCCTAAGGCTTAGTTCCTGCCAGTACGAGCTTTAAGTTACAATATGCTGGTCCTTTTTGTCTTTTTGGCCCCGCCCCTTTTGCCTTCAGCTTTGCCCCCTACTGGAATGTGGCCCTCGAAAGCTTCTCCAAAATGGAATTTGGCTTGCGGGATTCCGCACCCCTGCTTTAGGAAGAGGCATGCAGGCATCTTAGCAGCTCCTCATCTGGGCTATATCCCTTGTATTCTAGGGAACAGGATTAAAATCCTTTGGATTTCCCCCACCAGCTGCTGCCCAAGACATAAAAGTTGCAAGGCAGGCAGAGAGTAAAGAAGTGAAAGGAATTAAAAATGAAAATAAGACTATCCTATCCTAGTCAAATATTGATTATTTTGTTTGCTATTGTTATGCTTATTTGCATATGATAAGACACAAGATCGAGAGGGAAGAGCAAAATATTCTTTTGCTTAGGGCAGAAAAATCCCTGTGGGTGTCTGGCATACATGTGCTTTACTCTAGAGGTGGCCAATGCAGTAGCTTTTCCTCTTCTTCCTCCTCCTCTGCCCTGTCAGAGATAACTGCACAGATCTTTTCCTATGAGATGGAGGGATTTAATTAATTAATCAGTCAATTAATTAATAAGAGCATGTTATAGATCGGCAGGGGAATCAACTTTCCTTACTGACAGACCCCTCCTTTACAAGGGTTCTCCCCAAAATGAATCCGTGATAGGGCGCCACCAGTCAGGTTGACACCCTCGTCTGTCCAGCTGCTTGGGGAGTTCCAAGTCCTTCTGCCAAGGATGCCTCCCTTCAGCCCAGTTCAAGGAAAAAATAAAAAGAAGGGCACTTTGGATTTTCTTGCCCCAAGCCCCAAAACACAGCACTTAACAAGAACCTTGAGAAAATCCTAAGAACACAAATGGTAGTTTTGCAGCCGTGCAGTCCTTGACCTGGGGAAGGTTTTTAGTTGGAAATTCCCTTTCAAAACAATGCAGCCAATACAAATCAATCTACCTTAGCTAGTTGCGTGTTACCTACTTGAGTATTAGACTTCAAAGCATATGCAGAGGTCCTTGCAGAGAGGATGGTCTTATCTTGGCCTCCTGATTAGATGTTATTAGGAAGATGGCAGGGAGCGAGCAAACTCTCACTTTTACTGGTATCTGAGTTCAGTTAAACCTGGCCCCTTAGTGGAGACTGACTGTTGTTTTGTCCAGTGGTGAGATACCCTCCATTTCTAATGTCAGTGATCTAGCCAACAAATCACAAAATCAGTTACTGACTGAATCCACCTTCAAAATGACCCTACACTTGAATTATAAAAGAAGTGGCCAGTTCTAACTGGACACAAGAGCTTAGGTTTTAGATGTGTGTTGAGAAACAAAAAGTTAGTTAATCAGGCATCCTGCCAACCTACCAGATGCTCTAAGGAATGTTGAGCTACATCAGAACTAGGGGTGTGTCACACAAAGGGGAATTCTCAACTGCTTTTCAGCCCTAAACAGCCCCCCCCCCCATGGCTTACAATATACTAAAACAATAAAATCATTAAACAATTTAAAACATTATAAATAACATTTAAGCAAACATTAAAAACAAATAGGGTCGAGAAATTAAAACTTCAATATTCTAATTACACACTGTGCCATGGACAAGGACCCCAAACTTCATCCTCGGACAAAGAAGCTCCTGCGTTAACGGTTCAGGGAGAGGTCACAAAAAGGCATCATGAGGCTTCCATCTCCTCAGGATCTGGTTCCTCAGGAAGACCCCAGCATCCTACCCCCTACATCCAGAGGAGGTTGCACTGCCATCGTCAGATTCTGAGGACTCCGGTCATGAAGACACCAGCATGCCACAGCCACCCCCACATCATCGCAGCCTAAGGCTGCTAAAACAGACCAGGCCACTTTAAGAGAAGAGGCCTTAGTCAGCGTGGAGGCGGGGCTAACCATCCTAAAGGAAGCCAGACCCCTACTTAAGGTTCAGTCATGATTTGCTGCTTGTTGGAGCAACATGCAGAGAAACTTGTCTGGCTTCCAGCCCCTGCCCCACTTGGAGCTCTCTGTGGTGCTGTCCTATTCCTGCTTTCCTGGGAAACCTGCTCTGTGTAACTCAGACCTCTCTAGTGGCAGCGATGCTTGTTGCAACAGAGGCAGAACAGAACACACTTTTGAAAGCCAGACAAAATAAAAATGTTTTACTGCCCTCCTACTAACCATCAGGGATGGTTCTTTCAGGAGGGAATTCCACAATTAGGATACTGCTGCAGAGAAGGCCCTGTCTTGAGTTCCCACCAACTGAACCTCTTTAGGTGGTGGGACAAAAAACAGGGCTTCTGATGATGATTGAGCATTGTAAGGTCTGTGGGTTATATGCAATAAAATCAAATGATTGGGGAAAAAAACCCTATCAGCAGGTTTATATAGGAAGAGGCGGTCTTTCCCATATCCTGGTCCTAAACCGTTTAGGGCTTTATAGATAAGAACAAGCACCTTGAACTAAGCACAGATACGGAATAGAAGCCAAATTGGCATAATGTGGTATGAAAAGCACACATCAGAAACCATCCTGGCCACTGGGCCAAATTTGTACCAGCTGCAGTTCCTGAACACTCTTCAGGGGCACTCCCAAGTAGAACATGTTGCAGTAATCTAACCTGGAAGTGACCAAGGCATATGTCACAGTGGCCAGATCCATCTTTTCCAGGAAGGAGCCACAGTTGAGCAAAGGTATTCCTGGCCACAGTGGGCACCTGGGCATCCAGAAGCAATCCTGGACCCAGGAGCACCCCCCAAAATGCAAGCCTGAACGTTTAGACGGAGTGCCACCCTATCTAGAACAGGTCATATTCCCAATCCTGGATCAGCTTGTCTACTAACCATAAGTATCTCTGTCTTCAGCTTGCTAGCCCAGACCCATCCACTACTGCATCGGGGCAATGACTCAGACCACTACAGCTCCCTTGGCATTAGCTGAAAAGGAGTGATGGAGTTGCAGCAGAGTGGATAGATGGGTTTGTAGCTAGTGACTGTGAACATGTGCATGAATAGAAGACCTGTGAGATTTATTTTGTCTAATGACCAAATTAGCTATGGCTGGCCAGTTGCTGCTGCTGGTAAGAAGCACAGTGTCTATGGATATCTGTTGTTGTTTTGAAATAGAGATTGACTGAATAAGAGCACGCAGACCTCTGGAATATCGTGTTTCATAACCTTCACTGCTTAAAGAAATCTAATATGACCGTCTCCTGACTTTCACCATCTTATCTACTCTCCCAGCTTCTGAACCCAGAGTAAACAGTAAGATGTTGTGCCCACTCATTCTTCCCTGTTATTCCAAGTCCAGTGGAAAATCTAGCACATGGCTATTTGCGAAGGCATTCACCTGGGGTCTGCAGCACAGGTTAATGTGTAATAACAAGGCCCTTCACAGCTGCGAAGGATGCCAGTTTGTACATCCTTGCAAATGGGTTTTCTCAAATACAGGTCTCAGCTGCCCAATATTAGTTGGCACAATCCAGCCAAGTCAAGCACTTGAAGTCTTGTTGATTTCACTCTCCCACTGAAATCCATTGTGCTAAGCAGTGGTGTAGTGGTAAATTTGGAAATGCAGGAGCTCATTCTGACAGTCTCCAAGGGCGGTCCAAAAATTTCAGGCAGCTGTGTCGATCCATGTCAACAAACCAGTTCTAGGAGTTTTCATCTCCACCAGGAGCACGTCTTTGGTAAAGCGAATAGGTCTTAATTGCCCATCCCAGACCAAGGCATCCCAAATACTTTGCATTCCAACATGGAACAATATACTGTTGCTTGGAAAATTCATTCCCCCCACAGCTACAATAAGGATCGCAGCTAAGCTCAGAGGGAGCAGGGAATCCTGAGGGGGGGGGGGGCGGCAGATGACATCAGAGTCCCTGCTAATGAAAAAGTGCCTGGGCTGTGTCCCTGTGAGCCCTGCCTCCACTACACCACTGGTGCTGAGCATTGGTTGGTTAATTCCCATTGTTCCTGGGCCCATCCAAACCAAAACAAGGTAAAATATTTCATGTACAGGTGGGTATACCTATAAAGCAATCTGTCCCTTCTTCCCTGCTTGTCTCATATTAGCCCAGTTCTTATGTTTCTTTTTGCTGTGTTGCAGCCTAATCCCCTGCATGTTTTTTTTTATTTCTTTATTATTAACATTTATATACTGCCTTATTTGCTACAAAGCCATCTAGGCAGTGTACAAAAATTTTAAACAATGAAACCTTAACATGATTTTTAAAACCCCAAGAACATTAAAAACATTAAAAGAGCAACCCAATTTACTCACAGGAGAATAAGGCCCAGTGAGCTGAGTAGGGCTTTCTCATAAGTAAGTGTCCTTTAGTCTTAGATTTCACCACTTAGTTCTGGGATATGTAGGGGAATGTTTAGTTTGAGTGCTCCCTCATGTGGTGAGAGTAAGAATTTACTACATGAAAGGAACCCACTGAGAAAACTGGGCTGACTCTTGACCCTGGTGGAGCCATGGCTGGCTGAATCCGTTTCTTATGGAGAAACACACAACATGCGAGGAAGAAATTCCCAGATGCTGATGTAAGAACCGAGTCAGGGCCAAAGCCAAGGTTTTAGCCATAGTGCGGGGGTGAGCAACTTGAAGGCCCTCCAAATGTTGTTGGACTGCAACTCCCATCAGCCCTAGCCAGCATAGCTAATGGTGAGGGATGATGGGAGTTGTAGGCCAACAACATTTGGAGGGCCACAAGTTGTCCACGCCTGCCATATTGGATAGGCTCGGGGAACAGGAATGGAGTCTTAGAAGGCAGGAATGGTGGTGTGTGTGTTCTGGAAGGCCAGGCCCTGATAGGGTGGTCATGTGCCCTACTTTACAGAGGACAGCCCTCTGTTTGAAGGCATCCTCTGTTTGGAGGCCTCTCTAGTAGAGCAAGTCTGGTTTAAAGATAAAGAACTGTAAGAAGGGAGACCAGGGAGGGGCCTTGAAATTACCCACCAACGCTTAGCACCTAGGCAGCAGACTGAATAGAGGCACTAGTCATAATCTTCCCCAGTCCCTACTATGGGAAAATGTATTGTATTAATGCAATTCTTACTAATTTTGCATTATACATTAGCATATGCACATTTCATGCAAATCCCTATCCCCGTTTGCCCTCTTTTTTGGCGATGCACAAGCCGCCACCAAGGGCCCAGCATCAGCCCCTGGCCCCGCAGTCTGACACGGTAGACCAGCATGAATCTGGGTGGCTGGGTCTACAACCCTTGTGGGAAATTGCATGGGGGCACTGTGGGGAATTTAAAATGCTGGTTTGTAGCCATCTGACACTGCTGCCACTTTGACAAGGGCCTGGAGACACCCCTGTAGAAGGAAGCAGGGGCTGGGCAGGCCAGGGCAGCCAAGAGCACATAGGCTTATGCTCATGTAGAGAACTGCTACTAATGCTGTCAGGCTTGCGCCAGAGGGATATAGTATGGAGAACCAACCAGTCTATAAGTGAAGCTCCCGGGGAATAAGGTTCCCCCCTGCTGAGGTAACAAGCAGGCAAAACTGGACCTACCCATTCCTTTTTTATAGCCTCCCGCAAGCTGGCACCGTCCAGGTTTGTTGGACTACATCTCCCATCATCTCTGGCTGGGGATAATGGGCACCATAGTCCAACACACCTGGACGGCGTGAGCTTGAGGAGGAGACTTTATTATTAAATTTTTATTGTGATGGGAGGGTGCCGTTCCCTTTGAATTTTCTCCCAACAAGCTAACTCCTGGAATTAATGTATTCAGCAGCCTGGCTCACCCCACTGCAAGCTGGTTTTTGAGCAGCCAGACATAGCGCACAAATCCAATAACAATTCTCGCCACCTGGGGGCAACATTAGAAATGCAACATTCATGGCACGAAATTGACATGTTAACATCCCCAGGATACGTGCATGGTAGACTGTTTTAATAAAGGTATCTGACTGCTTTAATTCTCTGTACCGTGGATGTTTGTATACAGGTTCGTCATTACCTTATACTCTGTATATTTGTTTTGTTTATCGGTATATTTTATATATATACAGTTAAGAGACTAAATGGAAATCGTAACATCATTACATCAAAAAGCCAGGCAGCGACAGTCTGACTAACAAGCTGCGGGGAAGGGGTAATTTTTGGCCTCCGTTCAGCAGTGGGATTTCAAAAGGTTTCTATTTCTATGATAGAAATCCAACTTTGAGGTACCCCAGATGGGTACCCCCAAATGTCCTCTCATCTTACATCAGTGTGGCAGATTTCAAGTCCTTTTTACACATCGTTTTTCTCTAACAACCACAGAATCAAAGCAACACCCATAAATGAGAATGTTTATGAAAACAATTCAGGTACAAATGTAAATAGTCGTTTTGCTGGCTAATACAAGTCAGGAATTGGAAAGCTGTGAAATGTGCATCATATCAAAGGTTTCCAAAACAATTTGGCTGGGATGGATTATCAGATTGCGTTTATCTTTCTCCTCACTGTGGCTGATGGCCCTGAATGAAGTTGGTCAGCTGTATCCAACTCTGGACTCCAGATGGGGCCGCTCCCCCAGTCCGGGGTCCCTGCTGTCTGTTGCTGGAATAACAAACAGCAGGAGACATCTATTGCTCCCGCGTTCTGCTTGTGAGTTTCCCAGGGCCATCTGGCTCAGTGCTGGCTCCAGGACTTTGGGGATCTTTGAACACAGCACCCTCAGTGAGGGGCTCTAACCTGGAAGAACCGAGCTATGCAAACTCAGTTCTCTTAGGCTGCTTCTAATATTCTTGGATACTCTGCAAGGTGGAAATGGTAACACAGGACAATGGGCCCTTTGGTGGCCTTGTGGCAAATGCCCAACGCTGCCACCCCCTGGAGCTGGCCCTGATCTGGTTGCCCGCTGTGGGAAACAGACTGATGGATAGGCCTTTGGTCTGATCCAGCAGGGCTCTTGCAGTGTTGTTAAGCGGAGCAGGGACCTGGGCCCAGATTTGTAATACAGCAGGCAGAAGGGGTACTTCTGTCAATTGGGCAAGGCCAGGAGGCCTTGGTCCTAATATTCATGTACCAGGCTTGGCCAGTCCAGTGGCTTCTTATTGCCTGCCATTCAGGGGCTCTGATGTTGCACAACTCTGTTCCCTTCTGTGCCTGAAGAGGGCTCTGAGGCCTGTGTGGATACACAGTCCCAAGTACCTAAATCGGCTAAGTTGCACCTGCAGCTTAATGTGGTTCTTAGCTGAAACGCACAGAATCCCACACACACCCTTGTTTCAAATTCATGCTGACTGGGGATGATGGAGACTGTCGTCCCCACATATCTGGACGGCACCGGGTTGGGGAAGGCTGCTTTGCTCCATTAGAGAGAAGCAAAAGATCCACCAAAGAAGAATTAAGGATGGATACTTTTTGGAAGAAGGATCTATTCTTTGTCATTCATTCACACAATATCCAAACCAAGAGTGGAGGCCTGTCGAAATTAATATACGGAATGGAATCGCTTATTAGACATCGCTTATTTTTTCCTCCTGACTCAGCTTTGGAGCCCGCTGGACTATGTGCCCAGTAGATCACATGACCAGTCCTTCCCCCCTGCTCAGTGGAGGCACCATACTGGAGAGGGCAGAGCTGTGTGCGCACAGCACTCAGCAGCACAGTTCTGCTCTTCGAGGACCTGCAGCGGCACTGCTTGGGGCAGGATGAATGAGATCGGTAGAGGGTGCTACGCTGTGCTCACCTGGAGGGCATGGGGCACAGCAAGGGGCTGGGGCGGGAACAGGGAACGTTCTAGAAGTCCAGTCGCTGTGATGTCACAGGAACCCGGCTGGATTCCAGAAGCGCCTGTGTCTCGGAGCCTCTGCCTCCAACCCCAGAGGGACCCGAGTGCACCTCTTTCAGTGCTTGTTCAGTAAGTGGATCTCCAGGAGGGTGGTAGAGGAGCCAGGCTGGGTGTGGATTCCTGAGGTGTAGGCCTCACCCGCTGCTTTGGGATGGACATGTGGTCTTCCAGGATAAACAGAGCAGAACAGGTGCATGAGGCTAGAGTCCTGAGGGAAGTGGGGCCTAGCTTTTTTACATGGATATGAGGGCTGGAATGGTGAGAAAAAGTTCTTTCCCAAACCCTACAAGTGAAGTTCAGTCTAGTACACTGTTTCCCGAACTTCTCAGGTGTCAAGGCATGCTTAATTCATATGTGAATTAAAACTGGAGGCATGCACTCTGGAGTGACAGCTATTGGGACACAGTTGGAGTGGGGAATTTTGAACTGCGGTGCCCTATATTTGCCTTTCTTGAATATAGGTGGTGGTGGGGGGGGGACACCTGCCACCTTTTCAGATTAAGTTGGCAGTATAGCTAAGACCGGGGCCGCGGTGGCTTAGTGGTTAAGACGCTGAACTGCAGACTGGAAGGTCGGCAGGTCAGCAGTTCGAGACCCGAGTGCTGCGTGACGGAGTGAGCTCCCGTCTTCAGTCCCAGCTTCTGCCAACCTAGCAGTTCGAAAGCAAGAAATTGCAAGTAGATAAATAGGTACCGCCTCAGCGGGAAAGGTAACAGCGTTCCGTGCACCTCGGTGTTCAGTTATGCCGGCCACGTGACCACGGAAGCGTCTTCGGACAGCGCTGGCTCTTCGGCTTAGAAACGGGGATGAGCACCGCACCCTAGAGTCAGACACGACTGGTTGGGGACACCTTTACCTTTACCTTATAGCTAAGACCAGGCCTACGAGATCTCTTGTAGCATGGGAGCACCTATAATCCTATATCAGAGATGAAGATATGGGGTACATGGGTTGGATCACTGGCTGGCTGGAAGACAGCTAGGAGGCCCACGTTAGATGCTCTGAGCTTTCTTTTAAAATAAAGAAAGGGAATGGGACATCAAGTCCAAAGAAAGAAAATCATCAACAGTGTCCAAAGTTCACTACTACGTAAATCTACTTGGCAGCCCCTGGAAGGGTGTCTCTTGCTGCTCACCAGAGATGAAGAAGGAGGGGCTGATATACCTGACCAGTGGCCTTCAGTGACCAGCTTGGCTTGGTGATGTCATCATTCATGGCCACTGCACAAACTGGCATTGCTTGAACCTTCTCCTTGGTTGCCAGTAAGGACTGAGAACCCTCCCTTAGCTTTTTGCTGCTGTGTTAGCCAAGGCAGGTGGGGCAGTTCCTCTTACCAGCAGGCAAGGACCCAGAAGAAGGCACTGTGTTCCACTGCCAGGCCTGTGCAGTGGCTTCTGTTGACCAGCATGGGTGCAAACCAATGACATCGTCGTCTATGGTGATCCCTGGAGGCCACTGCACAGGTGCAGCTGAATGACCTGGTCCTTCTCCAAGGGTTTCAGTCATCAGTAAAAGTCTTTGCCACCTCTGATATCTGCCCTTCACATTCTGTATTTGGGCAAGTATAGGAAGAACGATAGCCTGAGTCTTTGAATTCAGGCTAAGACTGGGGACTGCATGATCTCTGACTAACTTATAGCACAGGGATGGGGAACATGTGGCCCTCCAGATGTTGTTGGACTGCCAACAACGCAATTCGTCACCACTGGCTGTTGGGAGTTGCAGTTGGTTTGGGACTTTTTAATCCTGTAGCGATGGTGAAGCTAATGAGCTCTGGACATGAACGGTGGTGACTTGAGAGGCGATGGCTCAGAGCCCCATATAAACCTCTAGACTGTCTGAAAAAATAAAATGCAATAAACAAGAGGGAAGAGTAGGATATAAGCATAATGTTGTTCTTTGTTGTTCACCGCTCCAAAACTTTTTGATGTGGAGCGGTATATGTATATATATTGTAAATTAATAAATAATAAGTTAATGTATTCCTTTGCACTCAACAAAATTTTGAATATTAATTTCCAGGGCTGATTTTCAGTTGAGGACATGTATTGAAAAGTCAGAGTGTGGTGTGGTTAAGTGGGGGGAAATGCTCACCTTGAGGAAAAAGCCACATCTGTCAGGCAAAATTAACCCCCCGCCCTGGTTCCTCAAGCAGTGGGGACAGGATGAAATGAAATGACCTGGTTGTTGGATAACACCCTGACTCTCACTATGAAAGGTCTCATGATGCTTCGCTCTTTCCCCTTAGGCCATCTTGGAACCTTCCACCTCCACCCTGCCTGCTGCCATTCCCCTGCCATTGTGTCCCTCCTGGTGCTTTTCTAGGGATGAAGTGTCTTTTGCTGCTGTCTCTCCTCATCTGCCTTCTCTCCAGAGTTGCAGGGAAGATCTTTGGACGTTGTGAGCTGGCCCAGGTGTTGAAGAGGGCTGGCTTGGATGGGTACCGGGGATACACCCTGGGTGACTGTGAGTGCCTTACTCCTATATTGGGATGATGCAGGGGTAGAGGCAGGACTGTGCTTTCCACACCCATGTGTGAGCACAGAAATATCACATGGAGTTTAGAGGTCCAAACCTATGAACTTTAACCTTGAAAAGGAAAGGGCGCATTTCTTATGACTGTGAAGATGGATCTGGAAATGTCTAGGCCAGGGACGGGGGATCCTGTGGCCTGCCAGATGTTGCTGACTCAAAACCCCATCAGCCTCAGCCAGCATGCCCAATGGTCAAGCATGATGGAAGTTGTAGTCCAATATCTGGAGGGCCACCGTTCTCCATCCTTAGTCTAGGGGTGGAGTTTTTGAAGTTTTCTACAGGAGGCATTTGTTGTGCTCTCATTACCTAAGTGCAGTTGTTTACAGGTTCTTTAGATGACGTCATGACCCTCCAGTTTTGCTTCTGTTTGTAAACAGCACTTTCAGCACATTTTTTTAGGGCAGGGAAAATGCAGCTGTGAAAGCGAAAGAAAATGCTATTTTCATTTGGGTATTTGCCCTATTCCGCTATGCCATAGTGCCACCTACAGGTTATATAGTGGAAAAGCAGGAAAGGAAACACTCCTGGGGTAGTAGCTGGTTCTCAGTTTTGTAATCAAATTGAAAGTAGATGCGTCAGATTAACAGCCTCATGTAGAAAAGCTCCTTGCCCCCCCCGCCCCATGACTAGCTGAAGTAAAACAAATTATGAAAAACAAGAACCAAATCAAATATGCTTAATTTTCTTAATTTATACAAGTGGCAAAATGCTCCAGCTTTTCCAGGAGCAGAATTTGGGTTAACCTTGGTGGAGAATTCCTGGATCCTTCTCCCTCTCCACATTACAGGGGTCTGCCTGGCCTTCTATGAGAGCCACTTTGACACGGCAGTTGTGGACCATGAAGCTGACGGCAGCACCAGCAACGGCATCTTCCAGATCAACAGCCGCCTTTGGTGTGAAGATTACAAGCACATTACACCGAACATCTGCAGAATCCATTGCAGCGGTGAGCTCTGAAGTGGGTTGGCTTCAGTTCTACGTCATGACACTGCAGCTGTATGAAAAATAGCTCTGCCCTTACTTTCAGTGTGCAACTGTAAGAATTACCCACCCTGTGGAGTCTGCCCCCCGTGCTTCTGTATGAATCACTGATCTGAGCATAGCTTCTGAATGGAAGAAGGCTAGTGACCTAAGCGGAGACACGCTGGCAGCCTGCCACGAGGGCGGATGCTGCTGTATTTGAATAATTTAAGAACGCTGAATGCAGAGACCCAGCAGAATTATCTCTCCCCCACCCCATCAGGAGATGACTGGAAGGAGGCAAGGCTAGAACAGTAAATCATGCAGAGAAGCAGTGGGCAACCTCCTATGTAAGTGGGCATTTTGGACTCAAAGAAGACTTTGATTCATTAGTTCTCATGTCATATTCTAGCATACCGTGGCACACACTTTGGGAATGCCTGTAGTTAGAAGATGTGCTGATCCACAGAGACTAGGTCAAGGGTTTCGTAAGCAAGTTCCCTTTTGGACAGGAAGGGATGAGGCAGAGGCTCAGGTTGAACTTGTGGGTCACCTTTGCAGGAACAGGAGTCTATTTATTTATTTATTTATTGTGCATTGGCACAGCCCCTCATGCCCTGTTTTTCTCTGTCCTCACAGATTTCCTGACCAGTGACATCAACGATGATATCATCTGTGCCATGAGGATTGTGCAAGGATACAGAGGCCTGGGGGCCTGGTAAAGGGATCTGTAGGGGGTATGGGACATGGGAACAGCGATGCAATTTGGTGATTATTAAGCCCCTGCACTCAAAGGACTGTGATTGCATGCTGGGCAAAGCTCAGATGCCACAGGGAAATTTTCTAGCAGAGCATGGTGGGGGTATCCAGCCTCTGTTGTTAGTAACCCCCCCCCCCCCGCCGTTTTGGACATGTGGCAGTCAGAAGTAGATAGACACAAGATGGATAGTAACTGAGAAGGTAAAAATCACCAGAGACATCAATCAATGGAAATAATTATTAAAGTAAGGTACAGAATTGGAATGAACCATTTTTATAATGCACTTAACATTAAAAAAAAAACCCAACTCACCATACAAGGAACTGATGCCACAGGATATTTCTAAAAAGAAGAAATAATGCTTTACAAAGCCACAAAATCTCCAAATGAAAATCCCTCGTTAATTTGGTACTTCCAAATAACGGATAGATCTGGAAGTCCACGCAAGTCAATGAAGACACAGAACTCAATAATGGCTGATGAGTACTGAGCCACTGGACTTTTCCCACAAAACCTTATTAAAGCTCACTTCAGCACCCTACACAAGCCATCCATATATTGATATTTGATCAAAGCAAATGCAATAACAATCCCATAGTTTCTCAGTGCTGGTAATGGTATCAAACTCTTCAGGTAGCCAATATCTAGATCTGTAATAGCAAAAATACAAATTACCTGTAGTTTAAAAATCCATATTAGTGTAATACTTTTATTAGGTCAACCAAAAGATCACAAAAAAAAAAAACATGCAAGCTTTTGAGTTCTCCAGATATCTTCATCAAGCAAGATGTTACAAAAACAGGTGTGTGTGTGTGTGTGTGTGTTGGGGGGGCAGGGGTGGTAATAGGGGAGGACAATAATCTGACTTGATGGTAAAGTCACAGTGTCTTCGTGTTTAGAGTCCCAAGATGAAGGGGTGGGGGGTGGGGGAGGAGAGCTCCCTTACTCCCACACAACCTGCTTTTTGTAACATCTTGCCCAATGAAGAGATCTGGAGATCTCAAATGCTTGCACAATTTTTGTGATTTTTTTTGGTTGACCTAATAAAGGTATTTCTTATGGTCAAAACAGCTACCGGTGTGGTATTTTGTTTTGTTTTTTGCAATCTGCAATGTAAAAACCAATCTAATTTGGCAAAATAACTTTACAACTCAATTGCAAAAATGTTACAGCAGCTGATTCAGAACCCAGACTGTGATGGGTGTGAACTTGTAATCATGCCCCATCAGGAAAGTCTCTTTCCTTGCTGTTTTTTCAATTTATTGAATTATTACTTACAATTCATGTGGTTAAATTCCAACACCAAACAGTAATTAGGAGCAATGAGGACATCTGTTCATGCACAACTGCTACCTCTCAAATGCTAGTGACTATTCTGGACAGTGACTGTACATCAGGAGTGGACGAAAGGTAGATTGAGATCTACTGGAAGATCTCTTGAATGATTTGCAATATATCACAGGCAGGGTTTTCTGACTCCCAATCGTTCAACAATAGCAACAACACAAAGGCTTTTGGTGATGGGGTTCTTAAATTACACTGCTGAAATGGGGGCACAGGAATAGATTTTTGTGCGAAAGGACTGGAAACTCAGTCCTGGTTCTAAACACCATTCCCTAAGTTGAGCATGTGCTCAAGGGAATCCTGTTCCTTAATTCTAAATGTATGTCTGCTTCCCCCCACCCCCATTTTGTATGCCAAAAGCCTAAAGTCTGCCCACCCCTGCTGTACACATCTATAGAATTAGCACAATGCAAGTGAGAGGTTGAAGTTCAGCATTTGAAACTAATGGCCAAAGCTTTTTATGACAGCATATTAACATTATCTATCGATGTATCTATCGATGTATCTATCTATGTATCTATCTATCTATCTATCTATCTATCTATCTATCTATCTATCATCTATCATTATTTAGACACTTTTCTCAGAAAAAGACTCAAGGCGTCTTACAACAGCGATTAAAAACATACCATTTTAAAAAATACAATTTCAAACACCTAAAAACAATTAGTAATAAAATACTAAGACCTGATAAAACAGCTGAATTAAGAAGTCTATCATATGCTGTCAAATGCCTGGGAATAGAGGAAATTCTTAATCTGGTGCTGGAAATATGACAATGTTGGTGCCAGGCAGGCCTCACTGGGAAGTATGTTGCAAATAGAGGGGCCACCACCGAGAAGGCCCTCTCCCTTGTTGCTGCCTTCCAAACCTCCCTTGGAGGAGGCATCAGGTATGGTATACCTGAGCCTTGTAAGACTTTATAGATTAAGTGTGCAATCCTATGCATGTTTAGACAGAGACAAGTCCTACAACTCCCAGCATGCCCCAGCAAGGGCCTAAACCTGTCTAAACATGCATAGAATTGTGCCCTAAAAGGTTAAAACCAGCACTATTGCACTTTTATCCTGCCTTCCCTCTAAAGAGCTCAAGTCAGCATGAATGGGGTTTTCCCATGTTATCCTCACAATAGCCTTGTGAGGCAGGATCGGCTGAAAGAGAACAACTGACCGAGGTTCACCCAGCAAAGCACATAGTTCTGTGGGGATTCAAAGGCAGGGCTTTGCGTAGCCTCCTCCCTATATGTGGAACCCTGCATGATCAGAGTTCCACATCATGGGGGATCCACATATGTAGAGCACGATCCTTTTACGGACGTGGCAGCTCCCCAATCTGTGGATAGTGGCGGGTGGGGCTAATGGAGATGTGATGGTGGAGTTGGAGCCAGCATGTTCTCCCACTCCCTGTGTTTGTAATCATACAGTTTGCCTGAATAGGGCTTCTCTTTAGTCCAAGTCCAACATCCCATTCTCTACTCCACATAGACCCTGACCATTCCCAAAAGCTCATATACATCTACCAAAGAAAGCATGTATACAGCATTCAAAGGATGGACTTTTGAAATTACAGTGTCGACATGTGTACATTTGGAGCACAATCCAATGAGAATTTCCTAGTGGACTGTGCCCCAAGTGAAGTCTGGATGGCTGCCATTTGGATTTCTCACCTCAGGCACCAACATTTCTTGGGCTGGTCTTGGTCATAATTCCCTTCGTGTCCTCTGCTTTCATCTATCCCAGTCTTGGGGATTTATTCCTGGCTCAGAGGATCTCTAGATTTCCCGTGAAATTCACCAGATCCCACCTTCAGTGTAGTCATCTCTGAGGCTGTGCAGCTTCTCTGGAAGCCATCTCTTCCCGCAGAAGCCAGTTGTTTAGTTGGGCTCTTGCCAGGCTCTTATCTGTTTCTATGGGGATTGCCCAGCAGAAGGTACAGGTGGGCTGGGCCCTTTAAATTTATGTCCTATATTTATTTGGGCTGAGTTTATTAATATGTTTCTCTCTCTCTCTCTCTCTCTCTCACTGTCTTCCTCCCCTCCCTCTGTCTCATTTTCCTTCCTTCCTTCCTTCCTTCCTTCCTTCCTTCCTTCCTCTCTCTTCCTTCTCAGGATGAGTTGGAAGGAAAATTGTGAAGGCCTTCAAATGTCTGTCTGGTTGAAAGGATGTGACCTGTGAGAGAAAGAGGAAAAAGTAAAATAAAATAAGGGAAAAGCAGGTTGTGGAAATGCGTGGCAGCAGTAATGCCTCTGGACCATTGCCTTCCTGGAGCTAAACAGCGCTACAAGAATACATTTGTTTGAAGATGGCCCTTCCAGGAAGAAGAGAGATTGTAACTCGGACACTGAGAACTAAATCTTGTGGTATAAAAATATTTATTCAGACTATGTGATTGAGATGCCGTGTATTACAGCTCATGTGACTGTGTGTGTGGTGGGATCTGTGAGGCCTGCAATTTTCAAACTGTGTATTCCAAGAAGCCCTTCAGAAGCTGATCAGGGCTTCCTTAGCTTGAAGGTCAGTTTGGCAGACAAGCTTCCTTGAAAGACAACTTGTTCAATGTTACCAACCTCCCCCTGCAATGTACAGCTTTGGGGGAGTGTGTTCTAGTATGTTCCCAATTTGAACAAGGGCAACAGTGAGGCCTAACAGACCTGGCCAGTGCCCTGTGTGAACTGAGTGTGCATCCTATAAAATAATCCCAGCATGCTGGGATTCTATGGTTCCTCATCAGACAAGTCAGCATGGAAAGTGTTCCCTGAAGACAGGAAATTTGAAAACCGCTACTTTAATGGAAGCTGATGAGCTGGATTTATGGGGTGCATGTTGAATAGGAACTCTGAAGGAAGGTTCCAGTGTTTACCTGGATTGATTGATTGATTCCATTTATACCCCGCCTTCTTTCCTCTTGCAAGGAACCCAAGGCGGCTTACATTATCCTCCTCCTCTTCATTTTATCCTCACAACAACAACCCTGTGAGGTGGGTTGGGCTGAGAGTCTGTGACTGGCCCAAAGTCACCCAGTGAGCTTCCATGGCCGAGTGGGGACTAGAACCCGGATCTCCCGGCTCCTAGTCCAACACCCTCGCCACTACGCCACGCTGGCTGGATCAGACTGAGAGCCAAACTACACCTTACACTAATCATGTAGTGTGTAACTGGGGATTAGGTTTTTCTTTACTTTAGTCCAGCAAAAGGTAAATCTCCAGATGCTTTGGACTTCAACTCCCAGAAGCCCCTGCCAGCATGGCCAACGGTCAAGAATGCTGGGAATTGAAGCCCAAAACA
This sequence comes from Heloderma suspectum, assembly GCF_057233095.1. Lineage (NCBI taxonomy): Eukaryota > Metazoa > Chordata > Lepidosauria > Squamata > Helodermatidae > Heloderma > Heloderma suspectum. Next base: position 174,793,198 of record NC_139459.1, read on the forward strand.
TCTGGACATCTACTTTCTGCCCATGCAGCCGCAATTCAGATTGGGACCACTGCACACTGGGAGGGGAGGATTAAACTTTCCCTTTCCCACACACTATCCCCCCCATGGGGGGTGTTAAAAAAAGGAAAAGTCTCCATTGGTGTCAAAGGAGACTGGAGGAAATGATACGTATTTGGGGAGGGGAGGTTTAATCCTCCATTCTCAGTGCACAGTGATCCCAAACATCTGTAGGGCACCAGGGTGGAGAATGCTGGCTGGGCTAGATTGTGGCTTTCAAATTTTCTGCCTCAAGTGAATCCTTTCACCATTGAATCCTGTTGAGGGGAACCTCTGCACATCTATGACAGCACCCCAGTATGGTCAGACCTATTGGGACTCACGGTTCCCTGGTTCCCTCCCTTGAACCGAGAATGCGATGGAGCCTTCCAACTTTCTCCAACCTGGTGCCCTCCAGATATGTTGGACTACAAGTCCCATTATCTTCAGCCTGCATGGGGCACCGTGCTGTATGCAGCTGCACATTGCAGGGGAAGATTGGTGAATGATGGAGCAAGTTGTTCTTTGGTCATGGTGGATGGGTTTTCCCCAATATACTCACTGAAGAATTCCCATTAAGCTTCCAAGGATGCTAGCTGGATCAGTGGTCTTGACTTGGTACAAGGCAGATTCAGCCACCGTTTCTCAGGGGCGATTCCCACCCAGAACAGCAGTGGCTCAGTAATGCATCATGGATCATAGCAGGTATAGCTGCCAAGAAGCAGCAACTGCATCAGCCAAGATGTGAGATTTGGGGTTCTGAGCCTTACATGCACAGTATTGCCTATGGAACCAACCCAATGTCTATTGGCCCGATATTATTTAGCCCAAATAGCATCCGACTGGGACACATCACACCATTGAAAGCTTCATTTAAATGAACTCTGGTATGAAAGAGACTGGATTGTTTACACCTCACATTTAGTAGTATGTTAGGGAACAGGAGCGGTACCATTTGATTATTTTTTTTTTTTGCCCTAGGCTAGGGAATTCATTTGGATGCTGCTAGTAGTTCTAACCTGAATATTGCCTTTCCCTTGACCACTCAATTCCAATTTTCAGCAGATCGATAAACCTCCAATGCTGTGCAATTAAGCCTTTTTACCCTCAGAAGCAATATTTTAGTTAGTGTTATCCTGGAGAAATTGCCACTCCTTCCAATATGCAAAACAAATCCATTTGGTTTGTACAAAGGTTCAAGATGTGTGCAGTTTTATTTCCTCTCAGCTCTTCACCCATTCTGATACAAGATGAACACTCATTGCCCAGGCACAATAGAGCCCTACTTCATCTAGTCCCATTGATTTTTAATGGAAGTGCCCTTCATAGCTATGGTCTTGCCCTGGCTAGTGGTATATGCTTAACAGCTGCACCAGAAACTTAGCACGGCCTGTTTTTTGAGCCAGGTGGTCCGAGCACAAAGTGGCTGTACTCCCCAATTTGAAGTGTAGGAAGCGCATGCGGACAAAAGCATGTAGGTTGTACAATAAAAAAATTGTGGAACAGCATGATCAAGTTATGGGTCCAAAACATCTGGAGGGTACCAGGTTGCCTAGTCCCATTACAGCCAAGAAGTCATTATCTTCACAATATAGAAGTCACAGAAAAACAAAGTCTTGCTGGCTCCTGCAAAAGGCATGAGAGCCAGCAATTTTTTATTTGGGTAGAACTCTCCACCTCAAGAAATCCCTGAAGCATTAAAGGCCCAGCTGCATATGCCACTTGACAGGGTGGAGGTGGAAATAAGACCAGATGACACAAAACAGGATTCCATGCAGACTTCGGACCCTACAGAACAGCCTCCTGCAACTTGCCTTCTGGATTAGTTTCCAGATGTGCCCATCCCATTCCCAACTGCTAATAAATTGGTAGAGCAGGATAGACATGGCAAGACTAGTCCTGTGGCATCCTAAAAGGCCAAATTCTTTTAAAGTTTCACTTCCAGGTCCCCCAAAAGTAAAGTCTAGCAAATTCACTGCATATAGAGAATTAGGTGCCAAAAGAGGCTAGAGCCTTTTCCCTGCTGTCTAGTTCCTCTATGTGCAGGGGATTTTTATAGGATATTCAGTGCAAGTCTCTACAGTCTGAAGTGGTATAGCCTATACGTACATGAGGCTCCAAGTGTTGGGGAAACCATATGATGCAATTCCCTTTCCCCTTGCAAATGGGCAACCTGGCTTCATGCAGAGGAGTCACTTAAAAGACATTTCCAGTAATTTCAATGTAGCATAACTTTATTTACTACATTTTGCAACAATACTGACAGATTAAAAGTGGACTATAGAACACAGTTCCATGTGATACCTTAAAATGAAAGTTCAAGGCAATACATTTATTCTGTTTAGTTTATACATTTGTCTGTTGGAGCAGCACTGTTATTTTATGTAAGCATTTTTTTTCAAAAAGCACTGGAGTAGTTAAGTGGGGAAAGGTGGTAATGAAGAGATCAGGAGTGGTTGAATTAAGATTTGGCATAGCTAGCATGGGAGGTTGGTTCACGCATGGGGCAGCAAGGCAAGGGAGTGGCAAATGAACTGATCAGATCACAGGGAGTTGGGTGATGAACCCAGGCATTCAGCAAGTTTCTGATGAAACAAGTTGCTGAAGGTTTGCAAACACTTTTCATCAGGTCATACTCGGGAGACCCACTGAAATCCCATTGAGATCAATGGGACTTCTGAGTAGACCTGGATAGGATTGTGACATCAGGTTAGCTTTGTGGGGAACCAGTGTCCCTCCAGGTGTTGGGACTACAAACCCCATAATCCCTGGACATTGGCCATGTTGATGGGAGGTGGGGGATGGAACATTGAGGGCCAGTTCCCCCACCCCTTTTCTAATTCATCAGAAGCACAGCAGGACACTTGGAATTTACATACATCCTTCCTGTCTATGCATTTGATGAACTAGTTTTGGCTATATGGTTTATTCCAAAATACACAATATGCCAATACCTTCATTACTGTGACATTTTGGTCAATTACAATGTTTCACCAGAGTTTAGATTTTGGATTTTATTTTATGGAGTAGATCTTATGGATTTTATAGTGAAGTTCATGCCACCATACATTTTGCAGCTCTTGAATTAAGCTCAGACCATAAATAAATGCAATTGTAACCCATTTAAACAAAAAAACATGACAGGCTTCAGGTCTTGGAAAACACCCTTGTTGAGAATCCTAGCTGGAAGCTACCCAAACAATGTAGCACTTTCCAAGGTGCTGTAACAGGAGAGTGCTAATGTTTGAGCAGAGTCTGGCCAGAAAGTCTCCACACTTGAGGAGTGAGCAGGAGTGTGGGCCGCCCTAGAAGCTACTTCATCACGGAGCACTTAGGACAGCAAACAACACAGAAGCACTCTTGTGGTGAAGTCACCTCCAGGAGGAAGAGGCATCCCCTGCGGCATTAAAAATGAGTGAACCTGAGCCAGAACCTCACCCAAACAATGAAGCACTTTCCTGGTTAGAGACAAAGTAGAAAGTGCCAATGTCTGGGCAAAGTTAAGTCAGGGTGGGGGTTGAAGATCCATACTGCAGAAGTTAAAAGACAGTAAGCACCTTGGAGCAACAGCTTGGGTTTCAGTTACCATTTACTTTGCAAAGCACCACACATTGCTACATGCACATGATAAAATATTCAGGTCTGGTCCAGGCAGGTTTTCAGAGTGGTTGACTGGCTTCCATTTCCAGATGGAACAGGACATGCCTTATTATCCTGGGAAAGACATAAAAACGAAAAGAGAAACAGTATATTAAGAGAGAAAATTTAGCAGCAGGCAAAAGTCGAACACGGCTTTTCTGTGTCACTGGCCCCTGCCATAGACCCACCAAGGCTAGTTCCTGCCATTTTAAAAGTGGGGAGACTCTCGTAGCTCAGCCAGGCCAGAACCCCACACAAACAATATAGCACTTAATTGAATCCATTATAACAAGAAAGTACCACTGTCTGTGTGGGGTTCAGGAAGCTCTTTTCTAGGCCTGTGAATGGAAAGTTTGTATTTACATCCTAAAAAGAAAAAGGTAAAAAACATTTTGCAGATGTCTCAAAATTGGGAAGGGACAGAGCGTTGTGGTTAAAGGAACTTGGATCTAGTGTACTGAACGGTGCATAAAAGTAAATGGAGAGCTAGACAGAAAAAAAAGCCCCACAGCTGTCTGCATTCCCCAGCCAGCAATAGGATGGCGCTACACAGGAGCCTCGGATTCCTGTGCGTGTTTACTTGGGGAGCTCAAGCCCCGCTGCATTCAATGGGGCTCATTCCCAAGCAACTGCGCACAGATCGAGCCCTGAAAACCGGGAAGCAAGGCTGACCCATTTCAATGCTATTTACAAGGCAATGTTAAGACGCGACATTGGGCAACGGGAGAGCCCGACACGAAGCTCGACACGAAGCTCTCCCGGGACGGCCAGCCGTTGGACTTCTCCTCGGATCAGCCATTTGCAACCCGCGATCGCGGGCAAGGGGCCGATCCGAGGCTGGCTCAGCGCTCACCCGGTAAGGCAGCCTTGGTGAGCATATGGCAGCGCGGGAAAAAAGGCAGTCCCGGTTGACCTTTAAAAACGAAACAAAAAAGCCCGCCCTCAAAACAAGACCCGTAACTACCCCTGGATCGAAAAGATCGTCTGAATGATGCTTGGTTCAAAGAACCACACGCGCGTTCTATGCGAAATGGACACTTAATAAATGCACGGAGACAAGTTGCGCAAGGCCGCCGCCAGTACCATTTCCACCACTAGAGGCGCTATAGGAGTTTGAATCGGTTCACGCAGCGCCCCCTAGTGGTTGTACCGTTAGTGGATGGCGGACCGCCCCGCGTACCTGGCTAGGCGTTGGAGAGCTTTACGGGATTTAGATCGAAAGCCTTTTTCCCCAGCAAAAGTTGGAAGGGGCTGGGGGGGGAAGGAGGAGATCCGATCAGGGTCTCCTCCTTCGGCTCAGGGCCCCTCCCTTCCCACTTCCCGCCCTGGAGACGGAACCTGACCAAGACGTTGCCAATACAAGGAAGCACTTTCTCAAGGTTTGAAAATCACAAGGGAGTGCCATCGTATTGGTGGCGTCGAGGCAGCGGACGGACCCCACCCTCGTAGCCGCGAGATCCCCCCTCCCGCAGCTGCCACATCATCCTCGAGTTCCTCACCTGCAGACTCACTTGGATGCCAGGCCACCCCCAAAAAGAGACCCCACCCCACGATCTTCTAAGAGTGGGAGGTACCCTTTCTCCACCCGTCCAAAAGACCCCCAGACCTCCCCACACACAACCCGCCCCCTCAAGGCAGATCTTTGACCATCTCAGCCACGTGGTCCCGCGACCCCGGTGGAGACGGCCCCTTCATAGCTGCATCCACGACCTACACGTCTCCCAGACGATCCCCCAAACCAACCAATTTTCCTGCGCCCTCCATCCTTCTTTCGGACACCCATCCCCTTTGATTCCACAAGCCATCCCGGGGAAGGTTGGGTGTAGCGGGGGCTTTTGCCGCTGGGTGTCTTCAAAATCCCAACCACACGCGGCAAAATTTCCCCGAGCACACCCCATCAGCTCAAGTCGATTGAAGAAGGTCTTGAGGAAGGGTCGTTGGAATGAAAGAGACACTCGATTAAGGAAACGACAAAAACCCAACAACCTCTACAGGGTACCAATTTCCGCTTGCTCCCGCCAGGTGCCATAAATACTTTTGGAAGGTCAAGAGATGAGGCAACCTGGGAGGTCTCACGTGCCTTGAGATCGGAGATAAAACCCCCCATCTCCGCTCGACCGCTCTTACACAACCCCCCAAGGCAACGCTTGGACCCTCCAAGAATGCCAAGAATTTAAACCTCCCGGGCCGATCAAGGGATCTCCACGTGGTCCTCCCAGGATCCAATCCACCCTCTCCCATTGGAAGAGCCTTGCCAAGCCATCGCCCACCCAGCGCCTACAACCGCCCCTTCTCTCCCAAGCGAACCCGCCATGCTTACCAGATCGTGGTGGCCTCTCTCCCTCTCTCTTCCTGGGATCCAGAGGTGCGCTATCCCACCGGGGCCGTGCTTTATAAAGCCTGGGGCTTCTGAGGTGCCATTGGCTCACCACTTCCCTCCATTGGCTTTCTTCCTCCAATCAAGTTCAAGAGCTGGGGCCCCTTCCCCTCCCACATTTCGCCCCCTCCCCTCCCCCGACCAAGCCCTTGCCTGAGGAGTGGATCAAGAGGTGGGTGGGGCCAGGAGGTGAAACAATCAAGGGGTTGATGAGGGAAGATGGCTCAATCCATCGCTGGAGACAATGGGCCAAACCATCCCCCCACCGCATCCAGGAAGGTGGGTGAAGGAGGACAGCCTGAGGTATGCAGATGCCTTCCCATCCCGTTCCAATGGGCCAGGCTTTCCTTAGCCCTGGAGGGTGAGGAATCTCTTTGTTTTGCTGAAGTTTAGGTGATCAGGCCAAATCCAATTATTTTGTATCAGCTGATAATGCCAGACAAAGTATGGGCAGGAGGCTGTTGGTGTTACTGAAAGAAGACTCCTGTGAGACATTCAAACTGGAGGGCTCATCCATGTTACTTTTTTGGACCAACCAATCTTAATTTATTTTCACTTTCAATGTGTAAAACAGTTCTCCCCTCCCCCCATTCCTATGGGTTCCCATCACACTCTTCACAAAACAATTTTTTTTGCCCCTTCACAGGGCAACTTTACAAATACGTAAGAACAAAAATATAATCCATTCCAGAAAGCCAACAATATGCATACTTTATCACGCAATCAATAAAATGTATCTGGATGCGTATGAATGTGTATATCTTCGCTATCAACTACATCATCCATCTGACTAAGTACGTTGTTAGTTGTGAGGGCTAATGCCAACACAGCATTTTTAGTCTTTAAGGTACCTCAGCAGAGTGACACAGATGCTTTCCTAGAAGTCAATGCTAGTACAGTATCCATGAATTTTACACACACACACACACACACACTTTCTCTAAATATACTCACCCCCACACACTTAACAAGATCCTGAGCAGTTCCAGTTGTGTTGACTAAGATAGTAGGCTTTTAGAATGCACAAAACACTTCTTCAGAAAGGGCACTCTTCTCATGGTGAGACCTTTTTGCCTCATGAATTCATCAAAATTTGGCCAACAAAGACATCTGAACTACAAATACCCAGGCAATTTCTCTCAGGGTTGACCCTAAGGAGTAGCAAGGACTGGCAGGCACTCTTTCCCCATATTTCCGCTACTCTATTTTCTCCTGTCTTTGTATTTAATATGTATAACAAAACTCCTTGCTCCCTCAGACTAGTTTTTCTGGAGTCACCCCTGACTGTTCTTATGAGGAAGGCCTTGAGGCAATGCCCAGTTATGTCGAAGTAAGCCCCGCTGAATGAGGAGGAACAAAGCTCTGAGTAAACGTCCACAGGCTTGGGCCTCCACAAACCGGAGGCTGCTGCATTGCTTGTTACTAGTACTACTTAAAATCTTGCTCATGGGTTTCTTGAGAACGGATGTAGCATCGGGGAGATGCCTGGGGACTGGGCATGCTTTATATTCTATGAACTCACTTTTTCTCTGTTGTGCAAAATTATATGGCATTTGGGAAGTTCACATTTCTATCTGCTCTCTTGGCTTCTGGAGGTCTGGCCTATGGAACTGGGGATGATGGGGCTTGCAGTCCAGCTCATCTGGAGGTTGTTGGGGAAGGCTGTTTTATAGGGTCCAAAGTCACCATGGAATCCTATTAGATCTTTGGTGCTATGTAGTGCGGTGACTAGGCTGTTGACAAGGAAGGCCTGGGTTTTATGATTCCACCCCCTAGAAATCCACCAAGGCAACCTGGCCTTTAATGGTTCAGAGGTCACTACTTGACCTGGAAGTTCTTCTTTGCAGCTCCACAGAGAGAGATGACCTTTGTGACATCAGTAGGGCATTGGCGATACCAAGAACTGGATGAAAGAAAATTGGCATCTATTTTCTCCGTAATCAGAGCACAGAATTATTCACCCTGAAAAGTTATAGAAAACACTCAGTGCCTGGATTTTGTTTTCTAACATTGAAAGGTACTAAGAATGTCCTGGATTCCTTCTAGTACTTTGGGAACAGGGTGATATGGAAGATGGGATGAGGCCAAGTTCTGGAAGAGTAGCCATTTGGTCTGAGCAAAGACAAACAAACAAACAAACCCGAAACAAAACAGAGGGGTGTTGCATCTTAAGAATCATGCAGAGTGCTATTCCATCTGAAAAAACTCATCTAGTTTATTGTAGGATGGGGAACAATCAGCAAAAGCTGCAATAAATTCCTTACAGCTCAGTCCTATGCATGTCTGCTCAGAAATAAGTCCCATTGAGTTCAAAGGGACTTACTCCCAAGTAGCGTGTATGGGATTGCAGCCTTAATCCTTCATGTGCCGCAGGACTTGCTTTGCTGTCTTAAATTCTAGTGGGTTTTTTTTCTTCCCCTGCTGGTTTTATTTGCTCTTATTTTTGAGCAGTGCTTTGTTTTACCAAGTTTAAAAAATGGGGAAAAAACAAATGATCCGTGAAATATGCATACATTAAATGAAACACTTGTAAATGCCACCTCTTTGGATCCTGTCCAATTTCCCTTATATTCTTATTCCAAACTTCCTTCAAGGAGCTCAGGGCAGCATATAGTGTTCTCTCTCCTCCTCCCCCTAATTTTATCCTCACACAACAACCCTGCAAGGTATGTTGGGGTAAAAATGTAAGGCAAATTTGAACAAGACCCAGGTAGGGTGCTTTTACAAGTATTTGATTCGGTTAGGCTGAGAGATGAGGACTGGTCCAAGGTCACCCAAGGTCCTTCATGGCAGAGCGGGGATTCGAACCTGGGTCAGCCCCGTCTTAGCCCCAAGACTCTCACCACTATGTCTGTGGGCCAGGCTGACAACACTGCTGAAGCTACCACTAATTGACAATAGATCCAGGACATCAGTGATCCAGACTATTGATGGCTGCTAGTCCTGATGGCTATGTTCTACCTCCAGTATCAGAGGCAGTATGCCTATGCAGACCAGTTGCTGGGGAACATGGGCAAGAGGGTGCTGTTGCACTCTGTCCTGCTTGTGGGTTCCCTGTGGGCAGCTGGTTGGCCACGGTGTGAACAGAATGCTGGACTAGATGGACCCTTGGCTTGATCCAGCAGGGCTCTTCTGATGTCCTTATGACAGACACCCTCCCCGCCTACCACAAGGGACTTCTTCACACAATGCATCACTAGCTTCTGGGATTTGCTGCTGCAGGATATGGCCCACAGCCTTTTCCAACCTGGTGCCCTCCTGATGTTTCAGACTACAACTCCCATCAGCCCCAGCCAGCATGGCCAATGGTCGGGGTGATGGGAGTTGTAGCCCAAGGCTCCTGGAGGGCACCAAATTGGGGAAAGCTGCTTGGTAATGGCTTGACAAGGGGAGTGGAACACTGCATGGAGGATGAGTCTATAGTCAAGATGCCACTCCCAAGTCTGAAGGCAGGATGCTATGAATCTGGGAGGGTTCACCATTTCCTTCAGTGGGTTTCCTAGAAGTATCTGGTTGGCCACTGTGGGAAAGAGGATGCTGGGGCTGATGGGCCTTTGGTCTGATCCAGCAGGGCTTGCCTTATTTTCACTACTCTTACAGGCTCGCTGGAGAGAAGAGCGCCTCTGAGTTTGTGCGGAGTGCCTTTCCCTCCTCCAAACGACAGACTCCACATATCTAGAGCGAGACTACTGGACTCCTCCCATGTTTCGAATTAAGCACTGAAGGGATGGGAAGCATGGCTCTGCTGGGAAGGAGAGAGCTGGGGGGAGACTCGGGAAACCTGAGTCCCCCATCCCCGTTCTTCTGATAGAACCAAACCCCTGACTGGAGGACCATGGGAGGGGACAAGCAGAGAAGCCAGCATGAGATTCCAAATGAGCTGAATCCACCCTAAGTGAGTCTCACCTCAGTGAAATCAATGAGATGTAAGTTAGTCACGACTCACTTTTCATTGCCTTCAATGGGAGCCAAGTGCCAATCACATAGGTTAAGAACATAAGAGTGCTGGATCAGACCAAAGGTCCATCTAGCCCAGTATTCTGTTCACACACTGGCCAACCAGCTGCCCACGGGAAACCCAAAAGCAGGACATGAGTGCATCAGCACCTGCCCACCCATGTTCCCCAGCAACCGGTGTACATAGACGTGCTGCCTCTGATTCTGGAGGTAGCACAGCGCCATCAGGACTCATAGGTTTTGGTAGCCTTCTCCTCTATGAATTTGTCTAACCCCCTTTTAAAGCCATCAAAATTGGTGGCCATCACTCCAACTGATTTTTTGTTGCTGCACATTTGGGAATTGAATAACACACTTGGCATTTATAATATGCTCTTCAGGTGTACAAAACACTTTATGTGCATCACGCCCGTAGTCCTTACAGCTGCCTTGTGAGGTAGGCCAGTGCTGCTCACCGCCAAATCATCTGAGAGTGAGGTTGGCTCGGATGGGGGCCCTTGTGGATGAGAGATCTGAGCTGGGGATTTGATGGTTCAGACTCTTAGTAGCTCCCCCATGCGAGATCTCCCCTTCTCCCAGTATCATTCAGCAGTAACTACCATATTGGAGCAGCTAACAAAATTGCGCAACATGTAAATTCACTTTCAGGCACCATCCACCAGGATGTCCCCTTGCGCAAGCGCCTGTGAAATGAGTCGCGGGCTGCACAAGCGCACGTTGCGCAGCGCCCATTGGTTCTGCTGGGTCTCATGCAGGAGGACTTCCTGGTGGGTGGTGCCCTGTTTTGGTTCCCCATCTGGTAGAAGACTATTTACAGCCTGCGCGTGTGTATTGCTTTTTTGCGTCTTCTGCCTCTGTCAGTTGAATGCAAACCTGACATTTTAAAACACGTTGGCATGCAGCATTTTGGAGCAGGTGATGTAGCATACATTACCATCTAGAGAGATGGGGGCATAAGACCAGAGCCTAAAATTACACTGGGTCCATTGATCATAGAATGAAACCTCATAGAATGAAACCCCAACCCCTGTCCAGACAAAAATCTTGGGTTTCTGCCTGCTAATAATTTAAGGCACAATCTTATGCCATTGTGAAAAAAAGTCCTACAAGTCCCAGCATGCCCCAGCCAGCATGGTTGGCTGGGGCATGCTGGGAGTTGTAGGACTTTTTTCTGTCTAAACATGCATAGGATTGCACCCTTACTTATGTATTTATTTTAAAAGTGACATGGTTGCGAAGGATGTCCTCCGCATTGGGTCTAGTTTGGTCCCCACATCCCATTGAAAGCAATGGGACTGAAGCGCATCACAGTCATTTGTTCCGTTGTTTCAATGGGAGCCACATCACAACAACGCTTAGCTGGATGGAGGCCAATGGGGTTTGCTTCTGAGTAAACGTGCAGGGGATTGGATTGTATATTGCCCCTAAAACCAGCCCTGCTGTAACAGAAAAAACTCGCCTGAAACTCCTACATCCAATTTGGGATGAAAAGGATCCAGACATTTTGAAACTCAGGGAGAACTGATCGCTCCATTTGTAATTAATGGAAATGTTTTTCGGTATTACTTGAAGGAAGAACACCACACCACATTATTATAAAGTCATTATTTATTATTATAATAGAATTAATAAGTAGCCTGATCCTAGGCCAGTTTACTTAGAAGTCCTTCTGAATCCAATGGGACTTACTCCCAAGTAGATCTACATAGGATTGCAGTGTTTGAGGTCAGAAATAAGGGCGATCTCACACAGGGGGAGATTCAGATGAAATGTTATGTTTACAGAAAAGCTGCTGGAAAATACATTAAATTTCTCTTTGGTTTTTCCCTAGATTTCCAGTAGTTCCATATCATATCAGGGGGGAAATACCATCAGGGCATGATCCAGCCACAGCTGTGCATAGTCGATCCATCTCAAAACCATCTCCACGTTTTGTGGGCCTCTGGGCAACGGGGTTTCAGTGGGCCCTGTGGCTCCTCCCTTTCAGTACCATGGGTGGGTGACATGATCATAGGGCATAGCTTTTGTCTAGTTTCACTTTTCTTTCATACAGTTGGCAGTTTTAGGCTGCAGTCCTACACACACTTCCATGGAAGTAACTCCCATTGAACTTGATGGGGCTTACTCCTGAGTAGACATAGATAGGCTTGCACTGTTTGTTCTGTCCAGGAAAGACCCAGGAGTCACGAGTTACATTTTTGCGGCCCTTTGCTGACTTTGCAATAGTCAATACTGCCATATAGGAAAGGGTGTTTTTTTTGGGGGGGGAAACATTTGATGGCAAACAGTGACACTGGGCAAAGGGATGGAAAATGCTATCATTAAAAAAATGCAGCACCTGATTCGGTGACTGTCCTGCTGTTGGTGGCACCTCCTCCCTCTTGCCTGCTCTTGTGGGCAGCCCTGCTCTTCAGTGGAGGTTGGGTCAGGCCCAGCGTCAACGGTGGGCATAGCTGGGCACCTGCCAAGGGCCCACAACCCAGCTGGGGCCTACGGGCAAGAGCCACCTGGAGTTGCTCCTCCTCTTATGTATTAGTTGTTACATTTCTTTCCCATCTTTTTTCCTCTTGCAAGGAACCCAGGGGGGCTGACACGGTCCCCCTCCTCTCCATTTTATCCTCACAACAACCCTGTGAGGTAGGTTAGGGTGAAAGTCAGTGACTGGCCCAAAGTCACCCAGTGAGCTTCATGGCCAAGTGGGGACAAGAACCTGGGTCTCCCGAGCCCCAGTCCAACACTCTAACCACTACACACACTGGCTCTCTTTACCATTGCGACCTGCTTGTTCGCCTGTCTCATGCTCTGAGCCAGACAATGGTGGTGGTGAGAAGGAGGAGCAGGCGATGCCCCGGCCTGCTTGCTCCCTGGCTCTCTGCCTGCCAAACAAGCGAGGGGTAGCAATGATGGGAAAGAGGATGGGGAACAAAAGCAGCTGGTGACAATGGTGGTGAGAAAGTGGAGTCGCGGGGGGGGGGGGGTTCGTTGAGGGTGACTTGCCCAAGGGCCCTCCAAAACCTGAAACCGGCGCTGTGTTGGGTGCAACGAGACTCAAGGGGTGGAGTGACACACCGTCTCTGTGGCCTTCTCCTCACTTCTCTCTCTCTCTGTGAAACAAGGGAGGAGGGGAGTGGCTGGTGTGCAGCAACAGCTCTCACCCCACTCGCGCCGAGTGTGCAGATGGGTGGGTAGCACATCAGCCAGCAGCTTGCTTCCTTTTGTGCGCGACGCAGCCCGAAGGAGGGATGCAGGGGGACAGTGCAGCAGCGGCCATAGGTGCCTCGGACGACAGTGCTGGGGCAGAGCTGTGGCACTGCAGCTACCTGGGTGGCTGGAGCTGAACCCACATCCTCCCCCTCGACTTTCACTGCCTTGGTGGGCGGGGAGCAGGCTCCTGCTTTAGCTGCGGCTGCTGTTACCACCTTCTTGCTGAGGACAGCAGGCCCAGCCTTGTCTTTACTGACAGAAGCACCTGCCCCGCCTGGCCGACCTCTGTCACTGAGCGCATGCTAAATGTTCTCTCTGAAATGGGGGGGGGGGGCTTAACCATGCTAAACTTGAATTGTTACAAAAACGACAGTGCCTTGTGGCACCTTAAAGACAAGGAGATTTATTCTGGTGTGAGCTTCCATGGATGCCGTCCACATCATCAGCTGCATCCGGCACCAAATCATCTGGAAAACATTCACACACACACAAGCATGCGCGCGCACGCAAACACACACAGCGCACGCACACATCATTGCTAAGTCTGTTCTTCACCCCAGGAAGCATCAGCCATGAGAGTCCATAGTGAGCGAGACCAAAAAAATAAAAACACCACCACCACAAAAATAATGAGAATGGTGGCATCTCAAAGACTAACTTTAAAAAAAATAAAAATAACAGAAACTTTTGTGGACAGCTTTTGCCATAAGATTTGTTTGTCTTTAAGGTGCCACAAGACTCTTTGTTATTTTGGCTGCAAAAGACCAGCAGAACTACCTCTCTGGAATTTATTTATTACATGTTTATCCTTGAAGGAATTCAGTGCACCATACGTGCTTTGTCCCTCCACCATCTCCACATTTTTATCATCACAACATCCCTGTGAGGAAGGTTAGGCTGAGAGAGAGGGAGTGACTGTCCCAAGGTGACCCAATAAGTTTCACGGCTGAGTGGGGATGTGAACCCAGACTTTTTTCTGTCTAAACATGCATAGGATTGCACCCTAAAATGCTAAGTGGCATTACTGTTGATCTCCCTAGTAGATTACTGTTGGGTTACTGCTGATGCTGTGCCTGGAAATGAGCGTGCCATCACTTAATGCTTCAGCAGCTTTAGTTGCTGCTCAGGGATCCAGTAGTCTCTGCATATCCATTGGCAGCCATCATTAGAATGGCAATAGATTTAGAATGAACTCCTTCTGTTCCTCAAGCCAGGAATATTTGGGCAGAGTGTCTTCTTTATATTCTCTTATACATTGTACAGGTATAAAATAACTTCCCTTTTTTCTCATCATCTTGTTCATTCAAATTTAATTTGGCTTCCTTCTTTCCCCAGTTCCTCCCCAAAGCTCAAGGGAGCTTGCAAAACAATTAGGCTGCGATCCTGTACTCATTTACCTGGGAGTAAGTCCCACTGAATTCAACGGGACTCGATTCTGGGTAGATGTGTCTTGGATATATATTATATAATAATCCTTTTAGGTTGTGTGAAAATTCGACAGAGCGGAAAACAAATAGGAATTAGTAGAGAATCAGCTTCTATTAGCAAAAATGTTAGTTGTTGCTACATGGAAATCTGTGGGATTGTGTCCTCACTCCAATCCTGGGTGAATAAATGGTTAAATAAATTATAGGGTACAGCCAAATTGGTGAGGCATACACATTTCATATCTACTAAACAAAATAATTAAAAAACAAAAACAAGCCTATTCAATTCAGTGCTTATTTCAGTGTTTTTTGCTGGTGGAATCACAGACATAATTTAAGCAATTTTTAGTCATATTTGTGTTGCATTATATTCATTATGAAGTTTTAACTGGAAATGTGGGGCACAACCCAACCACAATTAAGTACTTTTAGGCTGCAATCCTTTACTGACTTACCTGTAAGCCCCATTGAAATCCATGGGACTTAATTCTGAGTATAGGATTGCGCTGCATAGCATTTACCACAAACCTCTCCCAAATGAACCCCATGGGACTTAAAAATGCTGTACTTTGGCTGGATCTTGTAAGTCCCTTGTTGGTCTTGTAAGTCCCCCTTATTACTAAAAATATTAACAATTATTTCATTAAATGCACACAGAGATGTACACATATCCTCTCTCCACCCCCAGTTCCATGAAATCTATGAAATCCGGTGCCATAAATAGCAATGAAACATGATGTGTTTAGTGGCGACAAACCAGAGTGAAAGAAGGGATAATACTGAAATATTCACTTGCTCTAGAAGTGAAGCAGGTAACAGTGATCAGGGAACTAATTTTTTAGGGGGAAACCGACCAGTTCTTTCTTTCCTTTGGGGGGGGGGGGGACTGACCAGGATCCAGTTTCACATTTTGATGGTTGGTGGTGATGGCTAGAAACAAGGGATGGGATGGAGGGGGGGGGCAGTGGGATTGAGGAGGCCAGATTTGACCCTTCCTGCATATCAATAGTTCTTGGGAAGAATCCTGGGAGGAGGGAAGAGGCAGGAAATCAGTGGTCCCGAGGGGGTGGGGTGGGGTGGGGGAACTCTCTGCATTTGAATGGAAGTTGAATAGACAGAGGGGCTTTGTGATGGGAAGATTAAGTGCCTTGCCACCAACTATCTCAGCATCCCCCATCCCTCTTCTCTGCTCCCATCATAAGCATCTTCCTGGCCTTGTTTCAGAAGCCTGGAGCCAAGGTTGACTCGCACTTTATAAACCTTCACTTAGCAGGGGAATGAAGCTAAGGCAAAAGGAGAAAGGAAAAGAAGAATGTCACGGGGGTCCTACTGCAATGTTCTCTGGAAGGGACCCCCAAATGTCCTGCACACACTCCTCTTGTACAACAGCCCAACGCAACCTGTGACTTACCAAACCGGCCCATCCCCAACCTGGCGCCTGCCAGATGTTTTGGACTACAGGTCCCATCAGCCCCACTCAGCATGGCCGATGGTCAGGGAGGATGGGAACTGAAGTCCAAAACATTTGGAAGGCACAAGGCTGAGGGAGGCTGCACCAAGCCATACTTGGGAGCCTACCAGGGCCTGTCTACGCCTCTCGTTTTTGATCCCTGCCTTGGACCTAGGTTTGTGGGCTGCCATTGGAGCTGACCTATTTGTAGGCGTCTGCCCCACCCTAAACAACGGGTATTAGGGGAGCTGTTTCAGCACATCCACACCCCCCCATATCAATACAGGCGGTGGGTGGCTCTGCTTTATGCGAGGCTGTGCCAAGCCAGCTGTCAGGGTGTTCTCCATCATATTTAAACAGGGAACTATGACTCGGTCGGCCACTGGGGGAACAGAAGGCTGGACTAGTGAAGCCTTTGGCTGGATCCAGCAGAACGGCTCTTCTTTTGTTCCAGCGCTCTTATGATCTCTGAGATTTGGAAGCAACTCTGTTTTGGGCAGCTCCCCATATTTGGGGTGTCGCTGTGGAGAGTGTATCTTTCATTTCAACATTGCCCACAAAAACACCCACTCCCTCTTCCCTCAATGGTGGGACGTGTCTTCATGTTGTCCTCTCACACTCAGTGATCGGAGAAGTTGCTGGACTTCTGCTGAACTGATGAAGCCCACTGATGGTTTGATTATGAACAGAAACCCTGTTAGGGTTTTGTGTTGGACTGGGACTCGGGAGATCCGGGTTCTAGTCCCCCCTCGGCCATGAAGCTCACTGGGTGACTTTGGGCCAGTCACTGATTCTCAGCCGAACTTACCTCTCAGGGTTGTTGTGAAGATAAAGTGGGGAGGAGGAGGAGAATGTAAGCCTCCCTGGGTTCCTTGCAAGCGGGGAAAAGGTGGGATATAAATGTAGTAATTAAAAATAATAGAAATAAATTCTCAGGTAAGTCCCCCTTCACTCTAAGTTTCAGTTCATCCTCACTTCCACCATATTTCACCTGGGAGGATGTAAATCCACCATTCCTCCGTGCAATGGCTCATTACACAGCCAGGATCAACTCATTCCTCCCACTTCTATGGTCTCACTGGCTCATTTCATCATATATACTTCAAGACAGTCAGTGTGGTGTAGTGATCTGCAGTGGATGGCAACTTGTGCTCCCCCAGATGTTTTGTCCTACAACTCCCCTCACCTCGGCTATGTTGGCTGGGGCTAATGGGATTTGTAGTCCAAAACATCTGGAAGGCCACAAGTTGCCCACCCCTGGATTAGAGTGTCAGGCTGGAGGGCTGTATGTATCCAATATTAGTCCTGCTTAGAGTAGACCCTTTGAAATGAATGGGCTTGAAGTTAAATTAACATTTGATACAACCCTAGGACTGGCGATTCCCAGGTTCTAGTCCCCACTCAGCCATGAAGCTGACTGGGTGACCAGCCAGTCACTACCTCTCAGCCTAACCTACCTTACAGGGTTGTTGTGAAGATAAAATGGGGGTGGGGAGAACCTTGCATGTTGCCTTGAGCTCCTTGGAGGAAAGACAGGATATAAATGTAATAAGCAATATATAAAAGAATTACACTTCCAGCCTCGATGTTGAGGATCAGCAACACAGGGACGCTTTCCCAGGTCTGGTGCCCCCCCCCACTTTTGGACTTCACCTCCCAGCATTCCTGGCCATTGGCCATTGGCCATCACTGGAGCTGATGGGAACAGAAGTCCAAAACATCTGGAAGACCCAGGTTGGGGGAGTATGGAGTACTCAGTGGCTGTAGCAATAGGATTTGCTCTTGGCGCAGGGAATCGATGTGAGGTGGGGTGCTCTGGTCCACCCAACCCTGCTCTCTAAGGGTGCAATCCTACGCACCTTTAGACAGACAAAGAAAGACCTCTGACTCCCAGCTTGCCCATGCTGGGAATTGTAGGACTTTTTTTCTGGCTAGGCATGCATAGGATTGTGCCCTAAGTCGCCTTCCCTCAAAGCCTGCTGCTGTGTTCTGAAAGTGTGGGTCTACGCTGAGCCATCCCTCTCTCTTTGTGTGGGTGTGGGGTGGAAGTACTGGGATTCTGGGAGTAATCTACTGCTGCCCACACTGCCTGAGGACTCTGAGTGCGACAAGGGAAGGGGGTGATGGGAGTGGTAGCTGAATGCATGTGGAGGGCGCCAGGTGGGACAACGCTAGTCCTCGGTGCAGCTATTGGGTCTGAAACCTGGTGGGCTCACAGTCCAGGATTTTCTTTGTTCTCAGTTGTGCATCTTGTAGGCTGCTGGATTCAGTGTGGTTTTTCTAACCCAGGAATTCCATAGAGATTGGCCTTGCACCAAATTCAAAAAGACCAAAAGGAAAAAAAGAAAAGAAGAAGACACACTATACTCAATGTACTGCCATTGATTTCCACAACACTTAGGTAGATTTTTCCTAGTCTAGACCCCCGTCCCCTCAACCTTTGGGAGAATGTATTATTCTGGAGGCTTGAATGGGCTGGACAGGCTCCCTGGGGATTTCCTGATCAGTATGTTGATAGAACATTACTTAATCTATTGGCCAAGGGTGGCACCTACAGCCATCCAGGGGAGTGACTCAATCTTTTATCAGCCCCCCTTTGTGTCAATGCTATCACAATCTAGGCAAAGGTGACTCACACCCCGCTCAAATCCAATCATTCATGGAGGGTGTGTGTCTGTGTGTATGACCCAGATTCAGCCATGCTTTCTCTAACCATGATGCTTTGCCCACCAGCGGCCTCCGGAGATTTGCTTGTTGTTGCTCAAACTAGATTTCTGTTTTGCAGATTTTCGTTTGCAGGGGGCTCCAATCCACAAAAAAGCTTAGGCCATAATCAAAAGATTTCCTGTGTTAGTCTGTTGCGGCAAAAACAACAAAGAGTCTCGTGGCACCTTAAAGATGAAGACATCTATTCTGGCAGAAGCTTTCGTGGACAGTGTACACAAAAGCTTCTGCCAGAATAGATTTGCTTATCTTTAAGGTGCCACAAGGCCCTTTGTTGTTGCGGTGGAGGTGTTTGTGTTTCCTTGGTCTCACTTCTTATTGACCCTCATTGCTGATTCTTTTGGGGTAAAGAATGTATTTATTTATTTATGTATTTCTTTTCTTTTCAGAAGGTACTCACCAATGATGTGTGTGCATGGGCATGTTCTCCGAATTATTTGGAGTCTGGGATCTTCAACATTTTAGAAATCTACATGTGGAAAAACATTGTCCCCATCTCTCTCTCCCAGGAGATTAAAACCTGTCAGTCTAGCCAGGATCAGCTCAGGTTGATCCTGATGCCTCCGTTCCTCAGGAAAGTTTTGTGTACATGTGTGTGCTCTATTATTTTTTAAATGTTGAATCAGTGGGTGGAAATACTCAAATCTGGAACATGCAGAGCTGGTTCACATGATCAAACAAGCCACCGTGGCTTGTTTTAATCTCTGGCATGTGCCAGGCACCATTTCCCTAATTACCCATCTGGGCAAGGCTTGTCTGACCCTGTATGGCATGGCTTGTATGAGGGGGAGACAACGCTCCAATAACCCATGGGATGGGTTTGATCATGCAAACTGGCCCATTGATACAGAAATCCAAGCGATCATAAGAATTGTCTACTACTCCTGATAGCTATATGCTTCCTCCAGTATCAGGGGCAGTATGCCCTACATACACCAGTTGCTGGGGATCATGGGTGGGAATAACAGAATCATAGTATTATAGAATAGTTGGACTGGAAGCGGCATATAAGACCATCGAGTCCAACCCCCTGCTCAAGGCAGAAATCCAAGTCAAAGCATCCCTGAGAGGTGGCTGTCCAGCCTCATCTTGACTGCCTGCAGTGTGGGAGAGACCACCACCTCCTTAGGTAATTGGTTCCATTGTCATATTGCTCTAACAGTCAGGAAGTTTTTCCTGATGTTCAGCCGGAATCTGGCCTCCTGTAACTTGAGCCCATTATTCCGCATCCTGCACTCTGGGATGATTGAGAAGAGATCCTAGCCTTCCTCTCTTTTACAACCTTTCAGGTACTTGAAGAGTGCGATCATATCTCCCCTCATTCTTCTCTTCTCAAAACTAAACATGCCCAGGTCTTTCAGTTTCTCTTCATAGGGCTTTGTTTCCAGTCCCCTGATCATCTTTGTTGCCCTCCTCTGAACCCTCTCCAGTTTGTCTGCATCCTTCTTCAAGTGTGGCGCCCAGAACTGGACACAGTACTCCAGATGAGGCCTAACCAATGCTGAGTAGAGGGGAACCAGTACTTCATGGGATCTGGAAGCTATGCTTCTATTAATGCAGCCCAAAATAGCATTTGCCTTTTTTGCAGCCACATCACATTGTTGGCTCATATTAAGCTTGGAATTGTCACAATTCTAAGATCCTTCTTGCTTGTAGTATTGTTGAGCCAAGTATCACTCATCTTGTAACTGAGCATTTGGTTTCTTTTCCCTAGGTGCAGAACTTGGCATTTATCCCTATTAAATGTCATTCTGTTGTCTTCTGCCCAGCGCTCCAGTCTATCAAGATCACTTTGTTTCTCTTTTCCAGGGTATTAGCTATCCTGCCCAATTTTGTGTCACCTGCAAATTTGATCATAATTCCCTGCACCTCCTCCTCCAAGTCATTAATAAAAATGTGGAAGAGCGCTGGGCCCAGGACTGAGCCCTGCGGTACCCCACTCATTACCTCTCCCCAGTTTGAGAAGATCCCACTGATAAGCTCTCTTTGAGTCTGATTCTGTAGCCAACTGTGGATCCACCGGATCATTGTTTCATCTAGCCCACTTTGAGCTAGTTTGCTCATCAGGATATCATGGGAAGGACGGTGCTGTTGCGGTCGTGCCCTGCTTGTGGGTTCCTGGTTGACAGACGGTTGTCCACTGTGTGAACAGAATGCTGGACTAGATGGACCCTTGGTCTGATCCAGCAGGGCTCTTCTTCTGCTCTTAACAATTGCTTGGTTCCATTGTAGAAGCAGATGACCTGTTGAGTTGATTCTGAAGTTCCTAAAAATGTGGGACAATTGTGGAAGATTCTCCTTCAAACCGAGAGTGGCCGTGGGTATTCCACACAAGCACTTCATGGCTCTGCCAGCTTCGGAATCTTCCAGAAACCAACTTCTAAGCCTTACAGGATGGGCAACTTGTGGCCCTCCAGATGTTTTGATCTACAGCGCCCATCATCTCTCACCATTGGCAATGCTGGCTAGGGCTGATGGGAGTTGGAGGCAAAAACATCGGGTGGGCCACCGCTGTTCTAAGCAAATGTACTTCATACATTTTTATCCATAGAGCTCTGGCCAGCATACATGGTTTATCCCTCCCCTTCCCTATTTTATCCTCACAACAACCCTGTGAGGTAGGATAGATTGAGAGGAAGTGACTGGCCCAAAGTCACCCAGTGAGCGGCATGGCTGAGTGAGCAGGGATGAACCTGGGTCTTAGTCCACACCATGCCTGCCAGCCTCAGGATTCCTTGGTCACTCTGTAACTCTTATGAAGATGACTGTCACGTTAGTCACATAGACATACAGGACCCCAAATAGTTCAAATTAGTGAGAGGCAGAGTAGAGCACTAAATAGAATGGCAAGTCTGGATTTGAGAGATCGGAATTCCAGTCCTTGCTCAGCCATGGAATCTCTAATTAGCCTCTGGCAATTCACTGTCTCTTAGCCTCAGGACCTTCCTGCAAACTGCATTCCACAAGACATAGAGATGGCCACCAATCTGGATGGCTTTAAGAGGGTGTTAGACAAATGCATGGAGGAGAAGGCTATCAAAGGTTATTAGTCCTGATGTCTCTATGCTATCTCCAGTGGTGCTGGAGAAGACTCTTACGAGTCCCCTGGACTGCAAGGAGGTCAAATCAGTCCATCCTAAAGGAAATCAACCCTGACTGCTCCTTGGAAGGACAGATACTGAAGCTGAAGCTCAAATATTTTGGCCACCTAACGTGAAGAGAAAACTCTCTGGAAAAGACCCTGATGCTGGGAAAGACTGAGGGCAAAAGGAGAAGGGGATGGCAGAGGATGAGATGGCTAGATAGCATCACTGATGCAATGATTATGGACTTGAGCACGCTCCGGGAGAGAGTGCAGGACAGGAAGGCCTGGCGTGCTATGGTCCATGGGGTCACGAAGAGTCGGACACGACTGAACGACTGAACAACAACAATGCCTATGTACACCAGTTGCTGGGGAACATGGGCAGGAGGGTGCTATTGCACTCTGCTATAGGACAGCTGGTTGGGAACTGTGTGAACAGAATGGTAGACTACATAGACCCTTGGTCAGATCCAGCAAGGCTCTTCCTATGTTCTTACCCCCGCCCCCGTGTAATCCTCCTGCATTTCCCAAAACAGAAAAGAAAATATTCCCAGGTGCCTGAAAAACATTTTATTATGCCCAAGGTGTTTTGGAGCACCTTCCTCAAAAGTGTTACAAAAAATCCTTCCAGCGCTTCTTTTTTTAAATGGAGCATTGTCTTAATAGAAGCAGCATTGGAAAGACTTTTTGCAACACATTTGGAGAAAGATAAGTGGCCCCTGAAAGAGGAAAGTCCTTTCTGAAATGTGTTGGGCATAATAAAAAGCTTTTCAGGCCCCTGAGAATATTTTCTCTTTTGTTTTGGGGCACATTAAGTGCCTTCCCCTCTTGCTGTTTTCTTCTTTCTTCCTCCTTTCGTCATGCAGGTCACTTGTAGTGCTATATACAGTCCTCATGGGATGGGATATAAATGGTGTGTGTGTGTGTGTGTGTGTGTGTGTGTGTCTGTGTCTAATGTAAAGCACTGCATACCTAGGGGCAGAAAAAAGAAGGCAATAACTGTGCTGCTTCTTAACCCTATTTCACAACACAAAGAGAACTTTTTCATGCGCGTTGGTCCTATCAAGAATGAAACTGACATGGTTCTGCTTTGAGTGGCAGAAACGATGACATTTACCATCTATGAATTAACAATTAAGGTCAGAAATGGTATAGCTTCACTGGCAGCCTTATTAATTAATTTAGCAGGATGATTTAAAAAACACACCAATAATTTCCAGTTAAATTTAGTTTTTATGATGGACCTGATGCTCAAGATAATCTAATTGGAGGGACCCTGGCCCAAAGTCAAGACCCTCCCCCCCCCCCGACCAAATGGCAGGTGATGTGGGCATCAGGGTAGCAGAAGCAAACTTTATTTTATTTTTGTAGTCATGACGGTGCTATGATTTAAGTGAGTTTAAAATGCAAAACTGCACATGCTGAGAGGTTTTTTTTGTTTTTTGTTTAAATCATGGTTAGCAAACAATTTTTGCTCTTCTAACACATCAAGAATGCAGAAAAAGTTGTAAAGTATGGAGTGGAGCTTGAGGTGAAGAGAAATGTCACAGGTTTGCTTCACAATGGAAGTAATACACATGGTCTTCTAAAAGAGGCCCCTCCTAAGGCCATTAATGGTGCAAGCCTATGAATATTTAGACAGAAATGAGTCCTACAATTCCCAGTATCCCCGAGCCAGAAATGCTGGGAGTTGTAGGACTTTTCTCTCTCTAAATATGCATAGGATTGTGTCCTAGGTCCAGGACCTAAAACTACCGAGCTGCACCATGACTACAACTCCCATCAGCTCCAGCCTGCACAACCAGGCCAACTAGGGATGCTGAGATTTGTAGTCCAACACATCTGAAGGACACCAAGTTGGGGAAGGCTGATGATCTAGCCACTTTAAACAAACAAAATAGGAATTAAAAGCGCTGAACAGACTAAAGACAGGGCCAACTTCAGGGGTTTAGGTGGGTGGCCAGGTGGGCAAGGCTTCACACAGCAAACAGCTTCAGTGTGTGTGTGTGTGTGTGTGTGTGTGTGATGTGTTATTTTTAAGTGTTAACAGTGCATTCTTATACATGTCTACTGAGACATAAGTCCCATTGAGTTTATTAGTGGTCATTCCCAGGTAAGTGGGGACAGGATTGCAGCTGTAAGTGTGCAATCCTGAACAGGTATTGTTCAGCTACTGATAATAGGGGACTTACTTCTGAGTAACCATGCATAAGATTGTCCTGTTAGTATGGTAACAGATGCTACCGCAAGTACAAGGGGTAGGCAGAAGTGAGATCTATGGGTAGAGGACCTCAGCAAAGGTTTCTGTCTCCTAGTTGTTTGATAATCACAAGCAAAATTGCCAGAAAAAAACCAAATTCTCTGCCATGGTTGGTTTTGTGCTTTTTGCTTAGCTTCACCTGTAAAATATGAGCGTTAATGGGTCTGTAGAAGCCAGTAGCTGATGGCCATGCTGGCTGGGGGTTGATAGGAGTTGTAGTCTGACACATGTGGAGGGCCGCAGGTTGGGGAAAGGTCAAGGGCGACTGTAGGATTCTAGTAAAAAAGGAAGCAGATCCTGCAAGTCTGAAGTCTGTCCACCCCCGGTTTGGAATATTGCTCATCCGAAGGCCAAACCCTGCTCTGCAGGGTAATAGGACAGAGCCAGCACACAGCCGCTGTCAAAGAGCCGTCAGTCCTTTTTAAGAGTGGAGAAAACGGGTGAGGCTCTGTGAAATATCTCAGGGGGAGATCGTAAGAGGGGCCGTGCTGGATCAGATCAGCCAAGCAGATGCTCGTGGGAAGCCCGGAAGCGGGATACAAGCACAACGGCGCCCTCCCACTCATGTACTCCAGCCACCGGCACAAAATGGCACACTGCCCGACGATGTCCCAGCAGACACTTGTGCCTACAGCCATTGGGTTTCTCCAAAGGAACCACTTCCTCGGCTGTTTGGAAGTGGAATGGGATGTAGTTTTGGTACAGCCTAATCCCAGGCATGCTTACTCAGAAGGAAGACCCTCTGGGGTCAGTGGGGCTCACTCCCAAGGTCGCGTGGCTGGGATCGCAGCCGGAGAGTGGGGTCTGCCCGGAAACATGGCCCTCGCCCTCTTCCATGCCCAGAGAGAAGAACTGGAGCAACCAGTTGCAGCAGGGATGGCGGGGTGGGGGTGGGCAGATGATGCTGTCTGTAGGCAAGGAGATACTTGCTTTCTCACATCCCTCAGCCTCCTCTATCTGATATGCAGGAATTTGGCCTTCAAGGCTGAAATTCATTTGCAAATTGAGGAAGGGTGGGAAGCGGGAAGCAAACAGAGACAAAGGAATGAGTTGGGGGAGCAATAAAGCGGGCTGAGATCCAGCTCTGTACTGTACCCAGAAGCTGAGCCTCCCAGGCCAGGTCTGCTGTGGGCTGCCTGACGCTGCTCGCTCACCCTGCTTTTGAAAGGGGGTGATGGTTCCCATAGGGCACCTTCCGATGAAGTACCAGGAGGGGAAGCAAAGTCACAGCAGCCCTAGCATGGAAGAGGGCAGCGGCGCATGGGGGTGGTGTGAGCAAAAGACTTGGTAGCGAATGATTTACAGCTGCAGCCTCCCTGTGTTTACTCTGAAGTAAACTCCCAAGAAAGTGTGTGGGGGCTTGTAGCCTTAGGGTAAGCCTGACCAGCTAAACTCCCGTTCTGGACCTGGGAAATGAAGCCAGAAATGGCAAGTTTTATCATCGTAAGTCAGCCCCAGCAGACCTGATTTCAAATAGCTTTATCTGCGAAATGAATATGCCTTCTTTCAGGGATAGCTGGCCCAGCTGTTTTGGACTGCAAGTCCCATCAGCCCCAACCAGCACTGCAGAGGTTGTGGGAGCTGTAGTCCAAAACGTCTGGAAGGCAACAGAAACGCAGGGAAATGAAACAGACAAAATCTGTTAAATAGCAGGAAATGAGCCATGTCCCACCACCCTGTAAGTACATCTGGAGAATCCAATATATCCCATGATTTACATTGGTAGTACATCCATGATCTCACTATACCTAACGATATGGCATGCCAGTGTGATGTATTGGCCAACATGTTGGACAGGAGAGGCCTGGGTTTAAATTCCTGCTCACCCATGAAACTTCCTGGGTGAACCTGAGCTAATAGCTATCTTTCCCCCTTACCTATCTCACAGGTTTGTGGTGAGGGGAAAAGAGGGCGAACCCCCCAAATGATGCCCTCAGCACCTTAAAGGAAGAGTAGAATACATGTACTGAATACCATGTTGAACTGTGCTGTTTCTAGCATTGCCTAGATTAGTTTTCCCCAAAACCTGTACCTCCCAGATGGACCACAGCTCTTCCCAGCCAGCTGAGGGATGATGGAAGTTGTAGTCCAATACATCTGGAGGCACCAGGCTGGGGAAGGCTAACCCTCGATAGCACTGGTCTGAAGGCTATTGTTTTACATGTTTGTATGTTTTATTTTTGTTGGCTCTTCTTATGTTCTAATAGTAATACACACAACACGGGAGACTGTCCGGGAAACAGGAGTAACCTGCTCTGAACTCTTTGAAGGAAGAACCGAGTATAAAATAAAAGAAGCTCTCCAGATATTAACTGTCACATTCTGGGCTATATTCAACCTGGTCATATAAGGCCAGTTCAGCCAAACATGTTGTCCCCCAAGACCAAAATTCAGCTGAAACCTACATCCCTTGCCCTGTTGCTTCTCATGACCTGGATTCCCTTATGGGCAAGTCCCAATATATTAAATGGGATTTACTCCCAGGGACATGTGCAGAGAATTGCAGCCTTAAAGGTTGATTGTGACCTTTTGTTGATGGTTTTGTATCTTTTGTGTGTGTGATGAATTGTACCTTTTAAATGTTGTGAGTGGTGCTCTTGTACCAGGAGAGTGGGATATAAATGTTTTAATAAATAATTAGCATCAATAACTTTGGCTGGATTGTGCCCTTTCCCAAGGGAACTCCCCCCACCCACTTGCAATCCTGAAATGACAGCACACAGTATTAAATACTATTAAATAGTATTAAATACTATTTAAAGTATGCAAAAATGAATAAGAATATAAGAGACCTGATGGATTAGAACAGGGCAGGCAACCTGGTGCCCTCCAGATGTTTTGTACCACTACTTCCATAAGCCCCAGCCAGCATGGCCAATGGTCAAGGATTATGGGAACTGTAGTCAAAAACATCTGCAGGGCACCGGGGATTCAGAAATGCACTGCCTTTGAACATGGAGGTTCTATTTTGTTATCATGGCTGATCCTTGCTTTGCTGAATCAATTTGTATAATCCTTTTAAAAAGCCTTCTAGGGTAGCGGCCATCACTCCATCTTGTATTAGTCATGTCCATATTTCTGCCAGCATGATTCCAGAGGATGTGGTTCACTTCTGCAGCATTCAGATATTCTTGATACACCTTCTCTCTGCTTTCCCCCGGGTTTGCTCCCCTTCTGACGAAAGCCAAGAAATCAGACGGCATTGCTCTTTCCTCTGTTCCACATCCCTCAAGGATGAGATGGGAGCTCTTGTCCCTACGGGCACAATCCTATGCATATTTAGACAGAAAAACATCCTACAGCTCCCAGCATTCCCCAGCTAGCATGGCTGGCTGGGGAATGCTGGGAGTTGTAGAACTTTTTTCCCCTGTCTCAACTTGTATAGGATTGTGCCCTGAGTTTCTTTTGAGGACAGTTTCTCAAACATTCCAAGCTTAGCACCCCGCCTCCAAACTTAGTCCATCTTCTGTGCCCCCCTCCCCCTGCACCCAGTGCCAACCATCTGCTCCACAGATCATGAGGCAATTGGGAGAGCAGGCACCCCCAGAAATACAATCTGAATGGATTTCCATAGGGTAGCTATGATAATCTGTTGCAGCAAAACCAACAAAGGGTTTTGTGTGGCACCGTAAAGATGGACACATTTATTAGGGCATACATTTTTGTGAACCAGAGTTAGCAGGTGTATATGTACTTGGATATAGAGAAAGAGAGTTAAACAGTGGAGCCAAATGGCCATGAAATTCAAAAAGTACAATCTGCAACCAGTCTATGTAAAGTATAAGCATATATACAAGAAAAGCACTGCTTGAATGGTCACTGTACTTGCCCTGTATACATTTAAGGTTTAGGTGTCGCAGACTGTAGTTTTTTGCATTTCATGGCTATCTGCCCCCACTGTTTACTTCTTTTTGTCTCTACAACCATGGGTTGCATCCAATATTAATTTCACTTAAGTCCCATTCATTTCAATGGGTCAGCTGAAAGTAGGACTAGCTTTGATCCAAGGTATGTCAGTCTAATGATGCTCTTATTTTATTGTATGGGTCGTTTGGGGGTTGTTGTTGTTGTGCTCTTGTGCTTCATGGTTTTATGTGATTTTTTAAAAGATTGTACATTGTCCCAAGTGCCTGATAAGTGGTGGAAGGCATGATTTATCAATCTAAAAATAAAATAAAAAATACATACCTGTGCCAGGTGGGGATAACACTTCATGCATCTATTACTCCACAAAAGTTTGTGCCATCATAAAGCTGTTACGGCTTTTTAGGCTGTTACAAGACTTTAATTTGAAGTTTGGGAGGTGGTGGGCTCTCCCACACTGGAGGTATTCAAGACGAGGCTGGACAGCCCCCTGTCAGGGATGCTCAGACTTGGATTCCTGCTTTGAGCAGGGGGCTGGCCTCGATGGCCTTGCAGGCCCCTTCCAACCCGACTATTCTATGATTCTAAATTCTTCTGCTAGGGGGACATTAATCTCACCAGTATTTTTGGCTGGTGAAAGAGGAAGGTTCTAATAGTTCCAGGATCCCGTCCCTCTATTGTTGTTGTTGTTATTATTATTAATAATAATAATGATAATAATTCAATTTACCGGATTCCCTATAGGGAAAGCTGTCAGTGCCACCAATGATAAAACATAGTAAAAGAATTTTTCAACAGTTTTTAAAGCCCCTGGAACTTTGCACATGCACAGGCAACACCCCCTCCCCCCTCCACGGGAGTTCTGTCTGTGCCACTTAAGGGGGAGGGGGCAACTCCACACTTTTGAGGTGCGAGCGTCTGGTTTGGCGGTGTTGCTGCGGGGGGGGGGGGCAGGTTGGAGAGGGTGCCATTTCTGGTTCTGGCTGGACGGGGTGGGGTTGGGGGGGTCACAGAATTTGCTCGGCAGGGCCCCGAGCAAGCTCGCCTTCATTGTCTCGCGCCGCCTGCAGCTCCCAGCGGGGGTTGGGCTCCTACCGCCATGAATATTAAAGGGCGAGGGGAGGAGGAGGAGATGGGCCATTGTGCGGGGAGGGGGGAGCGGGGAGCTCTCGGACCCCTGCGCGCTTCTCATTAACATCCAGACTAGATTAGATCAGAAGAGCCAATTAGTGCTGATGAAAGGGCGAGGGCGGGGGGCGTTGAGAGCGAGAGGAGGCGACAAGAGAGTAGCATTCCAGCCACATCTCGCCTTCCAACCCACCCATCATTTTAAGGAGAATCTACTGACTATTTTAAACATGGTTTTGGTTGATGCTCCGGATCCAGGATTTGCCTTGCATCAGGCTCCACGCGCAGAAAGCCCCTCCACCTGAGTTTTGGGGATCCCCGCCTCTTGCGCCACAACTCCCCCCATCTCCTGACTCTCTGTGTAGCGCTTTCCGGGGGCTGGAGGGCCTGCCGTGGAAAGGAGGGGGCGGGGAAGTCCACTTCGGCCAGCACAGTCTATCTGGCCTAGATCTGGATCCAACCTGATGTTTCTATTTTGTATTGATGATATTATTCATTCGGTTATTTGTTACATGTATATGTCGCTTCTTTTTTCCTCCAAGGAGTCCACGGTGGCATATTTGGCTCTCTTCCTCTCCATTTTATCCTCACAACAACTCTGTGAGGTAGGTTAGGCCGAGTCAGTGACTGGCTCCAAGTCACCCAGTGAACGTCAAAGCCAAGGGGGGACTAGAACCTGGGTCTCCCCAGGCCTGCTCCTCTAGCCACTACACCACTCTGACCATCATATCCCCCCCCCCCCCCGGTTGTTAGCATTACCAGGTCTAAACCTTCAAGAGGGCTCCTGTTCCTGAGGAGGGAGCTGCAACTGGTGAAATCCTCCTCTTCCAGTTTTTTTACAGTGCAATCCCATACAGGTCTACCCAAACATACGTCACTTTGAATTCAATGGGCCTTACACCCAGGTAAAGTGTTAACAGGATTGCAACCCTAAAAGTTACAAGGGGATCTTTGCAGGGTCTGGCCCTGGTGACGAACTTAATGCTGCCCAGCTGACTTCTCCCTTGGTTTCCCCCCTAAACAGGAGCTAAACACCTAGACTTGATGGTCTTGTAGTCCCCTTTCAACCCTACTAGTCTATGATTCTATTCTATGAACCCTGCTTGCTCAGCCTTCTGTTTGAAGCTTGTTCCTGTCCACACTCAGGTTCAAAACAGGTTCCCTAAAATTCTGCAGCCCCATTCATGCACCCACCACACCGTGGCACGGTGACATCTCACGCCAATGCCTTATGTGTGTGAATACCGACCCCCCCCCCTTTTTTTTTTGGCTGGGATCAATCATTTCCTACACGGAAGGAAGGGCAGGTGACAATTAGGTGGAAAAACTGAGCATGATTGGTCCCATCCTGGTATTCATCCACAGTGTAGTGGGATGGGGTTGCTCCAAGGTGGTAGGGTGCATGTGAATATAGCTGACTCCATACCTGGAAAACAAATTCTGAGGCTCTCTCTCCCCCAGCCCCCTTCTCTCTCTCTCTCTTCTGCTACAGAAAGCGTGAAGCCCATCCTCTCAAACAATTGGCACAGATTTATAAAAAACAAACGGCAGCCATGCTGGCCATAAGAAAAATTCCAGAATCCCTATAGTGTAATACCTTTATTAGGCCAACTCAAAAATCACAACAAATGTTCAAGCTTTGGAGATCTCCAGATCTCTTAATCAGGCAAGATGTTATAAAAAGCAGGTTGGTGGCGGCGGCGGCGGGATGGGAGTGGAGGGATAGGATGGGGTGTGTGGAAAGGCGGGTGGGATGTTGTAGTCAGGATCTCTGTGTAGTCAGAGTTTTGCCTATTGACACAACCACAAGTTTGTCTTGGTCTACTACCCCCCTTATCTTTCAGTGCAGTTTTATATTTGAATCCTGCCTTTCCTCCAAGGAACTCAAGGTGCCGTGCATTGTTCTCTCCCCCCCACTCCCATTTTAAATTCACAACAACCCTGTGAGGTAGGTTAGGCTGAGCGAGAGCTACTGGCCCAAAGTCATCCAGTCAGTTTTGTGGCCAAGGGGGGGATTTGAACCTGGGTCTCTCCAGCCCTGGTCTGACCCTAACCACGACACACCACTGTGGTTCTCACAGCGATGCTCTCTGTTAACGATT
Organism: Heloderma suspectum; assembly: GCF_057233095.1. NCBI lineage: Eukaryota > Metazoa > Chordata > Lepidosauria > Squamata > Helodermatidae > Heloderma > Heloderma suspectum. Next base: position 174,824,451 of record NC_139459.1, read on the forward strand.
GAATGCATGGAAACAAAAGGGATAATTAAATATAGAGTCAATGGTGGTAGCTATTCTGGATTAACAAATTCAGAGTAGAAGGGTATAACAGGTGACTGTGTGATGGGAATTTTAGTTCAACATACTTAGTGGGTGCCCAATAGGGGAAGGCTGGTGTAAACTGAGGTAAAGGTTTGCCCAGTCACTTGTTTTGGTGACTGTGACTGGGCAAACTTTTACCTCAATTTACACCAGCCTTCCCCTATTGGGCACCCACTAAGTATGTTGGACTACAATTCCCATCATCCCCTGCCAGCATGGCAGGGTGCCAGACTGGGGAAGATTGAGGAAGGCTGCTTATGCTAAAGCACATATGACATTTCCCTCCCTTCCCTATACATCCCAAATTCAGCCCTTCATCCACAAACTTGCTGTCTTTGTATTAGAAAATGACATGAGCCTAATTAAATCTAAGCCTCCTGCCCCCTGCCCCACATACTACCTGCCGTTTCCACAGCATAAGAGCTCTTTATGCGGCCACCTTGATGAAGTGAAGCAGGTCTGGGACTTGTCCATGCCCGGATGGGAGACCTCCTGTATGTCGCCTTGAGTTCCATGATGGAAGAAAGGCAGGATATAGAGCTTTTCTACATGAGGCATTTCTTGTGTGCTTGTCATTCCCTACTCGTGATGGTTTTTGAGTTGTTCAGATGACGTCTCCATTTTAAATGATGTTTCCATTTGTGTAATTGCACTATTCTGCTATAGCACTGTGCTACCTAGAGGTTATGTAGCAGGAAATCAGGAAAGGAAATGCTGTTTGTAGAGTGTTCCGGTTTCAGTTCGGTGATGAAACCAAACATAGATACGGTGGATTAACAGCCTTATGTAGAAAAGCCCTATAAAGCACAGTGTATTTGAAGAGTACGCACAGTGGTTCCTTTTAAACTATCATTATAATAGCTATATAGCAGTGTTATTAAGGTAGGACAATATCACTTAAAAAAAAAAGGTACATGGATTTGTGCCTTTGGAATGCATAGCTAGTGCATAGACCCATCTAATGCTTTACTTTAAAACAATAGGCATTCATACAGAGAACCAGAACACTGGTCAGAAATACAAGTGCTCTTAAGGAGTAAGCAGCCTGAAATGTAAGACATCCCCTCCCTAAATGTTGCCCACCCAGAGTGGATTTTTCAGGGTGCTGGATGTTAAGACAATCCTGATGGCAGACTCCCCTGCCTGGTTCTGACACCCCCCTCTGCACGAAAACATAAGAAGAGCCCTGCTGGATCAGACCAAGGGCCCATCTAGTCCAGCATTCTGTTCACACAGTGGCCAACAAGATGCCTGTGGGAAGACCACAAGAAGGACATGAGTGCAACAGCACCCTCCTGCCCCAGCAACTGGTGTACAGAGGCATACTACCTTTGATACTGGAGTTAATATACAGCCATCATGACCAGTAGCCCTTGACAGCCTTATTTTCCATGCGTTTGTCTAATCCCCTTTTAAACCCATCCAAATTGGTGGCCTTCACGACACCTTGGGGCAGTGAGTTCCACAGCTTAACTATGCACTGTGTGAAGAAGTCCTTCCTTTTATTAGTCCTGATCATCGTGGGCTCCTTCCTGTCAGTGTTTGACCTCCTCTGGCTTTCCTAAAGCATCCCTGAGTTTTTCCAGTGCTCTGCGGAGAGCAGTTTTCATGTCTGCATTCCTCAGGCTGTAAATGAAGGGGTTGAACATAGGGGTCACCACTGTGTACATGACAGTGGCCACCTTGTCCTTGTCCCCGGAGTAGGTGGAGAGGGGCCGGAAGTAGACCCCGATCGCTGTCCCGTAGAAGAGGGTTACCACGATCAGGTGAGAAGCACAGGTTTGGAAGGCCTTGCTCAGGCCTTGGGCAGAGGGCACCCGCAACACGGCTTGGACGATACGAGCGTAGGAGACAAGGATGAGGAGGAAGTTTCCTATGATGATGGTGCCGCCTTCGAAGAAATTCAGCATCTCATTGAGGTGCTTCTCAGAGCAAGCCATTGCCAGCAACGGCTGGGAGTCGCAGAAGAAATGGTGGATGTTGCGCTGGCCACAGTAGGAGAGCCGGGACATCAGGACCGTGTGCATGAAGGAGTGAAGGTGGGCCAGCAGCCACGCGGTGGACACCATGAGGTGGCACCGCATTGGGCTCATCACCACGGGGTAGTGCAAGGGCTGGCAGATGGCCGCGAAGCGATCCAAAGCCATGGCGCCCAGGAGGAAGTTCTCGGTGAGGGCGAAGGCCATGAAGAAGTACAGCTGGACCAGGCAGGCGGCATGAGCGATGTTCTTGCGGCCCGTGTGGAGGCTGTGCAGCATGTTGGGGATGGTGGTCGAGGTGAAGCAAAGGTCCACGAAGGAGAGGTGGCTGAGGAAGAAGTACATGGGGGTGCGGAGGAGCTGGGCATCGAAGCGGATCAGGAGCAGAATCAGCAGGTTACCCAGCACATTCAGCAAGTACAGGGTGAGGAACAGGGCAAAGAGCAGGAGCTCCTGCTCTGGCCGGCTGGCCAAGCCCAGCAGGAGGAAATCAGAGTCCCTGGTGTGGTTCTCACTTTCCATGGGTCTGGGCAGGGGAGAGAAACACACACACACACAATGATCTCCAGCTTTGTAAATGTGAAGACTGCCTCGCCGACCTCTGTTTCTGTTTTCCACCAGCCAAGGAACCTGCCTAGTTTGCCCCGGATGGAGATATTTTGGAGTTAATAGCTGGATTTTATATTTTCAAAAATGGAGGATCAACTTTCTGCTACTTTCTTGTTCCCGGTGGTCTTCAGGGCACTGACACCTGAAAGCATCACATCACTTGGTGGAGCCCAATGTGAACATCTGTATCCCCTCCTCTCCCATACCATCTTGAGACTCTGATCCTGCAGACATCCTGACTACAACATCCAGTCAGAATACAGCATCCTCTGCCCCCACCTACTAACCTGCTTTTTGCAACATCTTCCCTAATGAAGGGATCTGGAGATATCAAAAGCTTGCACATTTTTTTTTTGGACAATCTTTGAGTTGGCAGTTTTGGAATTTTTCTCATTGCCAACACTGCTGCCTTTGTTTTTTGTACAACGCCCCCACCCCCAGGCTGGGAGAGGCTCAAGAATCAGCAAATGTGTCACTCTCCCACTCTGTCTCTGGCCACCATATCGTGCCAGCAAAGTTTCCACTCATTTTCCATCCAAAGAAGGGGTGCACAAAACATACCCCAATAAGCATCAGCCCTACAGCTCATTGGCAGAGCCCAGGGTTTGCATCCATTTACTCACCCATCTGTCTTACAACACGTCTACCCAATCATTTATCTCTCTGTCTATCCATTTTGCAATTCCATCCATCTCTCTGCACATCCAGACAGCTGATAATGCATCTGGCTATCCAGCCTTTTTACAGTTCCATCCATCTATCGCACAGCTGGAAAAGGTTCTGAAAAGGGTAACTAAGGCTGCAATCCTCTACCCATTTATCTGGGAGTAAGCCCCATTGAACTTAATGAGACTTACTTCTGAGTAGACAAGTGTAAGCTGGCTCTGTAAAATGATCAAGGGGTCAGAGCACCTTATGAGACAAGGCTGCCATATTTGCTCTCCCCCCCCTTTTTTTAGTTTAAAAAAGATAACAAAGAGAAGATGGGACAGAAGGACTATCTATGCCCTTATCTTTAACATGTGGGTGGAAAAGCAGCTGGGAGGGAGGATAATTCTGTGTGGAAAATGGCTGGAGGGGAAAAGGGTTAAGCAACCTCTTTTCCTCTGGCATTGCTCAAACCTGCAGGTTCATCAAAGCGAAAACAAAAGCTGAGTGACTGTTGAGTGACACATCTGAGGTGTAATACATAGCCTCACCCTTTGATGGCTTTCAAAATGATTAGACAAATTCATGGAATGTATGTCTATCAATTGTTATTAACCATGATGATTATAAATAAATAGAACTGGCAGGTGTGGAGAAATATAGCTTGGAATATTAGATGCTGGGGACAAAAAACAAGGTCTTGAGTGACCAGGTGTCCTCTTTACAGAGGACAATCCTCTATTTGAAGTCATCCTGCATTTGGAGGGCTGTCCAGTCCAAGTCCATTCTAAAGATAAAGAACCATCAGAACTGTTGCCCATCAGCAGTTAGGACCTGGACAGCAGACTGAATAGGAAGGCACATAGGTTTTCTACAATATGGTGAGATGCACTGTATTTCTATTTACATTATTATAATTATCTCTAAATTTGCATCTATATGTTAACATATGCAAATGTTATGCAAATTACTGTCCCCTCTGTTCTCTTTTTTTGGTGATGCATTTCCTCTTTTTGGATGATACCTAAGTGGCCACCCAAGTCCTGCTTATGAGGGCTCAGGCATCTGGCTGGCTGGAGCACTGGACTAGAGGGACCCCTGCTGTGATACAGTGCAGCGGTTCTTATTATTTTCTTCTTAATTTATATATAATGTTATTGTCCATTTAAAATATGAAAACAGTGAAAATATTTTATAATGCCATTATAAATGGAAATATTACAGTTATCATAATAAATTATCATAGGTCATTATCCATCAGTCACCACCAAATCTCAATAGATTAGTTCTTATATGCATGCATCTATTCATTTTTTTTAACTCCACCCATCCATCCATCTTGCAAATCTATCCTCCATCTGTATATCTGTCCATGCAAGAACAATCCATCCATCTGAAGTCTATCTCCAAGCAATCATCCATTAACAATGCAGTCATATACATATCTACTCAGAAGTAAGTTCCACTGAACGTACATTCAATCAGACTTACTGCCCGATAAGTGTGTTTAAGATTGTGTCCTAAACCAACTTCCTTCCTTTTTCCTTTGCTTGTTGGCTTGCTTCCAGCATCCCATTTTTCCTCCATTCTGGACTTGTCTGTCTACTGCACCTGTCTCCTATCTCCTGCCCTGACCGAGGACATCAAATAGCTCAAGCAACCCTGACAGATGTACCTCCAACTTTTTCTTGACCACCAAGAAAAGAGATTCAACCATTTCCTCAGGCAGTCTGATTGAAATGAAGATTCATTCATTTTTGTCGTGTTACTTTGTCTTTTGTTTATACCTTGAGGTCTCCCTTGAATGAATTACACAAATGAAACTTGGTATGTACATTCATCACATAGTTGTATATTTCAAATCTTGTCAAATTCCTTACGATGCTTCAACAGGTGCAGAAAGAAGACTGGAAGAGGGAATATACGTCAGGCCTGATGAACATGTAGCAGGATGAAATGGTAGAGTCCTGACTTGGTAGGAAGGACTATACCACTCCCAACTGCAGGTGGGGATCACATTTTTGAATGCTCCCCTACATAAAAAATAAAATAATAAAATAATAAAATTCCTGCAAGAAAACCAGTGCAGCATGTAGTGAGCTGGGCCAGAACCTTTCTCCCTGATGTGCTAGTTTTTATCCTCTTAAATGTAATGCTTTTCAATGGACACAAGTGGACACATTCAGGTGGAAGTCATTTAGTGCTGAGTAAACAAGTGATCTAGATACACATGAGAACCAACACATAGGCTTGTCATGGAGCATACACATTTACAGACATAATGAAGTAACTGAGTTTATCATATGCCTATTGGTGGCTGTATACACTTAATTGCTCCATTTATATCCTCGTTTTCCTTCAAGCAGCTGAGTGGCATTTTAATTAGATAACAATCCTGTGACGTTGAATAGACTAAGAGATAGCCACTTGCCCATAGCCATGTGGTTGAACATGGCTCTTTATTTGGGTCTTAATTGCTGTGCTTAATTAATGGCTTTTCAAATATCTATATTGTATTGCACGTATGGTAATGAGACCTCTGACACTGGTTGGCTGAAGTGATGTGATATCACAAAATGTTCATGAATATTCCACTTACTCAGAGAATGAACTGCAACAGAATATTCGCAGTTCAACTTGTTTGAGAGAAGGGAAAACTGCTTGTTGGGCTGGGATTAATACCAACCCAGATTTAGGAGTAGGAGAATCAATGTGGGGTAGGCTGGAAAATTGAGTAAGAAGGAGTTATGGGGCAGGGAGACCAGACAAATGCAGGAAGGCTAATGGAAGGGTGCAGAAGGAAATCTAACCTGAGTGAATGGTTGATGGAGGAAGCAAAAGTCTGGGGAAAAGCAGGCATTAGGGGAGACAGGGACTGAAGATAGGAAGCAATAAGGAAAGAGGGCAGTGTGAGAAAAAATCAAATGGCTCGGTGGTGGTTTGGTTGGGTTAAGGCTGAATTGATTTGGCTTGCAGACTTTTAGGATGCAATCCTATGCATGTTTAGACAGAAATATGCTTGCTGAGGCATGCTGGGAATTTAAAGACCTTTGTTCAGTCTAAACATGCATAAGATTGCACCCTTAGCTGACTTTTTTTAATTGTTTTCATGATGTTATTGTTTTTAAGTTAATGTTATTGTTAATTGTTTCTGGGGCTTTTTGCTGAGAGGTAGTCTAGTCTTGAAAAAGAACCTCAAGAAAGAAAAAAAGAAAGATGTGACTATCCTTTCACCTCAATCCAAATACCCTTGCACAAAATTGCACCCACGTGTGCGCACAGAACTATGAACATGTACACGTGTTCACCCAGTGATCAGGTTGCTGAAACTTGGTTGATGATAATGGGGACTAAGAAAATAGGATAAATTTAGAAAACAAAACCCATTAGAATAGTTTGGAAAGGTTTGAAGGAAGAATTCTGATCCAGCTTCCCTCATCCTAATTTCCTCTCCTTCTCCCCACTACTCTTCGCTTACCTGCATACACCAGGCCACTACCACCAAACTGTCCTGTTCTCTCAGGTTGTTAGCCTTCTAGTCCCTGTGATCATCGGGATGCTAAGAAAACCATGGATGCAGTGCTGCTGTCTGTAAACTGGGGAGGAGAAGTTGTGGAGTAGGGGTACCTTCTTCTCCTAAATTGCGCGAGCTAGCAGAAAACTGCCTGGTCAGGATAAGGAGGGGTATATATGCATGAGCTCATTACTGATGTAGAAGTTAATGTAGAAGCCCGAGGCATGTAGCACACACGGGAACTTTAGAAGGTACACCAGCGAGGGACGTGTTAACAGAACGGATTGGCCTCTGTAGAATGTTGTTGTTGTTGTTCAGTCGTTAAGTCATGTCCGACTCTTCGTGACCCCATGGACCATAGCACGCCAGGCCTTTCTGTCCTGCGCTCTCTCCTGGAGTGTGCTCAAGTTCATATTCATTGCATCGGTGATGCTGTCTAGCCATCTCATCCTCTGCCGTCCCCTTCTCCTTTTGCCTTCAGTCTTTCCCAGCATCAGGGTCTTTTCCAGTGAGTTTTCTCTTCGCATTAGGTGGCCAAAATATTTGAGCTTCAGCTTCAGTATCTGTCCTTCCAATGAGCAGTCCGGGTTGATTTCCTTTAGGATGGGCTGATTTGACCTCGTTGCAGTCCAGGGGACTCGTAAGAGTCTTCTCCAGCACCACAGTTCGAAAGCATCAATTCTTCGGCGCTCAGCCTTCCTTATAGTCCAGCTCTTACAGCCATACGTTGCTAGTGGGAAAACCATAGCTTTGATTAGACGGACCTTTGTCGGCAAGGTGATGTCTCTGCTTCTTACTATGCTGTCTAGGTTTGCCATAGCTTTCCTCCCAAGGAGCAAGCGTCTTTTAATTTCATGGCTACATTCACTGTCTGCGGTGATCTTGGAGCCCAAGAAAATAAAATCTGTCACTGCTTCCATTTCTTCCCCTTCTATATGCCAGGAAGTGATGGGGCCAGATGCCATGATCTTCGTTTTTTTAATGTTGAGTTTCAAACCAGCTTTTGCACTCTCCACTTTCACCCTCAACAAGAGGCTCTTTAGATCCTCTTCGCTTTCTGTCATTAGGGTGGTATCGTCTGCTTATCTGAGGTGGTTCATAATTATCCCGGCAATCTTAATTCCGACCTGTGATTCATTCAACCTGGCGTTTCTCATGATGTACTCTGCATATAAATTAAATAAGCAGGGCGACAATATGCAGCCTTGTCGTACTCCTTTCCCAATTTTGAACCAATCGGTTGTTCCATGTCTGGTTCTTACTGTTGCTTCTTGACCCCCATACAGGTTTCTCAGGAGACAGGTAAGGTGGTCTGGTACTCCCATCTCTTTAAGAATTTGCCATAGTTTGTTGTGATCCACACAATCAAAGGCTTTAGCGTAGTCAATGAAGCAGAAATAGACGTTTTTCTGGAATTCTCTTGCTTTTTCCATAATCTAGCGAATGTTGGCGATTCGATCTCTAGTTCCTCAGCCTCTTCGAAACCCAGCTTGTACTTCCGGTAGTTCTCGGTTCACATACTGCTGAAGCCTAGCTTGTAGGATTTTGAGCATAACCTTGCTGGCATGTGAAATGAGCACAATTGTATGGTAGTTTGAACACTCTTTGGCATTGCCCTTCTTTGGAACTGGAATGTAAACTGAATCTTCCACTCCGTGGAATCCTGCTCCCTAAATTACACAGTCACTGGACGCCAGACTGAATAGGCAGGTGCATAGGCCACCATCTTCCGCACTATGGCGAGATGTACTGTATTTCTATTTAAATTATCATAGTTATTTCTAAATGTACATCAATACATATAAATTAATGTCAGTAAATCTTATGCAACTAGATACCGTCTTTTTCAGTGATTTATAAGTTGCCACCCTACTTGCTTACACTTTTTGGTAAAAAAAAAAAATACTACCCACCCCTATATTTCTGTGGTTTCCTTGCCAGAGCAGGATGTTCCTGGAATGGAAACTCTCCATGTGACCCACAGCATTCACATGATGAGTGAGGCAAGATGTTACAGCAGAAGAGGTGGGGCAGAATGGGAATTTGTCTCTTGGATAAGATAATGGAACCCACGTGTTAATTGGCTTAAGGTTAGGCCAGGTGCTAATCTAGAAGGAGCCAGTGATGACCTCTAATCTAGAGATGGATAGAACCTGCTCCCGCTCCTAGGCATGCGAAGAGAGGCCTATCACTCTCCGGACATATTTGTACGCCAGTCTAGGCCTCGGTTCATTTGCTTTCTCTGGTGCAACAGGTGCCTGGTTCTGCCCGAAAATCTGTCTGCCCCACCTAGAACCTCAGATGTCAGCTCAGATTCTGGTTGGGAGAGATATTGGTCCCATCCCATATATGCTGAGCCAACTGTCACCCGATGGCTTCTGTTTGAAGCAATGGGACGCCTAAAGAGAGATTGGAGAGGGGGAAGTGTAGACAGCAATCTGGTGAGCCCTTCCTTGCCTTGATAGCTGCTGACAACGGATACAGAAGGCTGGGCACATTCAAATGCTCACTGACACAAGATGCCACCACAAGGTTCTTTGACATTTTCAAACATTTGCAAAGTGCTGTGCAGCTCAATGTCATGTTGCCCTTTGCACCCCCCTGCTGGGTAGGTCACTGTCTCTCCCATTTGGAGAAGGAGAACCGGAGCTAAAAACTTCCCAGGTGAGTTTATTGCTGAACTGCAATTTGAAGGCAGGTTTCCTGGCTCTCCCAGTCCACTCTCTCTATCCATAGGACCGCTATCCTTCCTAACCGGGTTTCTTCCCTTTCTGGGGCTTTCTCTTCCTGGAGCCCTCTTAATGAAATCAGGAGTAGCATGGGGCAAATGAAGAAGAGAGGGCTTGACGCTGGTTAGAGGGAGGCAGAGGAGACAGATGATAAGGCAATGCTACTGTCGTGGGATTGGGAAGCAAGAGGAGGAGGGGTCTAGGGAAGGAGACATGATGGCTCTCAGAGCCCATAGCTCAGCCTCCCCCAACCTGGCACCTTCCAGAACCCTTGGGCTACAGCTTTCATCAGCCCTAGCCAGCATGGCCAATGGTCAGGAATGGTGGGAGTTGTAGTCCAAACCATCTGGAGGGCACCAGCTTGGAGAAGGATGCCATAGCTCATCAGTACTTGGCTGTTAATACTATTTACTTACCTAGGGTGCAATCCTATGCAAGTTTAGACAGAAAGAAGTCCTAGAATCCTATGCAAGTTTAGACGGAAAGAAGTCCTAGAATCCTATGCAAGTTTAGACGGAAAGAAGTCCTAGAATCCTATGCAAGTTTAGACGGAAAGAAGTCCTAGAATCCTATGCAAGTTTAGACGGAAAGAAGTCCTAGAATCCTATGCAAGTTTAGACGGAAAGAAGTCCTAGAATCCTATGCAAGTTTAGACGGAAAGAAGTCCTACAGCCCCCAGCATTCCCCAGCCAACCATGCTGGCTGGGGATTGCTGGCAGTTGTAGGTTTTTTCCCCCCCTATCTAAGCATGCATAGGATTGCATCCTTACTTATGTACTTCATCTTACAATACTAGGGCAGTATACAAAAGGAAATGAAAAATCCTAATAAATATTCAAGAAAAGCAAGAAAATAATGTCAACTACATCAATAAAAAGCATAACATTGACAGCTCACACCAGCTAGCTTAAGATAAGTTGACTCAAAATGCCTGGGCAAACAAATATTTTACTAACTATAGCCCTAAATGAAGGGACCCATCATGACGAATGTTGGGATGTTCCCTTGATTTCAGTTGACATGAAATATGATTTGAGTAAGGGTATCTCTGCGAGTTCCTTTATTTCAGCCTACCCCAGCCTGGGGAAGTGAAATGTGATGAAGATGCAGACTTCCAGATGTTTTGGACTCCCATCAGCTACCACCTGTGAGGCCAATGGTCAGGAATGCTGGGAGTTGTAATCTAAAACATCTGGAGGACACCAGGTTCGGGAAGGCTGCTATATTTGATTGGAGCCCCCAACACATACCAGGATGCCAAGATCAGCAGCTGAGACCTTGCACCAGAATCCTTTACCTAGGTTGGCAAGTAGAAGGTAAAAAAACCCTTTTCTGTGGTTGCACCCTTCCTCTGGAATTGCCTTCCTAGAAAAGATGGCGAGCCTGGTTCTGTAGATGCCCTCTAAGGCAGGGCTCCTTTTCAGCCCAAGGGCCAAATTCCATTTCAGAGAAGTTTTGGGGAGCTGTATTAAGTGGTGGGCGGAGCAAGAGACAAAAGGGGTGGAGCCAGAAATACCAAAAACACCAGCCCATTGTAGGGTAAAGCTCTCCTGCCAGTAACTTAAGCCTTAGGCAAGGCATTTCAACCTTTTAGACTGGGGAAAAACTTCACAGGAGCCAGGAAACCACCAATTGTTGAAGAATTACAAGTAGAATTGCCTGTGGAAAAAATAAAGATAAATCTTTGCCATGGCTGGTCTCATGCTATTTGCTTAGAATCGGTGATTGTCACCTGTCAATGATGAATATTAAGAGGTCTGCAGAAATGGTATGTTTGTATTTGTATTTCTTTACACAGGCTCTCCCAGTGTGGCTTGGATTTGGCTCTGGCCAGCGTATTGCTCCTGGTTTTGCTTGGTGGACTTGGGATTCTAGTAAAAAAGTCAACAAAGGGTCTTGCAGCACCTTAAAGTCTAACAAATTTAGGTTGCAATCCTATGCGTGTTTGGACAGAGAAAAGGCCTACAACTCCCAGCCATGCTGGCTGGGGAATGCTGGGAGTTGTAGGCCTTTTCTCTGTCTAAACATGCATGGGATTGTGCCCTTGTTTTGGCAGAAGCTTTCGAGGACACAGTCTACTTCTTCAGATGTGTGAGGTGTTAACCGCTTTGTGCTTCAGATGAATATTTCATGCGTCTGATGAGGTGGGCAGTGTCCACGAAAGCTTCTGCCAGAATAAATGTGTTTGTCTTTAAGGTGCCACAAGACTCTTTGTGGTTTTTGCTGCGACAGACTAACAGGGTGACACCTCTGGAAACAGTAAAAAAAGAAAATAGATCCTGCAAGTCTGAAGTCTGCCCAGCCCTCATATAGGTTTCCTCTCAATTAACTTAATGAGGGGCATTTTGTGAACAAAGGAACAGATAAGGTGTGTGTATGTGGGATGGGTCTCAGAAGGGGGAAGATGGCGTAGGTCTGAGAAAGCGATGTGTGTGTGTTGAAGAAGGCTCTGGCAGGGACTGCAGAAGTCACAAGAGCAGTTGGAATAGGCAGGAAGAGCTCCTAGACCCCAGAGCATCAAAGCTGAGGGAAAGAGGTGGGGAAAGATAACTTTCAAACTTTTTGCCAAAAAGGCCCCAAGCTGGCCTTTTCCTTGAAAAACCTGCTGTGAATCTTCTTAGGCATCATATATGCAGAAAGCCTTTGCGTTCCTGACGGTGGGTGATCTCATGGAGCGTTTGGTGCCTGTGTGGTCTGCTAAGGGGGGAAGGAGGGAGGGGCTGAGCAAGGCCTGGGGCTCTCCAGAGTGGAAGGAACCCAAACTCCACAAGGTAAGCCTCTGTTGGGAGCTCAAGGTGTCCCCCTAATGGCTTGTTCTGAAAGAACACATCCCTCATGTAACAAGGTCCAGTAACCCTCAAATTGAAAGTAGACCCCGAGTTAGCAAACATAGGTTCACTGTTCCCTGGAGCCCCTTTTCTCTGCAGCATTTCCAGATGGGCACTGTGTCTTGGTAGACCGTCTTTCCCCGACCTGGTGCTCTCCAGATGTGTCGCGCCACAACTCCCAGAATCCCTCAGTTGGCTCTGCTGGCTGAATTATTTTGGCAGTTGTAGTCCAACACTTCTGGAGGGTCACAGGTTAGAGAAGGCTTCTGCAAATTTCTGTAGCTCCTGGGCTAAGGGAAGGACCCAGATCTCTTGAGTCCCAACTCGTTCCGCTCTGGTAAGATAATTCCATCTTTGCAAAAGATAACAAGGAGAAACATTGTGGACTCCTGGAGGAAAAAGGATGACAATCAGCAAGACAAAGCCACTAGGTTAAGAACAGATGCTCCCCCCATACAGCCTTCTCCAACCGTCCAGATATTTTAGATTTCCATCAGCTCCAGCCAACATGATCAATGATCAGGAACAGTGGGAGTTGTAGTCTGAAATATCTGGAGGGCACCAAGATGGGGAAGGCTGCACCACAGGGTTATGAGACAAGAGTAGCTCAAGATAATACACTGCGCTACTGAAACTGAGTCGAGTTCAGGATGATGGGGCTTGGTAAGGGACTGTCAGTGGACCCCCTGAACTGGCAAACAGTGGAGAAGGAGGGGCAGAAAAGCTGAGAGTAGCCCAGAGTCATGCAAGGAAGAAAGCCAAACCATATGCCAAACCCCATCCAACTCTGGATGGCCCCCAGGCCTATGTCTGGAAGGCATGTGAAGCAACCACCTTGCTGAAGTTAAGCAGGTCTGTGTCTGCTCAGTACTGCTTGGGGCCTGAATATCTGCTCTCTTGACTCCCATCATTGAAGAATGAAGGCAGGGGGATGTCGAAGAGAAAGTGGAGTGCAGGAGCAGGCAACCTGATGCCCTCCCGAGATTTTGGACTACAACTCCCAGAATCCCTGACCATTAGCTACGCTGGCTGGAGTTTAGGATCGTTGTAGCCCAAAATGCCTTGAAACTGAGGATGGTCCTTTGAGAGCTCTTCGAATAGAGGACTCGCCCCTATAAAGTGGGACACATGGCTTCCCTAAAGCTGGGCCAGTTCTGATCATACTCAGGGTCACTCCTTGAACTGTAGCCTGGCCCTCAAATCCCTTGGTTTGCTCCAGGGCGAAGGCCAACGTGTCTGTCTGACGTGTGGAGACTGCATGCAGTTGGGGTTGGAAGGGCTTAGTCGATAGGCCCGAATGCATCCTTCCCCCGCCGGTGCCTTCCCGATGTGTAGGACTACAACTCCCACGATCTTCAGCAAGAAGCCCGTTGGGGAAGGTGGCCCTAATGCCTTGCCTACTTCCTCCTTCCCCTTTTTTTGCAGGAGTGGAGAGAATCCCCAAACCAGTACATCTTCAGTACACCTGAGATGTTATAACTCCCCGCATTTAAAAAGCATGGCCTGCAGCCCGCTTCTCAGGCACACCCTCAATAGCGTGGGAGCTGTTTCCATGTGGCACAATCCCACACTGCAGGAGTGCCCGTGGCAATCACATGGCCAAACGGGCAAAGCCAATCACATGGGTGTTTCCCACCCAGTCAGGCTCCTCCCACTCAACAATGTGCTGATTTGGCAGGAAACACTCATCCAACAGGGCCTCCCCCTAGCAGTCACGTTATTAATGCCTGACCCCCACCCCCACACAGACTGTGCGATCATAAGGTGGCCATGTGTCCAACTTTACACCAGGCTGCCCTCAATTTTGAAGGTGTCCTCTATTTGACGAGGTGTCCAGTCCAACTCCAGTTTAAAGATAAAGAACCATGAGAAGGGAGAGCAGGGGTCTTATTGGATGTGTCGTGCAGACAGTTCCTCCGTCCCCACCCCGGAATGCCCCCAGACGTGCCCCTTTCCGGCCGCTCCGCGCTCCTCTTGCGATGGGGCTGTTCCGTGCTGCCTCGGAAGCAGTGCAGAAGTGGGAGGAGGTCGGTTCTCCAGGAATTTAATTTATTTAATCTATTAAATAAATAATGTAATTTATTATTTAATTTATTAATTCCTAGCTCTCCAGGAATTTAATTTATGTAATTTATGTAATTTAATTTATTACGTTTCTGTACTGCCCATTATCTGAAGCATCACAAACACCCATCCTGGAGTTGCCCATCAACACTTAGCACCCAGACAGCAGACTGAGTAGGCACACAGGTCACACAGGCATACATTATAGTCATTTTTTAAAAATGTACATCTATACATATAAGTTAGCATATGCAAATGTGATGCAAATCGGTGTCCCGGTTGGTCCTCTTTTTTTTCGTGATGCATAAGTGGCCGCACTCTTAGGTGCACATGTGAAAGGTGCCAGGGTCTGCTTTTCTAAATGTGTCAAACTGAACACATGGATTATTCTAGGGGTTTAGGCTATTACCCCTCCTTCCCTAGAATTGCTGTGTTCTCCTTTTGCTCTGCTCATCACTTGGGCCTGCATCCCACAAGGCTAGTTAAGTTCATCACTCTCCATGATTGCAGAGACGTCAACTTATTTTTAAAAAGTTTCCTCATTAACTTCTTCTTGTTTGTTTATCTGCTATAACTGGCTGGCAGTAGAGGGAAGCATCCCCTTAGGAAAGCTAGTAGAAAATTATGTTGATCAGTGAACAACTCCGTATGGGGCTCATTAATAGGGATTCTGTTGTGGTCCCAGCACCTCTAGAAGCATGACGCCTTAGGAGTTGTGGCAATTCTGCGTGAGGCAAAAGTCTGCTTTTAAGTGAATAAGGGAGCAATCCTATGGCCGCTAGACAGTGGCTAGACGGCCATTGGATATGCTGTTTTCCGGGAATCGGCCTTGGAGACCTCCTCCCACTTCTGCACTGCTTCCGAGGCAGCATGGAACAGCCCCATTGCAAGAGGAGCACGGAGCAGCTGGAAAAGGGCGTGTCTGGGGGTGTTCCGGGGCAGGGACGGAGGAACAGCAGCCTCCTCCCCCACTCGCCCCCCCCCGGCTAGAAAATGCAGGGCAGGAGGAGTGTGGAGGGAACGATCCCCTTCGCGCTTCTCCTGCCCTGCACTGGATAGACGGTCGCCTCCGAGTTCGGAGGCGGCCGCCTATCTGCATCGGATTGCGCCGTAAGTGCATGACATGTTAAGAATAGCAGTCACTGGCAAAAAAAAGCCGCTTGTAAGACTAGTTTAGACAAAGCTCATTGAAGGCTGTCTTCGTCGTGGCATGTGATTTCATCGCAAAAGACCAGTACTGGCTCCAGGTTCTTGAGGGCCCTTGGACAAGGCACCCTCCATGGGCCCCCTCCCCCAGCGAGTCGGCCTGCTCCCCGCCATCGTCGCCTGCTGCTCTGGCTCCTCCTCCTCTTCCTCATCACTGCTGCCGCTTGCTTGCTGGACAGGCAGGGAGCAAGCAGGCAGGGACATCTCCTGCTCCTGCTGCTCACCACCACCACCGTTGCCTGGGCAAGAGCAAGTGGCAGGTGGAGGAGGTTGCAGGGGTGAGGTGGAGGGGCAACTCCAGGGGGCCCTTATCAGTGGGCCCCTGCTGGGGTGTGGGCCCTCGGCAGGTGCCTGACCAAGCCTGCCCTTGATGCTGGCCCTGGCAAAAGCCCACTTCATTCGTATGGATGGGATCCTAGTGGATCGTGGGATAGTAGTGTTGGCCCCAGCCAACACACACATGCACACACAGTGACGGCTGGTATTTCCTAGCAACAGACATGCTGGCAAGTGACCTCACCTATAAGCAACCGAGTACGCAAAGAATGGAGGGCATGCGTCCCGGTAGGGCTGGGACCGGAGTTGGGAGGGGTGCAGCACGGGATGACGTAGCCAGGATGGAGGGCGCGGGTCTGTGCCCATGTAGTACAGGAGACCAACACAGAGGTGGACTTGACTGCAGGCAAGGGTGGGCAGCCCCGTGGCCCTCCAGATGTTGTTGGACTCTAACTCCCATCAGCCCCAGCCAGCATGGTCAAGGATGGTGGGAGTTGTAGTCCAACAACACCTGGAGGGCTACACGTTCCCCATCCCTGGCTAAGCTGAAGAAACTGACTAAAGGGTCCTGGAGCAAGAATTAAGCCTTAGGGTCTAGGCATCTCCAGATGTCTGTCCTGCTCTCCTGCTTCCCTTAATGATTTTGGGTGGAATCCTATGCACGTTTAGAAAAAAAAGTCCTACAACTCCCAGCATGCCTCAGCCATGGCTGTGGCATGCTGGGGGTTGCAGGACCTTTTTCTGTCTAAACATGCCTAGAATTGCACCGTAAGGGAAGCCGGAGGGTAGGGCGCATATCTGGAGATACCTAGACAGCAATGAAGGAGCTATAAAGACAGTAGTGCAATTCGGTAATATTACACTCTGGACTTGTCTTATTCCCCTGCCCCCGCTCCCACTTTTTAAATGGTGCCTTGTATTGCTTCACTTAAAGTTGCAATAAGTGAGCCCTGCTGTGTTTGGGCCCCCACTGTTCACTCTGCTGACTGAGGCCCCGGACCCGTGCCCTGAAGTCCAACCCTGATGGCACCACTGTATATGGACAAGTCTGGCTGTTACTTAGGCAAAATCTTGGCCTTACTTTGAATCTTTTATAGACAGGCCTGGTCAAGAGAGAAACCTACCAAGTTTATTTTATTATACTTATTAAATTTCTATACTGCCCAATAGCTGAAGCTCTCTGGCCAGTTCACAAAAATTAAAACCAAAACGCAGCATAAAATACTATATGAAATATACTGTATAAAGTTGTTACAATCAACCAGGAAGAGGGGGAAGAATCCAACAACAGCCTGGCCTTCTTTGTTCTGCCAGAAAAGCAAAGAGCCAGGGTGCTTCCCTCCCACCCCAACTCTCATCAGGTAAAGCCAGCGTGGCCAATGGTTAGAGGTGATGGGAGTTGTAGTCCAGAAAATCTGAAAGGACCCAGGTTGGGGAAGGCTAGTCTACTCTGACCAGCAGCAGTTCTCCAGGAGTTAACCCTGGCACCTGTTCCCCTAACCCTTTTTAACTGGGGATGATGGGGATTGAACCCGGCACCTGCAGCATGCAAATGTGCTCTATCATAAGGACATAAGAAGAGCCCTGCTGGATGAGACCAAGGGCCCATCTCATCCAGCACTCTGTTCACACAGTGGTCAACCAGCTGGCCACAGGGAACTCATAAGCAGGACATGAGTGCAACAGCACCCTCCCACCCATGTTCCCCAGCAAATGGTGTACATAGGGCATACTGCCTCCAATACTGGAGGTAGCATAGAGCCATCAGGGCTAGTAGCCATTGTTAGCCTTCTCCTCCATGAATTTGTCTAACCCCCCTTTAAAACCATCCAAACTGGTGGCCATCTCTACATCTGATGGAAGTGAATTCCATAGTTTTAACTATGAGATGTGTGAAGAAGTCCTTCCTTTTAACTCTCATTAAGCTTTGGTCTCCCCACTGACCCTGGAGGAGCGTGAAGACTGGAGGAGTGGGCAGAATGGGCTTGGTCCTATAGGAGATGAAAGTGAACCTCAGAGGATCTGGGAGGATTTCCCCCCCTAGTTCATACTCATAAACTCCTCCATCCCTTGCCAGTAAAGTGCCTACTAATGGTCTCTTGTCTCAGGTCTTCCCAAATCCTCAGGTGGGGAGAGATAGGGGAACAGGCTTACGAGGAAAAGGCGCTCTGAACATGCTCAGAGGTATCCTTGTCTCTATTGTTGTTAATTCACATTTTCCAGGGCTGAGCCATAGCACTCAGAGCAGATTCTGGGGTGAAGACTTAATGAGCCTGGCACAAATTAAGCCCCAGCTTCTTTACCCTGCATATTGTCTAAGAACTGAAATGGAATCATGTAGCTACTTGATTATGCCCCAATTTTATTTATGTACACCACCCAATAGCCAAAGCTCTCTGGGTGGTTTACGAGAGATGAACACTTTAAAAATATACAGTATAAAACATAATATAAAAAAGTATTTACATACAAAAACAATTTAAAACAGTAACGATCCCAGAACCAGTTAGAGCCTTCTCATATGCTGTCAAATGCCTGGGAGTAGAAGAAGTCTTAACCTGGCGCTGAAAGGACAAGGCTGGCCCCAGGCAGACCTTACTTGGCGAGCGTTCCATAATTGGGGACCACTAACTGTAGTTACTCTTGTAATGGCATGTTCATGACCCCTTGCTGGGTGGTATGTAAGAACATAAGAGAACATAAGAACAGCCCCTGTTGGATTCAAAGGCCCATCTATTCCATTCCCACAGCGAGACAGGAAAGGTGGGGTTGTTGTTGTTCAGTCGTTCAGTCGTGTCCGACTCTTTGTGACCCCATGGACCATAGCACGCCAGGCCTTCCTGTCCTGCGCACTCTCCCGGAGCGTGCTCAAGTTCATATTCATTGCATCGGTGATGCTATCTAGCCATCTCATCCTCTGCCGTCCCCTTCTCCTTTTGCCTTCAGGCTTTCCCAGCATCAGGGTCTTTTCCAGAGAGTTTTCTCTTCGCATTAGGTGGCCAAAATATTTGAGCTTCAGCTTCAGTATCTGTCCTTCCAATGAGCACTCAGGGTTGATTTCCTTTAGGATTGACTGATTGGACCTCCTTGCAGCCCAGGGGACTCGTAAGAGTCTTCTCCAGCACCACTGTTCGAAAGCATCAATTCTTCGGCGCTCAGCCTTCCTTATAGTCCAGCTCTCACAGCCATACATTACTAATGGGAAAACCATAGCTTTGATTAGACGGACCTTTGTCGGCAAGGTGATGTCTCTGCTTCTTACTATGCTGTCTAGGTTTGCCATAGCTTTCCTCCCCAGGAGCAAGCGTCTTTTAATTTCATGGCTACAGTCACCGTCTGCGGTGATCTTGGAGCCCAAGAAAGTAATATCTGTCACTGCTTCCATTTCTTCCCCTTCTATATGCCAGGAAGTGATGGGGCCAGATGCCATGATCTTAGTTTTTTTAAAGGTGGGGTACAATCTAATAAATAAATACATACATACATACATACATACTAAAAACTGATGTCTCATTTTCTATCCAGAGGCTCTCAGGTTTCAGTTCCCGAAAACAGTCCAGCAAGGAGTGGAGGCGAAATCATCTGCTCCAGGAATCCTAAAATTAGTGACTTATAAATCCTTTGCTATTCAAATCTCAAGCCAAAATGGCTTCCTTGGAATTGTAAGCATTGATTATTAACTCGGATCTGTCTATTTCCCAACTGACAATGGGCTCTTCAATCCCTTAAGTGACCTCTGGATAGGAAGTGGGGAAGGGACACAATAGAGTGATTCTTCCTTATTAGACGTCCCGATTGTTGGAGATGAGCTTTTCCAGCCGTGCGTTTGCATTTGGAGAACGGGGCTCCGGCTCCAGACAGGAAAAAAATTACATGTCAGAAGCTGTTTAAAATGGGTGCAGATCATGGGGGGAATTTGCCCTGGTGGTTTACTTCTGGATTATGGTTGGAACGGCTGCTGGTTGTGGCCCCAGAGAACCAGCGGCAGTTTGGTGATAAACTGCTGCTTGAAGAATTGGCAGTAGTTTGCTTGACTTGCCTCTGCGATGTTTGGGAGAAAGTGCAGAGGATCTGCATTTTCTGGAGTGCCCTCAAGATGTGTTGGAACACAGCGCCCATCGGTACCAGTCAACATGGCCAATAGTCAGGAATTATGCAAGTTGTAGTCTAAAACATTTGGAGGGCATCAGGTTACCTACCCCTGCTGTAGAGCGGACTTACTTAAGTTCTCAGTCCTCTGCCTAAATACATATCCCATTCTGTCTGGGCTCCAGCTCTGGAATTCCTGTAGTGAGTGGGGGATTGGACTAGAGAGGCTACAAGTCCCCCTCGAACTCTATGATCTTATGGGTGCTTTCAGAGGCTCCTAGCGCTACCAATCAAAAGGCATCGTGTAGCTATTCTGTCTTTCCCTCCTTAATGGATTTGCGGGGGGGGGGGGAGGGGAGAAAAAAGAATTAATAAGCAGTAGGAAAACATGGAAGGGTTACAAATGGAAGACGTCAGCACATTTGGTGCATGGTGACCAGGTGTCCTACTTTACAGAGGGCAGTCCTATCTGTGGGTCTGTCAGAGGGTAGTCCTCTATTTTTTTGATTGATTGATTGATTACATTTCTGTACAGGCCAATAGCCAAAGCTATCT
The DNA here is from genome assembly GCF_057233095.1 of Heloderma suspectum. Taxonomy (NCBI): domain Eukaryota; kingdom Metazoa; phylum Chordata; class Lepidosauria; order Squamata; family Helodermatidae; genus Heloderma; species Heloderma suspectum. The sequence goes on from NC_139459.1 coordinate 174,845,029, forward strand.
GGGTGGTTTACAAAAATGAAAACCACAAGTACAACATAAAAACAATATACAATATAAAAGCATTAAAACTACAGTGTAAAAGTACAACCACCATAAAACCTAGCAGCAACGCAGAGATTTAAAATGCAGTAACAAATTTAAAACAGCAAAGCTAAAAGACTAGAATGTTAAAATGCTAAAATCCCTGGGAAAATAAAAAGGGTGTTACCTGGCACCGGAAAGAGTACAATGTAGGTGCCCGGTGAACCTCTCTAGGGAGCTCATTCCACAACTGGGGTGCCACAGCAGAAAAGGCCCTCTTCCTGGTAGTCACCTGTCTCACTTCCTTTGGCAGGGGCTCCCAGAGAAGGACCCCTGAAGATGATCTTAGGGTCCAGGTAGGTACATATTTTGAAGGCAAGGGCTGTCCAGTCTCTGGTTGAAAGAAAAATAACCACAAGAAAGGAGAGCAGGGAGGGCTTTGAAGTTGCCCACTGGCAGACTGACCAGGCAGGCCCACAGCTCACCTGGTCACAGTGTTCCCCACTATGATGAGACGTACTGTATTTCTGTTTAAATTATCGTCATCATCATAATTATTTATTACATTTCTATACCGCCCCATAGCCAAAGCTCTCTGGGCGGTTTACAAAAGTTAAAACATTAAGATACAATATACAAAGTTTAAAAATGTTTACATAAAAACAAATAGACAATATATACAAATATATAACTAAAAGCAACTTTGAACTAAACAGGTCTAAAAAATCCAACAATAAAACAGAGCTTAAAACAACATTGCTTAAAAACAGTATGCAACAGTCAGCAAAAGAAACCAGAGTTCTAAAAAGGGAAGGCCTGCCGGAATAACAGATTATTTAATGCCTGCTAAAAGACCTTCCACGGGGTCAGCAGGTGCATTTCAGCCGGCAGGTCGTTCCACAGCTGAGGGGCAGCAAAGGAGAAGGTCCTCTTGCGTGTGGCTGCCAGTCTCACATTAGGCAGCCGCAGCAGAGAGCCCTCAGAGGGCCTTAGGGGGCGGACTGGGATGTAGGGGAGAAGGCGCTCCCTGAGGTATCCTGGACCTGGAGCACGTAAGGCGTTAAAGGTAAGAACCAGCACTTTATATTTTGCTTGGAAACAAATTGGCAGCCAGCGTAAAGATTTTAAAACCGGTGTAATATGGCCTCCACGGGGTGTCCCAGAGACCAACCTGGCTGCCATATTTTGTACCAGTTCATGCTTCCGAACTAAATATAAAGGCAGCCCCAAGTACACCGGATTGCAGAAATCAAGCCTAGAGGTTACCAGTGCGTGCACCACCGTTACCAGGCCCACAGTAATGATTCTGTTCATCTTTAGTATATGCAAATGTTATGCATAGTGGTGTCCTCTATTGTCCTCTTTTTCCGTGATGCATTTCCTTTTGGGGGGGGTGCAATTCAAAAGTGGCCACCCTAACCCTTGAGGACAGAGGTAGGGAAGGCCCAGGACATGGGTGCATGGTGACTTCACTGGCCTACACAGTTCCCCAGCAGCGGAGTCTCTGCCCTCACTGGGGTTCTTAACTTGGTGGGAAGGGCGAGTAAGGGTGGTGCAATGCATCTTGAGAGAAGCATCAGCCAGTGACTTTACTGGGCAGCCCACTGTGGCCTGTGACGACTGCTGTCAGGAATGCCCTCCAGTAACAGACCTTTTCTATATGAGGCATTTATTGTGTGCTCATCATTCCCTACTCACGGTTGTTTATGGGTTCTTTGGATGATGTCATGACCCTCCAGTTTCACTTATTGTTTTAAAAGAGCATTTTTGGTGAGCTTTTTTTTTTTTTTTTTAGAGCAGGGAAAAAGCAGCATTTAATTGTGAAAGAAAGTGTGAATTCCTCTTGTGCATTAGTGCTATCCTGCTATATTTATTTTATTATACTTTATTTGTTTACAACATTTGTATGCCACTCCCTATCTAAAACAGATGGTGAACATAAGAGGTATTAGAGTCAGAAAGATAGATGAAAACACACCGTATTAAAATTATTATAACACAGCACCGCCTAGAGGTTATGCAGCAGAAAAGCAAGAAAGGGAACACTCTTTGTAGCGCTCTGAGCTCAATTCTGCGATGAAACCGAAAGCAGATACAGCAGATGAACAGCCTCATGTAGAAAAGTCCGGAGTGAGCGTCTTCCTCACTGCTTGATCACTGTATAGGCATTGTATTCAGCAACACGCAGACACACACTGCTAAATTAAACAATTTGATGCTGGTTTATTTACTTAACGTGAGGCTCTCCAGTTGTTGCTGGGTTATAGTTCCCATCAGTCTTGACCACTGGTCATACTGGCTGAGAGTGACGGGAGTCGGGAGTTCAATTATATCTGGAGGGCCGCAGGTTCCCCACCTCTGATTTACAACATTTACGCAGGCTGCCCAGTAGCAGTGGTCTCTAGGCAGCTCACAAACATGAAAGAGTAAAGTACAACATTTCAAAACACAATTTCACGAAACCATCACACTGCAGCACTGAAAAATAAGAGATAAGACAAGTTTCACAGCTTGCTTAAAAATACATGACATGTAAAAAACGGGGTTAGAATTCAAAATGTTTAAATCACATTTTTGAGAAGGAAAATCTTAATTTTTTTTTTAATTTTTAAAAAATTAAAGATTCTGGAAGAATCTTAAAAAAAAAAGCCTCTCTGGGGAGGGTGTTCCAAAATGGAAGTGCCGCCACCGAGAAGGCTTCGCTTCACTTTGCTTGGTGGGGACACCTAGAGCAGGGCTGATGAAATGGATCTCAAGGCTTGGATAGGTATATGCGGGAAAAGGCGATATTTCCAGTATCCTGTGCCCAAGCTGCCAAGTCAGCCTTCCACAACCTGGTGTTCTCCAGATGTCTTGGACAACAACTCCCATGGCTGGGGATGATGGGAGTTGTAGTCAAAAAATCTGGAGGGCATCAGGGGAAGGCTGCGCTAAGGGCTTTAAGGCCGATGTATACCTTGTGCCATATCATTACGATCCCATCATGGTAACTCTATATCCCTCTTGCACATTTATGCCTCGTAAGACACACAATGACATTTGTTGCGGTATTTTGGATAATGTGGAACAAAAAGCAGGAAATAACACTACAAAAGCAGTATATTGAATGTGTAATGTGCCCCAACACTTATCAGTGCATGTCAATACCAATACCACTGTAAAGCAGTAGTATAGATCTAGCCTAAATGTCAAAGTCAGCACTTTGAGTTGGCCCCGAAAAGGACTTGGGTGCAATTTTAGCCAGCGCCACCACTACTTCTGTCCTGCTGGGCAGGAACAATTTGGCAGAGGGGGGCCATCTTTGAAAATGCCTTTGTCCTTACTCTCACGCTCAACCCCAGGGAATATGGAGAAGGCAAAGATTTCTTCTTGGCATGGGGGACAAAGCAAAGAGGAGCTGCCATGGTTTACTTCTTCTTGTGGCTGTGGGAGCAACGCAGAAGCTCTTAACTGCCGAAATAAGCGTGAGGGACACACTCGTTCGCCCATTTCCCAGTGGCTCCAGAAACTTGTTTTTTTTTATTTATGACAAAAGGCATCCCAAGTCTCCTGTGTTCTCCTCTTGCAAGGAAACTGGCCCAGGAAAGCTGCCCCTGGGACTATGGACTCCTTATCAGTATTTCGCGTTGTATCAACACTCCTGGCTAAAATGGATTTAACAGTCATTTCCTCTTTGCAGGGAACTCTGGGACCGGTAGTTAGGGGCGTGGGGGTAGGAATCCCTTGACAGAATTCTTTGCTCCAGTCTACAATTCCCAGGATTCTTTGAGGGGGAAGCCATGACTGTTACATATGAAACCAATATAAATTTGTAATGCAAATATGTCCTTAGATTTACTTTTTCATTCAGCCGGGTTTGTGGACAACATAGGTACACCTTGTGAGAGCAGAACAGTCTACATTACTCCCTTCTGCTGTACACTACATAGCACCCTGGGTAGTGCCAGCTCCAGGTTTTTTGGGGGACCCTTGGGCAAGGCCTCTTCAGTGGGCTCCCTCTCTCAGTGACTCTACTTTCTTACCACCAATGTCACCAGCTGCTCTTCCTCCTCCTCCTCTTCCTCATCATTGCTACTCCTTGCATGCTTGACAGGCAGAGAGCCAGGGAGCAAGCAGGCTGGGGCATCTCCTGCTCCTTCTCACCACCACCGTTGTCCAGCCCAGAGTGAGAGGCAGGTGAACAAGCAGATTGCAGTGGTGAAGAGGAGTAAGTCTAGGGGTTCTTGACTGCGGGCCCTTGCTGGGATATGGGCCCTTGGCAGGTGCCCAACCATGCCTACCCTTGCTGGCCCTGACCCTGAAAGACTGTACTTAGTTTTGGGAGTCTACGAGGGGTTTTAACCCAAAGGAACATTTGACCTAATGCACTTCTCAGAAGGTTGTTCTTTCTGCTAATGATTCTTCTCGCAGCTCCTTTAATCTCATTATTCCTGAGGGTGTAGATGAAGGGGTTCAACATGGGGATGACTACAGTGTACATGATGGCAGCTACGGTGTCCTTCCCACCGGCATTCCTGGAGGGAGGCTGGAAGTAGACCCAGATGAGGGTGCTGTAGAACAAGACCACCACAGTCAGGTGGGAGCCACACGTGGAGAAGGCCTTTACCTTCCTGGCAGCAGAGGGCACCTTCAACACCACATAGAAAATGCGAGTATAGGAGCCCACAATGAGCAGAAATGGGGCCGAGACGTCTATCAAACCTTCAGTCATCACTAAGGTCTGAAGGGGCTTTGTGTCGGAGCAGGAGATTCTCATCAGGGGCTGGATGTCACAGAAGAAATGGGGGACTTCCCTGGTGACACAGTAGGAGAGGCGGGATGCCAACACTGTGTACATCAAGGACAGGAGGTTAGACACAGCCCATGAAATGGCTGCCATCAGGAGGCATCGTTTGGGGCTCACCAGGGTGGCGTAATGCAAAGGGTGGCAAATGGCAACGTATCGGTCGTAAGCCATTGAAGCCAGCAGGAGACTGTCAGTGTTGGCAAAAGCCAAAAAGAAGTACATCTGAGCAAAGCATCCAACATAGGAGATCGCCGTAGACTGGGACAGCAAAGTCTGCGGCATCTTGGGAATGGTGGCAGACGTGAAGCCAACGTCAGCGAGTGAAAGGTTGCTGAGGAAGAAGTACATAGGGGCATGGAGGAGACTGGGGTCTGAGCAGATTAGCAGGACAATGAGTAAGTTCCCCACCAGGGTCAGCAGATATGTTGAGAAGAAGAGCATGGAGAGGAGGCCCTGGAGCTCTGGGCGGCTGGTGATGCCTAGAAGGGTGAACCCGGAGATGGTGGTTTCATTGCACTGCTCCATGGCTCAACTGGGGAAGGGAACAAAAGATATGGAGAATCATCCATGTTGGTCTCTCAGCTCTCTCATGTTTCCAGGTTGTATCCCCAGTATCTGCAGGTAGGGCTGGAAAAACTCCTGCCTGAAACCCTGGAGAGCCCATTGCTGCCAGTCAGTGTCGAAAGTCCTGGGCTAGATGGACCCAGGGTCTGACTCAGTATAAGGCACCTTCCCGTGTTCCTATATGTATTCCAGAGACTTGGGGGCGCGGGAAACAGCATTGAAGGAATTGGGCGGAGTGGATGAGTTTGGGGAGAGGAGATGGCCTCTTCTAGAATTCTCTTGGTCACTTTCCCAAGGGTAGGGCAGAATGCTGGGATACTCCAGTATGTTAAGAGACAATACAATACACACACCTGCTGTGATGGACGTGATTCACTGGGACTAAACCCATGTGTGACAGAGACTCTTTTGACCCTGAGGCCTGTGTGATATAGTGGCTACAGTCCTTGCTGGGTTTGGAAGACCCAGATTCAAATCCCTGCTCAGCTCATGGGATGGCCTTGGGCAAGTCACTTCCTCTCAGCCTAACCTGCCTCACAGGGTTGCTGGGAGGATGAAATGAACCCCACATGTGCTGTCTTGAGCTTTAAAATGGTGGTGGACTTAGTAACCACTAGCTGAAGGGTAATGATCTAGATCTGGGTTGGTGACCTGGAGCTGTCCAGATGACTACAACTCCCATAATCCCTGACCTCTGGCCATGCTGGCTGGGGCTAATCGAAGGGCACCGGGTTGCCTGCCCCTCATCTGGAGCAGTAGTTTTCACACTGCCTACTGTGAAGTTACCATCTGCTAAAGACCCTGTACACCTCTGCATTGCAGAGGGTGTTGGGGCACTTTTCAGGGCACACTTTCAGTCACCTTAAGCACTATCTTTAGTGGAAAGGTGGAATTTAAATAAAAGAAATAAATATATTTATATGAGGGCATGGGCCAGACCCACTAGGCTTCACCATTACATGAATTAAGAGTGCAACTTAAAATGTGTCCAACTCTCTCATAAGAGCATAAGAAGAGCCCTGCTGGATCAGAGCAAGGGTCCATCTAGTCCAGCATTCTGTTTACCAGCTTTTCTGTGGACCAAACAGCTGCCCACAGGAAACCCACAAGCAGGACATGAGTGCAACAGCACCCTCCTGCCCATGTTCCTCAGCAACTGGTCTACATAGGCATAATGCCTCTGATACCAGAGGAATCATATAGCCATCAGGACTAGTAGGCATTGATAGCCTTCTCCTCCAGAATTTGTCTAACCCCCATTTAAAGCTATCCAAATTGGTGGCCATCACTATGTTTTGTGGTACCCATCCCCTGTGATGGCACCTTGCACAGAAAGTTTGAGAGTGAGGACATTGATCAAGCTGTATTTCAGGGAAGGTCACCATTACTGATCTCCTCCTTGAGGAATCCCTGAGAAACTCCAAAGAATCAAGTTTAAGATTCCTAACTGTCTAGTTGTGGGATGTACGTTATGTGGCCCATTGGCTCTTGCTAGGACTCATAGAATCCCAGTTTTATATTTAAACCCCCATGACAAAGCTGTTTCTAGTCCTCAGGCTTCTGGAGGTGTTTGAAAATGTTAGGATGACATACCAGGAACTGGAATGAAATTATGCTCAAATACACTACATTTTTTCATTTCTCATGATTTCTAACTCCATGTACCAAGATTTCTCAAGATCTCACAATGTAAAAAACGAAAACCACACTGACCAATCTCTGAATAAGAATATCATAGATGACACCCTTAAATATGGTGTCTACAAAATTTTGTTTACAAAATTCATTTTCACAATCATCTTGATCTTGGGATACATTTCAGGAATAGGGGCATTTTCGAAGAACGTAAACTTTTGGTTGCAAGGGGAGTACTTGTAGCAAAATTCATAACTTTGCAACACTGGAAGGCAAATTATACACCACGGGTCTGTAGACACCAGCGATGCTCTTAGCAGGAGGAGGAGCAAGAGGGATTTTTCTTTAGGGGCGCCATTTCAGTTTAGGGTGGGATTTCAAAACAAGAAGGCAACAATGGTAATGACTTGGGTGAAAAACACACACAAGAGTTTTTAAGGGAGTTGGAAGTGGTTTGAGGAAGCATGGATTTCCCGTGCTATAGAGATTCCTCTTTTATACTGTCATCCCTGGTCAAACAGGTTTTGCAGGTTTTTGAAGCATTATAAAACCTGTTTGAGAGAACACCATAGAGAATACTGGGATGAATATGTGCACTATGGACAATGAGGGCCTCTAACGCAGCACCTTCAATACCTTCTGGGAATCCCCCCTCTCCCCAAAAGCCACGACACTTTTTGTCTCCAGCCTTAATAATCAGAGACTTTGATCAAGAAGGCAATGGGACGTACCTGGAGTTTGAGACTCAAGTTCTACTGTATGTCAGTGAGGAATTCTGAATCTGGCACCAGAAGTGTTGGCTGGAATTTTCTGCCAGAAGGGGTCAGATAAGAAGTTGATGACCGCTTTCTGTGTTCTAGCATTTTTCCTAGTTGGGAGCAAAAGCACTTGGGTAGCTCTTCAGAAGATCAGCCCTGCAAGCAAGCTGGGGGTGAGCTATTTCGGTGGATAGGGGCATGGTCTCCATAGAGAGTGAAAGCCGCAGATTGTACCTTCGGGAGCTTATAAATCTTAACTCTTTGCTTGACTGAGATACATCGGCCATCCTGTATGGTTGGTTGGAACATTTCTATCCCAACATAAGTACTTGTTAAGAGTTATCTTGCCTTCCTGCGCCACCTAGGGGCCAGTTCACACAAGTTAACCCCCTTAACAAGGATCAACAGCCAATTAGAGCTCCCAGACATCTTTGTTGTATTCAGACTTACGTTTTTAGGTATGCACTTAAAACACCGTAGGAGAGATCTAAAAAACAAAACACCCCCCCCCCCCCCGCCAGCATAGGAAGTGGCGCAATGTTTGGCTTACTGCTTTGGCCACTTCAAAGGTTACTGCGATTTCCTTTTGATTTTTGTCAGTGGCATTATGGAGTCGGAGGGGGCTTTGTAGGTCATGCAGTCCTTGCCTTGTATGAGTTATTTTTTTAGTTTGTCGGCCTGAGGGTGGGCCCTGTCTCTCGCTTTTTTATAGATCAGTAGTGAGTGGACCCAGTTTCGCATGGGCTGGAATAGCCCCTAGTTTGATACAGCGAAGTCTACAAGTAAACTTCCGCAGCTATCAGAACTGGACACATGGTGCCTGCCCTGCCTGAGTGAAGACATATCTGCTGGCACCCCTATGCACGGCCCCTGCCATAGGGCTCCCCTATAGCCCCCTGAGGGTGGGGTGTGGGCACTCCATTTCCCTGAGGGGGATGTAGAACTCTGTCTCTCGGCCTATTTATCTCCCCTGGCTTCCAACTCTATGGGCTGCAAAGCTATGTGCTAGTTAGGGAAGTCAGCCTGTAGTGGCGGAAGACGTTACTGTGGGCTTCAACCATGTGGGCCCATTTAAACACGTAATCCTGTGGAGTTAGTCATCAGTCTCTGAACTTGGAGCCGATGACTATCCAATGCAGGGTGGACAGGGCATGGAGGCGATCTTTTCCTCCATGCTCCGGCCGCCCTGCATTTTTGGCTAGACAGGCGATTTCGCCCGTCTAGCCAGGGAGCTTCAGAGTGGCAGAGCGGGAGGCCTCATGGCACATAGGAGGCTGTGTAACACTGCTTCTGCAATCTTCTCTCCTCCCTGCCCCTGGGACTGTCCCCTTTTCCCTGTCTCTGTGTTGCATTTCCGAGCACGGAGACATAGCTGGAGTGGGCAGAACCGCATTGGCTACAAAGGGGCAGGGGAGGGGCCAGGGAGCACGGTTTCTGGGTTATGAGGTCAGAGCCCTGGTTCTAACCTCAGAGCCCAGAAACTGAAAAATCCTATATCCCCCAGGTGCTGTCTAGGGGACGTAGGATTACTCTCTAAATTAATTTAAAGTAATTAATGCATTTTAAAAGCAACATTATCCCAAGGTGCAAACCCCTAGTATGTATGGTTGTAGGGGGAATTGTAAATGCCGAAGTCAGAGGCAAATGAAATGCAGAAACTACAGACAGTGATAATTACTTTAATAGTGGCCATTCACAAATCAGCTGGGTAAAAACATAGTAGGGTGGCCCTTGCTAAAAAAGAGGAACTATATCGCCCAAACGTTCTGCATATTCAATGGGAGTAAAGTTGCTTAGAACTGCACTGTAAGGTATATAACAATTTGTTTTAGGCTTTTGGTGGTTGTTGTTATTTAAAAAAAAACAGAGCACTGAGAAATTAGGGAAAAAGGTGAGAGCAGGGACAGAACAGTTGGGAATGGTCACAATGTTCTTATGCTGCATTGAGATTTGCTGCCTTGTTAATTTTTATATTTCATTGATAATTGTAATTTTTACTTTTCATGTAAGACCATGCTGCAGATTTAATTGAAGTGAGAAATAAAAATGTCTGTAACAGATAATAAATAGGGAAGAAAGGGCAAATGGTTCCCATTTCTTCATAAAGATCATTGACGGTACACAGCCTTAAAACTAATAAAACCTTGATGTAGAACAATTTATTTTATTTTTTATTATTAAATTTATTAATCAACCATCTGGCTGGTCACCCAGCCACTCTGGGCGATGTACAGCATACAATAAAACAGTTTAAAACAATAAAATTCTACAGTAAAAACATTTTCTAAAATACCCTAACCCACCCCAAATGCCTGCCTGAACAACCACATTTTTAATGCACAACGGAAGCTCATTAAAGAGGGGGCATGGCAGAGTTCCCTAGGGAGGGAGTTCCACAGAGTGGGGGCCACCACAGAAAAGGCCCTCTCCCTCGTCCCCACCAGTCTAACTGTCCTGGCTGATGGGACAGAGAGAAGGCCATCCGTCTTGTTAAGCGGCCTGTCTGGTGTTGCTGGAGGCGCTCCTTAAGATAGGCTGGGCCGGAACCATATAGGGTTTTAAAGGTCAAAACCAACACCTTGAATTTGGCCCGGAAAACAACTGGTAACCAGTTCAACTCCTTCAGCACTGGAGTGATATGATCTCGCCGGCGGCTGCCTTTAATCAGGCGAGCCGCCGCGTTCTGTACCAGCTGCAGCTTCCGAACTGTCTTCAAGGGTAACCCCACGTAGAGCGCATTACAGTAGTCTAAACGAGAGGAGACCGGGGCATGTACTACCGATGGGAGCAGATGGTCGGGAAGGAAGGGGCGCAGCCGCCGTATCAGATGGAGCTGATACAGCGCTGTCCAGCTCACAGCTGACACCTGAGCCTCCATGGACAGCTGGGAGTCCAAAATGACCCCCAGTCTGCGGACCTGGTCTTTCAAGGGTAGCTGTACCCCATTCAACACCAGGTCAACACCTCATTCAGGTCAATTCACCTCATTTCCCCATCTGTGTCCTGCACAAATATTATCTGGGAGTTGATTCACACATGCATCTACATCCCTTGATAATTCACAGTTGATTGTGGATTGAAGCCAAAACTGCATGTTTTTTCATGCTTCCACACACAAGAAACTTACCACAAGCCCATCACGATGAAAGGTGCTATCTGTGTTTGCTCTTTGATGCACTGATTTTCTATTTACTGGGATTTATTTCAAGCAGTGGAACATCAAAAAATGTGAACTCCCCCCCCCATTTGCAATCTAAAATGGTGTACTTCATTCTATTTTTCATCTGCTTCAGGTGAGGCTGTGGATGTGCTAAAACGGTGCCTGGCTGCGACAATGGACTGGATGAGGGCTAATAAACCGAAACTCGATCCAGATAAGACTGAGATGCTGTTGGTGAGTGGTTCTGCTGACTGGATGGAGGGTGCTCAACCTGTTCTGGATGGGGCTGCTCTGCCCCTGAAGGAGTAGGTTCGTAGCTTGGGGGTTCTCCTTGAGCCATCTTTGTCACCTGAGGCTGAGGTGGCCTCAGTGGCACGGAGTGCCTTCTACCAACTTTGGTTGGTGGCCCAGCTATGCCCCTATCTGGACAGGGATAACCTGGCTTCAGTTGAAGACAGTTCAGAAACTGCAGCTCGTGCAAAATGTGGCAGCCAGATTGATCAAAGGGACCAGAAGGTCTGAACAGGGTTCAGAGGAGGGCAACAAAGATGATCAGGGGACTGGAAACAAAGCCCTATGAGGAGAGACTGAAAGAACTGGGCATGTTTAGCCTTGAGAAGAGAAGACTGAGGGGAGATATGATAGCGCTCTTCAAGTACTTGAAAGGTTGTCACAGAGAGGAAGGCCAGCATCTCTTCTCGATCATCCCAGAGTGCAGGACACGGAATCATGGGCTCAAGTTACAGGAAGCCAGATTCTGGCTGAACATCAGGAAAAACTTCCTGACTGTTGGGGCAATATGACAATGGAGCCCATTACCTAGGAAGGTAACTGGGCCATTACTGGAGGCATTCAAGAGGAGGCTGGACAGCCATCTGTCAGGGATGCTCTGACTTGGATTCCTGCCTTGAGCAGGGGGTTGGACTCAATGGCCTTGTAGGCCCCTTCCAACCCTACTATTCTATGATTCTATTATATAAGATCAACTCTGGTCCGCTTGCACTGGCTGCCTGTATGTTTCTGAGCCCAATTCAAGGTGCTGGTTTTAACCTATAAAGCCTTACACAGCTTGTGACACAATATCTGACACAGCGCCTCTACTGACATGAACCTACCTGTATACTACGCTCAACATCTAAGGCCCTCCTTCAGCTGCCTACACCGAGGGAAGCTCGGAAGACAGCAACAAGGGAGAGGGCCTTTTCAGTGGTGGCCCCCAAATTATGGAATGATCTTCCCGATGAGGCCCTCCTGGTGCCAACATTGTTATCTTTTTGGCGCCAGGTTAAGACTTTCTCTTCTCCCAGGCATTTGGCAGTATATGATAAGTGTTTAATCGATCCTGGAATGTCTTATGGTTATGGTTGTTTGTTTTTGAGATTGTTTGTTTGAAGTTGTTTTAGATATATGTTTCTTTTGTGTATATTGTCCGTTCATGTGTTTTTTATGTAAATCGTTTTTAATCTCTGTATATTGTATTTTTAATGTTTTTAATCTTTGTAAACCATCCAGAGAGCTTCGGCTATTGGGCGGTATAGAAATGTAAATACTACTACTACTACTACTACTACTAATATTTGCGGTTGAAGACCAGTCCTGAATGTGTGAGCGGTTTCCACTGAAAATCTTTGTGAATTAGGTGATGTTGGGTGAAAAGAAAGCTCTGTAATACATGCAAATTGTCATTTGCAATTGACAAGTGATGAACATGCACATGTCAATTCACTAGGGTTGAGCTACCATAGGGAACACTTTCAGCGAGGAAAAGGGGGTTCTGAAGACCCTCCAAAGCTTACCTTGTTTATGTTTGTAGGATTGTGTTCTCAGCCTTGTTCAGCTGTTACTCCAGAACCATTTCCCCCTCTACTAGTAAGAGTGATGTTATCATTTAGCCAATCAGTTTTGGCCAGATGATGTTGTCACTGAGGGCAAATGAAGCTAATTCAGAGTGAAGGCAATGCCTATTCATGAATAACTACCCTCATTCTGTGTTAGCTTCATCTGTCCCCAGTGACATTACCACATAGCCAGATCTGTTCAGCTACACAATGCTGAGGTTGCTGTTGTTAGAGTGAAAAAAGCCAACATGAAGGAAAAAATGGCTCCAAAATCACAGTCAATTGTGGCTGAAAAGAAGCTCATAATGGAGTCCTGCTGCCAGCACCTCAATGCCAGTTACAGGGAGAATTCCCTGGATGTGTGCCACTTCTTTGCAGCACCCTTGTGAAAATAATTGCTGAAACAATGATGACATTAGGATGACGATGAACGGAGACGTAATTGCTGCAAAGGGGTACTTTTCACCGGAGGACATCAGTTTCACAAAAAGCACCCCCCTTTTAAGCTCATCCCTTGAACTCACCCTATGTCCTCTCTGTTGCAATACCCAGGTTCAGAAGTATCTGACTGCTACATGTTCCATTTCCTTTATTTTTCTCCCCAGGGGTACCATGGAGCAAGGGAACCAAACCTTTATTTCTGGAGCCATTCTGCCATAGCTCTTCAAGTAGACAGAGCATGAAGGCATAGCCTTCATGATGCTCCTCTCCATGTCTTTGCTCATTCTCCTGCGCAACTTGCTCATTGTCCTTCTGGTCTCCTGTGGCATCCACCTTCTCTGCACGCCCATGTATTCCTCCCTCAACTACCTCTCCCTTGCCCACCTGGGCTTTGCCTCCTCCCTGTCCCTGCGATGCAGCACAACCTGGTTTCCTGGAGCAAGATCGCATCCTATGGCAGTGGCTTGTCTCAGATGCACGTTTTATTGGCTTTTGGAAACAATGACAACGTGCTGCTATGGCCTGTGATTGCTACCTGGCCCCTGCTGACCCCTGTACTGCGCTGCCAGGATGAGCCACGAGTGCTGCCTCCTGAGGCTCTATGGATGCTGGGTCCTGGCCTTTCTCCAGTCCAGGCCATACACATTCATGCTCCCCCATCGCTCCTTTTGCACTCCGTTCAGAGGTCACCTGGTCGCAGTCTTCCCCACGATGGCTTATATTTCTATTAACATTATAAACATTCGTTATAAGCTTGCAGCTATACATATGAATTACTGTATGTTACATTTTTGCATACATTTGTGTCCTCTCTTTGTGAAGTATTTGCTCTTTTTGACGATGTGTAACTGGGCACCCGAAGCGAGGAGGGAAGTGCAGGGCTGTAGCATAAGCAGTCCGTGCCACACTGCTTCAGGAGTTGGCCACCATGACCACTGCTGGCTGCTCACCTGAAACTAAGGACCTCCTGTTTTTCACTTTTAGAATACCCAGCAGCCCATGTTTCCTCTGGTTCATGGGCTCCTTTCAGGAGAAGCAAGAACAGAGTCATACACAGGCGCCTCAGGCAAGAGCGGCCTGCCAGCGTCATGGCTGAGCTGTAGGCAGCTATTAGAGGGAAGCCAGGTTCTGTGCCAGGGAGACAGGGCCGAGGGACGCACCGGAGCCAGGGAAACGATGCTTGCTCAAAGTCCCAGTCCAATCAGGAAGCTTTTTATAGCCCTTCTGGTCCAGGTGGCCCAATGGCCAGCTTGGGTGGGCGGAGCCAGCCCAGAGCCTGAGAATACTTCAGTGCCCAGGAAGAGGCTCCAATCTGTCGTTCTGGTAATGCATCACACAGGATAACTGCACAAACAGCTGAATGTTTCTAGTTCTAGCCCAGGCAGTTCCTGAAAACCAAGTACTCTAACACATGGGCCCCAACCTTTTTGGACCTGTGGTCACATTTGGAAATTTGAGAAACTGCTGTGGGCGCCACCACAAAACGGCTCCCATGGAGGATGCGCTAGTCACATAATGGCTGCTATGAGGGCCTGGCCAGCCAAAAAGTGGGGAAGGGGGAGAGAAATGGCGAGGCTAGAGGCTGGGAGTGGGGAGAAACCGCAAGATAAAGGGGTGAGTGGGAGAGAAAGAGCAAGGCCGGGGCTAGGAAGGTAGAGAAAGAAGATGACTAGGGCCCCATCTACATGGCACCACTTTGACCCCCCACCCCGTTGCAACTGCGCAGCAGTGCGGCTTCGAGTCAGCATGCCCTGCTAGAGGCTGGGAGTGGAGAGAAAGAGAGAGCTGTGTGGGCAGGTCTGTGTGGACAGAAGAAGACTGGATGGGGCCAGGAAGCCACTGTTTGCGTCTCTTTCTGCCCGTTGAGCAGCGGATCAGCAGCAGGTTCAGGAACAGGAAGGAGAACCTGGTGCCCTAAGTTGTCCAAGTTTTTAAAATTAAAAGTAATTTTTGAAGGGGGCAGGGAGTGGAGAGCTTTGCAGGCACCCGCAGGCACCGCACTGGGGACCCCCTGGCTTTAAAGCAAGGCATGGGATGTCATCTTCATGTGAACGGCCTTCAGCAATAGTGGCTCTTGGCACAGAGGCAGCATAGCAAAGGAGGGTTATACTACAGCCTCATGCAAAGCTGCTGTGTGTCCTGCGTCAGCATCCTGCAGGATCGCATCTCTGGTGGTTAAAACTCTTCTGAGCGCCCAACTGGCAAATAAACAGCATGTATTCGAGAAGAATTATACCATTTTCCTTGCCAAGGCCTTGCTAAGTCCCGAGGTTCATCTAGGAAAGTATAAACCACAACAGGGGGAAATGCTTTGGTTAACAAGCCTCCCATGCACCCAACTTCGTCAGCTGCTGCCTCTGGGGACACAGTCTCAACCTTATGAAATAGCTGCAGGTTTATGCAGCCTGTACCGTGTTCAGTGTAGGTACGCATGTGTCTGTTTTCCTACCCGCCTCAACAGAGCAAAACAGTGTCTGCTGCCTAAAAAGTCAAAGTCGAATGAGGCTGTTGATCCATTAGAGGAGGGGAAATGAATTGTTTTATTTATTTCAAAAGATTCTATAGCATCCCTTCATCACCAAGGGCGATCCCAAGGTGGTGTATGTAAGATGATAAAAACAGTATAATATAACAACAGTAAAATTAAATAGATACATTAAAAACATACATCCAGCAGAGAAAAAACAACAACAATAAATCAGCTGAGATGGAATTAAATTTACAATTTTAAAATGTCAAGATTTCAACATTCTCTTCAGCATGCCTGGGTGAACAGGAACTTTATAATTTGGCACCAAAAAGAATACAGATATGGTAATTTTGGTACAAAATGATGACTGCTTGTGATGGCTATGGAATGTATTAGCTTTGTTATATGTCCTGTCTCAACCAGGCTGTACATACTGACTGGCAAAGCCTCTCTGAACACAATGAGATTTACTTTGGAGTAAACATACTTGAGGATAACAGTTATAGGATTACCCTACTCCTTACTTTGGAAGCCTCTAAAACAGGTAGTTTAAGAAAATTGCCGCATTGCCCTCTGAAATTCTAGCATTAATATTCTTGGCTAGTGATGCAATCCAGAGTTCTTTTTCTTGCCTCTGCTAAAGAATTGCCTCCACTCAGTGGTTAATCTCCTTTCTTTGAGCGGATTGTAACCTCAGGACATGTGAAACCTCTGGTTCAGCATTACTGGTGTCTTCTAATCAGGTGAGCCCCAGTATCTTCATGTATTTTAATTGTTTTTATTTCAAGCCTCCATTAAGTTCTTTAGCCTCAACTAAAGGAGTGTTATTTATTATACTTCTGTATCCCACTCTTCCACTGGAAAGCTCAGAGCCACTTACTCGGGGCTCTGCGGGCCAAACTAAACATCATGGGGGCAGCCATGTTTGTTGTCCATGTGTCTGCCCCATTTACATTTAGAACAGGAAGTGGGTCTGCTTTTTTTGTTGTTTACATCAAAAGCGTTGCACAGGGAGGGGACCTGAATCCTCCCTGTAAAATATTGCTAGCGTGGCCAGGTGTCTTACTTTACACAGGACAGTCCTCTATTTGAAGAGCTGTCAGAGGACAATATTTAAAGGTGTCCTTGATTTGATGGGCTGCACAGCCCAAGTCTGGTTTAAAGTCAAAGAACCCTAAGAAGGGAGAGCAGGGCGGGTCCTTGGAGTTGCCCATCGACAGTCAGCACCCTGAGAGCAGACAGAGTGGCACGCAAGTCACCTTGATCACAGTCTATGGTAAGATGTCTTATATTTCTATTTAAATTATAGTTACTATTTCTAAATAGTAGCACCCTACCCACCACTTTAGATGTGAATAGGGCGGGCAGATGAACTACAAATGTGGCAACAGCCTTCCCAAGACATGAAGCTATGGAACAAAGCCATTTTGCAAATCCATAAGTTAAGTCAATGTTTTGCAGCTTTGTTCTAGCATATTGATGTGCCCCTGTCTGGGTCACCATATTATTTTGTTCATGCCCCCACCCACAGATCCACACAGCTTTTTTCTCCCTGCTTCCATCTATTTTTCTCAATTCAGCCTTGGAAATGGCCAGCACCAGCAGTGGGCAGGGTTGGGCATTTGCTGGAGCCCAGAGATCCTTGTTTACCTTGGGAAAAGGTGAATAAGGAGAGACACGATAGAGATGTACAAAATCATGCATGGTGTGGAGAAAGTGGATTCTCCCTCCTTCACAATACTAGAACCCAGTGGGGTCATCCCATGAAGCTGATAGGTAGGAGACACAGGAAAGATAAAAGGAAGTTCTTCACACAGCACATAGTTAAACTATAGAATTCACAACTGCAAGATGTAGTGATGGCCACCAATTTGGATGGCTTTAAAAGGGGGTTAGACAAATGCATGGAGGAGAAGGCTCTCAAAGGCTACTAGTCTTGACGGCTATGTGCTACCTCCAGTATCAGAGGCAGTGTGCCTATGTACACCAGTTGCTGGGGAACATGGGCACGAAGGTGCTGTTGCACTCATGTCCTGCTTGTGGGTTTCCCGTGGGCAGCTGGTTGGCCACCGTGTGAACAGAATGCTGGACTCGATGGACCCTTGGTCTGATCCAGCAGGGCTCTTTTTATGTCTAAGGGTCAAGTGGAAGCAGGAGGACCCACTGATAATCTCTTGTTCACAGGCCCCAAAATACTAGCTCTGGCTTTGGATATTCCCCAGAATGATTGAGAGAGGAGACCATGAGTGTTTTATGATTCTTTTCCCCATGCTTTTGCATATTGTCTAAAGTGGGGAGCTGCACTCATGTAACCAAATCAGGATAATTTGCGCCTCTTTACAGGTGATATTCATGCCAAAACACAATTTTGGAAGCCTAAGGAGAGGGAGTGGGAGCATCTTTGCTTTCTCTGTGGAGTGTTCCCTCTCATTCTCCTTAGTATCATGTGTACAATCAGAACATGCAACCAGCTCCATTTCCTCCCCCTCCTTCCCAGCCATGGCTCTTCAGGGCAACGCAACGTACTCCGATGGATTCATCCTACAGGGTCTTGTCTCCAACCAGCCAGGACATGAGCATCTCCTTTCCCCCATCTTCCTCTTCATGTACCTGCTGACCCTTCTGGGCAACCTACTGATTGTCCTGCTCATCCACTGTGACGCCCGCCTCTACTGTTCCCCCATGTATTTCTTCCTCAGCCACCTCTCCTTGGCCGATATGGGCTTCTCCTCCTCCACTGTCCCCAAGATGCTGCAGAACCTACTAACTCATACCAAGCACATATCCTACGGTGGCTGCTTGGCACAGATGTTTTTCTTCCTGGGCTTTGGAAACACAGAAAGTTTTATCCTGGCCTCTATGGCATTTGATCGATACATGGCCATCTGTCACCCACTTCGTTACGCTCTTCTGATGAATCAAAAATGCTGTCTCCTGTTGGCTGTGGGTTGTTGGCTCCTGGGCTTTCTCCATTCCCTACTCTACACCCTGATGATGGCTTGCCTTTCGTTCTGTGCCCACCGGGAGATCCCCCATTTCTTCTGTGACCTTCACCCCTTAATCAAGCTCTCCTGTTCGGACACCTCAGCCATTCAGATGACGACCCTCACTGAGGGGACTGTGACCATGGTGGGGCCCTTCACAGTCACCCTTCTCTCCTATATCCTCATTTTCTCCAAGGTTCTCAAGGTCCCATCAGCCGCTGGGAAGCGCAAGGCCTTTTCCACCTGTGGCGCCCACCTCACCACTGTAGTTTTGTTCTTTGGAACAGTGATAGCTGTGTACGTCCGCCCCTCCTCCACCTACTCTGGTACCAAGGTCCGGGTGATGTCTGTGGCTTACACAGCTGTTACTCCCATGCTCAACCCTTTTATCTACAGCCTGAGGAACAGTGAGATCCAGCAGTCTCTGAGGAAATGTCTTCGGATGAAATCTGGAAGATGACAACCCTTGACATTCTCAGAATTCCTTACTTTCAGACGAATGATGTTAATGGCCAATTGTTTTAGGCTAGCAGGTTCTGGAAAACTCTATTTCAGTAGCCCTGAGACTTTTCGGCCTGACCTTTAAAGCTATTATGGAATTTCGGAATGTTTAAAAATGCATCAGAATATCAACACTGAGCATTCAGAGTTGGACCATGAAAAGTGTTTTAGAAATTTGAAATGCTATCATGGCACAAGGCTGATATGGTTCATTTTGGGGTGGGGTGGGGCAGACAATGGGGCAAATTTTATATTGCAGATGTAATGATACAACAAAAACATTATCTAAAAATTGTCCCAGTGAATTTTGTGTTCTTTGGAGGGATTTAATAAGTTCTCATCCTTCATCATCATTATTGTGGATTGTATCCAATACTAATCTTACTTAGAGTAGACCCACTGAAATGAATGGGACTTAAGTTAGTCATGATCATCCCGTCATGATCATCACTATCTTAGGCACCATATAACAAAATAGATGTGAAGTTTTCCTAGATGAGTCCGTTTAATCCACTGTTTCTACTTTGGGTTTCATTACAGAATTAAGATCAGAGCTCTACATGGATTATTTTCCTTTCCATACTTCCTGCTATATAACTTCTAGGTGGCACTGAGGTATAGTGGAATAACGCAACTACTCTAGTGGGGACTAACACGTTTCATTTTCTCAAATAATAGTAGATTTTCCCCACTCTACCCCCCCCCCCATTGTTTTAAAAACCAGAAGTGAAACTGGATGTTTGCAACGTCATCTAAAGCCCCCATAAAGAACTGTGAGCGAGGAACAATGAATGCACAATAAAAACCTCGTCAAGAAGAACCCGTGTCCTAACTGTTGGCTTACAGTCTAACCAATGTCTGGAAACTATCGCCGGCGGCTGCCTGATTAAAGGCAGCCGCCGGTGAGATCACATCACTCCAGTGCTGAAGGAGTTGCACTGGTTACCAGTTGTTTTCCGGGCCAAATTCAAGGTGTTGGTTTTGACCTTTAAAACCCTATATGGTTCCGGCCCAGCCTATCTTAAGGAGCGCCTCCAGCAGCACCAGACAGGCCGCTTAACAAGATCAGCCTCAGATGGCCTTCTCTCTGTCCCATCAGCCAGGACAGCTAGACTGGTGGGGACGCGGGAGAGGGCCTTTTCTGTGGTGGCCCCCACTCTGTGGAACTCCCTCCCTAGGGAACTTCGTCATGCCCCCTCTTTAATGAGCTTCCATCGTGCATTAAAAACGTGATTGTTCAGGCAGGCATTTGGGGTGGGTTAGGGTATTTTAGAAAATGTTTTTATTGTAGAATTTTATTGTTTTAAACTGTTTTATTGTATGCTGTACATCGCCCAGAGTGGCTGGGTGACCAGCCAGATTGGCGATTAATAAATTTAATGATAAATAAATAAATAAAAACTAGAACAAAGCTGATCTAACTAAATCCAGGCAAGCGCCCCTGAGTGTTTGAAGTCCTGTTTGAGCCCTCCTGCTACTGGGAGACCTGGGTGTTTAAGTCTGTTTAGAAGCCGTGGTTCCAACACATCTAATGTTAGTTGTGGTTAAGTCCCATTTCAACCCATGGAACAGGCCAAGGACAATTGACTTAAGTCTCACTGCCTTCAGTGGGACATAGCCATGATTATGTGGATTGGGGCCCATATCTTCTGACTACCCTAATTTCAGGTACGTTGTGAGTTTGGGGCTAAGAGTCAATGGCATAGAAAAGGCACTCTGCACATGCTCTAAAGGGCATGGGGCCAGGAGGCTGGCTGACTGATTGAGGGTATGAAGAAATTGCTTCCTCATCCTTTAATTTTTTGGAATTTGGCACTCCTGTGCTATTGCACAACTATTAAAAATACTGTGTAAAGTACCGCACCTAAAAAAGGATATTGTACAGTTGGGAAAGGGCAGAGAAGGGCAACTAAAATGATCAAGAGGCTGGAGCAACTTCCCTCTGAGGAACATCTGGGCCTGTTCAGCTCAGAAAAAAGGGCGAGTAAGGAGAAATACGATAGAGACGTACAAGGTCATGCATGGTGTGGAGGAAGTGGGTAGGGAGACATTTTTCTCCCTCCCTCAAAATACTAGAACCTGAGGTCATCCCATGGAGCTGATTGGTGGGAGATTCAGGACAGAGAAAAGGAAGGGCTTCTTCACCCAGTGTGTAGTCAAACGATGGTATTCACTGCCACGGGAGGTAGTGATGGCCACCAGTGTGGATGGCTTTAAAGGGGGTTGGACAAATCCCTGGAGGAAAAGGCTGTCAGTGGCTACCACTCTTGATGGTGATGTGCTACCTCCAGTGCCAGAGGCAGGGAGCTGGGGAACATGGGTGCGAGGGTGCTGTTGCGCCCATGCCCTGCTTGTGGGTTCCTGGTTGACAGCTGGTTGGCCACTGCGAGAACAGAAGGCTGGACTGGCTGGACCCTTGGCTCTTCTGATGTTCTTACGTGTTCCACACCTCTTTCCCTGGCTCCCTCCAAGTGTGGGTGTCCGGGGACCCCCATGTCCCAGGGACTATTTTAATTCTTCCGCTTAAGTCTGCAACCAGCTGGAGAACCCCGCATGGGGAGTGGCAGCTCGTCCAGGGTGGATTGTACCTGCTGATCCTGCACGCGTCTTTGTCCGGCCTCTTCTCCCTCCGTCCCCCCCTGTGATTATTCACGCGGCTATCCCCTGCTCTGCCCTCTGGACGGGCCGTTTCCCCGCAAGGAGTGCCCCTGCGCTACCAGCCTGAAGAGTGACAACGACCTGAGTGGCTGCAGTGTGCTGCTGCTTTCCAAAAGCAAACTCAGTGCGTGGGGATGAGGCACAGGCCAAGCGCCTGCGCTCTCCCCCTTCCCCTTGGGCCGAGAAACGAGGGGGCTACCGTTATTATTGCTGGGAGACAGCGGGGAGGGAGTGGAGATGCGCCTGGGGATTTTACTGCAGCCACTGACCCCCGAGGGAAGGAGAGAAGCTGGTGAGCTGGGCTTTCTCCTGCATTGCCCCCCAGCTAGGGAAGACGCTCCCTCAAGAGCTGCCATTGGCCCCCACTCTCTTGCCCTTCAAAAAGGGTATGGAGACCCATCTTTTCAATTTCGCCTTGTAAAAATGGGTAGTTTTAACATTGTAACAAGTTTTTTTAAAAGATTCTTGTTTTCCTCGTGTTCAGGTTTTATTGTTTCAAATGGTTGTGCACCACCTTGATGGCTTTTTGGCAGCGTAGGAAGTATCTAAATGTTTAAATAGATAGATGATGCTCCTTGATGTGGGACTCTTCCAAGCTCTATTTATTTAATTTAGGCTGCAATCATATATGCACTTACCCAGAAGTAAACCCCACTGAATTCAGTGGAACGTACTTCTGATTAAACATGGTTAGGATTGCACCGTTCGCCTTTTAAGATATGTAGTTGTTTAATGCAGTATTATTCTGTCAACGTTGTCTTGCATTCCATCATACACTGCTCTGATGGCCTTTTAGCAAGCAAGGCAGTAGCCTTGTTCTCATGCAACGACAACCCATAGTATGCGTTGTCACTGAACTGTGGGTTCTCCAGCAAGTCCAGATCTGGGCTCCCCCCTTTCCACAGCTTCCATTTGCAGCAGTTACTCCTTTAGTTGCTGTGGGAGGGAGCCATGGAAAGGCGCGGGGGGAGCCCAGATCTCCCCTATCTGGACGTGAATGGAAGCAGGACACCGCCAAGGGACAGATCAACTCTCAAAAGCGAGGGGGTAGCCTTGCGAAGCGGGCAACATCGTCCCACTTCGGAGCACCTTTCCCCCCTTTTCTCGGAGCTGTCACTGGCAAGTGTGTGCACATGAGCTGACACGCAGTCTCGCCTTGCAGTTTCCTTGTATGTTCCCTGCCGCGCTCTGCTCCCGTTGACAGCTGAGCCTTGCAAGGACATTGACAAGGCAAGGGTACGCATACTGGACAGCCGTAAGTGTGGACTTGCACGCTTGCAAAAAAGGGACGACCCCCCCCCCGGAAAACAAGAAGAAAATCACATTCACATTTGCACAACGTTCCGGAGCTGGAAAAAAATTACGACCCCGTTTGCACAAATTTTGGGGGCCGGAAAAAAGCACCCCCCCAGGGAATGAAAAGGGGTTGCGACTGGAGGAGGGAGGGGGATGAGACGGGCAGACGAGATGGGTTCTGCTGCAAAGGATGCTGGGATGCCGGCTGGGGGACTGAGGGTGGACGCGGAGGAGAACAACCCACGATGAGCCCCATCGTCTGCCAGGTGCGCCGTGGGTTGTTCCACGAGCAACCCGTACCGCGTGGCTTCTTTTCAGGGTGGCTTAGCATGACACGCAAATGTTGCCATACTCTGGGCAGTCATTACGTGTGAACCAGGTCAATATATAAATCTCGCACATCTTTCTTTCTTTCTTTCTTTCTTTCTTTCTTTCTTTCTTTCTTACATTTATATCCCGCCGTTTTTTCCTCCTTAAGGAACCCAAGGCGGCGTACACAATCCTGCTCCGCTCCACTTCATCCTCACAACAACAACCCTGTGAGGCGGGTTGGGCTGAGAGTCTGTGACTGGCCCAGAGCCACCCAGTGAGCTTGCATGGCCGAGCGGGGACTAGAACCCGGGTCTCCCGACTCCCAGGCCAACACCCTCGCCACTGCACCTCACTGGCTCTCGGGCGTCACGATCTTCTCCACAGAGCTGGAAGGCTTCCTTTGGCGTTTGAGCAAAGATTTGTTTTGTCAAGACGAGAGCGGGTGAACCGGTGCTGATGAGGTTTCTCGGCTCCCCTGGCACATGCCGCTTCTGCGCTTCCAGTGCCCCGCCCTCAGGAGCAGTCGCCCAGCCTCCCCACTGCCTCCCAATCCTGCAGTTGTGCCCTGACAATCCTCTGTCAGGGTGCCCCTGTTGCCCACTGACTTCTCCAATAGCCAGAATCAACACTCAGACAAAAGGGCTGCTTTCCAAGGCTTTAATTCCATTTATCCTATTGAGGCATGCAGATGCTAATTGTTTGAGACTCAGAGGAACTACAGAGGAACAGCCATCTAGGGGTTTCTGAGGGTTAGGATGTCAGTTGATCTCTGTTTGGGAAAAACGTGGCAACTCTCTGAACCTAAGGGGTGGGAGGGGAAGATCTCCCCCTCTCCCGTGATGCCTCTGGGTGTAGCTGTTGACGTCGAGCCAATTGGGCTGAGCGCCTAAGCTCGGCCCCTGCAATCTCTTGCTTGTGCCTGCATCTGCGTCTCGTGTCTAAAAGCTCAGGTTGTCCCTCCCTTTCCATGCCTGGTTCACTGTCGCTCCCAGGGATGTGAGCGGGGGGGGGGGCTCCCCATCCTGCTGCGCCTCTGAAGTCTGAGAGAGTTCCTCCCCCATGAATTGTATCTCCTCCTCAGAATCAGAGCTGCCTTGGGACTCTGTGGGCTCAGCTACAACCCTGACATCCTCTTCCCTCCCCGGTGCTGGCTCGAGGGGTGCTGCCTTGTCTGCCTGAGGAGGCAGAGGGCCAGCGAGGGCAGGCAGGAGGCAGGCAGGAGGGAGGTGGATGGCTCCGGCTGCAGCTTTGGTGGCGGCCAGAGGCGCCTGCTGATGGAGGAGGGAGGGGAGACTGGGCAGCCGCCACCTCCCTGTCCCGTCTTCTGCGCAGAATTGGCACCAGCTTGGAGGATCTTCCTTGCCTTTTATAAAACCCTTCATTCTACCCAAGCAAGCAGGGAGAAAATGGCAGATCAGTGCATCCAAGATCAGGGAGATAAGGCAGCAGGGAGGCAGCGGCTTTTGTATGTATTAGCAATACTTGTATATAATAAAATATTGAAGCGGTGTACACACAAAAATATTGAACTTCCCAGTTAAAAATGCATATATCATACAATGTAACTCTAAAATTTTCATTTTACAACAACAAAGGGAAGATCATGGGGGAAAAGCACTCAGAGCATCCCTACACCAGCCTAAAATCGCGCATTTAAAATGGGGCTTTCTGCTTCCGTTTTAAATGCAGAATCATGACGGACTCCCTTGACATGTGCTTCCTTTTCCCCCTCCCCTCTCCCCTTCCTTCTCCCCCTTATCTGAGTATTCCATATGTTTCATTGATCTCACTCGTCTTTGTATGGCTTTTCCTTTTTCACGGAGGGAACTCAAGCGAAAGACGGGCGGGATAATTTGATACCTCATGATCTCTGATCTATTTAAAAATAGAATGAAGGTCATTTAGTGTGGGAGACACCCTGGAGGCTGACGGCATCATCTAAAGGGCCCGCAAACGTCTGTGAGGGAGCAATCTCAATAGCAGGATAAACATTCCGTGTGAAGGAGCCCTCAGTAAAAAGAGACAGTAGAATGGAGCAGCGTAATGGTGATCAATTATAAGCCAGGGAAAGCTTGCCTGAACTGTAGTAAAGTGCATGAAATCAGGCTGAGGTGAATGAGGAGCTAGTAGCTGTAGGCAGGGCGTTATCTTCCCAGAGGAGGTATCTATTAGAAGAATCACTCTATTACAACATGCATGAGTGTGTTTCCAGGAGGCATTTAAAAGTAAACACCCCACCGCAGCTCTGCATGGCTGCACCTAACGTCCAGCATCAAGCCCAATAAACAAGAGGAAGCACTTTAAAAGTTGAGCCTTTTCTTCTCCAGGTTTTGCGGAGTGGGTGGGAGGCAGCGGAAAAGAGAACTGAGCTCCCGTAAATCGCTCCGATCCATGGGAAAGCTAGGGAGAATTATACTAACAGAAGACTGAAAGAAAAACACCTCTTGCAATGGTAGGAATGGAAACGAACGAGCCAAGGTGGGCTCAAGGACAGGAGTGGAGGGGTGCGGCTGTGGAGCTTGCTCCCCCCAAATACATCACTGCACCAGTCAGGATCCCACCTCGAAACAGAGATGGAAGAGTGACTGACACTAGGAGCATCTACACCTGGGGAGATTGCACTGCTCTTCCATTCATTTCCAGAAAAGTGAGAAAAACCAGAAGAGCCATGGGGGAGACAGGATGACATTGATACCATGACAGTGTTGTGTGGATGCCCCATAAAAAGAGAGTGAGCGAAGTGTGGCAATCCCACACCTAGCGCAGAAGCACCTATAAAAGTCTGGATCTCCTGTGAGACGAACCGGAGAGCAGCACAGTCTCTCCAGGGGCAGAGGCCTTTAGTGCTACTCTTCCATCTTTTTTAGCAGGCATAGATTTGACGTGGGCAGTGACATATCAGGCCGCTGAACCTATCACAGCTCAGCACACATTTGGTATAACTTTCACAGAGGGTGCCATTTTATAATGCCGCTGTTAGGATGCGCTTTAGCAGCCTCTTTCAGTAGACTCCAATAGCCAACTCAAGACACAGACGAAAGGATTCTTTTCAAGGCTTTAATCCTTTTACAACTTAATGACTCTTTCAGATGCTAATCACCAGCGACTAAGCAAGGAACAGCAGAGTAGCCTATGCTCCGAGTAGGCAGTTGATCCCCGTTTGAAGGAGAGTCACTTGAAGACCCTGAACTTATGGGCTAGGGAGAGATCCTCCCTCTTTCCCTTGGGTCCACGGGAGGCAGCCGTTGCTTGCACGCCAAACGGGCGCTACGCCTCCTTTCTGTGCCCTCCATCGTTCATCGCTCCCTGCGTCTGCGTCAAGTGTCTAGCAAGCCCCCCTCCTGCACTCTCTCACCGCCAGGGTCACTATCTATCTCAGGAATGCTGGCAGGAGGAATCTCTGCCAGCTGCTGTGCCTGTGAGGGATGAGCTGGCTCCTCTCCCACCGATTGCTGATCCTCCTCAGAATCAGAACTGCTCTGGGGTTGAACTATCGGCTCAGTTTCCACCCTGACAGCCATTTCTCTTTTTTTAATTGATCTAAATTACTACAAAAACACTTTTTGAGTTTTTTTTAAATTAAAATATTTTTATTTTATTTTATTTAAAGTATTTTTTTATCCTGCTCCTCAGACAAAAAGTGTCTCAGAGCAGCTTACATGCAGTCAGTAAAAGAAGAAAGTCCTGCCTGCAGGCTTACAATCGAAAAATATATGACCCACAAGGAAGAAGGGATGGGGAGGGAAGAGGAAAAAAAATTAATAGTCTTTCATCAGGGCCTGTGGAATGGAATGGCCCTTACTTCCCCTCTCATCTCCCTGAGTACAGACTGCTGGAACGGTTGCTGGTGGTGACGGCTAAGGGAGAAGGAGCCCTCATCGGGGAGGACATTCAGCAGGGCTGCTGAAAATTTGGGGGATGCAAAATTCTGCTTAAATGAAAGAGTGTTATAGCGCAATTACACTGTTATGCTAATTTCAAAAAGAAAAGAAACTGCATTTTAGCATCCCCCCCAATTAAATACTTCCAATCTACACTTCTGAGTGGAAAGAAATGTCAAATACTTTGCATTTTGACATTTCATGGGTAGCAATGGGCAATCATGCTTTAATGAACGTGCTTAGAGCTAAATATTGATTTTTTAAACAAGTGCTTAGAGCTAAATATTTACTTTTTTTAAGGATTGCTTGGGATTTTTTTTAAATGGCCACTCAAGTGAATTGGATCTTCCTCTTCCCATTCCACAGCCACTATGCCCGCTCACTGGTGTGGATAGAAGATAGCGGGAAGGGCACACAGGAACATGCAATATCCCCAATAGTGTGGAAAGTCAATTCCAGTTGTGCTTGTAGCTCACAGAAGACATCAGAGCAATGATTTATTAGTGCGAGGCCTCCCCCACTTGGACGCACACTTGGGCCTTCACTGCCATATGCTCTGAGACTTAAAAACTAATGAAAATGCTGTGTAAGGATCCTCTTCATGGCTGCTTTCATCTCACTGTTCCTCAGGCTGTAGATGAAGGGATTCAACATGGGAGTAACCATGGTATATATCACCGTTGCCACAGTGTCTGAACGGTCCTGGTTCTTTGAATGTGGCTTGAAATAGACCCAGCTTACGGTGCCATAGAACAAAGTCACCACAACTATGTGGGAGCCACATGTGGAGAAAGCCTTGCGCTTCCCGGTGGCGGATGGGATCTTCATGATGGTGTAGAAGATGCGCACATAGGAGGCGACAGTCAGCACAAATGGGCCCAGGACCTCCACCACCCCTTCGGTCACCAGCACCATTTGCATGACGCTGGTATCAGAGCAAGAAATGTCCAGAACTGGGTAAATGTCACAGAAGAAATGTGGGATCTCGCTATGCTCACAGATGGAAATGCGGGACATCAGGAAGGTATAAAGCGACGAGTGGGTGAGGGGAACGAGCCAGGACACGGCTGCCAGAAGGAGGCAACGCTTGCGGCTCATCAGGGCGGAATAGTGCAGCGGATGGCAGATGGCCACGTAGCGGTCATAGGCCATGGAAGACAGCAGGAAGCTGTCCGTGTTGCCAAAAGACATGTAGAAGAACATCTGGGTCAGGCAGCCCCGGTAGGAGATGGTCTTTTCCCGAGACAACAAGTTCTCCAGCGCTTTGGGGACGGTGGTGGAGGTGAAGCCCAAATCGGCTAAGGCAAGGTGGCTGAGGAAGAAATACATGGGAGCCTGGAGGAGCTGGCCATTGGAGCGGATCAACGAGATGATGGTGATGTTCCCCAGGAGGGTCAGCAGATAGAAGGAGAGGAAGAGGGGGAAGAGGAGTCCTTGGAGCGCGGGCTGGATGGCGAAGCCGCGGAGGAATAACGCAGAGACGTCGCTTGTGTTCCCATGACTCATTTGGCTGGAGGGACGAGAAGAAGGGGAAAGCTGAAGGCCTGCAGGCAACCTTTTGGCTGGTAAATTCTAGCACACACAACCGCTCTCCTGGCTCCTCGCTACCCAGTCAGCTGCCCCTCCATGCCTGTAGGTCTCTTGTCTGTCTCTCACTCTGCCCACACCCCGTCTCATGCCTGCATCTCTCTTGCCCATCTCACTCTCCCACCCAGTGGTCTCTTGCGCTCCCATGGCATCTCTGAATCACTCCCAATCATGCCCATCTATACAAGACACTTACAGCAAGCTCATTCTCCGAGTGTGAATCCTTTTTTGCCAAAAAAAAAACACTATCCACACACAAAAGGAGGGCATCAGCAGGCTCAGGAGAAGCCCTGGGTTTACAGAAGTAAAAAAATATATATTAGGGTAATAATCCTACAAACAGCTGAATGAGGACTGCGCATGCCTAGTGAGCGTGGAAAACTAGGGGTGGGGGATGGAATGGAGTATCCTGGCAGGCTGGAATCCTGAACAGGAGCACTCCAAACCACAACAGTTGGTTGCAGTGCCCTCTCGTCTATCTCTCATGCTTGTGGTTGCCTGTATCTGCGGCGGTCTCCCCCTCTTTCTTGCATACGTTGCTGCTTCTTGTCTCCCCCCCCCCCCGCTCCTTGATGCATGCACTGTTCCTGCACCACTGGCAATGTGTGATTTTTGAGTGGCAAGGCAAGAAGGGAGCACTTGCAGCTGCCATGTTTCTGCCCCAAACTGCCTTCCCAGCTGCTTTCTCCCCACCAGAATTCCAGCTGCCACTCCTCCATTCCAACTTCCCCCCCACATCCTGACTGGCTTTTCATTAAAACAACAACAACAAAAGCTATCAGGGCTTCTTTACACAAGTTTCTGTGTTGCGTGTAGTTTACAGGGCTGGCGAAGGAGAGGGTAAGTTTACATGACAAATTTAAAGCACTTTCAAATCTACTTAACTCTCGTGGCTTGCAACTAAGAAACCCTGGAACCTAAGGAATCAATTGCCAGGAACTGGGGAGAGAGGAAAGGCTTAGTTAAAGAGGTGTAGAACACTTCCTTGCCTGAAGTGTAGA
Source organism: Heloderma suspectum (assembly GCF_057233095.1). NCBI lineage: Eukaryota > Metazoa > Chordata > Lepidosauria > Squamata > Helodermatidae > Heloderma > Heloderma suspectum. Next base: position 174,874,922 of record NC_139459.1, read on the forward strand.
TGAGCCCAGAGATTCCTGCCCACGCAGGGATGGCGATTGTACATTGCACCTGGGATGGGTATCTGTTGGATAGTGCCAGTAGGGATGCAGGAGAAATCCGCGATGGATTCAAAGGAGTTCGGATTTCTGAAAATCCGACCTGCGGATCCTGCAGTGGACCGGCTTTTAGCCACACAGACCTGCAGACTGGTTTTTCACTTGGGGGGGAGGGATTAATGTGCTAATTAGCGTTAATGTGCTAAAGCACAGCGCTAATGCGAATTGCCGCAAACAGAACAAAATTCTTGTACAAAAAATCTGATACCGTCAATGAGTGTATGATGGAACAAAAGATGCCTGAAAATCCACAAAACACAGATTTTAACAAAATCCGTACATCCCTAAGTTCCAGTGACATCACTGCGAGGCCCAGCACAGAACCCTCCCTCTCCTACCCCTGCTGTTTTGAATGCCACAGCATTTAATGCCACTCTCCTCACACACACATGCACACACCTTACATACTTCTAGAAGTATGAAAAACCCTCACTGTCAGTGATAGCCAGTGACACCTAGGAATTGGCAGCCACCCCTGAGCATAGAAACCAGGCTGTTTGTCATATGTAGAATGTAGTGAGGCTTTGCTGGCGAATGATGGCATATATCTCACCAAGGAAGAGAAGAAGGTGTATGAACCCCTGCCATTGTGGGTGACGTTTTAGGCCCTGTCATAGCATTGCCAGAGTGGACATGGGGACACTGTGCCCCTGAACGTAAAGTGTCCATTCTCGAACAAACGAACTTCAAAGGTAGACTGCTACCTGGAACAGCTAAACTGCAGTTCATCAAAAGGTTCAGCTCTACCTCCTGTGGCCTGAACAGAGGCAAAGGCTTATTTTTATCACGCTACATGTGTAAATCTGCTTCCCAACGCAAGGAAGTCTGTGCGATCGCCCAACAACTGTTTTGTGGATTGCCACTGTTCGTAAGGAAATGATCACAGGGCTTCTTCACACGCAGCTTTTGTCCTGCTACTGAGATTGCTAGATGGCGCAGTCGCACTGAGCTCTCTGGAACCTTCAAAATTAAAGACCTCCCATCGCAGCAGTCACGTGGCCGCGTCTGGAAACGCGGAAAGGCTTCACAATGGGAGGGCTGCGGGGTTTTTCTGTAATGTAACGGCAGCCACAGCCTATACTTGCTGCAATTCATTTCTCTTGACCTCACTTACCATTTCCACACACCCTGAACATGTGTATATACGCATGTAACTCAACAGAACACTTTATGTATCTGAAGAAGTGGTCTGTAGTTCATTAAAGCTTATGCCATAACCAATTTGTTAGTCTTTGAGGTGCCATAAGACTCTTGATTTTGCAGAACCAGACTAACACAGCTACCCATCTGAAAATTACTTACATATGTGATGTATGCAACCCCGAGGCTCTTTCTGCCTGCAGCAGTAGCAATGTTTATGTGTGTTGTTGCTGTTCTCAGTGTGAAGAATTAAGAGAGGTTGTCCCTCCTAGAAAAGCAGGCCTCCTTCCTCAGCTGAGCAGATTTGGTCTCTCTTTCTGTAGCAAGAAAAACACCAGCAGCCTCTCTTCATGTCTCCCCCTTTTCCTTGAGGGCTGTGAGCCCAAGGAAAGCTCACCCAGGAGATCTTGTGCTGCAGCATAAACTCTGGGGAAATTATCATTCTGAGTCGCAAACTGGAGTGCCTAGCAAATTAGCCTCCCCTCAAAAGCAAGACTTAGAAAAACATTGTCCATGGAAGTCCATGGAAGGGGCCTGTTGCAGTCAGAAACAGGAAGCTGAGTGGGGGAGAACTTGCACAGTTTTCTTTTGGAAGACTTGCTTTGCCCATGTTCGGAGTCTTATGGCCATATTAGGGGTTGGAAAGGATTTACACTCATAGCCTAAGCCAATTTGAAAACATAAGAACATAAGAAGAGCCCTGCTGGATCAGACCAAGGGTCAAAGGATCATAGACTAGAAGGGGTGGAAGGGGCCTATAAGACCATCGCGTCCAACACCCTGCTCAATGCAGGAGTCTAAGTCAAAGTATCCCTGACAAGTGGCTGTCCAGCTTCATCTTGATGGAGAAGAAATCCTGGCCTTCCTCTCTGTGACAACCTTCAAGTACTTGAAGAGCGCTATCCTATCGCCTCTTCTCAAGGCTAAACATGCCCAGTTCTTTCAGTCTCTCTGCATAGGGCTTTGTTTCCAGTCCCCTGATCATCTTCGTTGCTCTCCTCTGAAACCTCTCCAGCTTGCCTGCATCCTTCTTAAAGTGCGGTGCCCAGAACTGGACACAGTGCTCAAGATGAGGCCTAACCAGTGCTGAGTATAGGGGAACCAGTACTTCACGGGATTTGGAAACTATGCTTCTATTAATGCAGCCCAAAATAGCATTTGCCTTTTTTGCAGCCACATCACATTGTTGGCTCATAATTGTCAGATAAAAAGTTCTTGCTTTCGGTTTAGAAGAAAAGGATGCCAGGCAGGCAGCAGTGGATCCAACACTATTTTATTGAATGTTTTGCAAAATGGGTGCAGAGCAGTCTGGACCCCGAGACACGTGTGCAAAAGCCTTTTATACCTTATCACTTCTATTGTTCTTGCCAATAGCCAATAAACAGTCAGTATCAGCTTACCAAGCCGTTAGTCATGAGCGCGTCATTATGGTTCTCCTTTTTGCTCCACCCACATTTTTTCTGCCACTCGGGCTCCTACGTAACTGAGGCGCCAACGGTTATGGAGTCTCTTTTTCTAACAATTCCCTCCTTTAAGTCTTTACTCACATCTTAAAGTGTTTAAAACGGAGCCTCTTTATTGGTACAATAAAGCAAGAGCATCTGTTTTGACAGAGCCAGTTTCTATCAGTCGCTGGGATAAGCCTCTGACACAGGGGATAATGCAGCCAAATAATACCAGAACTCCTACCACCACTACAAGCGAGATAAGGATTGAGGCTGCTAGGTGTTTCCATTTTCCAAACCACCTTTCTAGCCAGGCAGTCAGGGGGTTGTTAATCCCTGAATTCTCGGCTAACTCCTCAGATAAGGTGGTGAGTCCTTGTAATGCTTTTGTCACTGTGCCGTCTGGGGCAGTGTTGTTAGGGATAAAGGCGCAGCACCGCCCACCTACCATAACGCATACCCCTCCTTTTTCTGCTAACATCATATCAAGAACACGCCGATTTTCCCAGGCCATTTGGCTAGTGGCATCTAGCTGCTCAGCCAATCCTTTTACAGCATCACGGGTATAATTTATAAATCTTTGTTGATTATAATAAATGTAATTGATCCAATCTACATTTTTGTTAATGGTTGCCCACCAAAACAGGGTAGACTCAAATCCTGCAGCGATTTGATTTCTCCCTTTGAACTCATCTGGCACTCCCCTTGGCACCCCTATAGAGTCAATGTATATTCGATTATCAAAAGGGGTTACCGACCGTTTCTGTCGGGGTTGGCTAGTCTCCCTTGTTGGATGAAATGCGATTGAAAAGGGGACTGCCAACTGGACCAGTCCACAAACTCCTGACCAATTGAAGGGCAATACTTCATACAACTCTAGACCCCCGCAATACTACCAGAGATCAGCCCGTGGGATTGGGAGGGAATCATTTTTAAAGCTAGTGGAATTAACACATCTCCATTTGTTTGTCAGGTTCCCTACAGGCTCCCCTCCCCCTATAAGATTTCGGTATATACATCCAGTATGGTTTCTTTGTTGCACAAAAGCTACAGGAGGTATAAAACCATTTTCTAATTTGAGGGGAGGGTACAACTTATTGAGAGTCTGGCACTCCTCCTCTCCCCATGCATTAGGGTGCTGGAACAAACGGATCACACAGGTGAGGAGGGAGGGAGTGTCCCATCCCAGAGGAAAAGGCAGTACCCTTGCTACTGATCTTCCTGCAGCACAAATAAAACAGTCAGACTTATTTAAGGACTTGGCGGTGTACTTTACCCATTCTAGCCACACATTATCAGTTTCTTCTGTTATTGGGACCCCTAATCTGGCTTTCCAGGGGCGCTTCTCTATCTCTGGGATCTTTATTAAGGGGGGCGGACGTGGGGCTGCAGGGGTTAGCCTGGCGTGCTGCACAACTTGCTTAATGGTCTGATGGACCCGCGGCGGGCTCCATCGATCTAATCCCCACTGCCCTCCCTTAGTGAGGCAAACTTTGGCCCCTAGTGGTAATTGGTTTTTCCGAGTACCAGTATAATAGGTGTAGGGTTTGGTTAATTGTATCTCGAAAACCTTCTTTCCTAAGCAAGTGATAGACTTCATGGATTTGTAGTATTCTGTCCCTAGAGAAGTTCTGAAGACTATGTTTCCCCCTTCTTGGCAACAAGATTGTTTTGATCCCATTACTCCATAGGTAAGCAATGTTAGGATCCACAGCCACTTCATTTTAGCAAGAGTAGCTATTCTATCAAGCCCGATTAAGTTGGATCTTGGCCTTTCCTAGGTGCTGGGATTTATAGACAAGAGGTGATTGTGGCTCCTGGATGGCTTCTTCGCCTGTGTCCCTGGCAGCTTCCTGGGGGGTGCCAGGGAGCAGAGGACCGTTGCCCGTGTCCTCCTGTTCTCTCCGGGTGACAGGAGGAGGCAGGGGTCATCTAAATGGCTTCAACCGGCTGCAGTGTGTCCATTTGCTAGAACCTACAAGTTTTACACATGAATGGCTGGTTGGTCCCACAAGGTAGGGTCCTTCCCACCCTTCCTTTAAAGCTTCTTTATTCCACTTTTTCAGCAGTACTTCATCTCCCGATTGGAAGAGATGGATGGGAGCATCTAATGGCAATCTCTGGAATGGGACAGAGTAGTCTCGTAGCTGTGAAAGAACAGACTGTAGAGAAATCACCTGGCCCCTTAACATCTGATCTTCCATTTCCCATTTGACCTCCTCCCTCCTTCCGCAGTGTACCCGAGGCGGGAATCCAAATGTTAGTTCAAAGGGGGACAGCTTTATGTCTTTTCTTGGCATTTTTCAAAGCTTTGTCAAAGCTATTGGCAGAGCCTCAACCCAAGTGAGTCTTACCCCTTGCTGGAGCTTGGTTAGAGTCTCCTTGAGACTCCGATTGGTTCTTTCAACTTGCCCACTCGCCTGGGGTCTCCAGGGGCAGTGTAAGTGCCACTCTACCCCAGAGCTCGTGCCAACCCTTGTGTAACAGCTGAAGTGAAATGTGAGCCCTGGTCGGATTCTATAACTTCAGGCAAGGAGAACCTGGGCACCACCTCCGGTAACAATTTAGCAACTACAGTTTTTGCTTGACAGTTCCTGCATGGGAACGCTTCTACCCACCCCCTCATTTGACACACTATTACAAGCAAATACCTGTAACCCCTACACGGTGGCATTTCAGCAAAATCGATCTGTACCCTCTGGAAGGGATAGTATGCCCATGGCCGCCCTCCTTTTGGTGGAGGGGGGGCTCTGGGGGAATTAGTTTTCTGACAGACCTCGCAGGTTGCGGCTAGTCGATGGGCACGTACAGTTAGGCCAGGGGAGACAAATAGCCTCTTGCAATAGTCAATCATGGCTGATGCCCCAGGGTGTCCAAGAGAGTGATGCACTTGTTCCAGGATAGCTCCCTGCAGGGTCTGTGGAAGAAGCAGTCTTCCATCTGTCATCTGGATCCATCCATCGTCGCGAGGACTCACTTTGTGTTCTTGTGCCATTTGCAACTCAGAGGGGGAGTATGTGGGGCGCTCCCCCCTTCTGAGTAAGACAAGGAATGTTCCTTGGATTCCTTCCCTGGATGCTCTCTTTGCGGCCTCATCAGCTCTTTGATTTCCTTGCCTCCACTTTTCCTCTTTTTCCCTTCCATGGGCTTGGACGTGGATAACTGCCACTTGTAAGGGTAACTGGAGGGCATCCAAGAGGTCTACGATTAAGCTGCCATTGGCAACTGGGGATCCATTTGCTGTAAGGAATCCCCTCTCTTTCCATAACTGTCCGTGAGCGTGCACAACGGCAAAAGCATTCTTACTGTCAGTGTAAATATTTACCCGCCTTCCTTTGCCTGCCTGCAAAGCTCTTGTCAGGGCCACCAGTTCAGCGGATTGGGCGGAGAAATGAGGAGGCAGTCGTTCTTCATGGACACTCTCGCTATGGGTGACGACAGCCGCCCCTGTGTAACGCTTCCCGTCTAGCATATAACTGGACCCGTCCACAAACAAATCTTCGGCCCCCTCCAACGGTTCATCTTCAAGATCTGGCCGACCCTTGGTGTCCAAGTCTAGTACTTCAAGACAATCATGATCTGGGAGCCCCGGCCCACGTGTGGCCTGTATTGCCGGTAACAGGGTGGCGATGTTGAAGCTAGAGCAGGCTTTGAAAGTGAGGCTTTCGTTCGTTAACAAGCCTATTTCATATCGGGAGTGCCGAGCTGGGTTGAGGAATTTGCTTCCTCCCCCTGACCCTAGGATTTGTGGCACCCCGTGTGGCACCCAGACCTCGATGGTCCCTCCCATTGTCATTTTCTCAGCTTCAGTGCAGATCAAGGCTGTCGCTGCTACCGCTCTCAAGCAGCTCAGCCATCCTTGTGGTACAACATCAAGGACTTTGGAGTAGTAACCCACTGGCCTCCAGGAAGGGTCCGTCTGTTGGCAGAGTACCCCCGAGGCTACGCCCTTATTCTCATGCACATAGAGTCTAAACGGTCGACTGGGATTTGGCATGGCGAGGGCCGGTGGTGACACAAGGGCAGCTTTAAGGCTGAGGAAAGACTTATTCATTTCTTTAGCCCATTTCCATTTGTCTAATTTATCCTTTTGCAGTGCCTCATATAGTGGTCGTGCTATTTCCCCATAGTCGGCTATCCACAGCCGACAGAATCCAGTCAATCCCAGGTAGGCCCTTAGCTCACGGGGGGACGTAGGGACAGGAGTGTCACGAATGACTTCGACTCTTTCTGATCTCAAGCTTCGGGTCCCCTTGGCTAAGTGGTAACCTAAGAATTTTACAGTTGGTCGGACTAGCTGCACCTTCTCCCTTGACACTTTATAGCCTCTCTCTGCTAGATGATTAAGGAGGGAAATTGTTCCATTTAGGCACATATCCTTAGCCTTGGCTGAGATCAGGAGGTCGTCACAATATTGGAGGAGATGCACCTCAAGGTGCTGATGGACCCAAGGCTCGAGGTCCTTTTGAAGTTGCTGACCTAAAACGACCGGTGAAAGATTGAGCCCCTGAGGGATCACTGTCCATGTTAATTGAACCTTTGACTCACCCTCTGGGCTTTCCCACTCAAAGGCGAACAAAGGCCTCGAGTCAGGGTGGAGTGGGATGCTAAAGAAAGCGTCTTTTAGGTCTATGACAGTAAACCATGCATGATCTTCTGGAATTCTTACGAGAAGGGTGTGTGGGTTAGGGACCACAGGGTGGGGGGGCCTCGATTTGCTGGTTAATGAGGCGGAGGTCTTGCACAAGGCGAAACCCTTTGCCCCCCCTTTTGACACAGCGATAATGGGCGTGTTGTAGGGGGACATTATCTCAGTGAGTCGGCCTTCCTCTCGGAGCTTCGTTATTACTGGTTGTAGACCCAGCTTCCCTTGGTGGGAAAGGGGGTATTGTTTCATATGAACTGGTTTCGCCCCTTCCTTGAGAGGAATTTTGTATGGTGCTGCCGATTTGGCATGAGAGGCCCCTCCAACCCCGGCCCAAACCAGTGGGTTGACTCTGTTTTCTATTAAGCACCAGTCTTCATTTGCCTCTGAGGTGGGTTCCTCCATGGCTTTAAAAAGGGCCATTTGATGGTTGCTGCTCTGTTGCTTGGGAAGTCGTACTTCCATTCTTCCATCAGGGGTGAAAGTGATCTCAATTTGGAGCTTAGTCAATAAGTCCCTCCCTAACAATGCCACCGGACAGGAGGGGGTACAGACAAACGCGTGTTCTAGGTGTGTTTCTCCAATTTTAGTAAACAAAGGATGAGAAAGGGGCACTCGCGTTGCCCTTCCCTCGACCCCCATTATGGTGGTAGTTCCCCCACTTCCCGTTGGTGGCTTGTTAAGGGGGAGTATGGAAAAGGCAGCCCCTGTATCCACAAGGGCATCATAGGAGCGACCCCCAACTTTAATTTTGACCATGGGGTCCCGTCTTGCCTCGGAAATGGCCAAGAGGGGTCCGGGCCCCGGTCTGTCCTAATCTCTTTCTTGTTCATACAGCACTCTTTGTTCTTCCCCCTGCTTCTTTCTCTTTCTGTTTCAGGGCTTCACAGTCTTGTTTCCAATGCCCAATCTTTCTACAGAAAGCACACTGATCCTTTCCTAAGGGAGGCCCTTTTCTGTTCCCCTTTCCACCCTTCTTAGTCCCTCCTTTCTCTGGCTTGAGAACGGCAGCAAGTAGTTTTGCCTGCCTTTTATCTTTTTCTTTTTCTTCTTCTTCCTCTCGTCTTTCATAGGCCTTCTGGGCTACCTCAACCAGGACTCCCAAATCAGCCGCCAGTCCTCCTTCGACTTTTTGTAACTTCTTTCTAATATCTTGGCAGCTATTTCCTACAAACTGCGTTGTGAGAATTTGTAGGTTATTTGGGTCATTCAGGTCGATGTCAGTATATTTAGCAAAGGCTTCTCTCAGCCTTTGGAGGAAGACGGCGGGGGGCTCGCTTTTGTCCTGTTTCAACGTCAAGACCTTTTGCAGATTGGGGGCCCTTCGAGCGGCCTGTTTCATGCTCGCTAAAACAAGCCGAAAGTGTTCGGCATGTAATTGCCTTTGCGCTGCCGTGACCACTCCCCAGTCAGGCCTCCCAATAGGCAAAACCTCTGCCATTTGCTCCTCAGTCGCCTGGGGGTTCTCTTCTCTAAATCTAGTTCGCGCCCCCGCAAGGATAGTTGGTTTTTGACTAAGGAAGCAAGTGTTTAACAACATCCGTGTGTCATCCCAGGTAGGATTGTGTGTAAGCCTCACATTTTCCATTAAGGACAACAGTGGACCAGGGTCCTCTTCAAAGGGAGGATTGAACTGTTTCCAATTGTACAAATCAGATGTTGTAAAGGGAACGTAAACAAACATTGTCCCCTGTGGATGTTGGGCGGTAGGATCGGGGACCTCTCTAATAGGGAAGGTCAATTTTACTAGTGGTTGAGGGTCCTTTCGTAAATTGTAATTAGGCCCTCCTTTGGTTTCCTCCTCTTTATCAGGCACCTTTTCCTGGGTTCGAGGCCCCCAAGCACCCTTCATCTCTTTGAAATTTTTCTCGAGGCCATCCAAACGATCTTGGAGAGTGTCCTTGAACTCAGTCATAGACCCAGTCTCAGGAATTTTTAACGGTTGCAACTCTTGGGCAGGCTCCCTTGGGGGGGCTGGGGGCTGGGGCGGGCGTAGTCTCCCAGCGACAGCAGTCCCGTAGGGAGGAGGAAGCAACGGATCCTCAGGGGCCGTCACTGCCACCCTAGGTGTTCCCTTCCTCATCAATTTTTTTCCAGTTATCACAGGGAGGGCCAAGGACATACATTTAACTACCCATGGGGCAGGCCTGCCGCCAAGAGGTACGCAAGTTGCCCATGAATCAATATAGGGGAACTGATCCCAACTTCCCCTCTGCGTTACTATTATGCACACAGCAGATACCAGGGTTGGGTCAAGAGACCCCTCAGGTGGCCATTTGGGTTCTAATACCAGCCATTCCTGGGCACAAAGAAGGACAAGTCGATCCTTCGTCATCTTAGTTCCATAATCCTGCTTAAAATGTGACCAGTTGCGCAAACAACACTCCAAGGGCGTATGGACCTGGATTGGGACCCGCCCATGACGGTGGGATTTCACTCAACAAATCTCGTGCTTTGCCCTCCTCTGACCCAGCCCGTCGCCGAGACAGGGAAATGCAGATCGGGGCTCCTCACTCGCTTCGCCCGTAGGCGTCTCACACAATCACAAACACACCACCGTCCCGTGTGTATCCCCTAAAGTAAGCTGTTTCACTTACCCCGAGGCCTCCTCTGTTCCGCCTGCAGCCGCGTCCAGCTGCCTATTGATCCACTGCCGGTGCCAAAAAGGAGTGATCACATCTCCCTCTCCCTCTGGCGTTGGTCCCCAAGCGCCTCTGCCGCCGCCGACGTGAGGAGAAGGCAGTGTAAAACAACCGCCTGTGGCCACTTCTCCTCCGCGGCCCCTCGGCTCAGCGCGAAGGGGACGCGCCCTGAAGCAGGATCCGAGTCACGGCACCAAATTGTCAGATAAAAAGTTCTTGCTTTCGGTTTAGAAGAAAAGGATGCCAGGCAGGCAGCAGTGGATCCAACACTATTTTATTGAACGTTTTGCAAAATGGGTGCAGAGCAGTCTGGACCCCGAGACACGTGTGCAAAAGCCTTTTATACCTTATCACTTCTATTGTTCTTGCCAATAGCTAATAAACAGTCGGTATCAGCTTACCAAGCCGTTAGTCATGAGCGCGTCATTATGGTTCTCCTTTTTGCTCCGCCCACATTTTTCCCGCCACTCGGGCTCCTATGTAACTGAGGCGCCAACGGTTATGGAGTCTCTTTTTCTAACATATTCAGTTTGTGATCTACAACAATTCCAAGATCCTGCTTGCTTGTAATATTGTTGAGCCAAGTATCCCCCATCTTGTAACTGTGCATTTGGTTTCTTTTTCCTAGGTGCAGAAGTTGGCATTTATCCCTATTAAATTTCATTCTGTTGTTTTCTGCCCAGTGCTCCAGCCTATCAAGATCACTTTGAATTTTGTTTCTGTCTTCCAGGGAATTAGCTATCCCACCCAATTTTGTGTCATCTGCAAATCTGATCAGCGTTCCCTGCACCTCCTCCTCCAAGTCATTAATGGAAATGTTGAAGAGCACTGGGCCCAGTCCAGCATTCTGTTCACACCGTGGCCAACCAGCTGTTGACCGGAAACCCACAAGCAGGGCATGAACGCAACTGCACCCTCCCGCCCGTGTTCCCCAGCAACTGGTGTACATAGGCATACCGCCAATTGGACCAATGGTCCAGCAGCGGGACCTGGTACAGACATTACAGAGGCTTCCAAATGAGGCTTTCAGGGCACCATCGCCCTGACTCATTCACACAATTTTCGGGGTGGGTGGGGTGGACAGCCGTCATTGTCTTCCACTCCTCATCCTCCCGTTTTTCCCACCACTTCTTCCATCTTACTGCAGAAAATCTGTTTAGGAAAAAATGAATTACTGCACAAGGCCTTCCAATTGGTAGTGCCAGGAGCCCTCCATCTGGAAGCAGCCTATGTCTAGGAGTACTGCTGTAAACTACGAGCTTTAAACATCGAACAAATGTTGCTTGGTGTTGCAGTTGCTACGTTCTTCAGTTTTGCTGGTGCAATAGCTAGGGGCTAGGCCCCCTGCCCCCCTGCATGGGAGTGCGTAGTCCGTCCGATATGATTATGACTATTATTTACCGCTGCCAAACTGTCTTCTAAATTATATAATAGGCAACCCTAGATCCACAGTCTCAATAAAATTTATTTTATTTGTTACATTTACAGTATATCCTGCCTTTCCTCCAAGGAGCCCACGGCAGTGTCCACGACCCTCCTCTTCTCCGTGTTATCCTCAGAACAACCCTGTGAGGTAGGTTAGGCTGAGAGTCAGTGACTGGCCCAAAGTAACCCAGTGAGCTTCATGGCTGAGCAAGGACTAGAATCTGAGTCTCCCCACTCCTAATCCAACACTATTTTTTTCTATGAATCTATTATCCTGCTGCCTCTTCTCCCTAACCCTTACCGTTTCTGTCAATTTCACGATATAAGCCATGTTCCATATCCTATTAATCTATTCTCCAGCCAGTGGTGGATCAGCTTTTTTCCAGTTATGAGAAATAGCTATGCAGGGTGCTATGAATAATTACACCAACTCATGGTTACTGAAAGCGTAGTTCACCAGAGCCATTTCTGTACTTCCAGTGGCATTCCCCGGGGCAAATCCCAATCCCATTTCCTCTGATGGGTAATACTCATTGGCTCTAACTTCACTATCATTTTATGCATCTCAATGCCCCTTTTGTTCTCTCAGAAACCACCAAACTCTTAAAAGCTGAGCAATGCCTCAGAGGCCAGTTGATAACCAGCAGCATCTGGTTAACTTAACAACATGTTTTACTTGTTGGTATTGAAACAAAGATAATTACACCACCAGCACTTCCCATTTGATCTGAGTATGACATTTCATTAAACCTTCCCTCAGTACCTGCCTAAATTTCTTTAGCCCACTGTGAAGGATTGTTGGGCTCACCTCAACGACCCTGCAAGGTAGGACAGGCCCAACCCGGCCACAAGTTCCCCCAAATTGACCCAGTAGTTTCCCTCCCAGGCCAGTAGGCACTGTATTTAGCACTGAAGTTATGCAGGACACACCACACCAACTGGAAGTTGGATAAAAATTTATTGGGGAAAGGAACAAAGAGGAAAGGGAAGGGGAGAAGTGGTAGGTTGTACAGGAAATTACAAGCAGGATTACAATACCCCAAAGCCAGAAATGCCAAACCCCTTGACACACACTCCCAACAGCAAAACAATAACACTAGCTAGTCTACCCTATACATGCTAAAGTATGGGCCTCCCAGGATAGCCACCAACCTGCAACACACCCTCGTTCCGTCAGGGCAAAAGAAGAGACACCCGCCCCCTCTTCGCCCCCTTTTATTGCCCAGCTCTAGCAACTCAAGGCAGATCTGAAGCACCCAGTCATAGCCCAGTCATAGCCCAGTCCCAGGACACCCCACTCCACCCTCCAAGGAGGCTGGATCTTCCCACCAGACACGGCCGTTATCACTTTCCCAATTAACAGGAACAGACGGTGGCCTTGAGCTGCCAGGCGGAGAAACAGCCAAATCACCATTAGCTTCCAGGTGGCTACTTTGAACTTGACAACCCAATCAGACGTCATGGCCATTCCTAACCCTCATTCTTGGCACCCACCCTCTCTTCCCATCTTCCTCAACTAACCTTTATCCACTTCATTGTAATTGAAAGCTGTAAGCGGGGAAACCTCTGGACTCGTTTTGCTTTCAAGTTTTTGCCACGTCAAGAATTAGTTAATACACAGATTGTCCCTGATAGAGGCTAGTTTTTTCTTCTTGCGATACCATAAAGGTTTTTTTTAAATCTTGTTGAGAACATTCCTTCCTTCAAATGTGCCAAATATCCAATTTGGCCCATGCTTTTTGATGGCATAGCATTAGGGATGGATGAAAGTCCCTTACCTGGTCCCGCAGCTTGCTTCGCGGTGGGGGGGAGGCGCTTCGGTTCTCCTCCCGAAGTTCAGGCTGGGGGGGGAGGCACCCCGCCTCGCCCGGCCAAAATTCAGGCCAGAGGGGGAGGAGCCCCGCCTCGCCCGGCCGAAATTCAGGCCGGGGAGAAGCGCCCCGTCTCCCCGGCTGCGAAATAAAAAAGTAAATGTAAAAAAACTGAAACACACACACGTGATAGGCTACGTAACGATTTACGTAGCCTATCACGGCTAGATTTCCAAAGACAGCCGTGATAGGCTACGTAAATCGTTACGTAGCCTATCACGGGTGACTTTGGGGGAAAAAAAAAAGCGTATACGCAAATGGCGGCGCCCATGGGCGCCGCCATTTGCGTACGTGTTTTTTTTTTCTTCAAAGTCACCCGTGATAGGCTACGTAACGATTTACGTAGCCTATGACGGCTGACTTTGGAAATCTAGCCGTGATAGGCTACGTAAATCGTTACGTAGCCTATCACGTGTGTGTGTGTTTTTTTACATTTACTTTGTAATGGTGGTGGCGGCGGCTGGTCAGAAGACTGGCCGCCACCCCTGCCCTCGCTGAAACACCGCCGAAACGCCGTCGGGACCCGCCGCCAAGAGGGACATTTGAGGGAGGTAAGTCCCATCCCGGGGGGGTGTTGGGGGGGGTGGCGGAGAATTTCACCACCAATTTCGGGGGGCCGAATGCATTGGCATTCAGCCTCCCCGAGATTCGTGGAGAAATTCTCCGCCATCCCTATAGCATGGTCACCAGATACTACCGGTTTAGACACAAAAATACCAATCCTCCAGTCTCTGAATGTATATTGTTTTTCCTCTGATTCTTGGTTGTTCTTCCATCCCACTAGAAATCCAAGAGAAGCTTTTTCCATCTTGTTATTATTAATGTATTCACTTGCATAGGGATATTGAAAAATTAAAATAACATCCAAGAGAAACTGTTCATTTTAATAATTGAAAATCTTCCCATCTAAGACATTCTTGAGTCCAATTTAATACATCCCTCTTAATTTCCTGATACAGTTTATTGTGGTTAAATCAGTTTAGACCCTCTAATGTATGAGTAATCCAAACTCTTAAGATATCTTCATGGAGTGTCCCTCCATAGAACTGAATACCTTCTAGCAATTTCATCCTTAGTTCTATTATCTAAGTTAAAATTCATCTATTCAGATTACATTAAGTTAATGTTATATCCAGAAACCCTACCAAAGTTTCCCAACAAACATTCTCAGAAATGAATGTTTGGGACCTTCTATAATTAGGACACTATCATTAGCGAACAGGTTTATTTTCACCTGGTTTATCTTCAGGTTTCGGCCCAAATATTGTGACCAGAACAAATAGCTTCTGCAACAAGTTCTATTCCTGTGGCCAATAGTAACTATGACAATGGGCAATTCTAACAAGTGCCCCTTCTCAGTTGGAAACTCAGGGCACAATGCTATTGGATCTGCCCTGGGTACTCGTCAGCATCTGAACTTGGAGGCTTCCATGTAGCCAATGCTGAGCAGGAGGCGTGTTGCGCCTCCCACTCTGCATTTTAGCTAGACAGGCATTTTCGCCTGTCTAGTGGAGGCTTTGGAGAGGGAACAGTAGGAGGGTAGGGACAGCTGGGAATGGCTCGGATGCCCACATCCCCAGTCTCCTCCCCTCCCGCTCCCCCCAACACGCCCCCTTTAGCCCCCCCATGAGCATGCGTTTGTGAGGTCATAGGAGCAATGAAGCCATCAGTGCGAGCTACGAGGTGGTGGGGGAAGGGACCTTGGCTTCCTGGCTCCGAGGTTTGAGTGCTGCCCCTGTCCCTGGATCCAGGAATTCAAAATCTCCCATGTCCCCAGACACTGCCCAGGGGACATAGGATTGCTCCCTCCCCAACGTTTCACCGCTAAGACAAACAGAAGCAGCAGGATTACATATATCATTCTGATCCATCCAATAAATTCCTGCCCCAATCCAAATTTTGATAACACTTTCAAAGTACTGAGAGCTGAAATAAGGTGTTATTCCAGCAGCACCCTTGCCACACTACCCATCCTGCAGGTGGGTAGCGCAGCCAAAAGAAAAGAGAAAGGACAAGGAGGAAAGCAACTCCCTCCATGTTCTTACTGCTCTTACTGTCTAGCCCATATTTTACCAGCTTGCCAACTAGAATATTGTGCAGGACCTTATTGAAAGACATGCTTGCTAAAGTTAGGATATACCCATCCACAGTATCTCCATGATCTACCAAGCTAGTAACTCTATTTTTTTAAGGTTAGGACTGGCATGATCTGTTCTTAAGAAACGCATGCTGGTTCTTTGTAATCATGGTGTTCACATCTTCACAGACTGACTGCTTAATGATCTGTTTGAGATCCTTTCCAGATGAAAAGTGACAATAAAGACATAGCATTCCAGTTATGCTTATTTAATGTGCTATTGTTATGCTGCTGAGCATAGGATATGACATAAGGTGTCATGGCCCCAAGTTATAGGGATGATTTAGTGATGAGCACAGGACAGGAAGGCCTGGCGTGCTATGGTCCATGGGGTCACGAAGAGTCGGACACGACTGAACGACTGAACAAAGAGCACATCAGGGTCGTTCATGACACATGATGTTGTCGCCACTCCGCAACCCCACAGCTTTCCCCTGAAAATGGCACATTTTCGGATATCCGGTTGGAGCCATGGCGTCCTGCAGTGACTTGCGAAGCTCCACAGGTTGCTTATCTCAAACAGCTGGGAAAAGGTTGAGAAACCTTTTTATCTTCCCCTGGAATTAAAAGGGGAAGCATACAGTACCATCTGGATGAAATCTTGGAAGAACAGCTGCTTCTGCGGAGTAACAGAGGGGCTGAAATCTAAGAATAGACACCGGAGTGACATCTACTGAACGCTGTTTGAAACTCCTAAGCAATTAGGAGACACAAGGACAAACGGCTCCAAATAGTATTTCTGAATTTGAACTACCAGCAATATCTGAGGACTTGTAATTAAATCTGCGTAAGTGTTTGTTTGTTTTGTTTCTGCAATTTTACTTGCTTGTGCTTTTGAAAGTGGAGGATGGCAGTACCAAAGGAAAAAAAAGAAAGGCTTGAGAACGCCACCTACCCCCGCCCCTCAATTGCTCCCTCGGCAAAGGTTTCTAGAAAAGCCAGAGATGAAGAGCAGTTGCTTGCTTTGATAAAAACTATGTCTTCTCAGCTACCAGAGCAGTCAAAGAAACTTGAAACAATTCAGGACTTAATTATTGCCCTCCAGGGGGCTGTGGATTTCATTAATATCTCTTTTCAAAAGATGGAATTGAAGGTCAATGCCCTTGAAGATCGGGTTACTGCTCATGAAACGGCTATGGAAGTGTCTCACAATATTTTGTCTGCTCGATTTTCTCAAGTGGAGGCCTTCACATGTAGAGCAAATCTACGTATCCTTGGTATTAAAGACATGGCTACTGATATAGGTTTGGCTGAATTTATGGATAAACTTTTGCATGAGCTATTTGTTTTATCATCTGATTTTTTATTTGCTATTGAGCATGCATATCATTTTCTTGGTTTAATACATGGCACTAAAGGGACTTTTGGGACTGTTATTGTTCAATTTTCACAGTTTGTAGAGAGTCTCTATAAAAAATTACCTTATGCATCTGGCGAGAGAACGAGGTGAGCTTCGGTGGGGACCAGCAAATGACAAGATTAAGTTCTTTCCTGATTATACTAAAGAAATCGCTGACAGAAGAAGGCAATTCACTAAGGCGAGAAGTTTGGCAAAGCAAATTAACCTGCAATAGCATAGTAAATTTCTGGCTACATTTTGCATTCTTTTCGAAGGCCTGATGAAAAGATTTTTGGATCCTGATGCTGCAGAATCATTTTTAATTGGTATTAAAATTAAAACAAGGGAACCAACTCTCTCAGCCCCGTAATTGGAACTTAGCCATTTTTCCGGTTCTTTTGAAGTGCTGTCTGGGCTATAGCAGATAAGATGTCTAGGCAGTATGCCAGAGTAAATGTTTTTTATCTTTTTCTTAAACTTTTTTCCTCTTATTATTATCATTATGGGATTATTATTATTACTATTTCTTGTTGGCTAAACCTTGAATGTTTATTAATATGCGTTAACTGAATGGTAACATATGGCCAATAGAAATGGATTGTTTGCTCCCATTCCTTTGCTATAAGACTGAGGTTATGATATTGAAAGATAAGGTTTACCGTTTGTGGTGTAGTGGATTGAAGATTTAATAATACTTGCAATGTTTGGGATATAATCTGCAATTGGATTTATATTTGGATATTTCATTTGTTCTTACTGAAGTTTAATATAATCCCTTCTCTCTCTCTCTCTCTCTCTCTCCCTTCTTTTGCTATCCTCCCTTTTTTCTTCTCCTCAGAATACTGTAATGTTGGAAACGGAAGATTCTGATTATGTTGTTGGTAGTGTTTATTTCATTTATAAAAATAAAATAAAAATAGATTAAAAAGAAGAAGAAAGAAAATGGCACATTTTCACGAAGTCATTTTACTGCATCCTGTTTCCTTAAATGTGACTCCCGCATGGTTCAGCTGCAGTGTGCCCCATTCCCCTGAATTAAATCCTGAATGCTGAGTGTGCCTAGGGGTGTGTCTGAGACCTGACTGTGACCTAGTCAAGGAGTGGGGCCATCCCTCCCCCCCATTCCTTTTCCCCCACCATTGGGAGTAGCATGCTTTTGGACTCAGGCTTCTTTTCTCACCAGTTAGCACTATTTCACAGTAGAGCTATTTTGCACTAGCGCTGTTTCACTCTTTCCCCACTTTGCAGTTGCATGCTTTGGATATAGGGCACTTTGTGCTATCTCCTGCTGCTCTCCTTTCCTTCTCTGCAGTTTATTTTTACTTTGCACTCTTTTACAGTAGCACTGTTTCACAGTAGTACTATTTCACAGTGGTGCAGTTTCACCCTCTGACTACTTCGCAGTTGTATGCTTTGGATATAGGGCACTTCTCTGCTGTTTATTTTTACTGTGCACTATTCTGTAGCAGTGCTGTTTCAGTGTTTCAGGGGTGCTTTAGAGCTCACTATCTTTAGCTGGCTGCAGCTTTGCAGTTGCTTACTTTAGTAGTTTATGGACTTAAGACGTTTTCCTGCCACGCTTTTGCTGCTACTTTACTGCTACTTACAATGGCATTAACGCAATACTCATAACTGACTTTCAGTGGGTTGTAACTCATTCTCCACCATTACAGAGATCAAGGGTGCAAGGAGCAGGGCTCCAATAATGCAATAAGGCATCTGTGGTATGGCAGCACCCAGCTTCCTATCAATGTAACCATTCTAGAAGCAGAGCACACTTCTAAAGACAAATGGTGGATGCGAGGGGAGAGGTCTGGGGTAAACCACAGGGACATAATTCATCTCTTCCATTACACTCCCCTGAGCAGGGGAGCATGGACAGGGGCAGGAAACAAGCCTCTCTCATTCGCTGAGCAGCATCAACACAGTTAATGATGTCCAGTTGCACTCGCGGGACTCCGCCCACCCAACCCCAAAGTAAGGCCATTTCAAGTGCCATGAAAACAGGGTTTAGGTAGTGCACACTCCGCTTTTCTTGCTTCGTCCGATGCTGACAGACCAAGCAATTTCATGAAAATCCGGATATAACCAGAAAGCGCTTCTCATACCATTTCCACGTAGATTGGGCCTCGGTGGGGACCAAAATCTTCATTCCCTAGGGCAGCAAAATACCTTGGGCTGTCTTGCCTTGTATGAAGGAGTCTAGGAGCTGTATTCATTAAAGACTGTGCTTGGAATTTCTACCCAACCCAAGAGGTGGTGAAAGGAACTTACTGAAGTAACCCTTTACTTCGCTACATTTTATGCCACAGGTTTCTACTTCTTCTCCATTACAAAATATTGCACTTAATAAGAGATTTGCCTAAAGGGACTGCACTCATGCTTTGTGTAAGAGACAGGCTTGCCACCAGGAACATCTCCTCATTTAGTATTAACATCTACTGTTCCTTTTTCAAGGAACCATAAATTTGTCTTTAAACTGCCACGAGACTTCTTATTGTTTTTGCAGGAATAGACGAACACAGCTTTCCTCTGGATCTTGAATTCTGTTTCTATCTTCTAAGGTATTTGTTGTTTCCCACTTTTGCAAGGAACTGCTGCGTGAAATAAGGAACATGTGGCAAGCAAGCCTAGGAAAAACTGCCTAGATTGCTTGGCTGAATACTTGAAAAGGGCCTTCTGCCCAAATTGGCCCAAGGAAAACCAGATATCACCCACCTCTCCATGGGGCATGATTGGTTCCTGCTGTCAGAGCAGCGTACATTCAGGCTGTGGACCCAGGGTTGTCTATCTCCCCAATACTGGTGACAGCAATTAAGAAATAGTCTTCATTACAGTGGGTAGGATATTCAGGAGGCCTAGTCCCTTAGCTATTGTAGCAGCAAGCTAGGAGAACGTGGCCAGTGCAACACCAAGCAACATTTGTTCAACGTTTAAAGCTTATAGCTTACGGCAGTACTCCCATACCACCTTAGATGCAAGACCTTCACCAGGTACCACGGCTGGGGCATTGGTCAATCTGGCTTGGTGGGGAGGGGTGTAAACCCTTCCCAACCCCAAATATGGCCACAAGACTCTGAACATGGGCAAACCAAGCCTTCCAAAAGAAAATGGAGGAAGGGCACAAAGCCCCCCCCCCCCGCCCACATCCTGTCTCTGGTTGCAACAGGCCACTTTCATGGGCCTCAATGGAGAATGCTTTTCTGAAAGCAAATACATCACAGGGCCCAGATGGTATCCATCCCAGAGTTCTCAAATATAACACTGCTGCTCTTCTAACCAAAATATGCAACGTGTCCTAAGATCAGCCTTAATATGGAATAATTTCACTTATGTGTCATATTTGCACAATAAACAAAGCTCTAAAATGGTCTGACACTCACAGCCAATGTATCCTCAAAGGGAGGATAAGGAGGCTGCAGAGGAGCTGAATGAATTCTTCTCATCGGTCTTCACTGCAGATAGGGATGTTAGAGAATTCTGCCACGGATCCCAGGGGGGGCGAATTCCAGTGAATTCGGCCCCCCAGAATCCATGGCGGAACGGAGCCCCCCGCCCCACCACCCCACGAAAGTCTTGCGAAACGGAGCCTACCTGGCTGTGGCTCCGGCTCCAGCTGTGGTAGCGGTGGCGGTGGCTCTGGCCGCTGCCAGGCTGCTGTGGCCGCAAATGGCAGCCGTCATGGTGGCCACCATTTGCGCCCCTATGCGAGCCCGTGATAGGCTACGTATATATTTACTTAGCCTATCACGGCTAAACCAGGGACGCAAATGGCATCCCCTACGCCATTTGCGTTCCCGCTTTAGCCGTGATAGGCTACGTAAATATTTACATAGCCTATCACGGGCTTGCGTAGGGACGCAAATGGCTGGAGGCTGGAGGCCCCGCTGCGGGTTGGCCCGGCCGGTTGCTCCGCAGCCTGGCCGCAGAGCGGAGCCAGCTGGGCAGGATTCCGGCGGGGAGGAACGGATTGCCTCCCCCCCGTCGAGGATTCCAGAGGGAGGAACAGATAGCCTCCCCCCACCTGCAGAACCCGGAGGAGCCAGTTAAGTGCGGTTTTATACACCCCTAACTGCAGAAGATATTGGAGAGATACCTGTGCCTGAACTGATGTTTTCAGGGAGGGAGTCTGAGGAACTGAGGCAAAAAGTGGTAACAAAAGATGAAGTTTTGAGGAACCTTATCGACAGATTGAAAGTAAATAAATCACCATGCCCAGATGGTATCCATCCTAGCGTTCTCAAAGAACTCAAATATGAAACTGCTGATCTTCAAACCAAAATATGCAACATGTCTTTAACCAGAGGACTGGAAGATGGCCACCAGTGTAACACTAATTTTTAAAAAGAGATCCAGAGGACTGGAAGATGGCCGCCAGTGTAACACTAATTTTTAAAAAGAGATCCAGGGGACATCCGAGAAATTACAGGCCAGTTAGCTTAACATCTGTTCCAGGTAAATTGGTTGAAAGCATTATTAAAAATAAAATTAGTAAGCACATAGATCAATAACTGCTTAAAGAATAGAAAGCAGAAAGCAGGAATAAATGGTAAATTCTCCCAATGGAGGGAAGGAAATAGTGAGGTCCTCCAGGGATCGGTATTGGGACCAATGCTTTTCCACCTGTTCATAAATGGTCTGGAAGTAGGAGTGAGCAGTGAAGTGGCCAGGTTTGCTGATGACACCAAATTATCTAGGGTGGTTAAAACAAAATGGGATTGTGATGAGCTCCAAAAGGATCTCTCCACAATGGGAGAATGGGTATCTAAATGGCAAATGCGGTTCAATGTAAGCAAGTGTAAAGTGATGCATGTTGGGGCAAAAAATCCCAACTTCATGTACAGCCTGATGGGATCTGAGCTAGCGGTGACCTACCAAGAAAGAGATCTTGGGGTTGTGGTAGACAGCTCAATGAAAATGTCAGCCCAGTGTGCAGCTGCTGTAAAAAAGTCGAACTCCATGTTAAGCATAATTAGAGAAGAAATGTAGACTAAAACTGTCAATATCATACTGGCCTTTTACAACTCTATGGTGCAACCACACTTGGAATGCTGTGTACAGTTCTGGTCATCACACCTAAAAAGGATGTTGTAGAGCTGGAAAAAGGGCAACTAAAACAATCAAGGGGCTGGAGCATCTCCCCTATGAGGGAAGGTTACAACAGCTGGGATTGTTTAGCTCGGAAAAAAGGAGGGTAAGGGAGACATGAGAGAGGTCTACAAAATTATGCATGGTGTGGAGAGTGTGGAGAGGGAGACTTTTTTCTCCCTCCCTCAAAATACTAGAACCCAAAGGGGTCATCCCATGAAGCTGATTGGTGGGAGATTCAGGACAGATAAAAGGAAGGACTTCCTCACCCAGTGTGTAGTTAATGGAACTCGCTACCACAAGATGTAGTGATGGCCACCAACTTGGATGGCTTTAAAGGGGGGTTGGACAAATTCCTGGAGGAAAAGGCTACCAGTGGCTACTAGTCTTGATGGCTATGTGCTCCCTTCAGTCCCAGAGGCGGTATGCCTACGTACACCAGTTGGTGGGGACATGGGCGGGAGGGTGTGTTGCACTCATGTCCTGTTAGTGGGTTCCTGGTCGACAGCCGGTTGGCCGCTGTGTGAACAGAATGCTGGACTAGAGCGACCCTTGGACGGATCCAGCAGGGCTCTTCTCGTGTTCTTAAGTCTTGCTAATGAGAGACAGCTAATTTGCTAAGCCCTCCAATCTGGAATGCTGCTTCCCCAGAGTTTATGCTGCAGCACAGAGATCTCCAGGGTGAGCCTTCCTTGGGCCCCAGAGCTCATAGCCTTCAAGGACCAAGGGGAGACATGAACAGAGGCTGGTGGTGCGTCTCCTGCAACAGAAAATTCAGACCAGATTTGCACGGCTGAGGAAGGAGGCCTGCGCAAGGCTTTCTCCACATGTGGCTCCCACATAGTTGTGGTGACTTTGTTCTATGGCACCGTAAGCTGGGTCTATTTCAAGCCACATTCAAAGAACCAGGACCGTTCAGACACTGTGGCAACGGTGATATATACCATGGTTACTCCCATGTTGAATCCCTTCATCTACAGCCTCAGGAACAGTGAGATGAAAGCAGCCATGAGGAGGATCCTTACACAGCGTTTTCATTAAGGTCTTTAAAAATTTAGTTTTTATTTGATAGACAAAGAAAACAGGTAGATATTATGAGGCTAGCAAGCTTACAATGCATCATTCCAGAATTTGAATTCTGCAGGTAGAGGATCAAGGGTTGCTTAATGTGGATTAGCATATGCAATAAATGGATACCACACCTGTATGGATAAGTCTTGGTTTCCAATCCTTTTATAAGTCTCAGTCTGGGTATCAGCTTTTCAGAAAGAGCAAATTTTCCATATTCTGTTCATCCATTTTTGTATCGACAGTCTCGTAGATGATTTCCAGTGTAATGCAGTCTCAAGCCAGGCAGCTGCAAGCTTGACGGCAATCAAGTCTTTATGTAAAAGATGTTCATTCTCAGCTTTGAAAACTGAGAGCAGGATAGGGGCTCCACAATGTTTAATTTGCCATTCAGTAATTTCACATATTGTAGAAAGAACTTGGTTCCAAAAGTCTACAACTAAATGGACATAATTCTCTGCATGGATTATTTTCCTTTCCATACTTCCTGCTACATAACTTCTAGGTGGCACTGAGGTATAGTGGAATAACGCAACTACTCTAGTGGGGACTAGCATGTTGTTTCATTTTCTCAAATAATAGTAGATTTTCCCCACTCTACCCCCCCCCCATTGCTTTAAAAACCAGAAGTGAAACTGGATGGTTGCAACGTCATCTAAAGCCCCGTAAAGAACTGTGAGCGAGGAACAATGACTGCACAATAAAAGCCTCATCAAGAAGAGCTCGTGGTCCTAACTGTTGGCTTACAGTCTAACCAATGTCTGGAAACTAGAACAAAGCTGATCAGACTAAATCCAGGCAAGCGCCCCTGAGTGTTTGAAGTCCTGTTTGAGCCCTCCTGCTACTGGGAGACCTGGGTGTTTAAGTCTATGTAGAAGCCGTGGTTCCAACACATCTAATGTTAGTTGTGGTTAAGTCCCATTTCAACCCATGGAACAGGCCAAGGACAATTGACCTAAGTCTCACGGCCTTCAGTGGGACATAGCCATGATTATGTTCAGTAGATTGGGGCCCATATCTTCTAACTACCCTAATTTCAGGTACGTTGTGAATTTGGGGCTAAGAGTCAATGGCATAGAAAAGGCACTCTGCACATGCTCTAAAGGGCATGGGGCCAGGAGGCTGGCTGACTGATTGAGGGTATGAGGAAATTGCTTCCTCATCCTTTAATTTTTTGGAATTTGGCACTCCTGCACTATTGCACAATTATTAAAAATATTGTGTAAAGTACCGCACCTAAAAAAGGATATTGTACAGTTGGGAAAGGGCAGAGAAGGGCAACTAAAATGATCAAGAGGCTGGAGCAACTTCCCTCTGAGGAACATCTGGGCCTGTTCAGCTCAGAAAAAAGGGCGAGTAAGGAGAAATACGATAGAGACGTACAAGGTCATGCATGGTGTGGAGGAAGTGGGTAGGGAGACATTTTTCTCCCTCCCTCAAAATACTAGAACCTGAGGTCATCCCATGGAGCTGATTGGTGGGAGATTCAGGACAGAGAAAAGGAAGGGCTTCTTCACCCAGTGTGTAGTCAAATGACGGTATTCGCTGCCACGGGAGGTAGTGATGGCCACCAGTGTGGATGGCTTTAAAGGGGGTTGGACAAATCCCTGGAGGAAAAGGCTGTCAGTGGCTACCACTCTTGATGGCGATGTGCTACCTCCAGTGCCAGAGGCAGGGAGCTGGGGAACATGGGTGCGAGGGTGCTGTTGCGCCCATGCCCTGCTTGTGGGTTCCTGGTTGACAGCTGGTTGGCCACTGCGAGAACAGAAGGCTGGACTGGCTGGACCCTTGGCTCTTCTGATGTTCTTACGTGTTCCACACCTCTTTCCCTGGCTCCCTCCAAGTGTGGGTGTCCGGGGACCTCCATGTCCCAGGGACTATTTTAATTCTTCCACTTAAGTCTGCAACCAGCTGGAGAACCCCGCATGGGGAGTGGCAGCTCGTCCGGGGTGGATTGTACCTGCTGATCCTGCACGCGTCTTTGTCCGGCCTCTTCTCCCTCCGTCCCCCCCTGTGATTATTCACGCGGCTATCCCCTGCTCTGCTGTCTGGACGGGCCGTTTCCCCGCAAGGAGTGCCCCTGCGCTACCAGCCTGAAGAGTGACAAGGACCTGAGTGGCTGCAGTGTGCTGCTGCTTTCCAAAAGCAAACTCAGTGGGTGGGGATGAGGC
Source organism: Heloderma suspectum (assembly GCF_057233095.1). NCBI lineage: Eukaryota > Metazoa > Chordata > Lepidosauria > Squamata > Helodermatidae > Heloderma > Heloderma suspectum. Next base: position 174,899,989 of record NC_139459.1, read on the forward strand.
ACAGGCCAAGCGCCTGCGCTCTCCCCCTTCCCCTTGGGCCGAGAAACGAGGGGGCTACCGTTATTATTGCTGGGAGACAGCGGGGAGGGAGTGGAGATGCGCCTGGGGATTTTACTGCAGCCACTGACCCCCGAGGGAAGGAGAGAAGCTGATGAGCTGGGCTTTCTCCTGCATTGCCCCCCAGCTAGGGAAGACGCTCCCTCAAGAGCTGCCATTGGCCCCCACTCTCTTGCCCTTCAGAAAGGGTATGGAGACCCATCTTTTCAATTTCGCCTTGTAAAAATGGGTAGTTTTAACATTGTAACAAGTTTTTTTTTAAGATTCTTGTTTTCCTCGTGTTCAGGTTTTATTGTTTCAAATGGTTGTGCACCACCTTGATGGCTTTTTGGCAGCGTAGGAAGTATCTAAATGTTTAAATAGATAGATGATGCTCCTTGATGTGGGACTCTTCCAAGCTCTATTTATTTAATTTAGGCTGCAATCATATATGCACTTACCCAGAAGTAAACCCCACTGAATTCAGTGGAACGTACTTCTGATTAAACATGGTTAGGATTGCACCGTTCGCCTTTTAAGATATGTAGTTGTTTAATGCAGTATTATTCTGTCAACGTTGTCTTGCATTCCATCATACACCGCTCTGATGGCCTTTTAGCAAGCAAGGCAGTAGCCTTGTTCTCATGCAACGACAACCCATAGTATGCGTTGTCACTGAACTGTGGGTTCTCCAGCAAGTCCAGAAAGGGAAGATCTGGGCTCCCCCATTTCCACAGCTTCCATTTGCAGCAGTTACTGCTTTAGTTGCTGTGGGAGGGAGCCATGGAAAGCCGTGGGGGGAGCCCAGATCTCCCCTATCTGGACGTGAATGGAAGCAGGACACCGCCAAGGGACAGATCAACTCTCAAAAGCGAGGGGGTAGCCTTGCGAAGCGGGCAACATCGTCCCACTTCGGAGCACCTTTCCCCCCTTTTCTCGGAGCTGTCACTGGCAAGTGTGTGCACATGAGCTGACACGCAGTCTCGCCTTGCAGTTTCCTTGTATGTTCCCTGCCGCGCTCTGCTCCCGTTGACAGCTGAGCCTTGCAAGGACATTGACAAGGCAAGGGTACGCATACTGGACAGCCGTAAGTGTGGACTTGCACGCTTGCAAAAAAGGGACGACCCCCCCCCCCCCGGAAAACAAGAAGAAAATCACATTCACATTTGCACAACGTTCCGGAGCTGGAAAAAAATTACGACCCCGTTTGCACAAATTTTGGGGGCCGGAAAAAAGCACCCCCCCAGGGAATGAAAAGGGGTTGCGACTGGAGGAGGGAGGGGGATGAGACGGGCAGACGAGATGGGTTCTGCTGCAAAGGATGCTGGGATGCCGGCTGGGGGACTGAGGGTGGACGCGGAGGAGAACAACCCACGATGAGCCCCATCGTCTGCCAGGTGCGCCGTGGGTTGTTCCACGAGCAACCCGTACCGCGTGGCTTCTTTTCAGGGTGGCTTAGCATGACACGCAAATGTTGCCATACTCTGGGCAGTCATTACGTGTGAACCAGGTCAATATATAAATCTCGCACATCATTCTTTCTTTCTTTCTTTCTTTATTACATTTATATCCCGCCGTTTTTTCCTCCTTAAGGAACCCAAGGCGGCGTACACAATCCTGCTCCGCTCCACTTCATCCTCACAACAACAACCCTGTGAGGCGGGTTGGGCTGAGAGTCTGTGACTGGCCCAGAGCCACCCAGTGAGCTTGCATGGCCGAGCGGGGACTGGAACCCGGGTCTCCCGACTCCCAGGCCAACACCCTCGCCACTGCACCTCACTGGCTCTCGGGCGTCGCGATCTTCTCCACAGAGCTGGAAGGCTTCCTCTGGCGTGTGAGCTAAGATCTGTTTTGCCAAGACGAGGGCGGGCGAACCGGTGCTGGTGAGCTTCCTCGGCTCCCGGCACATGCCGCTTCTGCGCTTCCGGTCCCCCGCCCTCAGGAGAGTCGCCCAGCCTCCCCGACCGCAGCGCGATCCTGCACTTGCGCCCCAAGCCTCTGACGCCTGAGAGAGGGCCGCCCCACGAACTGTCTCTCCTCCTCAGAATCAGAGCTGCCTTGGGACTCTGTGGGCTCGGCGGCCGCCCTGACAGCCCCTGCCCTCCCCGGCGCTGGCTCGAGGGGCGCTGCCCCGTCTGCCCGGAGGCAGCGGGCCAGCGAGGGCAGGCAGGAGGCAGGCAGGCGGGGGGTGGATGGCTCCGGCTGCAGTTTTGGTGGCGGCCAGAGGCGCCTGTTGATGGGGGAGGGAGGGGAGACCGGGCAGCCGCCGCCTCCCCGCCCCGTCCTCTGCGCAGAATTGGCACCAGCTTGGAGGATCTCCCTTGCCTTTTATGAAAGCCTCGTTCCACCCAAGCGAGCAGGGAGAAAATGGCAGATCAGCGCATCCAAGCGCGGGGGGATAAGGCAGCGGGGCGGCGGCGGCTTTTGTATGTATTGGCAATACTTGTATACCGCTTCATATAATAAAATATCGAAGCGGTGTACACACAAAAATATTGAACATCCCAGTTAAAAATGCATATATCATACAATATAGCCCTAAAATTTTCATTTTACAACAACAAAGGGAAGATCATGAGGGAAAAGCGCTCAGAGCTTCCCTACACCAGCCTAAAATCGCGCATTTAAAATGGGGCTTTCTGCCTCCGTTTTAAATGCAGAATCATGACGGACTCCCTTGACATGTGCTTCCTTTCCCCCTCCCCTCTTCCCCTCCTTCTCCCCCTTATCTGAGTCTTCCTCTCTCTTTTTTTATCTCTTTTTTATTTTATTTTTATAAATGAAATAAACACTACCAACAATATAATCAGAATCTTCAGTTTCCAACATTACAGTATTCTAAGAAAAAGAAAAAAGGGAGGCTAGCAAAAGAAGGAAGAGAAAGAAAGAAAAAAGAAAAGACGGACTTGTATTAAACTTCAATAAGAACAAACCAAATATCCAAATAGCCTTATAGCACAGAAATAGAAGCAAACAATCCATTTCCATTGGCCATAAATTACCATTCAGTTAACGCGTATTAATAAACATTAAAGGTTTAGCCAACAAGGAATAGTAATAATAATAATCCGATGATGATGATGATAATAATAATAATAAAAAGGGGTGGGAAAAGAAGTTTAAGAAAAGGATAAGAACAGGAACAAATCATTTGTATGTATATTTTAAGTAATATCATATCTAAAGATATATTTATATGTGTATACACACATACACACACAAATATGCACTTTATTACAATATAACATAAAAAAGAGGAGAAAGAAAAAAATGCAAACATTTATTTTGGCATATTGCCCAGGAATCTTATCAGCTAAAGCCCAAACAACACTTCAAAAGAACAGTAAAAATGGCTATGTTCCAACTGTGGAGGCTGAGAGAGTTGGTTCCCTTAATTAAGTTTTAATACCAATTAAAAATGCTTCGGCAGCATCAGGATCCAAAAATCTTTTCATCTGGCCTTCAGAAAGAGTACAAAATGTAGCCAGATATTTAATATGATATTGCAGATTAATTTGCTTTGCCAAACTTCTCGCCTTGGTGAATTGCCTTCTTCTGTCAGCGATTTCTTTAGTATATCAAAGCGAGTAACTCCTCTTCACCTCCGGCATTTCTAGAAACCTTTGCCGAGGGAGCAATTGGGGGGGCAGGTGGCGTTCCCACGTCCTTCCTTTTTTCCTTTGGTACTGCCATCCTCCACTTTCCAAAGTACAACAAGCAAGTAAAATTGCAGAAACAAAAAAGCAAACACTTAAGCAGATTTAATTAATTACACTTACAAGATTTAATTACAAGATTTGACATGGGCAGTGACATATCAGGCCGCTAAACCTATCACAGCTCAGCACACATTCACTATAACTTTTGCAGGGGGTGCCATTTTTTAATGCCATTTCTCTTTTTTTAATTGATCTAAATTACTACAGAAACACTTTTCAAGTTTTTTAAAAAAATATTAAAATATTTTTATTTTATTTTATTTAAAGTATTTTTTATCCTGCTCCTCAGACAAAAAGTGTCTCAGAGCAGCTTACATGCGATCAGTAAAAGAAGAAAGTCCTGCCTGCAGGCTTACAATCTAAAAAGACATGACCCACAAGGAAGAAGGGATGGGGAGGGAAGAGGAAAAAAATTAATAGTCTTTCATCAGGACTTGTGGAATGGAATGGCCCCTACCTCCCCTCTCATGTCCCTGAGTACAGACTGCTGGAACAGTTGCTGATGGTGACGGCTAAGGGAGAAGGAGCCCTCATCGGGGAGGACATTCAGCAGGGCTGCTGAAAATTTGGGGGATGCAAAATTCTGCTTAAATTAAAGAGTGTTATAGCGCAATTACACTGTTATGCTAATTTTAAAAAGAAAAGAAAAGCACCTTCTAGAAACCGCATTTTAGCACGCACACACACCCCAATTAAGTACTTCCAATCTACACTTCTGACTGGAAACAAGGATTGCTTGGGATTTTTTTTAAATGGCCACTCAACTGAATTGGATCTTCCCCTTCCACAGCCACCATGCCCACTCACTGGTGTGGATAGAAGATAGCGGGAAGGGCACACAGGCACATCCCCAATAGCATGGAAAGTCAGTTCCAGTTCTGCTTGTAGCTCACAGCAGACATCAGAGCAATGATTTATTAGTGCGAGGCCTCCCCCACTTGGAAGCACACTTGGGCCTTCACTGCCATATGCTCTGAGACTTACAAAACTAACGGAAACACTGCTTAATGAGCCTCCTCATGGCTGCTTTCGTCTCACTGTTCCTGAGGCTGTAGATGAAGGGATTCAACATGGGGGTTACCATGGTATACATCACCGCCGCCACAGTGTCCGAACGGTCCTGGTTCTTTGAATGTGGCTTGAAATAGACCCAGCTTACGGTGCCATAGAACAAAGTCACCACAACTATGTGGGAGCCACATGTGGAGAAAGCCTTGCGCTTCCCGGTGGCGGACGGGATCTTCATGATGGTGTAGAAGATGCGCGCGTAGGAGGCGACCGTCAGAACAAATGGGCCAAGGATCTCCACCGCCCCTTCGGTCACCAGCACCATTTGCATGACGCTGGTATCAGAGCAAGAGATGTCCAGAACAGGGTAAATGTCACAGAAGAAATGTGGGATCTCGCTATGCTCACAGATGGAAATGTGGGACATCAGGAAGGTATAAAGCGATGAGTGGGTGAGGGGAACGAGCCAGGACACGGCTGCCAGAAGGAGGCAATGCTTGCGGCTCATCAGGGCGGAATAGTGCAGAGGATGGCAGATGGCCACGTAGCGGTCATAGGCCATGGAAGACAGCAGGAAGCTGTCCGCGTTGCCAAAAGACATGTAGCAGAACATCTGGGTCAGGCAGCCCTGGTAGGAGATGGTCTTTTCCCGAGACAACAAGTTCTCCAGCGCTTTGGGGACGGTGGTGGAGGTGAAGCCCAAATCGGCTAAGGCAAGGTGGCTGAGGAAGAAATACATGGGAGCCTGGAGGAGCTGGCCATTGGAGCGGATCAACGAGATGATGGTGATGTTCCCCAGGAGGGTCAGCAGATAGAAGGAGAGGAAGAGGGGGAAGAGGAGTCCTTGGAGCGCGGGCTGGATGGCGAAGCCGCGGAGGAATAACGCAGAGACGTCGCTTGTGTTCCCATGACTCATTTGGCTGGAGGGACGAGAAGAAGGGGAAAGCTGAAGGCCTGCAGGCAACCTTTTGGCTGGTAAATTCTAGCACACACAACCGCTCTCCTGGCTCCTCGCTACCCAGTCAGCTGCCCCTCCATGCCTGTAGGTCTCTTGTCTGTCTCTCACTCTGCCCACACCCCATCTCATGCCTGTATCTCTCTTGCCCATCTCTGTCTCTCCCACCCAGTGGTTCCTTGCGCATCCATGGCATCCATAAACTCATATGGAGTGGCCATTGCCTGGCCAGGAACACCATAAACAGCACCTGACCAAGCAGCAGCTGCCCACAGACTGAGGCCAAGGAACATAGGGAGAGGACAAGAGCTTCTCTACACAAGGATGGTAATCGACTATTAATTGGCTGTACCTACTTTCCATTTCATAGCAGAATTGCGATCCAAGCACTACATGAGGAGCGTTTCCTTCCTCCTTTTCTGCTGCATGGCCTCTAGGTGGCACTGTGCTACAGCGCAATAGCACAAATACACTGAGGAGAGGAAATCGGATGTTCTTTCGTTTTCACAATGAAGTGCCGCATATTCCCTACTCTAAAAGAAAAATCACTGAAAATGCTGGTTAGACACAGAAGTGAAACTGGAGGGTCACAATGTCATCTAAAGAACCTGTAAACAACTGTGAGTAGGGAATGGCGAGTGCACGATAAATGCCTCGTGTAGAAAAGCCCCATATGTAAGGCAGGGTGATATTTGTAGGGCGGTTAACCCTCCTTTCCCTGTGTGTGTCCCCCTCGCCCCTTCCCTGCATGGCAATCAAACTTAGGGGGAAAGTTTCCATTGGTGCCAATGGAACCCATTTTTCTAATAGCTAATTGTATGGGGTGAGGGCATTTTTTTCTCCAGTAGGAAAGAGACAGGTGGAGGAGAAAGAAAGAGGGTTGGGGGAGTGACACAGTAGGGGTGGAGAGAGAGAAAAATGCAGGGGGAAGATGAAAGAGAAAATGTGTTTATTGCCCTTACAAAGGTTAAATAATCTGAGCAGCAGGTCCTTCTCCAGGTACCTCACAAGAGTGTGTGAGCGCCTAGTTGTGTCACTGTGTGAATATGTGTATGTGTTTGATTGGCGCCTCTCAATCTTCCTGTGCCTGCCTGCCTTGCATTGCCCCCCTGGTGCCATTTGCATGCTCCAAATTAGCTTCCCAGCCACTTTCTCCCTGAAAGAGTTCCAGATGCTCCTCCTCCATTCAAATTTGCTCCCATCCCAATTGGCTTTTAATAATAATTTTTAAAAATGCCGTCAGGGCTTCTTCACCCACATTTGCAGGTCACATGTCATTTGCGGTGCCTGGGAACCAGAGGGTATGTCAACACTACCAATGTAAAGCATCTGTTTCAAATCTATGTAACTACTGTGGCTTGCAGCCACGGAACCGTGAAAGCCGTGCAAGCAATTTCCAGGGATCTGGGGGGCAGCCATGACAGTTAAAGTGGTTTCCGGACAGTTTCTAGTGCATGAATTGCTCTTACTTACCTATGTGATGTATGCAGCTCCAAAGGAGCTTTCTGGTTGCAGCAGTTTCAGAATGTCTGTGAGCCTTATCACCGTCCTTGCCGTTCTTAGTGTGAAGGACCGAGAGAGCTCGTCCCTCCTAGAAAAGCAGGCCTCCTTCCTCAGCCGTGCAAATCTGGTCTGAATTTTCTGTTGCAGGAGACGCACCACCAGCCTCTGTTCATGTCTCCCCTTGGTCCTTGAAGGCTATGAGCTCTGGGGCCCAAGGAAGGCTCACCCTGGAGATCTCTGTGCTGCAGCATAAACTCTGGGGAAGCAGCATTCCAGATTGGAGGGCTTAGCAAATTAGCTGTCTCTCATTAGCAAGACTTAAGAACACGAGAAGAGCCCTGCTGGATCCGTCCAAGGGTCGCTCTAGTCCAGCATTCTGTTCACACAGCGGCCAACCGGCTGTCGACCAGGAACCCACTAACAGGACATGAGTGCAACACACCCTCCCGCCCATGTCCCCACCAACTGGTGTACGTAGGCATACCGCCTCTGGGACTGAAGGGAGCACATAGCCATCAAGACTAGTAGCCACTGGTAGCCTTTTCCTCCAGGAATTTGTCCAACCCCCCTTTAAAGCCATCCAAGTTGGTGGCCATCACTACATCTTGTGGTAGTGATTTCCATAGTTTATGCACTGTGTGAAGAAGTCCTTCCTTTTATCTGTCCTGAATCTCCCACCAATCAGCTTCATGGGATGACCCCTTTGGGTTCTAGTATTTTGAGGGAGGGAGAAAAAAGTCTCCCTCTCCACACTCTCCACACCATGCATAATTCTGTAGACCTCTCTCATGTCTCCCTTACCCTCCTTTTTTCCAAGCTAAACAATCCCAGCTGTTGTAACCTTCCCTCATAGGGGAGATGCTCCAGCCCCTTGATTGTTTTAGTTGCCTTTTTTCCAGCTCTACAACATCCTTTTTAGGTGTGATGACCAGAACTGTACACAGCATTCCAAGTGTGGTTGCACCATAGAGTTGTAAAAGGCCAGTATGATATTGACAGTTTTAGTCTACATTTCTTCTCTAATTATGCTTAACATGGAGTTCGCCTTTTTTACAGCAGCTGCACACTGGGCTGACATTTTCATTAAGCTGTCTACCACAACCCCAAGATCCCTTTCTTGGTAGGTCACTGCTAGCTCAGATCCCATCAGGCTGTACTTGAAGTTGGGATGTTTTGCCCCAACATGCATCACTTTACACTTGCTTACATTGAACCGCATTTGCCACTTAGATGCCCATTCCCCCATTGTGGAGAGATCCTTTTGGAGCTCATCACAATCCCATTTTGTTTTAACCACCCTAGATAATTTGGTGTCATCAGCAAACCTGGCCACTTCAGTGCTCACTCCTACTTCCAGATCATTTATGAACAGGTGGAAAAGCATTGGTCCCAATACCGATCCCTGCAAGACCTCACTATTTCCTTCCCTCCATTGGGAGAATTTACCATTTATTCCTGCTTTCTGCTTTCTATTCTTTAAGCAGTTATTGATCCATAAGCGGCCATCTGCTCTTACTCCATGACTGCTGAGTTTGCTCAGGAGTTGTTGGTGAGGGACTTTGTCAAAAACCTTTTGGAAGTCCAAGTAAACAGTGTCTACCAGATCACCCCTGTCTACACATCGACTGACACTCTCAAAACTCTAAAAGGTTAGTGAGACAGGACTTACCTTTGCAGAAGCCATGTTCATTCTTTTTCAGCAGGGCTTGTCCTTCTATTTGCTTACTAATTTTATTTTTAATAATGCTTTCAACCAATTTACCTGGAACAGATGTTAAGCTAACTGGCCTGTAATTTCTCAGATCTCCCCTGGATCTCTTTTTAAAAATTAGTGTTACACTGGTGGCCATCTTCCAGTCCTCTGGATCTCTTTTTAAAAATTAGTGTTACACTGGCGGCCATCTTCCAGTCCTCTGGATCTCTTTTTAAAAATTAGTGTTACACTGGTGGCCATCTTCCAGTCCTCTGGTTAAAGACATGTTGCATATTTTGGTTTGAAGATCAGCAGTTTCATATTTGAGTTCTTTGAGAACTCTAGGATGGATACCATCTGGGCATGGTGATTTATTTACTTTCAATCTGTCGATAAGGTTCCTCAAAACTTCATCTTTTGTTACCACTTTTTGCCTCAGTTCCTCAGACTCCCTCCCTGAAAACATCAGTTCAGGCACAGGTATCTGTCCAATATCTTCTGCAGTTAGGGGTGTATAAAACCCCACTTACCTGGCTCCTCTGGGTTCTGCAGGTGGGGGGAGGCGATCTGTTCCTCCCCCCAGAATCCTGCCCAGCTGGCTCCGCCCTGCGGTCAAGCCGCGGAGCCACCGGCTGGACCAACCCGCAGCAGGGCCTCCAGCCGCTGCCGGGCTGCTGCGAACGCAAATGGTGTCCTGCTTAGGGGACGCCATTTGCGTCCCTACGCAAGCCTGTGATAGGCTATATAAATATTTACGTAGCCTATCACGGCTAAAGCGGGAACGCAAATGGCGTAGGGGACGATAGGCTAAGTAAATATATACGTAGCCTATCATGGGCTCGCATAGGGACACAAATGGCGGCCACTACGACGGCCGCCATTTGCGGCCACAGCAGCCTGGCAGCGGCCAGAGCCACCGCTACCGCTACCACAGCTGGAGCCAGAGCCACAGCCAGGTAGGCTCCGTTTCGCGAGGCTTTCACGGGGTGGTGGGGTGGGGGGCTCCGTTCCGCCACGGATTCTGGGGGGCCGAATTCACTGGAATTAGCCCCCCCCGGGATCCGTGGCAGAATTCTCTAACATCCCTATCTGCAGTGAAGACCGATGAGAAGAATTCATTCAGCTCCTCTGCAGCCTCCTTGTCCTCCCTTAGAGGATACGTTGGCTGTGAGTGTCAGACCATTTTAGAGCTTCGTTTATTGTGCAAATATGACGCATAAGTGAAATTATTCCAAATTAAGGCTGATCTTAGGACACGTTGCATATTTTGGTTAGAGGATCAGCAGTGTTATATCTGAGAACTCTGGGATGGATACCATCTGGGCCCTGTGATGTATTTGCTTTCAGAAAAGCATTCTCCATTGAGGCCCATGAAAGTGGCCTGTTGCAACCAGAGACAGGATGCAGGCGGGGGGGGGGGACTTTGTGCCCTTCCTCCGTTTTCTTTTGGAAGGCTTGGTTTGCCCATGTTCAGAGTCTTGTGGCCATATTTGGGGTTGGGAAGGATTTACACCCCTCCCCACCAAGACAGATTGACCAATGCCCCAGCAGTGGTACCTGGTGAAGACCTTGCATCTAAGGTGGTATGGGAGTACTGCTGTAAGCTATAAGCTTTAAATGTTGAACAAATGTTGCTTGGTGTTGCAGTGGCCACGTTCTCCTAGCTTGCTGCTACAATAGCGAAGGGACTAGGCCCCCTGAATATCCTACCCACTGTAATGAAGACTATTTCTTAATTGCTGTCACCAGTATTGGGGAGATAGACAACCCTGGGTCCACAGCCTGAATGTACGCTGCTCTGACAGCAGGAACCAATCATGCCCCATGGAGAGGTGGGTGATATCTGGTTTTCCTTGGGCCAATTTGGGCAGAAGGTCCTTTTCAAGTATTCAGCCAAGCAATCTAGGCAGTTTTTCCTAGGCTTGCTTGCCACATGTTCCTTATTTCACGCAGCGGTTCCTTGCAAAAGTGGGAAACAACAAATACCTTAGAAGATAGAAACAGAATTCAAGATCCAGAGGAAAGCTGTGTTCGTCTATTCCTGCAAAAACAGTAAGAAGTCTCATGGCAGTTTAAAGACAAATTTATGGTTCCTTGAAAAAGGAACAGTAGATATTAATACTAAATGAGGAGATGTTCCTGGTGGCAAGCCTGTCTCTTACACAAAGCATGAGTGCAGTCCCTTTAGGCAAATCTCTTATTAAGTGCAATATTTTGTAATGGAGAAGAAGTAGAAACCTGTGGCATAAAATGTAGCGAAGTAAAGGGTTACTTCAGTAAGTTCCTTTCACCACCTCTTGGGTTGGGTAGAAATTCCAAGCACAGTCTTTAATGAATACAGCTCCTAGACTCCTTCATACAAGGCAAGACAGCCCAAGGTATTTTGCTGCCCTAGGGAATGAAGATTTTGGTCCCCACCGAGCCCCAATCTACGTGGAAATGGTATGAGAAGCGCTTTCTGGTTATATCCGGATTTTCATGAAATTGCTTGGTCTGTCAGCATCGGACGAAGCAAGAAAAGCGGAGTGTGCACTACCTAAACCCCATTTTCATGGCACTTGAAATGGCCTTACTTTGGGGTTGGGTGGGCGGAGTCCCGCGAGTGCAACTGAACATCATTAACTGTGTAGATGCTGCTCAGCGAATGAGAGAGGCTTGTTCCCTGCCCCTGTCCATGCTCCCCTGCTCAGGGGAGTGTAATGGAAGAGATGAATTATGTCCCTGTGGTTTACCCCAGACCTCTCCCCTCGCATCCACCATTTGTCTTTAGAAGTGTGCTCTGCTTCTAGAATGGTTACATTGATAGGAAGCTGGGTGCTGCCATACCACAGATGCCTTATTGCATTATTGGAGCCCTGCTCCTTGCACCCTTGATCTCTGTAATGGTGGAGAATGAGTTACAACCCACTGAAAGTCAGTTATGAGTATTGCGCTAATGCCATTGTAAGTAGCAGTAAAGTAGCAGCAAAAGCGTGGCAGGAAAACGTCTTAAGTCCATAAACTACTAAAGTAAGCAACTGCAAAGCTGCAGCCAGCTAAAGATAGTGAGCTCTAAAGCACCCCTGAAACACTGAAACAGCACTGCTACAGAATAGTGCACAGTAAAAATAAACAGCAGAGAAGTGCCCTATATCCAAAGCATACAACTGCGAAGTAGTCAGAGGGTGAAACCGCACCACTGTGAAATAGTACTACTGTGAAACAGTGCTACTGTAAAAGAGTGCAAAGTAAAAATAAACTGCAGAGAAGGAAAGGAGAGCAGCAGGAGATAGCACAAAGTGCCCTATATCCAAAGCATGCAACTGCAAAGTGGGGAAAGAGTGAAACAGCGCTAGTGCAAAATAGCTCTACTGTGAAATAGTGCTAACTGGTGAGAAAAGAACCCTGTGTCCAAAAAGCATGCTTCTCCCAATGGGGAAAAAAGGAATGGGGGGAGGGGAGGGATGGCCCCACTCCTTGACTAGGTCACAGTCAGGTCTCAGACACACCCCTAGGCACACTCAGCATTCAGGATTTAATTCAGGGGAATGGGGCACACTGCAGCTGAACCATGCGGGAGTCACATTTAAGGAAACAGGATGCAGTAAAATGACTTGGTGAAAATGTGCCATTTTCTTTCTTCTTCTTTTTAATCTATTTTTATTTTATTTTTATAAATGAAATAAACACTACCAACAACATAATCAGAATCTTCCGTTTCCAACATTACAGTATTCTGAGGAGAAGAAAAAAGGGAGGATAGCAAAAGAAGGGAGAGAGAGAGAGAGAGAGAGAGAGAGAAGGGATTATATTAAACTTCAGTAAGAACAAACCAAATATCCAAATATAAATCCAATTGCAGATTATACCCCAAACATTGCAAGTATTATTAAATCTTCAATCCGCTACACCACAAACGGTAAACCTTATCTTTCAATATCATAACCTCAGTCTTATAGCAAAGGAATGGGAGCAAACAATCCACGTCCATTGGCCATATGTTACCATTCAGTTAACGCATATTAATAAAAATTCAAGGTTTAGCCAACAAGAAATAGTAATAATAATAATCCCATAATGATAATAATAAGAGGAAAAAAGTTTAAGAAAAAGATAAAAAATAAAAAAACTAAAGCAAATCATTTGTATATTTTAAGTAATATCATATCTAAAAATATATTTATACGTGTACACGCACATACACACACAAATAGGCATTTTATTACAATATAACACACAAAAAGGAGAAAGAAAGCAAAAATATGCAAACATTTACTCTGGCATACTGTCTAGACATCTTATCAGCTATAGCCCAGATAGCACTTCAAAAGAACAGTAAAGATGGCTAAGTTCCATCTCTGGAGGCTGAGAGAGTTGGTGCCCTTGTTTTAATTTTAATACCAATTAAAAATGATTCTGCAGCATCAGGATCCAAAAATCTTTTCATCAGGCCTTCAAAAAGAATGCAAAATGTAGCTGGATATTTAATATGATATTGCAGGTTAATTTGCTTTGCCAAACTTCTTGCCTTGGTGAATTGCCTTCTTCTGTCAGCGATTTCTTTAGTATAATCAGGAAAGAGCATAATCTTGTCATTTGCTGGTCCCCACCGAAGCTCACCTCGTTCTCTCGCCAGATGCATAAGGTAATTTTTTGTAGAGACTCTCTACAAACTGTGAAAATTGAACAATAACAGTCCCAAAAGTCCCTTTAGTGCCACATATTAAACCAGGAACATGATATGCATGCTCAATATCAAGTAAAAAATCAGATGATAAAGCAAATAGCTCATGCAAAAGTTTATCCATAAATACAGCCAAACCTATATCAGTAGCCATGTCTTTAATACCAAGGATACGTAGATTTGCTCTACATGTGAAGGCCTCCACTTGAGAAAATCGAGCAGACAAAATATTGTGAGACACTTCCATAGCCGTTTCATGAGCAGTAACCCGATCTTCAAGAGCACTGACCTTCGATTCCATCTTTAGAAAAGAGATATTAATGAAATCCACAGCCCCCTGAAGGGCAATAATTAAGTCCTGAATTGTTTCAAGCTTCTTTGACTGCTCTGGTAGCTGAGAAGACATAGTTGTTATCAAAGCGAGCAACTCCTCTTCATCTCCGGCATTTCTAGAAACCTTTGCCGAGGGAGCAATTGGGGGACAGGGGTAGGTAGCGTTCTCAAGCCTTTCTTTTTTTCCTTTGGTACTGCCATCCTCCACTTTCAAAAGCACAACAAGCAGGTATAATTGCAGAAACAAAACAAACAAACACTTACGCAGATTTAATTACAAGTCCTCAGATATTGCTGGTAGTTCAAATTCAGAAATACTATTTGGAGCCGTTTGTCCTTGTGTCTCCTAATTGCTTAGGAGTTTCAAACAGCATTCGGCAGATGTCACTCCGGCATCTAATTTTAGATTTCAGCCCCTCTGTTTCTCCGCAGAAGCAGCTGTTCTTCCAAGATTTCATCCAGATGGTACTGTACGCTTCCCCTTTTAATTCCTGGGGAAGATAAAAAGGTTTCTCAACCTTTTCCCAGCTGTTTGAGATAAGCAACCTGCGGAGCTTCGCAAGTCACTGCAGGATGCCATGGCTCCAACCGGATATCCGAAAATGTACCATTTTCAGGGGAAAGCTGTGGGGTTGCGGAGTGGTGATAATGTTTTTATTGAAGAAAAACCAAGAATCAGAGGAAAAACAATATACATTCAGAGACTGGAGGACTGGTATTTTTGTGACTAAAACGTTAGTATCTGGTGACCATGCTATGCCATCTAAAAGCATGGGCTAAATTGGATATTTGGCACAGTTGGAGGAAGGAATGTTCTCAACAAGATTAAAAAAAAAAACCTTTATGGTATCGCAAGAAGAAAAATCTAGCCTCTATCAGGGATAATCTGTGTATTAACTAATTCTTGACGTGGCAAAAACTTGAAAGCAAAATGAGTCCAGAGGTTTCCCCGCTTACAGCTTTCAATTACAATGAAGTGGATAAAGGTTAGTTGAGGAAGATGGGAAGAGAGGGTGGGTGTCAAGAATGAGGGTTAGGAATGGCCATGACGGCCGATTGGGTTGTCACGTTCAGAATAGCCACCTGGAAGCTAATGGTGATTTGGCTGTTTCTCCGCCTGGCAGCTCAAGGCCACCGTCTGTTCCTGTTAATTGGGAAAGTGATAACGGCCATGTCTGGTGGGAAGATCCAGCCTCCTTGGAGGGTGGAGTGGGGTGTCCTGGGACTGGGCTATGACTGGGTGCTTCAGATCTGCCTTGAGTTGCTAGAGCTGGGCAATAAAAGGGGGCGGGTGTCTCTTCTTTTGCCCTGACGGAACAAGGGTGTGTTGCAGGTTGGTGGCTATCCTGGGAGGCCCATACTTTAGCATGTATAGACTAGCTAGTGTTACTGTTTTGCTCTTGGGAGTGTGTGTCAAGGGGTTTGGCGTTTCTGGCTTTGGGGTATTGTAATCCTGCTCGTAATTTCCTGTACAACCTCCCACCTCTCCCCTTCCCTCTTTGTTCCTTTCCCCAATAAATTTTTATCCAACTTCCAGTTGGTGTGGTGTGTCCTGCATAACTTCAGTGCTAAATACAGTGCCTACTGGCCTGGGAGGGAAACTACTGGGTCAATTTGGGGAAACTTGTGGCCGGGTTGGGCCTGTCCTACATTGCAGGGTTGTTGGGGTGAGCCCAACAATCCTTCACAGAGGGCTAAAGAAATTTAGGCAGGTACTGAGGGAAGGTTTAATGAAATCTTATACTCAGATCAAATGGGAAGTGCTGGTGGTGTAATTATCTTTGTTTCAATACCAACAAGTAAAACATGTTAGATTCATAGAAAAAAATAGTGTTGGACTAGGAGTGGGGAGACCCGGATTCTAGTCCTTGCTCAGCCATGAAGCTCACTGGGTTACTTTGGGCCAGTCACTGACTCTCAGCCTAACCTACCTCACAGGGTTGTTCTGAGGATAACACGGAGAAGAGGAGGGTCGTGGACACTGCCGTGGGCTCCTTGGAGGAAAGGCAGGATATACTGTAAATGTAACAAATAAAATAAATTTTATTGAGACTGTGGATCTAGGGTTGCCTATTATATAATTTAGAAGACAGTTTGGCAGCGGTAAATAATAGTCATAATCATATCGGACGGACTACGCACTCCCATGCAGGGGGGCAGGGGGCCTAGCCCCTAGCTATTGCACCAGCAAAACTGAAGAACGTAGCAACTGCAACACCAAGCAACATTTGTTCGACGTTTAAAGCTCGTAGTTTACAGCAGTACTCCTAGACATGGGCTGCTTCCAGATGGAGGGCTCCTGGCACTACCAATCGGAAGGCCTTGTGCAGTAATTCATTTTTTCTAGGGGTGGACGAAAGTCACTTACCTTTTCTCGCAGCTTGTTCGCGGTGGGGGGGAGTGCTTCGCTGCTCCCCCCGCGAAGTTCAGGCCGGGGGGGGGGGAGGCTTCCCGCCTCGCCCGGACGAAATTCAGGCCAGGGGGGAGGCTTCCCGCCTCGCCCGGCTGAAATTCAGGCCGGGGAGGAGGCTTGCCGCCTTGCCCGGCCGCGAACGCGAAAGTTAAAAAAACAAAACAAAAACGCCCCCTGATAGGCTACGTGACGATTCACGTAGCCTATCACGGCTAGATCTGCAAAGTCAGCTGTGATAGGCTACG
Organism: Heloderma suspectum; assembly: GCF_057233095.1. Classification (NCBI taxonomy): domain Eukaryota; kingdom Metazoa; phylum Chordata; class Lepidosauria; order Squamata; family Helodermatidae; genus Heloderma; species Heloderma suspectum. The sequence continues at coordinate 174,916,557 of NC_139459.1, forward strand.
TGAATCGTCACGTAGCCTATCACGGGTGACTTAAAAAAAAAAAAAAAGCGCGTACGCGAATGGCAGCCCCCATAGGGAGCCGCCATTCGCGTTCCTTATTTAGTTGCTGTAGTCTACGTAAATGTTTACGTAGACTACGGCGAAAATAAGGGCAACGCAAATAGCGTTGCCCTTATTTTCGCCGTAGTCTACGTAAAGATTTACGTAGACTACAGCGACCAAATAAGGAACGGGAATGGAGGCTCCCTATGGGGGCCGCCATTATTTGTACACTCTTTTTTTTTTTTTTAAGTCACCCGTGATAGGCTACGTGACGATTCACGTAGCCTATCACGGCTGACTTTGCAAATCTAGCCGTGATAGGCTACGTGAATCATCACGTAGCCTATCAGGGGACTTTTTTTTTTTTTTCTTTGATTGCAATGGCGGCAGCGGCAGCCGGTCAAAAGACCGGCTGCCGCTCCCGCCCCGCTCGAACACCCGACGAACTGCCAGCCGGAACCGCTGCCGGGAGGGACATTCAGGGAAGGTAAGTCCTGTCCCGGGGTGGTGGTGGGGGGCGGGCGGGGGGTGGGCGGAGGATTTCTCCCCGAAACTTGTTCGGGGGGCCGAACACGTTGGCGCTCGGCCCCCCGAAGTTTCGGGGAGAAATTCTCCGCCATCCCTAATTTTTTCCTAAATGGATTTTCTGCAGTAAGATGGAAGAAGTGGTGGGAAAAAGGGGAGGATGAGGAGTGGAAGACAATGACAGCTGTCCACCCCACCCACCCCGAAAATTGTGTGAATGAGGCAGGGCAATGGTGCCATGAAAGCCTCATTTGGAAGCCTCTGTAATGTCTGTACCAGGTCCCACTGCTGGACCATTGGTCCAATTGGTGGTATGCCTATGTACACCAGTTGCTGGGGAACATGGGTGGGAGGGTGCTGTTGCGCTCGGGTCCCGCTTGTGGGTTTCTGGTCAACAGCTGGTTGGCCACGGTGTGAACAGAATGCTGGACTGGGCCCAGTGCTCTTCAACATTTCCATTAATGACTTGGAGGAGGAGGTGCAGGGAATGCTGATCAGATTTGCAGATGACACAAAATTGGGCGGGATAGCTAATACCTTGGAAGACAGAAAAAAAATTCAAAGTGATCTTCATAGGCTGGAACTCTGGGCAGAAAACTACAGAATGAAATTTAATAGGGATAAATGCCAGCTTCTGCACCCAGGAAAAAGAAACCAAATGCACAATTACAAGATGGGGGATATTTGGCTCAACAATACTACAAGCAAGAAGGATTTTGGAATTGTTGTAGATCACAAGCTGAATATGAGCCAACAATGTGATGTGGCTGCAAAAAAGGCAAATGCTATTTTGGGCTGCATTAATAGAAGCATAGTTTCCAAATCCCGTGAAGTACTGGTTCCCCTCTACTCAGCACTAGTTAGGCCTCATCTTGAGCACTGTGTCCAGTTCTGGGCACCGCACTTTAAGAAGGATGCAGGCAAGCTGGAGAGGCTTCAGAGGAGTGTTAGATAAAAAGTCCTTGCTTTCGGTTTAGAAGAAAAGAATGCCAGGCAGGCAGCAGTGGATCCAACACTATTTTATTGAACGTTTTGCAAAACGGGTGCAGAGCAGTCTGGACCCCGAGACACGTGTGCAAAAGCCTTTTATATCATATCGCTTCTATTGTTCTCACCAGTAACCAATGAAACAGTTAGTACATCGGCTCACTAAGTTAATATCCAATAAACAGTCACTATCAGCTTACCAAGCCGTTAGTCATGAGTGCGTCAGTATGATTCCCTTTTTGCTCCGCCTATATTTTCCCGCCACTCGGGCTCTTACGTAACTTGAGACGCCAATGGTTATGGAGTCTCCTTTTTCTAACAATTCCCTCCTTTAAGTCTTTATTCACGTCTTAAAGCATTTAAAACGGAGTTTCTTTATCAGCACAATAAAGCAAGAGCATCTGTTTTGACAGAGCGGTTTCAATTAACCGCTGGGATAAGCCTCTAGCGCAGGGGATAATGCAACAACCAAATAACACTAAAACTCCTATCATCACTACAAGCGAAATAAGGATTGAGGCTGCTAGGTGTTTCCATTTTCCAAACCATCTCTCCAACCAGTCAGTCACGGGGTTGTTAATCCCTGAATTCTCGGCTAATTCTTCAGACAAGGCGGTGAGACCCTGCAAAGCCCTTGTTACCGTGCCATCTGGGGCAGTGTTGTTAGGGATGAAGGTGCAACACCGTCCACCTAGCATGACACAAACCCCTCCTTTTTCTGCTAACATCATATCAAGAACACGCCGATTTTCCCAAGCCATTTGGCTGGTGGCATCTAGCTGCTCAGCCAATCCTTTTACAGCATCTCGAGTATAGTTTATAAACCTCTGCTGATTATAATAAACGTAATTGATCCAATCTACATTTTTGTTAATGGTCACCCACCAAAACAGGGTAGATTCAAATCCTGCAGAAATTTGATTTCTTCCTTTGAACTCATCTGGCACTCCCCTTGGTACTCCTATGGAGTCAATATATATTTGATCATCAAAAGGGGTTACTGATCGTTTCTGCCGGGGTTGGCCAGTCTTCTCTGCTGGATGGTATGCAATTGAAAAGGGGACTGCCAACTGAACTAACCCACAAGCTCCGGACCAATTGGAGGGCAATACCTCATACAACTCTAGGCCACCACAATACCACCAGAGATCAGCTCGTGGGATTGAAAGGGAATTATTCCTAAAGCGAGTAGAATTAACACATCTTACTTTACTCGTCAGGTTCCCTATACGCCCCTCTGTGTCTGCAAGGTTTCGGTGTATGCATCCGGTATGGTTTCTTCTTTGCAGGAAGACTGTGGAAGGTCTGACACGATCCTTTGATTTGAGTGGGGGGTATAATTTATTGAGGGTTTGGCATTCCTCCTCTCCCCATGCATCAGGGTGTTGGAACAAACGGATCACGCAGGTGAGGAGGGAAGGAGTGTCCCATCCCAGTGGAAAGGGCAGCACCTTTGCCACAGATCTCCCTGTGGCACAAACAAAACAGTCAGACTTATTTAAAGACTTGGCTGTATACTTTATCCACTCTAACCACACATTATCAGTTTCCTCTGTTATTGGGATCCCTAACCTGGTTCTCCAGGGACGCCTCTCTTTCTCAGGGATCTGTACCAGAAGTGGTCTGAGGGGTGTTGGTGTGACATTTCGGGGTTTTATCTTAAAGCTGTCAAGCCCAAGTCCTTGAGGTATCACCATCCACGTTAATATTTCTTTAACCAACATTACCAACACCACCCACAATACTTGCTTCATATTACAAGTTTTTTGTAATTCGAACCCGAGCTTTTCCCAGATGTTGTGACTTGTATATTACAGGCGATTGTGGCTCCTGGATGGCTTCTTCGCCTGTGTCCTTGGCAGCTTCCAGAGGGGTGCCAGGGAGCAATGGACCGTTGCCTGTGTCCTCCTGTTCTTTCCAAGTGACAGAAGGAAGCGAGGGTCGCTTAAATGGCTTTATCCGGCTGCAATGTGTCCATTTACTAGAACCCACAAGCTTTACACACGAGTGGCTGGTTGGTCCCACCAAATAAGGCCCCTCCCACCCTTCCTTTAAAGCTTCTTTATTCCACTTTTTCAGCAACACCTCGTCTCCCGTCTGGAAGAGATGGATAGGTGCATCTAACGGCAGTCTCTGAAACGGAACGGAATAAGCTCGTAGCTGTGAAAGAACAGACTGTAGAGAAGTCAACTGATCCCTTAGCATCTGATCACCCACCTCCCACTTGACTTCCTCCCTCCTTCCGCAGTGTACCCGAGGCGGGAACCCAAACATCAGTTCAAAGGGGGACAATTTTATGTCCTTTCTTGGCATCCTTCGAAGCTTCGTTAAAGCTATTGGCAGAGCCTCAACCCAAGTGAGCTTCACCCCTCGTTGGAGTTTGGTTAAAGTCTCCTTGAGGCTCCGATTGATTCTTTCAACCTGTCCACTTGCCTGGGGCCTCCAGGGGCAATGTAAATGCCACTCTATTCCCAGAGCTTGTGCCAGCCCCCGTGTAATAACTGAGGTGAAATGTGAGCCCTGATCGGACTCTATAACTTCGGGCAGGGAGAACCGGGGCACCACCTCCTGTAACAATTTAGCAACAACAGTTTTAGCTTGGCAGTTCCTACATGGAAACGCCTCTACCCACCCTGTCATTTGACATACTATTACAAGCAAATACCTGTAACCCCTACATGGTGGCATCTCAGCAAAATCAATCTGCACCCTCTGGAAAGGATAGTAGGCCCATGGTCGCCCTCCTTTTGGAGGAGGGGGTGCCCTGGGAGGGTTGGTTTTCTGGCAAACTTCACAGGTTGCGGCTAGTCGGTGGGCGCATACAGTTAAGCCAGGGGAGACAAACAGCCTCTTGCAATAGTCGATCATGGCTGATGCTCCAGGGTGTCCAAGAGAATGGTGAACTTGCTCTAGAACAACCCTCTGCAGGGTCTGTGGAAGAAGCAGTCTTCCATCTGTCATCTGGATCCATCCGTCATCACAGGGACTTATTCCGTGTTCTTGTGCCATTCGTAACTCAGCAGGGGAGTATGTGGGGCGCTCTTTTCTTTTGGGTAGAATGAGGAATGTTCCTTGGATTCCCTCTCTGGCTGCTCTTTTTGCGGCCTCATCTGCCTTCTGATTTCCCTGTCTCCATTTTTCCTCTTTTTCTTTCCCATGGGCTCGGACGTGGACAACAGCTACTTGTGAGGGTAGCTGGAGGGCATCCAGAAGATCCACTATTAGGCCGCCATTAGCCACTGGAGATCCGTTTGCTGTAAGGAATCCCCTCTCTTTCCACAGTTGCCCATGAGCATGCACAACGGCAAAGGCATTTTTGCTATCGGTATAAATATTTACTCGCTTTCCCTTGCTGGCTTGCAGGGCTCTTGTCAGGGCTACCAGTTCAGCGGATTGGGCGGAGAAATGAGGAGGCAGCCTTTCCTCACGCACACTCTCCTCTAGAGTAACGACAGCCGCGCCTGTGTAGCGCCTTCCATCCAGCATATAGCTAGATCCATCTACAAACAGATCTCTGGCTCCCTCTATTGGTTCATCCTCAAGGTCCGGTCGGCCTTTGGTGTCCAGGTCTAATACTTCAAGGCAGTCATGATCTGGGAGTCCTGATCCGTTTGTGCCCAGTAATGTTGGCAGCAGTGTGGCGATATTAAAGCTGGAGCAAGCCTTAAAAGTGAGGTTTTCATTTGTTAGTAAACCTATTTCATATCGGGAATGCCGGGCTGGGTTGAGAAATTTGCTTCCTCCTCCTGATCCCAAAATTTGTGGCACTCCATGCGGCACCCAAATTTCAATGGGTCCTCCCATTGTCAATTTCTCCGCTTCAGCGCAAACCAGAGCCGTTGCCGCTACTGCCCTCAGGCAACTTGGCCATCCTCGCGCTACGACATCTAGGACCTTGGAGTAATATCCCACTGGTCTCCAAGAGGGCCCTTTTCGCTGGCAAAGCACTCCCGAAGCTATGCCCTTATTTTCATGCACATAAAGTCTAAATGGCTGGCTGGAATTTGGTATGGCCAGTGCGGGTGGTGACACAAGAGCAGCTTTAAGACTGAGGAAAGACTTATTCATTTCCTTAGTCCATTTCCATTTATCCAGTCTATCTTTCTGCAGCGCCTCATACAGCGGCCGCGCTGTCTCCCCATAGTTTGCTATCCATAGTCGGCAGAATCCGGTCAGCCCCAGGTAGGCCCTCAATTCGCGGGGGGACTTAGGGGCAGGAGTGTCACGGATGACTTCAACTCTTTCTTGCCCTAGGCTCCGAGTCCCCTTAGTTATGTGGTAGCCTAGGAATTTTACAGTTGGTTGGGCCAACTGTACTTTTTCTTTTGACACTTTATACCCCCCCCCCTGCTAGATAGTTGAGGAGGGAAACCGTCCCACTCAGGCACGCATTCTTGGCCTTGGCTGAAATCAAGAGGTCGTCACAGTACTGGAGGAGATGCACCTCTGAGTGCTGCTGGACCCAGGGTTCGAGATCCTTTTGGAGCTGCTGGCCAAAGACCACCGGTGAGAGATTCAGCCCCTGAGGGATGACTGTCCATGCTAATTGAACTTTTGACCCCCCCCCCCTGGGCTTTCCCATTCAAAGGCGAACAAAGGCCTTGAATCAGGGTGGAGGGGGATGCTGAAAAAGGCGTCTTTTAGGTCTATGACAGTGAACCAGGCGTGCTCTTCCGGAATTCCTACAAGGAGGGTGTGTGGGTTGGGGACCACAGGATGGGGGGCCTCGATCTGCTGATTAATGAGCCGGAGGTCTTGCACTAAGCGGTAGCCCTGGCCCCCCCCTCCCCTTTTTGGCACAGCGATGATGGGCGTGTTATAGGGAGACATTATCTCAATGAGCCGGCCTTCTTCTCGGAGCTTTGTTATTACTGGTTGTAGGCCCTCCTTTCCTTGGCGGGAAAGGGGATACTGTTTCACATGAACAGGCCTTGCTCCCTCCTTGAGGGGAATTTTGTATGGTGCTGCCGACTTGGCACGAGAGGCCCCTCCAATCCCGGCCCAAGCTAGAGGGTTGACTCTGTTTTCTATTAAGCTCCAGTCCTCGGTGGCCTCTGGGATGGATTCTTCTGCAACCTTCAAAAGGGCCATTTGGTAGTTACTACTCTGCTGTTTAGGGAGCCGTATCTCCATCCTTCCGTCAGGAGTAAAAGCAATCTCAATTTGGAGTTTAGTCAATAAGTCCCTCCCTAGCAATGCCACCGGACAGGAGGGGGTACAGACAAATGCATGTTCTAGGTGTGTTTTCCCAACCTTGGTGAACAGGGGACGAGAGAGGGGCACTTGAGTTGCCCTTCCCTCGACCCCCATTATGGTGGTGAACCCCCCACCTCCCGTTGGGGGCTCACTGAGGGGGAGGACGGACAGGGCGGCCCCTGTGTCCACAAGGGCTTTGTAGGAGTGGCCCCCAACCTTTATTTTGACCATGGGGTCCCATCTTGCCTCAGAGACGGCTAAGAGGGGGCCGGGCCCCGGTCTGTCCTAATCTCTTTCCTGTTCATACAGAACTCTCTGCGCTTCTCCCGTATTTTCCCCTCTCTCTTTCTGCTTCAAAGCCTCACAGTCACGCTTCCAGTGCCCCATTTTCTTACAAAAGGCACATTGATCTTTCCCCAGGGGAGATCCTTTCCTTCCCCCTTTCCTCCCCTTCCTAGCTCCCTCCTTGTCAGGTTTAAGAACCGCAGCAAGGAGCTTAGCCTGCCTCTTGTCTTTTTCTTTTCCTTCTTCTTCTTCTCGCCTCTCATAAACCTTTTGAGCTACTTCAACTAAAACTCCTAAGTCAGCTGCCAACCCTCCTTCAACTTTTTGCAACTTCTTTCTGATGTCCTGGCAGCTATTTCCCACGAACTGAGTCGTGAGGATCCTTAAATTATTTGGATCATTCAAGTCAATGTCAGTATATTTAGCGAAGGCTTCCCTCAGCCTTTGGAGGAACACAGCAGGAGGTTCGTTTTTGTCTTGCTTTAGAGTCAGGACTTTTTGCAAATTGGGGGCCCTTCTCGCGGCTTGCTTCATGCCTGCTAAAATGAGTCGAAAATAGTCAGCATGTAAGCGTCTATGTGCCGCTGTGGCCACCCCCCAATTGGGTCGCCCTGTGGGCAGAACCTCCACCGTCTCCTCCTCAGTTGCTTGGGGATTTTCCTCCCTATACTTGGCTCGTGCCCCTGCAAGGATGGTTGGCTTTTGGCTGAGAAAACAGGTGTTCAATAGCATTTGTGTATCGTCCCATGTGGGGTTGTGAGTAAGCCTCACATTCTCCATCAGAGACAGGAGTGGCCCGGGATCCTCTTCAAAGGAGGGGTTAAATTGTTTCCAATTATACAAATCAGATGTTGTGAATGGGACATAAACAAACATCGTCCCTTGAGGATGTTGGGCGGTAGGGTCGGGGACTTCTCTGATGGGGAAGGTGAACTTCACCGGTGGTTGGGGGTCCTTTCGCAGGTTGTAGTTAGGTCCCCCTTTTGCCTCTCTCTGTAGGACCTCCAATTTTTCCTCTAGGGAATATAGACGATCTTGGAGAGTGTCCTGGCGTTCAACTAGAGGGGTGGGGTCCTCCGGTACTATTTCATGAGAGGGGTCCTTCTCGGGGGCATCTAACCGCTGGGCGGGCCCCTCAGGAGAGGGTGGTGGTTGCAACGAGCGCCCTGCGACGGCTGTCCCGTAGGGAGGAGGAAGCAGTAGGTCCTCCGGTGCCGTGGCCACGACCCTGGGTGGTCCTTCTTTTGGTGGTTTCCTTTTGACCACCATGGGAAGGGCAAGGGACATGCATTTAACAACCCACGGAGCAGGCCTGCCGCCAAGGGGCACACAAGTTGCCCACGAATCAATATAAGGGAACTGGTCCCAACTTCCCCTCTGTGCTACTATTGTTCGCACATCAGATACCAAGGTTGGGTCAAAAGACCCCTCGGGTGGCCATTTGGGTTCTAATATTGGCCATTCCCGGGTGCAAAAAAAGACAAGACGATCCTTTGTCATCTTAGTTCCATAATCCTGCTTAAAATGTGACCAGTTGCGCAAACAACACTCCAAGGGCGTATGGGACTTCTTCGCAGACTTAGATTGGGACCCGCCCATGACGGTGGGAATTTCAGTCAGCAATTCTTGCGCTTCGCCCTCCTCTGACCTAGCCCGTCTCCGGGGTAAGGAAATGCAGATCGGGGCTCCTCACTCGCTTCGCCCATAGGCGTCTCACACAATCACAAACACACCACCGTCCCGCGTTTATCCCCTGATGTAAGCTGTTTCACTTACCCCAAAAGCCTCTTCTGTCCCGCCCGCAGCTGCGTCCAGCAGCTTTATTGATCCACTGCCGGTGCCTAAAAGGAGTGATCACGTCTCCCTCTTCCTCTGGCGTTGGTCCCCAGGCACTTCTGCCGCCACCGTCGTGAGGAGAAGGCAGTATAAAACAACCGCCTGTGGCCACTTCTCCTCCGCGGCCCCTCGGCTCAGCGCGAAGGGGACGCGCCCCGAAGCAGGATCCGAGTCACGGCACCAAATTGTTAGATAAAAAGTCCTTGCTTTCGGTTTAGAAGAAAAGAATGCCAGGCAGGCAGCAGTGGATCCAACACTATTTTATTGAACGTTTTGCAAAACGGGTGCAGAGCAGTCTGGACCCCGAGACACGTGTGCAAAAGCCTTTTATATCATATCGCTTCTATTGTTCTCACCAGTAACCAATGAAACAGTTAGTACATCGGCTCACTAAGTTAATATCCAATAAACAGTCACTAGCAGCTTACCAAGCCGTTAGTCATGAGTGCGTCAGTATGATTCCCTTTTTGCTCCGCCTATATTTTCCCGCCACTCGGGCTCTTACGTAACTTGAGACGCCAATGGTTATGGAGTCTCCTTTTTCTAACAGGAGGGCAACGAAGATGATCAGGGGACTGGAAACAAAGCCCTATGCAGAGAGACTGAAAGAACTGGGTATGTTTAGCCTTGAGAAGAGGAGATAGGATAGCGCTCTTCAAGTACTTGAAGGTTGTCACAGAGAGGAAGGCCAGGATTTCTTCTCGGTCATCCCAGAGTGCAGGACACGGAATAATGGGCTCAAGTTACAGGAAGCCAGATTCCGGCTGAACATCAGGAAAAACTTCCTGATGGTTAGAGCAATACAATCATGGAGCCAATTACCTAAGGAGGTGGTGGGCTCTCCCACATTGGAGGCATTCAAGATGAAGCTGGACAGCCATCTTGTAATAAAAATGTAACCTAAAAGCCATTGTATGTGCAACAATCTGTAAGGGATTTTGTGCAACAATCTGTCAGGGATACTTTGACTTAGACTTGAGCAGGGTGTTGACCAGCATTGAGCAGGGTGTTGGACGCGATGGTCTTATAGGCCCCTTCCACCCCTTCTAGTCTATGATTCTGTGACCCTTGGTCTGATCCAGCAGGGCTCTTCTTATGTTCTTATGTTTTCAAATTGGCTTAGGCTATGAGTGTAAATCCTTTCCAACCCCTAATATGGCCATAAGACTCCGAACATGGGCAAAGCAAGTCTTCCAAAAGAAAACTGTGCAAGTTCTCCCCCACTCAGCATCCTGTTTCTGACTGCAACAGGCCCCTTCCATGGACTTCCATGGACAATGTTTTTCTAAGTCTTGCTTTTGAGGGGAGGCTAATTTGCTAGGCCCTCCAGTTTGTGATCCAGAATGTTAATTTCCCCAGAGTTTATGCTGCAGCACAAGATCTCCTGGGTGAGCTTTCCTTGGGCTCACAGCCCTCAAGGAAAAGGGGGAGACATGAAGAGAGGCTGCTGGTGTTTTTCTTGCTACAGAAAGAGAGACCAAATCTGCTCAGCTGAGGAAGGAGGCCTGCTTTTCTAGGAGGGACAACCTCTCTTAATTCTTCACACTGAGAACAGCAACAACACACATAAACATTGCTACTGCTGCAGGCAGAAAGAGCCTCGGGGTTGCATACATCACATATGCAAGTAATTTTCAGATGGGTAGCTGTGTAAGTCTGGTTCTGCAAAATCAAGAGTCTTATGGCACCGTAAAGACTAACAAGTTGGTTATGGCATAAGCTTTAATGAACTACAGACCGCTTCTTCAGATGCATAAAGTGTTCTGTTGAGTTACATGTGTATATACACATGTTCGGGGTGTGTGGAAATGGTAAGTGAGGTCAAGAGAAATGAATTGCAGCAAGTATAGGCTGTGGCTGCCGTTACATTACAGAAAAACCCCGCAGCCCTCCCATTGTGAAGCCTTTCCGCATTTCCAGACGCGGCCACGTGACTGCTGCGAGGGGAGATCTTTAATTTTGAAGGTTCCAGAGAGCTCAGTGCGACTGCGCCATCTAGCAATCTCAGTAGCAGGACAAAAGCTGCGTGTGAAGCCCTGTGATCATTTCCTTACGAACAGCGGCAATCCGCAAAACAGTTGTTGGGCGATCGCACAGACTTCCTTGCGTTGGGAAGCAGATTTACACATGTAGCGTGATAAAAATAAGCCTTTGCCTCTGTTCAGGCCACAGGAGGTAGAGCTGAACCGTTTGATGAACTGCAGTTTAGCTGTTCCAGGTAGCAGTCTACCTTTGAAGTTCGTTTGTTCGAGAATGGACACTTTACGTTCAGGGGCACAGTGTCCCCATGTCCACTCTGGCAACGCTATGACAGGGCCTAAAACGTCACCCACAATGGCAGGGGTTCATACACCTTCTTCTCTTCCATGGTGAGATATATGCCATCATTCTCCAGCAAAGCCTCACTACATTCTACATATGACAAACAGCCTGGTTTCTATGCTCAGGGGTGGCTGCCAATTCCTAGGTGTCACTGGCTATCACTGACAGTGAGGGTTTTTCATACTTCTAGAAGTATGTTAGGTGTGTGCATGTGTGTGTGAGGAGAGTGGCATTAAATGCTGTGGCATTCAAAACAGCAGGGGTAGGAGAGGGAGGGTTCTGTGCTGGGCCTCGCAGTGATGTCACTGGAACTTAGGGATGTACGGATTTTGTTAAAATCTGTGTTTTGTGGATTTTCAGGCATCTTTTGTTCCGTCATGCGCTCATTGACGGTATCAGATTTTTTGTACAAGAATTTTGTTATGTTTGCGGCAATTCGCATTAGCGCTGTGCTTTAGCACATTAACGCTAATTAGCACATTAATCCCTCCCCCCCAAGTGAAAAACCAGTCTGCAAGTCTGTGTGGCTAAAAGCCGGTCCACTGCAGGATCCGCAGGTCGGATTTTCAGAAATCCGAACTCCTTTGAATCCATCGCGGATTTCTCCTGCATCCCTACTGGCACTATCCAACAGATACCCATCCCAGGTGCAATGTACAATCGCCATCCCTGCGTGGGCAGGAATCTCTGGGCTCATCTACACTTCAGGCAAGGAAGTGTTCTACACCTCTTTAACTAAGCCTTTCCTCTCTCCCCAGTTCCTGGCAATTGATTCCTTAGGTTCCAGGGTTTCTTAGTTGCAAGCCACGAGAGTTAAGTAGATTTGAAAGTGCTTTAAATTTGTCATGTAAACTTACCCTCTCCTTCGCCAGCCCTGTAAACTACACGCAACACAGAAACTTGTGTAAAGAAGCCCTGATAGCTTTTGTTGTTGTTGTTTTAATGAAAAGCCAGTCAGGATGTGGGGGGGAAGTTGGAATGGAGGAGTGGCAGCTGGAATTCTGGTGGGGAGAAAGCAGCTGGGAAGGCAGTTTGGGGCAGAAACATGGCAGCTGCAAGTGCTCCCTTCTTGCCTTGCCACTCAAAAATCACACATTGCCAGTGGTGCAGGAACAGTGCATGCATCAAGGAGCGGGGGGGGGGGGGAGACAAGAAGCAGCAACGTATGCAAGAAAGAGGGGGAGACCGCCGCAGATACAGGCAACCACAAGCATGAGAGATAGACGAGAGGGCACTGCAACCAACTGTTGTGGTTTGGAGTGCTCCTGTTCAGGATTCCAGCCTGCCAGGATACTCCATTCCATCCCCCACCCCTAGTTTTCCACGCTCACTAGGCATGCGCAGTCCTCATTCAGCTGTTTGTAGGATTATTACCCTAATATATATTTTTTTACTTCTGTAAACCCAGGGCTTCTCCTGAGCCTGCTGATGCCCTCCTTTTGTGTGTGGATAGTGCTTTTTTTTGGCAAAAAAGGATTCACACTCGGAGAATGAGCTTGCTGTAAGTGTCTTGTATAGATGGGCATGATTGGGAGTGATTCAGAGATGCCATGGGAGCGCAAGAGACCACTGGGTGGGAGAGTGAGATAGGCAAGAGAGATGCAGGCATGAGACGGGGTGTGGGCAGAGTGAGAGACAGACAAGAGACCTACAGGCATGGAGGGGCAGCTGACTGGGTAGCGAGGAGCCAGGAGAGCGGTTGTGTGTGCTAGAATTTACCAGCCAAAAGGTTGCCTGCAGGCCTTCAGCTTTCCCCTTCTTCTCGTCCCTCCAGCCAAATGAGTCATGGGAACACAAGCGACGTCTCTGCGTTATTCCTCCGCGGCTTCGCCATCCAGCCCGCGCTCCAAGGACTCCTCTTCCCCCTCTTCCTCTCCTTCTATCTGCTGACCCTCCTGGGGAACATCACCATCATCTCGTTGATCCTCTCCAATGGCCAGCTCCTCCAGGCTCCCATGTATTTCTTCCTCAGCCACCTTGCCTTAGCCGATTTGGGCTTCACCTCCACCACCGTCCCCAAAGCGCTGGAGAACTTGTTGTCTCGGGAAAAGACCATCTCCTACCGGGGCTGCCTGACCCAGATGTTCTTCTACGTGTCTTTTGGCAACACGGACAGCTTCCTGCTGTCTTCCATGGCCTATGACCGCTACGTGGCCATCTGCCATCCGCTGCACTATTCCGCCCTGATGAGCCGCAAGCGTTGCCTCCTTCTGGCAGCCGTGTCCTGGCTCGTTCCCCTCACCCACTCGTCGCTTTATACCTTCCTGATGTCCCGCATTTCCATCTGTGAGCATAGAGAGATCCCACATTTCTTCTGTGACATTTACCCTGTTCTGGACATCTCTTGCTCTGATACCAGCGTCGTGCAAATGGTGCTGGTGACCGAAGGGGCGGTGGAGGTCCTGGGCCCATTTGTGCTCACGGTCGCCTCCTATGTATGCATCTTCTACACCATCTTGAAGATCCCGTCTGCCACTGGAAAGCGCAAGGCTTTCTCCACATGTGGCTCCCACATAGTTGTGGTGACTTTGTTTTATGGCACCATAAGCTGGGTCTATTTCAAGCCACATTCAAAGAACCAGGTCCATTCAGACACTGTGGCGGCAGTGATGTATACCATGGTAACCCCCATGTTGAATCCCTTCATCTACAGCCTCAGGAACAGTGAGATGAAAGCAGCCATGAAGAGGATCCTTACACAGTGTTTTCATTAAGTTTTTTTTAAATTAGTTTTTATTTGATAGACAAACAAAAGAGGTACATATTATGAGGGTAGCAAGCTTACAGTGCATCATTCCAGAATTTTAATTGTGCAGGTGGAGGATCAAGGGTTGCTGAATGTGGATTAGCATATGGAATAAATAGATACCACACCTGTATGGATAAGTCTTGGTTTTCCAATCCTTTTATAAGTCTCAGCCTGGGTATCAGCTTTTCAGAAAGAGCAAATTTTCCATATTCTGTTCATCCATTTTTGTATCGACAGTCTCGTAGATGATTTCCAGTGTAATGCAGTCTCAAGCCAGGCAGCTGCAAGCTTGACGACAATCAAGTCTTTATGTAAAAGATGTTCATTCTCAGCTTTGAAAACTGAGAGCAGGATAGGGGCTCCACAATGTTTAATTTGCCATTCAGTAATTTCACATATTGTAGAAAGAACTTGGTTCCAAAAGTCTACAACTAAATGGACATAATTGCCACATATGTATTAAGGAACCAAAGTGACCATCTCCTCTCTAGCACAATGGTGATAGAGATCTGTTAAAATTGTGTATCTTAGTTGGGGTAAAGTGCCACCAGTGAATTGCCTTCATTGTGGCTTCCCTTATTTGTGCTGAAATTGTGTGAAGAGGGTGGGTGGGATTAGACCACTGGTGTTTCATTGCAGTTGTGTTCAGGTCTGCTTCCCATAATAATTTTAACCCTGATGAATTTCCATAGATGAGATGGATGAACCATTCATATAGTATGGAGACTAGACTTTTCATGGAACCACTCCGGGGTAAGCAAGCATGCATTTTCAAAGATTGCTAGCACTCAGGGAATACCTTCTCCTCCTCCTAGTGTTTTAGCAAAATTTATTATTTGGTGTTTTTGTAGCCAGGAAACGTTCACCCCTTGTAGACACAGCTCCAGGACAGGAAGGGAGATGGCTGCCCTGTTATAAACAAGTCTCTAACATGGCGAAATCCCCTCTCCCTGCAACCTAGGGACTGTGCTGGTTCACCTGGTCCTATGAATTTAAGGTAGTCTAAAATTGGGCATCGTGGGGGAGGGGGGAGCAAGAAATTTGGCCCATGGCTTACAAACTTTGAGTCTTGCTTTGTAGAAGGGGTTTTCAGCCCTCTCTATTTCAGCCTTGGTAAGCTTCTTAAAGGGAACTGCTAGTTGTGGGAGGGTGCTATTTAATATTTCCATAGAAACACAGGATATGCCTGTATCATTTCTTATGATGAATGTTAATTGCTTGATCTGGAAAGAGGCAAAATACAATCGTAAATTGGGTATAGCAATCCTCCTCTCATTTGACTGTGGCACTGTGCAGCCTTAATTAATCTAGACGTTTCCCCTTTGTTGATCAATCTCTCTAGCAGTTCTTGCCATTTTTTTCAGTTTATTTTCTGCTGGGGGAATGGCAATTATGACAAAAGGAAAAGAAGCTTGGACAGAGTCATCATTTTTATAGAGGCAATGTTACCCAGAATTGATAGCTTCATATTACCCCATGTTTTTAATTTATGTTTCATCCATTTTATAACAGGTGTGTAGTTTTGTGGAAGTAGCTGTTGCAAGTCCTTTTGTTGCCCAGGGATTTTAGGTAGGAGGGTCTCAAAGTTAGTTGGGATATATTTTGAAGTTTCTTTGGGGTTTGAAGTAGTGGGTTCAAAGCCAAAAGGGTTTGTAGGCAAAATAAGTCAGATGTATCATAATTTATTTTGACCAATATGGTGTTGGAAAGTGGCCAACATTTCTTTGAGTGGTGGTATAGCTGTTTCAGGATTGGAAAGGAATAGAAGGACATCATCTACAAAAAGATTAATCAAGTGGGTAGTGTGCCCTATCGTAACCCCTTTAATTTTCGAGTGATGCTCCACTGGAGCATTCTAAGGCCTCCTGTGAGGCCTTGGCAAGGCACTTTGCAGATAAAATTGATCAGATTAGGGGTGTTATTCCATGCGCTGTGGATACAGTTAGTGAGCAAGAGGTGGCCTGTGGCAAACCAGTTTTGTGGGATCAGTTCCAGCTTCTTCCTTCTGATGAAGTGGACAAGGTGCTTTCATCTGTAAGGCCAACCACCTGCTTACTTGATCCTTGCCCATCTTGGCTCATTATGGGCTGCAGAGAGAGGCTGGGTGAAGGGATCAGGGCGGTGGTGAACGCCTCCCTTGAGGAGGGAGTGATGCCATCAGCCCTCAAGGAGGCAGTGATAAGACCACTCTTAAAGAAGCCCTCCTTGGATCCCCAAGTTCTGAACAACTTTCACCCAGTCTTGAATCTGCCATTTTTGGGCAAGGTGATTGAGCGAGTGGTGGCAATGCAGTTGAAGGCACACTTGGAAGAAGCTGATTATCTAGACCCATTTCAGTCAGGCTTCAGGCCTGGGCATGGGACAGAAATGGCCTTGGTCGCCTTGGTAGATGATATGAGGAGGGCTCTGGATAGGGGTGAATGCTCCTTCCTTGTTCTCCTTGACCTCTCAGTGGCTTTTGATACCGTTGGCCACGGTATCCTCCTGGACCGCCTGGAGGGGTTGGGCATTGGAGACACTGTATTGCGGTGGTTTTATTTATTTAATTATTAAATGTATTAATCGCCCATCTGGCTGGTCACCCAGCCACTCTGGGCGATGCACAGTGGATAATGAAACTGTTTAAAACAACAAAATTCTACAATAAAAATGTTTTCTAAAATACCCTAACCCACCCCAAATGCCTGCCTGAACAACCACATTTTTAATGCACGGCTGAAGCTCATTAAAGAGGGGGCATGGCGGAGTTCCCTAGGGTGGGAGTTCCACAGGGTGGGGGTCACCAGAGAAAAGGCCCTCTCCCTCGTCCCCACCAGTCTAGCTGTCCTGGCTGATGGGACAGAGAGAAGGCCATCCGAGGCTGATCTTGTTAAGCAGCCTGTCTGGTGTTGCTGGAGGCGCTCCTTAAGATAGGCTGGGCCGGAACCATATAGGGTTTTAAAGGTCAAAACCAACACCTTGAATTTGGCCCGGAAAACAACTGGTAACCAGTGCAACTCCTTCGGCACTGGAGTGATGTGATCTCGCCAGCGGCTTCCTTTAATCAGGCGAGCTGCTGCGTTCTGTACCAGCTGCAGCTTCTGAACCGTCTTCAAGGGTAACCCCACGTAGAGCGCATTACAGTAGTCTAAATGAGAGGAGACCAGGGCATGTACTACCGATGGGAGCAGATGGTCGGGAAGGAAGGGGCGCAGCCACCGTATCAGATGGAGTTGATACAGCGCTGTCCGGCTCACAGCTGACACCTGAGCCTCCATGGACAGCTGGGAGTCCAAAATGACCCCCAGGCTGCGGACCTGGTCTTTCAAGGGTAGCTGTACCCCATTCAACACCAGGTCAACATCCCCCAGCCTCCTCTTGTCTCCCACTAAAAGTACCTCGGTCTTGTCAGGGTTAAGCTTCAGCTTATTCCTCCCCATCCAGCCACTCACCGTCTCCAAACATTTGGACAGGGATTCTACGGCCAACCTTGGTGAAGATTTGAACAAGAGGTAGAGCTGCGTGTCATCTGCATATTGATGACACTGCACCCCAAACCTCCTGATGATAGCCCCCAGCTGCTTCACATAGATGTTAAATAGTATCGGGGAGAGGACGGAACCCTGTGGCACCCCACAAGTGAGTGGCCACGGGTCTGAAACCTCCTCTCCCAGTGCTATCTTCTGGTACCTGCTGGAGAGGAAGGACTGGAACCACCGCAATACGGTGTCTCCAATGTCCAACCCCTCCAGGCGGTCCAGGAGGATACCATGGTCAATGGTATCAAAAGCCGCTGAGAGGTCAAGGAGAACAAGGAAGGAGCATTTGCCCCTATCCAGAGCCCTGGTTCCAGTCCTTCCTCCTCAATTAACACCATTTAGGCATGATCTCGAGGCTTCAGCCCATTGCCTTAGGACATAACTCCTTCACAGCTTCCATATAGACATCCTGTGAGTTAAAATGGGAGCTGGTTTCGGTCTCTTTCCCACAACAAACCCATTTATGTCTCCTCAGAAGTAACTCCCTTTGTGGTCAATGAGGTCCTCTGGGTTAAAACGGGGGCTAGTTTCTCTCTTTGTGTTCTCCCTTCCCTTCCCTTTCCTAGCACAAGCATATGTGTGTCTACTCAGAAGTAACTCCCATTGTGCTCAGTGATGCTTGCTCCTGAAATGCAGGTGCATCTGGGCTTTCAGGTGAAAGGAGAAAGGGAGGAGGAGAGGGGAGTAGCCTCTCTTCACAGCAAAGCTGATTCCCTTTTAAAAATCCCGTACTCCTCCATGAGCTCTTCCTTCCGTTGTCCTGGAAACACGGCCAAGGAGGCGGGAACACTGATGAGGTGATCAAAACCAGCCCAGACTCCACCCAGCCATCAAGAAAATAATCCAATTAGAGCTCAGTGGAAACAGAGCCCCATGCTACAGCCGGGACTTTAAGCACTGTGGAAACTGGAAAAGGAGAAGATGCGATCAGGGAAACATCGCAACAAAGTTGCAAACAAAGTGAAGCCGTTAGGGTGGAAACACCTTCAAATAGAGGACTGTCCTCTGTAAAAGAGGACACATGGCAGCTGTGGATCAGGTCATTCATTGGTTCACATCTCTGCAACCAAGTAACAAAATGGCTTTAGCTGGGTTGCTATCTCTGAGAGGCAAGCTGGTAAAACCTTTGTCAGGGTTGTACCATTTCCAATTGCAGATGGAGGCTCATACCATTGAATGTTTCTTCTTACTTCTCCTCTGAAAATAGCAAACTAACATGTCACTGAGAAGACCAGGCCCTGACATCTAATTTTCTATGTGAAGGGCATTTTTGTATAGAAAATTCAATCATGTGAGCCTCTGCCTACAGTCTAAATTGGTATTAAAGTGATACAGGCCAGATATTAGTTAACCACCTCAGTGCGGACTAGGCCTTTGTCTTAGGCCCTGATCTGCAACATGGGAATAATAATACTGACCTTCCTGATACAGTTGTTATAAATATTACTGTGAACAACCTCTAAATTGATCTATACAATGTATTTTCTGACAGTTCCTCTGGCTACCCAGCCTAACCAAGAGATGGCATATGTTATTATCTCCTAACCGCTTCATGGATCACTGCCTTGTTGTGGTGAAGGGGCTTGCGTAACTCAGTGAAGCCATAAGCTATGCCATGCAGGGCCACCCAAGACAGACAGGTAATGGCAGAGAGTTCTGACAAAATATGGTCCACTGGAGAAGGAAATGGCAACCCACTCCAGTATTCTTGCCAAGAAAACCCCATGTAACATATCACAAGGCTAAAAGATATGACACTGGAAGATGAGACCCTCAGGTCGGAAGGTGTCTAATATACTACTGGGGAAGAGCAGAGGGTATTTCCAAGTAGTGCCAGAAAGAGTGAAGCGGCTGGGCCAAAGCCAAAAGGACACTCAGCTGTGGATGTGTCTGGTGGTGAAAAGAAAATCCGATGCTGTAAAGAACAATATTGTTTAGGAACCTCGAATGTAAGATCAATGAATCAAGGTAAGCTGGAGGTGGTCAAACATGAGATGGCAAGATTGAACATCGACATCTTGGGAATCAGCGAACTAAAATGGACGAGCATGGGTGAATTTAATTCAGGTGACCATTATATCTACTACTGTGGGCAAGAATCCCTTAGAAGAAATGGAGTAGCACTCATAGTCAATAAAAGGGTGGGAAAAGCAGTCCTGGGGTACAATCTCAAAAACGATAGAATGATCTCAGTACGAATACAAGGCAAACCATTCAACATCACAGTAATTCAAGTCTATGCCCCAACCACTGAGGCCGAAGAAGCTGAGTTTGATCAGTTCTATGAAGACCTACAACATCTTCTAGAACTAACACCAAAAAGATGTCCTTTTCATCATAGGGGATTGGAATGCCAAAGTAGGAAGTCAAGAAATAACCGGGATAACGGGCAAGCATGGCCTTGGTGTACAAAATGAAGCAGGACAAAGGCTAATAGAGTTTTGCCAAGAGAACACGCTGATCATAGCAAACACTCTTTCCAACAGCACAAGAGACGACTCTACACATGGACATCACCAGATGGTCAATATAGAAATCAGATTATGTACTTTGCAGCCAAAGATGGAAAAGCTATATGCAGTCAGTAAAAGCAAGACCTGGAGCTGACTGTGGCTCAGATCATGAGCTGCTTGTTGCAAAATTTTGGCTTAAATTGAAGAACATAGGGAAAACCACTAAACCATTCAGGTATGACCTAAATCATATCCCTGATGAATATACAGTGGAGGTGAGGAATAGATTTCAGGGATTAGACCTGATAGACAGAGTGCCTGAGGAACTACGGACGGAGGTCAGTAACATTGTTCAGGAGGCAGCAACTCAATCCATCCCAAAGAAAAAGAAATGCAAGAAAGCCAAGTGGCTGTCTGATGAGGCTTTACAAGTAGCTGAGGAAAGAAGGGAAGCGAAAAGCAAGGGAGAAAGGGGAAGATATACCCAACTGAATGCAGAGTTCCAAAGGCCTTAAATGAACAATGCAAAGAAATCGAGGAAAACAATAGAATGGGAAAGACTAGAGATCTTTTCAAGCTTTTCAAGAAAATCGGAGATCTCAAGGGAATGTTTTGTGCAAAGACGGGCATGATAAAGGATAAAGAAGGCAGGGACCTAACAGAAGCAGATGAGATTAAGAAGAGGTGGAAAGAATACACAGAAGAACTATACAGGAAAGATCTGAATGTCCCTGATAGCCATGATAGTGCGGCCACTGAACTTGAGCCGGACATCCTAGAGAGTGAAGTCAAGTGGGCCTTAGGAAGCATTACTAACAACAAAGCTAGTTGTTAGTAATGCTAACAGCGGAGATGACAGTATTCCAGCTGAGCTATTTACAATCCTAAAAGATGATGCTGTTAAAATGCTGCACTCAATATGCCAACAAATTTGGAACACTCAACAGTGGCCACAAGACTGGAAAAGGTCAGTTTACATTCCAATTCCAAAGAAGGGCAATGCCAAAGTGTGTTCAAACTACCATACAATTGCGCTGATTTCACATGCCAGGAAGATTATGCTCAAAATCCTACAAGCTAGGCTTCAGCAGTATGTGAACTGAGAACTACCAGAAGTACAAGCTGGGTTTTGAAGAGGCAGAGGAACTAGAGATCAAATCACCAACATTCGCTGGATCATGGAGAAAGCAAGAGAATTCCAGAAAAACGTCTATTTGTGCTTCATTGACTACGCTAAAGCCTTTGATTGTGTGGATCACAACAAACTGTGGCAAATTCTGAAAGAGATGGGAGTACCAGACCACCTTACCTGTCTCCTGAGAAACCTGTACGGGGCTCAAGAAGCAACAGTAAGAACCAGACATGGAACAACTGATTGGTTCAAAATTGGGAAAGGAGTACGACAAGGCTGCATATTGTCGCCCTGCTTATTTAATTTATATGCAGAGTACATCATAAGAAACGCCGGGTTGGATGAATCACAGGTCGGAATTAAGATTGCCAGGAGAATTATCAACAACCTCAGATACGCAGACGATACCACCCTAATGGCAGAAAGCGAAGAGGATCTAAAGAGCCTCTTGTTGAGGGTGAAAGAGGAGAGTGCAAAAGCTGGTTTGAAACTCAACATTAAAAAAACTAAGATCATGGCATCTGGCCCCATCACTTCCTGGCATATAGAAGGGGAAGAAATGGAAGCAGTGACAGATTTTATTTTCTTGGGCTCCAAGATCACCGCAGATGGTGACTGTAGCCATGAAATTAAAAGACGTTTGCTCCTTGGGAGGAAAGCTATGGCAAACCTAGACAGCATAGTAAGAAGCAGAGACATCACCTTGCCAACAAAGATTCGTATAATCAAAGCTATGGTTTTCCCACTAGCAACGTATGGCTGTAAGAGCTGGACTATAAGGAAGGCTGAGCGCCGAAGAATCGATGCTTTCGAACTGTGGTGCTGGAGAAGACTCTTACGAGTCCCCTGGACTGCAAGGAGGTCCAATCAGTCAATCCTAAAGGAAATCAACCCTGACTGCTCATTGGAAGGACAGATACTGAAGCTGAAGCTCATATATTTTGGCCACCTAATGCGAAGAGAGTCGGACACGACTTAACGACTGAACAACAACAAATTATCTGCTAAACTGGAGGAGTGAGAAGTTGGGCTGAAAAATCTCCTGTTGACTGTTGTACAATGGGCCAGGGGATTTCATGCCACAAAACCTTCAGAATGTTATATACTTTAACAAGTTCCCTGTAGAATTATGCACACCTGCTGCTTCCTTCCTTAGCGACTACAGCGCCACACCGCTGAAATTCTCTGCAGCTTGATACAACATTTATATACTCTTCTCTGTAGCTGCCTGGGTGTGTTCACTTCAATGAAACTATCATATGGCTACGCAAGGTGTTCCTGCCCTTTGAACTTGGCAAGTGTAGATGGGATCTTCATTACCATTTAGCATAGCCATCAGCAACTAAGGGATGTGGTCCCCACCACTGGACAACTTATTGCTTTCTCATCTCACCTATATTTCTGTTGTCTTATTTCCTTGTTGCACGCCCTGCTTTTTGTTTGATCATTTATTTCACATTGAAATCTAAGGTCCACTTCTCTGCTAATCATCTTCTCAAATTAGCTGCATGATTTCCAACAGCTCTTTCTCCATAGAAGAAAGCACAAACAATTTCAGTCTTGCTGTGGTTCATGCCATTTTATCACCCAGGATGTGTCCTTTGCTGGCTTTGCCAAACTGCTGATATTCAACAAGGTGAGTCTAACCTTGTAAGTAATTTTCTCAGGTGTGGTCGAAGTGTCAGCTTTGCAGCACCAAACTGTCACTATACAGCTTTGAAATGAACAAGGTACACCACTTTTGGTTTAGTGAATTTTTCATTAATTGACATACGCAGAACACTTTGCTAGGCCAAGATTGCCCCTGTACTTTTTACCCACCTCCCCTGATAAATGTGTTAAGGTTCATTCTGAACAAGTAAAGAGAAGTCATTCTGTGTTCATTTATCATTATCTGTATGTTATGTTCATGCTTTTAAACAAGAATTCTTAATCTGGTCACTTATATTTTGATCTGGTCACTTATATTCCCACCAATAACACCTCCCTGCTCTGTTGCTTGCCTGTGAAATTGCTGTTTGCAGTAAACAACACTTTCAGGGGCAAATGGCATCTGGAAGGAAGGTGATTTTCCAGTAGGAAACTGATGCCCCTCTCCAATCTGGAACAGATTTTATGTTCCCGATCAGGGTACCAGGGAAGCTACTTTTCCTTCAAAATAAAAGGGGCCAGCTTAAAAGTGTGAATAATGCCACATATAGTTTGACCCTTACAGGGTCTAAAGGTACAGTATACTTGAATTCAGTTGTAAGTATGGCACAATTTTTCTAGCCTTAATCATGACTTAGGGTGCTCCCAGATGAGGCTTTTATTTTGCAGCTGGCCTGCCTCAAACATGGCATTTTATGGGGGGAGGGTTTTCCAGATAATGCAGTCTATCATTTGTAATCCTCCTGTGTTTTCCCACCACTTCTTCCATCTTTATTCTTACCAGAAAAAATCCATTAAGAAGGTGGGAAAGGCAGTATAGCTGCACAAGCCCTTTTGATTGGTAGTGGAAAGTCTTCCATTGGGAAGCGCCATTACACAATGGCCTGCACGTAACAACAACCCAGAGTATGGGTTGAATATGGATTGTTGTTGAATTGTGGGTTGTCATTATGTGTGAACTCTGCACTATGGTTTAACTCTGGGTTGTTAACCATGAACAACCAAGGAAGAGAATCCATTATTGGGTGTTGGGTTGTGAACTCTGGGTTGTTTATGGTTAACAATGCACAGTTAAACCATAGTGCAGGGTTAACATGTAATGACAACCCATGATTCAACAACAATCCATACTCAATCCGTACTCTGGGTTGTCGTTACGTGTGAATCTCACTACAAATAACTACAACTTATGTGTGATGACATGCACATTGAGCTCCTGTCAACAATAGCTGCATGGATTTGGACCCATTTATGAGCTTAATGACCGCTTGCAATAGAACCTTGTTTTCTTTCAGTAATAGAGTCCTCTGTGGTCATCCTGATCTGAGTTTGTGTTTGCTCACTTTTAATCTCATCTTGCGAAACAGTCCCATCCCCTCTACAGAACCCAAGAATGTCCATATTAAAGGCCATACAACAATAAATTTGTTAGTTTTTAGGATATTACTAAGACCCTTAGTAGTCATGGTATATATAGCCATGCTCATAACTGTATGAAGGATAATATCCCATTGCCTTACACTGAATAGGTGTTCTAAAGGCTGAATTTGGGCACCAGATAACCAGTGAGAAATTATAACAATCTCCTTCTTTCTGTGGTTTCCCAGTTTGGAGAGATGATGCACAATTTGTTCTGTTGATTACATTATGTTGGTCACAGTTCTCTTCCACCTCTCTGATCTATCAACTTTGAAACTAGATTAATTTTATTATTACATTAGATGAAATATAAGACTGCGGTGTAAACAAGTACATGATGCCATTTCCTTTGCTGACATTCCCAGCTGAACCATGGAAAAGGAGCAGGAGAACCACACCACCTTTGCTGGATTCATCCTCCTGGGTCTCTCCTCCTCACCAGAGTTTCGGGGACTTCTCTTCTCCATCTTCCTCCTCATGTACCTACTTAGCCTGCTGGGGAACCTCTTGATCATCTTGCTGATCTTCTCTAGCAACAGCCTCTTTCATGCCCCCATGTACTTCTTCCTCAGCCACCTGTCATTGGCCGATCTGGGATTTAGCTCCAACGCTGTGCCCAAAATGCTGCAGACCATAGTGTCTCAGGCAAACACCATATCCTACAGTGGATGTCTGACCCAGATGTATTTCTTTGTGGTCTTTTGCACAACAGATAACTTCCTGTTGGCCTCCATGGCATACGATCGCTATGTAGCCATCTGCCGCCCGCTACGTTATACTACAATAATGAGCTACAAGCGCTGCCTACTGTTGGCCGCTGGGTCTTGGCTCCTGTCTTTTTCCCAGGGCCTTTTGTATGTATTTACAATATCTAGTTTTTCTTTCTGTGGCTCCCGGAAGATCCCTCATTTCTTTTGTGACCTCCACCCTTTACTCCAGCTCTCCTGCTCAGACACCTCATCTGCTGAAACACTGCTCATGTTTGAAGGTACTGCAACCATGCTTGGACCGCTCATACTCATCTTCCTCTCCTACATCTTCATTGGATTCAAGGTTTTGAAGGTCCCATCAGTTTCTGGGAAGTACAAGGCCTTCTCCACTTGCAGCGCCCACCTCACCACAGTGGCCTTGTTCTATGGCACTCTGATAGGCACCTACATTCGTCCATCATCCACTTATTCTGGCTCTAAGTTGAGAGTGGCATCTATATTCTACACCGTTGTCACCCCTATGCTCAATCCTTTCATATACAGCCTAAGGAACAGTGAGATGCATGGGGCCATGAGGAGGTTACTGAGGGTTTGGTTTCAGAGGAGGAGTGACATAGGGGAAGTGAGAAGATCACAGAATAAGCCCTGAGCCAGTTTGGACACCTGATAAATATGGCAATCAATAGGAAGATGTCAAATTTCCTTAGCTTTCACATCATCCCAGAGCTTTAATTATCATCCTCATATGCCATGTACATGAAATCACATGCAAGTGCTTAAGGATTCTCCCCTTTATTCTGTCAATAGTGTTTCAGGGCATACTGTTTAATTGTGCAAAGTTAAGCTGTTACCGTCTCTCTTTTCCTTAGAACAGCTTGATAGCTGAAAGTGCTTCCTTATTGATCTCTGATGGTGGGTGGCGGCTACCTCAAGGCACCAGAATTTGTGTTGCACACCAGCTGCCAAGTTGTGAGCTGCAAGAAAGAGTTTGCAGATGTGCAGAGAAAGCTGATTTGTGAATGTTTCTGGCAGATAGGGCAGGAAACCATCATGGAGTGCTACAAGAGCATGTGGTTGCTTTTGGGGGACTGATGCTGTCTCAAGACTAGCACTGACTATATGTCTGCCTACACCACCTACACCCCCTCCCCAAATCTCCAGTATTCTCTCCTTCCAAAGAATTTGCCATGGAAATTTTCCTACTGCTTGGGGAAGGGTGTGAGCATGAAACACTAGACTTCTTGTGATTGCTCTGTCTACTCAGTTTCCATTATGAATTAATTTTCTTTCTCCCTTGAATTCATACCTTGCCCTTCAACAATTTTCCCAGGTCAGATTTTATATCTGAGTGTGGCATACTAGGTAAGCAGCTGATGCTTCCTAGGAAGATCTCATGTATATGAGACTTGTGCAGTCTCATCTAGACACCCCTTTTCTCAATGTGAATCGCTGAGTTCTCTTCAGTCAGGTTCCTCTCTTCCTGGATCAGACCCACTTGCTGCTCTTTCAGCCCTGGGGGTGTCTCCACCAGTGATTTACTCTGAGCCAGCTGCATGTTGAGGTTGTTAGGGATACATGATGTTGTGGCCATCCAGCAGCCACCCCGGAGCTTATCAGGGAAAAACTGGATTTCCTGAGACTGCTTAAAGTCCAATTCTTTTCCTCAAGTCGGGTTCTCCCCAGTATAGTTGCTGTGTGCCCCAAACCCCGCATTGGCCTCGGGTATGCTAGCCCTGCCCTGGGTGTGCCTTTCACCGTGACCCCAGTCAAGGGGTGTTTCCTGGCCCTGTGTTTCCCAGCACAAACCAATCAGTGTCTACTCAGAAGTAACTCCCATTGTGGTCAATGAGGCTTGTCCCCTGAATGCACATACCAACATTTACAGAGATCCCCCTCAACTGAAATAGCAGATTTTAAAGCACTAATTCCCTAAAGGCTGTAAAGCGCTTTCCCCACAGCTGGGATTCTCTGTTGTTTGATTAATTGCCGTTTGGAAGTAACTACTTCCACCTTCAATCAGTGGATCCTGCACAGCATGGGGTTAGAAAGGGGGCTGGTTTCCCATCTCTTTGTTTCCCCTCTGTCTTCCCCAGCACAAGCATGTGTGTGTCTACTCAGAAGTAACTCCCATTGTAGTCAATGAGGCTTGTCCCCAAAATTCACACTCCCAGAGTTACTAGATCCCCATTAATCGAAATAACACTTTTAGGAGCCTTAATGTCAAAGCTTTGAAGCTTCAACCGATTGCATCATCAACTGATCAGGGCAGAAAGAACACTGTCTTCTTTTTGTGATTGTTCTTTAAGCTGGAGGGCGGTGGAGGGGGGAAGAGAAGATTGTTCCCAGTATTGTCAGTTTCAGGGGAAGGAACACACTGTGTTCTTTTAGTGATTGTTCTTTAACAGAGTAAATAACGCTGGGCGGTGGGGGAAACAGAGAGATAGAGAAGATTTATGTAGTGACGCAGGAGGGAACCTCCTGGGATTTTATCAAAAGTGAAAGGTGGGGAGAGCCTGGTGGGGGGGAGTCTCTCTTGTTGGTTGAGCAGTCCCTGCCCGTCAGATGACATTCACTCCACCCACCCCTCCTGGAAGTATGTTCTGTGAAGTGACTTTTACTGGTGTGATACACTTGCTTGTGGAGCCCTGCACAGAGCAAAGCCGTCTACTTGAAAAACTCGGGTAAACCATGATTGGCTTCTCCTTCTGTCTCCTTCCGTTGTCATGGAGGACCCCCCCCCCCGTCTCCCAGTGCCAAATTGCCCACCAGGGCTCATCTGTATCACCATATTTGCCTGATTTCTCATCTAGTCATCCCATCCTGAATGTCTTTCACGCTGTCACAGCCTGAGCAGGTTGGATAAGAAGAGTTATCCACTGCTGCTTGCCCACGTACTGTTGAAGCAGACACTGGATCTAAAGTTGCTGCTTTCTTTCAAATTAATATTTTAATCCCCCCCTTAATATAGGAGTTCAAAAAAGGGGCAGTAAGGTACAGGTGTCCATCATCATTCAAATCTATTCTTCAGATTGGTCTAAATAAGTGTAAAAGATCAATTGACCTTTGAATTTTGTTTTCCCCAGTAATTAATAAAGGGTAGAAAGTGTATATGAAAAGTGATCCCCTTCTGTCTGTCTGCCTTCCTTTAGCTGTGTCTAATTCATTTTGACACTGCTATTTTTGTTCGCCCTCTTGCTTTAAGGCATAAGGGATAAAATCCATGCCACCACCATCCTGTAGGCTATAAGCTCTTGCTCATTATTTGTAAATCCTTAGTATGGTCATGGCCTATTTCTACCCTGTCCCCATTTGGGCAATGGAAAACATTTCCACCCTCATCCTCTACAGCAGCCTTCCTCAACCAATGCCCTCCAGTTGTTTTGGACTTCAGATCCCATCAGCCCCAGCTTGCAGGGCCAATGGTCAAGAATGCTGGGAGTTGTGGTTCAAAACATCTGGACGGCCTCAGGTTGGGGTAGGTTGCTCTAAGGATTAGAGACATTCATGCAGGATATAGCTATCAATGGCTACTAATTGTGATGGCTATATATCACCTCCAATATCAGAGCCAGTATGCCTCAGTATACCAGTTGCTGGGGAACATGGGCAGGAAGTGCTGTTGCACTCATGTCCTGCTTGTGGGTTTCCCAAGAGGCTGGCCTCTGTGGGAACAGAATGCTAGGCTAGAGAGGCCTTTGGTCTGATCCAGCAGGTCTGTTCCTCTCCCTCTCCCTCATCACACACCATACACACATACATTTCGGGATGGGGTGAAAGGTGCAGTTTTTCAAATGTTCGGTTTGAATTTGGCAGTGGGTGGAGGGCAGATCACATGATTACAAGCAGCTCACATGATTCCAGAAAGTTATCCAACTTAGCCACAGTCTACAGGCCAAGACACAGTGTTTACATATGACCACCTTTCCAACATTTGGGTCTTCAAGGCAGCTTACAAATGTGCTCAAACAAAGTTATTATCAGTCTCAGTAGTGGTGAGTTTTCATACGTAGATCTTCTACCCTAGAACATGCCCAAGGACTCCCTGTGCTTGATGTCCATGCCACAGGGCCATGCCAGAGGGCTAGTGCCCTCTCTGTTGCCAGCTTGCCATCATCCAGTGTCACCCAGCTCAGTGGTGATGATGGAGAAGAGGACAAGCCCTCAGCAGAAGCACCTGTTCCCAGACCAATGCAGGACAAGTGCAGATAACAACATCCAGGCTAGGCAGTTAGGGCTGCTCCTGCTGCCATTCAGCTTTCCTGCAGGCTTGATGTGAGTTTTAGAATCCTCATCATGGGGACAAAATTGATTGATGGACTTGCCCTTGTCCCTGAGCAACGTTAGCCGCAGTTCTGGCTGTTTCAGCCTCAGTGCTTGACAGCAGGGCAAAAACAGCAAGCCCTTTTGCTCTTTAACTCAACAAGATGGGTAGGCTGCAATTTGGATAATTATCCATGTTGGATAATTATCAGCCAGTCTCCAATATTCAATTTCTGGGCAAGATATTGGAGTGTGTGGTGGCCTCCCAACTCCAGGGATTCCTGGATGAGACAGATTATCTAGATCCATTTCAATCTGACTTCAGACCCGGTTATGGGACAGAAACAGCTTTAGTCACCTTGGTGGATGACCTACGCCGGGAACTAGACAGGGCGAATGTGTCCCTGTTGGCTCTGCTGGATCTCTCAGTGGCTTTCAATACCATCGACCATGGTATCCTTATGGGCTGCTTCACTCGGATGGGACTTGGAGGCACTGTTTTACAGTGGCTCTATTCCTTCTTGGAAGGGTGGACCCAGAAACTGGTGTTGGGGGACTCCTGTTCGACTCCCTGGCCATTGGCTTGTGGAGTCCCTCAGGGTTCTGTTTTGTCCCTTATGCTATTTAACATATACATGAAACCACTGGGAGAGGTTGTCCAGAGTTTTGGGGTTTGGTGTCACCAGTATGCTGATGACACCCAACTCTACTTTTCCTTTCCATCTAATTCCAAGGAAGCTGTTGGGGTGCTGACCCGGTGTCTGTCGGCAGTAATGGACTGGATGAGGGCAAACAAATTGAAGCTTAATTCAGACAAGACAGAGGTGCTCCTGGTCAGTTGAAAGGTAGATCAAGGAATAGGGATACAGCTTGTACTAGATGGGGTTAACTCCCCCTGAAGACACAGGTTCACAGCTTGGGTGTACTTCTGGATTCAGCCCTGAGCCTGGATGCTCAGTTTTCAGCGGTGGCCAGGAGTGCATCTGCACAGTTAAAGCTAGTGTGCCAGCTGCGCCTGTGCCTTGAGATGTCTGACTTGGCCACCGTGACACATGCCTTAGTTACATCCCGTTTGGATTACTGTAACGCGCTCTATGTAGGGCTGCCTCAGAAGACTGTTCGGAAACTTCAGCTGGTTCAAAGAGCTGCGGCCAGACTGCTGACTGGGGCTGGCTACAGGGAGCATACAACTCCCCTGTTAAAACAGCTTCACTGGCTCCCAGTCTGTTTCGGGGCACAATTCAAAGTGCTGGTCATGTCCTATAAAGCCCTATACGGCTCGGGTCCGGGTTATCTGAAAGACCGTATTCTCCCCTATGAGCCTACTCGTGCCCTGAGATCTTCAGGGGAAGCCCTTCTCGCTGTCCCGCCACCATCACAGGCACGCCTGGTGGGAATGCGGGCCTTCTCAGTGGTTGCCCCAAGGCTATGGAACTCCCTTCCCAGGGAGGTGAGAATGGCACCCTCCTTGATATGCTTTCGTAGGCATGTAAAAACTTTTTTGTTCCAGCAGGCCTTTCGGGATAACTAGTCTGGACTCGTGAAAATATGACGTATGGATACTATTTTTGTTTTTGTGGTTGTCTTTTAATGTTTTGATATTTTTACAATTTTAATATTGACGATTTAATTATATTTTTAACTTTTGTACACTTGTATTTCTATTTCTGTTTATAGGTTTTAATTGTATAAGTTTTAATGTTGTAAAGCTGCCTTGAGTCCCAGTACTGGGAAAAAGGCAGGATATAAATAAACATAACAACAACAACAACAACAACAACAATAGGCGACCCAGTGACCTCAAGCTGTTTTGGACTACAACTACCATCAGCCCCAGCCAGCAGTGCCATTGGTCAGGGATTATAGGACATGTAGTCCAAAACACCTGGAGGGAATCAGGTTGTCTACTGCTATTCTAGAAGGTTCCATCTGTAATCCTACTTTCTCTCACAAAGTCTACAACGGTTCAGAACAGCTAGCTGCAGTGTTTCAGGCCAACAGTCACTTCAGCAGTAACCAACTGTGTCCCAACTACCAATTTCTTCCTTTGATACTGTCAGGATCTTTCCACTTCTAGTTTTTGGCACTGATCTGTTTGCTTCTGTCCTGTCTTCATTAGCAGGGGTGGTTGGTTTTTTTGTGTGTGGGGAGGGCCTCTCTCTCTTTGTTATGACGTATTTTTTAAAAAATACCTGTGGAGTCCACTGAGTATGCAGGAAACCTTACTCTGTCTGTATGTGGCTCTGTTTCACTGCCCTGCTGGTTAGTACAGGTCCAGCATGTTTGCTACTGAGAGGGAACAAATGGAATCCCGCAAGTATAACAGCTACAGGGATCATTCTTTTTTATTTTGTTGTTGTTCAGTTGTTCAGTCGTATCCGACTCTTCATGACCCCATGGACCATAGCACGCCAGGCCTTCCTGTCCTCCGCTCTCTCCCGGAGTGTGCTTAAGTTCATATTAATTGCATCTTTTTTCCTCTACATTTTGACTAATTAATGACTCAGACTGAATTCTGAAATTTAGGAACCATAACTATTCCTTCCCTTTCCCCTGCTCCATTGTCCCCCACCCGACACCCTCAACATTTGAGGCTCAAGTGCCCTCAGTATTCATTTCTGGAAGGCTAGATCTACACTACTGCATTATAGCGGTATTCAAGTGCACTAATAACTGTTGGGACACATTGAACATTTGATGTACCGCTTTTGTGGTGTTATTTCCTGCTTTTTATTCCACATTATCCACTATACCGCAACAAAAGTCACTGTGTGTCCTATGAGGTATAAAAGGTGTAGATCTGGCCCTAGTCATTTATCAGACTGTTTGGGTTTAAAAAAACAACAGCACTGCCATTTTCTTTTCTTTTCCAAGCTAATAATAGTTCTGCATTAGGGATGTACGAAAGGCACTTACCTTTCGCAGATTATGTTGATGGGGGGGGGAGGCGCTCCGTCCCCCCCCCGGAAACCTGGATGGGGGGGAGGCGCTCCGTTCCTCCCCCCCCGGAATTCTGGCTGGCCGGCTGTGCTCCGCAGGGATTCTGCGGAGCTGCCGGCTGGCTCCGCCAGCAGCCGGACATCCGGCCGCTGGCCAGCAGGGACGCAAATGGCGGCGGCCATAGCCGCCGCCGTTTGCGTCCCTGCAGTCAGCCATGATAGGCTGCGTAAATGTTTACGTAGCCTATCACAGCTGACTTAAAACAAAAAACAAACAATGTGCGTATGCAAATAGCGGCGGCCGTGGCTGTAAAATGTAAAAAAAACATTTACATAGCCTATCACGGTTTTTTTTTTAAACTTAGCCGTCATAGGCTACGTAAATCTTTACGTAGCCTATCACTTTTTTTTTTTTTAAACTGGAAATGGTGGTGGTGGCAGCCGGTCGGAAGACCGGTCACCGCAGCCGCCGCAGCCAAACTGCTGCTGGAGCCGCCGCCGCCGCCACCAGGAAGATCTGCCCCAGGTAAGTCTCATCCTGGGGGGGGCGGGGGGGCAGACCGTTCTGCCACCGATTTCGAGGGGCCGAATGCGCTGGCATTCGGCCTCCCCGAGATCCGTGGCGGAATCTCTGACATCCCTATTCTGCATATCCACCAAGTTTGCAGAAATGACTGCCTTGCTTTTGATATCCCCATTTCACTTCCAGACTGATAGACACAGGGCCACTGAAGATTGCTATAAGAGGGAACAAGTGAAGACCTGCAACAAAATGTTGCAGGCACAGAGCTTCTGTTTTGGGTTCCAGCCACCCCATTCCACCCCACCAGTCTCTATTCCTCCCCCGCAATGGTGAGTCAGCATTCTGTGCCCACTAGGCATGTTCCATGCTCACTGGGCCGTTTTGGGGTGGCATTGGGGTGGGGTGGACCCACATGCTTACTCCTTGCTATATCAAAGTTTTAGATTTCTCCATTGATTTCTATGGGCTTTTGTTCCTAGGGACATTTAAAAATAGTTTCTCAGCATAAACTAGGAAAAGATCTTTCCAGGCAGGAAGGTGATTCTTTTTACCATTTTTATATTTATTTGTCTTTTCCTCCTTTTCCAAGATACTTCATCCCCTTGCCCCTCTCACTCAGTTTTCCCCCCTCTCGGAATCAGTACTCTGTGGGGCAACTGGGGTGTAGGGAAGGATCTTGGTTGCACAGTGCACTGCAGGAACATAGCTTTGCGATAGGAAAGAACTGAAAAAGAAAATTATGGGAGGTGTCTAGTCCAAAGTGTGAAAGGGGAGATCCCATCTTTCCATAGAAAATGTTTAATTAATTAGAATAGTTTATTGAAAGAAAGGTAGGTCACATGGCTACCAACTCTACAACTGTTCCCTATGACTACACCTGTAACAGCAGCTTAAGATACAGGAATTATCACCAGAAATATTTCACAGCAAGGGGATCATATTGCATGTTTATATCTACATATCAAGCTACCGTTAGAGGCAAATTTAAATGTCTGGTCAGAAAGTTGGCAACATTAGCAATGCAGTGTCACCTTCCCTTTTTGCTTTTTTAATGGGCTATGACAGCACATGTCCTTCAACACTCAACACTCACACATTACCAAACGTATATATCAACATCATTTTAAAAAGAGTTCTAGGGCTGCACAAGCATTTATAGGGACACAGATTTGTCTCATTGTGAGTAATGCCACAGGTACTACCCATCAGTCCCACATAAAATATACACGCCTCTGTCAGTGTAACCATGATTGCACTTCTGAGGAAGGAAGGTTTTGGATTTTGGCAGACACCTGTTGAACTGAAGCATTTGAAATACATGTGCTAAAAGGCAACTGATTGTTGCACGAACACCCTTAGGGCCTATTCACAGGCGCATGGGGGGAGGGTGGTTATGGTAACTATGGAGGAGGGCGGGTTAGTGAAACCATGATACGGGGGCCTATCAGACAACCGGGAACCACGCGGTGCCGTGTGGTTCTGCTACCGCCCCCTCCGTGGTTACCAGGCAAGCTTACCTGAGTGATTAGGGCACATACTGGTGTCCTGCATGGTGAAAACGGTCTCCTGGCAGCTGCTCCAGCGTCCCGAATGGCCACGTAACCACAGAGAAAGTCCACGGTGGCTAGAGCATCACCCACAGTAGTGAACGTTCTAGCTGGCAGACTCTATGGTTGCGGCCTGGAAGTCCTCCGGAGCCTGTTTAAGCCACCAGGGAACCCAACGGATGACATGGTAAGCTTCCCCGGGGGCCCTTATCCCTGGGGTGGCTTAGTAACCATGCAAAACATGGTTTTCTCTCCACACACAACACACTAAGCCACCGTAGTTACTGGAAATTCCACAACCACCATGGCTTAGCGTGATGTCTGAACAGGCCCTTAGTTATAGCTGAGATGACTTTGCTCCTAAACGTTATCATCAACATTCTCCTGTGCCAATTTGGATATTGAATATTCCCCAAATTTTCTCTGGATACTGAAACATTTGCTAAATAGGAACTATCCTGTCCTGTTAGCAGCAAGCCTGTGGTGCACGAGGGGGTGTTGGTGGGTGGTGTAAGAATACGTGGCATACGTGGCATGGACATAGCAGGCTACAGTTGCAGGACCCTAGACAGCTCCAGGGCCTCCAAAGGGGTGGTCTTCTGGCCTGGAACTTGCCATTCTGCCTCTTCTCTGTCATTTCCTTCTGAGTGCATTGCCTGCACTGCCAAGCAGGTACTAGTGAAGGTGAGGCCTTCAGCACAGGGGAGACCAGTTCCTCAGAGTGTGCTGTCTCTTAGGATTCCAGTTTGGAGAGGGAGGGTGTCTTTGGCTCGAGGGCCTCCAAATTCAGTGTTGGGACTTGGTTTGGCTCCAGAACCTCCACTTTTTGTGTCACAAGTCCTTCTGATCTGGATAGCTATGCCTCCATGGGGCCAGAGGGAGAGGATCCTGACAATTAACTAAATATTTTATGCCTGCTGTTGTCCTGCTATGGCTAGATCAGGCCCAGCATTAGGGCAAACTAAGGGGCAAGTTCAAGAGCAGGTCAGTAAACAGGCAAGGGTCAAGAGCACAGTGTTACCAGTCAAGCGGGTGGTTTCAAAGAGGGAAGTCTGAGGCATAGCCAAGGTCTAAACATGAAAGAGCCATCAAACAGAAACTTAGTCTAAAAGGCAGAGTCTAGCAGGAGTCGAGAATTCAGTAGCATGGAGGTTCAATCACAAGGCAAGTTCAGGAAAACATGATATAAGGCACTAAGAGCTGAGGTAAGACTTTGTTCCAGCAATGGCTAGACTGAATCTGAAGAGCTTCCACAGCCCCACCAACCAGGGTTCAGCTGTACTTCATTGCAGGCCCTCTGGCAAAAGTCTTGCTCATGCGGAGGGTCTTGTTCTTGAGATGTCCTTTCCTCTTGAGCCAGTAGGGCTCCTTTGTAACTGGGCATTTCTTCTCAAAGGAGCCCTACTGGCCTGTCTCTTGAGGCAACAACACTCTTGGGGGTTCGGTTGCCACCCAGCCTTTGCCTCAGAGGTGGAACTCCCCTCCTCCTGTGGGGATGGACCAGTGATCATCTTCCCCAAGGGCCAAGACTCCCTTGACATGGGTGGTTTCTTGGCATTGTCCATCTCTGGGAGCTCTAGTTGTCCTATTTTAGGACAATGTTTTATTTCAGTCGTGGTTATTTGACATTATTTAATTGTTAATATGTGGTGATAGATAATATTTGAATGTGGTAAATATTTCATAGCCAGAATGTCAATTTAAATTTCAAATTCAAAATTACAGTAGGGAAATGGAAAACTTTGGCCAGTTGAGAATGTTTCTCATTTGGGGAGTTAAAATTTCTACTGGACAACCCATCCTAGCAAGGTGATAGAATCTTTGCCTCTTGGTTTAATTGCTTTCTCCCACCAGTTCCAGAAGATGCTGGGCTGGGAAATCAGCTGGCTGCACAATTGTTCTGGGGCCTTCATGCCCCCAAACCTCCAGAACAGCTCCCATCCTTGGTTAACTAGTTCCCTGGAGAGCCGCTTTCTTCTGCTGCGTCCCTCCTTGGGGAACCACAGTCCAGCTCACGGAAATTCTCCCCCTCTCATTGCAACACACACACCCTCCTCTCAGCCATTGGCTGGGTACATCTGCTTTAGCCAAAGCAATGAGTCTTTGTTCTTGGAACCAAATGAGCATTTACAGAATGATCTTCCCCAATGAAGGAATCTGTTCTCAGTGGTGGCTCCAAAGTCTTTGAGTTCCAGTAGAGGTACGGTATCGTTTTCAGCTGTATCCTATGGATACCTAGCATTTGATTCTAGGGATGGGCAAGAGTTTTGTTTGGTTCATTTGTTGGATAGGTACTGACCAAAATTCACAAATGTCTTCATAAACAGGATGGAGAGGACTTGATATTAAAACATTTGAATGTGGGAGAAAGTGAAGCTAATATCAGAGAAAGCACAAGGGACAGATTCATCCATCCCTGTTTCATTCTCCATTTTTCTAGTTCTCCGTGTCTCAATCTATCCATTATACAGAGTTTTGCACTTCTTCCCTTAACACTAATTTCATCCAGAAGCAGGCTGAGCTGAAAGAAGGACTGCTGGGAAGAGGGTACATAATTGTTTTCTCCCTTGAGTCATTTTTAAAGCTCAAATAACCACCCCCTACAGCTTTTCACAAGATGGGAGAAGGAGATACAGCAACGGGGGAAGAACTCTGTATCTTTCTTTGTCGGGGAAAAGCAGCTTGGAGATGATGATTTTGAGTTGAAAAGGGGCCTGCTATGTAAAGAGTTAAGCAGCCTCATGGGCAATGATTGCTGGGGATAATGTAAGTTGTAGTCCAATACATCTGGAGGAGCATTGGGTTGGGGACGGCTCCTCTCTGGTTTAAGGTCTGTTTCAGTGGCTCTCAAATGATTAACTGCACGTCTTTTTTGGTCCCTGTTTGTCATTGGCTATCAGGCTTTCAGAATCTCCCAGAACTGATGTTTCAAATTGCTATGAAATGGTAACATATCTGAACGCGAATAAGAGAGCAGGTCCTTTTGCCACCTAGAGTGATAGTTGCAAAATTAGAATTCGCCAATGTGTGCAGAGGCAAATTTTTCTCTGGGTTCAGACAAGCCAACTTCCTCCCTAAGTTGGAGAGATTTGCACTAACTTTCATCTTTAAAGTAGCATGTCTTTCGGATTATGTTCTGATTTACTATGAATTACCAGAATTCCAAAGCTGGGTTTTAAAAATGGAAGTTCAGGAGTGAAACTGTAGGGAAAACAATACAAGCCTGACCACAGATAGGGCATCACTCCAATGATGCTTCAAAAAGCTGGGTACCAAGTACCCAATGTGAACCTTCCCCAGTACAACCCTCCTCCTCCTCCCTAATGAGTGTACTTAGAAAAATTTATGCAAGCCTTGATCCTTTTCAGGTACATAAGAAGATGAATGAATGATTTTTCATTTGGGGATATAGAAAATTAACTGGATGCCTACGAAAACTAAAATTACTCATTGCAAATTCTGTCATGTCCAGTGTACTTCTTCTCCCACTCAAGCTGATTTATCATTTTTGTATCTAGATGTAATATCTGACTGATGCATAGACAAGAATGTGTTCCCACCCACCAGATTCACATTCCCAGCTGAGCCATGGAAAAGGAGCAGGAGAACCACACCGCCTTTGCTGGATTCATCCTCCTGGGTCTCTCCTCCTCACCAGAGTTCCAGGGACTTCTCTTCCCCATCTTCCTCTCCATGTACCTACTTAGCCTGCTGGGGAACCTCTTGATCATCTTGCTGATCTGCTCCAACAGCAGCCTCTTCCATGCCCCCATGTACTTCTTCCTCAGCCACCTGTCATTGGCTGATTTGGGATTTACTTCCACCACGGTGCCCAAAATGCTGCAGGTCTTAGCGTCTCAGGCAAACACTATATCCTACAGTGGATGTCTGACCCAGATGTATTTCTTTGTGGTCTTTTGCACAACAGATAACTTCCTGTTGGCCTCCATGGCATACGATCGCTATGTAGCCATCTGCCGCCCGCTACATTACACTACAATAATGAGCTACAAGCGCTGCCTATTGTTGGCTGCTGGATCTTGGCTCCTGGCTCATGTCCACTCCCTGTTGTATGTTCTTTCCATATCTGATTTTTCCTTTTGTGCTTCCCAAGAAATCCCCCACTTCTTCTGCGACGTCCACCCTTTACTCCAGCTCTCCTGCTCAGACACCTCATCTGTTGAAATGCTGCTTGTCAGTGAAGGTACTGCAGCTCTTCTTGGACCCCTCATGCTCATCCTCCTGTCCTACATCTTCATTGTGTTCAAAGTTTTGAAAGTCCCATCAGCCTCTGGGAAATACAAGGCTTTCTCCACTTGCAGCGCCCACCTCACCACAGTGGCTTTGTTCTACGGCACTCTGATAGGCACTTACATTCGTCCATCATCCACTTACTCTGGATCTCGTTTGGGTGTGGCATCTGTATTCTACACTGTTGTCATTCCTATGCTCAATCCTTTCATATATAGCCTAAGGAACAGTGAGATGCATGGGGCCATGAGGAGGTTACTGAGGGTTTGTTTTCAGAAGGGGAAATTTGTGGGGCAACAGAGATGATCACAGAATCAGCTTTGAGTCAGTTGGGTGGCAGGGGGGGAGTCAGTGAGAAGAGAGTACATTTTCTCTGAGTGTCAAACTATTTGAGAGCTTCTATTATTGTGTGAATGACACTTACATGAAATTCTATGCTGCTCCCGTAATATGTATTATGGGAACAGCAGAACAATCTGAGATATTTCAGCGCTTAACTAGGAACTATTTGTTGTGTCAAACTCTGCAAAATTCAGAGACTTCGGCTGGATCAACACAACCACAAAACACTTACCTCGGGTTGTCTTTTTAGCCTAGCTTCCTCTGTGTCCTTGAAATGAAATCAACAGCTGGATACTGCTCCCCCCGTTTTGGGGGACATGCCATGGGGCTTTAGATCCAAGGCCTCCCTCGATCTGTCCCCGGCATACACGTGTTTTAACCCTACAACCGTTGGCGTGCCAATGGTGGAGGGGCAACAGCAGTGGAGGCTTCTGTTTCTGCAACAAGGAGGCCTCTGGCACTGGATTTCCTCCTCTGACTGCAGACCTCTCTCTCCACAATATCCTATCATGTTCTTAAGGCCACTAGGTTGCCTTCAGGACATAAGAAGAGCTATGCTGGATCAGATCAAGGGTCAGCATTGTGATATGCAGCATTCAGTTCCCGCAGTGGCCAACCAGATGCCTATGGGGAGCCCACAATAGGATGTTAGTGCAATACCAGCAAGTGGTATTCAGAGGCTTCCCAGAGATTTATTTGTGACACTTGTATACTGCTGACTATAATAAAATCCCTCAGCGGTTCACATAGGACTGCACCCATAAATAATACTGTTTTCCCCTAGCGCACCTCAATCGCCCTGTAGTTCTCATATTCAGGGTTTTTAGAATGATAATGGGAGTGGGTCTTTCCTGATGTATTTTATATGTGGTGTGTGGAGTTGAGTCTGCTTCAATGCGTGTGAGCACACTGATTCTGGATTCAAAGAGAGGCAGCTGTGATCTTTCCAGATTCACCAAAAGAGAAGGGATTTGCTTGTGGATGTAGAGATCTTTCAATGAAGTTTCATTATTTTTGCCTGGCAGTGGGTTCACTGCAGGAATTCCAGTAGATTCCAGAGTAATAACCAAACAATCATATTTCTCTTGTATGTGTAACCCACAGGCTGATGTTCTTATGATTTTTGTATTATGTGGAGGGCCAGCTGAGGACGGGTTTGAAATAGCAGCACGTTCTGGAACAATTGTACTTTTAGATTGCTACATTTAGCTCTGTTGCTGTACAGGATATGTAATTCTGTCAACATTACACATTAATCTTTCCATTAAACATTCCACTCCTGCTTACACCAGTTATGTTTGATGGGTGGTTTCCTGTCTTTTGCATGTTTTTCTCTCTCCATTATACAAGGCTGAAATGCCTCTCCTAAGGCTTAATTACTGGAAGGAAGAGCTTTAAGCTAAGATAGGCTGGTATTTTGAGCCCCATCCGTTTTGCCTTCAGCCCTGCCCACCACTGGAATGACCCCCCCCCCCCCGAGAGCATCTCTGAAACAGAATCCGGCCCTCAGGCTGAAAGAGGTTCAACACCCCTGTTGTAAAGGGATGCGTCTAAAGGGGAGAGAGAGCCAGCTCTGAATGTATAGCAATGCAGGTCTTGGTATCTAAAGATGCCTGCCTGTGTCCCTTGTTCAAAGACATTTCTAAAAAGGAGTGGGAAAGAAGATTGGGTTCATCACATGACTAATTTATATAAGGACACCATCCACACAGCCTAATCATACCCAATTATAACGTACCAAGATTATGTCAGCAATGTGAAGTTAATAACTGGGTTTTGAGTAAGTGTTGCACTCACACTATGCCCAGCCTTGCAACAGTGGAGCAAGAACAGTACAAAAGCTGTGTGCGCGCGTGTGTTTTGTTGCATTGCAGAAACATGGGGCTTCTTCACGTGGAGCTTTTATCCTTCTATTGGGATTGCTCACTCACGGACGTTTGCGGGTCCTTTTCATGACATCGTCAACCTCCAGGGCACATCCAGAGGTATTTCCAGGTTATTCCATCTCAAAAAGATCTGGAAATAATGAACTATCCATTTAAGTTGGATTGTTACGCTATTAAAACAGCCACTAGATGGCACTATTTAATTGATCTCTATGGAACCTTGAACATTAAAAACTGCCCCTCTCAGCAATCACAGGGTCGCTGTCTGGGAGCCTGCTGTAAATGCGGAAAGGCTCCACAAGGGGAGGACTGTAGGGTTTTTCTTTAGTGCAAAGGCAGCCATAATCTTGGCACAGGGAATAGCCTGACTTTAGCTGGACAATAGTTATAATGGGAGCTGTCCACCCTAGAACATGAGAGTGGAGATCATATCTTTCCAAGAAACAAACTGATGCAAATAAGAAAAGAATTTTCAACCGAATGGAGCATGGAGA
Organism: Heloderma suspectum; assembly: GCF_057233095.1. Classification (NCBI taxonomy): domain Eukaryota; kingdom Metazoa; phylum Chordata; class Lepidosauria; order Squamata; family Helodermatidae; genus Heloderma; species Heloderma suspectum. Next base: position 174,957,623 of record NC_139459.1, read on the forward strand.
CCTCTTCCACTGAAGGATGTGTTCAGAGCTGAGGAACTATTTAGGGTTCAGGAAGGGGGGTGGATTGTCCCTGTAGACCTCCCTGAAGGCTGGGTGATGTCAGGGAGTGGGGCTCTGCCTATGACATCAGGGACAGAGCCCTGCCCCCTGATGTCACTGGGTCACTGGCTGAAGCGTTGGCTGCCTGCAGCTCCTCCAACTGGCACTTTGGCCAGGGAATTTGCTTCATCCCACCAAGGCTTTTCCTTCCTGAAAAAAACCCAGGTGAAGTTCAGCCCGCCAGAAACGCTGGTGGGGAACGCAAGGGAAGAGGAAAGCCAACTCAGTCGCCTTTGCTCCTCCATCACAGTCTATTCCTCTCCCTGTTACTGGATCCAAGGAAGAGGTGGCATATAAAAATCAAAGTAGAGAAGATTGCTGTAAAGACGCATGGGGAAATTTTATGAAGATCTATGTAGTGAAAAAACCCAACACTGTCCAATGTCTTTTAAGTTTGGTCTCCCTTCTTATCTTTCCCCTTTCCCTTTTTTCCTCCCGTCTTGCTTCTCCCATCATTTGACATTTCCCTCTTGTTGTTTGAACACACATATGAACTGATCTGAGCGTGTGGTGAAATGTAGAAAAGGTTCACAACAAGATTCAAAGGCCGCAACAGAAAGGAACATTTGCAGAAGGTTGGAACAGCAAGGACAATGTGGAAGGGAGGCTGGGCATGAGGGAACTAAACAGGGATAAAAAAAAACATGCACACGATAAACTGTTTCAAGCAGCATCTTATGGATTTACATGTTTGTATTAAAATAAATGAAACCTAATTTTAAAAGGTTCTAAAAGGGAATTCAGATGGTATGATGTGGGGGGAGGCCAATGCAAGCTGGGGTGCCACAGGCTGGTCATAGCCCCATGGCAGCTGGACAATCTCCACAAGTGTCCCCACCCTCAGCAGCCACATATTGAATGTGGACATCTGCATAGAAGAAACCTATGTGAGTAGGCTTCCGTCTGACTGGAAACCCTGCACAGTCAGGGTTCCCGACTGCATGGAAATTCTTCCCCCATGTAGAGCACACTCAATGTGAGGAAGTTGGGGGACACAGCTGGAGAGAGACACACTTTGGGGAACAGGGCCAGTGGTATGGCTTTGCTGCCCCTTGTATATGTGGAGACCCCCATCATGTGGATAACATGAGAAGGGGGCTTATATTATTTTTCAAACAGTTCCAAGACTGCACAAGTATTTGTAGAGATGCAAACTGTCCCACCTAAAATGAGGTCATTCGCATTACCCAATAGGTGCCTGTGACAGTCACACAAAACATACCAGTTGGTTCCCCACGAACACAGTTTGCGGAGAAAAATCAATCAATCAATCAATCAATTTATTTATTTATTGCATTTATATGCCACCTTTTTTCCTCCCTAAGGAACCCAAGGCGGTGTACATAATCCTCCTCCTCTCCATTTTAGCCTCACAACAACAACCCTATGAGGTGGGTTGGGCTGAGAGTCTGCGACTGGCCCAAAATCACCCAGTGAGATTCCATGGCCGAGTGGGGACTAGAACCCAGATCTCCTGACTCCCAGTCCAACACTCTAGCCACTACGCCACACTGGCTGTAACGAAAGGTTTAACTTAACTAACTGCATTTATTGAAAGTGTAGGTGTCTCTTCATCCCTTCATGATTTGTTTACAGGCCATACGTTACTGGCATATCATTGTACTTTGGCCTGCACCTGTGTATATAAAGGTGTTCAGAGACTTTTCCTGTGTTCATATTTCATTTTGCTCCAATTTGCAATGAATTATGCTTGTTTAATTATTCTTGACATTTTTTGATAATAAAAATAAAACTTTATAGTACGCTGTTATAGAAGATAGCCTAATTATTTTTAAAAGCTTTATGGACATAAGTAAACTCCTGATTATAGTGAAAACTGTTGTTATTCATGGAATCTGCATGTCAAGAGCTTTCCAATGAAGTGTGTTTCATGGAACTGGTGAACGGGAAGGCAGTCAAAAAGGGATGACCAACTAACTCCTGACTTTGAATTATAGATATAAGATTTGCTGCTGTCACTGTAGCACTGGCTGTACTTCTGGGGGGAAAAAATTGGGATTTTGACAGGTATCACAACTGAAGCACTAGGCCTAAGGATCAGTTGTGGAAAGCAGCATTTCATTGGACAAAAACTTGAATGTTCTCTGGATACTCAAAGATCTGTGAGTGTCTAGTTATATGATTCCAAAATTTGCACTTTGACAGAATTGGATGATTGGCACACAGTGGTATTTAGTATTTGGCAATATTTAATGACTGATATGTATTGCTATTTGATATTTGAAGCTTGTGGTAAGATTTCACATTCAGAAATATTCACATTCAAAATGCACATTTGGATTCCAAATTTAATACATCACATTCAAAATCTGAGTAACCATATGAGAATACTTGCAAATCTTCATTTCTGCTTGAGTGGACTCCTGCCTCCTATTCATTATATTGTGGTGTCTTTTGATAAAAAGGTCCATTGGGTAAAAAACAATAATAATGTTGTGGGTTAAAACTTGGGTTAACAAGTTCTCTGCAGAGCCATCATCTTCTGCTTCTCCTGTCATTGGGGAATACAGAAGCCAGATGGCTGAAATGCTCTCTAGATTTCATAACATATATCTGTTGTTGCTGGTGTGCATTTGCTTCAGCTAAGAAAACACTCCACTAGGCAAGTATGATTCTGAATTCTATGAACTGTAGAAGCATAGAAAAGATCATCATTAGTTACCTCCTGCAACAAAGGAATATGTTCCTGATGCTGACACCAAACCCATTTAGTTCCAGAAGAGGTACTGTCTAGTTTTCAGGTATATTCTATTGAAAAATTACAATGTCCCACCTTAGCATTTTTCTCTTTCATTTTCAAGGTCTCTATGGTTGAATCCACATATTATGTCACATACTTTGATTCTTTCCGTTGTGTGTGTGTGTGTGTTTCAATAACACGGCCTGAGCAGCTGCACCTAACTGGAAGAAGACCTGGGAAGAAGTTACTTCTTAACTGTTCACGAAGGGCTGTATCAATGCCTCTCTTCACTGATTCACGGCATGTCTTCAGTGTCAGTCTGGCACAATTTGAAACTCGATACAACAATACCAAATGTGACCAGTCAAATAATAAAAAAGCATAACTTCTAGTTTCTAAAAATTGTAACAGGTTTGGCTAAAGATGTTTCGATGTGTAGTTTTCATCAGTGGCCTAAAAAGAGAAAATTTAAAAACAAAAAGTCAGCACTGGCAAAATCAAAGATAATGGTATTGTTTAAACAGGTGGATATTTGTTGCCTGTTTGAGCCATGTCATTTTCTGTGGTTTTCCCAGCAGCATTTCCCCCTTCTAAATCTCCCCTCCCAAAGCTGCTGTGAGTCCTGTGTGGGACAAATCCTGGCACTTGTTAAATTTCCCTTTACCCAGCACTTCTGCTTCAGTCTAACTTGGATCCACCTGCAGCTGTTTTAAAGTTAAAACAAAAACTTGGACAGATGTAATGACGGCTCTCTTGCATAACCTGTAGTTTGGTCCTCAGCACTGAGATCATAGCTGCTTCTGATCTCACCCAGAGTAGGGGTTGCAAAGGCTGCCTAAGGGCATATTTTCCTCAGAGCTGAGACAGGCCTTCTTCCTCAGTCCTTCATGAGTCAATGGCCATTTTCTGGGCATCAACTTTACTATGGTCTAGGAGCATGCCACTCCATGGTTATCTGAATGTACTTCCAGGGGTGTAACCTGGAAGGAAATAACCATAAATATTGGTTCACTGCCTCTGCCCCTCAAAAGGTCTTGGAAAGCATGGGAAAGATGTCCAGCAGTAAATCTTCCCTAATACTCTTCTTCCCTAAATAACTAATTCAGAGAGATTAATACAAGCCTTGATCCTTCCAAGTATATAAAAAGATATTTCTTGGACAGGAAATGTTTCCGTTGTCTTCAAGAATGGAAATTAGGCTTAGAAAATTCCCCCTTGTCTCAGTGGTAGCCTGGCCACTGCTATTCATGCACCTTTGTAATATCCAGATTAGACTACTACAATGTGTTATATATGGGCTGCCTTTGAAGACTACTCGGAAACTTGAATTGGTCCAGATAAAGCTGCTGGACTGTTTACTTGGATAGGAGGAATGGAACACATCTCCCCAGCTCTTAAGCAACTTCACTGGCTGCTGGTCTGTTTCCAGGCACAATTCAAAGTGCTGGTTTAAACTTTCAAAGCTCTACTTGGCTTAGGATAGTAGCATGGGTGTCTGCTGGAATTGTTCGGGGAGGAAGGGAAGCTGTACAGCAGTCTGTGGTTGTAATTCACACATATAGCACACACCACTACAACACATCTGTACACTTTCCTTTTGTGTGCTGGTTGTTCATTAGTATATTCCATGACGTTGAGAAGCCTACACAGAGTAGTAGAAGGTCCTGGGAATTGAACAACACTAATGCAGCAGAGTATTATATTCAAGAAGCATCATGAACTACAACAAAACTTTATCTGGAGTGAAGGAAAAAAACACACACCTAGAAACAACAGGGGAAAAAACCCGAATGCACAAACACAGTACAGCTGTCTTAAGAATATATCATATATTTTATGGCATCACTGCCCTTATCATAACATTGACAACTTCACATCACTCATCCTAGAATGATTTCCTTCATCTTGGAAACATTGGTGAACACTCTCTAGGAAAGATTCCCCAATCTGATGGCCTCCAGATTTTGAACTACAACCCCAGCATACCGGACGATTTGCCATGCTGGCTGGGGCAGATTAGAGTTGAAATCCAAAACATCTGTATGGAGAGCCACATGGCCAGAGGAACCTGCCGTGTGGCTCTTGTGAGATCTGGGTAAGCTCTCGTGAGAGCCACGCAGCCACTTCTTCTGATGAGGTGGCAAAGGGGAGGGGAATGCAATGCAGTGCCATGTGTTCTCTCCCACCTTAGGCTGCTACAGAGCTTGTGCCGGGGCTGCAGAGCAACAAATCCCCCCCCCCTGCCCCGCATTAAGCTACATAGTGCCGAAGGCCAGTCAAGTTATTCTGGTACCCTAGGAAGGAAATCCCACAATCTCTCCCTCTTTCTGGCAGTAAAAATACAATAATAAATTAAATAATTAACACTCTGCTGCCGTTTCATCATGTCCCAAACCAGCTCCCTGGTACAGCTGGCCCATCAAATAAAGGACACCTTCAGATGGAGGACTGTCTTCTGCCAACTCTCCAAAATAGAGAACTGTCCTCTGTAAAGGAGGACACCTGGCTACCCTTGCCTTTGGACTGACATCAAAGTTAAAAAGCCAGCACCAAGTAGGGAAAGGGTGGGGAGCAGAAGAGCGAGAATGACCATAGGCCTAATTCTCCCTGAAGAGGTAAACCTGTATCTGTCCTGTATCACGTCAACCTTCAGCTTATGCAAAGGAATGTTCCTCCATATGAAAACATTCCCTCCACATAGAAATCTAGGTGTCAGGGAGAAGGGTTTTAGCCTAGCCTTTCCCTTGGAGGCTTTAAAAAAAAATGGAGGGACATTCAATCATGTGACCAGTTTAACCAAATTGGGGTAACTGTATGAAGAGTTTCCTTTTCTTGAGGGAAAAGGTTTTGTTTTTTTATAAATGTAGTCTCAAGGGCCTTCAAGCGGAGAAGAGAGATGGAGAATCGGAGGTATATGCCGTGAGATTCCATCTTCTCGAGGGGGGGGGGGTGATGTCAAGAACAAAGGCCTGCTCTCTGCCACGAGGATAGGCCAGGGTGTCACATCCCAAGTGACCACCTGGAGTTAGTTGTTATCTACCCGTTTCTCAGCTCTGCAGCTCAAGGCCAAGCGCTGTCCATGTTAATTGGGAAACAGGTAACAGCTGGGTTTGGTGAGAAGCTCCTGGCCCTTCTGAGGTAAGGGTGGCGCGGCCTGGGGCTGAGCTTTGATTGGCTATTTGAATTCTGCCTTGAGTTGCTAGGGCTGGGCCTTAAATAGAGGGCTGAGGAAGAGGCAGCCCGTCTTCCATTGCCCTGATGGTGCTTGGGTGTGTTGAAGCCTGGAAATTATTCTGGAAGGCCCATATTTTGGTACATATAGGATAGACTAGCTAGTTTTATTGTTTTGCTTCTTGGGAGCGTGTACAAAGGCTCTCAGCATTCCTGAGTATTTTGGCATTTGCAATCTTGCTCGTAATTTCCTGTACAACCTACCACCTCTCCTCTTCCCTTCACCATTGTTTCTTCCCTTTAATAAACATTATCCCAACTTTCAGTTGATGTAGAACGCCTATACTGTACCAGCTGCACTGGTTACCGGTGTGTTTCCGAGCCCAATTTAAAGTGCTGGCTTTGACCTTTAAAGCCTTAAACAGTTTGAGACCCAGGGCTGATCTACATTGTGCCTGCCACCGTGCTGGATCGGGGCCATGTCGGGTTATACGCACTCGCAGTATTACGTGATTATTCACACTCACCCATTTTCCCCGCTCCACTCTCTCCTCGGTTCACACCCCGGCGCCTCGCAGTTACTCAGCTCCAAAGCAGGGCAGCCCTGATTGGAGGCGCAGCAACTCCTCCCGCCTCCGCCAATGAATCGCCTACCTCCCCTCCCGTGTCCCGTGTCTTTCCTCAGCTGGTCACTGGAAACCTCACCGCACCTGCGTCACCTCGCCCCATTGATTCCCTGGTAGCTCCTTCTGGATACACTGATTATTGTTTTGGATCCGATTCCCTGCAGGAGCCATGGTTCCAGAACTGGCAATGATTTTCAGTCTGCTGTTTCTCTCCGCCAATGCCCTGATCCGCACTCTCCAGGCACTGATCGCTCTGGAGCGGCTATCGTCCCAGCAGTTGAGGTCTCAGCTCTGGGTACTGCGATGGTACCGCCATCACCGCCAGAACTTGTGTTCGAGGATGCTTCGAAACATGTTGACCATGGCGCACAACGTGGCTCTTCTCCCCATGCCGAGGGTTTTCCGTAGGTATTGGGTGCGCCCGAGCAGCCAGGACTGGTGAGAGAGGCTTGTTCTGCAGGTCTGGAATGACGAATGCTGGATCGAGCACTTCAGGATGCCTCGTCGCACCTTCTTTCAGGTCGTGGGCGAGGTGGCCCCATTATTGGCCAGATGCTCGACACAGATGCACAGAGTGATCCCAGTGGAGAAGAGGGCGGCCATCGCCATTTGGAAGCTTGCCAATAATTCCCTCTACAAGAGTGCAGCAGAGCAGTTCGGGGTGGGGAAATCCACGGTCGCAGGAATCTTTGTGGAGGTGTGCCTTGCTTTGGAGCACGCTCTACTGTGGAGAACGGTGACCCTGGGCAACGTGGATGCGGTGAGTGCAAGTCTGGGGTGGGGGGATGGGGGTGCTCGGCTTTTGGGGGGTGAGGGAACATCTTCAATTCTTCGTATCTTCGAAGAATCGAAGTTCCTTATAGTGTGCTGGGTTGGAGTTTGGCTGGGCATCTTCGGTTCTTCGTATCTTCGAAGAATCGAAGCTGCACTTACTGAAGTACAGGTATAGGCGAGGTTCACGTCCGTGGTGGTGTGGGGGGAATCTGGTCTGTGGGGTTTTTGAGAGGTACTCCCCCATCCATGGTGGTCGCCGTCCTCCTGGAGGTGTGTGTGTGTCCGCGCATGCACAGGGGCGCAGCACACAACCCTCGCGGCAGGCGCTGTGTGCTTTGTGCTTGACGGAGTTTGTCCAGGCAAGTGTGTGGGGAGATGGGGGCACAAGCAGGATGCATCCGTTGCTTGGCAATGGCCAGTCACGCTTTGGCTGCCTCCCACCAAATACGGTCTTTCCTCTCTCTCCAGGTGATGCTCAGCTTCTCTGCCCTTGGCTTTCCTGGGGCATTTGCGGCTTGTGACAGGACGCATTTGTCAATCATATCCCTGATTAGACAGGTCAGCAAGTTCATCAATCAGAAGCACTACTACTCAGTGCTTCTGCAAGGCACCACAGACCACATGGGATGATTCATCAGTGTGGAGATCGGGTGGAGTGGGTGAAACCATGATGCCTATGTCTTCAGGAACTCCATGCTGTGTGAGGCAATGGATGCTGGCACGTTTGCCCCCAGGAACCCGACATGGAGAGCAGGGCGGTGTGCTTATCCCGCCACTGATCCTGGCCGACAGAGCTTACCCCATGTGACATTGGCTGATGAAGCCTTTTGTGGCGCACCTTTCACCAGAGGAGGCTCACTTCAACCAGCGCCTCAGCAGAGCTAGAAACGTGGTGGAGCATGCCTTTGGCAGGCTGAATAGCAGGTGGAGGTGTCTTGCGGGACGACTGGAGGTGGTGGAGGAAAACGTCCCATCAGTGATTTCTGCCTGTGTTATTCACAACAACTGCGAGACTAACGGGGCTGCTTTGACAGAGGCGTCTGGGGACAGTAACCACATTGTGTTGGACACCCTGGGGCTTCCCTACGTGAATGACGACCACCTGCATAATGAGCAGGGGAACGAGGTCCGGAGAGCGCTTTGTGCTTTCATGTGGGAGAACAGGGGAGAATTGCGGTGAGGGGACATGTCCCGGGAAGCCCGTGGGTGCCGGGTCGTGTGCTGGTGGGGGGTGGGGGAGTTGTGGTTTCGATGTCTGCCTTGTTTTTCCGTCACTCAAGATTGCTCACCCGGTTTACCTCATGTTGTTTTTTCTATGATTAAAACTGTTCTAAGAACTGTAACTGGCTCCCTGCCCGTCTCTCCTTTGTGCGTGTAAGAGACAGCCCCCCCTCCACAACCGGGATCTTCGAAGAATCAGAGCTTCGGAGCTTCGTCAACAGGTGGCGCTGCGCGGAAACAGGGGAGGAGGACTGGTCTATGCTCTTGTCAAAACTGCCCCGCTGTCATTCTCCTGCCAGGAAAATGGTGCTGAGGCGGCTGGCGTATTGGCAGGAGAGGGAGGTAGAGCTGATGCTCCAGATGCTGCTCCAGGGCTGGCGCGTGGAGCAGGTTATGCGGAGCTCCATGTGAGGGAATGAGGCGGTCTACAGGGTGGTGGCGAGGGGGCTCTTGCAGGCGGGATTCCCAGAGTGGCATACGTGGCCATGCCCCAAGAGGGCAGCCAATGCACCGCGTGCACCACCCCAGACACTGAACCGGGCACCAGCACCTACTCATGTCAGTCACGCGCCTCCAAGGGAAGGTGATTCCCCTCTTCCTGCAATCCCTCGGACGTGTCCGATGGTGGTCCTTCCTGAGGATCTGTCTCCAGTGTACCCACGCGCACGGCGCAATGTGCGATCTGCAAACTTCTGGCCATGCGCTTAGGGCGAACGGTGGCATCCCCCCGGAGAATGCTGTGGAGCTCCACGTAATATGGGCAGGTTGTAGCATTGCTCCCTGACCTGGAGTTATGGTTGGTCACCTTCCTGTACTCCTGGCACATGGATTTGGTCTTTCCTCTGCACTCAATGGCACTATGGTGGTGGCCCCGCTCAGTCATCTGCCTGGAGATCTCCTCAAAGAAGTCCAGGTTCCTGTGGCTGCTATGGAGCTGCTCCTGGATCTTCTGCTCCCCCCATATGTCCAGCAAGTCCACTATCTCTGCGCGCCTCCACGACACTCCCCTTCCCTTGCTAGTCGACGCCATCCTCTGTTTGCGTCGATGTTGGAAAGAAGGGGGGCCCGATGAAGCAGACCTTTCCAAGAACGATACATGTTGGGATTTCCAGCGGCAGCAGTGAGATCTCCCTGCGGTCGAGGGTCACCCGGCGCTCCGCGTTGTAAGAGCCTAAGAAAAGAACACAAGGAAGTAAATATCAGAGTGGGGACTGGCCACCATGGTCGTCACAGTCTAGGGGGGCATCACAGGGCAGCCGCATGTCATGGGCCAGATTTGGAGCCCCTTCCGCACAGGGTGCAGCCCCCCCCCCGTTAGCAGCTGGAGCCTCTCATGGTGGACCGTGAAAGTGAGACCGAGCCCACTGCCTAGGCGGGGTCACACAGCAGAGGAGGAGGCAGGCTTTGCAGCCTTTTCCAGGGGAGGAGAAGTGGGTGAAGCCACCTTGAGTCAAGCACTAGGGAAAATGCCATCCCCCGGCGCCGTGTGCCCAGATATGTGTCGTGTTCTCCGCAGCCCGATCAGCCATTCAGCACACAATCCCTGTAATGTGAGACCAGCCAGCTCAGCTCACTTTGTTTTCAAAACAACGGGCATGCCTTGACAGTCGCGGGTAGGGCGGGGAAACACACCCCTCATGTGGAGGAGAATAACACCCTGTAAACTCTGGGGAAGGTGATGAGGAGGAGACGTGGCCACCTCGTACAGTACACGGGGGCACTCTTGGAGAAGGGACAGCATTTGCGGCGATGAGAGTGGTGCGGAAGCCTCCCCAGGAAAACTTTATCTGCGCTGCCGTGGCGGGAGCAGCTCGAGGGGCTGCGACACACCCCCAGCGGGCGGGAGAAGCCCAGCGAGGAAGAGAGTGGTGTCCAGACAAGGGGGGGAGTGCACGGTGGGTGCTGAGCGGTGGCGCCACAGGGGGAAGCGCAGGGGGGGGCAGGAACAGACAGGGCGGAATGCAACGCGGACACGAAAGGTGGGGAGTGGTGTTTAAATGCTTACCGCATGATCCCGGCAGACTGGGAGGCTGCAGCGGCACCCCCAAGCCCCAAACTTCGATTCTTTGAAGATGTTATCCTTGTTTTTTAAAAAAAGGGAGGGAAGGGGCACAGGGTGAAAGGGGGGAAAGCCCATTGAGGAAGAGAATGAAGTCCACACAAAGGAGGGGAGGGCACAGTGGGTTCTGAGCGGTGGCTCCACGGAGGGAAGAACGGAGTGGGGGGTGGGTGGGAATACACAAAGCAGAATGCAATGTGGACATGGAAGGTGGGGAGTGGTGTTCAAGCGCTTACTGCACGATCCCAGCAGACCAGGAGGCTGAAGGGGCACACCCCAAACCCCAAACTTCGATTCTTCGAAGATTTGAAGATACCCTTGTTTTTTAAAAAAAGGAAGGGAAGGGGCACAGGGGGGCTACCTGTTTGCTCCCAGATGACAGCTGCTCAGGAAGAGACACGATCAATAGCCAGAAGACGACCTGGGGGAGTGGAGGGCTCTGACTGGCCAGCGGGGAAATACAAACACCCCCGTATATGGGCGTGCATGGGAGAGGACAATGACCATATACGGTGGTGAAGGCAGAAATACCAGGATAACAGGGTATTGAAAGCGGGAGCATGGAAGCCGGAAACTCCGGTTCCAGTTCGAGGCGGGTACTGCGTAGTGTGACAGACGGGTGGTGAAACCTCATTGGAAGCGAAAAAAGTGGTAAGTGTAGATTGGGCCCAAGTTACTTGAAGGACCCTTCACCTATATCAGCCTGCCCACACTTTAAGCTGAGAAAGAGAGGCCCTTCTCACTTGCCCACCCATGAGGGTGATCACACGTGGGAGGGCCTTCTCTGCAGTGGGCCCACACCTTTGGAAAAAGCGGCCATCGGAAGTCCACCATGCTCTGTCATTGCGAATTTTAAGAAGGCCTTGAAAACATATTATTTTACCTTGGCCTTCTCTTGATATGACTGCTATTGTTGCTGTTACCATTCTTGCTGGTTTTATTGTTGGCTTGTATTGTTATTTTTATTGTTCTTATGTTATCACTTTTAACATTTTAACTGTTTTTATGTATTTTATTGCTGTAAGCTGCCTTGGGAAGGCTTCTGCCCTGAAAGGTGGCCAAGAAATATTTTAAATAAATAAATAAATTGTGACCATCAGTCTGAAAGGGTACAGGCCTGCTATAACCTCAACAAGAACTAGAGCTGCAGGCTCTGCCTCCATCAAATGAAAGTATTCCCAGTTTCCCTACCACTCCCTGTGGGCGTTCTTCCTGGGGAGGCTGCTTGAATAAACCAAGCAAAGGACTGAGTGTTTCTACACTGGAGGAATCCCAAGAGAACAGCAATGCTTCCCACTTAACAAGCTCCCCCTGGAGCACCCAGTGGCACATACCCTGATGTGGGGAAATAAGGAAGGTCCCACAGAAACATGAAGCGTCTCCACAACTTGGAAATATCCATGGCCAGGCAGGCATGTGTCCTGCCACTTAGCGCTCAAAGGAGGAAGAGAAATCTCTTTGTAATGTAGAGACTGCAAGACCAGGTAGCACCATCGTGTGCCATATCTATAAGTGTCTATGCCTACTATCTACTGTAGTGTTATTTTTCCGCAGTGGAGATGAGGCTCAGCACCTCAGCAACTCCAGCACTTACTTCCCAATAACTTCTGACTGAGCCACAGTGCAAATGGATGAGGACTTCCCCCCAAGTGGTTATAGTCAATCCCCTTTAAACCTCTGAACTCGCTCACTTGCTGGAATCTGAGGACTTCTTCCACTCTGAGATGTTGTCCTGCTTCACAAGTTGGACAGTTGGGTGCCTGCACTTCACAAACTGGATTGCCTGGAGCTGGGCATCTCCAGGAACCTGGGCTTAGCTCTTGTAATTGTCCTAGACTCCTCTAGCTTGGGTCTTGGGGCTCTCTTACTTTCTCTGCAGGTGCTAGGTCTTGTAGTGCTGCATCTTTAACCTGGATTTTTTGACTTCAGATTTTTTCTCAAGTGGCTTGCACTGCATTCTCTCCCCCCTGCCCCCCAGCTGTTTATTCCTCCATTGAAGAGAGGGAATGATTTGGCTGCTTTGTAACGTATTACTTTAAGACAATCTTCTGGGGAGAGATATTGTTGAGAACAACTGCAGATCAACTCAATGTGGGTCAAATGAGGAGACCATGGAGTGTAGAGCGGAAACAAATTCGCTTCCAAACTTTCTTCTCTATGAATCTTTATGCCAAACATTCACCGGGGTTTCTCTAAAGAAGCGTGTTTTTAGAGCTGATGTCTAAAGGAGAAATAATCTGTTAGGTAGGCAGCACCAAAGTTTATTTATTATGAAATTTATATGCCATCCTTAAATATATCTATATCAAAGAAAGGTAGAAAGACTAACAACAGAGTATTGAAAATATATATGCTAAGCTAAACGTTTCGGCTTCTGCCCACAGCTACTGATGAGGGCGGAAGCCAAAACGTTTAGCTTAAAAGATATTTCTAATAGTCTGTTGTTAGTCTTTCTTACACATTTCACCTTAAAACTGACTGGATCCACAGTGGAGCCTGAGTCTCCTTGTTGCTTTGCTGTTGTGTTGCTTTACATCAGCCTCTCTCTATATCTACACGCACACATCTATCTATCTATCTATCTATCTATCTATCTATCTATCTATCAATCATCTATCTATCTATCATCTATCTATCTATCAATCATCTATCTCTGGGTGACATACAAATATCAATGTTGCTTAGACCTTATAGCTTAAATGTTTTTAAAACATCTTGAATGGTTTCCTGAGGGTTCTGTCATTGTGTGGATGTCATTTCTTAATGGCAGCAGGAAGTTTCAAAGAAACATTTCCTCACATCAAGCAGGAATGAATGAGGTAAGACAATGGCCATCTACTATTTTATTTTGCCAGCACACTGGGCCATTCCGCCATCCCTCCCTCCCCCTTTTGGTCTGATTCTCTCTCTCTCTCTCTCTCTCTCTCTCTCTCTCTCTCTCTCTCTGTGAGTTGCGATGAGAGTGTTCCATGGTTCCACTTCCATGCTTTAGCAATAAACCAGAAGTGAAGGAAGAATTCCTCTCAACAGAAGGTATGGAGGTTTAGAAGAATCATGTTGTGATACCACAAATCATATTGCACAAATTGCTGCTGTCATTTTGTGATGGCTGAGGGGCTGGTATTTCTCTCTATCTCTCTTTCACGCACACCATTTCCCAGTTCGCACATCACAGCAACACATGATTTGTTGAACCATGGGGTGTTGTGAATGAAGCGGGAGCATGCTAGTTCTCACTGCTTGATCTCTCTTGCTGCACCTGGGCAGAGCTAAACAACCCAGAAAGGCATCATCCCTAGATTGTTTGTCGTGATGTCCAAACCCAGAATTGTGGGTTGTTGGGAGAGAGACAACCCAGAGTTCGAACCCAAGAACAAACTCTGGGCTGTCTCTCCTCCAACAACCCACAATTCTGGGTTTGGATGCTATGATAAACGACGCAGGGGTAGAATGTCCCTGGGTTGTTTACCTCAGTGGGAGTGAGTGGCCAGCCAGGAGCCAGCATGCTCAGTCACTTGCTCCCATTGGTTCATAATTATCCAGAGTTTAAATAAACCCTGAGTAGCTGTGATGTGTGTACTGGGTCAATGTTTCAGATTGCATGTAATTATTCCTGAAGAGCACCGGTATCTCTAATAATAAAGAGGTATTAAAAAGAGTAATCATAACAGATATTTTAAAAATACCTTCTGTGTGCCGTGGATTATTTATTTTATTCTACCACTGAGCCAGAGCCATGGGGGTCTGAGGCAGTTTTCCAGACATTGGTCAGATCCCTACTTGTTCAGCTTCAGCAAGGTGGCTGCATCATGTGCTCTCAGACCATGCCCTGGGCCCGTCCCCAAATCTCCCCCCTCTCTTAGTGCTCTACCTATTCAAACCAGAAATGGCACCCCTGCAGTTGCACCACCGACTTTGGTCCAGACTGCAGTCCAGATGGGAGGGTGGCTAACCTATGGAGATGCCAGGTCCTCCCCCTTAGGCAGCGCCATGCAACTCTTTCTTTATTCCTCTCCATCCACCTGCCCACACATGCACTCTGGTCTCTTGATGGTTGGTTTGGGCGAGCAGTCAGCCCTACACATCTGTATCTGTTGGATTTGCTTTCACAGCTCAGCCATGGGGAACGACAACCACACGGGCTCATCGGGGTTTATCCTTCTGGATCTCTCTACCCAGCCAGAGCACCGACATCTCCTTGCCTTGCTCTTCCTCTCCATGTACGTGCTGATCCTTCTGGGGAATCTGCTGATTGTCCTGCTGATCCGCTCCAATGCTCGTCTCCTCCACACCCCCATGTATTTCTTCCTCAGCCACCTTTCTTTGGCAGATGTGGGCTTTGCCTCTGTGACTGTCCCCAAGATGTTGCAGAACCATCTTCTCCAGGTCAAGACCATCACATATGGTGGGTGCTTGACGCAGATGTACTTCTACATGGCTTTTGGCAACACAGACAGCTTTCTCCTGGCTTCTATGGCATACGACCGCTACGTCGCCATCTGTCACCCACTACACTATGCCACACGAATGAGCCACAAGCACTGCCTCTTCATGGTGGCTGGTTGTTGGCTCCTGGCATCTCTCCATTCTCTACTGTACACACTGCTGATGTCCCGTCTCTCCTTCTGTTCCTCTCGGGAGATCCCCCAGTTTTTCTGTGAGATCTACCCACTGCTGGGACTCGCCTGCTCGGACACAAGCATTGTAGAGACCACAGCTCTAATTGAGGGCTTTTTGGATGTGCTGGGCCCGTTTGTCCTCATTGTGATTTCCTACGCACGGATCTTTTACACCATTCAAAATGTCTCATCCGCAAACGGGAAGCGCAAGGCCTTCTCCACGTGCGGTTCTCACCTGAGTGTGGTTGTTCTCTTCTACGGCACTCTCTGTTGGGTCTACTTGCAGCCCACCTCCAGGAACTCAGGCCAGAGTAATATGGTTGCTTCTCTCATGTACACTGTGGTGACTCCTATGCTGAACCCCTTCATTTACACCCTCAGGAATAAGGAGATGAAGGCTGCCTTGAGAAGACTTGTTGGTAGGATGAGAATCCTTCATGGATGCTAAAAGACTAAGAGTACCGCTACTGACCTAAGTTGGTTTCTGTCAGGCTCCCAGCCAACCCAAGCCCAGGGGAGACCTCTTCTGAAGGGGAAAACTGCCTCGGCAAACCCCACTCCCACAGAAGAGACACGGAAACCTGAGCAGTCTCATTGCAGGGATGCCTCACCTGAGGCCCCAAAGAACCCCCTCAATTTCATCTGGAGCCCTGCCATGCTTTCTGACTCTCCTCCCACATCCCATGGCTCACCAAAGCACCAGTAGTGAGGGATCAGGTGGAGTGCTCAGACCTGGTTCACATGTAATGACAACCCATCAATTTAAAAACTAGTCATTTGTCGTGCACAAGCGAGGATGAGCGGGTTTGCTGTGCAGCTAGGGATGTCAGAGAATTCCGCCACGGACTCCAGTGAGGCTGGATTCTTTGGGAGCAAGGGTCTACTTATGTGGAGAAAGACTCAGCTGTAGCCACTGAAGCAGACCCAGCTGCAACTGGTGAATCAGTGTGTGCGTGCGCGTGCATGTGTGTGTGTGCGCGCACATATGTGTGTGTGTATCTCATGAGTGATTTACTCCAAGTTGGCTGAGTTTGGAGGTCGTTAGGGATATGACGTCATGGCCAGCAGCCACCCCGGAGCTTATCAGGGAAAAAACGGATTTCCTGAGACTGCTTAAAGTCCGATTCTTTCCCTCAAGTCGGGTTCTCAGTGGTATAGTTGCTGTGTGCCCCAACCCCCACATTTATCTCGGGTATGCTAGCCCTGCCCAGGGGTGTGCCTTTCACCTTGACCCCGGTTAAGGGGTGTTTCCTGTGTGTTTCCCGTCCCTGCACAAACCAATTAGGGTCTACTCAGAAGTAACTCCCATTGTGCTCAATGAGGCTTGTCCCCTGAATGCCCACATCGGAATTTACAGAGATCCCCCTGAGTTGAAATGGCACAGTTTAAAGCACAAATTCCCTAAAGGCTGTAAAGCACAGTCTCGAGGCTCTGATTCTCCGTTGTTTCGTTTATTGCCTTAGGAACTAACTACTTCCCACCTGCGTTATAGAGATCCTGTGCAGCATCGGGTTAGAAAGGGGGCTGGTTTCCCCATCCCTCTCCCCCTCCCCTTTCCCAGCACAAGCATATGTGAGTCTGTTCGGAAGTAACTCCCATTGTGCTCGATGAGACTTGATCCTGAAATGCAGGTGCATCTGGAGTTTCAGGGGAAAGGAAAAAGGGGGGGGGGAGCGGGGGGAGCCTCTCTTATTGTTTGAGCAGCCCCTGCCAGTCAGATAATGTTCACTCCAACCCCCACCTGGAAGAATGTTCTGTGAAGCAATTTTTAGTGGTGCGGAGCACTCGCTCGTGGAGCCCTGCATCGACCAAAGCGCAGCAAAGCTGATTCCTTTAAAAAAAATCTGGTACTCCTCCATTCACTTCTCCTTCTGTTGTCATGGAAACACTCCCAGGGACAGCCAGTATATGCGCCTGCAGTCTTTTCCCAGACCTTTGCTGGGTTAACAGTTCTCTTTGAGCTTTATGTTCCAGCTGTGGCTTCAGGACAGTTTCATGGTCATTCCTTTTCCCCCAAGTTTTGTGAGAAGAGGGCTTGGAGATCTCTGACAGAATCCTTAGTTCCTTCACCAGACTGCAATATCCGGGATTCTTGGGGGGGGGAAGCCATGAGTGGTGTAAACGCATGAAAGTTTGTAGCGTAGACATTACCCTAAGAATTATAATATATTTGTAATTATGGAATATTCCATGCAATGTTTGTGCGATTACATTCTACTGTTGTTTTTTATATAATGACATGGCATATTTACTGGTTTGATACCGCTATGGAAAGTGGTATATATAAATAAATAACATATTTTAACTGCAGAAATGGGGCAAAATATAGACTTCTTGTTGTTCAACACTTGTGGAAGCAGCAAGGGGAACAAAACTGGAGGAGATGGGTTGTGGGAGGGGCATAGGTGCTAGTATATGATGAACAATGGTTTTTGAGGCCCAATATGGTCCCGCGCACAGTGAGCTGAATTTGGATCTGGAAGGCCTGAGTTCAAATAGCACCTCGGCCATTGGCCAGCTGCGTAATCTCTGACAAATGGCTACCTCAAAGGAAACATGTTAAACTTTTAAAATCAATTTGCCAGTCTGGTGAAATGTATGTCTGATCTCCAAGATCCATTCCATTCCCCCTTCCCCTGGTTTTCTGTCCTCACACTCCAACAGTCAGCCAGCATTCCATGGCCACTGAGCATGCTCACTTCTCATTGGGCGTCTTTGCCCCTCCATTTTTTTCTAAATGTTTCCCCACACACACACTTCTACAAACTTTGGGGCTCCCCCAAGCCTGCTGATACCTTCCTTTTATGCATGGATGGTGCTGTTATGGCTACATAAGGGAATGCACTTGGAGAATGAGTTTGCTGTTAGTATATAGGATTCCCAACATCTTTTCTGTTCACTTTTATACCTGTCAATGTCTGCCCTGAGTCCTGCCTATGGACGTTCATGCCACAATAAAGTTCAAAGGGGCCACAGGACTCTTGGCTGTTGTCTTTTTGCTACAACAGACTACGCCTGTTCTTTCATGCTTAATTTGCATTATTTGTTCAGATGGCAGAATTCAACCTTCCCCCCCTCCCTTTTTTTAACACAGAAGCTGGATTACTTTAGAGCATTCTTTTGGTTTTTTTAAAAAATGTACACATAGCCTTGTCCTTATGCATCCTACAGCTAGCACACCTCTCTATAACCACAAGAATAACCACACCAGTACAGCGTGATGAAGACAAGCAGAGGAAATAAATAAATAAGGAAGATAGGCAGGAGGAAAAAAGAAGGGAAATTAGTGACTACACTTTGGATTTAATTTCAAATTATTCCCCCCACCCCATATTTGTGGTATCAGTTTTTCCATAGGCTTCCCATATGCTTGCAAAGGCTTCAGGTTTACCAAGAATGGTTGAATCTATGAGTTTTGCTTCCTCTTACATTCAATTAAAAAAATAATAATAATTTCAAGTTCTTTCCATCTCATGTATGAAGAAATGTGTGAATTTTAGTAAGTTTTTATCAAAAAACGAATGGAATGAAATTCTCACTCATTCCCAGTGCCTGTACATTTTTTTCTCTTTAACAGTCATCTCTAACACTTTTGCAATCTATCTCTCAGTTAGGGAGGTATATTTAGATTTCCAGGTAAGTTATCAACCACTTTGCACTTAGCAGCAGCCTTAGCACAGACCTATGGTAGTACCTGCGAATAGGCCAAAGAACTGGTATAAAGCCTGGGCAGTGTTAATTCTTCAAGAACAAATATTTTGATTATCTACAAGACATAACAGAAAACCTTTCTTTTTCCTTCCCAACAAGTTTAGGGACTGCAGTTTCTTTAATCCCCACCTCTCAACCTCATCACACTCACAAACCCTTCCCTGATCAGCTGGGGCTGTTCATCCATGTCAGTGGCCTGCTTTACGCACTGGAGCCCTCGGATTTAGCTGCCAAGAGAATGAAACCCATTTCCCCAACAATTTGGTTCTCTCTGCATCCATTGAGGGTTTCTTGCATGATTGTATATAGGTTTGCTTATTTTGATTCATGAACACTCTACCAAGTGGATTTCCCAGATTAACAAGTGTACATTTTAAATTCTTGTTTGGGTTTAATAAAATGCCCTGTTATTGAAGAAGCGTGCGTGTGTGTGTCGTTGGGTTCCTCTTGCCAGACATCCTATTGCCAAAGTTAAAACGTTTCGTAAAGAATGCCTATCTTGAGAATGTATGCAAGTTTGTAGATGTGTATAGGGGATAATAAGTTGCACTGGGATTATGCTGGTGCTGAGTGAAAGTTCCCCCATCTCATGGCTCTGTTTGCAGGCTGCAACAGTGGGAGGCATTTCAGCTATATTCAGGGTCGGGATGCATTTCAAGGAATGGGAGTTCAAAACTCACTAGTGCTTTTCTGCACTCCTCCCGGGTTGGCAGCCACCATATTTATTTCCCCAGAATGTCTGGAACAACGCTAAGTCACACTGTAGCATCCTTCTGAGGAACATTCTGGGAGTTGGGGGGATGGTGCCCTACCAATGGAAGCCACCATTCCCACCCCAAAATGCCCCTTGCGAGGACACTACATCATTGTACAGAGCATTTTAGATGGAGTGCATTCTGTGAGGAGTGCAGACGAGTGCTATGAATTTTGTTCCCATCCCTGACATTCATGCACCCCATCTCCTGAATGCAAAAAGGGGAGGCAGTGGTGCCCCCCACTTTCACTTTGAATCCTCCCCCCAATTTCACCCAAAAGTTCTCATTTGAGAACTTTCAGCCCAACACTAGAAGAGAGCAAATACGCAACTGTAGTGTTAGGGTTTGTTTTTTTAAATGTACCTGTACCTTAATTTGCAACGGGAAGCTGACAGATAGACAGCTGGCTGCTAGGGCTTTTCTACATGAAGTGTTTAACCCGCACCTTTATGGAGGCTTCTGCTTCTGGATTCCTTGTGGAATTAAGATTGGCTCTTTTATGCATTTTTCTCCCTGGGGGGTTTCTTTATCTGCCTCTCTATATGTTCCATTATACAACCACCAGGTGGTGCTGAGGCATAGCAGAATTGTGCAATTACATGACATTACTATGGCATCACAGAGGCCATTCAGAAAAATACCACACTTTTCCCTTTAAGAAAAAAATGCGATAATGGTCACAAAGCACGGGAGGAGCCCTGGGGGATGACAACATTATGTAAAGGACCCACAAACTTCCATGAGCGAGCAATCATGAGCACACAATAAAAGAAGGGCTCTTAGTTTCATTCCATCTCATTCCATCACATCACTTACATTCCACCTCATCCTATAAATTTGTAAATGCAAACATGTTCACAAGAACCCCGTGAAAGGGGCTCCTGTAACTCTTGCATCATTCTTAAAGGTTTACACTCTAGTGCTTTACATCCCTATTGGACAGATTGTTTTGGCTTAACACAGTCTTGGCGTCAAGTGGATATGGATGGAACATCTATCAAGACACGTGCTGGTGAAACCATGTGGCGGTGGGACAATGCTTCAGTTAACAAGCTCCCTCTGGAACAGTCTCCACCACCAACTATACTCCTGGGGACTATTCCCTGGCCCAATGAAACAACACAGATCCTTACAGACAGGTCTGTGTCATTGCTGCAGCCCACTGAACTTTCAGTGGTTAAAAAGGCCTCTTCACTCTTTGGAGATGACATAACCATCTTGTGAAAACTATTCTCCTCTCAGAGGGGCAGTGAACCTCTGATATGGAGGAAGTGTCCTGTTAATGGCTATCTTACACTTTACAAAGCTTTTGTCTATCCAAGCAGTACAGATCTCACGGAACCTAAAGGCAGGAAACAAGAAAACCAGTTTCCAAGATAGCTCAAATCCTTTCTTCCCAGACTGGAGTAAAAATATCTCCCATCACCTCAAGAGTCCAATTTATCAAGAGGAGGGTGTGCCAGACTGTGGAAAGAGCAGTTCCTGACCAGGTGAGTCCCAAGCACTGTTTGAATCCCAGCTACTACTGGAGGTTTGGGGTGCGCTGACATCAGTATACTGATGACACTCATCTCTACTTCTCTTTTTCATTGGATTCAAGTTTGAGGTTTTATTTTTTAATTTGTTTAAATATTTCTATAATACCTTCCTCAAAGAAGGACTTCCAGGGCAGTTAAAAATACAAAACCCACTTAGCAAATACAGCACATAAAATATCAGCACACGCAGTAGATAAAAAGATCCAAAGAATAATCTTTAAAATGCCAGAGCAAATTAAAGAAGTTTTAGCGTGGCACTGAAAAGATAACAGAGGATTGTTGCCAGACAAGACTCCTTGTGGTGGGCATTCTACAATTGGGGTGCCGCAGCTGAAAGAGACTACCCATTTTCTCACTGACGTCAATCTCACCTCCGGTAAAAGAGACACTTGGAGGAGGGCTTCAGCAGATGACTTTAAAGTGCAGGCAGATTGATATGGGAGCAGGCATCCTTGGGATATTGCTGGTGGATGGCCCACCTGATTAGGACTTGGGTGTATGCCCTGTTCTAAATGGGGTTATAGTTCTCCTTAAGGATCACGCAAAGGAAGAGTGACTGAATGGGTGAGGTGAAAGCCATTACCTGAGCATGCCCTTGTGTGGTCAACTATTCTGGATTAGCACTTGGCATCTGTGGTTGACTGGATGAGATGGTAAGAAACTGAAACATAGGCCTGCGTCTCACAAACAGCAGGGTGAGGTGGTACCTCCACTGTACCACTTCAGAGCTCGGACTGCAGACAGATGGAATGCTCCTCCATGTGAAAAATGTTTCCTACATATAGAAAACTAGCAAATCAAGAAGGCTTGGCTTGAAGAACCCTTCTTTCTAACATCTAGTTTCTACATGCAGGGATTTGTTTTTATTTTTGCTTGGAGGAACATTTACAATGGAATACCGCATGGAAGCCTTCCCCATCCTGGTGCCACCCAGATGTGTTGGGCTACAATTCTCATCATCCCCAGATGGCAGGGGATGATGAACATTGTAGTCCAACACATCTAGAGGGAACCAGGCTGCGGAAGGCTGCCATGTGCTATTAAATGGTTTTTACTCACAGGAAAGTGTGTGCAGGATAACGGGCTCAGTCACCTGTAAACAAAAAATATTTGCCACCTCATCTGCTGTTTGTGAAACCTATGCCTGAGCTTCCATTTGTTAATCACATGGCCATCATCTGCATGAAGCAGAGAATTAGCCCCTTTAAAGATGAATAAACGTCCCCCATCCTATTTTTTTAAATTCTGTGTGCACTTCCAGGACATAAGGAGTCACTTCCCTGAGGTGCAATCCCTCATTACACTGATATACATAAGAATGTCAGAAACATGGGTGCATGGGTGGGTCTCCCCCCCGCACAGTGGCAGGGGTGGGGAGCATGATGATCAAGTGCACAAAAGAAAAGACCCACACCCTGTGGCTTCAGTATTCCCATGCCTGTTCAGTATGCACACGGGTGCCTCCTTGAGTTCCATAATGGAAGAAAGGCAGAGTAAAAATGCTCTAAATTAAACCATGCCTCAAAGAAGTGGCTCATGCATGTTGCTGCAGGTATACGTGAAAGGGGCTATAGTTTGTCCCAGTTCCAAGTGGTTTGTGTGTGTTTCTCTCTCTCTCTGCTTGACTGCCACCTTTTCTTAATAGGAATCTGTAATCGTAAAAATGGGGCCAGTTGCAAAGAACCCAAACCAATTGGACTGAGCCTTCCATGAGAAATAGACTAATAATGGTAATCTGTCTCTCTTTTTATTTCATCCAGTGGACAAGTGGGATGCAGTAGCATCAGTTAGATTTCATTTCATCTCTCTGTCTCTCGTTTCCTTTTAAATGGCCAGCAAGAACCAAACGGGCACCTCTGAAATTGTTCTTTTGGGTATCTCCACCCAACCTGAGTACCAGACTCTCCTCTTCCTGCTTTTCCTCTCCATCTACCTGTTGGCCCTGCTGGGCAACCTTCTGATTCTCCTGCTTATCCGCTTTGATGACCACCTCCATCACACCCCTATGTACTTCTTCCTCAGCCACCTCTCCGTGGCTGACACCATTATGGTTTCCACCATTGTTCCCAAGATACTAACGAATTTGATATCTCAGACCAAGACCATTTCCTACAGTGGGTGTTTGACCCAGATGTATTTCTTCTTGACCTTTGGCAACACCGATAACTTCCTCTTGGCCTGCATGGCTTATGACCGCTACGTGGCCATCTGCCGCCCACTGCACTACACCATGGCGATGAGCCATAAGTGCTGCCTCTTACTGGCATCTGGATCCTGGATCATTTCCGCTCTCCACTCCTTGCTCTACACACTTCTGATATCACGCCTTTCTTTCTGCACCCCTTGGGAGATCCCCTACCTCTTCTGTGACATCTACCCTCTCATGGAACTCTCCTGCTCTGACACGAAGGTCATAAAGACCCTGGCGCAGACGGAGGGTGTGGTGGATATTCTAGGGCCCTTTGTTCTCATCATCATCTCCTATACCCGGATATTCTGTGCAATCATGAAAGTCCCAACGACTGCTGGGAAGCGCAAGGCCTTCTCCACCTGTGGTTCTCATCTGGCTGTAGTGGTCTTGTTCTATGGCACCATCAGCTGCCTCTATTTCCAGCCTACCTCTGCTTACTCAGCGCAAAAAGGCACCTTTATCTCTCTCTTGTATGCAGTGGTGACCCCAATGCTAAACCCCTTCATCTACAGCCTGAGGAACCAAGACATGAAGGCAGCTATGGGGAGACTCCTTGGCAGGATCAGAGATTTTCTGGGGAAGTAAGAACCGAGGCCCCATCTACATGAGCCTTTCACTCCAGGGCGGCTGCGAGTCAAGGTCCCTTGGGATAGATGATGCAGTTGCCACTTTGCTGCCATCCATGGTTTTCTCCCGGAAAGTGCGGATTTCCGAGGTGGTGTTTTGCTGCGATTGGTTGGGTTTACTGTGCGTTTCCCCGCAGTTGTGGTCTGTCTGTCCCTTCCCTGAACCGACTTTGCATTTTGCAGTGGGTGTCTTGTAGGGATGCGTAGTGCTTGCATCCCTCTGTGATGCCCCTTTATCCCCCCCGTCCCTTCACAGCTATGCAGGTACAGAGGCACAAAGAGGCATTTTCAGTGGTTAAATCACACTTTCGCACATTTTTGCAGCTTTGTATCTTCGCAGTGGTTGCTTTTGGACTCAGTGCCCATGGCTGGGGGGGGGGTCTTGGGGGAGGACCATCTTCACTCTGGCCACCATTTCGGAGCGATGGGTAGGCACGCACTGCTCACGCTTGTGATCGCAAACAATCGTGAGAGTCTCAGGCTGGGAAACTGACAAACAGATGGCGTGGAAATGAAGGAGCACAGAACAACCAATTTTTAACTAACAAGGGAGGGAAAGACACAACAGAACCTCTATAATACGAAACGGCCAATGAAGTGTTGCACCCCCACGCTCACGGGACTGCACAGCTATGCATTTAAGTATAATGGCAAAAACAGAGGGCACTGCGAGTCTGTTAGGGAAGCCCGCAGTAAATCGCGAGTGTATCGCAGGGGATGATAGTTGGAAGCTGCATTGCTGCGCAGTTGCGGCGGGGTGGGGGGTGAAAGCGGTGCCATAGATGGGGCCCTAGAAAAGAGAGTGGTATTTCCATGGACAATATTACTGCTACTGTTACAAAGTATGTATATGGTCGTAATGTATGTGTAAGATTGACAAGTATTTATTGTAGTTTATAGGAGTGACTAGCTTTATGAGCTACTTTAAGTGCAGGACGTGTTCTTGGAACTGGGGAAGGGACTCGGAGTTTGCCGCAGGTGCAAACTCAGTTCTTGGAAAAAGAGAGAAGCTCTTTTACTTAGGAGGAAATGGACTTTCACCAGGGTGCTCCTGAAGTTGCTCAGAGCCTGTCTATGTCAGGGGAAAGTGCTCCTACAGTTAGCTATAACTAGGTCTGAAGCTCCTGCCTGACTCAAGCTGCACAGATGCTTGCCTACGATAAAGGACCTGAGCGAAGGTTAGGTACAATGCTATAAATAGTGACATTTTAACAAGTTTGAGCAGAGAGATCCCAGGATGACTAGAAGCCTCCTAAACATGATTACCTAACCCTGTCTGCTTTAGGTAAATATGGAATCTTCATAGCTATTTTCTTGGAAGGAATGTTAACTTTAATTTTACTAAGAAATATTGCTAGCCATTATTTCTGTTATGCTTTTTATCATCCTAAATGGTATCATATATGATACTATGTCTTGCTTGTTTCACCATTGCAAATTGTCATTATTTTCCAAGATTGTTCGAGCAATAAATATATGTTTTGTGGTACAACTTTGTGTTCACTGCCTCAAGGAACATGAAACCAATAATTCTTGAAGCCCAAAGTGATCAGGAATGAATCTGATCTGCATGAATCTGTTTTGGATGGGGTACCAGCCACATAAGCTGCAGTTTCTCTCCTGGCCAGGTGAGCTACAAGCACATTGCCAGCGTCACTACCATTATTATTATTATTATTATTATTATTATTATTATTATTACTGCCTTACCAGAAAAAAAAATACCCATCAGCCATAACCTTACAAATGATCAGGATGCATCCACCCTCAAATGCTTCGGAATAGCCAAGTTTGAAACATTCCCAAAACAGTGAACAAAAAGGGGGTCCTGTTAATGGTGTTCCATACTGGGGGCCTTGTGACCCCACAAGCTTGTCTCACATGCCCACCCACAGAATGTCAGATGGCAATGGGTGGAAGGCATGGAGCAGCCTCGCCCAAGCTGGTGTTCTCCAGATGTTCTGGACTACAACTGCTACCATGCTCGACCACTGTCCATGCTTGTAAAGGAGATGGCCTAATCAAGAGAAAGGCTGTGGTAGGTAAGGGTTAATAGTATAAGGTATTTCTTTTAGGTTGCATTTTATTGTTTTATTATAGAAGGAGGGTAGGTTCTCAGGAAGAAGATTAGCAATCCCAGCCACCTGGACTAAAGGGAGGCTGGAATGCCTCACGGCTGGAGGCCCAGGCCGGAGTTCTTATCTCGATTCAAGGCTGTGAACCATCTAGGCCTGCCAAAGGGCCAGCATAGCTGGGGAGGTGTGAAAAAGCCATCTCATCCTCCTTGGGAGGAGGGGGGGGGAAGGAGCTACAAGCTGGGCAGGAAACGGATAAAAACAGACAAGTGACCATCTGTCCTTTGGGTTTTTCACCTGGTCTGAGTGGAAGGTGTTTGTATGCTGGCAACGACAAAGGATCCTACTTCGGTGTGAGCCGATAGGTCAGGTAGAGTTTTATTATTTTAGTCTACGTCGGTTCTTGGGTGTTTCCATTTGCATCTTGTTTTATTTCTGTTCCCATTCTCTCACCCCTTAACTGTAAATAAACTTTTACCCCAAATTATTGCTGCTATTTCTTTCTTGGGTCAGTGCTAAATTCAATGGCTACTGATTCCCTCTGGAGGGTTGCAGGGAGGGAGGGGGATCCTCTGGCGTCGGGGAGCACCAAGCTGAAGAGTGAAAAAGGGGCTGGCAGAGCCCCAGCATCCTGCCTTCCTTTACAATGCTAACTAGGTTTGATGGGTATTGTAGTCCAAAATATCTGGAGGGCAAAAGGTTGGGGAGGGCTGGAACAGAGCAAGTCCTCTGATGTTGGTCAAAGTGTGAGACCCCTGTAATTTTCGCATCGTCCTTGAAGATTTACACTCCCTGCTTTGCTTCACTAAGGGCATCTCTACACCAGCCTAACATCCTGCATATAAAACGGGGCTTTCTGCTTCCATTTTAAATGCAGGATCACAACGACTCCCTTTTCCATGTGCTTCCTTTCCCCTCAACCTGTATCTGAATCTTCCATTATCTTTCATTGATCTCGCTCCTCTTCTTGCCACTTTAACCCTTTTCACAGAAGAAACTGAAGCGGAACACAACGGGGTAATTTGGTAGCTCATTATCTGCAACCTATTTAAAAATGGAACAAAGGGCACTTAGTGCAGGAGATGCCTGGGATGATCACTGCATAATGTAAAGAGCCTGCAAACTTCCGTGAAGGCTCAATCTCAATCACAGGATAAAAGCTCGGCATGAAGGATCCCTAAGGGCTTACAATGCCATCTGTCCTCTCTGGTCTTGGCTGATTTTGGCCTAACCTGTTGTGAGCATCAAGGTGCTTTGGACGGAACATCTATCAAGACTTGTGCTGGTGAAACCATGTGGCAGTGGCACAAGGCTTCAGTTAACAAGCTCCCCCAGGAGCAGTCTCCATCAACAACTACACTCCCAGGGACTATTCCCTGGCCCAATGAAAGATTCACAATTTCTTTACAACACAGTCAGATCTTTACAGAGAAGTCTGTGTCACTGCTGCAGCCCACCTAACATTCAGTGGTTAAAAGGGCCTCTGTACTCTTTGGAGATGACACAACCTTCCTGAAATGAAATCTATTCTCTGATCGCCATTCAGAATTACAAATGGGAGTGAACTTTTGATATGGAGGAAGCCTCCTGTTGGCTTTAAAATAACAGCTACCTTACCCTTTGTAATGCTTTCGTCTATACAGATAATAGAACTCATGGAACCTAAAGGAAGGAAACAAGAATCCCAGTTTCCAAGCTAGCTCAAATACTTTCTTCTTAGACTGGAGTAAAAAATATCTCCCATCACCCACAGATTCCAATTTGTCAAAAGGAGGGTGCACCAGCTTTGTGGAAGTAGCAGCTCCTGACCAGGTGAGTCCCAACCACTGTACTTAAGGGTCATAAAACTGGAATGGATCACATCTACTATTCCCATACATTCAGCTGCTGACCCAGATGTATTCATATTCCAAGTTGTTGGCTTGATTAACAGATCAATTGACATAATGAATGGTGGATGTGATTGCAGAGACCCAGGACCCACCTTTAATCCTAACCTGCAACATGGGACCTGATTTAAATTATCCTTTGCACAATGCCCATCCTTCTTTTCTCTCTAGTCAAGGCTGATGCAGGTTCAAAAGAGGGCACATGGGCTCCACCAGTGGGGAAGAGGGTATTTCAACAGGTGAGGATTACCATGCAGGGGCGAGAAAGGGAGCACCTCCTGAAATCATTTCTGCCACATAACGGAGGCACAGAAGTAGTTTTTGTCCATTGTTTCTTGCAATATTCTCTCTCCCTCTCTCTGTAAGGGCTAAACTACAGGCAACATTAAATGCATAGCATGTAGGTGATCATTTTTTTCTTTTTTTTAACTTCTGTGTAAGCATGTGTGGCCCTGATCTGGATTGGAACCACCACATGCAGATGGTGGTGGAGGGATAACCTTCCCACTCAGCTACTTTTTGTCTTTAAATTACCCCTCCCTCCCCTCACCCCTCACATGGGGGCTTAAGAAAGAAAGAAAAATGCCACTGACGATCGTGCAATGTGTACTTTAGCCCTAAGCTAAAAGTCAAAAACAAAATGGTGGGGGTGCTACTGGTGTTGCCCTCGTAATGCAAGGGCGTGCCCCATTTGAGGACTAATTAAAGACCAGTTGCACTGTAAATAAGGGTGTTGGACTTGGACTGGAGAGATCTTGGTGCAAATCCCTTGAACAGCCAATGCCCTGTTCAGACATGCTTGAGAAGAGGGTGGTTAGGGTAACTAAGGGGGCGGGGGGGGGATAGGAAAATCACAACGTGTGGGCCCACCAGACAATCCTGGAACCACGCTATACCACGACTCTGCTAACCACCCCCCTCCGTAGTGACCTGGCAATCATCCAAGTCTGGTTAGCATGCATCCCGTCATCTTCCACAGCGTGAACAGGCTCCTGGTGGCCACTCCAGTGTCAAAATGGCCATGTGACCATAGTGAAAGTCTGTGGCAGCTAGAGCGTCACCAGCAATGGCAGACACTCTAGCCTGCGGGCTCTATGGTTGCAGCCTGGAAGTCTTCCGGAACCCATTCTAACCACCATGGAGCCTGCCAGACAACACGGTAAGCCACCCTGGGGTCTCTTAACCCTGTTGCAGGAGGATGGTTAACCAGGGTGGCTTACTAACCACGAGGAACATGGTTTTCTCCCCCCACAAAAAACGCCTAACCATCACAGCTTAGCGTAACGTCTGAACAGGGCCACTGAGTTCCCTAGGTGGTCTTGGGAAGGTTGAAGTCTCTCAGTCTAACCACTGCATCTGCACAAGTGCTACCTGGTGGAGCTTTCATAAACGTAGAGAGGCTTTTGCAACTCCCCTCCCATTATACAGTGCAGGAACTGTCTGTAGCCACTATGACTTATTTGCTAGGCATTTTGTACACAAAGTCCGCACACATTGGAGGTCGCACTGGAAGAGCGGTTTCTGTATCAGAAGTAAAGAGCCCAGAGCCTCTTCTAGTCACAATTGCATGAATGCATTTCAGTTGCTTACACCAGAGGAAGCTAACAAGACGGTGGAGGACTTTGGCTGACAATATATGTGTTTGAAATGGTTTTCGGGCTGGATCTGAAATGAACATTGCCCTGGTTTATGACTTGAGCCTGGACAAAGACAGGGGCATACTGCTCCACCCCATTACTTCTCCTGTGAAAGGATTTTTCTTGGGCTTTGCAACATTCACTTAACACAGAAGATAGCACGTGTGTGTGTGTGTGTTTGGGGGTAACACTTTAATGTGTAACAAGGCAAGTAGAGGAGCAAGATCTACTGTATTAGTAACTTGCTAGATGTCATATATAAATTGATAAGATATGTCTTGATAACCTTCCAAATGTATCCTTACAAGGGAACTAGGTGATGGGTAAGGGATCCTAGAAAATAACATGTTGTGGTTAGGGTTTCCGCTTTGTCTAGATGCCTAGAAAAAGAAGGAGAAATAAATGGAGTCATTGCCCGCAAAAAATAAGAACTAAGGCTCATTTTGGAGTAAACAACATTCATCAGAAATAGGAGGGAACATTTAACAAATGTAGCCTAACTAAAATGTGCCACGGACCAATAGATGTAAAGATTTTAGAATATGTAATAACAAAGAGGTCACCAAGTTTAGAAGAGAATTTAAGTCCATGCATAATGAGACTTGGCGTGTCCTGCTCCTGACTGCAGGGCCTCAATAGAGGTCCTGTATTGTGGGAAGTTTCCCTTTGCCAATGAGAGAGATCTCCTTTTGCTGGTAAAGTACAGGTATGAGTGGTAGGCATACAGCTGCAGGATTTGTGAGTATGTCTTTGCTTTGCTTGTCTGAGTGAAGAGTTTGTGTGTTTCTTAAACTTTCTTCATCTTCCTTAATAAATGCATTTAGCCCAAGTCATTGTTTTAGTCCTTTGTTGTTCAGTCGTTCAGTCGTGTCCGACTCTTCGTGACCCCATGGACCATAGCACGCCAGGCCTTCCTGTCCTGCACTCTCTCCCGGAGTGTGCTCAAGTTCATATTCATTGCATCCGTGATGCTATCTAGCCATCTCATCCTCTGCCGTCCCCTTCTCCTTTTGCCTTCAGTCTTTCCCAGCATCAGGGTCTTTTCCAGGGAGTTTTCTCTTCGCATTAGGTGGCCAAAATACTGGAGCTTCAGCTTCATTATCTGTCCTTCCAATGAGCACTCAGGGTTGATTTCCTTTAGGATGGACTGATTTGACCTCCTTGCAGTCCAGGGGACTCGTAAGAGTCTTCTCCAGCACCACAGTTCGAAAGCATCAATTCTTCGGCGCTCAGCCTTCCTTATAGTCCAGCTCTCACAGCCATACGTTACTACTGGGAAAACCATAGCTTTGATTAGACGGACCTTTGTCGGCAAGGTGATGTCTCTGCTTCTTACTATGCTGTCTAGGTTGGCCATAGCTTTCCTCCCAAGGAGCAAGCGTCTTTTAATTTCATGGCTACAGTCACCGTCTGCGGTGATCTTGGAGCCCAAGAAAGTAAAATCTGTCACTGCTTCCATTTCTTCCCCTTCTATATGCCAGGAAGTGATGGGGCCAGATGCCATGATCTTAGTTTTTTTAATGTTGAGTTTCAAACCAGCTTTTGCACTCTCCTCTTTCACCCTCAACAAGAGGCTCTTTAGATCCTCTTCGCTTTCTGCCATTAGGGTGGTATCGTCTGCATATCGGAGGTTGTTGATAATTCTCCCAGCAATCTTAATTCCGACCTCTGATTCAGAAATATTTAAATATTTAAATAGTCCTTATTTAAGTGAATTTGAGTGAATGCGAACATTCTATCTCAAATTCTTGAAAGAACCTCACCTACAACATCAGGGCCAAGCTGAGGCTGTTTAAAGTTAGTGTGCCTAGGTATCCAATGCCAGGGGCCCTGAAATTTTAGCCTCCAGTTTTTCCCTTACACCTGGATTGCTCAACAGTTTTAGATATAATTGTCCAAAGTTTCCTTCTGCTTCTCTTGTGTGAGTTGGGAGTTTGAGGCACTGAACTGCAGTAGGTGGTGTTGGAAGACTATTGTTCCTATCTGTGGGATTTAACCTGTTGAGTTCCACAAGTTTCAGTTTCGCCTTCCCATACTGTTTAAGGTGAAACTGTTAGGTGCTTCTACATGAAGCTGCTGGGTGTAGCTGCTGGGCCATAACTCAATGGTAGACCACCTGCTTCGCCTGCTGAAGGTCCAAGTTCAATCCCTGGCATCTCCAGTTAGGGCATGAGACCCTGGAGAGCTGCTGCCAGTCAGTGTAGACCAGGGGTGGGGGACTAGGGCCTTCAAGATGTTTTGGACTATAATTCCCAGCATTCCTGACCATTGGCCATGCTGGCTTGAACAGATGGGAGTTGAAGACCAATATATCCAGAGAATGCCAGGTTGAGGAAGGCTGCTATATGGTATTAAATGGAGCTTACTCACCAGTCTTCAGCAAAGGAGAACGTCACCTTGTCGTGGCGCTGGAGCTTGAACACCTCAGTGATGTCATGAGCTAAACCGTGAAGGGACACCCAAGACGGGAAGATCATGGCAGAGAGGTCAGACTAAATACGATCCCTGGGGAAGGAAACGGCAACCCACCCCAGTATTCTTGCCATGAAAACTAAATGGATCAGTACAACCAGAGATATGTCGGTATACCATTGGAAGATGGGACTCCCAGGTCGGAAGATGGTCAAAATGCTACTGGGGAGGAACAGAGGATAAGTTCAACTAGCCCCAGATATGATGACGCAGCTAGCTCAAAGCCAAAAGGACGGCTAGCAGCCGGTGGTGCTGGTGGTGAACGACAAATCCGATGTTCTAAAGATCAACACACCATAGGAACCTGGAATGTAAGATCTATGAGCCAGGGCAAATTGGATGTGGTTATTGGGGAAATGTCAAGATTAAATATAGACATTTTGGGTGTCAGTGAACTGAAATGGACTGGAATGGGCCATTTCACATCAAATGACCACCAGATCTACTACTGCGGACAAGAGGACCACAGAAGAAATGGAGTAGCCTTCATAATTAATAATAAAGTGGCTAAAGCAGTGCTTGGATAAAATCCAAAAAATGACAGAATGATCTCAATTGGAATTCAGGGTAAGCCATTTAACATCACAGTGATCCAAATATATGCCCCAACCACAGATGCTGAAGAAGCAGAAGTAGATCAGTTCTATGAGGATCTGCAGCACCTACTGGATAGTACGCCAAACAAAGATGTTATTTTCATTACAGGAGACTGGAATGCTAAGGTGGGTAGTCAAACGACACCTGGAATTATAGGCAAGCATGGTCTGGGAGAACAAAATGAAGCAGGACATAGGCTGATAGAATTTTGCCAAGACAACCCACTGTGCATAACAAACATTCTCTTCCAACAACCTAAGAGACGACTTTATACATGGACTTCACCAGACGGTCGACACTGAAATCAGATTGACTACATCCTTTGTAGCCAAAGGTGGCGGACATCTATGCAGTTGGTAAAAACAAGACCTGGAGCTGATTGTAGTTCAGATCTAGGGATGTACGAAAGTTCCGCCACGGATCTCGTGGAGGCCGAATGCCAGCGGATTCGGCCCCCCAAAATTGGTGGCGGACCAGCCCCCCGCCACCCCTGGACGGGACTTACCTGGGGCGGATCTTCCTGGCGGCGGCGGCTGCCGGTCTTCCGACCGGCTGCCGCCGCCGCCATTTCCAAGTTTAAAAACAAAAAAACACAAAAAAAGTGATAGGCTACGTAAAGATTTACGTAGCCTATCACGACTAAATTTTTAAAAACACCATGATAGGCTACGTCAATGTTTACAAAGCCTATCACGGCTGATTAAAAAACAAAAACAAAAACGCGCGTACGCAAATGGTGGTGCCCATGGGCGCCGCCATTTGCGTTCCTTATTTTGGCACGTCTTAGTCTACGTAAACATTTACGTAGACTACGGTGAAAATAAGGGGAACGCAAATAGCGTAGCGTCTACGCTATTTGCGTTCCCCTTATTTTCACCGTAGTCTATGTAAATGTTTACGTAGACTAAGACGTGCCAAAATAAGGAACGCAAATGGCAGTGCCCATGGGCGTTGCCATTTGCATACGCGTGTTGTTGTTGTTTTTTTAATCAGCCATGATAGGCTACGTAAATCTTTACATAGCCTATCACGGCTGACTGCAGGGATGCAAACAGCGGCGGCTATGGCCACCGCCATTTGCGTCCCTGCTAGCCAGCGGCCAGATGTCCGGCCGCTGGCGGAGCCGGCTGGCGGCTCCGCAGAATCCCTGCAGAGCAGAGCCGGCTGGCCAGGATTTGGGGGGGGGGGAGGGATGGAGCGCCTCCCCCCCAGCATCAGCATAATCCGCGAACAGGTAAGTGACTTTCGTACATCCCTATTCAGATCATGAACTTCTTATTGCACAATTTAGAATCAGACTAAAGAGAATAGGGAAGACCCACAGATCAGGCAGATATGAGCTCACTAATATCCCTCATGAATATGCAGTGGAGGTGAAGAATAGATTTAAGGGACTAGATTTAGTAGATAGGGTCCCGGAAGAACTATGGACAGAAGTTCACAACATTGTTCAGGAGGTGGCAACAAAAAACGTCCCAAAGAAAAAGAAAACCAAGAAGGCAAGATGGCTGTCTGCTGAGACACTGGAAGCAGCCCAAGAAAGAAGGAAAGCAAAAGGCAACAGTGATAGGGGGAGATATGCACAATTAAATGCAAAATTCCAGAGGTTAGCCAGAAGAGATAAGGAATTATTTTTAAACAAGCAATGCGTGGAAGTGGAATAAGATAACAGAATAGGAAGAACAAGAGACCTCTTCCAGAAAATTGGAAACATCGGAGGTAAATTCCAGGCAAAAATGGGTATGATCCAAAACAAAGATGGCAAGGACCTAACAGAAGCAGAAGAGATCAAGAAAAGGTGGCAAGAATATACGGAAGATCTGTATAGGAAGGATAATACCAGGGATAGATTTGACGGTGTGGTCAGTGAGCTAGAGCCAGACATCCTGAAGAGTGAGGTTGAATGGGCCTTAAGAAGTATTGCTAATAACAAGGCAGCAGGAGATGACGGTATCCCAGCTGAACTGTTTAAAATCTTGCAAGATGATGCTGTCAAGGTGATGCATGCCATATGCCAGCAAATTTGGAAAACACAAGAATGGCCAACAGATTGGAAAAAATCAACTTGTATCCCCATACCAAAAAAGGGAAGCACCAAAGAATGTTCAAACTATCGAACAGTGGCACTTATTTCACATGCCAGTAAGGTAATGCTCAAGATCTTGCAAGGTAGACTCCAGGAATTCATGGAATGAGAATTGCCAGATGTACAAGCTGGGTTTAGAAAAGGCAGAGGAACTAGAGACCAAATTGCCAATATCCGCTGGATAATGGATTAAGCCAGGGAGTTTCAGAAAAACATCTATTTCTCTTTTATTGACTATTCTAAAGCCTTTGACTGTGTGGATCATAACAAATTGTGGCAAATTCTTGGTGGTATGGGGATACCAAGTCATCTTGTCTGCCTCCTGAGGAATCTGTATTCCTATACTATTGGCTATACCTGACGAAGTAGCAACGGTAAGAACAGACCACGGATCAACGGACTGGTTTAAGATTGGGAAAGGAGTACAGCAGGGTTGTATACTCTCACCCTACCTATTCAACCTGTACGCAGAACACATCATGCAACATGCTGGGCTTGATGAATCCAAGGCTGGAGTTAAAATCGCTGGAAGAAACATTAACAATCTCAGATATGCAGATGATACCACTTTGATGGCTGAAAGCGAGGAGGAGCTGAGCAACCTCATGAAGAAGGTGAAAGAAGAAAGTGCAAAAGCTGAGTTGCAGTTAAACCTCAAAAAAACCAAGATTATGGCAACCAGCCTGATTGATAACTGGCAAATAGAGGGAGAAAACGTGGAGGCAGTGACAAACTTTGTCTTTCTAGGCGCAAAGATTACTGCAGACACTGACTGCAGCCAGGAAATCAGAAGATGTTTACTTATTGGGAGGAGAGCAATGACAAATCTTGATAAAATAGTGAAGAGCAGAGACATCACACTGACAACAAAAGTCCGCATAGTTAAAGCAATGGTATTCCCCGTAGTAACCTATGGCTGCAAGAGCTGGACCATAAGGAAGGCTGAGCGAAGGAAGATAGATGCTTTTGAACTGTGGTGCTGGAGGAAAATTCTGAGAGTGCCTTGGACTGCAAGAAGATCAAACCAGTCCATACTCCAGGAAATAAAGCCAGACTGCTCACTTGAGGGAATGATATTAAAGGCAAAACTGAAGTACTTTGGCCACATAATGAGAAGACAGGATACCCTGGAGAAGATGCTGCTGCTAGGGAAAGTGGAAGGCAAAAGGAAGAGGGGCCGACCAAGGGCAAGATGGATGGATGATATTCTGGAGGTGACGGACTCGACCTTGGAGGAGCTGGGGGTGGCGCTGGCCGACAGGAAGCTCTGGCGTGGGCTAGTCCATGAATTCACAAAGAGTAGGAAGCGACTGAACGAATCAACAACAACTCACCAGTAAGTGTGAAGAGGATTGCAGCCTCAATCTCCTGTACTCAGAATTGGTACAGCCCCAACACATGTATACCACCTGGTCTGTTGTTTGTGACAACTATACCTGAGCTTACATTTATTAATCCCAATCATATGTATTAATCACATTGCCTTTATATGTATGAAGCAGCAAGTTAGCCCTTCTAAAGATGAATAAATCTTCCCCCATCCTACTTTTTGTTTCCACAGGCACCTGCAAGTTGCTTCCCTGAGGTGCAATCCCACATGGCAGTGATATACATAAGAATGTCAGAAACATGGATGGATGGGTGAGCGGTAATTGTGTGTGGGTCTTTCCCACAGAATTTCACAGTGTTGAGAGCCCTAGTTTTCACATACTTCTTCAGTATTCACATAGACAGGGTCAGAGGGCATGCAATTCATTCATCTGGCTGAAGCTAAGCAGGTCTGGGTCTGGTCAATGCTTGGATGGGAGACCATCTGGGAAATGTCTGTGCACCTTCTTGAGTGCCATGATGAAAGAAAGGCAGAGTAGAAATGTCCTAAATAAAAAGCATCCCTCAGGGAAGCAGCTCAGACATGTTGCTGCAGGTTTTTGTGAAAGGTTAATAGGTTTATTTGCTGTTTTCGCTCTATCTGTTCAGCTGCCACATTCCCGAAAGAGGAAAAGGTCATCGAAAAATGGGCTGCGGTGGGGGCAGTTGCAAAGAAACAAAACCAACTAAACTGAGATGTTGATGACAGTCAAACAAATAATTTCATCTTTCTCTCCAGCAGAAGTGGGAAGGTTGCGGCAACAATTAGATTGCATCTTCATCTCTCATTCCCTTTTACAGCTGGAGAATGGCCAGCAAGAACCGAACAGGCACCTCTGAAATTGTCCTTTTGGGTATCTCCACCCAACCTGAGTACCAGACTCTCCTCTTCCTGCTTTTCCTCTCCATCTATCTGTTGGTTCTACTGGGGAACCTTGTGATTCTCCTGCTTATCCGCTTTGATGACCACCTCCATCACACCCCTATGTACTTCTTCCTCAGCCACCTCTCCCTGGTTGACACCATTTTTGTTTCCACCACTGTTCCGAAGATACTAACAAATTTGATGTCTCAGACCAAGACCATTTCCTACAGTGGGTGTTTGACCCAGATGTATTTCTTCTTGACCTTTGGCAACACCGATAACTTCCTCTTGGCCTGCATGGCTTATGACCGCTACGTGGCCATCTGCCGCCCACTGCACTACACCATGGCGATGAGCCATAAGTGCTGCCTCTTACTGGCATCTGGATCCTGGATCATTTCCGCTCTCCACTCCTTGCTCTATACACTTCTGATATCGCACCTTTCTTTCTGCACCCCTTGGGAGATCCCCTACCTCTTCTGTGATGCCTATCCTCTTCTGGAACTCTCCTGCTCTGACACGAAGGTCATAAAGACCCTGGTGCAGACGGAGGGTGTGGTGGATATTCTAGGACCCTTTGTTCTCATCATCATCTCCTACACCCGGATATTCTGTGCAATCATGAAAGTCCCAACGACTGCTGGGAAGCGCAAGGCCTTCTCCACCTGTGGTTCTCATCTGGCTGTAGTGGTCTTGTTCTATGGCACCATCAGCTGCCTCTATTTGCAGCCTGGCTCTGCTTACTCAGCGCAAAAAGGCACCTTTATCTCTCTCTTGTATGCAGTGGTGACCCCTATGCTAAACCCCTTCATCTACAGCCTGAGGAACCAAGACATAAAGGCAGCTGTGGGGAGACTCCTTGGCAGGATCAGAGATTTTCTGAGGAAGTAAGAACCAAGAAAAGAGAGTGATGTTTCCATGGACAATATTACTACTACTGCTACTTCTATTATTTTTATTATTGTTATT
Organism: Heloderma suspectum; assembly: GCF_057233095.1. NCBI lineage: Eukaryota > Metazoa > Chordata > Lepidosauria > Squamata > Helodermatidae > Heloderma > Heloderma suspectum. The sequence goes on from NC_139459.1 coordinate 174,995,672, forward strand.
CCTGCCTTTCTATCAGAAAATAAATATTCAAGGTGACTAATAACATGGCCATTTTTTTAAAAAGCAAAACAACTTAAAAATTAATACAGGTTAGGGACTGGATCCAGATTTGGTCATGTGTAGAGTAGACCCATTGAACTAAATGGGACAACTTCATGGCTAAGTTAAGTCCCATGGATTTCAATGAGTCTACTCTAAGCATGACTAAATCTAGATCCAACCCCAGGAAAATACAATAGCTAGAAGTCACACCAGCTATAACTTTACAAAGGATCAGGATGCATCCCCTCTCCAAACTCTTTGGAATGGGTTTGAAACATTCTCCAGAAGGTGAGTAGAAATGATGTCTGCATTCCACAATGGGGGCACAGTGACCCTACAAGCCTGTCTCACATGCCCACCCACAGAATGTCAGATGGCAATGGCGGAAGATTTCCCCAGCCTGGTGCCTTCCAGGTCTTTTGGCCTACAACTCCCATCATCACTGGCCATTGCCATGCTGACTGGGGGTGATGGGAATTGTAGTATAAAATATGTGGAGGGCAACAGGCTGGGAAAGGCTAAATATACCAAGGCCTCTGACGTTAGTGGAAGTGTGCAGGTAAGTAAGTACATATGGGAGGAGGTGATCCTTGTTATAGCCAGGTCCCAGGCCATTTTGGGTCCTAAAGATACAACCCAACCCCCTTAACTGGGCTGAGAAACAAAATGGCAACCAATGAGTTAAAACAATATAGTAATTATATGGTCTGTGTGACTGATTGTGGTTAATATTCTGGCAGCCACATTTTACACCAATACAATTGAAGTCTCCAAACATTTTCCTAAGACAGCTCATTTTCAAGGTAGGCCTGGCTTGAAATTATAAAGGCAAATTCAAAATATTGTTTCTCTTACCTCAAAATGTGCTGATTGGATTCTCTTTGGGCTGCTTCACACTGAGCTTTTATCCTGCGATTGAGATTGCTCCTTCAAAAGAAGTTTGCAGGCTCTTTACATGACACCATGACCCTCCAGGGCGTCTCCTGCACTAAATGCCCTTTGTTTCATTTTTAAATAGACTGCAGATAATGAGCTATCAAATTACCCAGTTGTGGTCCACTTGAGTTTCCTCCGTGAAAACAGTAAAAGCGGCAAGAAGAGGAGTGAGATCCATGAAATATAAGACTCAGGAAGACTCAGATATGGGGAGAAGGAGGGGGGAAGGGGTGGGGGTAAAAGAAGGACGTGAAAAAGGGCATTGTTGTGATCCTGCATTTAAAACGGAAGCAGAAAGCCCCATTTTAAATGCAGGATTTTAGGCTGGTGTAGAGATGCCTTTTGTCTTCTGGAGGAGAATTTGATTCGAAAGCAGGAGAAAGAGAGCTCTGATAAGCAGTCAGGTGCCAGTTTGGTTATTGCATTTTGGGAAAATAAAAATGGCCAGCCTTCCCTTTGCCACTCACTGCTGCCATTATGTGGGACAGCAGCTGAATATTCTGGGGATGGTGTAAAAGCCAGAACAGAATGGAATGGGCCAGAATGGCCATTATTTAAAAGAAAACCATGCCAAACACTATGGTGTGTGTTAGAGACACCTGAGAGCAATATTGTAGGACGGAAGCCCTTGAAAAAATTATATTATTATTAACCCCTTAATGCCCAGAACACACCCGGAACAGAATGGAGTGGCCCAGATGGAACAGCTGCTTCCAAATGAGCCAAATCAACCTAATTCACCTGTCACACATATGCAATAAGCCATAAAACTTCCACAGAAACCACTTTCAGGTACCCGTTCCAGGCAAGTCTGAATTCTCAAAAAACGGCCTGGAATGGCAACTTCCACATGAGCCAAATAAACCAAATTCTCCAGTCACACATAACTGCATGCAAGTGTTATAATAAGCTACAGAACTGCCATGAAACCTTGTTCCAGTACCTGTTTCAGGCAACAATCTGTATTTTGTAAAATGGCCCAGAACAGAAGCTTCCAAGTGAGACAAATCAACCAAACTCAGTAGTCATACATGAGTAAATGGGAGTGATGCAATAAGCCATAAACAAACACTACCACTCAATATTAGAATTAAAAGCCATCTTTAAAGTACATTACAATAATATAACAGAATCAAACCCACCTAAAAAATTACTGATGTGCATCTTTAACTTTTAGCCCTACCAAGTAACATCGGACATCAAATTTCTCTATTGTTAAACCAGCGTAATTTATATTCAATTATTTTTAAAAGCCTGCTGGTTTAAGACCAGAGTTAAAGCTATCTCATGTTTGTTCAAGGTTCACAAATCCAGGAAATTGGAAGCTAAGTCTGGTGCCTTAACTGATGTGCCCTATGATCAGTGATGATGTTGTACAGTGTCATGACTTACGCTTGCTTACAACTTACCCTCCATGCATCCACCTTTCTCCTAGGTCTTTCAGGCCCAAATCCACATGAGGAAGAGGGAGTGTCTGGGGCCAGCAAAGATGCCCCATGTTGTCTTGGTCCTGTATTGCCTTATGAATCATCTGAGCCTTACTCTATTGCTACAGGAATCTTCCTTTGAGTTCAGCCAGGCCTGTTTATTAGTTACATCAGTCGCTGGCAGGATGGATTGAACAATGAGAGGGAGACATCTCCTAGCAATAACACTAGATGCTTCATAAAGCAATATCAGACCAGGCCAACAAGGGGCATCTTTGCTGACCAAGGAAAAGTGTGGGTGCATGAAGTGAAATGAAATGGGATTACATAGAGTGTGAATGCATGTTCAGTGTAATGTGTGAATATAGCGTGAGATACAATCCTTGCATGTCTTTCCCCCACCACACAGAAAGTAAGAGCAAGGATTGGGACCCTTGTACTGCATTTCTGCTTTCAGAAAGGTGGTGCGAGGTCTTGATTCTTCTGCTCCCCCTATCTGTGCATTCCATCCCCACCCCTTCCAAACTATCTGAGGGTCAAACGTCATGTTACTGTACAGATGTAGCTAGGTTTTCTTTCTTTTTTACTCAAAAGTAAGCTCATGGGACCTCATATGGATCAGGACCCTAGACTGGTGGGTAGGGGGCTTTAACTCTTTTCCCTATGCCGGCAATTTCCATTGCAACGATATGCCTTTTGGCAATGTAAATGGGAGGCATGGGTAGGGATGTATGCATTTTCTTAAATCTGTTCCATCTGTGTTTTGTGGATTGTCGAGTGTCCTTTGTTTTGTTGTCCACTCATTGATGGGAATTATTTTATTTATTTATTTATTTATTGCATTTATATCCCGCCTTTTTTCCTCTCGCAAGGAACTCAAGGTGGCTTACGTTTTCCTCCTCTTCTCTGTTTTATCCTCACAACAACAACCCTGTGAGGTAGGATGGGCTGAGAGTCTGTGACTGGCCCAAAGTCACCCAGTGAGCTTCCATGGCCAAGTGGGGACTAGAACCCGGATCTCCCAGCTCCCAGTCTGTCACTCTCACCACTACACTACAGGAGAGCCAGTGTGGTGTAGTGGCGAGAGTGTTGGACTGGGAGCTGGGAGATCCAGGTTCTAGTCCCCACTCGGCCATGGAAGCTCACTGGGTGACTTTGGGCCAGTCACATACTCTCAGCCCAACCTACCTCACAGGGTTGTTGTTGTGAGGATAAAACAGAGAGGAGGAGGAAAATTACTTCTGTCTACAAGAATTTCAGTCATTTACAAATGCACATTAGTGCACTTGCAGGCATGCACAAATGTGCCAAATGCACACATGCACAAATCCCCCACAAAAGTAAAAAATAAGTCTGGTTATTGGAACATGGCTTTTGTGGAGGTTTTGTGTCTCCTTGCATCACTCCCATCCAGTTATGTGTGACAGGTGAACTTAGTTGATTTGGCTTATTTTGAAGTTGCCCTTCTGGGCCATTTTCCAGAACATGGACTATTTCCTGCATAGAGACTGGAACATGGTTTCTGTGGAATATTTCTGGCTTATTGCATCCATCCCATGTAGTTACATGTCCCTAGAAATTTTGGTTGCTTTGTCTCACTTGGAAGTTCCCATTCTGGGCCATATTATAAAGTATGAACTGTTGCCTGATCCAGGCACAAGATCATGGTTTTGTGGAGGCTTTATAGCTTATTACATCTCCCCCATATATAATCATGTGTGACTGGTAATTTGGTGGGTTTGGCTTACTTTGAAGTTGGTGTTCCAGTCCATTTTCCAGAATTTGGACTATTGTCTGGAACAGGTATCTGAAAATAGTTTCTGTGAACATTTTGTGGCTTATTGCATCCATCCCATGTAAGTATTTGTGACTGGTGAATTTGGTTGATTTGGCTCACTTTGAAGTCGGTGTTCTGGGCCATTTTCCAGAATATGGACTATTGCCCGGAACAGGTACCCAAACCTGGTTTCTGTAGAGGTTTTTGTGGCTTATTGCATGCCTCCTATATAGTTATGTCTGACTGGTGAATGTGGTTGATTTGGCTCACTTGAAGTTGCCATTCTGGGCTGTTTTTCGAGAATGTTGACTATTGCCCAGAACAGGTATCCAAACGTAGTTTCTATGGAAGTTTTGTGACTTCCTGCGTGCCTCCCATATAGTTATGTGACACTGGTGAAATTGGTTGAAAATTGCTGTTTCAGGCCATTTTTTGAGAAAGTTGACACAGAACTGGTATCTGAACATGGTTTCTGTGGAAATTTTGTGGCTTAATGCATCCCTCCCATACAGTCATGTGTGACTGCTGAATTTGGTTGATTTGGCTCACTTGGAAGTGGCAGTTCTGGTCCATTTTTCAAGAATGCAGACTATTGCCCGGAATGGGGACCTGAACGTAGTTTCTGTGATGGTTTTGTGGCTTATTGCATCCCTCCCATATAGACATATGTGACTGGTGAATGTGGTTGATTTGGGTCACTTCAAAGTTGCTGTTCCGGGCTGTTTTTTGAGAATGTCCTCTATTGCCCAAATTGGATATTAGAACATGGTTTCTGTGAGGGTTTTGTGGCTTATTGTATCAGTCCTATGTTGTTATGTGTTACTGGTGAATTTGGTTGATTTGGCCCATTTGGAAGTGACCGTTCCAGGCCACTCTATTCTGTTCTGGATGTGTTCTGGGCATTTAGGGGTTAATAATAATATAGGGGCTGTTCCAGTCCAGCTTTTACACCGGCCCATCACTTTGTAGACCACACAAAGCTTGCTTTGATGCAGCAGGCCTTTTGAGGATAAGAAGTTTGCAGCCCTTATTTGGGAACTCTCTCTTTCCTAACCCCCAACTCTAGGAAACCTATTGGGGGTGGACTAGGGGAAAGCAGAAGGCAGAGAAAAGCATATGGGGGACAACGACTGCTGGATTTGAGTGAAAGGACAGGCCATAGACAGTATAGCTTTCTTTGAGAACCACCACATTAGAGTACATCCGTCACATATATCCAACATGTATAGTGAAATGTAAGGTAAGATCCAAACCAAGAAGAGCTCCCCAGCCTTTGGGGAGAACATTCTGCTGGTTTAAATCACAATTGCTTCATTAGAAAACTTATATATGCTGATTAGGGATGTACGAAAGTCACTTACCTTTTCGCAGTTTTGATTCGCGGTGGGGGGGAGGCGCTCCATCCCTCCTCCTGGAATCCTCCCTGGCCGGCTCTGCTCTGCGGCATCTCCACAGAGCTGCCGGCCAGGGCCATCCGCAGCTGGAGTTCTGGCCACGGCCAGCTGCTGCAGACACAAATGGCGGCCGCCGTAGCAGCCGCCATTTGCATCCTGCCAGGCTGCCGTGATAGGCTACGTAAGTGGCCGCCATTTGGCCGTGGTAAGTGGGCTACGTAAATACGTAAGTGGTAAGTGGGCTACGTAAATAGGCTATGTTAGTGGCCATGATAGGCTACGCAGTGGCTGTCATTTGCGTGGCTGCCTTTACCGTGATAGGCTACGTAAATACAAATGGTGGCCGCAGCAGCCGGCCAAGAGACCAGCCGCCACCGCTGCCAGAGCCGCCACCGCCAGAACATCCGCCCCAGGTAAGGCTTCGTCCTGGGGGGGATTCCGCGGGGTGGCGGGTGGTGGGAGGCCGTTCCACCACGAGTTTCAGGGGGCTGAATGCCAGTGCATTCGGCCTCACTGAAATCCGTGGCGGAATTCTCTGCCATCCCTAATGCTGATTATTGTTTCCTCACAGAATTTTCCTTTATCTTTGCTGTTTCATATACCCCATCATGGAATTGTCCGTCCGCTTCTACTGCCTCACTAGTTTTGAAAAGAGCAGCCCACCTGATGTGAGGAGGAAGCTTGTAAAAGACATAATTCCACACAGAGGGACTTCTCACATGGGGGGTGTTTCCACCAGCAATTTACTCCGAGCCAGCTGCGTGTTGAGGTAGTTAGGGATACATGACATTGTGGCCATCCAGCAGCCACCCCAGAGCTTATCAGGGAAAAATTATCACGGATTTCCTGAGACTGCTTAAAGTCCGATTCTTTTCCTCAAGTCAGGTTCTCCCCGGTATAGTTGCTGTGTGCCCCAACCCTTGCATTGACCGCAGAAATGCTAGCCCTGCCCAGAGTTGTGCCTTTCACTGTGACCCCAGTCAAGGGGTGTTTCCTCCCATTGTGCTGAATGAGGCTTGCCCTCTTAATGCCCACAGAACTTACAGAGAACCCCCTTAATTGAAATGGCACAATTTAAAGCCCAATTCCTTAAGTGCGATTAAGCATGGATCTCAAGGCTCCGATTCATTGCCTTAGGAAGTAAGTACTTCACAGCTTCCTTCTAGACATCCTGCGGGTTACAATGGGGGCTGGTTTCTGTCTTTGTGTTTACTGCTCTCTTTCCCACAACAAACCCATTACTGTCTCCTCAGAAGTAACTCCCATTGTGGTCAATGAGGTCCTGTGGGTTAAAATGGGGGCTGGTTTCCTCTTTATGTTCTCTCCCCCTCCTCTCCCAGCACAAGCATATGTGTGTCTACTCAGAAGTAACTCCCATTATGCTCAATGTGGCTTGCTCCTGAAATGCGGGTGCATCTGGACTTTCAGGGGAGAGTGGGGAAAGCCCCTCTTATTGGTTGAGCAGCCCCTGCCAGTCAGATGACCTTCACCCCAACCCCCACCCCCACCAGGAAGTATGTTCTGTGAAGTGATTTTTACTGGTCTGGAGAATCTGCTCGTGGAACCCTGCTCACAGCAAAGCCAATTCCTTTTTAAAAATCCGGTACTCCTCCATTAGCTTCTTCCGTTGTAATGGAAACATGGCCATGGTTCCCTAATGTCTGTCCTCACCTATGTCATGGAGCCTGGAGAAGCCTACTAGTGATGAAGATAATGATTTATAGAGTGCCATCCATGCACATGGTATTCGTTTTACTGAGTCACAGAACGAAAAGACAGATCCTTGCCTAAGGAGCTTTCAGTCTAGATTTGGACAGAGTAGGGTTGGTGGCAGTGACAATCCAGAGAGAGGGAGGGTGAAATCAGGGTAAGAAAGGATGAATGTGGCTAATGTTTCAGTTTGGGAATTGGACTTAGGCCATAAGCAAAATGCTCCATCGGTTGTATTAAATGCTGCAGTTTAATCTAAGATTAAACTTTATAGAAATTGGTTTGTTTTTTTTAAATGATGGATGGACTTCCATTTTATAGGGGATATTCCCTTAAAATAGAGGACTTGAGACAAGCAGGTGGAGTAAAGAGAAAGCTTCAGATATAGGATGTTGGGTCAAAAGCTTGTCCTGAGCACAGCAAATATTACATTGGTTGGTCCTCTTTATAAAAATGGGCTCACAAGCATTCATATACACTAATGAGATCATTGGATCAACTGGTGTTTTTTGTTTGTTCATTTAATACTAGAAACAGCAGCCTTTCAGGTTACACTAAACGCTTATTCGGGCTTAGGTTAAGAGATCAAACATCAAACTTGCCAAGGAGTCTACCTGATGCTTGCCTAGTTGCAGAGGTTTACTGGCCACACTTGTTGGCATGGAGACTGCCTGGGTTGAATGCAAACATAACATTCTGACATCATGTATGATGTCACAAGCAGGATAAGCTCCAAGTCTTGGCAAAGTAAGAGGCAGTTAACAGTCTGGCTGAGGCTTGTTGAGATGGATCTTCATGGCAGGTGATAAAAAGCTTTATTTGGGGCTATACTGAGTTTTACTGGGGGGGGGGGGTTGGAATGACTTACAGAGGCAGTTCATGTGGTCCTTCTCTGGGTATCTCGTAAAGCTGAGGTATTGAACCAAAATTGGGTGGGGGAAGCCCCTTTCCCCAAGGAGGCAGAGTGGGTGAAGCCGGGGTGTAGTCGGTAGAGTCCCCATCGACCCTCCTTTGGAGGACTGAGGGGGCTTGACTGCCTCGGCTTTGCTGTGCATGGGGCTTCCCTGAACAGGAAAGCCCATGAGCAATGAAGCAGCAGTGCTGTGGAATGCCCGCTGTTTGGAGATCAGAGAGAACTGTGGGGATTCCGCTCCCTCCCTCCCTCCCTCCCTCCCCCCCCAACCTCATTAGGGGCAGGGCTTATGGAGGGGTGGGGCTTGTAGTGCTGAGGCAGGGTCTGCAGGGGGGCCACAAGCTTCCGTGGGCTGGATTAGTCCTCTTCTGCGCCCCTACTGTACAGGAAACTGTAGCCATTTGTACATTTGGGTGCCCTTGACATAAAATGTTCTGCCTGTGTTATTTTGTAATTTGATAGCTGGAGCTGTGTACAAAATAAAATATAAGAATCAGCCTGTAAAAACTGCAAGATGACAAAATGAGTAGATGATCATGATGATACGTAGCGCACAAGCCATTTAGGGGTATATTAATTAAAATTAGAACTTTGAATTTAATTTTTATTTAAAACTATTTTTAGGCTGCCTTTAAAGGTAGAACCCACTCAAGGCAGTGTACAAGATAAAAACCATGCAAAACAAATACAATGTTTAAAAAATCAATAAATACATATGCAATAAAAATCCAATAAAAACAATGTTTACCAATAAAACCAGCAGTCCAAGAACTATGAAAAGGCCAGTGAAAACAGGTGGCTCTTCAGAACTTTCCTGAAGACCTGCAATTAGAAGAGGCCTGACGAAACCCTAATGGAAGTTGATTCCAGTGGGGCCACCACTGAGAAAGCCCTTTTCCTTGTACTCGCCAGCCTAACATGTAACCTTATAGGACATGCTGAAGCATTGGTGCAATATACTCTTGGTGTCACAACGCTGCCTGCAGGAGTGTCACTGCATTTTGAACGAAGCTTCTGAACACTCTTCAAGAGCATCCAGACACAAAGGGCATTGCAGCCATCATGTTCTGAGGTTATGAAAACATGAGTAATGATAGTACAGGTATCCCTGTTAGGTAAGAGACATTAGCAATACTGGGAGGTTGTCATTCCTCAAAAGGAAATACCAAAACAAATTCCAGACATCATGAGGGTACATGATCCTGTTGAACAAGAAGTATTCAGTCTCTAAGGTGACCTTTGATGAGATAGGCCCCATTTACATGGCACCAACTGGGTCTATTACATTGTTGGAGCTGCACTGCTCCTGTGCTGTGGATGCTCAACAACCTAGATATACGGGGGTTAGTTACTGCACAGTTTTGCTGCAGTGCAGGAGCCCAGCAAGCGCTGTTGTTGCCGCCGCGAGCAATGGCGCCCGGCAGAGAGGGGTGCAGTTGCTTGTGGTGTCAGCAGCACGAAGTGCCCCTTCCCTCTCCCATCCCTTCTCCCATTGCAGCTACGGGCAGGATGGGAAGCGACTGGGAAGAGAGAGAGGAAAGAGAGGGGAGGAGGAAAAAGGCATCACATTGTCCCTCACCACCCACTCCACGCCCACTGCAAACCACGCTGTCACCCCGAGGGATGGTTGAGGCAGTGCACCCCACCATGGTGAAGCTGCAGCAGCTGAAAAATTCGGAGGAAAACTACACCTTGGAAATCTTCATTTTCTGGGCGGAAACCACGGAAGACTGCAAGGTGGCGACTGTGTCATCTAATCAAAAGGACCACTTACACTGGCCCCGGAGTAAAAGGCACGTCTAGATGTGCATCTTCTATCACTTGTTGTAGGACTAACTTCTTTCTATTTCTCTCTCTCTTTCGCTGTAGTCTCACAGGTTTGTTTCTGCCAACTGAGGAATCTAGGGGCAGATAACATCCATCTCTTGGCCTACTCCTCCACCAGCCTGTGTGCCTTAAGCATCAGAAAACCACTGTGTGTTTTAAAGATAGTTTGCAGCTCTCTGCAGGATTTTCATGGGGTACAATTGTCTTCAAACTTTTCATCGTATATAAACTGGGCCACACTGAGTTTTTGAAAGACTCCTTACCTTGTATAAATCTTGTAGTTGTTCAGTTGTTCAGTCGTGTCCGACTCTTCGTGACCCATGGACCATAGCACGCCAGGCCTTCCTGTCCTCCGCTCTCTCCCAGAGTGTGCTCAAGTCCATATTCATTGCATCGGTGATGCTATCTAGCCATCTCATCTTCTGCTGTCCCCTTCTCCTTTTGCCTTCAATCTTTCCCAGCATCAGGGTCTTTTCCAGAGAGTTTTCTCTTCGCATTAGGTGGCCAAAATATTTGAGCTTCAGTTTCAGTATCTGTCCTTCCAATGAGCACTCAGGGTTGATTTCCTTTAGGATGGACTGATTTGACCTCCTTGCAGTCCAGGGGACTCGTAAGAGTCTTCCCCAGCACCACAGTTCGAAAGCATCAATTCTTTGGCGCTCAGCCTTCCTTATAGTCCAGCCCTCACAGCCATACGTTGCTACTGGGAAAACCATAGCTTTGATTATACGGACCTTTGTCGGCAAGGTGATGTCTCTGCTTCTTACTACGCTGTCTAGGTTTGCCATAGCTTTCCTCCCAAGGAGCAAGCGTCTTTTAATTTCACGGCTGCAGTCACCGTCTGCGGTGATCTTGGAGCCCAAGAAAATAAAATCTGTCACTGCTTCCATTTCTTCCCCTTCTATATGCCAGGAAGTGATGGGGCCAGATGCCATGATCTTCGGTTTTTTTAATGTTGAGTTTCAAACCAGCTTTTGCACTCTCCTCTTTCACCCTCAACAAGAGGCTCTTGAGATCCTCTTCGCTTTCTGCCATTAGGGTGGTATCGTCTGCATATCGGAGGTTGTTGATAATTTTCCCGGCAATCTTACTTCCCACCTGTGAGTCATCCAACCCGGCATTTCTCATGATGTATTCTGCATATAAGTTAAATAAGCAGGGCGGCAATATACAGCCTTGTCGTACTCCTTTCCCAATTTTGAACCAATCGGTTGTTCCATGTCCGGTTCTTACTGTTGCTTCTTGACCCCCGTACAGGTTTCTCAGGAGACAGGTAAGGTGGTCTGGTACTCCCATCTCTTTCAGAATTTGCCACAGTTTGTTGTGATCCACACAATCAAAGGCTTTACCATAGTCAATGAAGCAGAAATAGACGTTTTTCTGGAATTCTCTTGCTTTCTCCATGATCCAGCGAATGTTGGCGATTTGATCTCTAGTACCTCTGCCTCTTCGAAACCCAGCTTGTACTTCCGGTAGTTCTCGGTTCACATACTGCTGAAGCCTAGCTTGTAGGATTTTGAGCATAACCTTGCTGGCATGTGAAATGAGCGCAATTGTACGGTAGTTTGAACACTCTTTGGCATTGCCTTTCTTTGGAATTGGAATGTAAACTGACCTTTTCCAGTCTTGTGGCCACTGTTGAGTGTTCCAAATTTGTTGGCATATTGAGTGCAGCACTTTAACAGCATCATCTTTTAGGATCTTAAATAGCTCAGCTGGAATACTGTCATCTCCGCTAGCTTTGTTTTTAGTAATGCTTCCTAAGGCCCACTTGACTTCACTCTCGAGGATGTCCAGCTCAAGTTCAGTGACCACACTATCATGGCTATCAGGGACATTAAGATCTTTCCTGTATAGTTCTTCTGTGTATTCTTTCCACCTCTTCTTAATCTCATCTGCTTCTGTTAGGTCCCTGCCTTCTTTGTCCTTTATCATGCCTGTCTTTGCACAAAATGTTCCCTTGAGATCTCCGATTTTCTTGAAGAGATCTCTAGTCTTTCCCATTCTATTGTTTTCCTTGATTTCTTTGCTTTGTTCATTTAAGAAGGCCTTCTTGTCTCTCCTTGCTATTCTCTGGAAATCTGCATTCAGTGGGGTATATCTTCCCCTTTCTCCCTTGCTTTTCATTTCCCTTCTTTCCTCAGCTACTTGTAAAGCCTCTTCAGACAGCCACTTTGCTTTCTTGCATTGCTTTTTCTTTGGGATGGATTGAGTTGCTGCCTTCTGAACAATGTTACGGACCTCCGTCCATAGTTCCTCAGGCACTCGGTCTATCAGGTCTAATCCCTTAAATCTATTCCTCACCTCCACTGTATATTCATCAGGGATATGATTTAGGTCATACCTGAGTGGTTTAGTGGTTTTCCCTACGTTCTTCAACTTAAGCTGAAATTTTGCAAGAAGCAGCTCATGATCTGAGCCACAGTCAGCTCCAGGTCTTGCTTTTACTGACTGTATACAGCTTCTCCATCTTTGGCTGCAAAGGACATAATCAATCTGATTTCGATATTGACCATCTGGTGATGTCCATGTGTAGAGTCACCTCTTGTGCTGTTGGAAAAGAGTGTTTGCTATGATCAGCATGTTCTCTTGGTAAAACTCTATTAGCCTTTGTCCTGCTTCATTTTGTACACCAAGGCCATGCTTGCCTGTTATCACGGTTATTTCTTGACTTCCAATTTAGCATTCCAATCCCCTATGATGAAGAGGACATCTTTTTTTGGTGTTAGTTCTAGAAGGTGTTGTAGGTCTTCATAGAACCGATCAACCTCAGCTTCTTCGGCCTCAGTGGTTGGGGCATAGACTTGAATTACTGTGGTGTTGAATGTTTTGCCTTGGATTCATACTGAGATCAATCTATTGTTTTTGAGATTGTACCCCAGTACTGCTTTTCCCACCCTTTTGTTGACTATGAGTGCTACTCCATTTCTTCTAAGGGATTCTTGCCCATAGTAGTAGATATAATGGTCACCTGAATTAAATTCGCCCATGCTTGTCCATTTTAGTTCGCTGATTCCCAAGATGTTGATGTTCAATCTTGCCATCTCATGTCTGACCACCTCCAGCTTACCTTGATTCATTGATCTTACATTCCAGGTTCCTAAACAATATTGTTCTTTACAGCATCGGACTTTCTTTTCACCACCAGACACATCCACAGCTGAGTGTCCTTTTGGCTTTGGCCCAGCCGCTTCACTCTTTCTGGCGCTACTTGGAAATTCCCTCTGCTCTTCCCCAGTAGTATATTGGACACCTTCCGACCTGAGGGGCTCATCTTCCAGCGTCATATCTTTTAGCCTTGTGATACATTCCATGGGTTTTTTTTGGCAAGAATACTGGAGTGGGTTGCCATTTTCTTCTCCAATGGACCACATTTTGTCAGAACTCTCCGCCATGACCTGTCCGTCTTGGGTGGCCCTGCATGGCATAACTTATGGCTTCACTGAGTTATGCAAGCTCCTTCGCCACAACAAGGCAGTGATCCATGAAGGGGTGTATAAATCTTAGATGAACATTATTATGACAGCAAAATAGTTGGTGAAGGAGAAGGAATATACCAGGTGGCCCAAAAGTAGGTATACAGTTGTTTAGAATGTTGACAGAGGAAAATGAGACGAGAGTCGCTCTGACAGTTGTGAACAGTCTGAAAAAGTCCACACAACATGCGTCTAAGCAGCTATCCATACCTAGAATGTCCTTGAAACGCTTAATGCGTAAACTGAAATTGAAGCCGTACCGGAGGACGACCCAGACTGTCGGTTGCAATTCTGTGAGATGACGTGTAACCAAATCTCTAACGAACCAGACTTCTTGATAAAATCATCTGGTCAGATGAGGCTTCTTTCAAGTTGTCAGGCCACGTGAACAGGCATAACTGTGTGTATTGGGCAGATGAAAATCCTCATTTGACTATCACATCTCAACTGAACCAGCCAGGCGTCACAGTGTGGGGTGCACTGTCCAGCGAAGGTGTTGTAGGACCGGTTGTCTTCGATACAACTGCAGATAGTAACAATTACCTAAACATGTTACGTGATGTGGTAGTGCCACAACTTAGAACCAGGGCCAGCTTCACCGAACTGGTCTTCCAACAAGATGGGGCACCTCCTCATTATGCTTTTGCAGTAAGGGGCTATCTTGACAACACCTTCCCACAGCATTGGATTGGACGATGTGGCAGCATTGAATGGCCGCCACGTTCACCCAACTTTACACCAATGGACTTCTTTTGGGGGGGGGCGTAGTAAAGAAAAAGGGACCGCGGTGGCTTAGTGGTTAAGACGCTGAACTGCAGACTGGAAGTTCGGCAGGTCAGCAGTTCAAGACCCGAGTGCTGCGTGACGGAGTGAGCTCCCACCTTCAGTCCCAGCTTCTGCTAACCTAGCAGTTCGAAAGCAAGAAATTGCAAGTAGATAAATAGGTACCGCCTCGGCGGGAATGGTAACAGCGTTCCGTGCACCTCGGTGTTCAGTCATGCCAGCCACATCACCACGGAAGCGTCTTCGGACAGCGCTGGCTCTTCGGCTTAGAAACGGGGATGAGCACCGCACCCTAGAGTCGGACACAACTGGTTGGGGACACCTTTACCTTTTTTACCTTTAGTAAAGAATAAGGTTTTTAGAGGAATCCCCAGACAGTGAATTAAAAGAGTTCATCTTGGAAGCATTTATGGACATTGATGTGGACTGGAATTTGTGTTGTACTGTGTGTCACAGTGTTCTGGACAGGTTCAAGGAATGTTGCAACATTGATGAAATACATTTCAAGCACTTACGAGATTAAACAATGTTAAACAAATGTAAATGTAATAAACAATGTAATAAAATGCAAATAAACTATACTGTATACCTACTTTTGGGCCGCTCTGTATTAAGGTTACGATAGCCTAGGGAAGGATGGTGGAGAAATAGCCTTTCTTGATTCACCAGCCCCGGTTTTATTGGCATTCTGTTTTTTAAAGAATAATTTTAATATCATGTTTCATTTTTATCTTATGTTCATTTTATCTCTCGTTGTTCACTGCTTCAGAATCTGTTTGGTTGTAAAAATATTGTAAATAAATAAATAAATATGAGCATGGCTAGCTGAGGAATGCTGGGAGCTGTAGGACTTTTTTCTGTCTAAACATGCATAGGATTGCAACCAAAGGAACATTAATGTTCTTTTCTCAGCACCCTGACCACTCAAATTCACAGTGATCAAGCCAACCAAACCAACAATATATATGAGAGTGTTTTGGAAAGTAAGTGCAGGTTTTTTGATGTGTGTGTGTTTTAACATACAACACAGGCAGCCATTGTGTTGTCACTTTTCAAAACCAACTTATATTTTAGGTGTACTATAAACTTTCATAATAAAGGAACAGCACCAGCTACTGGCATGTTAGAATACTGCCTGCTGGTACCTTGATCTGGGAGTAGGTTCCACTGTAGTCAATGGGACTTGCTTCTGAGCAGACCTCTACAGGATTGCTCTGCACACTGCATCCAAATAAGGAAGCTGAATTCCAGCATGTTTAGGATCACGAGGGGTACAATCCTATGGCCACTGGACAGTGTCTAGATGGCCACAGGATTTTTCGGTTCCCAGAAACCTCACTCCCCACCCTCTCCCTCGCCACCTTGTAGGCAGCGCAGTTCGTCCCATCGCCGCTGTCACGTTCCCTTGGCCCCCTCCTTCCTCATGCACACACACAAGAAGAGAGGCTTCAGTCTCATGCCTTTAATTCGCTATCAACAGGTTCATTACAGATGCAAATCCTCGAGGACTCTCAGGCTACAAAGGAATATATCTGCTTCATTTACGAAAGACAACAGGGGATCCAAATGGGAGCTACGATGTTGCCAGCAGTTTGAAGAAGGACTTGCTGGCTAGAATAACTTAGGGAGGGAAACGCCTCCCTTCCAGTGATGCTTCCCTACGTCGACCCTCCCGCATCGCCAACTGGGTCGACCATCTGAGCTCCGCCTCTAACTTTTCCCGCTTCGCTCTGCACCGCAGTCTAGCATCCCTCAGGTCACACCCTGCGCTCTCCTCCTCCTCCTCCTGGGCTCTCACGGGGGGGGGGGGCTTCAGGCCCAGCCAACTGGGTGTTAGCATCCTGAGAAGCACGCCATCCATATCTGAACTCACTTGGGAAGATGCCTCCCCCAGTTCTGGCTTTTCCCCTTCTGAATCTGAACTGCTATCTCCATATGCTTAGAATCAGTCCTGACATCTCCTATGCTGGCTGGGGAATGCTGGGAGTTGTAGGACTTTTTTCTGTCTCAGTATACATAGGATTGGGCCCTTAGTCTATTAGGTATGCAATCTTATATACACACTCCCAAATAAGTCCCACTGAACTCAACAGGGCTCACTTCTGAATAGATATGCATAGGACCACACTGTTAACATACCTGAGAAGGAACTGGAATAGAATAGATCATAGAGCAGTTTACTTGCAATGTTTAGAGAAAGATAAATGGTTACCATTAAGCAACATGGATTTGTTATGAACAAAACATTATTCTCTGCTTTGATAACTGAGTAGAGAAAGAACAGAGGTATGTAGTTAGCATTTATTTACTTACAACATTTGTACGCCACCTCATAACATAAAGTTTTCTCAGAATATACAAACAAAAACAATTTAGATCACAAAATAGAGCATAAAACTATATATTTTTTAAAAAACATAAAATACAAGAAACAAAGCACACAACAAATGAAATACACTGATTTTAAAACTGAAAGGCCCAGATTACAAGAATTATTTAAAGGCCTGGTGAACAGAAAAATCTTCACCTGGCACCAAAAAGACAAATTCACCTATGTCGATTTTAAAAGTCACATTATGAGAAGACCCACACAGCATTCATCTCCTCGAGCTGTAGAATTCAATTTACCAATGAAGTATTTTTGGCTGTTTCTTCTACTGAAAATATCTGTCTGCCTTGAATTTTCCTGTCCTTAGTTTTACCCATTCTAGCAAAATGATTACGTTTACCACATTTTCTGCATTCCTTCCCATATGCTCGACAGAAGTTTATGTCATGACTGATGTCACACTTTTAGCAGGCCTCTGCTGCTTCTGAATATCTCTGTGGCCACTTCTTCTGCCCTGCATATATTCACTGCATGCTCAAGGGTTAAATCACTCCCAGTAATTTGGTTGTCAATCTGTCTGTCTGTCTGAATGCCACAGACTGTGCAATCTTCAATAAGCGATTCACGCAGCTTCCCAAATTCACAGTTTTGAGCCAACAGCTTTAAATCAGTCACAGATTGATCTATGCTTTCTGCTTCACTCTGAATTCTGATGAAGAACTTGTGCCTTTCATAAGTAACATTTCTTACAGGTACGCGGTATGCTTCAAATACATTCATCAAAACTTAAATTTTATACTTATCTTCATCATCATCAAACTGGAAAGTATTAAATGCCTCTCTTGCTTCTTTACCTGCCACATGGAGAAGTAATGCTGACTGCAGTCTCTCCCCCTTCTTATCTGCTTCACTTGCAATGCAGTACAACTCAAACCCTCGCTTCCATCTTCTCCAGTTTTCCGCAGCATTTCCTTCAGCTTTCCTGGAGGCTTCAGCTGGTCCATCTTTCACAGCCTTATTTTCAGTTTGTCTTCTGACACCATGTTATGTTTTCAAGATGATAAAGTGAACTACAGAGACTGAATTATCAGGAGCAAACTTTACTTACCGGTGAGCTGCTACCAAACCATAAACATAACTGAAAGTGGTCAGACCCCTTAGCGATTTCTCCTTAGCGACGTTTCTTTGCTGGAGTCACCGAGATCTGATTCCTGCCATAGAGCCATACATAAATCACTTTAGTTCCTACTCATATTACAGGACCGGTCCAGAGAAAGACGAAGTTCCATTATTAGGTTGCCTTGGCGAAATATTTTTGGGCTTGGTTGTTTCATAGGGACTGGACAGACGATCAGAAAATCAGAAAATGGAGGTGACTTTTTTTCTTTTCATCATGAATATTTATGTAGTTTTTGGTTAAATCTTGTGTTAGGCAAACTGTGGTTTACAACAATGAGGCTCCTATAAAAGTCTTGCAGAAGGCAGAGTATGACAGTCAAAGTTAAGCATTAAGTTGTTAAGCATTATTGATCCTGCTAACGTTTCTTGTAAATCTATATATGTAAAAGAAACATGTAACCACATTTTCCCTACAAGATACTCCTTGTGGTGGAGAGAACGATGGGATATCAGTTCAATAGTGGGATGGCTCAAGTGGAAGAAGACTGGGCCTCAAAAATTGTGTGTTGTGTGCCTTCCCCGATTGCCATTATTTGAAAGAAGGTAGGAGAAAAACCCACAGGCAACTCATTAGTATCCAAAATGCTTAGGACCACTCTACCTGAAGGAGTGCCTCTCCCATATGTCCCTGCCTGATTGCTAAAACCATCCTCAGAGGCTGTTCTCTGGGTGCCGCAGCCCACAATGGTGTGATGGGTGGCTACCAGGGAAAGAGTCTTCTCTGTAGTGGCCCCCTATCTGTGGAATGTCCTTCTCAGGGAGATCCACCTGGCACCTTCATTGTGTACATTCAGAGACCAGGTTAAGATCTTCCTCTTTAAGCAGGCATTTAATATTTGATCTGTTACTCTGAATGTTGATTCTCCTGCTAGATATTTTTTTAAAATATATTTTTCAATGTTTTTAATGTTTCATATTGTATTATTATTATTATTATTATTTTGATACTTTTATTGATGAATTTTTAAGCTTTTAGTATTAAATTTTATTTTTGGTCATGTTGTTGTTGTTGTTTGGTATCATTATGGTAAACTGCCCTGAAGGCATTTGCTAGCTGGGCAGTATACGAATCTAAGAAATCAATCTCAATCAATCAATCCAATAAAAAACAAGATTTACTTAACAGGGAGGAAGAAATGGGAACAATGAAATGTATAGTAGTTTTAAGGTAAGTCTTGAAAGAATAAAATGGAGGGGTGGTGAATGGTGTCCAACAGGTAAATAAGCCACAGGCATGGGATTCATTCTTAAAACCTGTCTCGGGCTATACAGTCCTGGGCGTGAATGTAAATGTAGGCCTCAGCTTCTGTCACTTGGCTGGCTGTGGAGCAGCTGCTGGATGGTTGATGTGGGAGGGCAGGAGGCTGCTGCTGCTCCTCTCTCCTGCACTGTCTTCTCCATTTCACACTCACTCTCTCACTCATGCTACAGATTTTTCAATCTCTCATTCTTTTCAAAATCTCTTCCAACAACTCCCTCCCGAACCTGTTCCCATCTCACTTGTAGGGTGCTTACAAGCAAGGCTTTTAGGATGCTATTGGCCTGTTGCATTCACAGAAACTTATGTGGGTCCAGACGATGATGTATTCTACTTGTGACCCTCCTGTGTTTTCTTACTGCTTCTTCTGTCTTTTTCCTTATCTTAGAAAGTCTGTTAAGGAGAAAACGATGGAAAAGTTGCACAATGTCTTCTGACTGCTAGTGCTAGGAGTCCTCAATGTGGAAGCACCCTTCATCTCCTCAGAACATGTCCTCTCTCACATTCTTTCTCTCTCTTTCTTCAGAACCTCTTATTCCTATGGCAGCTCCTAAGGGTTATACACCAGACATCCCACAAAGGGCTATACTACTCAGGGTTACGAATATTACCCTAAGTTCTGGAGGCTGGAATAACGTATTCTGCGCAGATTTAGGGCATCTCTACACCAGCCTAAAATCCTGAATTTAAAACAGGGCTTTCTGCTTCCGTTTTAAATGCAGGATCACAACAACTTCCTTTTTCACGTGAATCATGGAATCATAGAATCATAGAATAGTAGGGTTGGAAGGGGCCTACAAGGCCATCGAGTCCAACCCCCTGCTCAATGCAGGACGTGCTTCCTTTCCCCCCACCCCCTTCCCCCTCCTTCTCCCCGTCTGTGAGTCTTCCATTGATCTCGCTCCTCTTCTTGCTGCTTTTACTCTTTTCAAGGAGGAAACTCAAGCAGAACACAACAGGGAAATTTGATAGTTCATTATCCGCGATCTATTTAAAAATGGAACAAAGGGCATTTAGTGCAGGAGATGCCTGGGATGATCACTGCGTCATGTAAAGAGCCCGCCAACTTCTGTGAAGGAGCAATCTCAATTGCAGGATAAAATCTCCGTACGAAGGAGCCCTTAGACAAGGCCCTTCTATTTTTAAATCCTGTACTCATCCTCTAATTTTAATAGGTAGTGATAGAAATGCCCAAACGGGGCAAACTAAATATAAAACATGTAAGTGTTCTTTGAGCAGAACACGCTCCTTGTTCGTTGTCTAGCCGGACAATGGATCACACTAGACACGGGTAAGACTTCTGGATCTAAACGCAAGTGAACATTCCGTGGGGCGGGCTTTTATACAGCAAAATACGTCACATATAGGGAAGAACTCTAGCCGTGCTCTAGTAGCCACATTACTTGGAGGCATTCACACAGTCTGTTATCTGGAAAGGGGCTGAATGTTCCTTCCCTGGACAGGGTGGAAGCTTGCCAGCTACTGATACTCAGTTACTGCACAAAGTACAATGTTATCAGCCTGCAGCCTGGGGAGGAACCCATCCTCCCTAACAATTCTCAGAGAAGCTGCTGACAGGTTGTAATTTGCTTCTCACAGACTGTGCTGCCAAAACAATGTGGGCTAGTGTACAAACATGGAGCAACTCTGGTTCACACTAAGCACAAGCACAAGCATCTGTTGAACACCTTATGCAGATGTCAATGGCACTCTTATAACTGCGTTGCCATTCTGGGGTACGCATAACACATCAGGGGTGAGGTTTAAAGGATTCTTTCCACATAAGGCACTGGGACTTCCTCTGGAAGAGTTCAGCCGTCTTCCCTTTAGGATGTCTAATGATTCTGGTATTATGATTCAGCAGGTTGGCCCTAAAAAAAAATTATTGGAAACATCAATCATTAACATACATATCCATCTAATATTAATCTCTAATAAGCAATGTAACAGTCCTTTAACTTTTTTTAATTTATTTTACTCTCCCCTCTCAACTGTCTTGGAACTCTCCCCCCCCCTCCAACTGCCTCAGAATCTTCACCCCTCCCTTGGGAAGGCGGGTTCTTTTCAAATTCCAGCGCCTGCATTGGGTTACAGGGAGACTCATTACTTCAGTGGGTCACACGCAGCAGAGGGAGGCCAAGGAGAAGGTGAGGCTGAGGCAAAATGTTACACAGAGCCTACATCCAAGAAAGGCTCTTGGCTTATGCCAGGAAAGAAGTGAACAGCAATGGGAATTGGTGTTGCCCAGGGAACCGAGACCAGCCTGGAAGACTCTTGTGCCCTCAGGAGTCTCATAGAAAAGGAAATTCTGTCAAGCCTGCTTTTCCCACCATCATAGTCCTGTGATGAGAAAACCCATACCCGGTGAAATTCTCCCTTGTTGGTAAACTCATAAAAGTACAGAAGCTCTCCCAGTAGAGTGCTTTTACCTTATGCATTTAAAGGAGGGGTGTCAAACCTCTTTCAACCCAAGGGTCAAATTCAGTTTCAGAGCTCTTGGGGGACAGCATTCCCGTGGTGGATGGGACCAAAATATCAACAATACCAGTGTATTTTAGCTTAAAGCTCTTAGTCTTCAGAGAGGCCGTTAAAACGTTTAGAATGGGGAAAAATTGCACAAAAGCCTGGGTGGTGAATAGGCAATGATCCAAACCCTGACACTGCCCCCCCAAGCCAACTTTCATTATTAAACTTTGTCTGATACAAACAGTGACCTGCGCAACTTGTTTATTAAATAAGGAAAAAGAAAAGTGAGAAATAGTTATGAATTCCTGTCTTGTGTTGTGACTCAGACATGTCCTCCACAAGTGAGTTTAAGCACTCATTCAGAGTCTGAGTTGATAGATTTACCATTACTGGGCCACTGCCATCTCCTCCTAAGTTTCTCTTTGTTGTCCTAGTTATGATCCCAAAATATGTCCTGCCTGTCTCAATTTGGTGGGGTGCCCTGAAGCATCTTGTTCGCAATTCTCATAAGGTTTATTGTATTTATTTCTTTTTACTTGCAGTTTGTCGATGAATTTTCAATTGATGGGACAGAGGTTCAGCTCAGGCTGCCATCTTATTGTGGTGATGTCACCACCTCCATCTGACAGTGTTTTATAGCCAGCTGGGGAGGGTCCTTCTGGGTACTCCATCTCCACAAGTCCTGCATCTGTTTTTTTTAAAGGGCCAGTGCCTTTTCCCACAGTCACTGTCTCCTTCAAGGTGGTGACAGTCTGGCGAGTGAGAAGCTGCTTGGGGAATGGCCTCCAAGACATTGCTGCTCACTGTAGGAGTCTGCGGTCCACTCCTCAGAGTCAGAGAGCAGAGGCCTCATGGGGATTGAGAGGACCACAAGAAAGGAATGGAGTGC
The DNA here is from genome assembly GCF_057233095.1 of Heloderma suspectum. Taxonomy (NCBI): domain Eukaryota; kingdom Metazoa; phylum Chordata; class Lepidosauria; order Squamata; family Helodermatidae; genus Heloderma; species Heloderma suspectum. The sequence continues at coordinate 175,018,078 of NC_139459.1, forward strand.
GAGAGAGAGGGAGATGTCTGGCCTTGGAAGTTTCTCACTTCATCACATGGCTTAAAGACAACATGAGAAAGAGCGAGACATTTATTCAGCATCGCTGAGGACTCAAGGCAGACAGGAGCCTGAGGAATTACTTTGGCTACTGGACTAAGAACACAGGCTCACAGCGAGCCATCCCGGAACCTGGACTTCTAGTATTGCTGTGAGTGTGTGACAAAAAAACTGCCATATGATACCAACAAGAATTCCTCAGTCCATACCAGCAGGGATTGTAAATAAGTCAGCTGGAGTGAAATATCAGTCCCTGCCACTGCCAAAGTCTTTTGGTTAAAAGTAGGATTGATTGGAATCCTGAGGCAAAGCAGGGGGAAGATTCTCGTAAGGCCTAAGATGCTGCAAACGGCTCTTTGCTTAGTTCTGTGAAGTCCAAATGGCTCACCTGACATAGATCAGGAAGCTTATCATACAACTATGGAATGGAACAGGACCCTGTGGGGGTCATTTACTTTTTTTATAGTCCATCTCCATTTCACGTAGCAGTTTTAAATCTCTCTGTGTTATGAACATTCTGGATATTTCCCATAGGAAGCTGGTTGTGGGGCCAGGTTCCCTACTCTTCATATACCAGAGGAAGTGATCCGCCACAGGCCTGAATTTAATAAAGGCTGCCCATTGCCACAGTCTGGCCGCCTTGCTTGCCTGAAAGATATTGGAAGGAAGAGTCATCAGGAAGCACACCTGCCTGAGCATATCTTCTGAGAAAAGAGAATTTGTGCTGCTGTGTGGATGGAAGGAATCCCCAATGCAGCCTTGTGGAACAGTGGAGAATACCAAAATTGGTTTTTCAGGAAAGAAGAAAATGGGGCTGAGCAAAACAGAGGGAGGGGAGTGCACTCATGCACATCCCCCTTTGGTTTCATTTAGGGTGAGAAGAGGGTAACATTGTTTGCAGAGCAGGAGTACGACACTCATTGGCTCCCCTCCCTCACAGAACCCCTGCCATGGTTCCCGCAAACTGCCCTCCCCCAATGTCGCCGTTCAGTACAAACCTCTGTGCAGCCCAGCTGCTTCAGTGCCAAAGTATTGGCCGATTAGGACTGCAAAGAGCAGCAGAAGTAAAACAGAGAAGCCTTGGAAGGTCTTTCTATAACCATTTGGCTCTCCACCATTCCCACCCTTTCGTGTCAGAATGTTTGCTCCTGAATGTTCTTTGCAACCCTCAAAACGAGGCTGAAAACCCTATGGGCAGCAGAGGCTTATGCCTTCTTTGGATCTGCTGCATCTCTGCACCCATGTATAGACGCTTTTAGGTTCATCCACCTGTCCAAATGACAGTGCTGGAAACAACCAAAAGCAGCAAGTACATGCTTCAAAAGAGACAAGACCTCATAGGGTTCCTTTAACAAAAGCAGCAGTGAGATGAGGTGAGCACCATGTGGGGAAGGGAGATTTAACTGTTAATGCCATAACCCCTCTAAAAATCCCCCCTCCCACAAGGTGTTATTTGCTGTGGGAGGAATGTCTTTGTGGGTGCAAGTGAGGTTTTCCTCCCATGACAAATAGCCACGGGGGGTGTTGTAGTTGTTGTAGGAGGGAGTGGGGGTGGTAAAATGCTCACTTGCCACAAACCCTGGTTCCTGTGATCCTATTCACCCCACCACCTCGATTTCCTGTTGTTAAAATAAAAAGAGACATATTAGATGCATTTATGCCAACAATGCCTCCTTTGAATTAGGGCTAAACTCCTTTCTTACCACTGCCGCTGCAGGATCGCTATCCTGGAGGTGAATGAGGAGAGGGACCAGGCTGTTTTCTACTTCCTTGGAGAAGGTGACAGTCCTCTGAGGAAGGAAGCGGCTCAGCTGGCCAAACGTTTCTATGGCCCCTTGTCTGATGAAGGGATCTTCTTGAAAGAAGGAAGCCCAGAAGGGTTAGCGCCGAGAATCCTTCTCTCTTTCCCCTGGCCAAAGCATCTTGGCTCCTCCTGTGATGAGAGCAATTGCTTCCCCTGAATCCCTAATCAAAGTAAAGCAGTGCCTACGTTAGATCTAACTCCATCCTTCCTGTAGTCTGTGTTCTTAAGAGAAGCTATACATTTGCTCTGACTTGTCAGTTTGCAAATGTATTGTCCTTGGGTGCATTAAGAAGCACTGCTCCCCATCAGTCGCTTACTGGATATTGAATAGTCCTCACTCCCAGGTGTTTAATATATGACAGACCCAACAGCATGGCCAGCTGTGCTGCTTACTACTACACACCATCCCCCCTCCGCCATCTTCCACAATTATGGCCAAAGGGCACCAAAGTGAGGCAGCATGAGGATTTTTAACCCATTAGGTCTGTATTCTGTGACATACTCTACTCGCGTCATCAAAAAAGCCTTGGGCTTGGATGGCCAGCTGGATGCTGGTGGAGGGCTTCATGGCCACCAGGTAGTGGGGCAACCTCAGGATCCCTGTCATTCCCTCCCATCTGATGGTGGAACAGGAAAGATCTGCCAGGGAGTCCATGAAGACCTCCAGGATGGCCTCCTTGTGCTTTACGATCTGTGGGGGAGAAAGAGAATGAACGAGGATTGCTATGTTGTTGCGGTGAATACCCAGGCTCTGTCCTGTCAATAGAGGCTGAAGACCAGCCATAGAACTATGCAGAGTAGTTTTCTCCAGCATGAACCCATTTCAGTCATGATAGCATTCAACAATGTCTCTGGAGAAAGGAGTTGATTTTAGGTACTTCCTATCGAAAGCAACTTTTTCTCTATAACCCAAAGCCAGTAAGCACAGTACGCTTTTCTGAAAAATCTGAAACCACGCACTTCGGGGGGGGGGATTTCTCTCATCTTCTCTCATCTTCTCTCATCTTCTCTCATCGGGGGGGGGGATTTCTCTTGGCATCCAGTCCATCACCACCAGTCCAAGGTTATCTTTCTTGGGTAAGGCGCTGACAGGCTTTGCCAAGCCCTTGCAAGCCATGCATTTTAATGGCCCTCTTGCTGTCATTGACAGCCTGCGAGATGGCTTGGTAGACTTCCTGAGCACCCTCTCTCCTTAGCAAAGATGAGAGCTTTTCAGAAAATAAAGAGAACAGTGTGAAAGGGTTACTGGTAGCTCGAGGCAGTATTGACCTTACAGATCGGGAGCCCCATTAAATCAGCCAACTCTGAGAATAAGAACAAATGCAGATGACTTGTTCAGTATGTAGTAAATGTGGGGGAGTTTGCCTATGGTGGCGACCCAAAAGAGGGCCTTTTTGGTGGTGGCTCGCAGGTTGAGGAACTCCGTCTCATGGGAGTTTATGTTTACTCCCTCTCTACTATACTTCTGCCTTATGATAAAATTGAGTTCTTTTATCCTAACAAATATTGGCTAAATTAATACCCAGCAGTTCTGCAACTCATTGGCATAAACAATGTCAGAATATGGTGTAACTTACCTCATACCAGGCCATGTGGTTACCAGCAGTTTCTTGGCCACTCTTTTGAGCTGGACATTACCCAGGGCGCAGATGATACTCCTCACTGCCCTCTTCATTTCTATCCCCTCTGCTGCTGCAGAGGATGGTGACCATTTGGGGCAGAGGTGTGTTCACTTCAGCAGGCAATCCAATGAGAGAGAATTGCATTGAGAAGACCTCATCATCTTGATGACGTAAACCATACAACGGCACGTCTGTCCCAACCACACTTTCTGGAGCTTCCAGCTTTTTCTTCCTACAGTTCTCCACAGCACTATCATCTTGAAGATGATGGGTGCTCTCTAGAGTACAAGAGACTAAACATTTGAAAATGCCTCTCTAATTTAAGGGTGTGAAATATTAACTGAAGCCATGCCTTACCCAGCCATGCCTTCCCTGGGTCTCCTCTCAATCACCATAGTCAGAATTTCCTCCCGCACTTCAGAGGAGTTGCTTTCATTCTGGAGCATTCTTTCCAGAATGGTGTAGCGAAATGGCACCAGTTCCCTAAAGGGTAGATGGTTGTGACATTATATGTCTGTATATAATAAGCCTATGGTTATGGTTATGTATGCCTGTTATATCTCTGTGTTTTATGGTCAGTATTTCTGTGGAGAGAGAGAGATGACTGGGAGAATGGTGGATTTGCATATGTGTGATGACAGGCTGAGTGAGTGAAGCGGGGCTGGAGCATGTGTAATATGAACTGTGTGCTTTCTTGAGAGAGTCAGATAGGATAGAGACAGGGAATTGATGTGAGATGGTTTAGATCAGAGACAGGGACTAGGAATGAGGGATAAGATCAGAGTTAGGATTTGTGATGAGATATGGATGACACAGGGATATTATTTGATAGAGATAGGGTTAGGATTTTAGGATTGAGAACTGAGAGAGAGAGAGAGAGAGAGAGAGAGAATGGTCTGTGGGGATTTATGAAGTGATTGAGAGTGTGATCTAGAGAATGGTTTATGAGAAAATATTAATAAAGCCATTAAGAGGTACCTGTTTATTATTTAACAACTTATTACTGTTATCAATAAAGCTTTTTTTAAAAAATATAAATCCTACACCTTCTGGTCTTGGCTACTGAGAGGAAGGTATAAAGGGAACAGTACAAAGTTATAAGTAAGTCTGTGTGTCCTTGCAGATAGAGGACCTAAGCTTTAAAGGTCCTGGTGGCAGTGAAGCCTGGTGTGTGTGAGAGAAGGTGGATCCTGCTGGGGGTGAGAAAGGCCTTAGAGAAGGGGAATTCTCATTAGGAGAAGGCAGGAACACCACAGTGGTCTATAATGATCTGTGGAGCAAAAGGCATAATATTTTTATTTAAAACAAGAACAACAGGGAGCCAGATGGAACTCTCTCCATTCAGCCAAGTATTCCAGTGAAGGGCAATGTTCCTCCTTTTAGGTATGAATGATTTGATTAGGATGCCCAATCTGTATATGTTCCTGCAGTTGACTCTCATCCATTGAATTGGAAGGAAATGTTCTCTCATGGTTGGGACAAGACAAGGAAAGTGCAAATACACCTTTTGAATTGCAGTTCCATTGTGTTCTCTGTGCCCATCTTTAGTAGGCAGGATGGCACTTTTTGCAGGAATGGGCTGGCTGTAAAAGCTGGTGTGTTTGTTGCAAAGGGAGTAAAGCAGGTGCAGTTCTGAGCACAACCCCTTATTTATTTATTTATTTATTTATTTAATTTCTTAATCACCCATCTGGCCGGTCACCCAGCCACTCTGGGCAATGTACGACAGCACAATTTAAAACAGTAAAATTACACATTAAACATAATTTGAAAATACCCTAACCCACCCCAAATGCCTGCCTGAATAACCAAGTTTTCAGTGCATGGCAGAAGCTCATTAAAGAGGGTGGAGTTCCCTAGGGAGGGAGTTCTGCAGAATGGGGGCCACCACAGAGAAGGCCCTCTCCCTTGTTCTCACCAGCCTAGCTGTCCTGGCTGATGGGACAGAGAGAAGGCCATCTGAGGCTGAGCATGTTGAGCAGCCTATCTGGTGTTGCTGGAGGCGCTCCTTGAGATAGACTGGGCCGGAACCGCATAGGGGTTTAAAGGTCAAAACCAACACCTTGAATTTGGGCCGGAAAACAACCCCTCCCCTGAAACTTCCTTGTTCGCCCTTGCATCTCAGCACCAACACAGAATATAGTGTAGGTTTCACTGGTTGCTGGTTTTGGGAGCCACATAGGAAAGCATGACCTTGCTGGTCAAGGCTGGCCATGTAGCTGGCAGGGTTTTGTTTGAGGTGTGTGTGTTTTTTTGCCTGTGCTGCAGTGTTCGGATGGGGAGGCTCTTTATGGGGGGATGTCAGTGTAGGATGATGGGAGATTTCATCGTCCTGGAATACAGTGGTTCCAATCCAAATTGGGAATGCACACACTTAAACTAGAGGGGAGGGGAAAATAAAACAGTCCTAAGCTATACATTATATGACTAGCAGAATGTGTGGTTTGGCCCCTAGGGTCACAGACCTGTGCTGTGCCTTTGGACCAATAATAATTTCGGGCAACAGAAACGATTTAGATCACTTTAGATCAGGCCTTAAGGGAAGGAAGAAGAAACAGGTTTGTACTTCAGTGTAAGTACTTCAGGAAGTATTATGATGAAGCTGTTACTCATTTTATGGCTCTAGCCAAGAATACATCTACAGAGAATAAAGTAAGAGCACCAACACATTTCATACCAAACACATGAAAAGCTGGTCTTACCCAGGCTCCTGTCTCCCTGTCCAGCTTCTCTGGGATATCCTAAAGGTGACAAACCTAAGAGGGTGAGTCAGAAATGTAGCCCATTGAGCTTGTATGGGAAGTGGGTAGCCCAGCCTGCCCAACATTTTTTCTGTATGTCATTAAGATATTATCTTCTCACCTTTGACATTGAATTTGATTTCTTTTTAATTAATTTTAAAAGTTGAATTTAAAATAAGGAAAATAATTTTTTTCCTTACATGGATCAGGGCAGTGGTGGAGAAAATTACCTAAATGAGTTTTTTTTTTTCACCTTTGAAATTGAATGTTGCATTTTTTAATTAATTAAAAAAGCCAAATTTAAAATCGGATTTCCCCCTGCAAGAAAATGAATAAGGCATGTAAAAGTATGACATGTGTGTGCTGAGTCTTAATGAGGGATGTTGGGGAAAGTAATACTTGAAGTGGCCTCTGTGGGGAGCGCTTGTTGTACCAGCCTCCTGTCTTTTGTTTTGGGAGAAAGTGAAACAGACAAATGTGTTCATCCCTAGTTTACAGTGGCTGGCAATTTCTTTACTCTCATTTTTGGTTTTTGCTGTTTGTATTGATTGCAAGTAGATAAATAGGTACCGCTTCGGCGGGAAAGGTAACAGCGTTCCGTGCACTTCGGTGTTCAGTCATGCCGGCCACATGACCACGGAAGCGTCTTTGGACAGCGCTGGCTCTTCGGCTTAGAAACGGGGATGAGCACCGCACCCTAGAGTCGGACACGACTGGTTGGGGACACCTTTACCTTTACCTTTTATTGATTTTAGTGTCATATTATATTTGATTTATTGTATCAGATTTCTGTTTTTAATTTTAAAAAAATGGTTTAGTTACATCACCCAGAGAATGTAAGCTAACAGAGAATTAAGAAAGATAATAAATACATTAATTAATTTATAAAAATACATGGCTAGAGGGCTAAAACGGGGAGAGGGGAAGTAAAAATGAAAAGTACATTTTATTGTTTATCATTGTGTTCTAGTTATTGTACTTACTGTAATTTTCCTTTCTTTATTGTAACTGAGTTTTATATCATAATAAAAGGGGGGAAAGAAGTATATCAAAGTTTAATTTGTAGTCAATACTTCAGTATTAGCGATCTACAGAACAAACTTATCATCCCTGGGAGAGTGTCCCAGGGACTATAGGATGTACAGATTTCCCCCTGCTCTTCCATCTACAAACTCCCACCCACTCACCCCTCCCAGCTGAGAGGCCCATCTAGCTGAAAATGATTTTTAAGATGGAATAGAAATCTTGGAGCTCCAGAGTCATGAGGCCTGCCTGTTGTGATGTCATGAGTCCAGAGCTGTATTTCCACAACAACGGAAAGAGAAGCTAATGGAGGAGTACTGGATTTTTATTTTTATTTTTTTGAATATATTTTTATTTATTTTATTTTTATAAATGAAATAAACAATACCAAAATTACCAACAACCTAATCAATACTTCAATTTCCCAACAGTACAATATTCTGATGAGGACACCACAATAACAAAGAGAGAAGAAAAAAGAGAGAAAAAAAAGAGAAAAAGGGGGAAAGGGAGGAGGAAAAGAAGTGAAGAAAAAAGGGGGGGGGAATTCCCTCCCCTCCCCTTCCCTCCCCCTCTCCCTCTCCCTCCTCCTTAAAAAATTAAGTTTAAACTCCAACCGCCCCCCCCGGCCTCTGATGCCATTCTATTTTTAAAACTTTATCTATAACCATAACAATCTTACAGTTTAATAAACAACCTTACATTTCTATATCATATTATCAATCTTATATCAAGGAAACAGGTCTACAATTAATTCCTAAAAGCCTATATTATTATTATTAATCATAATAATCATAATAATAATAATAAAGAAATATATATATAGTATTATATAATAAAACTTAATATAAACCTTCAACCATCAGTAATAAATTTTATACTAGATATATTATCTATTTTAAAATAAAAATATAAAGAAAAGCAAGAAAAATAAAAGATAAAAGAGAATAAACCAATATAAATATAATCATTTATCTTCTGAATTAGCCTGAGTCATATAGACTAAACACAAACAGTTAAAAAAGCTTGTTTAAAGATTCCAGTTCATGGGGTTATAACAGAATTCTCATGCATTTTTACATTAAGCCAAGCCTCCACCATTTCATGATTTAGAAACTTCTTCATCTCACCTTCAGACACAATACAAAGTGTAGCAGGATATTTTAAGTAATATTGTAAGTTCATTTGTTTTGCCATATTCTTTGCATTGATAAATTGCCTTATTTTATTCACCACGTCTTTGATGTAGTCTGGGAATAACATAACTTTATAAGGTTTCCAGGAAAGGCTTCCAGCCTCTCTTGCCAAGCGCAGGATATAGTTCTTTGTGGAGACTTTTGCAAATTGATCTATGATGGTGTAATCAGCCCGTTTAGCATTTGGCACATGAAATGCCTGCTCAATATCAAGTAAATAATCAGATGAGATAGGGAGTATCTCATGCAAAAGTTTATCCGCAAAAATAGGCAATTTTACATCATTAGGCAGATTTTTAATCCCAATAATCCGTACATTTGATCTTTTCGTGAAGGCCTCCAGTTGAGAGATTCTATCAGAGATATTTTTAACACAGATTTGTGATGTAGTTTCATTTCCTGCCACTCGGTTTTCAAGCTCATTAATTTTTGTCTCCATTTTTTGCCGTGATACATTAATTCAATCTACAGCTCCTTGCAGGGTGGTGATGGAATTTTGGATTAAATCCAGCCTTTTAACTTGCTCCGTAAATTGCGAAGATAAAGTCTTTATCAGCGTAAATAATTCCCCTATATCTTCTGTCTTCGACACTTTTGACACAGAGGATGCAGGGGGGGGGGGGAGTAGATGCCAGCTCCTTTCTTCTCCTCGACGCAGACATGTTTCTCTCAAACAAATCTTACAGGTCCTCAGATGTTCTCAAATATTGTTAATGTTTCTTAAATCATCCCTCAGAGGTTGTTGATATTTCTTAAAGCATATATTATTATGGAACACGTCAGCCCTGTTTTCTCCTATAAAATAGGAGTCAGTACAGCTTTTTGCATTGGTAAAGCTCTGGGGAGATAAACCTGGAATCCAGCCCCCCCACTATCGCATGGGAGTCACCTTTCTCCAAAATGTTGTCCAGAGCTCTTGCCTTGCCCCCCCTTTTTCTCAGGTAAGGTTTTGGCGACCCAGAACAACTTTTATTCCAGAGTCACAAAGGTTTCCTTACAAGGATCAGGCCAGTGGTGGAGAAAATTACCTAAATGTCCTATCTTTTCTCAGAAAGTTGGTGTAGCCTAGTGGCAGAGGAAGCAATCCTATGCCCCCTAAACAGTGTCCGAGAGGCCATAGGATAGTTCAGATCTGTGGATTTGATCTTGGAGACAGCACTCCAACCTCTGATCTAGGAATCTGTGCTACCCATACCCTCCCCTTCACAGCCAGTGCAAAGAGAACCATGCCGGCTGTCTCTATGAGGTTGCAAAGGGGACCTTGGAGAGGAGGTAAAGGGGCATTTCTGTGGGCAAGGAGGGGAAGGGAGTGGAGAGGCCAGCTTATGAAGTATCTCCTGGCCTCTGAAGTCTCCTTCCCTTCCTCTCTGCAGCACCTCAGCTAGATGGGCAAAAAAACCCATCTAGTGAATACGCAGAGCAGTAGGAGTGGGGAGGTAAAGACCACCTCCTCCCCTCCTGCTCTGCATTGGATGCCCCTAAGCCTCAAAGGTCAGGGGTGTATGAGCATCACAGTAGGATTGCGCCCTGAGAGTCTAAAAGGCCCTAGTTCAAAACTCACCTGTGCCATGAACTGACTAGGTAGCCTGAGGCATACCTCTCTAGGAGGGCTCCTAGATCTTTCCTCTTCCATCTTTCACATCTGATTTTTTTTTCACATCTGATCTTTCACATCTTCCTCCTCTCTTAGCAACTCCTCAGTAAACATGATTGCATGCATATAAGGCAAGGTTCCCCAAGATCCCTAAAAATTCTGGCTAGCTCTTTGCTTCTATTTACACTAGAGATGGATAAAACTACGATGTCTCTCATTTTTTCAGTTTCCAATCTGAAGTTCAGTTTCCCAAAAATTCCCGAACATTGAGAATTTTTTAAAAAGTTCACATGAAAATTCATATGCATTTCTGTGTGCATTTTTCCTAACACATACATTTTTGTATGGAATTTTGCCTAATATACACATTTTTGGAAGTGGCTTCCTAATACGGCTGTGCATCACTTCGGTGCCAAATCCAAATACTGAAGCAAATTGAGGTGCTTTGGGGGTGCCTTGGTGAGATCCAAAGAAGATCACAACAGCACCGAGGTGCTCTAAAACGAAGCTGGTCACTGTCGAAGCGCCTCAGTCCGCCTCAGAGATTCAGAGCTATACTGATGCCTTCTGAAGCCCAGACAGCCTGGCTCTAAAATGTATCAACTTGTGAAAGATCGGGCGAGGGGAGAGGAGGAGGAGGGTGAGAGCTTTGGTGAATGGAGACCCTAGTTGCCAAATTAGGGCTGAACCTAACACAGTGGTCTCCATTCAGTGACAGTGATGGAGGAGGGGGGAATACTGTATATACTGGAGAAAAGCCCGTGTTTGTTTCATTGTGAGAACTGTTAGAGGTGGTGGTTAGAGAGAGCTGTTAGTTAGTTAGTTGGCTAGATCTGTGATGTGATGCCTGTGTGTTGTACTGCAGATGTGTTCTTGTTCTTTCCCACCCAGTCCTTTTCAATTCAACTATTCCCTTTCTTTTCTAGATTATTTATTTAAAAAACCAAACCAAAACAGTAGTTTAGTAGTTTAGTTTCCTCCTGTCCTTGCCTTGTTCTTTGGCTCCTCACCCCACTTCTGAATTATTCAACCATTCTTAGTTGCTTGCTTGCTTGCTTGATTCAATGTGATTCACATTGTTGATTCACATTAACAATGTGATGTGGCTGCAAAAAAGGCAAATGCTATTTTGGCCTGCATTAATAGAAGCATAGCTTCCAAATCCCGGGAAGTACTAGTTCCCCTCTACTCAGCATTGGTTAGGCCTTATCTGGAGTACTGTGTCCAGTTCTGGGCACCACACTTTAAGAAGGATGCAGACAAACTGGAGAGGGTTCAGAGGAGGGCAACAAAGATGATCAGGGGATTGGAAACAAAGCCCTATGAAGAGAGACTGAAAGAACTGGGCATGCTTAGCCTTGAGAAGAGAAGACTGAGGGGAGATAGGATAGCGCTCTTCAAGTACTTGAAAGGTTGTCATAGAGGGGAAGGCTGGGATCTCTTCTTGGTCATCCCAGAGTGCAGGACACAGAATAATGAGCTCAAGTTACAGGAAGCCAGATTCCAGCTGAACATCAGGAAAAACTTCCTGACTGTTAGCACAATATGACAATGGAACCAATGACCTAAGGGAGGTGGTGGGCTCTCCCACACTGGGGGCGTTCAAGGTGAGGCTGGACGGCCATCTGTCAGGGATGCTCTGACTTGGATTCCTGCACTGAGCAGGGGGTTGGACTCGATGGCCTTGTAGGCCCCTTTCAACCCTAATATTCTATGATTCTACAATTCTATGATTCTTTATAAAAAAAAAAACACAAGAAAAAATTAAAAAGTAGTTTAGTTTCCTCACCTTGCCTTGTCCTTTGGCTCCCGCCCCCGAGTCCACCGTTCTCAGTTCAACTCTTTCTTCGTAGCTTCCAGCTAGATTATATATATATATATATATATATATATATATATCCTTTCCTTGTTCTTGGCTCTCACCCCCACCCTTCTCAATTCCTGTATTCCTTCCCTTCCCATTTTTGAACTCTATATCTTTTCCCTAAAAAAATAAAAATAAAAAACACTTTCTTTGCTTGTATGTAGTTCTGTATTTGCTTTTCTTTTGCTCATGTGTGTGTGTGTGTGTGTTGTGGTCAAGCAAACAGTGTGTGGCAAAGCACTACACACAAGTCCACATTTCAAAATGCAGTGGGCAAAGCACTACTAGACATGTACGAATCCCCTACCTGCCAGTTTGGGGGGGGGTCCACGGGGGGGAGGCAATCCGTTCCTCCCCCCAGAATCCTCGCCGGCCAGCTCCGCTCCACGGTGGCTCCGCAGAGCCGCTGGCCGGCTCCATACAGCAAGCGATAACGGCCGCCATTGCCGTGCCATAGCACTGAGCACTCACTGCAGGAAGGGATCCGGATGCAAATGGTGTCCACTACGCCATTTGCATCCCTGTTTTTTCATGCGATAGGCTACACAAATATCTATGTAAACATAAATGTCTGGCCTATCGCGTGAAAAAACAGGGATGCAAATGGCGTAGCAGACGCCATTTGCGGCCGTAAAAGTCTTAGTTTCAGCTAAATGCAGCCATTTGCGGTGGCATTTACCTTAATTTAAGACCTTTACAGCCACAAATGGCATACTGGATGCCATTTGTGTCCAGAGACAGTCCCCCTCAGCCAGCAATACGGCAATGGCGGCCGTATTGCTGGCGCTCTGGAGCTGGCTGGCGACACCACAGGATCGCCGCAAGGAGGATCCAGCTCCAGATGGGTCCTCAGGGAGGCAGAGGTGAGCGGTCTGTTCTGCCACGGACTCCGGGGGGCCAGATTCTGTGGCAGAATTCTCCGCCATCCCTAAGCACTACACACATTAACATATCTTATTTACATTAATACTACACTGTGTAGCAAAGCAAGCCCAATATGAGGCACCTTCAGGGTCTTGGCATTGGGGCTGCCCATTAAAATAAATAAATAAATAAATAAATAAATAAATAAATAAATAAATAAATATAAAGTCGATTTGAGCAAATGGGCAGAACATGGTTTTTCTTCTCTTTTTTGAAGGCGGGGAACCAGTGACAGCCTCCAAAGTGCTGTTCGGGCGCTGTTAGAGTGGCTGCCACTAGTGAGGGAGGCTTGAGGCGGCTTGGCTGTGATGGTGCCCACAATCGGGAAGAGCAGCAGAGGATCTGATGATATGCCAACCCATTGTGGGTAAAACAACCCCTAGAACAACCCATTGATTGCTGCCATGGCTAGTTTAAAAAAAAATTAACCCACCCCATGGGAAGCTGTCTGGGTTTGGACAATGCATTAACCCATCGTGGGTTCCAGATAACAACCCATGATGGGTTTGCATGTTGTGTGAACTCAGTCATGTTGTCTCATCATGTCTCATTTGTAGTCTGGATCGTGTTGCTATCTCTGGGGGCCCTGATATCATGTAAACAGATGTTGAATGGTGACAGATGTTGAAAGCTGAATATGACAACGCTCAGAGAAGGAAAGTGTGGTGTTTCTTAACCTGATATATAGGACATGATTCCTAAATTTTCTTTTTGGAATTAAGAGAGCAGCATCCCAGGAGCTCTTCAAGCCACTTGTGAAATATCTCTAGGGGCTCCCAGGTCCTTTAATGAGACCCTCTCTGCTTCTTGTTGGAACGTTGAGACTCCTGAACAGACCAGTTCTGTCTGGCTTTGTTCCATTTCGCCTGGTGCTTTGATGCAACACCAGAAGATCAAGTTGGTGAGAAGTTAAAACTGTCTGGATACAGGTAGGTAGATTTAGTTGCTTTTTTCAGGCTTGCTACAATTCCCAGTGTCTCTCATTTTCATATAGTGCCAACAACAGTGTCTTAGGCAGTAGCCAGGCAACTGGAATTGGACTGTGTGTAACTGTGGGGTTGAATTGCATTGCCCAGGACAAGGCAAGGCAATCCTTCTGATGCAAGATCGACTTGGCATGAAAGTTGGGAGTGAAAATGCTTGTGTGTCCTTGCGTTTCTGTGGGCACACAAGCAAGAGTGATCTGTGTATGGGTACCTTTGAATGAGAAGCTTGTGCGTGTCCAGGGCCGGCCCTATCATTAGGCAGAGTGAGGCAATCGCTTCAGATAGCAGATGCTGGGGGGTAGCAATGAAGGACTTCCAACCATTTCTCTTGAGCCCCCCGGGCATTCCCCTCCCTTGGAGCAGTGTGCTGCCCAGACTGTCCTGCACCCCCTAAACTAGCCTGCTGCCCTCAGGTGTAGTGAAGGATGCTGTCTTGTTGCCAGTGTTGAAGTTAATGTCCTACTGCCAGCCCAGTCCGCCTCTGTACCTGGAATGGAGGGGGACCCACTTGTCCTTTTCCTCAGGCAGCAAAATGTCTTGCAGGCTGACCCTGGGGTGTATATGTAACTGTGCATGCACGAGGATGTAAAATTGAGATGTTTGATGTGCATATAGGAAGGGGAATGTAATCCTTATTATGTACAAACCCCCAATGTGTGGTCCGAGCAGGGGTCCTTCATGGGGAAATCTGGCCCTCTTGGGGCTCAGTGGATTTCCCCAGAGCCTCTGGCATGTCCTCCAGATTTTGCGCTGGTTTTTTTTTTGGGGGGGGGGTGTCTTTAAGTAGGGCAAGATATGCCAAGTGAGGCCGCAATTAGTGTATCTTGGGCAAATTACAGCCATAAAGAGTGTATTTTACACCATTTGTGGTCATAAAGTGCTTAGTTATACACATATTGTGACCGCAGTTGGCCTACCTTGCCCTGTGTAAAGAAAAAAAGCACAAATAGCACAACATCTAGAGGACACGCATGTAGGGAGGGGTGGTCTGCTGTGGATGCCGCAGGTTGGATTCTCGGGAATCCGATCTTGTTCAGATCCATGGCGGATTTCTCCAACATCCCTACTTTGAGACACAAAATAGATACCGTGATGTGGGGTGGGGGGTGAGGGCAAGAAGTAGAGGGTTGATTTGGAGGGGGGGTTGGTAGTTTGGGCTTGAGTGGTCCCCTTCACGCTCTAAGCTTCTGTTATTTTGCCTTTTGCTGCCCACATGCTCTGGCATGCCCATCAAAGTCCATGCCATGATAAGCTGGTTAGTCTTTAAGGTATTTCCTGCCACCTCTTTATAGCTTGTGCTAGAGCAAACTAACAGGCTGGGCTACTCACAGGGAACTGGCAAGCCGCTCCAGTATGCATTCAGTTTTGTGAACATCATTTGGTCCAGCACAATGGGTTTCTCTTACCAACTCAGTTCTCTGGGTCCCAACATTGCTTTAGGCCAGGCTTCCCATCCTGGTGCCCTCCAGATGTCGTGGACTACAACTTCCTGGATCCCTGACCATTGGCCATGCTGGTTGGGGTTGATGGGAGTTGAAGTCCAAAACATCTGGAAGGCACCAGGTTGGGAAAGGTTGCTTTAAGCTGAGAAATTCTGCTGGTAGTGTTAGTGTTTCATTTCAGGAAATCCTATCTCAACAGAAGTCTATGGAGCAAACAGGCAAGTCGAGCAGTAAGGATATAAGAACACATCTAGCTGATACATAGGCTACCATGGGTACTATAGTATTTACTTCAGAGGGCAAGAAATGTCTTGGAGGAAGGCAGTTTTTTTTTCCTTGAGACATCCTGGACATGTATCCCAGAAAGGCATCCACACGCAGCTTATATCCCTGGTTCAACTGGTCCATCCAACTCAATCTCTATGTACCTTAGTGATCAGATACAGCATCTAACTAGATGTGATGGTGGCAGACCGATGTTTTAAAATATGTTTTGGCCTACAACTCCCATCAACCATAGCCAGCATAGCCAATGGTGGGGGTGATGGGAGTTGTAAGCCAAAACATCTGGAGGACCACAACTTGCCCACCCCTGTTTTAGAACATGGGACACCACTAGGAAACAGATACAAAGTGTGTGAGTTTGTATGTGTAGTGTGTTGGTGTGTGTGTGATTTCTTGTAAAGAAGTGAGCAAGGATTGATGCTAAACTCTTCCCCCTTATTGGCACAACCTATATTCTAGCACATTAGTTATGCCACCATCATCTCTAGCATAGACCCATCGACATTTTAGTAGTACAGGGACAGCCAGGGTCTATTTTCTCTATTCTTCAGAAACAAGTTTGCAGGGCTGAAATAGTCCAACCTCCTCACAGGCAATAGAACATAATTGACACCACCTGGCAGATAGAACTTTGTAGGTGTGGGGTAACAAAGGACAAATGTGCTTCCTAAAAGATCTTAAGAAGCAGATTGGCAGTGATGCTTTAATGTTCCACTGCTTATGCGATAGCAATACAACTAGGTTTGTATGAAAGGCACACACACATGGCCTGGGAGATGCCATCACTATGTGAAAAGGGAATAGAAAACCACCTTTTCAGAGTTTCAGTTACATTGTCATATACACTGGACTGAATGTGAATACTATAACAATGCAGAAGGAACTGATTGTATATACTTAATCCCTTACCCACATGTGGTTAAAGAGCCATGCAGGATCCTGCGTTAGAGTAGAGGGTTAGACTAGATCAGCTTTCCCCAATCTAATGACCTCCAGATATTTTGAACTACAACCACAGCATTCATGGCCATTGGCCATGCTGACTGGTGCTCATGGGAGTTGAGATCCAAAACATCTGGAGGGCACCAGCTTAGGGAACTCTGATAAATAAACCGAGTTAGAACCCAAATCAGAATTTTGGAAATTTAACATTTTGATGGGTTTGTGAAATTTTCCAAAATTTTATTTCAGTTCTGATTTTGCACTTGTAACATCTCTACAAATTTCAGCCCCAGATAAAACAAAATAAACACCATACACGTGCACACATGCACAACCCCACAGACAAATCTATGTAGCTGGATAATTCTTATTCATCTTTTACTAGTATAATGCCTACCATTACGAGTGTGCATGGAGGGAAGGCTTGTAAATTGCAAGGGTGAGAAGCAACGCCCTGCAGAATCCATGTTATCAAAGACCACATCACTCACTGTCAGAGCAGGCTTCAACCTAACTAGAATGTTGTCCCCAAATGCAGTAAGTGTACTTTCTCCCATAGGAATGCATAGCAGTTATTATTCACTTACATGGGAGAAAGTAATGGGGTAGCCATGGGAACGCAATTGGAGTGCGTTCCCCAATCCTGGCAACTCCACTCACTGAGAATTAAGTTCGGTCCTATCTGCATATCTCCACCTATTCATCTGCATAATGTCCCCAGGGTTCTGTGTCTTGGTCACAACAGAGTGTGATGGAACATTGGGAAATGTGTCTATCTATGGATGCTTCCACAGAATTTTAGGGCAATTCAGACAACGTTGACTTCAGCTCGTAATTTGCCTGTGTTTTCCCACACTTCTTCCAACTTTTCTCTTATTGCAGATAATTGGTTAAGAAAAAAAAAAGTTGCACAATGCCTTCTCATTGGTAGCCCTAGGAGTCTTCCATCTGGAAGCACCCTATGATTCAGGACAGATTCAACAAGCATAAAGGATAACTAATTCCATAGCTATCTATTATAGGGGAGAAAGGGGAGAGTTTGACAAGAGTTCTTTGTAGTCCCAGCCTAAGAAAACACAAAACAGTCAAGGTGGAACTAAGCAGTGTATAGGTATACTATGTATTGAACATGACTGGGCCATTAGCAATTTATACAACAAAAATAAAGAGTCTTTGTGAGCAGGTAATGAGGGTTGTGTAGGTGATCTGAGGGAACTTTTCATTTGATCTAAATCTGTAAAGAAAATACAAAGCATTTTGGACTGTAGGCTCAAGCCACATTTTACATTCCTGGGTTACATTTAAGCACAACAATATGAACATTAGCATAATTTGCTGACAACAGGCTGTGTGTATGTGTGTTAAGTGGGCTTACGAAGATAGGACCTTTATCAATATTTAAGTAACTGAATGGGAAACACCATCATTTAGTGATGGTGATTATGCAATAATATTTATTAGGTAAAAGGATTTGACTCTTTACATGCAGCAGTATTTAAAATTTGACAGTACTTCATTGTCAGTGTGAAAAGGTTAGGGGAGTTTGGTGGTTCTGATTTTGGTGGGGCGGAGATTCCATTCTGGGTTTTAGTTACAACCAGCCAGAAGTCTAAAGGAGCTATCCAAGTTAGTGGACCATTTTGGGGATAGAGTCCAGCACCTTCAATTGCTCCTTTAGACATCTGGCTGGTTGTAACTAAAATCAAGAATGGAGTCTCCACCCCACCGAAATCAGGTCCACCAGTCCCTCCTGGAAATGGTAGGTAGTATTTGGCGGCATTTGAGAGCTGACAGTTTTTATGGCATTTCATATTTGTCATCTGACAAAACCATAAAATAAAAAGCCTACCCAACAAGTATAAAAAAACTCAGACTTAAGTCTTGAGGTCAACTTTTAGGTTCAGAATCTGAATCTCAAAATTTGAACATGTAACAATTTGAAATATTTCCAAAGTTTCCTTTTAATGTTTGATGGGCTTTACTTTTGGCAGTAGGTTATGCTATAAGGTCCTTTGTGTTTCAGAGCCTCGTGTGGCGCAGAGTGGTAGGCAGCAGTATTGCAAAACTCTCCCCACGACCTGAGTTCGATCCCAGCGGAAGCTGGGTCCCTGGTAGCCAGCTCAGGTTGACTCAGCCCTCCATCCTTCCGAGGTCAGTAAAATGAGCACCCAGCCTGCTGGGGGAAAGGTAGCCACCATG
This sequence comes from Heloderma suspectum, assembly GCF_057233095.1. Taxonomy (NCBI): domain Eukaryota; kingdom Metazoa; phylum Chordata; class Lepidosauria; order Squamata; family Helodermatidae; genus Heloderma; species Heloderma suspectum. The sequence goes on from NC_139459.1 coordinate 175,036,748, forward strand.
ACTGGGGAAGGCAATGGCAAAACCACCCCGCTATAGTCTGCCAGGAAAACGCCAGCATAAGCGGCGTCCCTCTAGGGGTCAGTAATGACCCGGTGCTTGCACAGGAGGAACCTTTCCTTTTTCCTTTGTGTTTCTTTCTGTAGGTCCCATGGACTGTGAGAACGGCACAGACATTAAAGAGTTTGTCCTTCTGGGTTTCTCCTCCCAGCCTGAACAACAGCCTCTCCTTTTCCTCATCTTCCTGCTGATGTATGGGGCAGGACTTCTGGGCAACATCATGATGCTCATTCTCATCACCCTGGACGCCCGACTCCAGACTCCCATGTACTTCCTGCTGCGGAGCCTCTCTGTGGTGGACGTGGGCTTCATCTCAGTCACAGTGCCCCAGATGCTGGCTCACATCATCTCCTCTTCCAAGACGATCCCTTTCTATTCCTGCATGGCTCAGTTTTTCTTCTTCTATGTCTTTGGTGTCACGGACCTCCTCCTGGTGAGTGTCATGGCTCTGGATCGCTATGTCGCCATTTGTAATCCGCTCCACTATGCTACAGTGATGAACCAGCAGGTCTGTGGGCACTTGGTGGCTGGTTGTTGGATCATTTCTACCCTGCACTCCATGCTCCATGCCGGCCTCCTCCTGTGTCTCAGTTATCGTGGTGACAACCACCTGGCCCATTACTTTTGTGACCATCAGCCTTTGCTACAGCTGTCCTGCTCAGACACCAGCATTAATGAAGCAGCCATCTTCTTTGAAGGTGTTGTTGTCATCCTTGGTCCTTTTGTTTTAATTGTTCTCACCTATGCCCGCATTGTGGTAGCCGTGATGAAGTTCTCTTCCTCAGGGAGGCGCAAAGCTTTCTCCACCTGTGCCGCTCATCTCACCATAGTGGTGCTCTTCTATGGGTCCATCATTGCTGTCTACTTCTTGCCTACGTCTAGATACTCATCCAAACGAGGGTCTGTCTTTGCTGTCATGTACACTGTCATCACCCCAATGTCCAACCCCTACATCTACAGCCTCAGAAATAAAGATGTGAAAAAGGCTCTCAGACATCTCTTGGAAAAGAGAGTCTTTTCTAGATAGTATTAGTGACAGTGTATTTTTTTTAAAAAAAATATGCATCCCCTATTTCCTTTATGTCTCCCATGAGGCACTGTATCTGATTAAGAAGTGGATGGCTGAAGTGAGTAATCAATGTGGAACCTGTTTCATTCATTCATTCATTCATTCATTCATTCATCCCCTTGTTTAAAATTGTTGTATGCCACCTCTCTAATAGCTTGAGGGATGTCAGAGAATTCCGCCACGGATCTCAGTGAGGCTGAATGCCAGTGCATTCGGCCCCCCGAAATCTGTGGCGGAACGGCCTGCCCCCCGCACCCCCGCGGATCCCCCCCCGGGATGAGACTTACCTGGGGCGGATCTTCCGGGCGGCGGCAGCTCCAGCAACGGCTCCGGTGGCAGCTTCGGCAGCAGCGGCGGGCAATCTTCCGACCGACTGCCGCCGCCGCCATTTCCAGGCTTGTAAAAGAAAAGAAAAAAAAGATGTGATAGGCTACGTAAAGTTTTACGTAGCCTATCATAGCTAGGTTTTAAAAAAAAGACGTGATAGGCTACGTAAATCTTTACGTAGCCTATCATGGTTGGGGGTGGGTTTTAAAAAAAAAAAACCTGTACGCAAATGGCAGCAGCTACAGCCGCTGCCATTTGTGTTCCTTCTTTTTACCGTCTTAATCTACGTAAATATTTACGTAGACTATGACGGCGAAAATCAAGGGGAACACAAATAGCATAGCGGGCGCTCTTTGCGTCCCCTTTTGATTCACCGTTTTAGCCTACATAAAGATTTTTGTTGTTCAGTCGTTCAGTCGTGTCCGACTCTTCGTGACCCCATGGACCATAGCACGCCAGGCCTTCCTGTCCTGCACTCTCTCCCAGAGCGTGCTCAAGTTCATATTCATTGCATCCATGATGCTATCTAGCCATCTCATCCTCTGCCGTCCCCTTCTCCTTTTGCCTTCAGTCTTTCCCAGCATCAGGGTCTTTTCCAGAGAGTTTTCTCTTCGCATTAGGTGGCCAAAATATTGGAGCTTCAGCTTCAGTATCTGTCCTTCCAATGAGCACTCAGGGTTGATTTCCTTTAGGATGGACTGATTTGACCTCCTTGCAGTCCAGGGGACTCGTAAGAGTCTTCTCCAGCACCACAGTTCGAAAGCATCAATTCTGCGGCGCTCAGCCTTCCTTATAGTCCAGCTCTCACAGCCATACATTACTACTGGGAAAACCATAGCTTTGATTAGACGGACCTTTGTCGGCACGTAGGCTAAAATGAATGAAAAAGGGACGCAAATAGCGCCCGCTACGCTATTTGCATTCCCCTTGATTTTCGCCATCATAGTCTACGTAAATATTTACATAGATTAAGATGGCCAAAAAGAAGGAACGCAAATTGCTGCAGCTGTAGCCGCCGCCATTTCCATATGCGTTTTTTTTTTTTTTACCCAGAGCCATCCGCGGCCGGAAATCCGGCTGCGGACGGCTCTGGCCTGGCTGGGCCGGGCCTGGCCGGCTGCTCCACGGAGCTGCCGTGGAACACAGCCGGCCGTTCAAGGATTCCGGGGTGAGGAACAGAGCGCCTCCTCCCCCGGCCAGGATTCCGGGGGGAGGGATGGAACGCCTCCCCCCCCCACCATCAACATAATCCGCGAAAGGTAAGTTACTTTCGTACATCCCTAATACTGATGGAAGAGCTGTTGCTCATTGATAGGGCACATGCTTTGCATGCAAAAAGTTGCAAGTTCAGCCCTTGGTATTTCCAGGGATGGCTGGGAAAGACTCCAGTCTGAAACCCTGGAGAGCTGCTTCCAGTAAGCCTTGAGCAGGGATGGAGAACCTCTGGCCTGTGGGCGAAATGTGGGCCTTCAGCTTCTCATCCTGGAGCTCTGTACTCTCCTCAGGTCACACCCCCTCACCATCCACATGTCAGGTTATTGATATTATTTACTTCATCCTGCTCTACCCCAAACTACAAAGCTGATGGGGGGAACCTTGCACAAGTTGGGGAAGGAAAATGCCGGGATGCAAACATCTCTCTCTCCCCCGCCCTGCCCCAATTGCATATTGAACAAAGGTAAGAGTCACACCTGTAACTCCCTCCATTGTGGGCTCTGGACACACCCACTGGTGGACTGCAGATTTTGACTGAGGTAATGTGGACCTTGACAGGAAAATGGTTCCCCACTTCTTGACAGATAATGGACAGGCATGGGCGAATTTAATTCAGGTGACTATCATATCTACTATTGTGGGCAAGAATCCCTTAGAAGAAATGGAGTAGCACTCATAGTCAACAAAAGGGTGGGAAAAGCAGTACTGGGGTACAATCTTAAAAATGATAGAATGATCTCAGTACGAATCCAAGGCAAACCATTCAACATCACAGTAATTCAAGTCTATGCCCCAACCACTGAGGCCGAAGAAGCTGAGGTTGATCGGTTCTATGAAGACCTACAACACCTTCTAGAACTAACACCAAAAAAAGAGGTCCTCTTCATCATAGGGGATTGGAATGCTAAAGTAGGAAGTCAAGAAATCACCGGGATAACAGGCAGGCATGGCCTTGGTGTACAAAATGAAGCAGGACAAAAGCTAATAGAGTTTTGCCAAGAGAACATGCTGATCATAGCAAACACTCTTTTCCAACAGCACAAGAGGCGACTCTACACATGGACGTCACCAGATGGTCAATATCGAAATCAGATTGATTATGTCCTTTGCAGCCAAAGATGGAGAAGCTCCATACAGTCAGTAAAAACAAGACCTGGAGCTGACTGTGGCTCAGATCATGAGCTGCTTCTTGCAAAATTTCGGCTTAAATTGAAGAACGTCGGGAAAACCACTAAACCGTTCAGGTATGACCTAAATCATATCCCTGATGAATATACAGTGGAGGTGAGGAATAGATTTCAGGGATTAGACCTGATAGACAGAGTGCCTGAGGAACTATGGACGGAGGTCCGTAACATTGTTCAGGAGGCAGCAACGAAATCCATCCCAAAGAAAAAGAAATGCAAGAAAGCAAAGTGGCTGTCTGATGAGGCTTTACAAGTAGCTCACGAAAGAAGGGAAGCGAAAAGCAAGGGAGAAAGGGGAAGATATACCCAACTGAATGCAGAGTTCCAGAGAATAGCAAGGAGGGACAAGAAGGCCTTCTTAAATGAACAATGCAAAGAAATCGAGGAAAACAACAGAATGGGAAAGACTAGAGATCTCTTCAAGAAAATTGGAGATCTCAGGGGAACGTTTTGTGCAAAGACGGGCATGATAAAGGACAAAGAAGGCAGGGACCTAACAGAAGCAGATGAGATTAAGAAGAGGTGGCAAGAATACACAGAAGAACTATACAGGAAAGATCTGAATGTCCCTGATAGCCATGATAGTGCGGTCACTGAACTTGAGCCGGACATCCTAGAGAGTGAAGTCAAGTGGGCCTTAGGAAGCATTAGTAACAACAAAGCTAGCGGAGATGACAGTATTCCAGCCGAGCTATTTAAAATCCTAAAAGATGATGCTGTTAAAGTGCTGCATTCAATATGCCAACAAATCTGGAACACTCAACAGTGGCCACAAGACTGGAAAAGGTCAGTTTACATTCCAATTCCAAAGAAGGGCAGCGCCAAAGAGTGTTCAAACTACTGCACAATTGCGCTCATTTCACATGCCAGCAAGGTGATGCTCAAAATCCTACAAGCTAGGCTTCAGCAGTATGCGAACCGAGAACTACCGGAAGTACAAGCTGGGTTTCGAAGAGGCAGAGGAACTAGAGATCAAATCGCCAACATTCGCTGCATCATGGAGAAAGCAAGAGAATTCCAGAAAAACGTCTATTTCTGCTTCATTGACTACGCTAAAGCCTTTGATTGTGTGGATCACAACAAACTGTGGCAAATTCTTAAAGTGATGGGAGTACCAGACCACCTTACCTGTCTCCTGAGAAACCTGTACGAGGGTCAAGAAGCAACAGTCAGAACCAGACATGGAACAACCGATTGGTTCAAAATTGGGAAAGGAGTACGACAAGGCTGGATATTGTCACCCTGCTTATTTAACTTATATGCAGAGTACATCATGAGAAATGCCGGGTTGGATGAATCAGAGGTCGGAATTAAGATTGCTGGGAGAATTATCAACAACCTCTGATATGCAGATGATACCACCCTAATGGCAGAAAGCGAAGAGGATCTCAAGAGCCTCTTGTTGAGGGTGAAAGAGGAGAGTGCAAAAGCTGGTTTGAAACTCAACATTAAAAAAACGAAGATCATGGCATCTGGCCCCATCACTTCCTGGCATATAGAAGGGGAAGAAATGGAAGCAGTGACAGATTTTACTTTCTTGGGCTCCAAGATCACCGCAGACGGTGACTGTAGCCATGAAATTAAAAGATGCTTGCTCCTTGGGAGGAAAGCTATGGCCAACCTAGACAGCATAGTAAGAAGCAGAGACATCACCTTGCCGACAAAGGTCCGTCTAATCAAAGCTATGGTTTTCCCAGTAGTAATGTATGGCTGTGAGAGCTGGACTATAAGGAAGGCTGAGCGCCGCAGAATTGATGCTTTCGAACTGTGGTGCTGGAGAAGACTCTTACGAGTCCCCTGGACTGCAAGGAGGTCAAATCAGTCCATCCTAAAGGAAATCAACCCTGAGTGCTCCTTGGAAGGACAGATAATGAAGCTGAAGCTCCAATATTTTGGCCACCTAATGCGAAGAGAAAACTCCCTGGAAAAGACCCTGATGCTGGGAAAGACTGAAGGCAAAAGGAGAAGGGGACGGCAGAGGATGAGATGGCTAGATAGCATCACGGATGCAATGAATATGAACTTGAGCACGCTCCGGGAGAGAGCGCAGGACAGGAAGGCCTGGCGTGCTATGGTCCATGGGGTCACGAAGAGTCGGACACGACTGAACGACTGAACAACAACAACAAAGATGAACCAGAGTCTGATTTGGTATAAGGAAGTTTCTTAAATATCATAATAAATAAATACATAAGTAAATATAATAATTAATAAAGTGCACATCTTGGGTTGTAGTGTGAGGAAGGAGGGTGGAGCAGGCCTCAGGCCAAGGGTGTGGAATCTGTGGTCCTCCTGATGATGTTGTATTTCAACCCCCATCATCTCTGACCATTGGCCATGCTGGCTGGGGCTAATGGGAGTTGAGGTCCAACGTCATTTTGAGGCTCACTAGAAGATCAAACCAGTCCATACTCCAGGAAATAAAGCCAGACTGCTCACTTGAGGGAATGTTATTAAACGCAAAACTGAAGTACTTTGGCCACATAATGAGAAGACAGGATACCCTGGAGAAGATGCTCATGCTAGTAGGGATGTACAAAAGTTCCGCCACGGATCTCAGGGAGGCCGAATGCCAGCGCATTCGGCCCCCCGAAATTGGTGGCGGAACCACCCGCCACCCCCCTGCCACCCCCCTGGGACAGGACTTACCTTGGGCGGATCTTCCTGGCGGCGGCGGCGGCGGTGGCGGCCGGTCTTCCAACCGGCTGCCGCCGCCGCCATTTCCAGTTAAAAAAAAAGAAAAAGTGATAGGCTACGTAAATGTTTACGTAGCCTATCACGGCTGACTTTAAAAAACAAACAGACGCACATACGCAAATGGCGGTGGCCATGGCCGCTGCCATTTGCGTTCCTTATTTTGGCACGTCTTAGTCTACGTAAACATTTACGTAGACTAAGACGGTGAAAATAAGGGGAACGCAAATAGCGTAGCTATTACGTAGACTAAGACATGCCAAAATAAGGAACGCAAATGGCAGCGGCCATGGCCACCGCCATTTGCATATGTGCGTTTGTTTGTTTTTTAAAGTCAGCCGTGATAGGCTACGTAAACATTTACGTAGCCTATCACGGCTGACTGCAGGGATGCAAACGGCGGCGGCTACGGCCGCCGCCATTTGCGTCCCTGCTAGCCAGCAGCCGGATGTCCGGCTGCTGGCGGAGCCGGCTGGCGGCTCCGCAGAATCGCTGTGGAGCACAGCCGGCCAGCCAGGATTCCGGGGGGAGGGACGGAGTGCCTCCCCCCCACCATCAGCATAATCCGCGAAAGGTAAATGATTTTCGTATATCCCTACATGCTAGGGAAAGTGGAAGGCAAAAGGAAGAGGGGCTGACCAAGGGCAAGATGGATGGATGATATTCTGGAGGTGACGGACTCGACCTTGGGGGAGCTGGGGGTGGTGACGGCCAACAGGAAGCTCTGGCGTGGGCTGGTCCATGAAGTCATGAAGAGTCGGAAGCGACTGAGCGAATAAACAACGAATTTCTGCCTTAGGGCCCTGTGGCCTAAGTCAGAGGGAAGGGGGTAATATATTCTCCAACATGGCACAGATGAAATTAAGAATGCTCTTGTCTTCTTACAGCATGCTTACTCTCACACCAAGGACCACTGTCTGAGGCTGAGCTCACCCCTTCATCATTGGCTCTTCTCAACCCGCTGTACATTAAAAGTGACCATAACTGTTATTTTAACAAAAGGGGGGAAAGAAGTACAGACGTTTATTACAATGTTGGATCTGATAATGGATCTAGTTGTATTTATTATAGAATGGCTGCAACTCAAACATATTTAGTAGTAATTTATTATTTGAATGCACAATTATGACTCGGAGACAGAAAGGAGGCATTCAGTGCACTAGCAATTTGTCTCCGTGCGCATACATTGAAATGCACACACAGTGGTCAAGCTGCATCTGTTCCTTACTCAGAGATGTAACACCTAGACAACTGGGGGAGATTAATGAAATCTGATGAATTGAGTGCTTAGGTGGTCATACCAGAGGAATTTTAATAAACGTGCTTGTTTATTTACTTATTTATTATTTTAATTTACTCCATTTTTACTTGGCTTTCTTCCAAGCAGCTCAGGTTCTCTCCCAATTTGTACAACAACCCTGTGAGGTTGGTTAGTGATTGGCCCAAGGTCACCTAATGAGCTTTGCGGCCTGAGTGGAGATTTGAATTTGGATTTCTACAGGCCTAGTTTGACATACCTCCAATAGATCCAAAAAGGGGGGGGGGGAATAGGGACAAGTATGAAGTATTTCACAGGGGCAGTTACTGGAAAAACAGGGATAACTGTAGGGTACAGGATTATTCTCATTCAGTTCCTTCTCCTCTAACATTTTTTTTCTGCTTCTCTGTCTTCATTTTTTCTTAACTGCATCATCTTTTAATGCATATTTCCATTGTGCAGTCATTTGCAATATTATCTCAGTCAGTTAGTAATTGTTTATATTGACTCATAACCTTACATAGCCTCTTCCTCTTTACAATGTTTGTAGGAGAATACTAGGGTTGCACCTTGTCCTGTACTTTTATTTGAAAACATAATAAAAATCAGGGCCAGACCTATCATGATGGAGTCTGAGGTGCCCCATCAGGAGGCAGAGCAGGAGGAGTGGCAAATTGCACCACTCCATGCCTCTGCTTCTGCCCCTTCCCCTGCTACGAGGGCCTGCCATTGCCCCACCACCTCTAGTGGGTACTCTGGAGAGCCCTGCCAGCTGCTCTCCTGCTGTGGCATTTGCTGTAGTGAGAGAACAGCTGGCAGGGTTCTCTGGAGTAGCCACATGCCCTCGCATAGCGCCACCCTTTCCCCTTAGTTTTACTGCATCCACGGGGATCCAGCCAACTGAGCTCTTGCAAGACCTGGCTGGTCAAGCTCTCGAGAGAGCCCTGCAACCAGGAAGGTGTGTGAGGCGGCAGGGGCAAGAGGTGTGAAGCAGTGGGGAAAGGGGTGTGAGGCAGCAATGGTAGGGAGGGCTGGGGGAAGGGGTGTGAGGCACTGCCATTGGTGGCAGCACGTGTTCTCACCTCAGGCAGAAAGAGACCTTGGGCTGGGGCTCATACAAATAGACTTCTTATCAATAAAACGTTTTTTTCCCTGTCTACCCTCTCTAATGCTAATAATATTCATGAGTTTCAGTATAAACACCAGTATAAACACCAGCTTTCAAATCCCCATAATCCATTCTCTTACTGACAGGATTTCCTTGCTTCCATTTGTAACTGATTACAATTCTAGGAGCCGTTAGTAAATTAATGGTCATTTCCTGATCTTCTTGAGGTACCTCATTCTTCACATGTCCAAAAAGAACCATGAATGAGTCATAAGTCAGGTTATATCCTGTCATTTCATTGTTGTTTTCTAATATTCTTTCCCCAAATATCTTAATATTTGGACAGTGCCAGAAGAATGCAATATATCTGCTCTTGCACATCTGCAACTCCTGAATGTATCTCTGTACCTGGATATATACGACTCAATTATTTAGGTGTTAAGATGAGTTTATGGAAACTCTCCTTTAGATTTAAACATAGGGGTTCTGGGGAAATGTTCTCCCACATTCATTTCAGAACTCCGCTGAAGTCTCTTGACTGAAATCTCCTGCCCATTTTTGTTGCTATGACTTATGTTGTTGTTTTCCATTAATAATTTAGAAAATTTCCTTAATAAACCCTTTGTTTGTTTAGCTGAGATTCTCCTCCTCCTTCTCCAACATTTCTTGTTCTCCTTTTGCCCAGGAAGAGGCACAACTCAGCAACCAATTTCTCCTGCCTTTTATATGTTGCTTTCCAGTCATGCCAATCTTTTTGCTCCCTCGTAGAGAAATCCTCTGCAGACTCAAATAAGGCCAGATTCTCAAGAATCTGACGTGTGAAGTCCACAGCAGACCGACCCCACTCACCTCCAGGTTCATCAGATTTCCTGGGAGTGGCTCTCCTCCATTCTAAATGGCATGATCAGCTAATGGTGGCTGCCATTGGACAAATGCGGGAAAAAGACATCCGTAAATTACGTAGTTTATGGCATTTGCGACCGTAAAGCACTTCCTTCTATGCAAATTGCGGCATAAACGGCTGCACTTGGAAACTCTAGTTGTCAATTCAGGGCTGATTTGACAGCCTTGATTTGAAAGCTCCCTCCCTCCCTCCCTCCTCCTCCTCCTCCTCCTCCTCAACCCTTTGCTGAACTTTCTGAAGTTGATACTTTTGGCGCCAGGCTGTCTGGGTTGCTCCGAATGAATCACCGAGTTGGACTAGGAGCTTCATATACAAGCTGCTTCGCTCTGGGGTGCTTCGTTGCTATTCTGCTCCGCCTCGTACCACACAGAGGCACCTCTGAAACAGCCTGCTTCCATGCATTATTCGGGCTTTGGACCAAAGCGGTGCACAGCCTTAGAATTTATTGTATACACATAGGGGGCAATCCTATGGCCCTTAGTCAGCAACTGGGGAACCATAGGATATTTTGGATTCCTGGCTCTGAGGCCAGAGACGGTGCTCCAACCTTGGACCCCGGAGTCTGAGCTTCCCTCCCCCTTGTAGCTGTCATGGAGAGAACTACACCAGCTGCCTCTCTGAGCTCACAAACATGAGCTCGAGGAGGAGGAAAATGGGGTAGTTCTGCGGGCAGGGAGGGGAGGAGACCGGGTGGCCGGCTTACAAAGAATCCTCCGGCCACCCCAGCCTCCTTCCCTCCCGCTCCGCAGAGCCCCAACTAGATGGGCAAAATCATCTATCTAGTGAAAATGCAGGGTGAGAGGCAATGATCATCTCTGCGCTCCTCCCGCCCTGCATAGGATGATTGTAAATCTCTGAGTTCAGGGGCTTATGATCATTGAGGATGCAACCCATAGGACTGCACCCTTAACTCCTCACCCACATGTAGCTAAAGGCCCATGCATGATCCTGCTTTAGAGGAGGGATTAGACCTAGAGTGGCTTCTTATGCATTGCCAAAAAAGGTGACAAAAGAGGACACCAATGTGCATAATACTGGCATAGGCGTATATATAAATGCAAATTTAGAAATACTAGCTAGATTTGAAATAGAAATGCAATACATCTCACTATAGCGAGGAAGACTAGCCAGGTAACTTGTGTGCCTGCTCAGTCTGCTGTCCAGGCGCCCAGTGGTGGAGTCTAAATCATGAATAGACATATACATCATAATCATAGGTCTATTCTGTCCAATTCCCATATCAGCCTGAGATTTTTTAAAAATGCACAAAAAGTAACACTTATTTTCATATATAACTTTCCCTAACAAACATTTTTGTATGCAACTTTCCCCACCATATGCGTTTCTGTGCTCAGTGTTTGAGCTGAGAATTGCATCGCAACATTCAGAGAAGTGCACAGTCCAAAGGACAACTGTGCTCTAAACTAGGGCTGTGCGCTGCTTTGGCTCAAGGCCCAAAGCCCGAGTTGAAGCAGGCTGCTTTGGGTCACTTCCAGCCCCTTCCGAGGTGAAGCAGAGGGGGCACAAAGTGATGTGGAATGGGTCAGGGGCTCTCCGAAGCACCTTGGTGTGCTTCAGAGCGTTGGCACCCCTGGCCTAGCTGCGCCAGTGCCTCCACGTCCTTACCTGAGAGACTCCCAGCACCATCACTGCACTGCCGCTGCCACCTCCACCGCCGCCTCCGTTGCCTCTGCTGCTGCCGCCTCCACTGCCACGCTGATGCCATCACCGCCGCCAGCTCCTGAGGCCTGGATGCGCGCCGGCTCCCTGCAATAAGAGCCAGCACGTGTCCAGGCCTCAGGAGCTGGTGGCAGCAATGGCAGCAGCAGTAGAGGTGGCGGCAGTGACAGAGGAGGAGGTGGCGGCAGAGGAGGCGGCAGAAGAGGCAGAGGCCACAGCAGAGGAGAAGGCGGCAGTGGCGGAGGAAGTGGCGATGGAGGAGGAGGAGGTGGCAGCAAGGTAAGGACTTGGGAGTTTGTGCGGGGGGCCATCCGAATCCCACTTTGGGTTCAGGGCCAAGCCGGGTCAGGGCCCCCACCCCCGAATCAGCCCGAGCCGAATCGGGCCTGCCTCCAAAGCCACAAAGCGGCTTCCAAGTCGGATCGGGGGGTCCCTGCACAGCCCTACTCTAAACCATATATTAGCTTGGGAAGTGTGAATTAGGTGAGTTCACTTAAAAACATGGACTAAACAAAATTCTCCCATATTCCTACTTCACACACGCACCCCCCCCCCACTCTTCCTATACTAGAGAAGAGAACTTGGATGCCCTGTGTGTTAACTATTGGCTCCAATGGAAGGAGAATGCCCATGTGACTCCTTAAGCTTGAGTTGGTGCTAGAGTTAGATACTAGCGCCCCAGGAGCTAGTTAGGCTGCCTGTGAAATCTCCCCCAGGGCTTCCAATGCTGATCTTTAAATGGAAACTTCCTGGCTTCTTGCTGGAATTTCCAGATGCCCAAACACAGCTGCCTGGCCTGGCTTTGTCAGCGCTCAGTTTTGCCTGGTGCTTTGATTCAATTCAATCAGTTTGGGTGAAGTTAGGAGCATCTGTGGATACAGGTAGGCAGGGGATGGATTCAGTGGCAATTCAGTGGATGGATTCAGTTGCTGGGGTGCTTCCATTACTATTTAATTTAACTTCTATAGTATCAGCAATGGACTCTGGTAAGCAATGGCTGGCCAGGTGGAAGTGGTCCGGGGGGGTGGGTGTATTGAATTGCAAGCCTAGAACAAAAGACAAAACTGCAATGAGGGAAATAGGCCACGGTGGCGTATTTCCCCTGCTGGGCATGCTGGTCTCATGGTGGCCAGACTTCCCTAATTACCCTCACTGGCACAGATTGCCGTGTCATCTGAACCTGGCGGCATGGCTTCTTTGGGAGTGGGGAACAACCCTCAAATAACCTGACAACAGCCCATGGGTTATTCAAGGCTTGCTGCCTACTGAAACAAGCCATGCTGCCTGGGTTTAGATGACACGGCAAACTGTGACAGTGAGGGTAATTAGGGAAACCCAGCTGGCACATAACTGGCACACACAGTGGGTTAAACAAGCCACCATGGCTTGATAACCCCCCTGTGATGGTGTGAACCAGTTCAGTGTGAGAAGTGGCTCTAGTAACTGGCCCCTTTTTTGCTAAATAGGGCAGTTAGCAGCAGCTGTCTTCACTACTCATGTCTTGCATTGCATAGGACCTGGCTGCATCCCCCATGTTATTCCCTCACTCCACGTTTCCTTCCTTTCCAACTGAGGTAATTACAAGAGGCTTTGGAACTTCTTGCTAAGGGACAGTAGATTGTCTCCCTCTCTGCTGTCCTTCCACCAGCAGGCAAATACATTTGTATTCAAGCAGCCCTGTAGCATGCAAACTGGTCTGTTGGGTTGGGTGCTGTTTTTATTCTTTTATTGTTGTGAGTTTTTCATTGTGTTGTAGTGTATTTGTTTTATGATTGTTTTAGAGCATGATCCTATGCATGTTTAGACAGTAAAAGACCTACAACTTCCAGCATGCTGGGGGGTGGGGGGCATGCTGGGAGTTGTAGGACTTGTTTTGCGTTTAAACATGCATAGGATAGTGCCCTGAATTATGGTTTTATTTTAAATATTGGCTTTTATTGTTGTTAGCTGCCTTATGTGACACTTTCCAGTAGAAAGGTGGGATATAAAATAAACAAACAAAGAAACAAAGAAATAAATAAAATCTGCCCTGGCAAGCCCTTCCTTAATGAGTAGAGATGGACTAGTAGCAGAGGTAGGAGTCTGGTTGCCTCCTTCTCCATCTTATTTTTCCCTTACTTAGTTTATCTGCATTGTAGACACCTTTCTTAGATGTCAGCCCCTCAAGTATCCTTTTCCTTTTCATGCAATATTTTCTTCCTCATGCCTCTCCTCTTGTCTTCCACTGTCCATGAAGTTCCCTGGGTGACCTTGGGCCAGTCACTATCTCTCAGCCTAACCTACCTTGAAACGTTGTTTTGAGGATAAAATACAAGGGGGGTGACAACAGTGTACACTGCTTTGAACTCCTTGGAAGAAATTAGGGATATAAATGTAAATCATCAACATCTGGGGGGGGGGGTGTCCGTGTCCTTCCTGCCACCTTTCTCTTCATATTCACCTCTTTCGTTTTTTGGAAGCAGGGATTAATTTATGCCAGGGCTTCCTGCAGCAAAGTTTTAAAACCGAACTCTGTGCTAGGGATCAGCTCTGGAATATGTGAAGTAGTAGTAATGTGATACTGGCTATGGGCATGTGCAGAGTATCTTTCCCTTAGTTTTCTCAACAAGTAACCACATGTTTGAGAAAGGGCTTCCAACCCATAACATCTCCTAGTTATGAATTTCCAGGAAGGAAGGAAGGAAGGAACGAGTGTGTGTGTGTGTGTGTGTGTGTGTGTGCAGGGATGGGGGTAGGGATAAGAATACACCAGTGAGAAGCGGATCCTTCCTTTTACTGACATACTCAGGTCTTCTGTCTAAGCTGGCTCCTAAGTCATGCAAAAACATTTGCACAATTGCGTGAGCAATACGGATCTGTCTGTGTGTGTGTGTGGGGGGGGAGGCATGAAGGAGCTTTTTTGCTGGGTAAAGAATTGTTGTCCCAGAATGTATATTGTAGTTTGCATACTGGGAAAATGTGATATCCACCCCGCCCCGTGTGCAATGCAGTAAAGGAAAGGTGTGAGGGTGAGCGTGATGGGGTAAAGGGAAAAAGGGGCACAAGGTGGCTGCAGGAAGGAGGTGGAGGTGTGAGGCAGCATGTGTGCTGTCACATCTCGTGTGGCAGGAGAGCTTGCACCGAGCGGGGAAGTACTCTGAGCCCACGCCAGCCTTCTGCAATGATTAGTGGGCATTGAGAGCTGTATTCTGCAAGAATGTCTCTAATCCCTAGAGCAACCTATCCCAACCTGGAGCCCTCCAGATGTTTTGGATTACAACTCCTGACCATTGTCAATGCTGGCTGGGGATGATGGGGACTGAAATTCAAAACATCACAAGGGGACCCACTTGGAAAAATGCATGGCAGCAGCAGTGGCTGGTGATGACGTCCAAAACCTAAGAATTTTTTGATCCACGTGCATGAAAAAAGTAACCTTCTGAAAACCACAGACAAATCTGGCAATTCTGAGTTAATTTTAAGTATGCTCAAAACGTGTTTACAAAAAGTATATGTAACTATTGAAGGGTATTGCATATTTCGCATTTTTGATGTTTGTAGCGATTTCTGTATTTGATATGCATCACTCAATGTCTTGTCACAGCCTTAATAATAATAACAATAATATTATATATTGCCACCATTAATATTATTATTACTATCATTATAATGTTAAGTAAAATAATATTTGGAAGTATTATTTTTTGTTGTGGTTATTGCTATTATTAATTTATATAGCACCATTAATGTATATTGGGATGTATCCAGACTTAGTCATGCTTAGAGTAGACTCATTGAAATTGATGAGACCTAAGTTATTCATGACTAACTTGTCCCATTGATCTCAGTGGGACTACTCTAAGGATGACCATGTCTGAAGCCAACCCATTATACTTTATGGAATAACATCCATTCAGTAATATAGTTCAGTTCAATTTCACCTGCATATTGGGCATAGGCCATTACAGTAATGCAAAACAAGAAAAAGAAAAAGAAAAAAACACAATAGATAAAATTATTGATAACAGAACCCACATTTTACAGGTTCGGGCAAGAGGTTGTGTTGTTCAGTTGTTCACTTGTGTCCGACTCTTCGTGACCCCATGGACCATAGCACGCCTAGGGGTGGACGAAAGTCACTTACCTGTCGTCGAAGGCCGTTCGTGGTGTGGGGGAGGCGCTTCGCTGCTCCCCCCACGAAGTTCAGGCCAGGGGGGGAGGCTTCCCGCCTCGGCCCGGCCGAAATTCAGGCCGGGGGGGAGGCTTCCCGCCTCGCCCGGCCGCGAACGTGAAAGTTAAAAAAAAAAAAAAAACACCCCCTGATAGGCTACGTGACGATTCACGTAGCCTATCACGGCTAGATCTGCAAAGTCAGCCGTGATAGGCTACGTCAATCATCACGTAGCCTATCACGGGTGACTTAAAAAAAAAAAAGCGCGTACGTGAATGGCGGCCCCCATAGGGAGCCGCCATTCCCGTTCCTTATTTGGTCGCTGTAGTCTACGTAAATGTTTACGTAGACTACGGCGAAAATAAGGGCAACGCCATTATCCGTACACTCTTTTTTTTTTTTTTTTAAGTCACCCGTGATAGGCTACGTGACGATTCACGTAGCCTATCACGGCTGACTTTGCAAATCTAGCCGTGATAGGCTACGTGAATCGTCACGTAGCCTATCAGGGGGCGTTTTCTTTTTTTTCTTTCATTGCAATGGCGGCGGCAGCAGCCGGTCGAAAGACCGGCTGCCGCTCCCGCCTCGCTCGAACACCCACCGAACCGCCGGCCGGACCAGCCACCGGGAGGGACATTCGGTGAAGGTAAGTCCCGTCCCAGGGGGGGTGCGGGGGGTGTGCGGAGGATTTCTCCCCGAAACTTGTTCGGGGGGCCGAACACGTTGGCGCTCAGCCCCCCGAAGTTTCGGGGAGAAATTCTCTGCCATCCCTAAGCACGCCAGGCCTTTCTGTCCTGCGTTCTCTCCCGGAGTGTGCTCAAGTTCATATTCATTGCATCAGTGATGCTATCTAGCCATCTCATCCTCTGTCGTCCCCTTCTCCTTTTGCCTTCAGTCTTTCCCAGCATCAGGGCCTTTTCCAGAGAGTTTTCTCTTCGGATTAGGTAGCCAAAATATTTGAGCTTCAGCTTCAGTATCTGTCCTTCCAATGAGTACTCAGGGTTGATTTCCTTTAGGATGGACTGATTTGACCTCCTTGCAGTCCAGGGGACTCGTAAGAGTCTTCTCCAGCACCACAGTTCGAAAGCATCAATTCTGCGGCGCTCAGCCTTCCTTATAGTCCAGCTCTCACAGCCATACATTACTACTGGGAAAACCATAGCTTTGATTAGACGGACCTTTGTCGGCAAGGTGATGTCTCTGCTTCTTACTATGCTGTCTAGGTTGGCCATAGCTTTCCTCCCAAGGAGCAAGCGTCTTTTAATTTCATGGCTACAGTCACCGTCTGCAGTGATCTTGGAGCCCAAGAAAGTAAAATCTGTCACTGCTTCCATTTCTTCCCCTTCTATATGCCAGGAAGTGATGGGGCCAGATGCCATGATCTTAGTTTTTTTAATGTTGAGTTTCAAACCAGCTTTTGCACTCTCCTCTTTCACCCTCAACAAGAGGCTCTTCGCTTTCTGCCTTTAGGGTGGTATCGTCTGCATATCGGAGGTTGTTGATAATTCTCTCGGCAATCTTAATTCCGACCTGTGATTCATCCAACCCGGCGTTTCTCATGATGTATTCTGCATATAAGTTAAATAAGCAGGGTGACAATATGCAGCCTTGTCGTACTCCTTTCCCAATTTTGAACCAATCAGTTGTTCCATGTCTGGTTCTGACTGTTGCTTCTTGACCCTCGTACAGGTTTCTCAGGAGACAGGTAAGGTGGTCTGGTACTCCCATCACTTTAAGAATTTGCCACAGTTTGTTGTGATCCACACAATCAAAGGCTTTAGCGTAGTCTATGAAGCAGAAATGGACATTTTTCTGGAATTCTCTTGCTTTCTCCATGATCCAGCGAACGTTGGCGATTTGATCTCTAGTTCCTCTGCCTCTTCGAAACCCAGCTTGTACTTCTGGTAGTTCTCGGTTCGCATACTGCTGAAGCCTAGCTTGTAGGATTTTGAGCATCACCTTGCTGGCATGTGAAATGAGCACAATTGTACAGTAGTTTGAACACTCTTTGGTGTTGCCCTTCTTTGGAACTGGAATGTAAACTGACCTTTTCCAGTCTTGCGGCCATTGTTGAGTGTTCCAAATTTGTTGGCATATTGAATGCAGCACTTTAACAGCATCATCTTTTAGGATTTTAAATAGCTCAGCTGGAATACTGTCATCTCCGCTAGCTTTGTTGTTACTAATGCTTCCTAAGGCCCACTTGACTTCACTCTCGAGGATGTCCGGCTCAAGTTCAGTGGCCGCACTATCATGGCTATCAGGGACATTAAGATCTTTCCTGTATAGTTCTTCTGTGTATTCTTGCCACCTCTTCTTAATCTCATCTGCTTCTGTTAGGTCCCTGCCTTCTTTGTCCTTTATCATGCCAGTCTTTGCACAAAATGTTCCGTTGAGATCTCCGATTTTCTTGAAGAGATCGCTAGTCTTTCCCATTCTATTGTTTTCCTCGATTTCTTTGCATTGTTCATTTAAGAAGGCCTTCTTGTCTTTCCTTGCTATTCTCTGGAACTCTGCATTCAGTTGGGTATATCTTCCCCTTTCTCCCTTGCTTTTCACTTCCCTTCTTTCTTCAGCTACTTGTAAAGCCTCCTCAGACAGCCACTTGGCTTTCTTGCATTTGTTTTTCTTTGGGATGGATTTCGTTGCTGCCTCCTGAACAATGTTACGGACCTCCGTCCATAGTTCCTCAGGCACTCTGTCTATCAGGTCTAATCCCTGAAATCTATTCCTCACCTCCACTGTGTATTCATCAGGGATATGATTTAGGTCATACCTGAATGGTTTAGTGGTTTTCCCTACGTTCTTCAATTTAAGCTGAAATTTTGCAAGAAGCAGCTCATGATCTGAGCCACAGTCAGCTCCAGGTCTTGTTTTTACTGACTGTATAGAGCTTCTCCATCTTTGACTGCAAAGGACATAATCAATCTGATTTCGTTTTCGATATTGACCATCTGGTGATGTCCATGTGTAGAGTCGCCTCTTGTGCTGTTGGAGGGCAAGAGGTAGGTCAACTCAAATTAGTTGGTGTTACAACAGTCATGGCAGCGACTGACAACATGAGTTTCAATTAAAGCAGCATGAGATTTAGATAATGCTAAAATGTAAGCTGCTAATTTGACTAACATTTCATGACATCTGTAAATTAATAAGAAGTCAGGTTTTTTGAAGATCTGATCTATTTTCTTTACCCAACAACAGGTGGGGAAGAAATTTGTTTCTAACCGATACGTGAATGGGACATTTTAAAAATAATGACATGGTCCTCAGTTTCTCTTGTGCCACAAAAACATAAATGGGTATAAGTCACATAAGTGAAGGAAGGAAGGAAGGAAGGAAGGAAGGAAGAAAAGATAGGGCTCTGCCCTCCAGGAGCTTACTTTTATGGAACATCACTGGCATACTGAATTAAAAGTCCAAAGCTAATTATTAAACTTGGAATATCAGTTTCACATCCCACCCCACCCCACTCCAGTTTTTCATACCTATTTTGATTCAGTCCTACAGGCAGTCAGGGCTTTCCCATACTGGGAGCAAAGTGTCAGTTTCTAGACCTGAGTTCTGCTCATTCATAGTTATGTAAAGTGTAATGTCTATTGGCCTAGATCAGAGTGAAAGGACTCCTAAACTGCCTGTGACTAGGGAATGAGACACTGTGTAATATGGAAGTCCTGGCGACCATGTCATATAGAGGCCTCTTTCCTTGGCGGTGAGCGTATAGCTAGTGGATTAGGAGAACAGAAGATACATTATTCTTAGTCTCTTTTTCTGGAGGATGAAGGGGGCATAGCTCAATGGAACAGCACAGGGGTACACAACTTTTTTGGCCCCAAGGGCTGGCTTTGGCACAGGGCTGGCTTGGGGGTCAGGGGCTTCATGCACATGTAAACACAGACACACACACACATCTACACACACCCCGGCGATTCTGTTACGGAGCTCTTTCCTCGCTGCTAGCAGTGGTGGAAAAAGAGCGATCAATGGGAGAGGGAGTGGAGAGTTCAGACAGTGGGGAAAATGGTGGAAGGGGGGAATTTGGTGGTGGTGGGATCAGGGCATTTTGCAGTAAAGGCATTGGAGGGGCACATATGGGCCCCAGGCTGCAGGTTTTGTATCCCTGGTATAGCACGTGCTTTGCATGCAGGAGGTATTCAATCCCTGGCATCTTCAGTGACAAGGATCAGGTAGCAGGTGATGGAAAAGTCCTCTCTTTGCCTGAGACCCTGGGGAGCAGCTGCCAGTAAGAGAAGAGACAATATTGGGCGAGATGAAAAATCACCTTTGCATGGTATAAGGCAGTTTCCTGGAGGATATTCACTCACTACAAGTTAAAAGCCTGCGAAAGTCCTTTGCCAAGGTGGGGAAATGTTTTAGGGGAGACACTAGCTCTTTTCCCTCCCATTACTGCTATCCTGCCCTTAACTGCTCAGCACACCACTCTACAACATGTTCTCCCCTCCCAAAACAGCCACCTGACTTCTGTTTCTTTATATTAGGGATGGACAACAGGATTGGTCCTGGGGTCCAGATCCCCCTGAAGCCCCTCTCCTTTAATGATCTTGTAGCAATAGGTCAGGCCGACTTCAAAACCTGAGGTCAAGTTTCAAGTCCAGAATGTGCATCTCAAAACGTGAATATGTAACAAATTGAAAATTTCCAGTTCCCTTTTAGTGTTCAATGTTCCTTGCATTGGATAGAAGATTATGTTATAAGGCCCTTTGTGATTCTCTTTGCAGGTCCCATGCACTGTGAGAATGGCACAGACATTAAAGAGTTTGTCCTTCTGGGTTTCTCCTCCTGGCCTGAACAACAGCCTCTCCTTTTCCTTATCTTCCTGCTGATGTACGGGGCAGGACTTCTGGGCAACATCATGATGCTCATTCTCATCACCCTGGACGCCCGACTCCAGACTCCCATGTACTTCCTGCTGCGGAGCCTCTCTGTGGTGGACGTGGGCTTCATCTCAGTCACAGTGCCCCAGACGCTGGCTCACATCATCTCCTCTTCCAAGACGATCCCTTTCTATTCCTGCATGGCTCAGTTTTTCTTCTTCTATGTCTTTGGTGTCACGGACCTCCTCCTGGTGAGTGTCATGGCCCTGGATCGCTATGTTGCCATTTGTAATCCACTCCACTATGCTACAGTGATGAACCAGCAGTTCTGTGGACACTTGGTGGCTGGTTGTTGGATCGTTTCTACCCTGCACTCCATGCTCCATGCCGGCCTCCTCCTGCATCTCAGATTCCATGGGGACAACCACCTAGCCCACTTTTTCTGTGACCATCAGCCTTTGCTACAGCTGTCCTGCTCAGACACCAGTGTCAATGAAGCAGCCATCTTCTTTGAGGGTGGACTCATCGTCCTTGGACCTTTTGTTTTTATCATTCTCACGTATGCCCGCATTGTAGCAGCTGTGATGAAGTTCTCTTCCTCAGGGAGGCGCAAAGCATTCTCCACCTGTGCCTCTCATCTCACCATAGTGGTGCTCCTCTATGGGGCCATCATTGGTGTCTACTTCCAACCTGCATCTAGCTACTCGGCCCACCGAGGGGCTGTCTTTGCTGTCATGTACACTGTCATCACCCCGATGTCCAACCCCTACATCTACAGCCTCAGGAATAAAGATGTGAAACGGGCCCTCAGACATCTCTTGAGAAAGAGTGTCTCCTCTCAATAGTTGTGAGCAATTGGATATTGTGCATTCCTCCCACCCCCACTCTTACATCCCACGTAAGCCTTTGATTAGGGTAGCCTTCCCCAACCAGCTGCCCTCCTGATGTTTGGGACTACAACTTCTACCATTCCTGACCATTGGCTATGCTGGCTAGGGCTAATGGGAGTTGAAGTCCAAAACATCTGGAAGGCAAACCAGGTTGGTGGATGCTGGATTAGAGAACAGATGGCTGAAGTGAGCAATGGAGAACTGTTTATTCCCCTCCCACAACCACCACCCTTGAAATAACTTTGAAATAGTCAAATGGCATATTTCTTTCAGAGTAGGGATTTACGAAACACCTACGTGGCTCCACGCCAGGCAATCCGCGGTGGGGGGAGGCGCTCTGTTCCTCCCCCCAGAATCCTCGACGCAGGGGGAGGTGATCCGGTCCCCCCCATGGAATCCTGCCTGGCTGGCTCTGCTCTGCAGCCAAGCTGCAGAGCCACTGGCCAGCTCCGGCCGCCCGCAGCTAGGGATGGCGGAGAATTTCTCCACGAATCTTCAGGAGGCTGAATGCCAATGCATTCGACCCCCCGAAATTGGTGGGGAAATTCTCCGCCGGTCCCCCGCACCCCCCCCCTGGGATGGGACTTACCGTGGCCGAATGTCCCTCTCGGCGGCGGGTCCTGGCGGCGGTTTGGTAGCGTTTCGTTGGGGGCGGGGGCAGCGGCCGGTCTCCTGACCGGCTGCCGCTGCCGCCATTGCAAAAAAAAAAAGTAAAGTAAAAAAAAAAACACCACACACCCGTGATAGGCTATGTAACAATTTACGTAGCCTATCACGGCTAGATTTCCAAAGTCAGCCGTGATAGGCTACGTAAATCATCACGTAGCCTATCACAGGTGACTTTGAAAAAAAAAAAGTGCATACGCAAATGGCGGCGGCCCATTGGCGCTGCCATTTGCGTTCCTTATTTTGGCACGTCTAGTCTACGTAAACATTTATGTAGACTATGGCGAAAATAAGGGAACGCTATTTGCGTTGCCCTTATTTTCGCCGTAGTCTACGTAAATCTTTACGTAGACTAGACGTGTCAAAATAAGGAACGCAAATGGCGGTCCCCATGGGTACCATTTGCGTACGCACTTTATTTTTTTTCCAAAGTCACCTGTGATAGGCTACGTGACGATTTACATAGCCTATCACGGCTGACTTTGGAAATCTAGCCATGATAGGCTACGTAAATCGTTACGTAGCCTATCACGGGTGTGTGTGTGTGTTTACTTTTTTTTTCGCGGCCGGGTAGACGGGGCGCTCCTACCCGGCATGAATTTCGCCAGCAAGGGATGGGGCGCCTCCCCCCCGGCCTGAATTTCGGTCGGGCGAGTCGGGGTGCCTCCCCCCCCTCGCCTGAACTTCAGGGGGAGAACCGAAGCGCCTCCTCCCCACCGCGAAGCAAGCTTCGAGAACAGGTAAGGGACTTTCGTCCATCCCTACCCGCAGCTGAACATCCGGCTGCTGGGCAGCCCTGCAGGGACACAAATGGCGGCTGTCATAGCCGCCGCCATTTGTGTCCCTGTATTGAGCCGTGATAGGCTATGTAAATATTTACGTAGCCTATCACGGCAGGGGGAAAAAAACCCAGTGTACGCAAATGGCGGTTGCCGTAATGCAAATGGCGTCCCTGCGTTAGCTGTGATAGGCTACTTAAGTATTTACGTAGCCTATCACGGCTATGAAGACGAAGCGAATGGCAGCCGCAGGACGGCCACCATTCGCAAAGCAGTGCGGACAGAAGCAGGTAAGTGCTCCGTTTTGGGCGCCTTTTGTGGGTTGGGGGCGACGGGGACTTTGTCTCGCGTGCCTTTCATGGGTTGGGAGGGGCTTCGTTCCGCGACGGATTTCGGGGGCCAAATGCACTGGCATTCGGCCTCACCGAGATCCGTCACGGAATTCTCTGACATCCCTACTTCAGAGGGATGACGATTTTTGAGCTTAATGAATCCACTGAGTGCATCTGACTCCACCATGCCATGTAGCAGCCTGCATAGCTTGCATGGATCCATTCTCATGGCAGAATGGGCAGATTATAAAGTGAGTTTTTGCTGCCCACTATGCAGTGGAAAAAGTGAATTCTGTATCTAAATGCATCCTGTGAATTCTGTACCATGTTCTGCATTAACTTGGGGTGCTTCCAGATGGATGGCTCCTAGGTGTTTTCCCATCTTTTCTTGCTTAATGTGTTGTTGTTGTTTTTGTGGAAGGAAAAGAAGATGGAAGCAGTAGTGGGAAAACACAGGAGGGTCACACATAGAAGACAATATCAACTCGATCCTTCATAAAATCCTATGAATGAGGCAGGGCAATTATATGATAAAGCCTCATCTGCAAGCACCCTTGGTAAATATAGATGACCATTTACCCTCTGGTAACTATGACCCCCTTCATGGATCACTGCCTTGTCATGGCGAAGGGGCTTGCATAACTCAGTGAAGCCATAAGCTATGCCGTGCAGGGCCACCCAAGATAGGACAGGACATGGCTGAGAGTTCTGACAAAATGTGGTCCACTGGAGAAGGAAATGGCAACCCACTTCAGCATTCTTGCCAAGAAAACCCCATGGAACATATCACAAGGCTAAAAGAGATGACACCAGAAGATGAGCCCCTCAGGTCGGAAGGTGTCTAATATACTACTGGGGAAGAGCAGAGGGTATTTCCAAGTAGCGCCAGAAAGAGTGAAGCGGCTGGGCCAAAGCCGAAAGGACACTCAGCTGTGGATGTGTCAGGTGGTGAAAAGAAAATATGATGCTGTAAAGAACAATGTTGTTTAGGAACCTGGAATCAATGAATCAAGGTAAGCTGGAGGTGGTCAAACATGAGATGGCAAGATTGAACATCAACATCTTGGGAATCAGCGAACTAAAATGGACAAGCATGGGCGAATTTAATTCGGGTGACCATCATATCTACTACTGTGGGCAAGAATCCCTTAGAAGAATTGGAGTAGCACTCATAGTCAATAAAAGGGTGGGAAAAGCAGTACTGGGGTACAGTCTCAAAAACAATAGAATGATCTCAGTACGAATCCAAGGCAAGCCATTCAACATCACAGTAATTCAAGTCTATGCCCCAACCACTGAGGCTGAAGAAGCTGAGGTTGATCGGTTCTATGAAGACCTACAACACCTTCTAGAACTAACACCAAAAAAATTTGTCCTCTTCATCATAGGGGATTGGAATGCCAAAGTAGGAAGTCAAGAAATAACTGGGATAACAGGCAAGCATGGCCTCGGTGTACAAAATGAAGCAGGACAAAGGCTAATAGAGTTTTGCCAAGAGAACACGCTGATCATAGCAAACACTCTTTTCCAACAGCACAAGAGGCGACTCTACATATGGACATCACCTGATTATCACCTACTTGCGTTGCCCTTATTTTCGCCATAGTCTACGTAAATCTTTACGTAGACTAGACGTGCCAAAATAAGGAATGCAAATGGCGGTGCCCATGGGGCACCGCCATTTGCGTACGCGCTTTTTTTTTTCCCCAAAGTCACCCGTGATAGGCTACGTGACGATTTACGTAGCCTATCATGGCTGACTTTGGAAATCTAGCCGTGATAGGCTACGCAAATCGTTACGTAGCCTATCACGGGTGTGTGTTTTTTGTTTACTTTTTTTTTCGCGGCCGGGGAGACGGGGCGCTCCTCCCCGGCCTGAATTTCGCCGGCGAGGGATGGGGCGCCTCCCCCCCCGGCCTGAATTTCGGCCGGGCGAGGCGGGGCGCCTCCCCCCCTCGCCTGAACTTCAGGGGGAGAACCGAAGCGCCTCCCCCCCACCGCGAAGCAAGCTGCGGGAGAAGGTAAGTCCCTTTCGTCCATCCCTAACTGTAAGGAAGGCTGAGCGCCGAAGAATTGATACCTTCAAACTGTGGTGCTGGAGAAGACTGTTAACAAGTTCCCTGGACTGCAAGGAGGTCAAATCAGTCCATCGTAAAGGAAATCAACCCTGACTGCTCATTGGAAGGACAGATACTGAAACTGAAGCTCAAATATTTTGGCTACCTAATGCGAAGAGAAAACTCCCTGGAAAAGACCCTGATGCTGGGAAAGATTGAAGGCAAAAGGAGAAGGGGACAGCAGAGGATGAGATGGCTAGATAGCATCACCGATGCAATGAATATGAACTTGAGCACGCTCCGGGAGAGAGCGGAGGACAGGAAGGCCTGGCGTGCTGTGGTCCACGGGGTCACGAAGAGTCGGACACGTCTTCATGACTGAACAACAACAAAACTTACGACAGTTCGTATGAATGTCACTACATGGAAAGGTGGTTGTTTATATGTTCCTGCCTTGATATGTGAGGGAGGAACTTTGCTAGTCTTAGTGAAACCATTTTTTTATTTCCCTCAGAATTCCTCAGATGTTTTCCACAAGCTGGAAACCTCCAAATTCACCTCAAAAAGTTTCCTTCAGTGAAATTCTGGAGCAACTCTCTGCTTGACAAATGGTGAGAATGTGAAATCTGATTAGATCAGAAACCCACAGAAGTGGGGCAAAGGTAACATTTTCCTCACCACATTGCACAAATGGCACTCCATGTTATGATAGGCACATCATGGAGCCTTTCTACACAAGGCTTATATTGTGTGGTCATGCTTGCTCACTCATGGTAGTTTGCGGTCTTTTACAAGACATCCTCCTCCTCTAGGGCCTCTCCTGTGCTTTGAGACCAGTATCACATTTTTTCCTTAACAGGGAAAGTCTGGTATTAATTTCTCAATGGCCTCTATAACACCATAGAAATCTCGTGTAATTGCACAATTCCACTATACCACAGTGTCACCTAGTGGTTGTATAAAGAAACATATAGTAAGGCAGAGAAAGAAAAACCCTGGAAGAAAACCTGTGTAAAAGAGTGGATCTTAATCCCGCAAAGAATCCAGAAGCAGAAACCTCAGTAAAGTGGTGGGTTAAAACCTTCATGTAGATAAGGCCATGGCCATGTGCCACTAAATAAATGGTCACCTGTATTCATCATGTAAGTGCAGGAGGCAGTATGTGGACACAGAGGTTATGGTGTAGCACAGAGTTTTGTACACACATTGTTTTATCCTCTTTGTTCTGGACAGTCCATGCTCAGTTTGTGATTTTACACACACACAAACTTTGGCTTAGTGAGCAGGGATGGGATCCATGCAAGCTATACATGGTTGCTGTGACGTGGTAAGCTCAGGTGTTTTCACCTGAGCTGAGCTGAGATCAAGAGGATGGGGAGATGACAGGACATGTATGATTAGAGTACCAACTGGTAACATTGGTACTTCTTCTCACTTGCAAAATCAGTACATGCTCTGACTCTACTCTGTCATTCTTTCCAGACCCCTCATTAGTCTCCAGCTTCTTCTATTCTGATTCCATTTTACTTGCTAAGCCAAGGAACTCTATTTCACTTGCTTTTTTATGCCCATTCTTTCTTGTCTCCTCCAATGCATGGGGTGGGTGGTTGGTGGCCACTTGTGCATTGCCAAAAAAGTGGTAACGCATACTAGAAAGGGGGACAAGAGAGGACACAGATCTGTATACAAATTGCATATGCTAATTTAGATGTATAGATGCAAATTTAGAAATAATTCCTCTAATTTAAATAGAAATACAATTTCTCTCACCATAGTGGAGAAGACTCTGGCCAGGTGACCTGTGTGCCTTGCTCAGTCTACTGTTCAGGTGCTCACTGCAGATGGGAAACTCCAAGGCCCCTCCCTGCTCACCCTTCTGGTGGTTCTTTATCTTTAAACCAGACTTGGACTAGATAGCCCTTCAAAAAGGGGATGCCTTCAAAATGTCCTCTGATAGCTCTTCAAAGAGGGGACTGTCCCCTGTAAAGTTGAAGACATGGCTACCCTAGGAAGAGACGATCAAAGACATATGCTGACAGAGGCACAACAAGGCATGATGGTAAGAGGCCAGTCATTAGATCTGCTGCAGTAAAAAAGGAAAGAAAAAGCATATCGTGTTTGTCCAGACCCTAAGTTCATCTTCAGGGGTCCTTCTCTGTGAGCCCCTGCCAAAGGAGGTGAGGTGGGTGGCTACCAAGATGAGGCCTTTTCTGCTGTGGCACCCCAGCTGTGGAATGAGCTCCCTAGAGAGGTTCACCTGGCGCCTACATCGTACTCCTTCCGGCGCCAGGTGAAGACCTTTGAATTCTCCCAGTATTTTAGCATTTTAGCTTCCTAGTGTTTTAGCTCTGCTGCTTTAAATCTGTATTTTAAATCTCTGCATTGCTGCTAGGTTTTATTCTGGTTGTACTGTTATATTGTGATTTTAAGCGTTCGTATTTCATATTGTTTTATGCTGCACTCTGTGGTTTTAATTTTTGTGAGCCTCCCAGAGAGCTTCAGCTATTGGGCGGTATACAAATGAAATAAATAAATGAATAAAATATTGAGGGTAGAGGTCTGATTCAGATCAGGATGGTTTGCTGGGGCCGTTTTCCAAAAGAGTCCACTCACATTAAGCTGTTTCCCCTTATAGTGAAAACCTCTAAGTTTCCCCCAAACACAAAGTTCTTCTGATCAGAGATCTGCCACATGAAACCTGCCCCTAAGACCCAAAATCCAAATGTCTGTGACAGAAATCTCTTAGCCTCTGTGCCTCCATTTTGTTCCATCATTTCAGCTGATTGTGTCTTAATAATGAACTTAAAGCTGCTTAACCTTTTACACTTTCTTAAACTGTTGAAATGACTAAAGGTAACTGAAAGCAGACAACCACAAACACAAGTTGTCTAAAATAAATCTGTGGCTAAGCGTGTCTCTTCTGGCTGAAAAACAATTTCTGTAAGTTCCCCTTTTCATTATATTGCAAGGCAAACATAAGTTGACCGTTAGCACGCCCAAGGGGAAAGGCTAGCTGATGCTTCTGCGCATGCTTGAAATGTTTCAATCTTGAAGACCAATCATATTAAAGAGGAATGTCCTGTCCATGTATTTTTTTCATGTGTGTATAAAACTTTGTGTAAGCTAATTACTTAGGGTCCAGTCTTGAGCCATTCTTGACTGTACCACACCTTGGTGTTTGCTTTGAATAAAACATCTGCTCAAACTACCGTCTCTGGTCAGTGACTGAGAGGGAAGAAGCAGAAGGCTTAAATTCTGCAACATGTTTCATCTCATAATAATGAGGTATGATATAATATGATATGCTACATGCCTGGCAATGTGCAACTATTACTCTAGCACCTCCCAATTTCCCTTAAAAACCTACCTCTTTGTCCGCCCCGCCCCAAACAGCTCCTATTACATCTGGCAATTGGTGAGAGTCTCCATCTGCATGACAGGCACTATATCGAAATTGTTTTGTTCCGTTTTTTTAATCTTTAAATTATTCCTTTTTCTTTCCATTCTCTGTCTTTTTTATGGCTTGTTTTAAGCTGTCGGCAAATACTTGCTTTGTTTTTCATTTGTAAAGTGCTTAGTACATTATTAGGTGCCTCAGAAATAAATACATAGGATAATAAATAAAACACCTTATTTTCCTTTTTCTAATCTCATTGTGAATCATTATTATTTTTACTTTTAGACTTAAAAGTTTGTATTATCTTCACACACATACACACAATTCCTTTCATGGAAGGGCCAGCTGTGGCCTCAGAGGTACTGAGCTCTTGAAACTGAATTGTTGGTTTTTTTAATGTTGAATAAATCTGCATCCCACACCCTCATGGATTGTACTTGTTTGTGCTGTGCATATCTAGTCCAGGGCAAAAACAAGTAGGGCAGCCCAGCCAATGTTGAGGAAGTGTTTCACTTTATTGTAGGGCCTGCGTAAATTTCTCCCCTCAGGTTGACAGATACAAAGCCTAGTGCAGGAGGGGCAGCTTCCTTTCACACTGATGTCTTATGGAAGTTTCCTCTCACAGGGGAAAGACTGGTGTCCAAAGAAGGCAGGCAGAAGGGGAAGCTACCAGTCCAAAGACAAAGGGATAGGAGACCTCAAACGTATACTCAGAGAAATTAATTTGGCCCAAGGTATTTAAAGTCAGAAAAGAAAATCCGATGCTGTAAAGAACAATATTGTTTAGGAACCTGGAATGTCAGATCAATGAATCAAGGTAAGTTGGAGGTAGTCAAACATGAGATGGCAAGATTGAACATCAACATCTTGGGAATCAGCGAACTAAAATGGACAGGCATGGGCGAATTAAATTCAGGTGACCATCATATCTACTATTGTGGGCAAGAATCCCTTAGAAGAAATGGAGTAGCACTCATAGTCAACAAAAGGTTGGGAAAAGCAGTACTGGGGTACAATCTTAAAAATGATAGAATGATCTCAGTACGAATCCAAGGCAAGCCATTCAACATCACAGTAATTCCAGTCTATGCCCCAACCACTGAGGCCGAAGAAGCTGAGGTTGATCGGTTCTATGAAGACCTACAACACCTTCTAGAACTAACACCAAAAAAAGATGTCCTCTTCATCATAGGGGATTGGAATGCTAAAGTAGGAAGTCAAGAAATAACCGTGATAACAGGCAAGCATGGCCTTCGTGTACAAAATGAAGCAGGACAAAGGCTAATAGAGTTTTGCCAAGAGAATACGCTGATCATAGCAAACACTCTTTTCCAACAGCACAAGAGACGACTCTACACATGGACATCACCAGATGGTCAATATCGAAATCAGATTGATTATGTCCTTTGCAGTCAAAGATGGAGAAGCTCTATACAGTCAGTAAAAACAAGACCTGGAGCTGACTGTGGCTCAGATCATGAGCTGCTTCTTGCAAAATTTCAGCTTAAATTGAAGAACGTAGGGAAAACCACTAAACCATTCAGGTATGACCTAAATCTTATCCCTGATGAATACACAGTGGAGGTGAGGAATAGATTTCAGGGATTAGACCTGATAGACAGAGTGCCTGAGGAACTATGGACGGAGGTCCGTAACATTGTTCAGGAGGCAGCAACGAAATCCATCCCAAAGAAAAAGAAATGCAAGAAAGCCAAGTGGCTGTCTGAGGAGGCTTTACAAGTAGCTGAGGAAAGAAGGGAAGCGAAAAGCAAGGGAGAAAGGGGAAGATATATCCAGCTGAATGCAGATTTCCAGAGAATAGCAAGGAGAGACAAGAAGGCCTTCTTAAATGAACAATGCAAAGAAATCGAGGAAAACAACAGAATGGGAAAGACTAGAGATCTCTTCAAGAAAATCAGAGATCTCAAGGGAATGTTTTGTGCAAAGACTGGCATGATAAAGGACAAAGAAGGCAGGGACCTAACAGAAGCAGATGAGATTAAGAAGAGGTGGAAAGAATACACAGAAGAACTATACAGGAAAGATCTGAATGTCCCTGATAGCCATGATAGTGCGGTCACTGAACTTGAGCCGGACATCCTAGAAAGTGAAGTCAAGTGGGCCTTAGGAAGCATTACTAACAACAAAGCTAGTGGAGATGACAGTATTCCAGCTGAGCTATTTAAAATCCTAAAAGATGATGCTGTTAAAGTGCTGCATTCAATATGCCAACAAATCTGGAACACTCAACAATGGCCGCAAGACTGGAAAAGGTCAGTTTACATTCCAATTCCAAAGAAGGGCAACGCCAAAGAGTGTTCAAACTACCGCACAATTGCGCTCATTTCACATGCCAGCAATGTGATGCTCAAAATCCTACAAGCTAGGCTTCAGCAGTATGCGAACTGAGAACTACCGGAAGTACAAGCTGGGTTTCGAAGAGGCAGAGGAACTAGAGATCAAATCGCCAACATTCGCTGCATCATGGAGAAAGCAAGAGAATTCCAGAAAAATGTCCATTTCTGCTTCATTGACTACGCTAAAGCCTTTGATTGTGTGGATCACAACAAACTGTGGCAAATTCTTAAAGTGATGGGAGTACCAGACCACCTTACCTGTCTCCTGAGAAACCTGTACGAGGGTCAAGAAGCAACAGTAAGAACCAGACATGGAACAACTGATTGGTTCAAAATTGGGAAAGGAGTACGACAAGGCTGCATATTGTCACCCTGCTTATTTAACTTATATGCAGAGTACATCATGAGAAATGCCGGGTTGGATGAATCAGAGGTCGGAATTAAGATTGCTGGGAGAATTATCAACAACCTCCAATATGCAGACGATACCACCCTAATGGCAGAAAGTGAAGAGGATCTCAAGAGCCTCTTGTTGAGGGTGAAAGAGGAGAGTGCAAAAGCTGGTTTGAAACTCAACATTAAAAAAACGAAGATCATGGCATCTGGCCCCATCACTTCCTGGCATATAGAAGGGGAAGAAATGGAAGCAGTGACAGATTTTACTTTCTTGGGCTCCAAGATCACCGCAGATGGTGACTGTAGCCATGAAATTAAAAGATTCTTGCTCCTTGGGAGGAAAGCTATGGCCAACCTAGACAGCATAGTAAGAAGCAGAGACATCACCTTGCCGACAAAGGTCCGTCTAATCAAAGCTATGGTTTTCCCAGTAGTAATGTATGGCTGTGAGAGCTGGACTATAAGGAAGGCTGAGCGCCGAAGAATTGATGCTTTCGAACTGTGGTGCTGGAGAAGACTCTTACAAGTCCCCTGGACTGCAAGGAGGTCAAATCAGTCCATCCTAAAGGAAATCAACCCTGAGTGCTCATTGGAAGGACAGATACTGAAGCTGAAGCTCCAATATTTTGGCCACGTAATGCAAAGAGAAAACTCTCTGGAAAAGACCCTGATGCTGGGAAAGACTGAAGGCAAAAGGAGAAGGGGACGGCAGAGGATGAGATGGCTAGATAGCATCACCGATGCAATGAATATGAACTTGAGCACACTCCGGGAGAGAGCGCAGGACAGGAAGGCCTGGCGTGCTATGGTCCATGGGGTCACGAAGAGTCGGACACGACTGAATGACTGAACAACAACAACAAATTTAAAGTCATGTTATTTTTCTTCAGAGGCCAATCCCGAAATGGTATACAAGGCGGCTTAGGTATCATTTGAATGGGTTAGACTAAACCAGTTGCCCTTGCCCCTGGAGAACAGCCAAAGGCCTGTCAAACAAAGATACCTTCAATTTACAACAGAACGTCAACAGGGAGGGGACCAGACCGATCTTCTGAGACAGAGAACCCTACAGCCTGGGTGCATCCAGGGAGGTAGCTTTCTCACATGTTCCCATGGAATGAACCTCAGAGGTGATGGGATGCATAGCAGGCCCTCCTCAGCTTATAAAGTAGATGGACATGTGGGAAGAGATGATTCTTTGTTTGAACAGCATCAAGTGTGAATATTCCTATGTTCTTCCACCTCTGTTTTCTATTCCCCAGTTCCCACATCACCCAAAGGCTTTTACTTTGCCCCTTCACCAATATGTTCTTGTATCCAGCTGTTCTCAGGTGGATGAGGCAACAGCCAAGCAGGATAAGCAAGGGATTATGGGAAGACTGGAGTTATGTGGGTAGGTGGCCCAGTGGTACATTCCATGACAACATGGCTGCCTTTGGCAGACTGACAAGATTATATCCCACAACCTTATTGGAAAAATGGATATTGGAACCCTGAGAGAAACATACTCTTTAGCATTATTTAAATATGGTGGTCACTAGGGGAGTCTGTTCCATGAATCCCTGAAAACTCTATTGCAATGAGTGGTGTGGTCCATAGTGTTGTTCAGTGTGGTGATTTGCAGGAAAGGTACTCACTGTGTTCCAACCTTCCTGCACAGAATTCTGCGAATTGCCCCTTTGACATCATCATTCCTCAGGCTATATATAAAGGGATTGAGCATAGGTATGACAACGGTATACATGACTGTGGTAACCCTTCCCTTTTCAGCTGAGTATCGAGCTGTGGGCTGGAAATAGACCCCAATTACTGTGCCGTAAAAGAGGGTGACCACAGACAGATGAGCCCCACAGGTAGAGAATGCCTTGCGCCACCCTGACTCTGAAGGCAGCCTCAGCACAGTAGCCAGGATAAGTGCATAGGAGATCACAATGAAGACAAAAGGGCTGAGCACCACTAACGACCCCTCAGTGAAAATCAACATTTCAATTAAACTGGTATCAGTGCAAGACAGACCCAGCACAGGTTGGTGGTCACAGAAGAAGTGGGGAATCTCCCGGGAACCACAGAAAGAAAGGCGAGACATCAGAATAATGTGCAGCAATGAGTGGAGGTGGGAAACAATCCAGGAACCAGCCACAAAACCCACACACAGGCTCCAGCTCATCCTGATGGTGTAGTGTAGGGGGCTACGGATGGCCACGTAGCGGTCATAAGCCATGGAGGCCAGGAGGAAGCTGTCAGTGACCCCAAAGGCAAAGAAAAAATACATCTGAGTCAGACAGCCAGCATAAGAGATGGTGCTGGCTTCTGACACCAGGTTGGCCAACATCTTGGGCACAGTGACCGAGGTGAAGCAGGCATCCACCAGGGAAAGGTGGCCCACAAAGAAGTACATGGGTGTGTGCAGGTGGCTATCGCAGAGGATCAACAGGATGATCAGGAGGTTCCCCAGGATGCCCATGATATATAGCACCAGGAAGATGACAAATAGGAGCTTCTGCTGTCCGGGCTGGGAAGACAGACCCAGAAGAACGAAATCAGGGTGAATGGTATGGTTTGCACTGCCCATGTAACCGGGAAGCCTGCAAGGAGAAATTAAATTAAAATGCATTACTCCTTTGTAATAGTTCAACCAGGGTATTTAAGGCCTTATTAGTCATATTCTACACAAAATGTGTTCAAACCACATACATTTTTAAAAGCATGAAAAACAAGTTCAAACGACAACAACACTAAGAAAGCCAGTGTGGTTTAATGGTTGGAGGGTTAGATTGGGACTCTGGAGATCCCAGTCCCAGCCCCTACTTGGCCATGAAGTTCACTGACTTTGGGCCACTCACTGGCTCTCAGCCCAACCTACCTCACAGGGTTGTTGTGAGGATAAAATGGAAAGGAGGAAGACTATGTAAGCCCTCCTGGGTTCCTTGCAAAAGGGAAAAAAAGGCAGGATACTAGTGTAACGACAACAACAGCAACAACAACAACAAGCCTTTTAGCCTTGAGAAGAGAAGACTGAAGGGAGATAGGATAGCGCTCTTCAAGTCCTTGAAAGGTTGTCCCAGAGAGGAAGGCCAGGATCTCTTCTTGATCACCCCAGAGTGCAGGACACGGAATAATGGGCTCAAGTGACAGGAAGCCAGATTCCGGCTGAACATCAGGAGAAACTTCCTGACTGTTAGAGCAATACGGCAATGGAACCAATTGCCTGGGGAGGTGGTGGGCTCTCCCACACTGGAGGCCTTCAAGACGAGGCTGGACAGCCATTTGTCAGGGATGCTCTGACTTGGATTCCTGCATTGAGCAGGGGGTTGGACTCGATGGCCTTGTAGGCCCCTTCCAGCCCTACTATTCTATGATTCTATGATAACAACAACAACACCTTCTTTCTAGCCTGCTTTTCTACTTTGGCATTCAGAGTGGCTTCTATCAAAGGCATAAAACAGAGGTCAATACAAACATTATAAAATGCAGTACAAATTATAAAAAATGACCAATGTAGTGATATAAACACAGAATACAAAAACATAAAAAAAACAAGCAGTGGTAAAAACTTTACCCATTCATATTCTTCAAAATTAGGATAAAAATCACACTTGTAAACCTAAACGAGTATAAACAACATCCTAAAAACAGTGCTGAAGAAGTCACTAGTATGGGCCAGGTATAATTCTAGCCCTGCAGGAGCCTTGGGCTAATGCACCCTCTTCCCTCTCAAACTAAAATGATAACAATTAAAAGCACATTTTCCACATAAAATAAACTGTGAATTAGAAACAGCATGAATCCCTGCCTTTTTCTGGGTGGACACATTACTGCCAAGTCACAGATACAATAAAATCTGGGATTTCTCCATTGTTTTCGATGGGGAACCACCAATTCATCCACAAGAACTACCAATTCATACACACACGTGCACACACTACCTAAAATGAACCAGGAAGTCCTTTCTCCAACGCGATGTGTCGTGCTAATTTTTTGTTGTCTCTATCGACAGTGCTGGCACCATGGTTTAGGTGGCCCTTGGGCAAGATGACCTCAGTGGGACTCCATCTGTGAATGGGCCCACCTCCTCCTTGCCACTGTTACCTCTGCCAGTTTGCTTGCCCACACAACTGCCCAGGAGGAAAGCACAAGGCAAATGGAGGATGCTGCCCCATCTGCTCATTCTTTTCCCTGCAGGTGTTCAGAGAGGCTGGATGAACAGGCAGTGACAGCAAGGAGGAAGAGCAGCAAGGCCAGAAGGCTCTGGGGTTTGGCATTGGACCCTCTGCCTAGGTATGGCCTTGACAGATGCCTAACGATGCTGACCACTGATGCTGGCCCCATGGATGTCACTGCTTCCATAAATGTCATTGCAGCTGTGATTCACCTTATTGGCTACAAACAATGGAAATCAGTTCATTTTTCACAAAACTGTTGGTCAGAACAGAATACTGCCTGGAAAAAAATTGGCATCAGCACTGGCAGTAGTGCACCTGCACCACGCCTGAAGTGCACCACCTGCAACCAGTGCACCTGAACCACCTGCACCACACCTGAAGCCAGCAGGCCGGGGAGCCCACAGCTCTGTCCTCTAATGTCAGAACTGATTCTGAGCGTATGGAGACAGCCAGCAGTTCGGACTCAGAAGGGGAACAGCCAGAACCGGAGGAGGCATCTTCCCGAGTGAGTTCAGATATGGATAGGCGTGCTTCTCAGGATCCTAACACACAGATGGCTGGGCCTGAAACCCCTCCCTTTCCCTCCTCTGTGAGAACCCAGGAGGGGGAGGGGGAGGGGGAGGAGGAGGAGAGTGCAGTGTGTGACCTGAGGGATGCTAAACTGCAGCACAGAGTGAAGAGAGAAAAGTTACAGGCAGAGCTCAGACGTTCGACCCAGTTGGCTATGCATTAGGGTCGACATAGGGGAGCATCACTGGAAGGGAAGGGCATCCCTCCCTACGTTATTCTAGCCAACAAGTTCTTGTTTCAAACTGCTAGCCATGTCATAGCTCCCATTTAGATCCCCTGTTGCCATTGGTAAATGTATGAAGCAGCTGTATTCCTTTGTAGCCTGAGAGTCCTCGAGGATTTGCATCTGTAATGAACCTGTTGATAGTGAATTAAAGGCGTGAGACTGAAGCCTCTCTTCTTGTGTGTGTGCATGAGGAAAGAGGGGGCCAAAAGAACATGACATCTAATGTCTTGCTGCTGCCTCACTCTGTCTCATGGTAGGGCCAGCCCTGCTGTCTGTATATTTTGATTTGTATCTCTGGCTCTATAAGGGCTAGGGACTTTTTTCAAAAACCATGACAACAGGGTGTCCGGGGCTCCGGGCCAGTGAATGGTTCTAATGGGCAGAATGGAGCATTCACACCTATAATGTTGTGTAAGAGGGGGCATTACAGCCTCCAAGTATGCAACGTTACCTACCCGGAAGCATCTGAGCCGCCATTGTTGCTCATAGTGGTGGCTGTCTAGGGAAGACAGGCAGCCCCATGACTTTGTTGGGCACTCACTGGGCTATGATGAAGCTCGTGTGGCACTGTGAGTAGGGGCAGGCAGAGGCAGCAGGTCGGTGAGCGCCTGATAAAGCTGGGCATGGGTGAGTCCATCCATCCCTACATTAGCCATGTAGGCCAACACAGTATGTCTGTCATGACCACTAGCCCTCAAGTCTTCCAGAGTGCAGCAGAGGATTCTGATGAGGATGAGGCACAGGCTACTTCCTCAGGGGTAGGACAGTCAGTGGCTTATGCAGGGCCCTCATGGCCAGAAGACACAGCCATGCCATCATCCTCTGGCTCAGAAGATGAGTCCCTGGCAGAATCGCCATCTCTCCAGTCTTGCAGAAGTCTCAGGCTACAAAATCAAGTGAGGGCCCTTTAACAATCCAGTCTGCTTCTCCAGGGGAGGTGGACCGGACCTCTCAACTGGAGTTGGTTTTAGTCCCTACTGAGACAACATCCTCCTATTGTCCTAGTATGAAAGAGGCCCAGCCAGCAGGGCCCATTTGGAGCTATTCAAGGTCCTACTTTCCTTCTGTCTTGATCTGCCTTCCTGCCTTGATCTTGCAACCAGCTTCCCCTGTGAGCCTCAAGGGACCACAGAACAGGACAATATCCTTTTTACCAATATATAACTACCTCTAAAGATACATACATACATACTACATATATAGATTATTGATGTACACATGTGCAATTAAAAATACTAATGTATGTATGAAGATCTTTTGAGTGCAGTGTTTTACTGTCACACACATGCTTTCCAGCACGTTGGTAAAAAATAAAAATAAAAACCCTGCACAAAATCATCTTAACACAACCATATACACAAGCAGATCACATTTGCCTTTTTTGTGGTGTTTTACCACATGCACATCAGTGATAAAGATGGAGCGAGGCGACATGAAGGAACTGGAAGCTGCAGCACACATGCCTTGTCCCTTGTACCACATGGTGAAATGAAAAATGGAATGACAGGGAGTTCCTAACGCATCTCAGAAGCAATCCCAAAATCTAGGACAAAAAGTGGTTAGATCCATATTATGAGAAGTGCTTCGACTCCTGAATGTGACAGAGTTATACTAAATATGATTATTCATTATAATAATATGTCAGCAGGAGTTCTGACATGTGGATCCTGTATTGTACAGAGGTTACATTATGATCTACTAGATCCCTATGGATGCATGCATGCATCTATCCATCCATCCATCCATCCATCCATCCAGATCTTTCCTTAAAACCCACTGTTTCTGTGAAGCATTTGGCTTAACCCCCTGAAGAAACTAAGCCCATGTTGTATTTTCAAAACTGGGGGAATCTACCATTTGTTTCTTCTTCCCTTGGGTGGGTCCTGGGTGCAATCTGAAACCATCTCAATCAGTACTTGGTAGAGGCTAATTTGAATGCCCCCGCCCACTTCCCATTTTAAGACTGCAACAAAATGCAGTCTCCATGGCTGGAACATCAGTCACTTTTTTCCTCCCCTGCCCCCCCCCCTTTTGTGTAAAATGTTGCCTGATGAAGGGTAATGGTGAAGTTGAAAGCCAGCACAGTATTTGTGACCTTTGAGTTGGTTTAATAAAGATATTATAATGATATGGATTTGGACATTTTCTTTTGGTCAACATGTCTACCTTTGCTTTTTGTGTAACTGTCACTCATATTCTTTCTCATCTACATTTGCCTCTGCCTTTACTTCCCTCCATTGTCTCTTCCTCTGTCAAAATTTAGACTACCAGCAACTTCAAGCAGGACTTGTATTTTTACCCTGTAAAGCCCCATGTGCATCAATAGCACTATATAACCAATAATATCTATTTGTTTATCTGCCTATCATCTATCTATTATCTATCTATCATTTATTTAGCTAGCTAGCTAGTTATCCATCCCCCATAAAGACAGATAGACAGAAACCCCTCTCTGTTCTTCACTCCCTCCCTGGTCTGTCTGAAACACGCTTGTTCCATGCCAGGTCAAAGCAAGAGGTAGTTCTGTAGGATTCAGTAGAAGTTTATTTGAAAGTAAATCAGGAATGATCCTAAACTGGCTGAGGAAGAAAAAGAAATCAAATTCTGTTGATACAGCCATTCTTAACCTTATTCTAACGATCCACTTCCGGTTCCCACAGCAATACAACAAGGCCTTGTCATGAGTTTATGACACAATCCTATGCATGTATAGACAGAAAAAAAGTCCTACAGCTCCCAGCATTCCCCAGCCAGCCATGCTGGCTGGGCAGTGCTGGGAGTTGTAGGACTTTTTCTGCCTAAACATGCATAGGATTGCACCCTTAGTAATTCAGGTGCCACATATTTTAACCACCAGCCACAATACATGGAGGTTATTGCTTACCCAACTGAGCTCAGGTGTCCAAAGAGGAAGTTGGAAGCAGCAGAAAATAACGAAGCCGCTGATGAAAAGCCAGGTAGCAAGCAGAAATTGTGTGAGAAGATGCAGCAATGAGAAGTACACCATGAGGAGGGGTTATGTTTACAGCTGCCATTAAACCCACGAAGACATCATCATACCCAGAGGTCTGACTCTGGGGCTGGGCAAAGGCACTGATTGCCCCAAGATCACCTTGGGGCCAAACCATGTGGGAGATACAGCAAACATATTTATTTTATTCTTTTCTTAATGTGCTGAAGTTCCCCAAGGTGACACCAAATGAAGTCCTGGTTCAATGCTGACAATCCTTATCAGCTGGGGGAAATTATAAACATTAGTAGTATGGTTGACCAGAGCATCATCATTCAATGGTAAGATTTTAGAGGATTGATTAGGAGTAAAGGGAGGAATGGGGGGGGGGGGGATATTGCCTTTGGTAAGGGTTGCATTTGATAACCTTCTGGCCCTCTTGTAATTCTGGGCTGGGGCCTACAGTCCAGATTTTGTTGGACTACAACTCAATCAGCCCTGACCATTGGCCATGATGGATGGGTCCAGTGGAGGCTGTTGGCTCTGATTTTGGTGGGGCCATGAATCCATTCTGGGTTTTAGTCAGAACCAGCCCAGAACTCTAAAGAAGCTATCCAATATGCTGAACCTATTTTGGGGGTAGTGCTCAGCACCTTGGGTAGCTCCTTTGGAGTTCTGTCTAAAACCCAGAATGGATTATGGCCCTACCAAAATTGGAGCCACCAGCCTCCACTGGCTGGGGGTGATGAGAGTTGTAGTCCAACAACATCTGGAGGGCCACAGGTCCCCTAGCTCTGCTGTAATGGTGTGTGTGTGTGCGCGTGTCTGTGTGTGTGTACGCATACCTCAGTGTCTTCACCACCGTGCAAGAGCCAAGAAGGGGTTAGGGCTCAGTTTATTCAACTTTCTCCCCGATAATCTCTGTACACACAATAAAGACCTGTTGCACTCTGCTTTTGTTTGTAAAATGGATTAATTAATTTTAATTAATGAAAATGCCTCCATGTGTTAGAAGCCTGGAATACCATCTTCAGTCACTAGGTGGAAAAGTTCCCTAACCAACTCAGTTTTGCATTGCAGACAGCTGTGTAAATTTGCTTGAAGGCATCACTGTATCAAGCTGAGGGCTATTCCAACCTATGCAAAGCCAGGTCTGTTCACTAGTAAGTAAATAAATAATCTGAATCACAGCGATGTAGCAGCACATACTACTCCAGTAATCCAGCCAGCCACTCACTTTATATATCAGCCCTCCAGATGTTTTGGGCTACAACTCCCATCATCCATAACCATTGGTCAAACTGGTTAGGGCTGATGGGAGTTGTAGCCCAAAACATCTGGAGGACACCAGGTTTGAAAAGGCTATCTGTCCGTATCTCTCCTGCTTTGTCCATCTACCCAACCGTCTACATACATGTCCATTTATGTGCCCACTACCACCTCCATTCACAACTGGACCTGCTATTTGCAGAATTCCATTCCTCCATAAGTGTAGAACCTCAGATCTGGGGAC
This sequence comes from Heloderma suspectum, assembly GCF_057233095.1. Lineage (NCBI taxonomy): Eukaryota > Metazoa > Chordata > Lepidosauria > Squamata > Helodermatidae > Heloderma > Heloderma suspectum. The sequence goes on from NC_139459.1 coordinate 175,077,525, forward strand.
CAAATCCACCCCCACAGGTCCCAATCTGGTCCTCCAGAGTTCCTCAAATGGCCACGCTCACTTCCTCTAGCCACACCCCCTTTCCCCCAACCACCAATCCTTTGGAAGTTCCCTGGCTTTTGTGCAGTCCCCCCCCCCCCGCATTCTAAAAGGTTTAAATGCTTAGTTACTGGCAGTAAGTACTTTCAGTTAAAATATGTGGGCAGTTTTTGTTTTTGTTTTGGCCCCTCCCCTTTTACCCACCACTGGAATGCAGCCCCCAAGAGCGTCTGCAAAATGGAACTCAGCCCTTGAGCTGAAAGAGGTTCTGCACTCCTGCCATAAACCATAACTAAGGTCATAATCGCTTGCCAAATGGATCATCCAAGCATAGGGGAAGGGACTTACATTTTCAATAGAGGCTGTTTCAGGAGGTCTTCAGCTGACCACTGCTGAATGTAAACTGAGTACAATTTTTAAACCTTCTGTTGGTTTTTGGTGGCAAGAAAAGGATGATATGATATGATAGGAAGGAAGGACGGAAGGAAGGAAGGAAGGAAGGAAGGAAGGAAAATGGATATATGCAGGATACATAGGAGAGTGGACAGATAAATATCGCAAGTAACTGGTAGATAATATTTCATGAAAAAGGAATAGCTGCTGAAATTCTTGTCAAAGACTAGAATTAGAATTCTGATTACTGATTAGCCCTCTTCAGGGGTTCTTAAAGGGTGTAGCCCCTACGCATGAGGAGGAGGAGTGGACAGAAGCATGCTAGCTCCGCCCCCTTCCATCACCGTGACTGTCTGGAGCGGGGAGGCTGCAATGCTTTAAGAATGCCTGAAGAAGGCTTTTGTGTATCTTAGAATTTGGATTGGGATTATTATTATGGAAAAACTGACCCATCAATTTAAGATGTCTAAATGAAAATCCAGTGCATCATATGCATAACATACTAACCAGGGACACATTTCCTATGTAGAGGGAGGGTCTCATGTAGGGATGGACACATGTGCCATTTTCGCTTTCTCCTACATTTGCATTTATTAAGTCCCAAGTTCTTTCTGCGCTGCATATGAAGAAATTAGCCAATTTTGGTAAATTCTTATTTAAAAACTGAACTGAAACAAAATTCTCACCCATCTGCACCAGGCCAATTCCATAGGTGAAGCTATTCCCAGCATGAAGAGGACCATATTGTACCTGCCTATCATGTAGCTGTTAAAGATAAGGAGCTTGTCTGAAAAAAAAAAGAGGTGGCAACCCTAATTGAGCACAAACATAAAAACCTATTCAGGTGTTCGATATGTGTAAGAAGTAAACGTGTGAGGAGAGGGAGCACTTGAAGTAGAGCACTCGGCCTCTCTCTTTGGCTGTTTCCATCCCCCGCTACTCATGGAGGGCAACTTTCTGAAGAGGAGAGCCTCCTCTATCCATGGAGGCTCTCCACGTGATTCAGTACACGGGGGAATCAGGGTTCTCAATTGTGTGGAGGGCCTCCACAGATACAGGAGGCTTCCCTCTTCAGAAAATCATCCTCCATGAGCAGAGAATCATGGAAACATGTGAGCAGGGCTAGAGCGCTGCCTCTCCTCAAACATTAACTTTCTAGACACATTGAACACCTGAATAGGACTATAGTACAATGCAGAAGGATTCAAACCCAGACTTTTAAGAACTAAACATGAATAGACAAAACTGTCAGTTTTGGTTCTTACACATTTGAGGTTTTTGTTTTGTTTTGACAATTCACACCTGTAATGTTGTGTAAATGGTCCCCTTATGGCCACCATTTATGTAAAATTACATATCTGGAAAACCCCGAGCCACCATTATTACATAAAATGGCGGCTCTCTAAGAGGACGGGTAGCTGTCCAGTGCTCACAGACTGTGCAGGCACTCGGTGAGCCTGTCCAGTAAGTGGTGGCAGCTCAGCGAACGGGGTCCGTGAGGCTGCATATTGGGGAGTCCATCGGACTCTACCCCCCTCTTGGACTTCTGCAACATCCCTAAATCTTACCCATCATTTGGGCGACCTCCTTTTATGTAGCCTTCCCTTTAGTTCTACTACAGATGCCTACAGATTAGGTAAGTGATCGTTAAGGCAACCTTGTGTGTTGTGTTTAAGTATTCAGACATTGTTTGTTATTTATATTTTCTATTTGTTTTAAGAAAAAAAACTATTTAAAAAGCAGCCAGGTGCTATTGCCCCATCTGTTTTGACAGTGACTGTGTTTGCACGACACACCAACCCATCGTGGGTTGCTGTCAGAAACTCGTATGGCCTTGCTTTTCGGTAACAACCCACCCTGATAACCTATTGATTGTTTTACCCACAATGGGCTGGCGTGTCATCTAGACCTGGATATTCCACCCCATTGTGGGCAAAGGGTATCAGGCAGGGAGCCACTCAGCAAGAGCAGCAGAAACCCCTGCTGCTTTTCCGGAGTGGGGCAATGATCGCTGTTCACAATTGCAGCCAAACCACCGCAAGTGCCCCTTGCCAGGGACAGCCCCTCCAATGGTGCCCATCTACACTTTGGAGGGGCTGTCATTGGCCCCCTTCATCCCACCAATTGCCCTGTCCCCGCTCCAGTTGCAATCCTGATCGTGGTTGGAGCCCTCAACAATTTTTTGTAATTGTTTTGCACAAAAATGGGGCAAGGAATTTTTTTTGACATTTTCCTGGCCTTGTGGAATGTGCACAAATGACCCCCTTTAAAAACACACACACACACACACACACACACACACCAGTTTTAAAAAAATGGTTATTCACAGTTGCGCGCTTGTGCAGCTGCGGCTGTTCAAAATATAGAGGCTTGCCTTGGTTGGAGTCTTGTATGGTGCAGGTGACAAACATACAAGGTCAAGGCTGTGCTGTGTCATGTTCCTTCATCCTCCTGCTTTGCAATTAACACAGTCCAGGAAGCAAAGCTTCAGGCTCACTACTTTATTAGTTAGCGACTAGCTTCCTTACAAATGCAGATTTCGGAAACTCTCAGACTACAGTGGAACAGCTAATCTACACATCTACAAATATCAATAGAGGAGACGAAGTGGAAGTTTGAGAAGTTGCCAGCAGATTGGGCAAGAACATCTTGGCCAGACTAGCTTTGCAGGGATGTCCCTCCCTTAGGTGGTTCCCTCCTATGTAGGCTTTTACAAGTGGCAAACTTGGTGGTGTCTGAGCTCCGCCTCTAACTTTTCCCGCTTTGCTCTACGACAGACCCTAGCATCTCTCAAGTCACGCCCCTCGCTCTCCCCCTCCCCTGAAACCTGGGTTCTCATGGCAGAAGAAAGGGGGAACCATTCAAGCTGAGCCATCTGTGTGTCAAGGTCTTAGGAAGAAAGCCTTGCCATATCTGAGCTCACTAGGGAGGGTACCCCTCCTGTTCTGGCTGTTCCCATTCTGAATCTGAGCTGCTAGACATCTCCACATGCTCAGATTCATTCCTGACACACTGTATATAAGCTAAGCTTGACAGCCTTGCACAGTTGACAGGTGGGGAAACGGGGTCGTGATTGGAGCAGGGATGGGGGACTTGGCAACAGACAAGAGGAGTTGTGCTTCCAAGTCCCTTGGGAATGATGCTGGCTGGAGCTGGCTGAAAGTCCGAGGAGGAAGAAGCAGGGAAAACAACCCATGCCAACCCCAATCATCTGTCAGGTGTGCCAACCACACACTGTGGGTTCTTCACAAAACAACCCATAGTGCATAGCTTGTCATCTACCATGGGTTGGCTTGTCATGCCAACACACCCAGAGAAAGGCGAATTTATGTTAGATGAGAATTTGGACAAGTCGGTTTCATTGAAGTAAGGCCATCCTACTCCAACTGTTTTGATCAAACTGGACTGACAGTGCAACCCTATCCATGTTTACTCAGAAGTAAGCCCTGCTATGTTCAGGTAAGTGTACATAAGATTGCTGTCTGACTGAGTTAACAATAGCTGGGGATGCAATTAAGATTTCTCAAGCTAAATTTACATCAGCTGAGAAAATCTAGCCCAGGTGTCACTATGGGGATCAGACTAGGTTATGCTACCTAAGAAATTGCTCCCAAGATAGTCAGATTTTTTTTTTAACCACAGTGCTAATTAGTCTTAGCAAATATTTCAAGGACCAACTCCTCAAGGATTTAGAAAAGCCCTGTGTGGCTAATCATAGAAATGAATGGAGCTCATTAGAAGTTTCTTCAGCAACTGAGTTAGTTAGTGATTGTTTCATCTTACATGTGGCTGCCATGATGCCTGAGAGTCTCTCTCCATGATCTTGGCTCTCCTGTTGTTATTCTTATTGAGAATTTCCCCCAGACAAAGATGTGCCTTTTATTATTTTCCATCCTCATAGCATACACTGGTGATTGATGTTCTCCAGGCAGTGGTGGCTGGTGGCTCTGATTTTGGTGGGGCCCTGATTCCATTTTGGGTTTCAGTCAGACCAAGCCAGAACTCTAAAGGAGTTATCCAAAGTGCTGAACACATTTTGGGAATAGGGTTCAGCACTTTGGATAGCCCCTTTAGAGTTCTGGCTGGTTCTGACTGAAACCAAGAATGGATTTACCTATTTCAAGTAGCTTGTAGATTAGCTCTCAGATTTAATTCAAACCTGGTGCAATTCTTCTTCTGTCACATGTTCTAAGGGGTAGTAAAGATTAGGAGTTTTATCAAGCGCTAAGACTTCCCCACATATGCCATCCTGTGTAGTTGCATGGTCATCTGTATTTGAGTCATCTGCTGCTGGTGACGTTCAGTGGGAAGGGTATTCCTGTGAGCTACTAGCATTGTCCTTTAACAGCTTGTCTTCCCTGCTTCTTCTTGATAGTTTTCAGATTTCAAATTCATACTTCTCTTGCAAGTGTTGTTTATGTATTTTGAAAGATCAGTCCAAAGTGGTCCAAAGCAGGTTGGATCGATCTGAATCTATTCGGATCAATTTGGACCGATCTGGATGATTCTGAAGCCCAGGCAGCCTGTCTGGGAAATGTAACTATTTGCTTAAGATTAGGGAGGTGGAAAGGGGGAATTGAGACCCAGACTAATTCGGATCCCCTCCTTTTCGACTCAGTTCCAGATCTGAAGTGAGATTCAGATATCCGGATCACTCAGTTTGGGCGTTTTCCCTTTGACTTGCATGGGAAAACACAAAAGACCATAATTCATGATAAATACATGACACTTTGGGGCTTCTCTGCTGACCTGGAGAGGATCCCACCTGCCAAATTTCAGACGGTTTGGCCCAGTGCTTTTTGTGCTAGGTGCAGCTGATTCCCCCCCCACACACACACACACACAAACTCTCATAGCAAAGAGCTCTACCTCTCAGCCCCGCACCGCCTCCACCTCCAGCCTTCTTGGCTGTCTATGGCTGTATTTCCATGACAACGGAAGGCGAAGCTAATGGAGAAGTACTGGATTTTTTTTTTTAAGGAATCAGCTTTGCTGTGATGTGGTCTGTGCAGGGCTCCACGAGCAGGTTCTCCGGAGCAGTAAAAATCACTTCACAGAATGTACTTCCTGATGGGGCTGGGGGCTGGAGTGAAGGTCATTGTGATTTTATTCTTGAAGTGTCTTGTAAACTTATCACAGCAGGCCTCCGAAGGTTCCAGTATTGGGTTCACTGTGTTTGATTAAAGCAACCCCTGAACCACTTGGAAAAGTTCAGCTGGATGGCTATTTGAGGATGTGATGGAGGTGGCAAAGTAAGCCTTCTTTGCTGCCTTCGCTGCCATGCATTAGCCGCAATTATATGCTCGTACACGTGCTTGATCACCTTCATGACAAGTCTTATGCCTCTTACGCTCCAGCTGTCTTCTGACCTGTTTCATTGTCCAGAGCTCCCCAGTAAACCAGGGAGCCTTTCGAGCTCCACAATGTTGAAGAGGACACTCAGGAGTAATTATGTCAAAGACTGGTCACACCTGGCCATTCCATAGTGTGACGAGGGCCTTGGAAGAATCGCCAGCTCTGGCTACTGAAAAATTCCCCAGAGTATCAGGAATAGCTCAGACTATCTTAATAGGTTCCCCACCCTTGCAATGACACCAAATTTTAGGAGGTGGTCTGACCATGACAATGGGGTGATTTCCACCACCCCCATATCTAGACCACTCCCCTCACACCCAGAGTCAAAGGCCAGATCAAGGGTATGCTCTGCCCTATGTATTGGGCTGGGGACAAACTGAGGCAGCCCCATGGTTGCCATGGTGGATATGAAGTCCTGAGCTGGTCCTGCTAAGGCAGCCTCAGCACAGATGTTGAAATCTCCCAAGACCAGAGTCCTAGGGTTCTCCAACACCACATCCGGGACCACCTAGCCAGCTTGGTCAGGGAGTCCATTGGGTAGCAGGGTGGGCACCAATAGCAGCCCCAAACCATCTCTTTTGCCACTACAAGGTAAAGGCCCTCATTGCCTGTCCCAAGGTGGAGGGGTTTCCTGGTGACTGAGATTGAGCTTTAATGGATCATGGTAACTCCCCCCCCCCAACCCTCCAGACTGGGCTGGTATTGCACTGAGTAACCAGGTGGGCAAAGCTGGGTCATGTCTACACCACCCAGCTCACCCACCCAGGTCTCTGTGATGCATGCCACATTGCCTCCCTCATCCACAATCATATAATGGATGAGCATGGTCTTGTTATGAATTGACCTGGCATTCACCAACACCACAACTGGGCCAAGGGGTGCAGTAGCCAGTCCACCAAGAACTTGCAGGATGCAGTGGGGTTCAGAGACAGAAATGGGTTGTAACCATCTGGGTCCCCAACCACTTCAATGACCTTTCCTCCCCATCATACCATACTGTCCCTTACCCACGACAACTGTTATGGGGGTAGCCTCTACCTCCTTTCCCCAGAAATCAGCAAGAAAAGAAAAAAGAGAAGAACAAGACAAGAAAGAAAAGAAAGGAATGAAGGGAAAAGAAAGGGGGAAATGTTTAAGTGCCACAGGGCAAGCAGCAGTAATTCTGGCTGCCAACAGATATAAAAGGTAAAGGTGTCCCCAATCAGTCGTGTCCGACTCTAGGGTGTGGTGCTCATCTCCATTTCTAAGCCGAAGAGCCAGCGCTGTCTGAAGACGCTTCCGTGGCCATATGGCCGGCATGACTGAACACCGAGGTGCATGGAACGCTGTTACTTTTCCCGCCGAAGCGGTACCTATTTATCTACTTGCAATTTCTTGCTTTCGAACTGCTAGGTTGGCAGGAGCTGGGACTGAAGACGGGAGCTCACTCCGTCACGCGGCACTCGGGTCTTGAACTGCTGTCCTGCCGACCTTCCAGTCTGCAGTTCAGCGTCTTAACCACTAAGCCATCGTGGCCCCATAACAGATATAAACCAGCTGGCTGAAATACGATAATAAAGGCCAATGATGACCAATTAGGAAATTAAATAAATGAGACCACGTGGATGATTACATCCCACTCTCTGTTGGATGGGAAAGGGTTATGGGAAAGTCCTTATGGGAAAGTCCTCTGGCTCCCACTTGGGGGGGGACCCCCACATGCCACAACTTCCCCCACCCTGGGTCTCACCCTGGGTCAGGGTCACAGGCCTGTCTCTCACACAGTAACCTGGTAACATTCCTATTCCCAGCCAATGGGGGGATACACACCCTCACCCATGTGACTCCCTGAAGAGGGAACCCAATGGGGCAACTCCCTTTGGGGTCACCCCTTTGGGGTCAACTCCGCCGCCCATGGCAAGGTTGAAAGATAAAGGTTTTCTGGTTGAAAGATAAAGAACTATAAGAACTATTCCCCATCAACAGCACCTGGTCACAGTCTTCCACACCTTCCGTGGTGAGATGTGTGGTATTTCTATTTCAATTGTAATAATTATTTTCTAATTTGAATCTACATATATAAATTAACGTATGCAAATTTGATGCAAACCACAGTTCTTTCTTGACCTCTTTCTTGGTGATTCATAAGTGGCAACCCTACTGCTGAAGAAGTAAACTGCTGCCTTCCCAATCTATTTTCACTAGAAAGTTTGAGCATAAAAGATCTCCAAGCCAACTGAATCCCCTCAGGATACCTGCTGCAATAACTCTCCTTCTCACTTCCCTCTCAGCTCCTCAGAGGCAAAGAAAGAAGAACTTTATTATGTCTTTGAATTCACAAGAGGTAGCAGGAGAGACATTGCCTCAGATGCCACGCTTGGTTTGGCCCTGAGATTCTCCCCAATAAGGCAGATTATCTCACTGGTCCCTGGGGAGTGTTCAGGGACAAAGTGCAAGACTTCCCATAGACTTTAAAGACTTCCAACACAAGCTGAGGGCTGTGCCAGCTCATGGGAAGGTTCGAACATGCCACAGCTGGACCTAGCATCATACCATGAGAGCTGGAGCTTCCTCCAACTTGCCCATAGATGGACAGGTGGGCCTGGGAGTCCTTAAACTGAACAGGTAGGAGCCCAAGGGGGGAGATGTTGCTTAGGAAAGGTGGCAACCATTGGCCTTTCCCCCTTTTAGAATATTTTGCAGTGTTAGATCCATCCTAAGAGAGGCACATCACCTGCTCAGACCCTTTTCCAACGTATCTGCCAATGTGGACAATTCACTGGTGTTAGGTGCATACAAAACATGTCTGTGGGTTGTGTTGCAGTCCTGCTTTTATTGAAAGTACTCAGGATTGGAGCCCGTGAAGTATTAGTAGCTCTTCATTTACCTTCCTTTCAAGCAAGTTTTGTAAGCAACAGCATTGTAGTTTTTCCAGCTGGGATGCAGAGATGGATAACTGAGTTCAAAACAAAGACAAGAAGAGATCCAATGAAGCTGTAATTAAATGCAAAAGGGCTGGCTGGGTTCATGTGTTGCGGCAAATGAAAAAGCGAGCCTTGTGGATGGGATGAATGCTAAGAGATTTATTAGGGTGGAATAAGCTTTTGTGGATGCTACCACAACAGATGGAGTAGGCTCTGGTCCACATGATCTTGGAAGAAGCCGATTATCTAGATCTGTTTCAGCTGGGCTTCAGGCCTGGGAATGGGACAGAAACGGCCTTGGTTGCCTTGGTGGATGATAGGAGGAGGGCTTTGGATAGGGGCGAATGCTCCTTCCTTGTTCTCCTCGACCTCTCAGCGGCTTTTGATACCGTTGACCACAGTATCCTCCTGGACCACCTGGAGGGGTTGGGCATTGGAGACACCGTATTACTGTGGTTCCGGTCCTTCCTCTCTGGCAGATACCAGAGGGTAGCACTGGGAGAGGAGGTTTCAGACCCGTGGCCACTCACTTGTGGGGTGCCACAGGGTTCCATCCTCTCCCCGATACTATTTAACATCTATGTGAAGCCGCTGGGGGCTATCATCAGGAGGTTTGGGATGTGGTGTCATCAGTATGCGGATGACACGCAGCTCTACATCTCATTCAAATCTTCACCAAGGTTGGCCGTAGAATCCCTGTCCAAATGTCTGGAGATGGTGAGTGGCTGGATGGGGAGGAACAAGCTGAAGCTGAACCCTGACAAGACCAAGGTACTTTTGGTGGGAGACAAGAAGAGGCTGGGGGATGTTGACCTGGTGTTGAATGGGGTATGGTTACCCTCGAAAGACCAGTTCCGCAGCTTGGGGGTCATCTTAGACTCCCAGCTATCCATGGAGGCTCAGGTGTCAGCTGTGAACCGGACAGCACTGTACCAACTCCATCTGATATGGCGGCTGCGCCCCTACCTTCCTGACCATCTGCTTCCATCGGTAGTACATGCCCTGGTCTCCTCTCATTTAGACTACTGTAATGCGCTCTACGTGGAGTTACCCTTGAAGACGGTTCGGAAGCTGTAGCTGGTTCAGAACGTTGTGGCTCACCTGATTAAAGGCAGCCGTATCACATCACTCCAATGCTGAAGGAGCTGCACTGGCTACCAGTTGTTTTCCAGGCCAAATTCAAGGTCTGGTTTTGACCTTTAAAACCCTATACGGTTCTGGCCCAGCTTATCTCAAGGAGCGCCTCCAGCAACACCAGATAGGCCGCTCAACAAGATCAGCCTCGGATGGCCTTCTCTCTGTCCCATCAGCCAGGACAGCTAAGCTGGTGAGGACGAGGGAAAGGGCCTTTTCTGTGGTGGCCCCCACTCTATGGAACTCCCTCCCTAGTGAACTCCACCATGCCCCCTCTTTAATGAGCTTCTGCCATGCATTAAAAACGTGGTTGTTCAGGCAGGCATTTGGGGTGGGCTAGGGTAATTTTAGAATTATGATGTTTTTGATGTTGAATTTTATTGTATGAACTCTTTTTATTGTTGTACATCACCCAGAGTGGCTGGGTGACCAACCAGATGGGCGATTAATAAATTTAATAAATAAATAAAAGTAAAATCTTATGTCACAGGAATGTCACAACTTACGTCACAGCTTCAGGTATAAGCTAGCAGTGACAGACGAAGAAAGAGATCTTGGGGCTGTGGTGGAGAGCTCGATGTAAATGTCGACCCAGTGTATGGCTGCTGTAACAAAGACAAATTCCATGTTAGGCAAAATTAGGAAAATAATTGAGAATAAAACTGCCAAGGTCAGACTCCGTTTAGACAAATCTATGGTGTGACCACATTTAGAATGCTGTGTACAAGAGAGTACACCTAAGAAAGGACATTGTAAAGAAAGTGCAAAAAAGGGCAACTAAATGATCAAGGGGCTGAAACAACTCCCCTAAGAGGAAAAGTTACAACTTCTGGGACTGTTTAGTTTAGAGAAAAGGCGAGTAAGGGGAGATGCAATAGAGGTGTACAAAGTTATGCATGGTGTGGAGAACGTGGATAGGGATAATTCCCCCCCCCCATTATACTAGAACCCAAGGGGTCATCCCATGAAGCTGTAGAAGATTCAGGACAGATAAAAGGAAGTACCTTTAATTACACACAACGACACATAATTAATCTATGGAATTAACTTCCACAAGATGTAGTGATAGCCACCACTTTGGATGGCTTTATAAGGGGGTTAGACAAATCCTGGAGGAGAAGGCTATCCTGATGGCTATGTGCTACATCCAGTATCAGAGGCAGCATGCCTGTGTACACCAGTTGCTGGGGAACATGGGTGTGTGTGGGGGTGCTATTACACTCATGTCCTACTTGTGGGTTTCCTGTGGGCAGCTGGTTGGCCACCATGTCAACAGACTGCTGGACTAGATGGACCCTTGGTCTGATCCAGCAGGGCTCTTTTTATGTTCTTAACAATTCAGTTAGTCCTGAATGTATCACAAAATTTATTTTCTTTTCTTTTCTTTTCTTTCTTTCTTTCTTTTAGTATTTTTGGCATACTAAACTTTTGGGAGTTGGCTTGCTGTGCTGAACTCTGACCATGGCTCCCCGAAGAAAGAATAGATGATAGATATATGGTGTGATTGATGCATACCTATACCATATGCTGCCGATTTGTTCAAAAGTTCAAACTTAGTGGACCGAGGTACCACAGATAATTTAACCAAATAACAGGGTTTGATTAAAATTTGATGCACCAACCATGATATGAAATGTGAAAATTTGATTGTTGATCTTTTGACTACAGCAAGAATTGTTTGTGCCTATCACTGGAAAAATTCTCCCAATGAAAGGCACTGATTTCAGATATTAAGACTACATTCATGCGCACACTGACCTAGGAAAAAGCCAGATTTAACTCCACGGAACTTACTTCTGAGTAGACATGCCTAGGACTGCATCCTAAAAGTACTGGAAATTGCTTGTGTGGACAAATTAACTGATATGTTATCGAAGAAATGAATGAATTATGCAAACTGATCTTTTCCCTAAAAAGATGTATTTTGAAAACGTTGGTTGAGCAAGGTTATGCCATATGAGAATGTTGGTACATCTTGTATTGTTTTTCATAAAGAATTTGTACTCCAGTTTTGTGGTTTTCCTGGTTAGCAATGGATGGGAGGTTGGGTAGAATATAGACACAACTCCGTGTGGAGTACAGATGGGCCATTAACTATATCCTTGTTCACTTCAGGCACATGGAGACCAGTGGCCCAGTTGTTGCAGTTCCTGTGCTTGAAGGTGTCATGGGTCCCTCTTAATTCTGCCCATGGATGGGCAACAGAACCAAACCATTGCCTCTGAGTTCATCTTGCTGGGCCTCTCGGATAGACTGGAACTGCAGACGCCCCTCTTTGCCTTGTTCCTGGCCATGTATGCTATGACAGTGACAGGGAACATCCTTACTGTGGTTGCAATCTGGTCTGAAGCTCGCCTCACTCACACCCCCATGTACTTCTTCCTCAGCTGTTTGTCTTTGGTGGACGTGGGCTTCATCTCCGTCATCACCCCCACCATGTTGCTGAGCTTACATGGTGGGCATGGCAGAGCAGGGGTCATCTCCTACACTGGTTGCCTTACTCAGATGTACTTCTTCTTGGCCTTGGGGAACACTGACAGCTACCTCTTGGCAGCCATGGCTATTGACCGCTATGTAGCCATCTGCAACCCTCTCCACTACACCACCGTTATGAGCCACCAGCTCTGCCTGCTGCTCTTGGCTGGCTCTTGCTTAGTCTCCCATGTCCACTCCCTCCTCCAGACCATCCTCGTCTCCTGCCTGACCTTCTGTGCTTCTTCTAACAGGATCCCTCATTATTTCTGTGACCTCCAGCCTTTACTGAAGCTCTCTTGTTCTGACACCAGCATCATTGAGCTGCTGGGAATGACCGAAGCCTTGGCTGTCCTGATGACCCCCTTCATCTGCGTGGTAATCTCCTATGTCCGCATCCTGGCAACTGTGCTGCAGGTGCCTTCAGCCAAAGGAAAGTTCAAGGCCTTCTCGACCTGTGGATCTCACATGACAGTGGTCACCCTCTTCTATGGGAGCATTATCTGGGTTTACCTCCGCCCCTTGTCCAACTACACAGCTGTCAGGGACCGGGTGGCTGCCATCATGTACACTTTCCTCACTCCAATGCTCAATCCCTTCATCTACAGCCTAAGGAATGCAGACATGCAGGGTGCCCTCAAGAAGGTGATATTTAGAGGGAGAAAGTAGGACGGCAATGTTGGATGGTGGAGAGACAACATTGACTGAGGATGAACGAAGATAAAGGGAAAAGCTTTAAAGTTGCAAGGTGAAACGTATTTTTTCAAACAAAACTGATGATACCAAATCAGATCAACACAAATACTGCCTGTTGAATTGGTGGGGGCTAAGATTGTGTCATGCATGCAAGCAACTTCTAGGAATATAGCGTGTGCCTTGAATATCTGTGACACAACCAACTGTTGACTCAGACACCATTTGCTACATATTGGAGCCACGTCTCACTGTACCATGGGAGAATACAGACCTTTTCTTTGTCCTTTCCTTTGTACAGAAGTCCATGGGTAGTTATACTAGTTTATGGTTATTGTTGCTTTTCCTTAGATACTGACTTGTTCTGTTGCTATGAAGTGAAGACCTTATTCTACATATCCTTCCATGTATTGATGCAGTGTTTGGTCATTACTTCCTAGTTCTTTGTTTAGGGAAGTAGATGCCCTATTAGTTCTCACTGTTTCAAATGTCTCTTCATACTGATAAAGGAGTTGTTTCAATAAATAAAGTGTTTTTGTCTTTCTCTTTGGAGCCATTCGCGTAGGGAAAGTTTTTAGCTTTAAAAAGTAGGGTTGTGCACAGACGCCCCCTCCAGCCCAACCCAATTTGGAGGATGATTCAGGGATTTGGATTGGGCCCCAATCTGCCTTGGACTGATTTGGACTGAAGCTGACCCAATTCAGACCCTGGATCTGAATCAAGATTCAGAAATCCGAATTATTCATTTCCCCATTGACTTGCACTGGAAAACAGAAACGGACACAATTTTTTTAGTTTTTACGCTACATACCTGAAATCTGGAGACCTGACATTCCCTAGGGAGGTGATTGAATCTGCCAAGTTTCAGACACATAGGTCTGGTAGTTTTTGTGGTAGCCACAGGTAAAATTTGCTTTTTTCAAGGAAATCTGGCAAAGCAAAGAGCTATAATTTTTTTGTGCTTCTTCATAAGTGCATGAAATTTGGGGATGTGGCAGCCCCTGTGGAGATGACTGAAACTGCGAAATTTCAGACAAAAGTTTCCTTTTCTCTAAAAGTAAAACAAAAGGTTAAAAAAACCCTGTCAAGCCACACAGGGGATTAGCACTCCTAATCAGAAACGGGTTTAAGGAGACAATTAGGAGGTCACTATCACCTGATATCTGGCATTGGTATTTTTGAAGTGCAAAATAACCCCTCTCCCCTGGTACTTTCCTTTTGTCTGTCCTGAATCTGCTTCTATTCAGTGCCACTGGATGACCTGAGGCTCTTCTCATTAAGGGAAGAAAAAAGTTAAACCTCTCTTTGGCTGCAATACACATTACCTGGCATTAAGTACCTGAGTACCTAAACTCAGTGGAGCTTATTTATTGCACTGCTCCACTTTCTCTACTCCATATAATTTTATAAACCTCCCCCATTATTGGCCTTTTTTCTAAATTAAATAGCCCAAACATTGACGCCTTTCTTTATAGAGGAGTTGTTCCAGTTCCCTGATCATTTTGGCAGCCCTTTTCCCCATTTGTAAAAGGAAGGGTAAATTGAAGCAAACATTTTTTTTTAAAACAATGCATATAGCCTCGCCTGATCATATTCTTCTCATGGTCATTTGATGTACACAAGGGAAACCACGTGACAGGCAAAATGTCTTGGAAAATCAGCAAAAGTGAGTAGGTGTTTTTTTCTTTTTAATATAAGGACATGAACTTTGGGGACAGGGTGGTAGCCCCTTCAGAGGTAGTTGATGACCCTACCAAGTTTGACAGGAAGGTCCAGCGGCTTTTGCCACAGCTAAAAGTTTCCCTGTATTTCTTTTTCTTTTCTTTTCTTTTTAAAGGGTCATCTTCCAGGGAGTTAAGTCTTAGTCACCAGCAGTACCAGCCAGCCACCACTCATGTGGGCACGTTCAAGGCTGGCACAGTCCCCCTGGCGGTGGAGGAACTGTGCAGTGAGGCACGGGTGGCAGAAGCTGGTGGAGCAGCAGCAGCAAGGAGGGCCGGCACAGGGCAGGCGGGCAGAGAGGTGGAGAGGCAGAGAGAGATGCATGGGTGTGGGGAACGTGGTGTACACAGTTATGCATGGTGTGGAGAACGTGGTTAGGGAGAATCCCCCCCCATAATACTAGAACCCAAGGGGTCATCCCATGAAGCTGTAGAAGATTCAGAACAGATAAAAAGAAGTACTTCTTCACACAACGACGCATAATTAAACTATGGAATTCACTTCCACAAGATGTAGTGATGGCCACCACTTTGGATGGCTTTATAAGGGGGTTAGACAAATCCTGGAGGAGAAGGCCATCAGTGGCTATTAATCTTGATGACTATGTGCTACGTCCAGTATCAGAGGCAGCATGCCTGTGTACACCAGTTGCTGGGGAACATGGGTGGGAGGGTGCTATTACACTCATGTCTTGCTTGTGGGTTTCCTGTGGGCAGCTGGTTGGCCACCATGTCAACAGACTGCTGGACTAGATGGACCCTTGGTCTGATCCAGCAGGGCTCTTTTTATGTTCTTAACAATTCAGTTAGTCCTGAAGAAATCACAAAATTTCTCTTTTCTTCTCTTTTCTTCTTTCTTTCTTTTAGTACTTTTGGCATACTAAACTTTTGGGAGTTCAAACTAGATTCAAATGCATGTTCTATCTCTTTTCTTCTGGCATCATCAAACTGGGCTCCTATCTCTGCATTTCTCCTCCTCTTCCTCAGGACATCCATCCCTGAGATAGTGATGACAACATCCACTAGGCCAGGCGGGGTGGGCAGCTTGTGGTCCTCCAGATCCTGTTATTGGACTGTGACTCCCTGAGGCCCAGCCAGCATGGGCGATGGCGAGGGCTGATGTAAGGTGCAGTCCAAAAACATCTGGAAGGCCACAAATTGCCCACCCTTGAACTAGGCACTATAGATGCATCAGAATAAGAACACAGGCTTTCTCTAGAGCTTACGCTACTAGATGTTGGAAAGAAGCCCAACTGTAGGGACCAAATAACCAGGGGAGGAAGCATTTGAAGGGAGGAATCACCAGTCCTAGGGTTAAGCAGTAACACACACACACACCCCGCCAGTGGTTCCTCCTTCCAAATCCCCCTACCTCTACATTCACAATAACAAGCGGCCACATATTTAGGAAATACATGTGTGACCTCGATGACAACCCCCCTTCCGCAGCTGCCAAACTCTCCTGCCGCTGAACGCTATGGGAGAAGATTTCTCGGTAGTGGCAGGCAAGCTGTCTTTCAGGGAAGCTGGACAGATCTTCTCATTGAGGACCCCCCGATCAGTTTCCCAGGAAGTCAGCGTTTCCCTGAGTACAGTTCGATAAACAATCACCGCCATCACTGATTTAACAGTTAATGGAAGTGTAGAGCAGGCCAGGGCAATGTGAAAATTATCCCTCCTCCCTCCTTTATTCCCAACCACTGCACGGACAACCACCTAACTGCTATGCACATTCACCCAGACCCTACCCCACTTGAACTAGTTTAGAATCAGCAATACGAGATGAGGAGAAAAGATTCCAATATAAGTCTGGCTTTTCGGATGCCAGATCTCAGGGGAAATTTGATTCGGCAGCTAACCAGCACCTTCCCCAACAGACTTTAAATAAACCCTGTCGTTATTTCTCAGCTTGTTTTTCCTGTTTCAGCAAACAAAGTCAGGCTCAGCCCGGAATAAAGGCCTCGATGGTCAACATTCAGCTCCCCTTTTGAGAATCCCATATTCTGACCCACGGAGGCTTCCACACCAGAGTAGTTTTCCCCCAAACCAAAACAGTTATGGAAGGTGAGAAGACTGCCACTCAATGCACATGGACTGGTGTGTTACAAAGTATGCTTTAATTTACACAGATGTGCATATCACATGCATGTAAACCAATTGCATTCATGAAGGATCTTTTGGCATTGAACTCTGGATGCTTAGGAAAACCTGATACCCCCCAAAGCTGAGAAAGTCACAAACCACAACAAGGACATTGAAAGCAATTCTTTGCTTTTTATTAAGGAAGAATTTAAAATGAATTAAAATCACACATCAGGGGAATTTGAACCTTACATACATCTGGGGAATTGGAAACATACATTAACACTGAGAAGTTTAAAGATAATTATGCATGTAAAGTCAATAATGAACTAGGTGCACTGGGATGCACAAAAAATTGTGAGGCAGGGGTATTCAAAAGTGAACAGTTTTAATTTCTAGTAAGGTGTGTGTGTGTGTGTGTGTTTAAAAGAGGTTTGATAGAAGTGCAGCACCTCAAAGACAAATTTCAACTTCTAGCAAGGTCTGAGTGAATGTTTTGCTGATCATGGAGGAAGGGGGAGAAAGGGGGGGCAGAAAGAAGTTTCAGCTTGGGATAATTTGAATGGAGGAGAAACAGGCTTTTGGGGGGGATTGTGAGATAATTTTAGAGGAGAGGGTTAGAGCAAATGCAGGGGTTTGGGAAGAAGGTGGATGCAGATGCGTAAAAGAGCAACAGGGAGCTCCCAAAGCCAAGGGCTTTTGGAGTCTGGAATGGGATAGACTATTAAGGAAAAGGTAGGAAAAGAGAATAATTGGAGTATGGACCACTTAGAAGGAAAACAGAAGATAATGCAGAGATTTACCTCTCCATATCTGCTGACTTGTGAAGTGCTGGGAAGGTCTGTTGAGCTCCTTCTCTGGAAAAGGAGGGCAGACAGAGAGGAAGAAAAGGGGGGTTGTTGCTGTTCTGAACAGAAGGATGGAAGGAATTCTCTTTCCTTCTCTCTGTGTGTGTGATCTATGCATTTGGGTTGCTGTTTTTATCTTTCTTCCCTCAGGATCTAGTAATCAAAACAAAACAGAACAAAACAAAGCAAAGCAAAACAAAACAAAACAAAACAAGTCTTTCTTCTAAGATTGCTCATGGGTGTTGGAAAATTGATTTTTAGGCATCAGACCTTAAGGGAAGAAAGAAGACAATGGGCTCCTCTTTCCTTCCTGATGTGAGAAACGTATGGGAGTTGATGGGTACATATCTCTGGTTATCATAGGTCCAGGTGAGCAAGACATCCAGGAGGATTTTAGTGATTGTCATAAGCAAAGGTGACAAAAAGAGTCATGAAGGCATGCCTGCTTACCCAATATTGTGTTTTCAGGATCCCACAGCTTTAAAAGACATTGAATTCTTTATTTTTCCTTTCATTTAAACAAGGTTGGAAATCAGTGTAAAATATTTCGTGGTGGGGCTTCTGTGGTTGTCGCCCTGAGGCATGATCTGAAATTACAACTGTTGACATCAATTAAGGCAATCAGAGCACAGTGGCTGCCCAGAAAGTTGTATGCAGGAAATCTGTAGCTCCATTTGGGATGTGCAAAGCCTCAATATCCTGTGGAACCTGCTTTTCTGCTCTTCTCCAAGACCAAAAAGCCCTAGTCCCCTTTCAGATACAGGCCTTATCTTCCCAGAACAGCAGGATTTGGGGGTGTTTCGTAACAGGTGACTCTGGGAAACAGAATGTCTGGGATTTACATGGGAAGGACCCTAAGCATTGCTTCTCATAAGGGCTGAACGCTGGTTGGATTCTTGACTCTGTTGTACCAGCTTCATGGAGACAGAAGGCTGGTAGTCAGGAGGATGTCTGAACACTACATATGTTCAAGTCAAAGCAGAAAATTGCTGAAAAAGAGAGATAATACATCTGTCTGATGTGCTAGGTTCTCCAGTATTAAGCAGTAGTGGGTAGAACGTAGATCTCTAGATGTTTTGGACTTCAGCTCCCAGCATTCTTGACCATTAGCCATTCTGGCAAGGGCGTCTGGGAGCTGAAGTCCAAAACATCTGGAGATTTACCTTCTGACCACTGCTGTTCTAAGGGCCGAACCAGACATGATGAGCTTGGATTTTTTTTCTTTTTAAAAGCAGACATGGATAAGGGGAGTGGGGAGAAGACTCATTTTGAAAAGAGCAGCAATGCTAGAGGGAAGACACACTTAACCATTGTTCTCAGCAGCATTTTGTTCTGATCAAAATGGCTCTCCCACCCCTGAAAAAGTAGCTTCTATCAGCCCAGCTTGGGGGAAAGATACTGTCCTATACAGTGCAACTCTAACAGTTTGCACTGAGTTGCACAGAATGTCAGGCTGCCCTGTTGGCCACAAGGAAAGAAAATCTAACATTGATATTAATGTAATACCTTTATTAGACCAACCAAAAAATTACAAAAATGTGTAAGCTTTTGAGATCTCCACATCTCATCATCAGGCAAGGTTTACTTCTGGAGATCTCAAAAGCGTTCAAAGTTTTGGTGACCTTTTGTTTGGCCAGACAAAGTTATTACACTGAGATGGACTTTGGAAAGTAGAACCCTGCAGCCTGATGTCTGCCCACCCCTGCCCATAAGGACTTGTGTTTCTCAAATAATATCTCCCCCCTCAAAGCTACACAATGGCAAAATGCTTTTGAAACTGAGGGCAGTTTCACAAGAAGCTTTTGATCTGGCAAGAGAATCTACCTTCACGGGGCATGCAAAAAAGAAAATCCTACAG
Source organism: Heloderma suspectum (assembly GCF_057233095.1). Classification (NCBI taxonomy): domain Eukaryota; kingdom Metazoa; phylum Chordata; class Lepidosauria; order Squamata; family Helodermatidae; genus Heloderma; species Heloderma suspectum. The sequence goes on from NC_139459.1 coordinate 175,097,023, forward strand.
GCCATTCCAAGACCAAAGTAGCTTTCTGGCATCCAAATTGTTCCGATTCTTAGTATTGCAAGCCAGCACTAACTCACACAGATCACGGTCAGTCATTTTTTATTTCTCCATAGGCAATTTGTGGTCATCAGATCATGCAAATTTTTCAGAAGTAATGATGTGCTGCCATTTGGGTTGCCTTAAAACCCCTTCCTCCACTGAGCTGTTTTCATGTTCTCAGGTGGAAGAGGGTCATGTTTAAATCCAAGGAACATTTGGTCAATGTAGGCAGCTGCCACTGCATGGCACTTCAGAAACAGTGGGTAACTTCTGCTGCCAGAGAAAACACTTCTCCGGCAGCAGAAGTTACCCACTTCTAACAGCCAGGGGCTGGACAACACTCCTCTCCCACGTTGGTCGCTTTCCTGTACCCATGGTTCCAGACCATCGAAGAATGGCCTCTCACTGATCCCAAGTCTCCTCACCAACTTTACAGCTAATGATGCCCAGGAGAACTAGACAAAGCGGTCCGGGTTCCTGCCGCTTGGTCTATCCAGCATGCCTGAAATGCAGTTCACCCTGCTGGCCATCTTCCTCTTCCTTACCTCCTCACCTTGTCTGGCAACATCCTGTTGCACTTGGCGGTGTGGAAGGATCCCCATCTACAGACGCCAGTGTACCTTTACTTGTGTTCCTTGTCTGGCAATCTACTCCTTGACCTGACTGGGGGAGCATTGTGTGTGAATCCAATCCCCAGTCATGAAACACTGTGTAGTGGTGCAAGGGTCAACAGATAAGGAGCTGGGACTGTCTAGAATGGCAGTAACCACTGAAGACAACATTTCCCAAGAACCAGGGGCTGGACAACAGTTATCTCCCAAACTGGTTGCTTTCCTGTTCCTACAATTCCAGGTCCCTGGAGAGAGCCTTGCCATTAATCACAAATCTCCACCCTAATTTTACAGCCAATGATGCTAAGGACAACCAAATAAGGCCATCTGAGTTCCTGCTGATTGGCCTGTCTGACATGCCAGAGCTGTGTTTCATCATACTGGCCGTCTTCCTCTTCCTTTACCTCCTCACCTTGTCTGGAAACTGTCTGTTGGGCTTGGCAGTGTGGAAGGATAGCCATCTTCAGACACCAATGTACATTTTCCTGTGTACTTTGGCCCTCTCAGAGACTTTCATAAGCTTAGCTGTGGTACCCAAGACATGAAGAGGCTTAGAAACCCCTGATGGCATCTCTTCCATCTCCTTCCCTGGCTGTGTGGCTCAGAAGTTCTTTCTGGCTGCTTTGGCTTCCACAAATTGCTTCCTCTTGGCAGCCATGGGCTATGACCGCTCAGTAGCTGTCCATGGCCCACTGCACTATGTGACACAAATGGGTGGAAGAACGTGCATCTGGTTGACAGCAGTTTGCACCTTAATTGGGTTCCTTGGTGCTAGTGGCATGACCACAGCTGTCTTCCACCTTCCCTTGTGTTCAGGCCATGACCATCTTCAGCATGTCTTCTGCAACATCCCTCCTCTCCTGGAACTGGGCTGTGCAGATACTGACCATAGCGAGGTGGCCTTGCTTCTCTTTAGTTTATTAGTCCTGGGCTTGCCTTTATTCCTAATGCTCCTCTCGTACATGTATATCCTGGAAGCTGTGCTGAAATTTTCAGCCCCTGCAGGGCACTAGAGAGCCTTCTCCACTTGTGGGGCTCATCTTACTGTGGTGGTCATCCACTTTGGCTGTGGTTCCTTCAGGGATCTCAGGACAAAATCCAGCTATAATCTGGAAAGGGACTGACTGATCTTGGTGAGCTATTCTGTTGTTATGCCGCTCTTCGACCAAGTGGTCTACAGCCTTCGGAACCAGGAGGTTCACTCTACCCTCAAGAAGACCCTTGGTTTCAAGGTTGCATCATAATACTCCCACAACCTTCCTATACATTTGCTGCTGGCATTGGGACCTCTGTTTCTATTGTTTATGTTTATTTACTTGAACACTAGATTATTTTTGTTGAGATTGTAACTGGGGGAGACCACCTTGGGTTCATTGGAAGGAGACTGATACTGATTTGTCTGTGGTTTTTTGCCTTCATTTTTATGGATCTCTGCTGGTTGTTCCACTCTCTTTATTTAGAAATTTATTTAGAAATTAGAATATGTATATATGGATGATTTCTCATACACACACACACACACACACACACACCAAGCAGCTCTTAAGAAGCATTGAATAAGAATGATAGTTTTGATTTATAAATTGCTTCAACAGCTAGGAGTTGCGCAGTATGAGCTTGTAATGCAAGACTTTAAAAACAGAAGTAAATAGTAAACCTTTCAAAACAGGATAGTATGGCCTGGATCCATGGCTGTCTAGGGCTTACCTAGGGAGTCATTGTATTGGATTTGGTTTCAGAAGAATGGTGAGGAGTCGGGTGTGAACTTACAGAGTCATATGCAGTGTCGAGTGGCATATGTATTCTTATTTGGTAGAGCAGCTGGCAACTGTTAAGTTAGAGTTGGTTCTCATAGCTCTATAGCGAATTCAGTTCTTTTTGCTCCTAAGAACAGCTTGTTAATGCAGAGTAGCTGTCTTGCACAGTCCGTACTTTCCTTATGATAAGAATGCTCCTTTCTTTGCTGTGAGAAACTGTCTTTCCTGCCAAGAAAGAAAGCCCCACCACCACCACCACCACCCCTTTCTCCTCGTTGGTGAAGGGAGGGAGGTGTGTGTGTGTTGTGGCAGTCTGAATCTAGGTGAGACGAGCCCTGTAAAATCCTGGGCAGCTTGGCCTGTTACCTGTTCTCCTCTGCCTGAGATGGGGAAGGTGCACCTCCTCCTCAGGTAAACAGCCCCACTGGGACAGTGCCCGTTGCATCCAGGCAACCAGTGCAACGCCAATTGAGGGGATTGTGATCTACCAGTTGAGGGGCGTGTGTAAGCTTTTCTTTGATTTTATTATCTGCATCCATTTTCTATCAATAAACTATATAATTCTTTCACACAAATAGGCATGAGTCACCTTGGTACCTTGGAATCTGTTTAGTGTGGGTCCTGGCTGGAACAGGCCCCAGGCTTAAGACAGTCATATACACAATTGCCAGAGGAAGGCTCTGCTATTCTCCTGCTTCCCAGTGTGCACCTTCCTTGATTCACTGACAGAAGGCAGAATCTAAACTCACGCTCACCCCTTCCCAGTCATTTCTCCACCCTTCAATACAAAAGTTAACAACACATTTATTCTGGTGTAAGCTTTCAAGACTTGTTGTTTTTGCTGCAGCAGACTAACACTGCTACCCCTCTGGAAAGAAAAAGTTTATGACCATCAACCAATAACCAGTTCTTTGATGATTAATAATTTCCCTTGTAATCAATCTATTAACTGAATACATTTAAATAAGTCCAAATGTACTCCACGTGTGCCACCTAACTCCCTGTCACACTAGCAGTGGGTCCCGCTAGCACAATGGAACGAGCTGAAGTACTGGATGCTGCCCGCTGAGCTAGACGGACCAATGGTTTGATGCCGTATGGGGCAGCTTCCTATGTTCCTAGGTACAGACACAGCTTTCGACATCTCTGTTCCTAGACTGAGCAAGCAGGTACTCTGCATGTGGTTCTCCTACCAGTTCTGACATGAAGTGCACATTCTACGCATGTAAAGTGGTACATGCATAGGGTCTCCCACTAGGGATGTCGGAGAAATCCCCAGCAGAACCAAATAAGTTCAGATTTTTATGAATCCGACCCATGGATTCCACAGTGGACCTGCTTCTCCCCTCTCGGGCGGATTCCATAGACTCGCAGCCCGTTTTTCTAACCCATTTTGCACAAATTTCATCATAGAAAAATATGCAACCCCCCCCCCTGCCAAAAATGTGCATTTCCCCCATAGGCTAAAGCATGAAAATGCACATTTTGAGGGAATTTCCACATTTTTCTTAATAATTCTGTATTGGTTTTTAGTTTTATATCATAAAAGAACAATACATTGAGAAATCAACAGGGACTGCTAGTCCGTGTCTTTGTACTGATTAAACATGAATAAACATTCCCAAACCCCAGACATCGTTGCATGAATTTTCGTTTCTTTTTCTTACAGTCCTTTTTCCCTACCAACCCTCCCACCCCCCACCCTCCCATAACCACTTGAGTGATCCTACCTCAGGACCAACTGAGGAAAAACAAACAAACAAACAAACAAAAAACCGACAGACAAAATAATATTCAAAGGAAAGCAAAAGGGGGAAATAATAAGAATGGTTAATCCAACAGTTCCACATATGGCTGCCAAATCAGGAGGCCTCTGTCCTCTTTCATCAGGAGTTTAAACAACATTAATTCGGGAATTTGCACATTTTGAGGGGAGAATGTGTGAATTTTTGCACGTGCATATTTGCACAAATTCAGAAACTAAAAAGAACTGATGATGGAAGGAAAGGCACCCAACAATCCACGAAACACAGAGGGAATGGATTTTACACAATCCGTGCATCCCTAACTTCCACATCAGGGTCAACATCAGTATTGTCAGGCCAATGCTGGGCCCTAGGTGGCCAAGTGTCCTACTTTACAGAGGATAGTCCTCTATTTTGGAGAGCTGTCAGAGGACAGTCCTCTATTTGAAGGCGTCCTCTATTTAATGGGCTGTCCAGTCCAAGTCTGGTTTAAAGTAAAAGAAACCTTCAAATAGAGGACTGTCCTGTGTCAAGTAGGACACTTTGCCACCCTATTATGTTAAAAGGAAACCTGAGCATAGCCAGTGGCCATGCTCCAGTACTTGCAGTTGTGTCACTGCCACTGTGGGTGGCAGCAAAATGTTGGGAATAAAGGTGCTAGATGGATCACAGAGAAATGCCAGAGAAAGGGGGCCAGGACATGAGAGAACAGTGCCCTACCAGAGGTAAGACCACATGCCATCCCCTGAGATCCCCCTCCAACCTAGGATCTTGGAGCTGGTCCTGTTCTACACAGTTGGGAACCCTAATCATACACCATTCCTGGCCTCTTGAAAAACCCAACAGACATACAAGTATTTGCATACCTGCACTCTTGTACAGCATATGCACACCTCTGCCTGTTGGTGTTTGGTGGCTGTATGTGTATGTGGGTTTACTTTTTCTCCTTCAGTGGTTTATCATCTATCTATCAATCCATCTAAATTATTTTTAGGCCACCTTAAAGGGTGGAAGGGTGGTCTGTGAGACAGGAAGAAGACAACTGGAGAAAAAATGACTGGGCTATTAAGGGAAAAATCTGTACATTCTCTATAGATTCCATACTAGATTAATGAGGTAGATTAAGCATGCTGACTCATTCACCCACTGTGCCCAATGATTAGTCCTTACAAATCCCCCCGCCACTGCATTTGCATTAACTGGCACATAGATTTTTAGAAAACACACCATTTGCCAGTAGGAAATGTCATTCTCCCCTGAGAATGTGATCCTAAGCATGGATAACTCTGAGGGGTAGGGAGCTGCCCCCAAATATTTCTCATTACCCAATTTACTCCCCTAGTTTTCATTCACTGTATGGCCCTATCACATGGGTTAAACTAGCTTTTCCCAAACTGGTGCCCTCCAGATGTCATTGACCATGTTGTCCGGGAATGATGGGAACTGTAGTCCAACACATCTGGAAGGCACCAGGTTGGGAAAACCTGGATTAAATCATTGCTTCCCTGATAATGGTCTTTGCTGCCTCTTCACTTCTCCAAACTTTTCTTATGAAGCCTAGATCACACCCAACATTGTCTTGCAGTTGTGCATTTCTGAAAGCTGGCAACGGTTAGGGTGTCACTTATGCATTGTCAAAAAAGAGGAAAAGCATCACCCAAAAAGAGGACAAAAGAGGATACCAAATTGCAGAACGTTTGCATATGCTAATGTATACGCATAGATGCAAATTTAGAATCATAATCATAATTTAAATAGAAAGACAATACTTCTTACCATAGTGAGGGAGACTGACCAGGCGACCTGTGTGCCTGCTCAGTCTGCTATCCAGGTGCTAACTCTTGATGTCTAACTTCAAAGTCCCTCCTGTCCTGTCATCCCTTCTTATGGCTCTTGGACTTTAAACTAGACTTGGACTGGACTGCCAGCAAAGAGAAGACAGCTTCAAGGAAAGGACTGACCTCTGTCAGCGCTTCAAATAGTGGACTGTCTTCAGTAAAGACACCCAGCCACCCTAGTAATGGCAGGTAAACTGTCCTTCAGGGATGCTTGTCCACGATTACTGATCTTCTCATTGCAGAAATCCTGATCAATTCCAAAGAATCCTGCCCATCCCTGGAACAAAACCATTGCTTTAGGGCCAAAGTATGTGATGCAGGAGCAACATGACTGAATCATGTTTTTGTTTTTATTTTTACTAGTTGGTTCCCTGTGAATACAGTTCATGGAGAAAAATCAAATCTAACAAGAGGTTTAACCAACTGTGTTTACTGAAACTTTCAAAATGTTACATCTTTTATCATTACAAAACTTCCCTAAACTTGGTGTAAACTTTGACTGCGTTATTTTTAACTGTAGGTGTCTCTTAATCCCTTCATGATTTGTTACAGGCCATATGTTACCTGCATATCATTGTACTTTGGCCTTTACCTGTGTTTATAATGGTGTACAGAGACTTTTAAATGTCATGTTGTTAGATTTAACTGCTAGATACTTCCTTACTGAACAATAACTAAACTTTGACTGGGTTACTTTTAACTGTTGTTGTTGTTCAGTCGTTCAGTCGTGTCCGACTCTTCGTGACCCCATGGACCATAGCACGCCAGGCCTTCCTGTCCTGCGCTCTCTCCCGGAGCGTGCTCAAGTTCATATTCATTGCATCGCTGATGCTATCTAGCCATCTCATCCTCTGCCGTCCCCTTCTCCTTTTGCCTTCAGTCTTTCCCAGCATCAGGGTCTTTTCCAGGGAGTTTTCTCTTCACATTAGGTGGCCAAAATATTGGAGCTTCAGCTTCATTATCTGTCCTTCCAATGAGCACTCAGGGTTGATTTCCTTTAGGATGGACTGATTTGACCTCCTTGCAGTCCAGGGGACTCGTAAGAGTCTTCTCCAGCACCACAGTTCGAAAGCATCAATTCTTCGGCGCTCAGCCTTCCTTATAGTCCAGCTCTCACAGCCATACATTACTACTGGGAAAACCATAGCTTTGATTAGACGGACCTTTGTCGGCAAGGTGATGTCTCTGCTTCTTACTATGCTGTCTAGGTTGGCCATAGCTTTCCTCCCAAGGAGCAAGCGTCTTTTAATTTCATGGCTACAGTCACCGTCTGCGGTGATCTTGGAGCCCAAGAAAGTAAAATCTGTCACTGCTTCCATTTCTTCCCCTTCTATATGCCAGGAAGTGATGGGGCCAGATGCCATGATCTTAGTTTTTTTAATGTTGAGTTTCAAACCAGCTTTTGCACTCTCCTCTTTCACCCTCAACAAGAGGCTCTTGAGATCCTCTTCGCTTTCTGCCATTAGGGTGGTATCGTCTGCATATCGGAGGTTGTTGATAATTCTCCCAGCAATCTTAATTCCGACCTCTGATTCATCCAACCCGGCATTTCTCATGATGTACTCTGCATATAAGTTAAATAAGCAGGGTGACAATATGCAGCCTTGTCGTACTCCTTTCCCAATTTTGAACCAATCGGTTGTTCCATGTCTGGTTCTGACTGTTGCTTCTTGACCCTCGTACAGGTTTCTCAGGAGACAGGTAAGGTGGTCTGGTACTCCCATCACTTTAAGAATTTGCCACAGTTTGTTGTGATCCACACAATCAAAGGCTTTAGCGTAGTCAATGAAGCAGAAATAGACGTTTTTCTGGAATTCTCTTGCTTTCTCCATGATGCAGCGAATGTTGGCGATTTGATCTCTAGTTCCTCTGCCTCTTCGAAACCCAGCTTGTACTTCCGGTAGTTCTCGGTTCGCATACTGCTGAAGCCTAGCTTGTAGGATTTTGAGCATCACCTTGCTGGCATGTGAAATGAGCACAATTGTACAGTAGTTTGAACACTCTTTGGCGTTGCCCTTCTTTGGAATTGGAATGTAAACTGACCTTTTCCAGTCTCGTGGCCACTGTTGAGTGTTCCAGATTTGTTGGCATATTGAATGCAGCACTTTAACAGCATCATCTTTTAGGATTTTAAATAGCTCGGCTGGAATACTGTCATCTCCGCTAGCTTTGTTGTTACTAGTGCTTCCTAAGGCCCACTTGACTTCACTCTCTAGGATGTCTGGCTCAAGTTCAGTGATCGCACTATCATGGCTATCAGGGACATTCAGATCTTTCCTGTATAGTTCTTCTGTGTATTCTTGCCACCTCTTCTTAATCTCAATTGCTTCTGTTAGGTCCCTGCCCTCTTTGTCCTTTATCATGCCCGTCTTTGCACAAAACGTTCCCTTGAGATCTCCAATTTTCTTGAAGAGATCTCTAGTCTTTCCCATTCTGTTGTTTTCCTCGATTTCTTTGCATTGTTCATTTAAGAAGGCCTTCTTGTCTCTCCTTGCTATTCTCTGGAACTCTGCATTCAGTTGGGTATATCTTCCCCTTTCTCCCTTGCTTTTCGCTTCCCTTCTTTCGTGAGCTACTTGTAAAGCCTCATCAGACAGCCACTTGGCTTTCTTGCATTTGTTTTTCTTTGGGATGGATTTCGTTGCTGCCTCCTGAACAATGTTACGGACCTCCGTCCATAGTTCCTCAGGCACTCTGTCTATCAGGTCTAATCCCTGAAATCTATTCCTCACCTCCACTGTATATTCATCAGGGATATGATTGAGGTCATACCTGAACGGTTTAGTGGTTTCCCCGACGTTCTTCAATTTAAGCCGAAATTTTGCAAGAAGCAGCTCATGATCTGAGCCACAGTCAGCTCCAGGTCTTGTTTTTACTGACTGTATGGAGCTTCTCCATCTTTGGCTGCAAAGGACATAATCAATCTGATTTCGATATTGACCATCTGGTGATGTCCATGTGTAGAGTCGCCTCTTGTGCTGTTGGAAAAGAGTGTTTGCTATGATCAGCATGTTCTCTTGGCAAAACTCTATTAGCCTTTGTCCTGCTTCATTTTGTACACCAAGGCCATGCCTGCCTGTTATCCCGGTGATTTCTTGACTTCCTACTTTAGCATTCCAATCCCCTATGATGAAGAGGACCTCTTTTTTTGGTGTTAGTTCTAGAAGGTGTTGTAGGTCTTCATAGAACCGATCAACCTCAGCTTCTTCGGCCTCAGTGGTTGGGGCATAGACTTGAATTACTGTGATGTTGAATGGTTTGCCTTGGATTCGTACTGAGATCATTCTATCATTTTTAACATTGTACCCCAGTACTGCTTATCCCACCCTTTTGTTGACTATGAGTGCTACTCCATTTCTTCTAAGGGATTCTTGCCCACAATAGTAGATATGATGGTCACCTGAATTAAATTCGCCCATGCCTGTCCATTTGAGTTCGCTGATTCCCAAGATGTCGATGTTCAATCTTGCCATCTCATGTTTGACCACCTCCAGCTTACCTTGATTCATTGATCTGACATTCCAGGTTCCTAAACAATATTGTTCTTTACAGCATCGGACTTTCTTTTCACCACCAGACACATCCACAGCTGAGTGTCCTTTCGGCTTTGGCCCAGCCGCTTCACTCTTTCTGGCGCTACTTGGAAATACCCTCTGCTCTTCCCCAGTAGCATATTGGACACCTTCCGACCTGAGGGGCTCATCTTCCGGCGTCATCTCTTTTAGCCTTGTGATACGTTCCATGGGGTTTTCTTGGCAAGAATACTGGAGTGGGTTGCCATTTCCTTCTCCAGTGGACCACATTTTGTCAGAACTCTCTGCCATGACCTGTCCGTCTTGGGTGGCCCTGCACGGCATAGCTTATGGCTTCACTGAGTTACGCAAGCCCCTTCGCCACAACAAGGCAGTGATCCACGAAGGGGACTTTTAACTGTAGGTGTCTCTTAATCCCTTCATAATTTGTTTATAGGCCATATGTTACTGGCATATCATTGTACTTTGGCCTGCACCGGTGTTTATAACAGTGTACAGATACTTTTGTGTGTGTTCATATGTTTTTTTTGTTCATGTGTTTATAAAGGTGTACAGATACTTTTTTTGTGTTCATATGTCATTTTGCTCCAATTTGCAATTAATTATGTTTGTTTGATTATACTTTACATTTTTGATGTTAAAGATAAAGCTTTATAGTACATTGTTGTAGAAGATAGCCTAATCCTTTAAAAATGCGTTATGGACATAAATAAACTCCCAATTCTAAATTACAGTGAAAACCATTGTTATTTATGGAATCTGTGTGTCAAGAGCTTTCCAATGAAGTGTGTTTCATGAGAATTGGTCAACGGGAAGGCAGTCAAAAAAGATGACCAACTAACTCCCGACTTTGAATTATATATACAAGTTCAGTCTCCTTCCTTCATTTCCAACCTCTGCATGGACAAACATCTAATTATGAGCTTTTATTCAGAGACCACCCCACTTGAAATAGCTTCCCCAATCCACAAGAAGAGAAGCGAAGATCAACCAAAACTGGATTCCAGTATATTCTGGCTTGTCCGGTGCCAGATCCCAAGGGAAATCTGATTCCGCAGCTAACTAGCACCTTCCCCAACAGACTTGAGAAGCACTTTAAATAAACCTCATGGTTATTTCTCATCTTATTTTTCCTGTTTCAGCAAACAAAGTCAGGCGCTGGCCAGAATAAAGGCCTCAATGGCCTATGTCTACATCTCCTTTCGAGAGCTGTATTCTCAGAGTCATGGAGACTTCCGGGGAAGAGCAGTTTTCTCCAAAACCAAACCAGGTATGTAAGGTAACAAGACTGCCAGTCAATACGCATTCACTGGTGATTCTTGGAGACTGAATTTATGGGCATGTTTTGTTTTTAATGTTCTATTTTTATTAGATTTGTTTTTGGTTCAGATACAAAATAGTAAGATCTTTTTTAACAAGAGGCAATATGAAAATTATTTCTGAAAGAAAAAGCTACAGCTATCAAGTAATAACAATTTTCACATTGTACACAGCATCATCACCATCAAGCTTTTTTAAAACCCACCATTTCATTTTCTTAAGAGGTATTCAGGTGACCCAGAAAAAAATGGTACTTGGCAATAGGGCCCAGTACTACATAGAGAAATAACATCTGCACAGCAGTACATTACTTGATCTTAGAAGAACAGAGTTGGGACAGAATTTCATTTAACAAGGAATATGAATTGAAGGTGCCTTTTCAAGCAAAACATCTGAGCAATTTCAAGGGAATCTAAGGATGCAATTCTATGCATTTTTAGACAGAAAAAAGTCCTACAACTCCCAGCATGCCCCAGCTCCCATGCTGGGAGTTGTAGGACTTTTCTCTGTCTAAACATGCATAATATTGCACCCTTAAGGGTGCAATCCTATTAAGATAGGCAGTCGCCTCCAAACTCGGAGGCGACCACCCATCCAATAGAGGGCAGGAGAAGCATGGAGGGGATCGTTCCCTCCGTGCTTCTCCTGCCCTGCATTTTTGGCTAGACAGCCGACTGCAGCTGTCTAGCAGCAGGGCCGGGAGGGCAGAGTGGGGGAGGAGGCTGCTGTACGACACATTGGATGTGTCGTACAGGCTTTTCTGCCCTCCCCGGCCCAGAACACCCTCCAGGAATACCCCCTTTTGGCCGCTCCGTGCTCCTCTTGCGAGCGCTGCGAACAGGGCTGTTCCACACTGCCTCGGAGGAAGTGCAGAAGTGAGGGGAGGTCAGTTCTCTGGGAACTGACCTCAGAGTGCAGGCTCCAAGGTTGGTTCCCAGAAAACCAGATATCCTATGGCCGTCTAGCTGCTGACTAGCGGCCATAGGATTGCTCCCTAAAAGACTTTTTCTTTAAGACTAGTAAAAATTCCTTAGGGACATTTCGCCTGTCCCCATCAGCCACTAATTGAAACTAACCTGGTTTTATAGTTGGAGGAGGAAGCAGTTTCTTTACAATAATTTGTGATAGCAACACTCAAGTAAAAATAAAAGAAATAGGGTAAGAAATGAAAGCACATGTTGGATTTCTGTCTATACAGCTACTAAAGGGAGAACTTTCCTAGAAAATATGATGTGAGTACTACTTTAACCCCTATCAGATAGTTCCTCACCTGCTCCACATTCATCCAAGAAGATATACTACTTTGACACAGGCTTCTCTAACCTAGTGCCTCCAGATGTGTCAGACTGCAACTCCCATCATTCCCAGGCAGCATGGCCATTAGTTGGGAATGATAGGAGTTGTAGACCAACACATCTGCAGGGCACCAGGTGGGGGAGGGCTGCATCGAAGTATTGAGAACAGGGATGCAGTGGGATTCAATCTGTGTGAATTCCAGTATGAAGTAACCTGATCTGCACCTTCTGGACTAATGTGCAGATTGGAACATTGTTGTATGTTGCATTTCTCAAGTCACTGTGTGTTGAATGGCTTTAAAAGGGGGTTAGACAAATGCATGGAAGAGAAGGCTATCAATGGCTACTAGTCCTGATGGCTGTATGCTACCTCCAGCATCAGAGGCAGTATGCCTATATTCACAAGTTGCTGGGGAACATGGGCGGGAGGGTGCTGTCGCACTCATGCCCTGCTTGTGGGTTTCCCATGGGAAGCTGGTTGGCCAGTGCATGAACAGAATGCTGACCTAGATGGATCCTTGGCCTGATCCAGCAGGGCTCTGTTTATGTCCTCATGTTCTCACGTCTCTGAATTTCGCAGTTCGCAGCTCAAAAATGTGTTTAAAACTGTGAATTTAGCATAAAACATGTCTAGAGATGCGTTCCTTGAGAGAAAATGCATTAAGGAATGCAAAATCCATTCAAAAATACGCATTCCACACAAATTGCTGAGCAGGTTTTTTTTTTTTTAACCCACAGATTAATGCAGAAACAGGACAGAACGGAACGAACGCATGCAAAGGTGACACAAACAAAAAATGGACTGACCCTAATGGAGTCAGGAGATAACAAAACAGGCAGAATGTTGGGGAAAGGGGATGTGGAACAAGGAGAATTCTTAGCCCCAGATCTAAGGCCTTTGAGCAAGAGCAGCACATCAGCAAGCAGCACCATGAAATCTGAGACTGGGGACAACAAGATTTCATCATCCCTAACGCTAACCCTAACCCTAACCCTAACCCATGCTGAACAATGATTTTAAGAGATGGTCCCAGTAATTTAAATGAGATAGAATACAGAAAGGTTTTGATGCTAAGGCAGGACTTCCCATGGAATCTTTTGGCTGATGAAGAGGGAAGAAGAGCTAGCAACATGATCCCTCAGGCTGCGGGATCCACATGTTCCGCCTTACGGTAGGGATGGGTGAATCAGTCTATTTCTGGTCCAAGCTGACACATGTTCACCCATAAATCAGGCCCGTCCCATTTTTGCATTCACCTGTGATATTTCTTTCCTCCACATGAAATTTCACATTTAAATATTATATTCTTTGTTATTAACATTTCTCTATTGCCTTACTTACTAAAAAGCCATCAAGGCAGCACACAGCAATTTAAAACAAGACATCCTTAAAACAATAAAAAAATAACAACATTAAAAACAGTCACACGTGTAACATTAAAACAACGACACAATTTAAAAGGTGGAACTGAAGAGATGTGTCTTCACACCCTTTGTAAAAGTCAAGAGAGTGTGGGAGTAGTATTTAAATACACATTAGAAGCATATTTTATATCAGTGTGCTAACGCCTTTTCTCACAATATATGCATTTTTAAATGTATCTTGATCTATTTTCTGGGCCAAGAACTATTTTGAAACATCTGGGAAGTGTGACAGCCAGTGGGATAATTACGTTCCCATCTGCACTTTAGTCTGGGCGGTGTGGACCAGGTCACATTGGACTTCGCAGAGATCAAACTCCTCAGGCCTCCCTATCTTACAGACCCTCAGCAAACTCAGCCTTCTCTTTCTGTCTCTTGTACTTGCCTCTGTTCTTAATAATAATCTTCCCATTCCCAGATCCCAAGACAAAGTTGGAAGCATTTTAAATCCAAAAAGCACACCTTGTAAGGTGCCTTGTTAATGGCTGATCGGAGTCAGGAAATGTTTTCCCCACAATAATGTTTTCCTCCCCACTTCTGCTGACACATTAGGAACTGCCATGAACACAGCTGGGAGGCTGGATGGCCTGGCGTTGTAGTACACACACCCCATTGTTTTCCTTGGCTTTCTCCGCTGCTTGTAGTGCTTCCTTTTCACAGGTGAGTTGACCGGCTTGCTGTCATCCCAGCACATAGCAAGCTCCAGTGCACTACTTCAAATTTCGCCAGATCCAACTTCAAAATGGTTAGATTAGCAAATTTATCATGGCTGGGGCTCTTAATTTCTGAACTGAACATGGAGGCGCTCTTCCCCTTTATACCCAAAATGATTTACTTAATTTAGGCTGCACTTATATACACATTTAATTTGGGAGTAAGTCCCACTGAACTCAGTTGGGCTGACCTGAGCAGATATGTATAGAAGTGCACTGTTGAAAAATAAGAAATCGGCAGTAGTATACAGACAATTAACACACAAGGGGGAGGTCATGTACAGTGGAACGAGGTGGTGGAATGCTGAATAGCAGAATGGCCAACATCACCCCTGACTGCAAGAGGGGATGTCATTTTTAATACTTCTCATGTACCAAGGATCCTACAAGCAGAAAACAAACACATCAGAGAGGAAGGTTCTTGCTTAGCCCTCATCCTGCTATACTAGCTTTCTACTAGCAGCAATGTTTGTTTTGGAGGGACCCACATCTGCCATTCCGTCCTGTGTTTCTGTATGAATTACTGATCTCAGAACTCATGCAGAAATACAACAGGCAGACTCCTTGAAGAGCTGGTAATTCTACTGTACCTCTGAAGCAGGAGTCATCCAATGGTGCAATTGCACAGGATGTGCCTGAATTACCCACTGTCAGCAGAAGGTGGTTTGACGGGACCTGCCTCTCAGATCCCTTTGTAACTCAAGCAACACTTTAGTCAGTGCATGTTGTATCTTCATTTCAAGCCAAAGTATTGCAACAAGCATAAGAATAAAAGAAGAGCCCTGCTGGATCAGACCGAGGGTCCATCTAGTCCAGCATTTTGTTCACACAGTGGCCAACTGGCTGACCATGGGAAACCCACAAGCAGGACATGAGTGCAATAGCACCTTCCCGCCCATGTTCCCCAGCAAATGGTGTACATAGGAATACTAGCTCTAATACTGGAGGCAGCACACAGCCATCAGGACTAGTAGGCATTGATAGCCTTCTCCTCCAGGAATTTGTCTAACCCCCTTTTAAAGCCATCCAAATTGGCAGCCATCGCTATGTCTTGTGGAAGTGAATTCCATAGTTTAACTATGCACTGTGTGGGGAAGTCCTTCCCTTTATCTGTCCTGAATCTCCCAGCTCCATGGGATGACACCATTCAGTTCTAGTATTATGAGAGAGCATTTGTAGCATCATGCATGAAAGCACTCTCATCCTTATGTCTCTCACAGGCATGGAAGTGATGAACGGTGGGCGCAAAACTGGCTTTGGAGGTTCTGGGTATATGGAGGGTAAGACCCACAGAACTAGGAACGCAGAGCAGGGAGGGATTGGGTGACTGGAACTATGGGCTTTGGCCTCCACCCCTTCAGAAACAGTTCTGTCGGTCAGAACCACGCTCTGAGGACTGAAAGAACCAGGAGTCACAGCTTTGTTACTCTTCTCAGTAGTTTCACCTCCCCTTTTGGAATAGCACCAAGAAGTCAAGATTCCCATGTTCCCCTGTTATATGGGGGTAGGTTTATGCAAACACACACACACAAGCTAAAAATAAGCCAGGAACAGGACACTGGCAATCTTCTCCTTGGGCTTTCCAAGACATCAGTACCCAGTGCTGGTGTTGACCTGACTAGGGGAGCGTTGTGTGTGAATCCAATCCCCAGTCATGAAACACTGTGTAGTGGTGCAAGGGTCAACAGATAAGGAGCTGGGACTGTCTAGAATGGCAGTAACCACTGAAGACAACATTTCTCAAGGACCAGGGGCTGGACAACAGTTATCTCCCAAACTGGTTGCTTTCCTGTTCCTACAATTCCAGGTCCCTGGAGAGAGCCTTGCCATTAATCACAAATCTCCACCCTAATTTTACAGCCAATGATGCTAAGGACAACCAAACAAGGCCATCTGAGTTCCTGCTGATTGGCCTGTCTGACATGCCGGAGCTGTGTTTCATCATACTGGCCGTCTTCCTCTTCCTTTACCTCCTCACCTTGTCTGGAAACTGTCTGTTGGGCTTGGCAGTGTGGAAGGATAGCCATCTTCAGACACCAACGTACATTTTCCTGTGTACTTTGGCCCTCTCAGAGACCTTCATAAGCTTAGCTGTGGTGCCCAAGGCATTAATGGGTTTGGCTTCCCCTGATGGCATCTCTTCCATCTCCTTCCCTGGCTGTGTGACTCAGATGTTTTTTGCGTCTTCTATGGCTTCCACAAATTGCTTCCTCTTGGCAGCCATGGGCTATGACCGCTCAGTGGCAATCTGTGACCTACTGCGCTATGTGACAAGAATGGGTAGAAGAACGTGCATCAGGTTGATAGCAGTTTGCACCTTAAGTGGGTTCTGCATTGGTGCTGGCATGACCACAGCTGTCTTCCACCTTCCATTCTGTCCAGGCCATAACCGACTCCAGCATTTCTTCTGTGACATCCCACCTCTCCTGGAACTGGCCTGTGCAGATACTCACCACAGCGAGGTGGCCTTGCTTCTCCTCGGTCTGTTTGTTCTAGGCCTCCCGTTATTCCTGCTCCTGCTCTCATACATGTATATTCTGAAAGCTGTGCTGAGGGTTTCAACCCCTGGGGGGCACCGGAGAGCCCTCTCCACATGTGGGGCTCATCTTACTGTGGTGGTCGTCCACTTTGGCTGTGCTTCCTTCATATATCTTAGACCAAAGTCAAGCTATAACCCAGACAGGGACCGACTGGTCTCTGTGAGCTATTGTGTGGTAACTCCACTCCTCAATCCAATGGTCTATAGCCTTCGGAACCGGGAGGTTCATACTGCCCTCAAGAAGACCCTTCACCTCAAGGTTGCAGCGACATAACAGTCCCTGAATCTTACTAGATATATCTTTTGTGACAATGGGTTATATTTTTCTGTTCTTGTTCTTTGCTTGAACTCAGTGTGTGTGTGTGTGTGTGTGTGTGTGTGTGTGAGAGAGAGAGAGAGAGAGAGAGAGAGAGAGAGAGAGAGAGAGAGAGAGACTGTACCTGTATTTATGTCCATAAAATTCCTTTCTATGCCAGCTTTTGGATACAATGATAAGCCGTGTTGTCAGATTTGCTTAGAGTGATATTTGTCTCTCCTCAAACAAGCCAGAGTCATAAGCCAACAACAAACCATGGCTTATTACTCTGGCTCATATGGGGAACACTGGCTTAACGTGACATCTGAACCAGACTTATGCAACTATGTTCTGTACCTGGGCAAATGCCTCCTCTGGTTTTCCATCTACCAGGCCCTTGTATCTTGAGATCTTTGGATATAAAATGGCTTTGTGAACCCTCTCAGATAATGGCTGGAAAAACAGGGCTTTCTCATAGTGGCATGTCTTTCCGGAACTGTCTGCTCAGGGATGCCTACCTGGTCAGTTCCCTCCTGGCCTTCAGAAGACCAGCAAAGAGCTTTCCACTCAGTAGCACCTCATTGTGTTTTTATGCATTTTGTTGATTTACCCCGGTTGCATTATTGACTTTATTTGGACAGCATAACTTATATATTGTGATATTATTGTAAGGGGGGGTAAATATTATATTTACATGGGGAAGAGGGTTGTATGTATTATTGGATTTACAGAAGAGTATGACCTAGATGGATCAATACACCCAGGGGCTGCCTTCCCCAACCTCGTGCCCCCCAGATGTTCTGAACTACAGTTCCTAACATTCCTGACTACTGGCCATGCTGGCTGTGGCTGATGGGAGTTAAAGTCCAAAACATCTGGAGGGCACCAATTGGGGAAGCTGCTTTAGGGCTGTCCTAGAGAGGGCATGTATGCAATTGATGGAGGAGGTTTTTCTGAACTACTGATGCTTCCCATTGTGCACTTGGACTTACTGACCTGGTTGAGACAACATGGCAGCCCACCATGGCTTAATTTAGTGATAGGAGCTGTTGTTTTGTGCTAGACACCTGTGGCCATCATTTTTGCACAGTGCCTGCAGACCCCTGGCTTGCTGTGGCTTGTCGTATTGTGAGAACCCAAGTGGCAGGAGTTGTTTGAGGCTTAGACAACCCTCAAATAACCCATAGCTTGTTTTGGGGTTATTGGAGCATTGTCTAACCCTCCAACACCCCCCGCTGCCTGGGTTCACATGACATGACAAACCACAGCAGGCACCCAGAACAACGCAATAGCCCCCATGGGTAAATTAAGCCACAGTGGGCTGTCATGGTGTGCGAACAGGCCCACTGACAGAAAGCAGGCCTCAAGCCTACATTCACCCCTCTTCAGCTGCTCTGGTCTACATATGCAGCAGAAACAGGCTGTAGAATGCTGAGTGATGGAATGGACTGTACCACTTCAGACTCCAGGGGGTGAAGGATCACGTTTATGAATGCTCCTCTATGTAAAAAACAAAAAAAACAGACCTTGCTGTTAGTAGAAAGCTAGTATAGCAGAATGAGGGCTAAGCAAGAACCTTCCTCTCTGATGTGTTCATTTTCTACTTGTGGGATCCTTGGTAAATGAGAAGCATTAAAAATGACATCCCCTCTTGCAGTCTGAGATTATGTTGGCCATTCTGCTATTCAGCATTCCACCACCTCATTGCGCTGTACATGACTTCCCCCTTGTGTGTTAATTGTCTGTATACTACTGCTGATTAATGCTAGCATCAGCCTATAGGATTACTAACCAATAAAAAAAACCACATTGGTCAATTAATCATCTACCTTATAAATAATCAACTGATTACATTTAAATATGTTTACATATTTCCAAAAGCTCCCCAGGTCACTTAGTTTAGATGCTGAAAGACGTGTGCAATAACTTACAATTTGATAACTTTCCTTCTAACTCATGGTAAGAAAGAAAGTCCTATAAGACTTTGAGGTTCTCTACACCAGGCTTTTATCCCGCAGCTTTACAGGGGTTTCTGCTTCCTTATGCTTTGTGGGATCAAGCTCGGCTTCTTTTCACGTGCTCCCCTTGCATTTTTTCAGGACTTTCCTTTGTCTGCAAGTTCTATATGTTTCATTAAACAGCCATTAGAGTGCACTGTGGTATAGCACAATTGCACACTTTACATGCAGCAATGTTGTGCGACCCAGATGTAATACCACATTTTCCCTGTAAAGGGAAAAGCCACGATATTGGTCACAAAGGACAGAAGAGGCCCTGGAGGTTGACGACGTTGTGTAAAGGACCCGCAAACTTCTGTGAGTGACCAATCATGAGCACACAATAAAAGCCTTGTGTAGAGAAGCCCTTTAAGTCCTATACCTTATAAGAGCAACATGCAAGAACCAAACTGGCTGGTAGGTCCTAGCGGGAGCTACATGTATCTTCTGGGGAACATGGGGAGGAGGGTGGTGTTGTGCTCATGCTTTGCTTGTGGGTTCCTCATCGACAGCTGGTTGGCCACTGTGTGAATAGAATGCTGGACTAGATGGACCCTTGGTCCAGCAGGGCTCTTCTTATGTTCTTATGTGTCAGTGTTTGAATCTAATTCTAGACCTTCCCAGTCAGAGTCCTGGATGTCTCTTGCTTGAGCTGCAAGGTCTTCAGTTTTCTACAGCAAGCAGTCCAGCAGAAAGTACTGCTCTGTTAACCAGGCAGTATTTATAACAGTCACTATGAACCAGAGGTGTCATACTGCCTGCCAATCACAGGGTGGATGTTACACATACCCCTTTTTCTTTTGGATTTTTTTTTTTTCCTGAAGAGGACCCTGAGGTTGGAGTACTTGAAGTCCATGGTAGCCCACTAGGCAAGTCCCAGCTTCAAACTCAAGCTTTAGTGGGGCAGGGAACCTGCGGCCCTCCAGATTTTGCTACTTGCATCATCTTTGACTATTGGCCATGCTGGCTGGAACTGATGGGAGTTGTTGTCCAGCAACATCTGGAGGGCTACCAGTTCCCCACCCCAACTTTACTTGAATAATCTACTGATCAAGAGATCGAGGCTGGAATCCTAAATGGATTTACATGGGAGCAAGTCCCATTAAACTCCCAGGGATGTATAGCTCAATAAGCATGCTGAGAATTGTGCTGTAAATACAGCTCCAGTTAAGACTTTTGGGTTTCCAAGGCTTTATAAAATGCTGTTGTTTTTGATTTGTTGTTGTGCTTCCCTGGTTTTGTGCTATATGTCTTAGGACTGTATTATCCTTAGAGGCAAGCCAAAGGAGCATCACAGCGGAATTTGGTGCAACATGAAATGTCCCTCATCCCCCAAACACCATGCCCCCCCCATACTTTTTCATAATTCTCCTGAGATTGTTTTCAGCCACAATTCTCCATTTTGTGTCAAGTGCTAAAATGCCTCCCTAACTTTTGGTAGTGCCTCAGTTTAACTGCACAGAAGCTGGGCCAGTATGCTCATCTTTCCTAAGCATGGATGGCTACTAGGAGGAGCGCTTTTTCTGCTGTGGCACCCCGGCTCTGGAATGAGCTCCCTAGTGAGGTTCGCCTGGCGCCTACATTGTACTCCTTTCGGCGCCAGGTGAAGACCTTTTTATTTTCCCAGGCATTTTAGCTTTCTAAATTTTTATCTTTGCTGTTTTAAATCTGTATTTTAAACTCCTGTACTGCTGCTAGGTTTTATTGTGGTTGTATTGTTATATTGTGGTTTTAATGTTCTATATATTTTAAATTGTTTTATTGTGTGTTGTTTGGTTTTAGTTTTTGTGAACCGCCCAGAGAGCTTCGGCTATTGGGTGGTATAGAAATAAATAAATAAAATAAATAAAATGGATGAATCTCAATTTCAGTTTCTCCCAGTTTCCCATTTTTCCAGGCTTAAGTCCCAAACTTTGATAATTGTGTCTTAAAGTCTGCATGAAAAATCATACACATTTTTGTGTGCATTTCTCGCAATACACGCATCTCTGCATGCAAATTTGCTTAATAAACAGATTTTTCAGACATTTTGAACATTATTTTTGATAACACACACGTGTTTTGTGCACTTTCCCCTAATGTACACGTTTTCTATGCATTTTATGAGTGGAGAACTCCATCACAAAATTCAGAGAAATGTGAATTTCGAAAGACAACTGAATTTTGGTTCTCATGTTGATTGGAAAGTGTAAAATTAGGTACCACAAGGGCTTTCTTCCCATGGGGAGGTGTCCCCACATTGCCAAAGCAACACGGGGGAGATAATTCCTTCTCTCTGCTCCACAAAATGGGCAAACCAGCCAAATTTGTAGCCCCTCCCCCCAACTAGCAATGAACCATGGGGGGCTCTTCACAACCTGTGAATGAGGCTGCAACATTATGGAGATCCTTCTGATTTAGTCTTCTGTTATGATTTTGTTGACCTTTACTATATACCGGACCAGACTTTTATTTAAACACTTGCCTGGTAGCCCTAGGCAAGAAGAAACTGCATGCAGGCGAGAGAGAAGGCTGTCAGAGTAGGCGTGGAATGCTCCATACCTCGTCTGTGCCACATACAGAAAACAATTGGACTGTCGGAGGAGGGAAGCCCTCTCCTCTGAGCCCAGCATAATAATGTATCAGGCTGCTGCAGGAAGAATACATCTCTCTGTCCCTCCTCAGCCAGCCACCTGTAGGCTGGTAAAAACATGTTCAGGCTAGTAACTTTTCTTGGGCTTATTTACAAGGCTGCATTGGGCATTTCTGATAAAAAGGCAGTTAATAAAGTTTAGAAATAAATATCTATTACTTGTGCATTTATATTTATCCCAAGGTTGTTGTTTCCAAGTCTCTAAGATTCATTCCCATATCTCTTCATGAAATCAGTCAATCAATTGATTGATTGACCCAGTCAACAGACCTCACAATAAGGTTTATCAGTCAACATATCAGAGTAAAGTTCAAATACATCAGTCAACACTGAGGAATAAATTACACGAAGCCATTCATTCAAGTTAGGGTTGCCAACTGACCAGACGATACAGCCTGGCCTGCTCTTGTGCCTTTAACACCAGCTTGATCTGCAGAAATCAGCAAGTAAACTTTTTCATGGCACAGAGATAAACATTATCACTTGCCAATAGCTGCAGAGCAAGCCTGTATTAAAGGCCAAAGCCAGCTATAATGTTTCCCCATAGCTCTGCTTGCAATGAACTCTGCCAAACAACATGACTTTGCTCATCTGAAGATGTGTTTATATCACCCAGTTCTTTTCCAGGGAGAGGAGTGAGAAGCCACCTTTCTTGTCCCTCTCCCTTCCAGAATCTTCTGCTGCTGCTCTTTGAGGGTTGTTCTCATCCATGAAGAGCAGTAGAAGAATTACGCATGCGTATGTACTCGGACCTGCCATATGAAGAAGCTGGATAGGATACAGCTGCCTGGTCTCAGGAGTGGACTGAAAGTATCAGGTTCTTCTTAGGGTCTCCAGGAGAAAGAGAAACATCTCAGGATGAAGGCGTGGAATCATGCAGATGGGCTATTTTCTGCTTGGGCTGAGAACTTCTGCTCTTCACTCTTCATCCAGGCTCCATCCTGAGGCACCACGGGCCAAATCTGGCCTGCCTGGGGTTCCAAGCTGGCCCTCTGGGGTTCCCCAGATGGCCCCACCCCCTTTTCCTGGCCCCACCCCTTTCCCCCAACCACCAGTCATTTGGTGGTTTTCCAGCTTTTGCCTTTGGCCCCGCCCACCACTGGAATGTGGGCCCAGAGAGCTTCTCCGAAGTAGAATTCAGCCCTCAGGCTGAGGTTCCACACCCCTGCCCTAGTCTATGATAGGACTGCTGCACCCAAGAGGAAAATCATGCCCATTGTGGCTTCTACTGTCACTGCAACACTGGGATCTGGCAAGCTACAGGGGGCTTAAGTCTTGACCTGAACCTATGCAAATTTACCCAATTCAGGGCCATATTTGGCATGAGAGAAACCTAGCCTCATTTTCCTGATGTCCACAAACATAACACCATGCCTCATAAAGCAGCACTAGTGGTGAGGAAAGGTGTAATAATTAATTCCCTTGCTACCCTCTGGAGATGCTGACTCTGCTGGAATCCCTACAGTGTTCGTCTCATAAACCTTAAAGAGAGGCAGAAACCTCCATCCACCAGACCGAAAAACCCTCAGCAGAAAATCCAGCTCTTCGTTGCTGCTACAGCTGGGAAAACAAGGTCTTATTTTTATCCACCCAATCCGCTCTGTTCCACGCAATCTCCTTATGCTTTTAAAAAATATATATATACACGTGTTGAGCACGCTCCGGGAGAGAGCGCAGGACAGGAAGGCCTGGTGTGCTATGGTCCATGGGGTCACGAAGAGTCGGACACGACTGAACGACTGAACAACAAATATACACGTGTATTTCCACTGGCATCTC
Source organism: Heloderma suspectum (assembly GCF_057233095.1). NCBI lineage: Eukaryota > Metazoa > Chordata > Lepidosauria > Squamata > Helodermatidae > Heloderma > Heloderma suspectum. Next base: position 175,120,538 of record NC_139459.1, read on the forward strand.
TCTCTCCCCCCTCCATCTCTGTTTTGCTAGACACAGAGCATCGGTCCAGCTTTCTAGACTCCTAACTCACTAGTAATAATATGCCCATCATATTTGGATAGACAAGGGAACAGTGGACATCAGAGCTCCACATTTGCATTCACAACCATCCCAGTTTCTATACTTCCTATGGGTTGCCGCTTAATCTCCTTAGAGATATGGATATTGGCCCTGATCTTTTGCAGTAGGGTCCACTCCCCTGCACATCTCTCCGATATGATCCGAGCTGCACATCTCTCCAATATGATCAGCTCCAATATGATCCTCACATTTGGATTAAGTAAACTATTTCCTTAGGTTGGACAAAAAGCAGTTGGTTACCATCTACTTCTGCAGTAAGTGCTGGGTAGCCCAGTCACGTAGGGTGGAGGGGCTGTGCTCTACAACAAGTGGGGGTATTAATGGAGGCCTAGAGCAGCCTTCCCCTTCATGGATCACTGCCTTGTTGTGGCGAAGGGGCTTGCATAACTCAGTGAAGCCATAAGCTATGCCGTGCAGGGTCACCCACGACAGACAGGTCATGGCAGAGAGTTCTGACAAAATGCGGTCCACTGGAGAAGGAAATGGCAACCCACTCCAGTATTCTTGCCAAGGAAACCCCATGGAACATATCACAAGGCTAAAAGATATGACACTGGAAGATGAGACCCTCAGGTCGGAAGGTGTCCAGTATACTACTGGGGAAGAGCAGAGGGTATTTCCAAGTAGCGCCAGAAAGAGTGAAGCGGCTGGGCCAAAGCCAAAAGGACACTCAGCTGTGGATGTGTCAGGTGGTGAAAAGAAAGTCCGATGCTGTAAAGAACAATATTGTTTAGGAACCTGGAATGTAAGATCAATGAATCAAGGTAAGCTGGAGGTGGTCAAACATGAGATAGCAAGATTGAACATTGACATCTTGGGAATCAGCGAACTAAAATGGACAAGCATGGGCAAATTTAATTCAGGTGACCATTATATCTACAGTCAGGGCCAGAAATATTGGAACAAGGATAACTGTTTTGGCAGTTGGCCTCTGTACACCACCACATTGAAGTTGAAAGGAAACACACCAGATGGGAGCGAAGTCAGGACTTTCAGCTGTAATTCAAGGGGTTTCACAAAAGTGGAGCACTAACCATTCAGGAAGGACAGCCAGTGGCATACACACACACCCATAGTTGGTGGCTCATAAGTAATGGAACAAACCAACATCATTTCAAACTTAAGGATCGCCTTTAATACCTGGATGAAAATCCTTTGCAGTCAATGACTACCTGAAGTCTGGAACTCACGGACATAACCAGATGCAGAGTTCACTCCCTCGAGATGCTTTGCCAGGCCTTTACTGCAGCTGCCTTCAGCTGCTGCTTGTTTGTGGGTCTTTCTGCCTTCAGTCTTGTCTTCAGTAAGTGAAAAGCATGTTCTCTTGGGTTGAGATCAGGTGGCTGACTTGGCCATTGAAGAACATCCCACTTCTTTGCCTTGAGAAACTCTTGGGTAGCTTTTGCTGTATGTTTTGGGTCAGTATCCATCTGCAATATGAAGCGGTATCCTATCAGTTTGGCAGCATTCGGCTGAATCGGAGCAGAAAGTATCGCCCTATACACTTCAGAATTCATCCTGCTGCTTTTATCAGCAGTCAGGTCATCAATAAACACCAGTGACCCAGTTCCATTGGCAGCCACACATGCCCATGCCATAACACTGCCTCCACCATGTTTGTCAGATGATGTGGTATGCTTGGATCATGAGCTGTTCCTTTCCTTCTCCATACTTTTCTCCTCCCATCATTCTGATACAAGTTAATCTTGGTTTCATCAGTACAAAGAATTTTATTCCAGAACTGGGCAGGCTTTTTTAGGGGTTTGCTGGCAAAGGCTAATCTGGCCTGTCTGTTCTTGAGCATTACCAGTGGTTTGCACCTTGTTGTGAAGCCTCTGTATTTACATTCATAAAGCCACCTCTTGACTGCAGATGTTGACAATGACATGCCTACCTCCTCAAGAGCATTCTTGACCTGGCTAGATGTTGTGAAAGAGTTCCTCTTCACCATGAGCAGAATTCTGCAGTCATCCACTTTAGTTGTCTTCAGTGGTCTTCCAGGTCTTTTGCTGTTGCTGAGTTTGCCAGTTAATTCCTTCTTTTTCAGGATGTTCCAAACTGTTGTGTTGTCCACTCCCACTGTTTTTGCTATCTCTCTGATGGGTTTATGTTGTTTTCTCAGCCTAATGACAGCCTCCTTCACTCGCATGGACACTTCTTTGGACCTCATGTTGGGAGTTCCAGTGAACAGCTACCAAATGCAAATGTAACACTCAGAACCACCTCCAGGCCTTTCATCTGCTTGATTGGTCATGGGGTACCCAGGAAACAGGCCACACCTGGCCATGCAGCTGCTTGTCAGCCATTCATTCCATTACTTATGAGCCACCAACGATGGGTGTGTGTGTATGCCACTGGCTGTCCTTCCTGAATGGTTAGTGCCCCACTTTTGTCAAACCCCTTGAATTACAGCTGCAAGTCCTGACTTTGCTCCCATCTGGGTGTGTTTCCTTTCAATTTCTTTTATCAGCTTAGGCTGGTATACCAACTACGCCCTTATCTGGACAAAGATAGCCTAGCTACAGTCTTCCATGCTCTGATAACTTCTCGTCTGGATTACTGCAATGCGTTATACGTGGGGCTGCCTTTGAAAACAGTCCGGAAACTTCAGCTGGTCCAAAATAGGGCAGCAAGATTGTTAACAGGGAATGGCCTGCGAGCTCATATTACGCCAGTACTTTTCCAGCTGCACTGGCTGCCAGTCCATTTCCGGGCCCGATTCAAAGTGCTGGTGTTAACATTCAAAGCCCTTAACGCAGAGCTTTCCAAACTTTTCGTGTTGGTGACACACTTCTTAGACATGCATCATTTCATGACACAGTAACTCAGTTTTACTGGCAAACTGGAGGTTAAACTAACCCGTTATAAGAGATACGGACACATACATAAATTGTAATAACGAAATGTATGGGGATACAACATATCTCATGAAAACCTTTCATTTATATTTTTAAAAATATATGATTTGTAAGATAATAACATACATTGTTGTCATTTATGAGTAACAGTATGTAAATATGTGCAAGAATTTTAAAAAGTTGAATAACACCAATAACTACTTACCATTTCCAGGTCCAGGTAGGAGCTCAGCTGCAAAAACACATGAAGTAGAGAAGCAAAAGTCCAACAAAAATGATGTAAATATATATGTCTCACTACAAGGCTATACTGCTGTAAATATTTGCAATGCCTATGTCCAGAGTCCAGTTCCAGCACTCTCCGGTGGTACACTGCCAGTGGGTGGTTAATCCACAATTACAGCAGAGTAAAAATAAAAATAAATGGCAGAAATCAACTGAGCTCCGTTCCGACTGGCCAAGATGGCGGACGGCCCGCTTAGCGCAGCCCCAGGTGGCGTTTCCACCTGTGTGTTACTTTGGCCTGGCCGCGCGGCAGTGCGGTGCAGATGTCCGCGAAGGGCACGCCCAAAACCATGTAGGGCTGGTGGCCGCTGCCACTTCTCCACGCCGGTGTCGGCCGAGCTCTGCTCCCAGGGCAGTGCCTCCCTTCCCCTCTCTTCGCCCCATGCCTCTCCCTTTCTGGGGAGCTCAGGCTCAAAGCTCCTCGCCTGCCCGGCGCAGCCCTCCCTGCTCTGGGGGCGTCCAGAGGGCCGTTGTTCTCCCCCACTGCCCTGCAGCCGCACCGAGGAAGTGGGGAAGCCTCTCGCCCGAGCTGATTGCAAATTGCTCGACTAATTGATCTGCTAACTTCGAATTCTCCACACTCCTCGTGCAGCCAGCGTTACCACACTCCTCGCCTTACCGCTCCAACACCGCCAATCACGTGTGTCATGCATCAAGATGCCACGTGATCCTAAAGCAGCTAATGTTAAAGCACCTAAGCCTTAGCAGCTAAGCTGCTTTAACATTAGCTGCTTTAGGACATTCCGGGGGAGGGACCAAGCAAAGCAAACGTGAGTAAGGGAACTCCGCGGTGCCCTTCCGCACAATTTCCACACGACACACCTACACACTGCCAGTGACACACTAATGTGTCGCGACACACACTTTGGAAAGCTCTGCCTTAATGGCTTGGGGCCAGGTTATCTGAAGGATCGCCTCCTCCCATATGTGCCTGCCCGGACCTTAAGATCATCGTCAGCAGCCCTCCACCGTGAGCCCCTGCCAAAGGAAGTGAGGCGGGTGGCTACTAGGAGGAGGGCTTTTTCTGCTGTAGCACCCTGGCTCTGGAATGAGCTTCCTAGCGAGGTTCACCTGGCACCTACATTGTATTCCTTTCGGCGCCAGGGGAAGACCTTTTTATTCTCCCAGGCATTTTAGCATTTTAGCTTTCTGAACTTTTAGCTTTGCTGTTTTAAATCTGTGTTTTAAACTTCTGCACTGCTGCTAGGTTTTATTGCGGTTGCATTGTTATATTGTGGCTTTAATGTTCTATATATTTTAAATTGTTTTATTGTGTGCTGTTTGGTTTTAATTTTTGTAAACCGCCCAGAGAGCTTCGGCTATTGGGTGGTATGGAAATGAAATAATAAATAAACAAACAAACAAATGTCAATGTGGTGGTGTACAGAGGCCAACTGCCAAAACAGTTATCTTTGTTCCAATATTTCTGGCCCTGACTATACTACTGTGGGCAAGAATCTCTTAGAAGAAATGGAGTAGCACTCATAGTCGACAAAAGGGTGGGAAAAGCAGTACTGGGGTTCAATCTCAAAAACAATAGAATGATCTCAGTACAAATCCAAGGCAAACCATTCAACATCACAGTAATTCAAGTCTATGCCCCAACCACTGAGGCCGAAGAAGCTGAGGTTGATTGGTTCTATGAAGACCTACAACACCTTCTAGAACTAACACCAAAAAAAGATGTCCTCCTCATCATAGGGGATTGGAATGCTAAAGTAGGAAGTCAAGAAATCACCGGGATAACAGGCAAGCATGGCCTTGGTGCACAAAATCAACAGGACAAAGGCTAATAGAGTTTTGCCAAGAGAACATGCTGATCATAGCAAACACGCTTTTCCAACAGCACAAGAGGCGACTCTACACATGGACATCACCAGATGGTCAATATCGAAATCAGATTGATTATGCAGTTTGCAGCCAAAGACGGAGAAGCTCTATACAGTCAGTAAAAACAAGACCCGGAGCTGACTGTGGCTCAGATCATGATCTTCTTATTGCAAAATTTCGGCTTAAATTGAAGAACGTCACGAAAACCACTAAACCACTCAGGTATGACCTAAATCATATCCCTGATGAATATACAGTGGAGGTGAGGAATAGATTTCAGGGATTAGACCTGATAGACAGAATGCCTGAGGAACTATGGACAGAGGTCCGTAACATTGTTCAGGAGGCAGCAACGAAATCCATCCCAAAGAAAAAGAAATGCAAGAAAGCAAAGTGGCTGTCTGATGAGGCTTTACAAGTAGCTGAGGAAAGAAGGGAAGCAAAAAGCAAGGGAGAAAGGGGAAGATATACCCAACTGAATGCAGAGTTCCAGAGAATAGCAAGGAGAGACAAGAAGGCCTTCTTAAATGAACAATGCAAAGAAATCGAGGAAAACAGTAGAATAGGAAAGACTAGAGATCTTTTCAAGAAAATTGGAGATCTCAAGGGAACGTTTTGTGCAAAGATGGGCATGATAAAGGACAAAGAAGGCAGGGACCTAACAGAAGCAGATGAGATTAAGAAGAGGTGGCAAGAATACACAGAAGAACTATACAGGAAAGATCTGAATGTCCATGATAGCCATGATAGTGCGGTCACTGAACTTGAGCCGGACATCCTAGAGAGTGAAGTCAAGTGGGCCTTAGGAAGCATTACTAAAAACAAAGTTAGCGGAGATGACAGTATTCCAGCTGAGCTATTTAAGATCCTAAAAGATGATGCTGTTAAAGTGCTGCACTCAATATGCCAACACATTTGGAACACTCAACAGTGGCCACAAGACTGGAAAAGGTCAGTTTACATTCCAATTCCAAAGAAGGGCAACGCCAAAGAGTGTTCAAACTACTGTACAATTGTGCTCATTTCACATGCCAGCAAGGTGATGCTCAAAATCCTACAAGCTAGGCTTCAGCAGTATGTGAACCGAGAACTACCGGAAGTACAAGCTGGGTTTCGAAGAGGCAGAGGTACTAGAGATCAAATCGCCAACATTCACTGGATCATGGAGAAAGCAAGAGAATTCCAGAAAAACGTCTATTTCTGCTTCATTGACTACGCTAAAGCCTTTGATTGTGTGGATCACAACAAACTGTGGCAAATTCTGAAAGTGATGGGAGTACCAGACCACCTTACCTGTCTCCTGAGAAACCTGTACGAGGGTCAAGAAGCAACAGTAAGAACCGGACATGGAACAACCGATTGGTTCAAAATTGGGAAAGGAGTATGACAAAGTTGCATACTGTCGCCCTGCTTATTTAACTTATATGCAGAGTACATCATGAGAAACGCCGGGTTGGATGAATCACAGGTCGGAATTAAGATTGCTGGGAGAATTATCAACAACCTCAGATACTCAGACGATACCACCCTAATGGCAGAAAGCGAGGAGGATCTCAAGAGCCTCTTGTTGAGGGTGAAAGCGGAGAATGCAAAAGCTGGTTTGAAACTCAACATTAAAAAAACGAAGATCATGGCATCTGGCCCCATCACTTCCTGGCATATAGAAGGGGAAGAAATGGAAGCAGTGACAGATTTTATTTTCTTGGACTCCAAGATCACCGCAGATGGTGACTGTAGCCATGAAATTAAAAGATGCTTGCTCCTTGGGAGGAAAGCTATGGCAAACCTAGACAGCATAGTAAGAAGCAGAGACATCACCTTGCCGACAAAGGTTCGTATAATCAAAGCTATGGTTTTCCCAGTAGTAACGTATGGCTGTGAGAGCTGGACTATAAGGAAGGCTGAGTGCCAAAGAATCGATGCTTTCGAACTGTGGTGCTGGAGAAGACTCTTATGAGTCCCCTGGACTGCAAGGAGGTCAAATCAGTCTATCCTAAAGGAAATCAACCCTGACTGCTCATTGGAAGGACAGATACTGAAGCTGAAGCTCAAATATTTTGGCCACCTAATGCGAAGAGAAAACTCCCTGGAAAAGACCCTGATGCTGAGAAAGATCGAAGGCAAAAGGAGAAGGGGACGGCAGAGGATGAGATGGCTAGATAGCATCACCGATGCAATGAATATGAACTTGAGCACACTCCGGGAGAGAGCGCAGGACAGGAAGGCCTGGCGTGCTATGGTCCATGGGGTCACGAAGAGTCGGACATGACTGAATGCCTGAACAACAACAGAGCAGCCTTCCCAAACCTGGTGGCCCCCAGATGTTTTGGAGTACAACTCCCAGCATTCCTGATCATTGACCATGCTGGCTGGGGCTGATGGGAGTTGACATTCTAAGCACCTGGCAGGCACCAGGTTGGGGCAGGCTGATTTATTTATTTAATTTATTTACAGCATTTGTATACTGCCCTACTTGCAAAGGCCTCAGAGCTATCTGCATGCATGAGGGCTGAATTATCTTAAAATGCCTCTGAGCCTCTTTCACGTCACTATCTGAGTGTCTGATGGTTGTTAAGGTAATGCAAACAATCACTCTGACGATCAGAACATACAGAAAGCCCTGCTGGGTCAGAGCCAGGGTCCACCTAGCCCCAAATCCTGTTTCCAACAGTGGTCAGCCAGGTGCCTTGTAGGGTGTTTCTAGAGAGACAGCTCCTAGCACTGCAAATCAAAAGGCATTGTGCAGCTATTTCATCTTTCTCTCCTTAATCGGTTTTCTTGGGTAAGGATAAGGATGGGAGAAGTGGTGGGAAAATGTGGGAGAGTTACTATGGAAGAGAATGCTGTCTGGACCCTCTGTTAAATTCTGTCAATGAAACAAGGCAATTGCACGATAAATGTCTCATCTGGAAGAAGCACTCCAGGAAGCCTACAAGGAAAGCACAAAGGCAACAGCTGTTCCTCATTGTTTGCCTCCCCACCCACAAAAAAGCTAGTGTTTAGAGGCCTTTTGCCTCTGAACATTGATGTTCCATAGGCAGCATGGCTAAACAGCCATTGATCGACCCAGTCTTCCATGAATTTGCCTAGTCCCTTTTATAAGTTCACTGTGCATTGTGTAATGTTTCTTCGGGTGTCCTGAAACTACTGCAAACTGGCTTCATTCCGTGATTTCAACTTCTAGTATTATGACAGGAAAACAAAATCTCAGAATACCAAGAACTTGAGATCACCCAGAGGCAAACTGATTGGCCGTGTAGGTTTTTCGTTTACACCAGGAGCCATTTTAAGCCCTACACAACAATCACTCTAGCAAGGATGGGTGAAAAGGTTCGCTCCTATGATTCCTTCTTGCCCAGCAGTTGCATGGAGGAAGCTGCCACTGAGCACTCTGAGCACATCCGCTCTGTAGATGACTTTGGCAGAACAAGTGTGCGTATGGATGTTCCAGCATGTTGCACAGCCACAAAATCTGTTAAGGAAGGAAAGATCAGAATAGTGGTTCAATCTCGTTGCAGCTGTGGATAAGAAAATGCACAATTGCGAAACAGTAGGAGGAACTGTCCCTGGGGAAAACGGATGATGTGTTTCACATGTCCCTCCTTTCTCTATTGCTTGACTTGCATTTCTTTTTGCAGAGTCATTCCATGTCCTGTATGGCAACCCCTCTCAGGAGTTTTCATCTCTTTTCCTGTGCTCTGGCCCCTCTTGCTTTTTTGCCTTCTAAATCTTTTCTGTACAAGAAATGTAAATGAAAGCATTTTGTGTCACCTAAAGCAGCTCTTCCTTCTGCCTTTCTCTGCTTGGCTCTCCACAACCCCTTACTTGATTGTTTCCTGTAACGTCCTTCTCTCCTGGAATGAACAAGGCCCAATCTCCACAGCCAATTTAGTGCAGAGTGACAGCACATCAGGATTGTTGACAACAGATTATGTTTCCACCAGTCTGCAGCAACCCTGCAGCTTCCTTTTGGAAAATCCTTAGTGCATCTTTTTTCCTTAAACATGGCTCCTGTGTGGTTCCACTGCAGTGTACCTCGTCCCCCTGCATTAAATCCTAGGTGTGCCTATTTCTGTGACCTGGTTGTGATCTGGCACTGACCTGGTTAAGGGGCGGGGCTGCCCCTCCCCCCCCCCGCTTCCCTCTTTTCCCCCATTCACAGTAGGGCTGCTTTCTCATTCACAAAATCTAGCCTCTTTTTCCCATTCACAGTATCTAAGTATTGAAACAGTATTGTTTCAGGCATTCACAGTAGTGCAATAGCGGCTTTCCCCATTCAGAGTATGTAGCCTGTTTTTCTCATTCATAAGAGCACAGTAGCGCTGTTTCAGGCATTTAAAATAACACAGTAGCTGTTTTACCCATTCACAGTTTGTATCCTGCTTTTCCCATTCAGAATATCACAGTAGCATTGTTTCAGTCATTCACAATAGTGCAGAAACTGTTTTCCCCATTCACAGCATTTAGCCTGTATTTCCCATTCATAACAGTGCACTAGCACTCTTTAAAGCACTCACAATATCACAATGATGGATGAGAGTGGAGATGCGTGGGGTAAACTACAGAGGCTTACTTCAGTGCTTCCATTAAATTTCCCTGAGCAGGGGAGGGTGGACAGGGGTGGGGAACAAGCCTCTCTCATTCAATAAGCAGCACCTATGGGTTTGATGACATTCAGTTCTATTCCCTGGACTCCGCCCACCCAATCCAGAAGTTGCAAGTGCTGTGTGACCTGGGAAAGCAAGGTTTTAGTTAGTGTATATTCTACTTTTCTTACTTGGTGTGCTGCTGACGGACCAAAGCGATTTCATGAAAACCCGGATATAACTAGAAAATGCTTCTCATTCCATTTCCATGTAGATTGGGGCCAAGTTATCCTAACACACACCCCCAATACAATTAGCTACTAAAGGTGCGATCCTATGCATATTTAGACAGGAAAAAATCCTTCAACTCCCAGCATTCTCCAGCCAGCTACTTGTGCAATTCTGACCTAACCAAATAAAAGTACTGTATGGGTGGATTAAAAATGGGGCTGTTTTGTGCTCTGATTTTGTGGGATGGCTGCTGAGGCTTTCTGCTAAAACATGAGTTTCACAGTTAACTAACAAGCAGGAAAAATCAAGCTGGAAAGTTTTCTATCCCCCTTGTGAAACTGACTAGATGTGATTATGAAACTGACTAAATAGGGTTGTCCGATCCTGTTGTGAAATTGACTAGACTAGAGGCTGGACACTCTCCAGTGAAATCAATGGGACTTACTGCCCAATTTGTAACCATGTTTACCAGGAACTAAGCTTAGCTGCAATCCTCTAGCACTGTGCAGCTGGCAATATTTTTTAAAACATTTGTTTAAAATAAATTCAGAATAGTGGCATTGTTTGATTATTTATTTATTTATTTATTTACTATACCGCCCAATAGCCAAAGCTCTCTGGGCAGTGATGGAATAGCACAACTAACTAGTTTTTTTTTAAAAGAGATGTATTTGTGCTTTTTTTCTGGAGCATGAGTGGCAACTGGCGACAAAGTCTTCTTCTCGTGTTCATTCCATTGGGGAATGGAGCAGCAGCAGGGACAGGCTTCAAATCAGCACAGGGTGCCTGGCTACATTGTCGCATTTTGGTGGGTGGGAGAATTCCCCTGATGAGGGATTTACAAGGGAAACTGGTGGATCTTACAGCCCATCGTACACATCAGAAGTAAGGCTGCATCAAAATGTCAGAAGAAGGAAGGGTGTGGCGGTGACCATACCCGTTGGGGGAAAAGGGGAGGGGGCAACACTGCCCACTTGGATATGTCCTGCCCACTGTGTGGATGGAATATAGCAAGGTCAAAGCTGCACATGCCAAAAAAAGCACTAGATCTCCTGAAGTGTGGATGGCAGATTGCAATTCCACTTGCAGCTCACAGTGGAAAGCAATGATTTGGCAGTGCTAGGAGCCCTCCATCTGCGAGCATCCAAAGCCATGTGATCATTCCGTCGCATTTACCCATGTGGCAAAATTCCCCTTGGGCAAATCAGTGCTACAGACTACCAGCTCCCACTGTGGTAAATTACCATGTGGTCATTTGTATCCTCCCACTTTCTTTTCCTCTAGTTATCTCTTGTCAAATATATTAATTTCCCTCACACACAGTTCCCGTATCCACCCAGTACCAATAGGGCACTGCTTTTTTTCCTGAAAGAACCTATGTGCCTTAAGCAGTTGTATGACAAGCAGAAATTCATCCAATGGAACTTCTCCTGCCATAGAGATGCAGTGATGAGGGGAGCTTCACCTCTTGAATTTTGGCCTGCCGTGCAGTTGCTCAAGATACAGGAGCCATTTCAGGAAAAATGTATGATTACCAGCAACTTCTCCATCTGTCTGTCTATTTTCACTTCAGTCCATCTGTCCTAGACTCAAACATCTCCCATGCAAACCAACCTCTTTCTCCTTTTCCATGCATGCCCTGTCACTATCACATCCATAACTCTCATATGGTTTTCTGAGCCACATTTCCTAGATCCCTTCTCTCAAACATTTGTTGAGTTGCATGCCATCACCCTAGGATGTAGATAGCTGCTAAGGCAAGATCTTCATTACTTTCTTTTGTTTTGAATGCATTTTCTTGTCCTTTCTTCCCATTTCAGACTCATCTTATCTTCCTGATCTGTATTTCTAGAAAACTCATGGGCATTGGGAAGCAAACCAGAACCTCTGGATTTGTCCTCCTGGGTTTATCCACTAAGACAGAAAACCAGGAGCTCCTCTTTCTCCTCTTCCTCTCCATATATCTGCTGATCCTCCTGGGCAACCTCATGATTGTCCTTCTGATCGATCTGATACCCACCTCCTCCACACTCCCATGTACTTCTTTCTCAGCCACCTCTCCCTGGCAGACCTTGGCTTTGCATCCACCACTGTGCCCAAAGCTCTGGAGAGCCTGCTGTCACACACAAAGGACATCACCTACTGGGGCTGCCTCACCCAAATGTACTTCTTTGTGGCATTTGGCATCACTGACAGCTTCCTCCTGGCCTCCATGGCCTATGACCGCTATGTGGCCATCTGCCACCCACTGTCCTGATGAACCCCAAGCACTGCCTCCTGCTGGTAATGGGCTCCTGGCTCCTGGCTCACCTCCACTCACTGGCTCACACTCTTCTGATGGCTCGGCTATCCTTTTGTGCCTCCAGAGAGATCCCCCATTTCTTTTGTGATGTCCAGCCCCTGTTACGCCTCTCTTGCTCCTCAACTCAGCCCAATGAGCTCCTGGCCTTCACCGAGAGCTCCTTGGTCATCATGGGCCCTTTTCTCTTCATTGTGGTCTCATATATACTCATCCTGGTGGCCATCCTGAAGGTTCCCTCAGTTGCTGGGAAGCAAAAGGCCTTTTCAACCTGTCGCTCCCACCTAGGGGTGGTATCGTTGTCCTATGGCACGGTGATAGCTATCTATATCCGGCCTTCCTCAACCTACCGTGTCACAAAGGTTGTGGTAGTCCTCTACACCATGGTCACCCCCATGCTCAACCCCTTCATCTACAGCCTGAGAAATGAAGATGTGATGGGGGCAATGAAGGGGGGCATCGAAAGACTAAAACAGCAGGAGAAGCCTGAGATATTCCACCTCTTAGTGATACCAACGTCTCCTAGAATGCTGCCTGCTTGATTACTCTCTATCTTCCTTCAAGCCATACTTATAAACTCTACATTTGGTCTGCACTGACCACACACATGCTTTGGTCAGTGCTACTCCCAGACAGTGAAAGGAGTAGCAAGATGCTACTCATGTCATACCTTAGACCATTAGTCTTCAACTTGTGGTCAGAACCTGCTATTGAATTGTACCCATCTCCAATGTCAGGTGGGTTCTAACTCCACAATTTTTGTTGTTGCTGTTTATGATTTTTTAAGCAAAAGAAACTGTTGGAGGGAGGGGAGCAGGAAGATGGAGGAAGATATATACCATTAAAAATTAGACGTGGGTCCCTTGGGTTGCAGGTGCAGATAAAAGGTGGATCTCATGTCTGAAAATGTTGAAGACTACCACCCTCAGCCAGGCAGACTCAAATGATATAATTGCCATAGTCTCTTGTTTTTGCATTTCATTTATTGCTGGCTTTATACCTCCCCATTCCCCCACAACCATGTGTAGGTATGCCTGCCAATTTAGGATTCACAAAGTGTTACCTAATCCATGAAAGCTTATGCCATATTACAGCCTTCCCCTACCTGGTATGTCCAGATATTTTGGGCTACAAACTCCCATCATCCCCGACCATGAGCCATGCTAACTGGGGAGTTGTAGCCATTACAGATGTAGGGCACCAGGTTGGAGGAGGCTGCCATAAGAAATCTGTTAGCCTTTAAATGTGCCACAAGACTCTGTGTTATTTATGCATATAGTGTGCTTTGAATAAGGTGTGTTGTTTGCTTTCATGCTTTTTTTGTTCCTGGTGCAGAACTTCTTTTATGCAAAGATTTATGAAGATGGTAAGAAAGAGAAGATAAATGGGAGCTACTAGGAGATTTGGAGAAGGTGTATAGAAAAGATAGAGACTATGAGGGAACAAGGACATAGATGTTGTAGTCCCTGAATTGTTAAGTCCATTACAAATATTGGTGCAAGGCGGGTGAGCATCCAGGATCAACACAAAAGGAAAGAAGTGTCTCAGGATGCTATAAACTATTTTATTGATGAAAAGCCTGATGCTTTTCAGCCTCTTGCTATTTTCTTAGGCCTTCTTCAAAGGGCTGTAACAATACATATGTATTGTTACAGCCCTTTGAAGAAGGCCTAAGAAAATAGCAAGAGGCTGAAAAGCATTGGGCTTTTCATCAATACAATTGTTTATAGCATCCTGAGGCTATTCTCTCCTGTGGACTATTGCCCACATTTTCCAAATTTTCTCCGGAACCACAGGAGCCACAAACATTGTTTGTTTATGTAAGTGAATGCATCTTTGAGAGCTAAAACAGATGAAATGTGGGAGATCAGCGGTTAGATCTCTGGATGTTTTGATTGCTATCTAAAAGCAGCCACAAAAAGCAATTTGATTGGAGTGACAGCACTGGGGGATAGGGAGTTAACCCTCCCACCATGTCATTTCCCAGGTCTAAATGTCCTTCTCCCTGAAACTGCCCTGCATACGTTTTTTTCTCCAAGGAGGCAAATAGCAAGAGATGTTTTAGCTCTGAGAAATGTTATGGCTGAAAAGGTCTGATACACATCTTCCAGCACCTGTATTCCAGTCTAATGCAGAGTCCTATGTGACAGTGTGTAGGAGACCATTAAGTTAAGCTTGATGAGTTCAGCACAAATTTGCTTTCCTCTTCTGTTTTGGTCCTGAGGTGCTTAGGAATCCAGATCAATTCAGGAATACATTTTCGATCCATAGGTGAGTTTATGTGATTCTGAGTACTTCCAGGTGGAGGGCTTCTAGTGCTACCAATCAGGGCCCCATCTGTATGACACCGCTTTGACCACCCACTCTGTCACAACTGCACAGCAGTGTGGCTTTGAATCAGCATGCCACGTGATACACTCGTGACGTACTGCGCGCTTCCCTAACAGACTAGCCATGCCCTCTTTTTTTTGCCATTTTACTGAAATGCACAGCTGTGCAGTCCCATGAGTGTAGGGGTGCGACACATCAGTGGCTGTTGTATATTTGAGGGGCTCTGCTATATCTTTCCATCACTTTTTAGGTAAAAAGTGGGTGTTTTGTGCTCCTTCATTTCCACACCATCAAGTAGTCAGTTCCCCAGCCTGAGACTTTTGCAATGGTTCGCACTCACAAGCGTGAGCACTACATGCCTAGCCATCGCTCCGAAATGGTGGCTGGAGTGATGTTGATCCTCCCCCAAGACCTCCCCCCCAGCCCTTGGGTACTGAGTCCAGAAACAACCATTGTGAAGATATGAAGCTGCAAAAATGTGCAGAAGTGTGATTAAATAGATGAGAATGCCCCTCTGTGCCTCTGTAACTGCGCAGCTGCAAAGGGATGGGGGAAGTAAAGGGGTGTCACAGAGTGACGCAGGCACTATGCACGCCTACAACACGCCCACTACAACATGCGAAGTCAGTTTGGGGAAGGGACAGATGGCTCAAGCGCGGGGAAACCTGTAGCAAACGAAAAACATTGCAGCAAAATGACTCCTTGGCACGCCATATTTTCCAGGCGAAAACCACAGATGGCTGCGAAGTTGCGATTATGTCATCTATCACAAGGGGCCTCAACTCGCACCTGCCCCAGTGTAAAAGCCAGGTGTAGATGGGCCCCAGAAGGCATTGTGCAGCAATTTCATCTTTTTTACCTTGACGGAGTTTCCCTGGTAAGAAAAAAAAAGACAGAAGAAGCAGGGGGAAATCATGGGAAGGCTATGGGTGTAAGTGGATATTTTCCGGACAATTCATGGCATTCTATGAATAAGGCAGGGTGATGGCACCATAAAAGCCTTGACTGGAAGCACTCTTAGTAGGCAGTGGTGCTCTGGAGTAATGGTGGAGGGGGGGCTTTACCCGCCCATGTGTATTACTTCAGTTGTGATGCACAACTAACATTTCTCTCCTCCGTCCCTCTCCAAATGCCATTCCATGTTTTAAAACTACTTATATATTCCTGATACGTTAGAACAACAACAGCAAAACTTTTTGCCAATCCTGATAAAATAAATAAGTACTCTGAGCATGTTAAACTCATTTCAATCATAGCAGCATCATGATTTCAGGAATACAGTGGAGGTTGCTTCATGCTGAACATACTAACTTGGGAGTAAGCAGCATTTTGTTGCAGAAAATGATAATGTGGGTTGTATCCCATGCTGGTCCTACCATGCGGAGGGACCCCTGGAGTCTGGAGCCAGCCCTGGGTTCTGATTTTTGTCCATCAAACTGCTATCCATTGTGCAAGAGCAAGTCAGGCTGTGTGAGTTCTTTTTCTAGTTAGTTTGCCATCCTCTTGCAAAGTCCAAAGATGGGGGAAGTTCATAGCTTTGTGAACGCACGAAACTGGTCAGGAATTTCCAAGAGATGAGTCCAGAATACAGAGCATATTGAAGCGTATTACCTGACAGTTGGAAATGCATAAAAGCGGAGATGGGGCGACATCTAAAATCTAGATATGTGCATGCTCATCCCCTCCAGTATTGAACTGTAACATCTATCAAACCTCCACATACCCATTTCATCATGCCACAAGAGTCACGTGTTACCTGGCCATGAATCCAGAAAGCAGATGGGTTGCCAGGCCACAACCTGGAGAAGGTGCACACGCCATTTAAACTCCCTGATAAACTCCATGTTTGCCCCACTGCATGCAGGGGAAGAGGATAGAAAGAAGGACCATGGAGCGAAACAGGGCAGAGCAGCTGTGGCTGCTTCATTTTTCACTTCAGTGGGGAATTTAGAAGTGCATATGTGTTCTCCAGGTTGCAGACTGGCAACCCTAGAAAGCAGTGACTGGCTTATTTCAACAGCAGTGCCCAAGGCTGTGCTTGCTTATATAGGCCTAAGGTGATCCAGAGGGTCTGCCTTGAGCCTTGCCTCCAATGACCCAGTTAGAGCCCCAATGGATTCTCTTTCCCACCAGCCCTGACCAGCATCCAGCTGTGATGCTGTGGGATCCAAGCCACTCCCTCCCTCCCCCACACAGTTGGAGGCCTCCAGGGGAGTTTGGAGCCATTCGCTAGATGATTCTACACAAAGTGTTGGCGGCGAGCGGCAGGGCAGACCATCCCACAGAGCACCTTTTCTGCATCTTTCTTTCAGGACTGAAGCCCACAATGAGACATAGATGGGTGATCCGTATGACGTCAAGCAAGGATTCAGCTTGTGCACCAAGAGTTGTCTCTCACCACTGGAAGGAACTGAAAGGCAACCAGCCATGTCAGTCAAGGATGCCTCAGTGCATTAGTAGGCCAGAGTGAGTCAGGTGATACTCCTTGAAGCCTATGGAAGTTTCTGGGTCAGACTTGCTCATTGGTCTGAGCAGTGAGGAGATCTGCTCTTCCTAGCTGAAGATTGTCTTTGGCTGTAAACCTGGGCCTGACACCGTCACTCCCAACATATGGCTATCTTAGAGCTCTATGGACAACCTCAGCTGTCAAATTCTTTATTCTTCTGCTGCATATGAACCAAGGTCCCAGGAGCATTGCTATGCAATTCCTGCCTATTTATTTTATTTTATTTTATTTTTATAAACTGGCAGTCTTGGGGAAGGTCTTCCAGCAGACCTGGAAAGAGCCATAAATAAGCGTGGCAGGATCTAATTTGCTGTTATTGTTCACTGATGTATGTCCTTCCTGTTCCACCAAATGAATCAACTACTGGCCACAGGCCAATATGGCTGGGAAATACCTTCCAAATGGCATCCTCTTCCTTTCTACTGGTTTTCTGATACTGATTCACTGGACCCATTTCAGTCTGGTTTCAGGCCAGGGTACGGCAATGAAACAGCCTTGGTTGCTCTGACTGACGACCGACTCCAGGTGAAAGACAGGGGGAGTGCTACCCTGTTGATCTTCCTGGATCTCTCAGCGGCTTTTACTGGATCGGTTCTGCAGGATGGGAGTTGGGGGCACTGTGCTACAGCGGTTCCACTCCTACCTGCAGGGCTGATTCCAGAGAGTGGTATTGGGGGATTCCTGTTCTATCCCATGGCTATTAGCTGTTGGGTGCCACAGGGTTCTATTCTATCCCCCATGCTGTTCAACATCTATATGAAGCCATTGGGAGAAGTCATTAGGAGTTTTGGGGTGGGGTGTCACCAGTACGCTGATGATACTCAGCTCTATTTCTCCTTGTCGTCGGAGTCGGCTGCAGCAGTGAAGGTGCTGGACCAGTGCCTGGAGGCTATAATGGGCTGGATGAGGGCCAATAAACTGAAGCTAAATCCTGACAAGACAGAAGCTCTGTGGACTGGTGGTTCCTGAGTCCAGGAATTAGGTAAGTGACCTGTCATGGACGGGGTTGCCCTCCCCCTGAAGGAGCAGGTGCGTAGCTTGGGAGTACTCCTAGATCCATCCCTGTCACTGGAGCCCCAGGTGGACGCCGTAGCCCAGAGTGCTTGGGGCCAGGTTCGGCTGATCAGCCAACTACGGCCTTTCCTGGACAGGGGTAACCTAGCCACAGTAGTACACGCACTGGTAACTTCCTGATTACCTCTCCTTCCTGATCTGTGGACTTGCTATAAAGGATCAGGACCATGGGTATATATAGCTATATATTTACATGATTTGAATTTATTGTAAGAAAGTTACATTTTTCATCTGCTCCATCCATGTTAAGAGCAAATAAAACTTTTAAAGGTTCTTCCAAACTGTGTGAATTTCACATATTTTAATTAACTTGTGTGAAGGAATCACAAAACACTTTAGACTCATGGTCTGAGCTACATTTTGAACCCAATCCACTTTTCTGCTACACATCTTGCAGACATCTATTCCTACAGGTTTATCAGAAAGGCTGCTTCTAGACCAATGGCTCGTACTACTACCAATGAAAAGAAAGTGTGGAGGGATTCCTTCTTTTCCTCTACAACAGATTATTGTATTTCTATGCTGCCTTTCCAGGACCAACCAAGGCAGTTTACAAAAAGCTCAGAACATAAAAACTAGTGGTGTGCTGAAAGGTTTACCATTCATATTCAATCTGACTGAAAAGAGATTGCTTTCAAAAAGAAATTCAAAGGAGAAGAAAAAATCTGGAGAAATTCTTGTGGGTTGGATTTGGGGTCCTTGTGCTTACCTTAGGAGGAGGCTGAGGAGTGTGGGCGAGTGTCCTGTCTTTCATGTACATTCATGTCTCCAGCAGCCTGTAGCCTCTAACAGAACCACAATCAAGTAAACACAGTAAAACATTTAAAATAACATTAAAAACCATAACAACGATTTAAAAAGCCAAGTTTAAAATGTTGGATAATAGGAACAACTCTGCATTCTTCCAGACTTGGGGGGGCAGGGAGAGAACGTGTCTTATCAACAGCCGTTTGTTTTGGAGAGAGCCCCTGCTCTCTCCTTGAGAAAAGCAAGTAACCACATCTCATGCTTTCCCTTACTTACACTCACGCACCCTGCTTTAGGGGGTGCTTGTAGTTAAACCGTGTTAGATAGCCTTCTTCAACGATGTGTATAAAAGTGCTAATAAGTTGATTTGAACTTCTTCTAGACCGGCTCTAGACTGCGTTTATTCCCTCTAATAATAAATGCGGTGTTACCACGCTTTATTTGCATAAGGCAACTCTGCTGTAAGTCACACCAAAGTTTCCAGTGTAAAAGATGCACCTAGACTCCCTTCCTGAGCACAGAGACAGTGGGGACTAGTTGTAACCCCAGAGGAAGTGCGCTCCATTGTTTGGGAGCAACACAGGAGAAATCCCTTTCCCACGTGCCCAACAAACAGGCCTCTGCAAGCAATGGTGTCTTCAAATGCAACAGTGGCTCGATCTACACTTTGTGTCATATCATTATGATCCCGTCATGGTGACGCTATATCTCTCTTGCACATTTATACCTCGTAGCTCACTCAATGACATCTATTGTGGTATTTTAGATACTACGGAATAAAAAGTGAGAAACAATGCTAGAAAAGCGGTATACGGAATATGTAATGTGCCCAACAGTTATCACTGCATTTCAATACCACTATAAAGCAATAGTGTAGATCTAGCCAGAGTCTTCAGTATAGGTGACCGTCCCCCTTACATTGCAGTGTTTGCCACTCCCGCCCTGTGAGTTCCAATCTTGCCATGTTGAACAACAAGGTCTGAACAGGAGCTCTAATCCATCAAAACTGAGAGGTGAGGCTGAGCTGGCACACACTGGCATGTAGACATAGACACAGAATCATAGGATAGGGCAGGGCCCATGTGCATGGCTCCACAATCTTACTGATATACTGATGTGTTGCCATATCCTGTTCATACCCTGCCATACTGTGTAAGGGCTATTCTGTTCTATGTGTAGGCCAGACCCAAAGGTAGGATCAAGTGAAGTTGGTTCAGAAATACTGTTTCCCTACTGTGCGCATGGGAGGAGGCAGATGGAAGGGCTGCCCAAGGGAATGGGCTGGAGAGGCCTAGACTACCCCATCCACTGCTTCTTCAGGGAATTAAAGTACACACCTGTTATCTAGGTTATGACCTGGCAACCATAGAGATCTGGCCTTAGACAAGTTGTAACTGTAAATGTGACCATCACTAGATGATCTGAAGAAACTTCAGAAAAAATACAAAGGGCAATAGTAGAATTATCTGTGTCTTTCACTCCCTAGGGCTTTAAGGACAACCTCAGCTAGAATATCTCCTAGTTCCCCTGTTCTATAGCAGCCAAAGTCCCAGGAGAGATTCTAGCTCAGCGGCACTCCCTCTTTGATTAACTAGCTCAGTTGGGGATGTTTCCCAGTCTACCATGAAAGTCTGTAAAAACACACACACACCCAGATAGGATCTAATTCGATTTTTCACCTCACTACATGTTCTTCCTGTTACATCAAGTGAGTCATCCTCACTCTACAGACCAGGATGGCTTGAATGTACCTTCCATACTGTGTCATCTTCCATTCTCCTGAATTTCAGCTCTAGTATAGAAGAGTATCCTCTGAAACCATCCCAGGTAACTACAAGACTCAATAGAAATTGGTAGTTTGTTGTTGACTAATGTGAAACATGAGATTTATGGTCTATCCAGATATTTTTGATGTTAGGAATAGAAAGCAGCATCAAAGCAATGGAGCAGGATGGGGAGAGACAGAAGACTGGGATCCAATAATACTGCAGTTCTCTTTGGATTCAAGTAAAGGAAAGGTGTGTGTGTGTGTGTGTGTGTGTGTGTGTGTGTGTTCTTTTTACTGATTAGGGCTGGCTTTACTTGCTGGAAGTTGAGAATATTACTTTCTACCTCAGATTTGTGGACAGGGTCAGTTTTTGTGGTTAAAATAGGGAAAAGACACCAAGGAGGCAGAACGTAAGTATTCTGTCATGAATCGCATCTGTCGCATCCTACCCTCCATCCAACAAGCTCAGGTCAATGCACACAGTTGCCATCCCAGCCCCAACCCCCTTTTTTATCATAGCTATTCTGTGAGTTAGGCAAGGCTGAGAATTAGTGTCACACTCAGTCATCCAGTCAGCTTCATGACTAAGTGGGGATTTGAAGTTGGTCTTTTTTAGTCCAAGACCAACATAAGAGCATAAGAAGAGCCATACTGGATCAGGCCAAAGTCCTGTCTCGTCCAGCATTCTGTTCCACAGTAGTCAATCAGATGCCCATGGGAAGCTGACAGGCAGGATGTCACTGCACCAGCACCCTCCCACTTGTGCTCAGAGGTAGACTGCCTCTGATACTAAAGATAATATATTGCCATCATGAGCAGTAGCCACTGATAGCCTTCTCCTCCATGGATTTGTCTAATCTCCTTTTAAAGCCATCCAAATTGGTGGCTGTCGCCACATCATGTGGTAGTGATTCCATAGTTTAGCTATGCACTGTGTGAAGAAGTAATTCATTTTTTCTGTCCTGAATCTCCCATGATTAAGCTTCTTTGGGAGACTCTGGGTTCTAGCATTATGAGAGAGGGAGAGAGAAACTTCTCCCTATCCACTTCCTTCACTTCATGCATAATTTTATATACCTCTATCATACTCACCTTTTTTCTAAGCTAAAGAGATAAAAATGTTGTAACCTTTCCTCATGTGTGAGTTGCTCCAGCTCCGTGATTATTTTAGCTACTATCCCACACTTTCTGAACCTCTATGTCCAGATGGCTTCCTGAAAGTACTAGAACGGCGATTTAAGGCGCAATCCTATGGGGATAGTTAGCCGCCTCCGAACTCGGAGGCGGCCAACTATCCAATGCCGGGCAGGCAGAGCACAGAGGGGATCTTCTCCTCCATGCTCCAGCCACCCTGCATTTGCTGCTAGATGGCCGATTTTGGCTGTCTAGCCAAGGTGCCTTAGAGTGGGAGTGGGGGAGGCAGGATGGCACATAGGAAACGTCGTAACAGCACTTCTGCGGTCCCCTTCCCTCCCTGCCACCAGGAACATCCCCTGTTTGGCCGCTCCACGCTGCTCTTATGAGCACGGAGCCAAGGACAA
The DNA here is from genome assembly GCF_057233095.1 of Heloderma suspectum. Lineage (NCBI taxonomy): Eukaryota > Metazoa > Chordata > Lepidosauria > Squamata > Helodermatidae > Heloderma > Heloderma suspectum. Next base: position 175,142,714 of record NC_139459.1, read on the forward strand.
ACATCTGGAGGGCCAGGGACAAACCATCCTGCCTACAAGACAGTGGGGGAGTCAGGTTTCTGGGAATCAACCCCGGAGCGCTGGCTCAGAGATGGGTTCCCAGAAACCGAAAAATCCTATGGCCGTCTAGACACCGTCTAGCAGCCATAGGATTGCGCCCTTAATGGTTTGAATCCCTGGTCCAAAGCCATGGGAGTAATTGGCTTCCCAAGTCATGCTGTCACATATTGGGGACATTACAGGACCAGCAGAAACTGTTCCATCTGTAACAATTACCAGAGTGGGGAATGTCAGTCTTTTGCAGAAAAACAACAGCGAAGGGTTTTGTGGCACCTAGAGACTAACACATTTACAGAAAGAGCTATTAACAGCCAATCACAGAAAATCTGTTCAAGGTGATAATAAGGTGGTATATAAAATGGGTTAAAATATATAAAATAAATAAGAATGACCTAATTAATTATTGGAAACACCAGAAACAAATAGGGGATTTTTATCATGTACAGTTGGAATGTCCTTTGGCAAAATAAGTATTGGATAATGATTAATAAAAATATGGAGAAAATATCAGATTATGAAATACCATTAGAGCCCTTGCTTCATCTTCTTAATTTTATGGATGGATCTGTTAGTCAACAACATAAGGAATTAACATATATTGGCTGCAGAAATCATATTTTATGCAAAAAAAAAGTAAAGAGTGTAAATAATATCTTCCAGGGATTAATGTTTAGATAAAATATGCGATTTTGTTATTATGGTAAAATTAACATATTATATTAGAATAGCTGGTGGGAAAGACAAAGGGAACACATTTTCAGAAAACTGGAAAGGCTTTATCAATTTTTACAGAAGCGATATATCCAAATATTCAATTTTCTTTTCCAATAGCTCAGCTTACTTATTTAAAAAAATTATGGCTATATAGGAAAGAGAATTTCATTTATTGGTAACTATGATTTTGGCTTTTGCAATATAAGTGAGTGTGCAAATGCATCTACCATTCTACAAACCCAGAGGAGTGATGTTTTATTGATAATTGAACATAATATTGTATTGCTCTTGTTGTATGTGTCATTTTTAGTTTTTAATTGAAAAGACTAACACAAAAACATTATATTTATTTATACATTTGTTAGTCTTTAAGGTCCAGAAGGCTCTTGGTTCTTCTGTCTGTCTGATGTCCCAAAGTGAATTCGCGGTATCCCAATCAACTGCCTTTTTCCTGAACTCTATCTATGCTCTGAGGAAGCCACTGACTGTCTAGACATGTTCTAGAGCAAACTTCCCCAACCTAGTGCCCTCCAGATGTTGTGGACTACATCTGCTATCAGCCCCAGCCAGCATGGCCAATGGTCAGAAATGCTTAGAGTTGCAGTCCAAAACATCTGGAGGGCACCAGGTTGGGGGAGGCTGTTCTTAAGAGAAAAGAAGGCTCTAGTGGTGGATTCTAGTGGTTCTAGAGGGTCAAGGTTTAGTCAACAGGACTCCCGTTTTCTCTCTCTAACATCTGCATAGAGATTAGCACCTGTTTTGCCTAAAGAAGCTCTCACATGCAGGTTTTTACCTGTTTCACTGTGCACACTTGTGTTGAGATACAGCTGACTGTATCTTCTCAGCATGTGTACATGGAGTGTAATAGACAGATTTGATTCTGATCCCAACTTAAGGCCTGTCCAGTAAATGCTACTATTAGAACTATGTTTTACGGTGAATTAGTGTGACTAGACTGGTTTCTGTCAGTGTCAAGATCAGACTGGCATGGAAAGGTTTTCTGGTTAGAGCTTTTCTTTCTTTCTTTCTTTCTTTCTTTCTTTCTTCTTTCTTCTTTCTTCTTTCCTTCCTTCTACATGAATTCCAAAGATGGTGCCAGAGTCACACAAACACTCTCTGGTAGAAGAAATAGATGATGCCCATCAGCTACTCCTGCAAGCTTGCTGCCCTGAGGGTGCAATGAGCAAAGGACTCCCCATTTCTTCTGCACACTTTGGCATCTTGCCCTTCAGCTTCAGTAGCCAGCATTAGTAGCTACTTCTACTCTTTTCTCCTCTTCTTCCTTCACATCTCCCTCTCTTCAGGCTCCTTGACTTTCACACATCAGCATTTCAGGAAATCATGATATATGATTTACCTTGGAAATGGGTTATAGTAACAGGACAACAAGGGTGATAACAGGAGAGGGTCTTTTCTTATCATTCTCTTTATTTCTGAAGTTAAGCCTGTGAATGCCATTACCTATGTAGCAACAATGGCACCACCCATGCACAAGAAGGAGGCATCAGCAGACTTGGGGAATCCCCAAGGTTTACAGAAGTACAAATAATATTTATTTAAAAAAAAAAAACATAAAGAGGAGGGAACTCCAAGACAGCCCAATGAAGACTGAATGTGGTCAGTGAACATGACATGTTGATTGACGGGATGGGCAGGCAGATCAAATGGAGTTTCCTGGAAAGGGGCATGGCTGGCTGACTGCAGAGTGAACAGGAGCAAGATTTTGTTGCAGATCCAAGATTTTGTTACTTATTTTATTTAGCCACTTATAAGTAACCTAATTTTTGTAAGGCATTCTGGCTGGCTCATGACAAAACATGAGAAAAATGCAAAGACAAATGCTAACAATACCTGTCAAATATCTAAAAACAAATAAACACAGCAATGCCTTGAATCAATGGGAAGGAAAAGAGCTTAACTTTGGATTGATTGGCCACAAAATCGTTCAAGTATTTTCCTAAATATTGGCAGGAGTGGAGGAGATCTGTGTTCCAAAAGCACCTCAGTTTTATGCACAAAATAATGTGAATATGACAAGCACTCATAAACTCTTTCAGACATGCTCTCATGTTTTGTGGATTGACTATGTACATGGTTTTCCAGCATCTTTTGTCTCATACTTATTTCCTCACGCTCCTCTTTCCACCTTCCTACATGTCTTCTAATAGGATGGAGACAGACAACAGGACCATTGTGTCAGAATTCGTCCTCCTTGGCTTCTCGAGCCAGCAGGACTGGAACTTTCTATTCTTCATCATCTTCTTGATCATGTACATCATCACAATGATGGGAAATCTCACCATATTTTTAGCCATAAGGCTCGATGATCATCTCCGTCATACCCCCATGTACTTCTTCCTCAGCACCCTCTCAGTGGTGGACATTTGCTTCACAACAGCCACTGTCCCCAAAATGTTGGCCGATACATTCTCCGGAATGAGGAAGATCTCATATAGTGGGTGCTTGGCACAGATGTACTTTTTTATTGCCTTCGGCATGACTGACAACATGCTTTTGGCAAGCATGGCATGGGACCGCTATGTGGCTATTTGTCGGCCTCTGCATTATGCTATAGTGATGAGGAACCGGACCTGTCTGTTGCTAGTGGCTGCCTCCTGGTTGGCCTCTCACCTCCACTCTCTCCTGAATACCCTCCTTGTGACCCGCCTCTCTTTCTGTGCCTCCAATCAGGTATCCCATTTATTTTGCGATGTCTTCCCACTGCTCAAAATCTCCTGCTCCAACACAGACCTGAACACTCTGGTAGTGCACACAGAAGGAGCTCTGATGGTTAACGGAGCTCTGATGCTCATTGTCTTCTCTTATGCTCGCATCCTGATGGCTGTGCTGAGGGTTCCATCCGCTAAGGGGAAGCAGAAGGCTTTCTCCACCTGTGGGTCCCACCTGGCTGTGGTCGCCTTATTCTACGGCACTGTCATCTGGGTCTACTTCCAGCCCTCATCCAGCTTCTCAGCTGAGAATGACACACTGGCTGCCATCATGTACTCTATGATCACACCCATGCTCAACCCCTTCATCTACACGCTGAGGAATGACAAGATGAAGAAAGCTCTGAGGAAGCTTTTTGGCAGAAAGGTAAACAAACTCCCAAGAGACACAGGCCTAAATGTTGTGAATGCTTAAAATGCAAGATGGCTTGATTGAATTTTTAAAATTTTCTTAATGAGCTTTACTATTGCATAATAAAGTTCAAAGCATTATACGGGATGTTTTGGACACATTGGAGAAGAAGAAAAGAGAGGGGACTTTTCACAGAGAAATTTCACGCAGAACCCTCCTTCTCAAGTGGCAACTTTTGGAACTGTGTTACTAAGGCAGAGGTGGGGAAGCTTCTTCATCCAGATTGCGAGATTCCATTTCAGAGGAGCTGTCAGGGGTTACTTTCCAGTGGTGGGCAGGGCCACAAGCAAAAGTGGGCAGGGCTAAAAAATCTAACTCCTCCACCCAAATTCCATTGTTACCAATTTATAGGAGGAAGCCTGTCTACACAGAAGTAAGCATGAGCATCATGTCTACTCACAAGTAAGCAGGGCAAGCCTCAGCAGGACAAGGCTCCAATGGAAGCAGGACTGAATCACTAAGCAGCACTTTCCACTAGCATTACTACTCAGAAATAAGCATAAGCATCATGGCTACTCACAAGTAAGCAGGCAAACTTCTGCATGTCTGCATAACTACAGAAGCAAGCAAGACAAAGCACAGAGAGCTTCAGTTATTTCTAATGGCAACATAGAAATATAATGAATAAATAAGGGCACAATCCTATCAAGATAGGCGGCCGCCTCCGAACTTGGAGGCGACTGCCTATCCAAAGCAAGGCAGGAGAGGCACAGAGAATTGTTCCCTCCACGCTTCTCCTACCCTGCTATTTTCTGCTGTCTAGCCATGGGGGGCGGGGGGCGATCAGGAGAGGAGGCTGCTGGATGTGTCGTACACCCTGCTCTGCAATTCCCGCCCCAGAAGCCCCCCCCTCGGAACACCCCTTTTCAGTCGCTCCGCACTCCTCTTCCAAGCCTCGGAGGCAGTGCAGATGTGGGGGGAGGTTGGTTTTCCGGGACCTGACCTTGGAGTGCAAGCTCTGAGGTCGGTTCCCAGAAATCAGCATATCCTATGGCCCTCTAGACAGTGTCTAGTGGCCATAGGATTACTCCCTAAAAAAAATAAAATAAGGGCACAATCCTATGCATGTTTAGACAGAGAAAAGGCCTACAACTCCCAGCATTCCTAGCCAGCATGGGGAATGCTGTGAGTTGTAGGCCTTTTCTCTGTCTAAACATGCATAGGATTGCACCCTAAGGCTCCAAAGGAAACAGGACAAGGCTCAGAAGGAAGCGAGACTGAATCACCCAGCAGCTGCCAGTCTCTATCATTTATCACCCCATGGCACCTCACATGCACGGTAGATTCCCCACCCACTCCTCTATCTTCTGAAAAGAAGGTTTTATTCTACTAAACTACAGTCAGCTTGCTCCTTCACTGTATCAGTGAGGAAAACCAAGCAAGGTAACAAAAGAGTGGCTACAAGGAGAATAACTTCTCATATATTCTTTAATTATTAAAGATAATGTTGGGAAATTGGTCTTTAATGGCCATTATAGTTGCTTGTTGGAGGTATACAACCATTTCAGTTTTTAGAATTGGAACAAGAAGCAAAACAATACTTGTTGTACAGTTTATTTACATAAGGAATTGTCCAGCTGGTGTGACATTTGAATGCTTCCCTCCTTCAAGGGCTCAGACTGTGCGTGTCAGGGAGAGTTTTACCTCAGCATCTCTGAAGTCAGAGAGAAACCCTTATTGGTGTGGATAGTGTGTTCATGTGCATGTGGGAGGGTGTATGTGTGTGTGTTTGACTGAGCCAGGAAAGCTCTGAAACTTTCTTTCTTTCTTTTATGAAAAATAAATGTAGGGCAGCTAACAACAATTGAAACCATTATGGCCATATCTACACATCCAGTAATTCGCAGGGGAAACTAAGCTGACAACAAGCGGGAAAGCTTTCAGCTGCTTCTGTGGGATCTACAATGGCCTGAAGCCCACAAGAACAGTTGGCTGGAAACCTTGCTAGCAACCCAGGCCAGGAGTTGGAATAAAATAGTGAATGTTTTGCAGGCAAATGGAGAAGCAACGAGCCACTTGGATTACAACTTTGGTTGAGTAAAACCAAGATGGCTAAGTTAACAGTAAAGAAGTGGTTGAAAAAAGAATGCTTTTTGCAAGGCTGATCTCCATCTATTGAATTTATGAGGAGAAATAATATGCATTTGAATATAGCTGAGTAAGGCTGTGCGTGGACACCCCCCCCCCCCGATCTGACTCGGAAGCTGCTTCGAGGCTTCTGAGGCAGGCCCGATTTGGCTCGGGCTGATTTGGGGGAGGGGGGGCACTCACCTCAGCCTATGAAGCTGAAGCAGGATTTGGACATCCGAAACCTGCTTCAGCCGCCCAACACACCGCCCAGCCCCCAACTCCTTCCCTGGGCCTTTGTTCCATTGGGGAGGGGGCACCACCAGATGAGCCGCCCCTGCCACTGCTGCTGCCTGGGGATCCACTGCCAGGGCAGCCACCAGGGAAGGCGCTGCCCATTGCAGTCCACCATCCGCCTGTTCTGCCCTCTTTGCAAGGAGGGAAGAACAGGCAATTGGTGGGAGGCATCAGCCGCCTGTCAAGCCTGCGTGGCCAACTTCCTTACACAGAAGGAGACCGTGCAGATTGGACAGGAGCAAGGGCAGAAGCTGCCCTCCACCTGTGTCCTCTGCCTTCCTTGCAAGGAGGGGAGGGTGCCCAACTGGAGGATGACTCCTGCCTCTGCTCAAGCCTTCACGGGTTCCTCGCTTACAAGAAGCCCGTGAAGGCTTGAGGCGCTGAAGTCAGGAGTCGCCCTCCAACTGCGCCCGCTCCATTCCTTAGGAGGGGAAGGTGACTGGTTGGAGGCTGACTCCTGACTCTGCTCAAGCCTTCACGGGTTCTTTGCTTGCAAGGAGCCCATGAAAGCCTGAGTTAGGCCAGTGGCAGCAGCTTGCGATGAGGGCAGGCGCAGGCTGCTACCAGTTCTGCCAGGGGAGCCACTGCCAGCTCCTAGGCCTTCCGGACGTGCACTGGCAGACGTCTTATCGTTCCAGGGAATGGGGGGAGCCCTTTCTAAAATGGCGACTCCCTGTATTTCCAGGAATACAGGGAGTCGCCATTTTAGAAGTGGCTCCCCCCATTCCCCAGAACAATAAGACGGCTGCCAGCATGCATCCAGAGGACTCAGGTAAGGAGCTGGGGGCTGGGTGTGGCAGCTGGGCCTCTGAATCACACTGAAACACTTTGGAGTGACCCGATTCACTTTGGGCTGCTTCGTGCCCCCTCTGCCTCAACTCGGAGGCAGCCCGAAGCAGCCCGAAGCACCCTGCTTCAACTTGGAACTCAAGCTTCATGCCAAAGCACTGTGCACAGCCCTATAGCTAAGTGATTTTCTCTCTCTTGAAATGGAATGCACTGGAATTCGTTGATTGATTGTATTGGTATTTAGTATGCTCATATTTTATTGTACACAGACTGTATGATGGTTGCATGTGTTAAGGAGTTGCTTGTCACTTGTATGTTTGTATCATTGTGAAATAAAAATAAAATTGATATCGTTTCCTTTATTATCTTCTGCATATTGTACAACCCGAGTGATGGTGAGCATTTCCACAATCTTTCACAATCTGTTTCAGATTTATTTCCTTCATATTCATGGGATTATGAAGGAAATAATCGGATTGGATTACCTCTTCTTCCTGATCTCCAGACTTGGATTACCTCTTGTTACTGATCTCCAGACTTGCTTTAAAGTCTGCCCCAAGCCACCTTTCTTGACACTCACCAAGGTACCGTGCCCCTCCCACTTTTAGTTTGGTCATTTTTTTTCTTAACGGCAACTGGGATCCTTTCAAAGCAAAGTGAGGGCCTCCAGCTGCTGCCATCTTTCTTTCCCATGAATGCTTCAGGGCCACATGTGGGGCTCAGAGACGTTCTTAGGAAATGAAGATGGCAGGTGGCTGCAGGCAGATGCTTTCATCTGCAGTCCATCACTGGGAAATACAGTTCTTGTTTTACTCGACAAAGTTCCACAGCATGTACAATTTGTTTTGTGTTTGCGATCTGAGCTGCAGGCTTTTCCCTAAACTTCAGAAGCTGCTTTGCACAGTTTTTTCCACAGTTTCTACAATTTGCACAAATTTCTGAGCAATCTGCGTATATTTCTGAGCAATTTGAACAAATTATGGCCAAATTTCTGCATATTAAGGTGAATGTGTGCGAACTGCTCAGACATTTGTGCAAACTGCTCAGACGTTTGCACAGATTGCTCAGACATTTGTGCAAATTGCAGAACCTGCAGGGAAAAAATGCTCAAAAGGCCCAGAAAATCTGCAGACTGGCCTGACTCACTGCAGACCAAGTCAGGTGCCGTAACAGAAACCAGCATGAAGTCCAGGGAGCTGAACCTAGGAAAACACATCGAATTTCACCTTGCAAATTGATTTCTCTGAGATACCTCGCAGTATACCCAGTCACTAAGAAAATGAAGAGGGAAAGGAAGAGACCGCTATCACTTCTGTCTGGTAAGATGGGGAGCCCTAAAGAGTGCACTGGGGGAGTTCAGAAGGGCAGTGGTAAGCCAGCAGGGGGGTCATAGCAGCCAGCGGGGAGGTGGGAGTGAGAGCAGTAGGAAACTGGCTGGGGAGCAAGCTGGGAGCATCCTGGGGGGTTGGGGAAGGAAGTTTGCTTGTATGTCTGAATGAATGGAGGCTGCATGTGTGTGGGGAAAAGAGAGGGAAAAAGAAAGGGTTTAGGAGGGATTTTGGAGATATCATGAAAAAAGTGAGTGGGAGGGTGCTTGCAGTGAGGGGGAGAGGGATGGAATGTGTGTATATGCATGTATGCATGTTGGATACATGGAGTGCTTGCATGTGTGAGTGAGTGAGTGAGTGGATGTAAGATGTAGGGTTCGATGGGGGGTATAGTGTGTTTGTGTGCATGCGTGAGAGAGAGAGAGAGAGAGAGATGGTGAGCCAGGGAGACAGAGAGAGAGTGTGTGTATCAAGGTGGTGGTCCAGGATGAGAAAGAAAGAAAAAAAGGGGGTGGGGAATGAGTTGGCTTGAAGAGAGGAGGTGAGTAGCGAAAAAGAGTTTGCCTTAGGGATGTACGAAACTCACCTTTTCGCAGATTGATTCGTGGGAGGGAGGTAAATACTTACGTAGCCTATCACAGCTGCAAAGGCAGCAATGGTGGCCACAGCAGCCTGGCTGCAGCCGGCCAGGAGACCAGCCGTCAGAGCCGCCATAGCCGCTGCCGCATCCGCCCCAGGTAAGTGCCATCCCAGGGGGATTCCATGGGGGGGGCAGGGGGCAGGAGGCCGTTCTGCCATGGATTCCGGGGATTCTAAGAATCCGGCCTCACTGGAATCCATGGCGGAATTCTCTGCCATCCCTAGTTTGCCTTCTGTGAAATACCTTTACATTGGCACTGAAAACTTTGCCTTCAAATGAGTTGTTTAGTGTGTTGGCACTCACACCCCACCGCTGCATGGTACGCAAGTCTTTTAGGTAGGTTACTTGTCCTTTGTGACTAGCCGCACCTCTCGTGGTGGCCATTTTGTGGTGGTGCCCAATACAGTTTCTCAAATTGCCAAATGTGCCCACAGGCCTACAGCATTGACTACCCCTACTATAAAGGCTCAGGACCATAGATATACGTAGTTATTTATTTACATCGTTGACATATATTGTAAGAAAATATAACACTTTTACTCTGTTCCATCCATGTTAAGAGCTGATAAAACTTTTAAAGATTATTCCAAACTGAGTGAGTTTCATATATTTTGAACTAGATCACGTTAAGAAAACACAAAACACTTTAGACGCAAAGCTTGAGCCACATTTTGAACCCAATCCACTTTGCTGCTGCACTTTTTAGACACAACTATTCCTACAAGACATTCCTACAGGTTTTTCAGAAACGGTGCCTCCAGAGGGACAGCCTTTATTTGTGGAAAGGAAAACAATAGAAGAAGCATCAGGAAATACGGTAGGGTTACACATGGAAGACAATGGGCATCTCTGCACCAGCCTAACATCCTGCATTTAAAACAGGGCTTTCCGCTTCCATTTTAAATGCAGGATCATGACAACTCCTTTTTATACGTGCTTCCCCTCCCCTCCCCCCTCCTTCCCCCCGTATCTGAATCTTCCATTATCTTCCATTGATCTTGCTCCTCTTCTTGCTGCTTTTCCTCTTTTCATGGAGGAAACTCAAGCGGATCACAGCGTGGTAGTTTGATAGCTCATTATCTGACTGTGATCTATTTAAAAACAGAACAACGGGCGTTTAGTGCAGGAGATGCCATGGAAGGTCATGGCATCATATAAAGAGCCTGCAAATGTCCGTGAAGGGGCCATCTCCATTGCAGGATAAAAGCTCCGTGTGACGAAAGCCAATGACGTCTGCCCCCCACGCCCCATAAAACTCTTGCGAAGGAGGTCGGGTGATTGCACAATAAAAGTCTCGTCAGGAAGCACCCGAAGCATACTTGATATTGGTCTTCACTGCTTCCAAGAGAATACTTTTTAAAAGCAGGTAACTTTGAAACCAAGGCTGCATCTATAGCCGCCACAGAAAGAGGTGGGAATGAAGTGGTGGGATGCTGAGAGGTTAGAATGCACTCTACCGAATCAGGCAGCAGACAGAGAAAACCACTTCTGAACACTCTCTTTCATGTCAGTGAACTCCCTCCGATCAGAAAACCACCACCTCAGAAAGGAAGGTTCTAGCCCAGCACTCTCTCTCTTCTGCTGTGCTTGTCTTGGGTTTGCAGGGGATGTTTAATGTAGGGGAGATTTAAATATGTAGTTCTTCACCTGTACGCTGAAGTGATACAAACTGTTCTACCATCTCAGAACTCTAGAATTCCATTCACCTTGTTCAGGCATTAAGCCTGAACAGAGAATGGCGATGCGTGAATAGGGGCATGGCGCATGGCCTACATCCCAGGGCATGCCGCCCTTGGCCCTTCAGTTCCAACTTTCCCACATTGAGCAGCCAGGTCTGAACAAGAGTTCTACTCATCTCAGAGCTGAGAGGCAGGACTGGGAGGTGGGGGACATAGCTTGGGCAGACAGCTCCATGCCCCCACTAACATGTTGCCATACCCTGCTCAGGCACATGCTGGGACATAGGGGGTGGGGCCTGTGTGCATGTCCCCATGCCCCTATTCATGAGTTGCCATGCCCTGTTCAGGCTTAATGCCTGAAGGGGACTATTCTGTTTTATTTGTAGGCCAAACCCAAAGGTTGGATCGAGTGAAGTTGGCTCAGAAACACAGTTTCCTTGCTTCATGCATGGGAGGAGGCAGATGGACGGACTGGCCAAATGAATGGGCAGGAGAAGCCAAGGCTGCCTCATCCCCTGCTTCATCAAGAAATTAAAGTACGCACCTGTTCTCCTGACTGTGACCCCGCAATTCTAGTGACCAGTGGGCCAGATCTACACATTGTGTCATATCATTACGATCCCATCATGGTGACACTATATCCCTCTTGCGAATTTATATCTCGTAGCGCATACAAAGACATTTGTTGTAGTATTTGGGATCATATGGAATGTTGTTGTTCAGTCGTTCAGTCGTGTCCGACTCTTCGTGACCCCATGGACCATAGCACGCCAGGCCTTCCTGTCCTGCGCTCTCTCCCAGAGCGTGCTCAAGTTCATATTCATTGCATCTGTGATGCTATCTAGCCATCTCATCCTCTGCCGTCCCCTTCTCCTTTTGCCTTCAGTTTTTCCCAGCATCAGGGTCTTTTCCAGGGAGTTTTCTCTTCGCATTAGGTGGCCAAAATATTTGAGCTTCAGTTTCAGTATCTGTCCTTCCAATGAGCACTCAGGGTTGATTTCCTTTAGGATGGACTGATTTGACCTCCTTGCAGTCCAGGGCACTCGTAAGAGTCTTCTCCAGCACCACAGTTCGAAAGCATCAGTTCTTCGGCGCTCAGCCTTCCTTATAGTCCAGCTCTCACAGCCATACGTTACTACTGGGAAAACCATAGCTTTGATTAGACGGACCTTTGTCGGCAAGGTGATGTCTCTGCTTCTTACTATGCTGTCTAGGTTGGCCATAGCTTTCCTCCCAAGGAGCAAGCGTCTTTTAATTTCATGGCTACAGTCACCGTCTGCAGTGATCTTGGAGCCCAAGAAAGTAAAATCTGTCACTGCTTCCATTTCTTCCCCTTCTATATGCCAGGAAGTGATGGGGCCAGATGCCATGATCTTAGTTTTTTTAATGTTGAGTTTCAAACCAGCTTTTGCACTCTCCTCTTTCACCCTCAACAAGAGGCTCTTGAGATCCTCTTCACTTTCTGCCATTAGGGTGGTATCGTCTGCATATCGGAGGTTGTTGATAATTCTCCCAGCAATCTTAATTCCGACCTCTGATTCATCCAACCCGGCATTTCTCATGATGTACTCTGCATATAAGTTAAATAAGCAGGGTGACAATATGCAGCCTTGTCGTACTCCTTTCCCAATTTTGAACCAATCAGTTGTTCCATGTCTGGTTCTGACTGTTGCTTCTTGACCCTCGTACAGGTTTCTCAGGAGACAGGTAAGGTGGTCTGGTACTCCCATCACTTTAAGAATTTGCCACAGTTTGTTGTGATCCACACAATCAAAGGCTTTAGCGTAGTCAATGAAGCAGAAATAGACGTTTTTCTGGAATTCTCTTGCTTTCTCCATGATGCAGCGAATGTTGGCGATTTGATCTCTAGTTCCTCTGCCTCTTCGAAACCCAGCTTGTACTTCCGGTAGTTCTCGGTTCGCATACTGCTGAAGCCTAGCTTGTAGGATTTTGAGCATCACCTTGCTGGCATGTGAAATGAGCGCAATTGTGCGGTAGTTTGAACACTCTTTGGCGTTGTCCTTCTTTGGAATTGGAATGTAAACTGACCTTTTCCAGTCTTGTGGCCACTGTTGAGTGTTCCAGATTTGTTGGCATATTGAATGCAGCACTTTAACAGCATCATCTTTTAGGATTTTAAATAGCTCAGCTGGAATACTGTCATCTCCACTAGCTTTGTTGTTACTAATGCTTCCTAAGGCCCACTTGACTTCACTCTCTAGGATGTCCGGCTCAAATTCAGTGACCGCACTATCATGGCTATCAGGGACATTCAGATCTTTCCTGTATAGTTCTTCTGTGTATTCTTGCCACCTCTTCTTAATCTCATCTGCTTCTGTTAGGTCCCTGCCTTCTTTGTCCTTTATCATGCCCGTCTTTGCACAAAACATTCCCTTGAGATCTCCAATTTTCTTGAAGAGATCTCTAGTCTTTCCCATTCTGTTGTTTTCCTCGATTTCTTTGCATTGTTCATTTAAGAAGGCCTTCTTGTCTCTCCTTGCTATTCTCTGGAACTCTGCATTCAGTTGGGTATATCTTCCCCTTTCTCCCTTGCTTTTCGCTTCCCTTCTTTCGTGAGCTACTTGTAAAGCCTCATCAGACAGCCACTTGGCTTTCTTGCATTTCTTTTTCTTTGGGATGGATTTCGTTGCTGCCTCCTGAACAATGTTACGGACCTCTGTCCATAGTTCCTCAGGCATTCTGTCTATCAGGTCTAATCCCTGAAATCTATTCCTCACCTCCACTGTATATTCATCAGGGATATGATTTAGGTCATACCTGAACGGTTTAGTGGTTTTCCTGACGTTCTTCAATTTAAGCCGAAATTTTGCAAGAAGCAGCTCATGATCTGAGCCACAGTCAGCTCCAGGTCTTGTTTTTACTGACTGTATGGAGCTTCTCCATCTTTGGCTGCAAAGGACATAATCAATCTGATTTCGATATTGACCATCTGGTGACGTCCATGTGTAGAGTCGCCTCTTGTGCTGTTGGAAAAGAGTGTTTGCTATGATCAACATGTTCTCTTGGCAAAACTCTATTAGCTTTTGTCCTGCTTCATTTTGTACACCAAGGCCATGCCTGCCTGTTATCCCGGTGATTTCTTGACTTCCTACTTTAGCATTCCAATCCCCTATGATGAAGAGGACATCTTTTTTTGGTGTTAGTTCTAGAAGGTGTTGTAGGTCTTCATAGAACTGATCAACCTCAGCTTCTTCGGCCTCAGTGGTTGGGGCATAGACTTGAATTACTGTGATGTTGAATGGTTTGCCTTGGATTCGTACTGAGATCATTCTATCATTTTTAAGATTGTACCCCAGTACTGCTTTTCCCACCCTTTTGTTGACTATGAGTGCTACTCCATTTCTTCTAAGGGATTCTTGCCCACAATAGTAGATATGATGGTCACCTGAATTAAATTCGCCCATGCCTGTCCATTTGAGTTCGCTGATTCCCAAGATGTCGATGTTCAATCTTGCCATCTCATGTTTGACCACCTCCAGCTTACCTTGATTCATTGATCTGACATTCCAGGTTCCTAAACAATATTGTTCTTTACAGCATCGGATTTTCTTTTCACCACCAGACACATCCACAGCTGAGTGTCCTTTCGGCTTTGGCCCAGCCGCTTCACTCTTTCTGGCGCTACTTGGAAATACCCTCTGCTCTTCCCCAGTAGCATATTGGACACCTTCCGACCTGAGGGGCTCATCTTCCGGCGTCATATCTTTTAGCCTTGTGATACGTTCCATGGGGTTTTCTTGGCAAGAATACTGGAGTGGGTTGCCATTTCCTTCTCCAGTGGACCACATTTTGTCAGAACTCTCTGCCATGACCTGTCCGTCTTGGGTGGCCCTGCACGGCATAGCTTATGGCTTCACTGAGTTATGCAAGCCCCTTCGCCACAACAAGGCAGTGATCCATGAAGGGGTCATATGGAATACAAAGCAGGAAATAATGCCAGAAAAGCGGTATATGGAATGCGTAATGTGCCCCAACAGTTATCAGTTTTATAGTGATAAAAAACACTTGTGTAGATCTGGCCCTAGACAAGTTCTATTCTAAATATGACCATCACTATATGATTTGAAGAAGCTGTTAGGAAAAAAAAACACAGTCCAGTACTAAAATCATCAGTGTCTTTCACTTCATAGGCCTTTCGAGAGAACCTCAGCTATAATACCTCCTAGTTCCCCTGCTCTATAGGAGCCAAAGTCCCAGGAGAGGTTCTAGCTTAGTGGCACTCCCTCTTTGATTAACTAGCACCATTGGGAATATTTCCCACCACACTTGGGAAGTCTATAAGAAAAAAAACAGGTAGGATATAATTTGATTTTTCAGCTCTCTGCGCATCCTTCCTGTTATACCATCCTCAGACTACAGGCCAATATGTCTTCAATGTGTCTTCCATACCGTGCCCTCTTCCATGCTCCTGAATTTCAGCTCAAGGGTAGAACAGTATCATCCCAAAGCACTCCAGGTAACTACAAGACTCAATAGCAATTGGTAGTTTATTGCTGACTAGTGTGGAAGATGAGTTTTATAATCTATCTCAGGGTTAGGCAACATGCGGACTTCTGGATGTTGTTGGACTGCAACTCCCATCTTCTATTTTCATTGGTTATGCTGGTTAGGGCTGATGGGAGTTGCAGTCTAACAACATTGAGAGAGCCACAAATGGCCCACCCCTGGTTTATCCAGACAGGTGATATATTTTTTATTTTAGAAATAGAAAACAGCATTCAAAGCAAATTGAGGAACATAAAGCTAGGATCCAATATGTATAGTATTTCTCCTTTGATTCTAGTAAAGGAAAGTTATGTGTTTTGTTTTTTAACGAATAGGGCTGGCTTTACTGGCTGAAAGTTCAGAATCTACCTTTCTGCCTCGGATGTTTGGACAGGATGAGATTTTTGTGGTTGAAATAGGGAAAAGACACTCAGGAGACAGGACTTCAGTATTCTTCCTGAATCCTGAGGCACTGGGGCTGTTAACACAACACACTTGTTGTTGAACCGTGGGTTATTTGTTGAACCATGGGTTAGCGTGTTGCTTGAACCCAGGACATTCTCCACAGGAAAACCACCCTGAACAACCCAACAACAAACCATGTGTTCTCAAGGTGGCTTGTTCAAAAATAATAAGCTATACTGCATAGTTAACAAGGCCCACTGTGGAAAACATCCTGGGTTCAGACGACATGCTAACCCATGGTTCAACAAACAACCCACAGTTCAACAACAACCTACACTCCACCAATGTGTGTGAACCCAGTCACAATTGTATCCTGTCCTCATTCGAACAAGCTCAGGACAATGCACATGAGCTCTCCCCCCCCTCCTCTCTCTCTCTCTCTCTCACACACACACACACACACACACACAAACACACACTTTTGTTTTAATGATAGCTACTCTGACATAGGTAATGCTGAAAAACAGTGACACTCACACTCACCCAGTGAACTTTATGGCTGAGTGGGGATTTGAAATTGGGTCTGTTTAGCCAAAGACCAACATAAGAACATAAGAAGTGCCCTGCTGGATCTGACCAAAGACCTATCTAATCCAACATTCTGTACCCACGCTGGCCAACCAGATGCCTATGGAAAGCCCACAAGCAGGACATGAGCACAATAGCAGCCTCCCACCCATGTTGTTCTGCAACTGATATTAAAAGACACACTGCCTCCGATACTGGACGTAATATGAAGCCATCATTGCTAGCAGCCATTGATATTCTTTTCCTCCATGAATTTGTCTAATCCGCTTTTAAACAATCCAAGTTGGCAGCCATCACCACATCACCACAAATGAATTCCATAGTTAAAGTATGTGCTGTGTGAAAAAGTTCATCCTTTTATCTGTACCGAATCTCCCACCATTCAGCTTCATTGTGTGATCCTGAGTTCCAGTATTATGAGTGAGCAAGAAAAATGTCTTCCCCTGTCCACTTTCTTCACACAATGCATTATTTTATACACCTCTATCAGGTCACCCTTCCTCACCTTTTTTCTAAGCTAAAAAGCCCTAACTGTTACAATTGTTAAACGTAAATGTTACGTTGTTTTAAAATTATTGTTGTAACTGCTTTTTTAAAAAAATAAATTCTTTTTTCTTTTAAGTGATATTTGTTAAGTTAGTGGTTTTATTATTGGTTTTGTTGGGTTGGATCCAGTACCTGCCTTCTGCAAGCAGAGACCTTCCTCTTGCAGAAGGACCCTTCCTCTCATGGAAGAACCCTCCACCCGATTTAGAGAATCCCACCTCACACACACACATACCACAGCTCACTCCATTCAGCAGGGTCATCTGACTCTCTGTGTAGTTTATTAGGGGCTGCTGTGGGAAGGAGGGGGTGGAGAAGTCCACTTCCAACAGGGTAGCTGATCCAGCATAAATCTGGATCTAACCCATGTTAGTTTTGATTATGATTGTCACCCTGAGGTCTTTGGCTATAGGGCAACTCCTAAATTGAATGAAAGAAAGAATAGTGGACTAGTTTGCAGTCAGATTGAAATGGAAAAGTTTTTTCATTGCAGCTTTTCATTTTCCTTCCCTCCCTTCCTGCTGCACTAATTCCAGGGCTGGTGCAAGGGTCATACAACCAGTCTCTAGTAGAAGAAGGATATCCTTGATGCCCATCAGCTACTCCTGTGAGCTTGCTGACGTGAGGGTGCAATGTCCAGAGGACTCCCGGTTTCTTCTGCACGCCTTGACTTCTTGCCCTTCAGCTTCACCTTACCCACCATTAGCTGCCCCTTCCTCTCTTTTCTCCTCCCCTTCAACATTCCATGATCTGTCTCCTTTCAAGGCGGTCTCACACATCATCATCCTGTGACCGCGGAAGTGACCCCCACAGGCTCCAGGTAAAAGGCATCATGCGCCACCAACAGCACCATGGTCACACTGAGGACAAGGCTTCTTCTTTTTTCAGTTGCAAATAATCGTCTTTGCTCTTCATTTTCTACAACACTCATATTTGTCAATAAAAAGATAGCTCTTTTAAGTAATAAATGGAGGTATATAGCATGTACTGGGAAATCATGATATATGACATACCTTGGGAAACAATACACAAATTGTGATAACAGGAGAGGGTCTTTTTTTATAATTCCCTCTGTTTCTGAAGTTAAAGCTGTTTGTGCCATTGCATATACAGCCAAAGCAACACCAACCACGCCCAAGAGGGAGGTGTCAGCAGGATTGGGGGAACCCCAAGGTTTGTAGAAGTACAAAAAATATTCAGGGAAAATGCCCTAAGAGGGGGAGTGGAGACACGCAAAACAGTATGATAAAGACTGGCCATGGTCGTTGACCACAAAACACTGACTGATGGTAGGGAATAGTTTCCTGAAAAGGGGCATGGCTGACTGACTGGAAGAGTGAACATAAGCACTCCACTCTGTAAGGTTTGGCTGCAGATCCAATTTCTTTCTTTAGTGACTTTTATCTACCTTTTTTAAAAGGCATTCTGGCTGGCTCACAACAAAACATGAGAAAAGCACAAAGGAAAAAAAAAGACAGCATAAATGCCTTGAATCAATGGGAATTTTAAAAGCTTAACTTTGAGTTGACTGACTACAAAATATTGATGGTGTGGAAGGGATCTATGATGAAAAGATGTAGTTCTCCACAGAATAATGTGAATATGACTGGCACTCATAAACCCCTTCAGATGTGCTGTTATCTTTTGTGCATTGGCTATGAACATGGCCTTCCAGCATCTTTTGTGTGGTTCTAATTTTCTCACGCTCCTCTTTCCACCTTCCTACATGTCTTCTAATAGGATGGAGACAGACAACAGGACCATTGTGTCAGAATTCGTTCTCCTTGGCTTCTCAAGCCAGCAGGATTGGAACGTTCTATTCTTCACCATCTTCTTGATCATGTACATCATCACAGTGATGGGAAATCTCATCATTGTTCTGGCCATAAGGCTGGATGGCCATCTCCTCCATACCCCCATGTACTTCTTCCTCAGCAACCTCTCAGTGGTGGACATCTGCTTCACAACAGCCACTGTCCCCAAAACGTTGGCTGATACATTCTCTGGAATGAGGAAGATCTCATATAGTGGGTGCTTGGCACAGATGTACTTTTTTATTGCCTTTGGCATCACTGACAGTTTTCTCTTGGCAAGCATGGCATGGGACCGCTATGTGGCCATCTGTCGGCCTCTGCATTATGCTATAGTGATGAGGAACCAGACCTGTCTGTTGCTAGTGGCTGCCTCCTGGTTGGCCTCTCACCTCCACTCTCTCCTACATACCCTCCTAATGTCCAGGCTCTCTTTCTGTGCCTCCAATCACGTTCCCCACTTCTTTTGCGATGTCTTCCCACTGCTCAAAATCTCCTGCTCCAACACAGACCTGAACACTCTGGTAGTGCACACAGAAGGAGCTCTGATTGTTAATGGAGCTCTAATGCTCATTGCCCTTTCCTATGCTCGCATCCTGATGGCTGTTCTGAGGGTTCCATCTGCTGAGGGAAAGCAGAAGGCTTTCTCCACCTGTGGGTCCCACCTCATTGTGGTCACTTTATTCTACGGCACCGTCATCTGGGTCTACTTCCAGCCCTCGTCCAGCTTCTCAGCTGAGAAGGACACACTGGCCGCGATCATGTACACTATGGTCACACCCATGCTCAACCCCTTCATCTACACGCTGAGGAATGACAAGATGAAGGAGGCTCTGAGGAAGCTTTTTGGCAGGAAAGAAATCTCCCAAGGTGTGTAGCTGTAAAATGTGTCAATCACCTGAATGAATGGTTATGTTCTCTAGGGATGGTTGACAATTTCGTTTGGTTTATTTTCTTGATAAGAACTTACTAAAATTTGCAAATTTCTCAATAAATGTGATGGAAGGAACCTGCGATTAAACAATTTGAATGGGGAAGAAAGCGAAACTAACAGATTTGTCCATCCAGGCAGTGGGTTTTGAATGCTTAGTTCAAAAGTCTGGGTTTGAATCCCTGTGTATTCAACCAGGTTTATGTTGCTGCATTAGAGTTGCCACTTTTCCGACAGGCTCCTCATCTTTAACAAATACAGGACAGGCAGGTACAATACGGCCCTCTCCATGATGGGAATAACTTCTTATTGAATGTGGCCAGGGTAGATGCATGAGAATTTCATTTGGTTCACTTTTGATAAAAACGTACCAACGTCTTCCAGTTTCTTCATAAACGGAACAGAAAGAATTAGAGTTTGTTTTTGTGTTTTAAGTGACTATGGGAGAAAGCAGGGGCCCATCTATATGGCACTACTTTGACCCCCCACCCCGTCGCAACTGCGCAGCAATGCGGCTTTGAATCACCATGCCCGGTGATACACTCACGGTGTACTGTGTGTTTCCCTAAGAGGCTCGCTGTGCCCTTTTTTTGCCATTATACTGAAATGCACAGCTGTGCGGTCCCATGAGCATGGGTGTGTGACACTTCAGTGGCTGTTTTATATTTCAGGGGCTTTGCTGTGTCTTTCTGACCCTGTTTTAGGTAAAAAAAAAAAAAATGGGTGTTTTATGCTCCTTCATTTCCACACCTTCAGTTTGTCAGTTCCCCAGCCTGAGACTCTCACGATGGTTCACACTCACAAGCGTGAGCACTACGTGCCTAGCCATCGCTCCGAAATGGTGCCCGGAGCAATGTTGTTCCTTCCCCCAAGACTCTCCCCAGACCTTGGGTACTGAGTCCAAAAGCAACCACTGCAAAGACACGAAGCTGCAAAAATGAGTGAAAGTCTGATTAAATAAATGGAAACACCCCCCTGTGCCTCTGTAACTGTGTAGCTGCGAAGGGATGGGGGAGTAAAGGGGCATCACGGAGTGTCGCAGGCACTATGCATGCCTACAACATGCCCACTGTAAGATGCAAACTCAGATCGGGGAAGGAACAGACAGCCCACAACCATGGGGGAACCCGCAGTAAACCCAAAAAATCACAATAAAATGACTCCTTGGAACGCCGCTTTTTCCAGGCGAAAACCACAGGCTGTGAAGTCACAACTATGTCGTCTATCATGACGGACCTCGACTCGCACCCGCCCTGGAGTAAAAGCTGGGTGTAGATGGGGCCCAGGACTGACAGATATTTCTATCTCTAGTGGTTTCTACCACTATGTATGATCCCGAGTGTGAGACACGCTAATGATCAGGGCATTGCACATTAGAAATGTTAGTGACCCCAGTCATTGAGAAATGGAAGAGAGAGAGCTTTTCATGACTGGAAATCTGTCCTTCTTAAGTCTTTTTAGTTTTAGAGTGTTTTAGAGCGTTGATTCGATTTTAATCTTATTTGCATTCTTATGCTTTGTAAAATGTCAAGAGAAATTGATTTTATAATGTGTTTAATTGATTTTACACATAAATGATATAAAATAAGTGCCATCTTTTGACTCTGCCATTCTTGGGGATGCCATCTTTTAACCTGGCATATGGTGAGCCATCCAGCCCTTCAGTGTATCAGCATGGCATGCTCATTATAATCGTGAGAATGGTGTTCAAAAATCTATCTGTCCTGTCATCTGAATAACGCAGTCTTACATAAAGAGGAGACGCAGATTTGACTCAGGGTGCTTTAGTACAGCGGAGGCATTACTTTTCTGCAATTGGCAGGAAGTAGAATCAAAACAAAGTGCAGCGCTTAATATACCATTGTACTATCCAGCAATGCTCTTCCCCATAGTGAAGATCCTTCTCTAATGTCTACTCACAAGCAAGTTCTATTCAGCAAAGGGCCTTTCTAATGCTAACTGAGAGCCTCCTTTCAGTTGGGTCAGCCTGTTTTATTGCTTCCTGTTCATCTGGGCTGGTGAATTAGTGATGAACGGCCTCTGATTTGTCCCTAAAACTGAACTCCTCAAGTGCACAGTCCTATGCTGGGATTTGTAGGCCCTTTTTCTGCCTACACATGCATAGAATTGTGCCGTAAATTGCCCCAAATGCTAGTTGCCGGGGCGAGGGGAGCTTTAATTACTTTCCTCTCTTTTTTCTGAATCCAGCTCTTGCCACAAACTGGCAGCCAATATGAGCACAGAAAAAAGTGCAGGCGGGAGGGAAGGTAGGGCGCCTTGGTGGCGGGCAAGTGGCTTGGGTGGGCAGCCGTGGTGGCAGGCAGGCAGGGGGACCATCGCCTGCATTATGCCAAGGGCCAACTGGAATCTGGCACCAAACCTACCACCAACTGTTTCCAATAATCTCAGTGTTTTTGCACTTATAGGCCAAAACACTGAAGGTGGGAAGCAGGTTTACTTCTCACTATAGTACACATGGCACACAATTGCATGTAGTTTTCTCCTGACATTTGCTTGCTTTATAAAATGGATCTGGGGGAGGCTGCAAGCTGCAGCAGCAGACTGGTGACAATGGAACTTCTTAACACTTTCTCCCCTGCATGGATCAGCCAAGGAGAAGATGGTCTGTGGAGAGTGTGCGCGCGCGTGCGGGCTGTGATTATGTGTTTATGTGTTAATGGGCTGAGTGAGCGTGTTTGTATGTGTGAATGGGTGTGCATCTGGATGAACGGGGTGTGTATCTGGCTGTGAGAATGTGTGTGAATGAAAACATGGGAGGAGCTTGCCCTCCCATGTGGGAGGGGTTGAGGTGAGATTTAAAGTAGTAATTTACCGGCTCTAGGGGCAGAGTCAGAGTTGTGAGGAGAGCTGTCTGTGGGAGCACACTGTGGGATGGAGAAAGGCAAAGAAGGTTGGTTCATAAAGAAGATAGTGCACAGAGAGATTGAGAGAGGGAGAGACCGACTGACTGACCGACTGACCGACCGGTGATGGTATGGAGAAATTAAGACTATGTTCTAGAATACACAGAGAAATGAAAACAATGGGTTTAAATTATGAGGTAGAAATGCATTTTCATGGTTAACATAGCAGTGCAGTCATTTTGACTTAATAAAAGTGGCAGCACTCATCAAAACCATTTGGGTTGTGCACCCCAGACTTCGGCTTCTGGCCTTTTTTTTTCCAGGTGCCCAGAAGATATAGTAAAAAATCTTTCCCCTTGTGTTTCAGCCAACGTCATTTCTCAGCCCGTTCCCTTCTAGAGTCACTTGTAGCTGTGCTGCGCCTTCCCCTCAGATCAGCTGCAGGTTACAAGACCTATGTGGTACAAGGTTAGATGAAGCATGAAATTCTGCTAGAGAAAGCAATGCAGGTGAGTCGGGATGTTGTAAGCCCTCATTTTTGATTCCTTAAGCCTTGTGCAACCAGCTCAAGCTTTTATGAAGTACAGGTTGAGGGCATATTTCTGAAAAGCAACTTTTCAGAAGCTAAGCAGGGCTGGTCAGTGCTGGAATGGCAGACCACCTGGAAACCCCATGTATATACTGTCTTGAGTTCCAAGATGGAAGCAAGGGAGGCTATAAATTACTAAATAAATAAGTCATTCTGGTCTCTTCTGGAGCCAGGCTGAAGATAGGCAATGGTTTGTTTTTCCAGAGAATCAAAGGGGGGTTGAAACCATGTGGTGTGGACACTAACCACATTCTTGCCTCTAGTAAATCATTTCTGCAGGTTTTTGAATTGCCTCAAAACCTATCGGACCAGAAGTGAACACCACCAACATACCTATGTGTGGTTACAGTATGGCGGAGTGGGCAGAAGGTAGATCTGATCCCATTCGTAGATCTGAGTGAATCGATTTGCAGTAGATCAGCAAGGATTTTTGACTTCCAATTTTTTTAACAATGGTGGCAACAACAAAGTGATTTCGTTGCCCCAGCCACAGAATCAGTGAAGCTTGTGAGAGCCAGGAGTGGTTTTGTGCAAAAGGGCTGTGAGCTCCATTCAGTTCTGGTACTGAAACAAGTTCTGGCCTCAACATTCTTTAATTCTAAGTTTATATGATTTTTGCACCAGATGCCACCAGTTGGTAGATCTCAAGATTCTAGTAAAACAACAACAACATCTAAGTCAATCCCACAAACTAGTCTGCCACACCTGCGGTGTAGGCACCCTCTTTCAAATGGCTTTCTATTTCATTCCAAACTATTACTTATCCCCAGCCTGTTTTGATGGTGAACCTTGACAGTCTCATTTTAAAGGCCATAAGAACATGAATTCTAGGGCAGACCAAGGTTCTAGCCAGCCCAGCATTCAGACTGGACCGCTTCCAAGTACTCACAAGTAGGACATGAAAATACATGTTTTCATGTATTTTCCCCCTGTTGTTTTTGTGCCCAGCATCTAGCAATCAGAATTACAGTACCTCTGAACATGGAGGTTCCATTTAGCAATCATATTATTACATCTTTCTCTCATGAATTTGGGTAATCTTATTTTTAAAGCCACCTAAACTAGTGATAATCACCACATATTGTAGCTCTGGATTTAGGGATGGACAGATCAGTCTGTTTCTGGCCTGTGTCAGTTTTGCATGTGTTTGTTCATAAAGCCATTCCATCCTGTTTCTGCATCAAGCTGCAATTAACCATGAATGGGAAAAAAGGCACATTATTTTAATGTATTTCTTTAAAAAACACACACACATTTTTGTATGCATTTCCTCCTAAAATACATGGTTTGTATGCATTTTCTCATAAAACGCACACGCTTGTATGAATTTTTACCTAAAATACACACTTTATATGCATTTTGCTACATTTTTTGAGCCAAGAACTTTATCACAAAATCCAGAGAAGTGCAAACACCAAAGGATAACTGCCTTCTAATCCACATGTTAGTCTGGGAAGTGAGATTCAGGTTGGATCACTTAAGAATATAGAATGAATGGAATCCCCAAGCATCCCTATGAGTTGCTGTCCAGCTCAGCACTACCATCCCTCCGCAACCACAACTCTGGCTGGCTGCTGGAGGCCACCTTCCCACGTGGTTACAGGTAGGGATGTATGGATCAGCCTATGTCTGGTCCATGTTATTTTCATGTTTATTCACTTGTAAGTCTGCATTCTGCACTTTAAAACACACACACACACAAGTTCACATTCATTTTTGTACTCAACCTTCCCTAACATAAGCATTTTTGTATGTATAATGTATGTAGTTTTGTATGCAATTTCCCCGTTTTTTGGACGCCATTTTTGAGCCGAGAACTGGATTGCAAAATTGGAGAAGTGCGGAATCCAAAGGAAAAGTGTGTTCCCATCTGCATGTCAGTCCAGGAAGTGCAAACTAGGCTGGTTCACTTAAAAATGTGAACCAAAGAAAATTCTCCAGCTTCTCTGATTACAAGCATGCAAGAGCTAAGTGGCCTGCTGGACATCTCTAAGCTATTCTGTGTGCTTGTGTTTTGGAAGTGGCCATACAGGCTTCACCAAGCCTACCATTCATTGTTTCTCAATGCAGGCCTATGTTTCACTATAACATGGTGGAGTGGGGTGGGTGAAGGATACAGATGACCATTTACCAAGCGCTATCTCTTCCCATAATGCCCATGGAACTTGATAAGTCAGTTGTCTGTAACATTCTGCTCAGCAAATGGTAATGAGAATTTGACCAAAGTACAGGGAAACAAGAAATTACAGCATTCTTGGCACTTTCAAAATGTTACTACTCAAATTAAATTTTATTCTGTTATAATTATTTAATTCATTCAAAAGCTTTAATTATTTCATTCATTAAATGCATTAAATTAGGCATCTTAAATGACATATAGTTAGGTTTCTGCTGTTTTACCTTGACTTAGGATAGACACCTCCGCCCCCTGTATTTCCCCACCCACCCAACATTTCAGCTACAAGATTGTACCACTTCTTCCTCCATTCTCTATGCTGAATGGAAGCTGCTGAAGGAAAGCAGGGTGAGGGTGGGGATTCTGTCTTCTACAGCATGCCAAACCTAACCATGCCCACTACTTTTTGTCCATGACAAAAATGCAAAATTAAGATTGGAGCAAAAGGAGGCAGAAGATATTTATGTGTTTGTTTGTTTGTTTGTTGCAAAAGAAAACCATCAAAATATTTCTTCCTCTTCTTTTTTGCGGGGGTCATCTTCTGTCTGTCTGGGAATTCTGGGCTAGATCTTCCCAGCAGATTGGATCCCATGGGTCAGATCTGTCTGTCACCCACTCTGTCACTCTTAATGGCACCAATATCCACTGCCCGCAACAATGTTACCTTACCAGTGTAACAGAACTACCTCTGTCCCCAGGGTCCTTGTCCATTAGTCCACATACTCCTTCTCCTTCTGTTTCTGATGATACTAAGTTGTTGGTCCTTTTCTTGCAATAGCCTTGCCTAGACAGGTCCACCATGGCATGGTAAGTTGGCACATCCCTGGCTGTCAGGGGTGCCTCTGACCATAGGCAGTGGCAGAGTAGCTCAGAGTCTGAAGAGGAACCACAAAACATGGGGGAGAAACTTTCCCAGACTCTTCCAGAGAGGGAGGGACAGACTCCTCAGTTTTCAGTAGTCCAGCTGGATGGACAGAGCATCTCTTCACACACACCCATGAGAGATAATGAACAGGGAGAGGTGGGACTTGGACAGCCTGAAGTCTTAGATGCCAGGCACAGACACAGGGCCAAGAGAGAGATGGCAGGGGCGGAGCTGAGGCAATCTGCCCGATTGGCCTGGTGGGAACAGCAATGCATAGATTCCTCTTGAGACAGAGGGAGATCTCTCCCCACCCCTTAAATTAGGAAAGCGTGCCTGCCTTTTCTTAAATGGTAGCCAACTTTCAATCTTCCTGGTTTCTCTTTGAACTCCCTGAAGGCATTTCCTTTGTAGACTGTGAGTTACTGACAATTAGCATCTGTATGACCCATTGAAGTAAAAGGATTAAAGAGTCATGGACAGAAGCCTCTTGTCTGTGTTTTGATTTTAGCTATTGAAGTTCAGCAGGGACAAAAGAGATACCTGACACTGGCCTAGGCAATTACTAAGCATGGTACAAATCTCACCTCAGCCATGAATTCAGGAGATGGCCTTAGGAAAGCCACTATTCTCTCAGTATCAACCCCTACCCCATTTGCGATATGGAAATAACAACCGACCTACTTACAGGGCTGTCATGAACATCACTGAGACAATGTACATGAAATGCCTTGAACATTCTAAGTGCTACATATACATCCTCACTGTTATCATTTTGGCCTTGAATCCTCTGTCTTTCAGCTCTCTTCCTCAGCAGCCTTGCCATGACGGGAGTCAAGAACAAAACCGCCATCATGGACTTTGTGCTCTCAGGTCTCCCTACTACACAGCCAGAGCATGAGGGTCTTCTTTTTTCTCTTTTCCTTTTCATCTACCTGCTGACCCTCCTGGGTAACATGCTGATCATCCTGCTGATCTTCTCTGACGCCCATCTGTTCCATCTTCCCATGTATGTCTTCCTCAGCCACCTTTCCCTGGTGGACATCTGCTTCAGTTCTGCTACAACCCCTAAAATGCTGCAGACGCTCTTGTCCAAGACCAAGACTATCTCCTACATGGGTTGTATGATGCAGTTGTATTTCTTTGTGGCCTTAGGTAATGCTGATAGTTTCCTTCTGGCCTCCATGGCGTATGACCGTTATGTGGCCATCTGTTTCCCATTACATTATGCCGCTGTGATGAGCCGTAAGCGCTGCCTCCAACTGTTGGCTGGATCCTGGCTGGTACCCTGTCTCCATTCCTTACTGCACACTCTCCTGGCATCCCGACACTCCTTCTGTGCCTCCTTGGAAATCCCTCACTTCTTTTGTGACATCCGGGAGCTCCTCAGCCTGTCCTGCTCCGATGTGTCTATCCATCAGCTGATAATCCTCACCGAAGGAGCCTGCGTGAGCCTAACCCCTTTGGTGTGCATCCTTTTGTCCTATGCTCAAATTATTTCCAGCATCATTAACATACCATCCACCCAAGGGAAGTACAAGGCTTTCTCCACCTGTGGGTCCCATCTCACTGTGGTGGCTTTGTACTTTGGGGCAATTATGGGAATCTACTTCCAACCTTCTTCCCCTGGGGGACAAGCTAGTGCAGGAAACATCGTAGCCTCTGTGATTTTTATGGCGATCACCCCAATGTTGAACCCAGTTATATATAGCCTGAGAAACAATGAAGTGAAGAATGCCATGAAAAGGGCCCATGGAAAGATGACAAGGAAGTGCTGGATCTGGGGATAGTGTTGCTTGGGAAAGGGAGCAATGAGCCTTAGAGAACTCTAGGAGAGATTACAACTGGCACACGAGTGTGTTACACTTTAAGGATTCCCTGGTGGCGTAAGAACATTAAGGGTGCACCCCTTCTGTTTAGACAGAAAAAAACCCTCCTACAACTCCCAACACTCTGCAGCCAGCCATGCTGGCGGGGCCATGCTGAGAGCAGCAGGACATTTTGCTATCTAAGCATGCATAGATGGCACCTAAACATGCAAAGGATTGCACAGTTCTAAATTAGGATGAAGAATGAGGAACCTGAATGAAATTGCAGAGTGATGAGTTTCTACCTTCAGGGTCTCTTTTCCAGTCCATATCAGCTTGCTTGCCACAGAATCCCTGCATTTGGCAGAGGATTTGTGGGCCTATTCTGAAGTGTACAAACTCCATTCTCACGGAGCACCATCCAGGCCTGCTGGAGCCCTCTGAACTTGCTCAAGAGGGCCCGCTGGAACACATCTGACACGCTCTGGACTTGCAGCGTTGCCTTCAGTTGTGGTCAGCAAGTTGTCTTTCAGTCCAACTGGTCCAGGATTACTGATCTTCTGAGAAATCCCTGAGAAGCTTCCAAGGAACTCCAGAATGCCCCTGAAACACAATTTGAAAACCACAGTAGTAGAGGAAGATCGATCAACTGATTTTAGAGACTCTTTGCTCCACTTTTGTGTTATAGATTCAAAGCAGCACAGTAAAATGCAAGGTTATATACAAGAGAGTACTTAGAAACTTGTTGTTGATGCTCAACAATGACTTGTTGTTGATGTGCTTTCCTTCTTTTAGGGCGCAATCCTATGGGTTGCGCCCTGGGTACTCGTAATCCCTCAAACTCGGAGGCTTACAAGTATCCTATGCAGAGAGGCAGGCGCCTTGCTAGATTTTGCCTGTCTCGGCTCGGCTTCAGGGAGGAGGAGGGAAGGAGGCCGGGACATGCATAGGAAGCTGCGTAAGGCAGCTTCTGTGGTCTCCTCCCCTCCCTGCCCCCAGGACCACCCCCTTTTCACCATCTCCATGCTCTATTTTCGAGCGTGGAGATGTAGCTGGCACAGAGAGAACGACGCCAGCTACAAGGGGGCAGGGGAGGGGGTGGGGAGCATGGTTTCTGGCTCCGAGGTCAAAGCCCTGCTTTCAGCCATGGATCCCAGAAACCAAAATATCCTATGTTCCCCAGACACTGTCTAGGGGACACAGGATTGCTCCCTCTACTTAACTCTGACATCAGTTTAACTTGCTGCAGTTCTAATGTCTCCAGCGAATCAAATTAAACCTTGCCAATTTCAATTAAATACTTCTGCTGATTGGCTGGATGGGTGGCAGGTGGGCAGAGCCAAAGTTATCTCCTTCCTTCCTCCAGCCACCAGGGCTTGGCCCTTAAGAGAGAGGTTATTCTGGGAGGGAGAGAATGGTCAGCAGTTGTTAAACTGGCAGGTTTGCAGAGACACCTTATCCCAAAAGACATTTCTTTCAGTATAATCTGCTTGCAATTGCATTTAGGACTGGAGCCTGAAGAGAGCATCTATTAACAAATCACTGTCAAAAACTGAAGACCTGAAAAGCAGGCCTCTAAAAGGTTATGTCTGGAGCCCAGTGTTTTCATAAAGACTTGAATCAATGAACAGAAAGTACCTGGGTCCAATATGCATGTGACACAGAAATGGGAAGGGCTGCAAACACTTAAGAAAACATAATTCAAACTTTAAATGGAACTGATGAACTAGAAAGTCCAGTTGTGTTTTTTTTTAAAGCCACAAGGGAAATTTATTTTGTAAACAAAAAACAAAAAAACCCTGTCATGCCAGAAAGTAAAATAACAAATACATAAATAGAACAGAGATATGGGCAGAGCAATCCTGTGGACTGTAGACAGAGTCTGGGGCATCACAGGATGCTGCAAATCCCTGCCACGGAGGCCAGAGATCATGGATTTCCCCACCACCACCAGCCCCTCTCAACCACTGCAGAGCAATCTCTGAGCACAGTCCCACAAGACAGGCAATCTCTGAGCAAGGTGTAGTGATGACCACCACTTTGGATGCTTTTAAAGGGTTTTGGAAAATCCATGGAGGATAAAGCTGTCAATGGCTGCTAGTCCTGATGGTGATATGCTACCTCCAGTATCAGAGGCAGTGTGCCAATGTACACCAGTTGCTGGGGAACATGGGTGGGAGGGTGCTGTTGCGCTCCTGTGTCCCACTTGGAGGTTTCCCACAAGCAGCTGGCTGGCCACTGTGTGAACAGAATGCTGGACTAGATGGAGCCTTGGTCTGATCCAGCAAGGCCCTGCTTATGTTCTTATGAGCAGCTCAGCCTGCAACAGAACAACAAATTGTTCAGGCTAAGGAGCCAGGGCAAAGTCAGCAGCTTTACAGAGCGAGATAAGACTCTACTGACTCTTCGAATCACCTGACACCTATTGAGCTGGTAGCTGCAGTGCCACCTCAGGCCATCTCCTGTGATGGTGGAGCTGCTGCAGCGTCACCGAGATCCAGCAAGCGGTCCCCTCCCCCTGCATGTCACCACGATGGCACAGAGAGCAAGGTCCCTGGGCCCGCAGTCAGAGTCTCTGGTGTGAGACCCATGACCCCTTACGTAAAGGACAACCTCACCAGGGACTTGCGCCCTCAGATCTCCCTGCAGCCTTCGAACGATGGTGGCCACATACGCATTGCTAAAAAAGGGAGGAAATGCATCACGCAAAAAGAGAACAACAGGGGACACCAATTTGCACTCGCTAATGTAGTTGTATGCATGTTTAGAAATCATAACTATAATTCCAGTAGAAGCACAGTGCATCTCCCCATAGTCAGGAAGACTGTCAGGGTTGTATCTGAGCCCATAGAGTCCCAAGGCAGCTCTGATTCTGAGGAGGAGATACAATTCGTGGGAGAGGAACTCTCTCAGGCTTCAGAGGCGCAGCTGGAGGGGGAGCCACCCCCCTGCTCATATTCCTGGGAGCGACAGTGACCCAGGCATGGAAAGAGAAGGACAACTTGAGCTTTTAGATGCGAGGCGCAGGCACAAACACAAGTGAGAGATTGCAGGAGCCGAGCTTAGACGCTCAGCCCGATTGGCTCGATGTCAACAGCTGCGCCCTGAGGCCCCACGGAGGGGGGGGGAATCTTCCCCTCCCACACCTTAAGTTCAGAGAGTTGCCACATTTTTCCCAAATGGAGATCAACTGACGTCCTAACCCTTAGAAACCCCTAGATGGCTGTTCCTTTGTAGTTCCTCTGAGTCTCAGGCAATTAGCATATGTATGCTTCATTAGGTTGAATGGAATTAAAGCCTTGGAAAGCAGCCTTTTGTCTGAATGTTGATTCTGGCTATTGGAGGATTCAGTAGGCAACAGGGGCACCCTTACAAAGACTGACCGGGTGACTGGTGTGCCTGCTGCTCAGCCAGTTGTCCAAGTGCCAACACTTGATGCACCCCTCCCTGCTCTCCTTTCTTATGGTTCTTCGACATAAAACCATATTTGGACTGGGCAGCCCATCAAATAGAGGACACATTCAAATAGAGGACTGTTCCCTGTAAAGTAGGACACCTGGGGCAGTATCCAACAGGGCGCAACAATTGCTAATGTAAATTACGTTGCACTAGCGTAAACCTAGTCTAGCACAAGGCCAATAGTGTTAGCTGGCACACCAGTTTTCCCAGGATGATTCCTCTGCCCTTTCCTCCAAAGTGAAAACCACGGACAAAAACTAGCAAGACAATACTGAGGTAGCTCATTGGTTTGACCAAGTGGTAGAGACTCCTGTAGCAATACAGAATGGTACAGTCCCTTCAAAGCTCATTGACTTTATTCTTTGGAATGGCAAGCCAATCAATCCTTCATGTTTTTTATTGATGCTAGGCATGCACGATTTGTCACAAGTGGGACTAAAAAAACCTCAAACATCCTTAAGAGCATTTGTAGCATGGCATGATGCCTTTCCTCCGAATCCCCAATATAATGAATTAGAAAAAGAAAGATTGTCCTTCCAGGCTTGATAACAAGTCCCTCTGGGTGTAGACACACCAAACTCTCTAAAGAAACAAGCTACAACTGTCCCCACTGGAGTCTTTTTTGGGAAATAGTGGCTGACAAGGGTAGAGGATATTAGATCATCATCTCTGCCTGGGAGGGGAGGAAGACACATCATGACTCCCTAAGCAGTGTAAAAGAAACCATAAAACCAAGAGGTCTAGCAAGGTAATCCCAAAAGCACTGACAAAGGAGACACACATTCTCTCTCTGCTCAGGAGGTATGATGGGAACTGGGATTAAATTAATGGACTACCAACCCTCTCCTGTTCTGATCTGGCTTTGGTCAGAGTGACCAGAAAGGTCTGGGGAAAAGATAGGAAAGTCTTTATTTTCTAACTCTAAGAGATGGGCAGCTTCACCTTAGACTTCGGGCATTTCTACACCAGCCTAAAATCCTGCATTTAAAATGGGGCTTTCTGCTTCTGTTTTAAATGCAAGATCACAATGGACTCCCTTTACATGTGCTCCCTTCCCCCCTCCCCTCCCCCTTCCTTCTCCCCATATCTGAGTCTTCCATTCTCTTTCATTCATCTCTCTCCTCTTCTTGCCGCTTTTACTCTTTTTACAGAGGAAACTGAAGCAGAACACAACGGGGTAATTTGATAGCTCATTGTCTGCGATCTATTTAAAAATGGAACAATGGGCATTTAGTGAAGGAGGGTCATGGCAGGGTCACAGCGTCATGTAAAGAGCCTGCAAACTTCCGTAAAGGAGCAATCTCAATCACAGGATAAAATCTCTGTGTGATGAAGCCCTTAGGGTGCCTCCAGAAAGAGGGCTCATAGCGCTATCAGATGGCTTTGTGTGGCTATTCTGTCTTTTTCTTCTTAACAGATTTTCTGCTTTAAGAAAAAAGACAAAAGAAGCAGTAGGGAAACACTGGAGGGTTATGAGTGGAAGACTATGATGCCTGGACCCCCCCATAAACTTCTGTAAATGAGGCAGGGTGATGGCTCAGTGAAAAAACTCTCATCTGGAAGCACCCTTCCCCTCTTCTCCATATCTAATCCATAGCTAACGTTAGGATGAAGACTGGGGCTTGCTTTGCTTAGTGGTCAAGCACTCCCCGTGCAATGAGTTTCCATCTCCCATTGCTGGAGGAGAATGGTGGGTCGCCATTGAGTAATGTCTGGGGAAAGTAGGGCAAAACCATGTCTTGATAAAAGGAGGACTGGGTCTTGAACCTCTCATGAGGAAATGGGAGGAAAGGCTTTATTGCGGTTTCTCCCTCCGACAGATCTGATGGCTCATCACAATGGCACAGTGGTGACTGAGTTCATCCTCCTGGGCTTCACTTCCCACCGTGACCTTCAGCTCCTTCTCTTTGGCTTCTTCTTGCCCATCTATCTCCTTGGCCTGGCAGGAAACCTGTGTTTGGCCGTTTTCATCAGGGCTGAACAGCCCTTGTGCACTCCCATGTACTACTTCCTGAGCCATCTGGCCATGATGGACCTGTGCTCTTGCTGCACCGTGGCCCCCAAGATGCTCTTGGGCCTCTGGAAAGGGCACGACACCATTTCCATCCCAGCCTGCGCCCTCCAGATGTTCTTCTTTGCAGCCGCTTCTGATGCTGAGTGTTGTCTCTTGGCAGCCATGGCTTATGACCGTTATGTGGCCATCTGCCGCCCTCTGCACTATGGAGGCGCCATGCCACAGCACCTTTGTTGCCTCCTAGTGGCCATGTCCTATGCAGCTGGGGCGGCCTCTGGAGCCATCCACTCAAGCATGGCATTCCGCCTGCCCTTTTGCCGTGCTCACACTCTGGACCACTTCTTCTGTGACATCCCTCCAGTCCTGGCTTTGGCCTGTGCCAACACAGACCTTAACCAGCTCCTGCTGTTGGCCGTGTGTGGAGCTATCCAGAGCATCACTCTGGCAGCCATCGTCGCTTCCTATGGAATGATCCTCTGTACTGTAGGGCGAGCAGGCTCACGGCGAGCCGTATCCACCTGCAGCTCCCACCTCACAGCTGTGGGGGTGCTCTATGGCACACTCATTTTCATGTACCTACGGCCTGATGGCATGTATGCCCCCCAGACTGACAAGATGGCTTCCGTCTTCTACACAGTGGTCATCCCTGCACTGAATCCTGCGATCTACAGCCTCCGTAACACCGAGGTCAAGGAGGCTGTCAGGCGGAGACTACATAAATGGGGGCACCAAAGCTGCTGTTTCTGACCAGAATTCGAAAGGAGGGGGAAGAAGAGTCAGGAAAGAGTCCCTCACCGCAGTCTGGAAGATATGAATCCGGAATGTCTTCCTCTGTGTGTCTCCCACGTGCCTCCATTTAATTTCACCTTACTCTTTGTTCAGCGTTTATTTTATTTATCAGTTTATTCTTCAGTATCTACATGCACGGTCAGCTTTCCCATTAGGCAGAAGGAAGGAAGTTGCCTCAGGCAGCACCTGCTGGGTGGCATGGAAGGTGCCAGTAGCAGCAGCCCCCTGGCTGTTCCCTTCTGTTCAAGGAGAGAGTTGTGTGTCCCAGGCAGCCTACCCTGCAACCTCTATGCTAACCTGCTGCCTTCCGGTGCAGTGTAGATGCTCTCCTGCCCCATCACTAGTGCCAATCCAGTCAGCTTCTATATGTGGAAAGGGGCAGGCACCATTTTGTCCTTCGCTTCAGGCAGCAAAATGGCTTGGGCCAGCCCTGTCTACAGGTAAGGCACTACCTCGATGGGATACTTGGTTTGAGGTTAGTACTTTGAGAGACATATCAAAAGCAGCAAGTTTTTTCTCAGAAGCAGGACAGAGAAGGATGATGGCACACGCCTATGACACCTTTTTAGAGTAATCACAAGTAGAACAAGATTATTTTAAGTCCCAGTGGAATAAGGCAGCAGAGCAGGAACTGTTAGGTGATGAAGGGAAAACAATAACGCACATAGGAGAGGAGTTTTCATTATGTTTATATTAAAAACAGAATGTGAACTGCCCAGAGAGCTTTGGCTATTAGGTGGTATACAAATCAAATCAATAAAGAAATAATACAATTAATAACATTAACACATGGCATCTGTTAGCAGATGTAGTGGGGTTGCCTTCAGCAGCCTTCCCCAACCTGCAGCATCTCTAGACCAACCTAAAATCCTGCATTTAAAATGGGGCTTTCTGCTTCTGTTTTAAATGCAGGATCAAAACAACTCCCTTTTTCACGTGCTTCCTTTTCCCTCACCCCCTTTCCCCTCCTTCTCCCCATATCTGAATCTTCCATTATTTTTCATTGATTTCACTCCTCTTCTTGCTGCTTTTACCCTTTTCACAGAGGAAACTGAAGCAGAACACAACGGGGTAATTTGATAGCTCATTATCTGGGATCTATTTAAAAACGGAACAAAGGGCATTTAGAGCAGGAGACACCATGAATGATCACGGCCTGCAAACTTCCATGAAGGAGCAATCTCAATCACAGGATAAAAGCTCAGTGTGAAGGAGCCCCTGGTGCCCTCCAGATGTGTTGGGGCCACAGCTCCCATAATTCCCAGCCAGCATGGCCACTGGTCATGCTGGCTGGGAATTACGGGGGTTGCAGTCCCAAGAGATCCGAAGGGCACCCGGTTGGAGAAGGCTACATTAAGGTGTCAAGCTACATAAGTGGGATCCTACACTGGAGGAAGTGGATTTTATACCACCTGTGACAGTAACTTTATCCTCCAAGGGTTCATCCCCTCCAGCTGTTTCATAAGGCTACCCAATGTAGCTTCTATTGCCTTTTCTTTAATCTAATGTAACACCATCTAAAATGATCTCCGGCTTCATTAATACAAAAACTGTCCAGGTTCTTTCTATATCTCTTTTCTACCTCACAATGAAACTGTGTGTTTTGCATAAGGATGGAGACAGATTCAAGTAACAGCTGGATTTTAACATTTCAGAAATGTGGGATCAACCATTGCTTGTTTGTGTCCTTGTCCCAGCAGTCCCAGCAGCAGTCCCAGGTGCAACCTGAAACCATCACATCACCTGGTACAGCCTAATTTGGATCTCTGCAAACTGTCTTCCTCATTTCATCTTTAGCAGGGAGGGCCTGCAGATCATCCCTCACAACTGCCTGCTTGCTAGGGGAGTTGCAGTCTTCCAAGATCTGGAGGACCATATGTTCCCCACCACCAATCATAAGGCTTAATGACTTCAGTATCAAGTCAGCCTTTTAAAAATTCTCTCTCTCCCCGTCCTCCACCTTCTTATTGTAACATGTTGCCTGGTGAGGAGTTTTGGAGATCTTGAGAGCTTGCATATTTTGTGACTCTGAGTTGCCCTAATAAAGGTATAATGCTAATATGGATATGGAACTTTTCTTTTGGTCAACATGGCTACCTTCGCTCTCTTTTAAAAAAGATACTAGAACTTGACTATATCAAGTTTTTGAAATACCGGGTTTGTAGAATCAGAAAAGTGCCAAAAGTCATCTTGATGGGACTTATGGAGGAAGGATTTTTTAAGTGTTGTTATTACTTTTATTTAAAAGTGATGGCCACTAACCTGGATGGCTTTACAAGGGGGTTAGACAAATTCCTGGAGGAAAAGTATATCCGCATGGCTACTAGGCTTGATGGCTATGTGCTACCTCCAGTACCAGAGGCAATATGCCTATGTACACCAGTTGCTGGGGAACATGGGCGGGAGGGTGCTATTGAACTCGTGTCCTGCTTGTGGGCTTCCCATGAGCAGCTGGTTGTCCACTATGTGAACAAAATGCCGGGCTAGATGGACCCTTGGTTGATCCAGCAGGGCTCTTCTTATGTTCTTATTAACTCACTAGTCACTATAAAAAGTTATTGAGAATGTTTAGTGACTGTGTTACTGGAAAAAGGTTTGACATTGGAAAGCTCCCCCCCCCCTTTTTTTTTTTTAGGGCCAGAACGGATGCAATATAGGATCTCCCAATTAAAAACACACACACACATTTAGGGTGCAATCCTATACCCACTTTCCTGGGAGTAAGCCCCATTGAAGTCATGGGGCTTACTTCTAAGTAGACATGTATGGGCTTGCACTGTAAATCAGCTATTGGAGGCTCTGATTTTGCTTGGAGCTGTGGTGCTAGGTTTTAAAACCCTTTTCTCCTGTGTCACAAGCCTATGCATGTTTACTCAGAAATAAGCTGCACCGAGTTCACTGCATATAGGTTTACAGACCAAAATCACCACCACACTGAAGATTTCTTGTGATTTATATTTTTATTTGTAAGTCATCTTGAATCTGATTTTATCATACAAACATGGGATATAAATGCCCAAATAAGTCCCCGTGGGGAAAAATACAGGCATGAGACACATATCTGTACTCTCCCCCACCACTCCCCAAAGCAGGGCTAATAGCATCTATGGGGGTGGGGGGACGACAGGGAAATAACAGAATGGTAAAGTGTTGTTCGCTGCATCATGGAGAAAGCAAGAGAATTCCAGAAAAACGTCTATTTCTGCTTCATTGACTACGCTAAAGCCTTTGATTGTGTGGATCACAACAAACTGTGGCAAATTCTTAAAGTGATGGGAGTACCAGACCACCTTACCTGTCTCCTGAGAAACCTGTACGAGGGTCAAGAAGCAACAGTCAGAACCAGACATGGAACAACCGATTGGTTCAAAATTGGGAAAGGAGTACGACAAGGCTGCATATTGTCACCCTGCTTATTTAACTTATATGCAGAGTACATCATGAGAAATGCCGGGTTGGATGAATCAGAGGTCGGAATTAAGATTGCTGGGAGAATTATCAACAACCTCCGATATGCAGACGATACCACCCTAATGGCAGAAAGCGAAGAGGATCTCAAGAGCCTCTTGTTGAGGGTGAAAGAGGAGAGTGCAAAAGCTGGTTTGAAACTCAACATTAAAAAAACTAAGATCATGGCATCTGGCCCCATCACTTCCTGGCATATAGAAGGGGAAGAAATGGAAGCAGTGACAGATTTTACTTTCTTGGGTTCCAAGATCACCGCAGACGGTGACTGTAGCCATGAAATTAAAAGACGCTTGCTCCTTGGGAGGAAAGCTATGGCACACCTAGACAGCATAGTAAGAAGCAGAGACATCACCTTGCCGACAAAGGTCCGTCTAATCAAAGCTATGGTTTTCCCAGTAGTAATGTATGGCTGTGAGAGCTGGACTATAAGGAAGGCTGAGCGCCGAAGAATTGATGCTTTCGAACTGTGGTGCTGGAGAAGACTCTTACGAGTGCCCTGGACTGCAAGGAGGTCAAATCAGTCCATCCTAAAGGAAATCAACCCTGAGTGCTCATTGGAAGGACAGATAATGAAGCTGAAGCTCCAATATCTTGGCCACCTAATGCGAAGAGAAAACTCCCTGGAAAAGACCCTGATGCTGGGAAAGATTGAAGGCAAAAGGAGAAGGGGACGGCAGAGGATGAGATGGCTAGATAGCATCACGGATGCAATGAATATGAACTTGAGCACGCTCTGGGAGAGAGCGCAGGACAGGAAGGCCTGGCGTGCTATGGTCCATGGGGTCACGAAGAGTCGGACACGACTGAACGACTGAACAACAACAACAACAACAACAAAGTGTTGAATGTCACCCTCACTCAGCACAGCTACTCTGAACTCAAATCAGAGATCCCAGTGACTCCCTGTTTTTCTTTTTTTGGTAAATAATTTTATTGTGTTTTCAAGACATTGGATACTACCCTATTTTAGTCCTACTTACAGTTGACCCACTGAAATGAAAGGGACTGAAGTTAATCATGACCAACTTAAGTCCCATTAATTTCAGTGGGTCTACTCTAAGTAGAACTAACATTGATACTACCCATAACAACATAACAAATTTAAAAACTTCAGTACAGCATATGCAAGTCATGTGGTTCTTCAGTTACAGCTGATTTCATATAGCTATATATCACATAATACTAAGGAACAATGGTCTTTCTGGAAACTGTATTATGACAGCACACCCCTCCAGAAGGATTTCTGAGACCAGTGAATGGAAATCCTGGATCCCCTCATTTATAGGAGAGGAAAGGGAACCATCTGTCTATAAATCTGTCTTCTTTAGCCACTCTGTTGGCCAGCCTACACTAGTGTGTTAGTTTCTCTGATAGCATTAATAATTGCCAGATTCGATCAAACTGCCAGCTTTAAAGTTTAAAAAAAGGAGAAGACAGATCTGATTGTAAATCTGTACATCATAAATGTTTAGGCTCTTAAAATATGGCAGGTCACTGGCTATTTATTTATTTTAAAACTGACTTATTGGCCCAAAGAAAAAGGGAGATGATCTGATTTGACAGATCTTATGGAATACTTGTCAAAAAGGTAGTGGTTTACTAAAAGAAGAAACCTGGGGGGGGGGGGTGTTCCATGGCAATGGAAGGAAAAGTGAATGGAGGAGTACCGGATTTTTTAAAAAAGGAATCAGCTTTGCTGCACTTTGGTCTATGCAGGGGTCCACGAGCGAGTGCTCTGTCTGCACCAGTAAAAATCACTTCACAGAACATACTTCTGGGTGCGGGTGGAGGTTGGTGTGAATGTCATCTGACTAGCAGGGGCTATTCAACCAATAAGAGAGGCTTCCCCCCATCTCTCCTTTCCCCTGAAGCTTCAGATGCACCTGCATTTCAAGAGCAAGCCTCACTGAGCACAATGGGAGTTACTTCTAAGTAGACACTGTCCCACTTGTGCTGGGAAAGACAGGGGGCAGAGAACACAGGGATGGGAAACCAGCCTCTTTTCTAACCCCATGCTCCACAGAATTGCGATAATGAAGGTGTGGTTACTTCCTAAGGCAATAAACCAAACAATGGCGAATCAGAGCCTTGGGTTCACACTTTACAGCCTTTCGGGAATTTGTGCTTCAAACTCTGATGGGAGCATTCACGGGACAAGCCTCACTGAACACAATGGGAGTTACTTCCAAGTAGATACTAAATGGTTTGTGCAGGGACAGGAAGCACCCCTTGACCAGGGTCACGGTGAAAGGCACAAGCCTGGGCAGGGCTAGCAGACCTGAGGTAAATGCAGGGATTGGGGCACACAACAACTATACCACTGAGAACCCGACTTATGGAAAAGAATCGGACTTCAAGCAGTCTCAGGAAATCCGGTTTTCCCCTGATAAGCTCCAGGGTGGCTGCTGGATGGCCATGACATCATGTAACCCTAACGACCTCCAAACGCAGCCAGCTCGGAGTAAATCACTCATGGAGACAACCCCCTGGACAGATTTCTGATAATATTTTCAGGACACTGCGAACATACAAATCTTGGTACATGAAGCTGTGGCAAATAGATATGGCAGAAAAAAAATGATATTCCAACTGAAATTGTTGTTGTTGTTCAGTTGTTCAGTCATGTCCGACTCTCCGTGACCCCATGGACCAGAGCACGCCAGGCCTTCCTGTCCTCCGCTCTCTCCCGGAGCGTGCTCAAGTCCATATTCATTGCATTAGTGATGCTATCTAGCCATCTCATCCTCTGCCGTCCCCTTCTCCTTTTGCCCTCAGTCTTTCCCAGCATCAGGGTCTTTTCCAGAGAGTTTTCTCTTCGCATTAGGTGGCCAAAATATTTGAGCTTCAGCTTCAGTATCTGTCCTTCCAATGAGCACTCAGGGTTGATTTCCTTTAGGATGGACTGATTTGACCTCCTTGCAGTCCAGGGCACTCGTAAGAGTCTTCTCCAGCACCACAGTTCGAAAGCATTAATTCTTCGGTGCTCAGCCTTCCTTATAGTCCAGCTCTCACAGCCATATGTTACTACTGGGAAAACCATAGCTTTGATTAGATGGACGTTTGTCGGCAAGGTGATGTCTCTGCTTCTTACTATGCTGTCTAGGTGTGCCATAGCTTTCCTCCCAAGGAGCAAGCGTCTTTTAATTTCATGGCTACAGTCACCGTCTGCAGTGATCTTGGAGCCCAAGAAAATAAAATATGTCACTGCTTCCATTTCTTCCCCTTCCATATGCCAGGAAGTGATGGGGCCAGATGCCATGATCTTCGTTTTTTTAATGTTGGGTTTCAAACCAGCTTTTGCACTCTCCTCTTTCACTCTCAACAAGAGGCTCTTTAGATCCTCTTCGCTTTCTGCCATTAGGGTGGTATCATCTGCATATCTGAGGTTGTTGATAATTCTCCTGGCAATCTTAATTCCGACCTCTGATTCATCCAACCCGGCATTTCTCATGATGTACTCTGCATATAAGTTAAATAAGCAGGGCGACAATATGCAGCCTTGTCGTACTCCTTTCCCAATTTTGAACCAATCAGTTGTTCCATGTTTGGTTCTTACTGTTGCTTCTTGACCTTTGTACAGGTTTCTCAGGAGACAGGCAAAATATCTGATTTTATAATTAAGGCATTTTTTATTTTATATTCAAATCAGGAACATAGGCAGCAATATTTGTGAAAGCATTTCCTCAGGTTATGGAGAGACTAACAGTGCAATCCTGTACACGCCTACTCAGAAGTAAGCTCCATTCACAGGGCTTACTCCCAGGTAAGTGGGTGTAGGATTACTGCCTAAATATAATTTGCTGTTATGAAGAACCATAAATAAATCCTCAAAGCAGCCAATGCATGCTGCAAAGTAAAGGGGGGGGGGTTAAATGTACTACTACCCTCTGTCAAGAATTAGATTTAGATTTATTATTTTTCTTCATTTGTTTGTCTTTGCACCTGAAAAAAAAACGAAGCAAACTGAATGAATTTTTCCCCCATCCTTAGAGCTAGTGTGGCATGAAAACACAATGGCTGGTTGAACTGGAAGCACAGCAAAAATGGTTCATACATGAATATGTGAATGGATTCCGACAGAAACCCTTGTTTCAGAGGTGATAGGAAGCTCCATCTCTGGTACCTGAACTGTGGTGGCTCAGTCCAAGTCATCACTTGATGGTGTAGTAACCAAGCAATGAACAGGCATGTTCAGAACAGAGCCAGTGGCCACCTATCCAGGACCTTTTACTATTTCCCACTCCCATTTCAGGACTAACCATTTGCATCAACTGTTGTCCAAGAAAGTGGTGCATCTATTCCGACTTGAGTAATCCCTTCTGAACACAAAAAGTAAACAAAAAAACCTCCTCTCCTTAATCATTTCCATTAAAGCATTTGAGCAATTTTCCAAGCTAAGAAGAACTGACCAAAGTCCCAACATAACAATGCCATTATTTACTGCAAACCCCCCAGAGCAAGTGACTGGAAACATATCCTTTGGAGGCACCAATGCTAACAACATCCCAAGAGCAGCAAAGAATCATTGTTAACAACTTTGTTGGCAGGGGAGAAGGAAAACGTGCAAAGAGATGTAGGGGAGAAGAGGAACAATCCCCAAGGAATTAGTGGTAAACCTTTTGAAACATATGCACCCCAGGGCTATAATCAGAGCCACGTATGATGGTTTAAGGACATCCAGCCCATCTTTCTGTGTTGAGCGAGGAAACATGGAGCATCTCTACTCCAGCCTAAAATCCTGGATTTCAAAGGGGGCTTTCTGCTTCCGTTTTAAATGCAGGATCACAACAGACTCCCTTTACACATGCTTCCTTTCCCCCCTCCTTCTCCCCTTTATCTGAGTCTCC
The DNA here is from genome assembly GCF_057233095.1 of Heloderma suspectum. Lineage (NCBI taxonomy): Eukaryota > Metazoa > Chordata > Lepidosauria > Squamata > Helodermatidae > Heloderma > Heloderma suspectum. The sequence goes on from NC_139459.1 coordinate 175,185,092, forward strand.
CATATATTTCATTGATCGAGCTCCTCTTCTTGTGGCTTTTCCTTTTTCACTGAGGAAACTCAAGCGGAACACAAGTGCAGTAATTTAATAGCTCATTATCTCCCATCTTTTAAACAATGGAATAAGGGTCATTAAGTGCAGGAGATGCCCTGGAGGTGTCTAAAGGGCCCACAAACTTCTGTGAGTGAGCAATCTCAATAGCAGGATAAAAGCTCCATGTGAAGAAGCCCACCCTCCCCAAAGCTTCCCCAATAGATGTTTATGCAACTTTTTAAAACGCCCTCCTATGATTTGCCTGATTTGACCAGAAGGATAGGTTATGCACTGGCATGGGGTGGGACAAATAGATAAAAACAAATACATCCGGTGTGGTGTAGATGTGAGATTTCGGCTAGCACACCCCTACCCCCATGCATCCAAAGTATGGTCCAGGATGTAGATGCATATGCTGCACTCATGCAATCCATCATGGTGTCCTTTTTGTGGCATATAAACTGCTGGCTGGGGGATGCTGGGAACTGTAATCCAGCACATCTGGAAGGCACCAGGTTGGGGAAGGCTGGACTATCAATATGTAGCATTACACATGAAGAAGGGGAGGTACATGAGCCTGAGACTCATTCCCACATCTCATCATGTCTACAATTCACACTCCAGTGGTCAGAAGGAACCTGTTCATGGTGAGCCAGAAGGAGAGATGACAAAGGGTTGGAAAGAGGAGATGGTGTTAATGCTGGAACCAAAGACATTGATTTACAGTCGTCATCCAGGAACACATTTTTACATGCACTCAGAGTATTGCAACACCAGGTGGTGAGCTGTATGGCTAAAAAAGCCATCACACACAGATCATGCACACGGACAGAACTTGTCTCTGTCTCTGTCGCGCGCACACACACACACACACGCACACACACACACACACACACAGAGCATGCGCTTTCCTACACAAGGCTCTCAATTGCTGTATCTAGTTCCAGTTTCATTGCAGAATTGAGATCCGAGCTCTACACAAACAGCTTTTCCTTTTCTGCTACATAACATCTAGGTGGAGCTGTGCTATAGCAGAATATCACAATTACGTAAGTAGGAACAGACTTTTTTTTAGGGATGTACGAAAGTCACTTACCTTTTCGCAGGGGTGCTTCGCGGTGGGGGGGAGGCACTTCGCTTCTCCCCCCGAAGTTCAGGCGAGGGGGGGGAGGTGTCCCGCCTCGCCAAAATTCAGGCCGGGGGAGGAGGCTTCCCGCCTCGCCCGGCTGAAATTCAGGCCGGGGGGGGAGGCTTCCTGCCTCGCCCAGCCGAAATTCAGGCTGGGGAGAAGCGCCCCGTCTCCCCGGCCGTGAAACAAAGTGTAAAAAAAACCAACAACAACCCCGTGATAGGCTACGTAACGATTAACGTAGCCTATCACAGCTAGATTTCCAAAGTCAGCCGTGATAGGCTACGTAAATCATTACGTAGCCTATCATGGGTGACTTTGAGAAAAAAAAAGCACGTACGCAAATGGCGGCGCCCTATGGGCGCCGCCATTTGTGTTCCTTATTTGGTCCCAGTAGCCTACGTAAAGATTTATGTAGACTACGGTGATTTACGATTTTCTACGTAAATCTTTACGTAGACTACCGGGACCAAATAAGGAACGCAAATGGCGGCACCTATAGGGCACCGCCATTTGCGTACCCGCTTTTTTTTTTCCCAAAGTCACCCATGATAGGCTACGTAATGATTTACGTAGCTTATCATGGCTGACTTTGGAAATCTAGCCATGATAGGCTACGTTAATCGTTACGTAGCCTATCACGGGGTTGTTGTTGTTTTTTTACACTTTGTAATGGCAGTGGCGGCAGCCGGTCAGAAGACCGGCTGCCGCCCCCGCCCCCGATGAAAGGTCGACGAACTGCCGCCAGGACCCGCCGCCGGGAGGGACATTCACCAAAGGTAAGTCCCATCCTGGGGGGGGGGGGCAGAGAATTTCACCACCGATTTTGGGGGGCCGAATGTGTTGGCGCTCGGCCCCCCAAAGATTCGGGGAGAAATTCTCTGCCATCCCTACTTTTTTTTCATTTTCAGAAATAATACCCCATTTTCCCCTCTCTAAAAAAACCCAGGAAAGTGCTCTTAAAAAACAGAAGTGAAATTGGAGGATCACGAAGTCGTCTAAAGAACCCATAAACAACCATGAGCAAGGAATCACAAGCACCCAGTTAATTCCTCATGTAGAAAAGCTCAGAGAGGGGTCTGCCAGCAAAACCAGCCATCAGTGCTCTTCCTTCACAAGAAATAGAAAAGGGGTTAGTAGTGAGGGAAAGGTTTGAGTAAGTGTAGGCAACCTGGTGCCCTCCAGTTATTTTAGACTACAACTCCCATCAGCCCAAGCCAACATGGCCAATGTCCAGGGATTGTGGGAGTCATAGTCCAGGACACCTGGAGGGCACCAAATTGCCCACCCATGGGTTAAAGGAAGATCCCTTTTTCCAGCTCAGGCCCAGATGTTGCATTGTCCAGCCTTCCATTTTAGTTTTCTTGCATGTTCAATAGCAGTTGCATGAGGGTGGGTTTATCAGGTAAGGACAGTAGCATGATTGGAGACTTTAAAACTCTTTATCCCTACCAGATAGTCCCAACAAAAATTCCTTCAATGAAAATCCAGAACTGCCATTTGAGGCAGGATAAACGAAACCTGCCATTGATAATCTCCCTTTTTGTTTGATGTGAGAAGCAGGACCAGAACCATACCTGGAACAATATCCCACTGCTTGGGGGAACCAATACTTCCTGTAGCACAATTTACAAGTTTGCAGCTGTTGAACTGCTGATTAGGTCTTAATAGAATTTCCACTAAGATCTAGAACAACCTTTCCCAGCCCGGCAGCCTCCAGATATGTTGGACTGCAACTCCCATGATTCTCAGCCAACGTGGCCAATGGTCAAGAATGCTGGGAGTTGTCATCAGACAAATTCTGGAGAGCGCCAGCCTGGGGGAAGGCTGATCTAGGAGCAAGCCCTCGAAGGAATTACTCTCTTCCCTTTGGATCCGCAAACATCTCAGAGGGGTTCTGCTGCTGCTGCATTCCCTGTTACAGCCCCACAGAAGAGGCAACTCAGCTATTTAGACTTGGGGGCCTTTTCTGGTCTCAAGTAGAAGACAATCAGCTCCAACCTCTCCAGGTAAACTTTGTTGGCGGCCAATGTACTGTGCTTCCCTTCCTTAAAGGCAAGGCCAAGTTACATTAAATGAAAGAGCAGCCAAGGACTTGGAAAGAAAATAAGCTCTAGACATGTTTACTCAGAAGCTAGTTCCATTAAAGTCAATGGGACTTACTCCTAAGAAAGTGCACATTTTTTCTTTTGATTATTAATATTATTACGGGAATATTATTACTATTTCTTGTTGGTTAAACTTTTATTAATGTGTTAACTGAATGGTAACATATGGCCAATGGAAATGGATTGTTTGCTCCCACTCCTTTGTTATAAGACTGAGGTTATGATATTGAAAGATAAGGTTTACCGTTTGTGGTGTAGCAGACTGAAGATTTAATAATAATTGCAGTGTTTGGAAGAATGCTGTATAGGTATAATCTGCAATTGGATATATATTTGGATATTTGGTTTGTTCTTATTGAAGTTTAATATAATCCTTTCTTTTTCTTTTTCTTCTTACTTTTTTCTCTTCCTTCTTTGCTATCCTCCTTTTCTTTTCCTCAGAATACTGTAATGTTGGCAACTGAAGATTCTGATTATGTTGTTGCTAGTGTTTATTTCATTTATAAAAATAGATTAAAAAAAAGAAAGTGCACATAGGATTCCAAGCATGCAGCCATACAACACATGGCTTTGAATATGTAGCTAATAGCTTTGTCTTTCTTTCTGTAAAGTAAGTGTAAGGGACTGGGACACAATCTGGATCTTATGTACACCAGATGCTGGGGAATATGGGCAGGAGGATGCTCTTGCACTCATCTCCTGCTTGTGGATTCCAAGTCACAGCTAGTTGGCCACTGTGTGAGCAGAATGCTGGACTAGATGGACCCTTGGTGTGATCCAGGAGGGCCCTTCTTATGTTCTTAGAGCCCTGGTGTTGGAAGTAGGGGGGTTCTAGGAACCTCACTATTTCCATACAGCCATGACTATTCAACAGTTAAGGGGGCCAAAGGATCAAAGTATTAATCATTGACCTATATGCAAATAATACTGCTATAGCAGAAGGATAGCTACGAGTGCCACAACAAATTTGAGTGCGGTGGGAGAGGATAGTTATCCAACCCCAGTGAGCCTCCCCTGCTCTTCCCACAATCGTGATGGGAAAAGAGAGTCAACACATTTTTTCCAAAAAGGGTTCACAACTTTATTTCAATTATCTCAACTGTGCTGCAAGATGAGGAGCTCTCCCCAGCTTGCCATTTAAAAAGGTAGCCATCTTATCCAGGCACCTAAGAGGTAAAAAGATACTGCAGAGATCCCCCAGGAGGGAGCCCCGGGCTGCCTTGACCAGGAGGGAAGAAATCCTCAGAGCAACAGCAGACCAGGACAGGGCAGGATTCTAGCAGAAACATTTCATCAGGAGTGGGCGATTTGCAATCTGGTACACTGGTCCCCTCGGAAGGTGACCAGTTGCCATAGCTTCACATGAGTGCGCACGACTCGCGGAAACTCTCCATCTTGACTTCCAGATGGACGTTGCGATAGGCCAGCCCTTTCCAGATCCCACGTTCACGGAAGGTCACCACATCCCCGTTAGATTTCACCTTTTGGATGTGAGCTGTGAATGGTACAGTAGCACGATGGTCCTTAAAAACATAAAGGCACGCTACAGCTTTGGTCTTGGGGGGCACCTGCACGTCTTTTGTTCGCTTATGATAGATATACCTTGGCACAAAGACAGCCCTCTCATTGTCCTGGGTGTACTTCAGAGTGGGAGCCACTTCCTCGACTTTTAACCAACAGGAAAACGGCAAACCAAGCCCCCACGCACGGTTCCAGAGAGTTCTGTCAGTGCAGTGGGTCTCCCATTTCATGGTGAACGTGTGTTGCACTGGGACCTCGCGCAGGTTGATAAAGGTCTGCTTCGCTATGAGGTGGCGCTGACATCTCACTCCTGAAAGGTCATTTCGGATCATTCTTAGTAATGCAAAGGTTGGGGGCAGGAGGTCTCCAATCAAGGGCCGGAAACAACAGGTGTCATCTGCAAAGAACTTGGCTGCCTCGATTGTGTAAAACCCTCTGAACATTCTGGCCAAGAAGAGGCCATTATAGGCCCGGAAAGCTACCTTATTGCCTTTGTGAAAGACCTCGAACCTCAGAGACGGATGTTCTGAGTATGGGACAGGTTGGATGGGAAAGGTGTTTGGGTCTGCACCTACATCCATTGGAGCGAGATACATGCCAATCCAGTCTCTCAGCATAATCTTCCCTGAGGGAAGACGGATGATCCAGAATTTGCCCGACTCCATCTTTTCAAACAAGCCTTGGATGGCCCATTGGTAGCCACTGCCCAACGAATCCCAGAACAGGCCATTGTCCATCTGGAAAGCCACCCCTTCCTCCGCACGAACATAGGCTTCAAGTTGGCCCAAGCCCTTGGAAACTCTTTGGAAGGGGACCTGAAATGGTAGTAGACGTTAGCTCATTTCAGGGGAATAATTCAACCATGTATTTTGGTCAACCCCACAGTCTCCCTAGCCAAGTTCTGATCCCACTTTCCCTAGACTTTAAATCACTACCAACATCCACAGAGACTTCTTCCTGGAAGCTCTCAACCAAGTTCAGTAAGAACTTACTTCCAAGTATGCATGCTTAGGATGACAAATAACCCAGGGCAAGAATTCAGTTCAATCTCCCACTGATTCAATAATTTGGTCTGTTACGAGACAAACGAAAGCTTCCCAGCACTCTGAAGCTTCCTAGATATCATTGCAATTGTGGGTAGCGACAGGAAGTTAAGGACAAGAAGAAAGATGATGCAGCTATGATATTGGTGGTCACCAAATTCATGTTTATCCAGGCCACAGTCTAATGCCTTCTCTTCCCCATGCACTATCAACCTATTGACACAACAGGACCCAGAAGCATCTAACACCCAGGGCCAGACCACATGTCATAGACACAAGTGTGCATCCATTCAGTCCACTGGCCCTTTTCCAGATTGAAAAAGGGGGGGGGGCAACAGAGAACAGATCAGCAGTGTAAGATCCCCACTTCTCCCCACCTCCCAAACACCTGCCCTTTCTCTTCTCCAAGTCACTCATCAGGTTTCAAATGCATGATTGAGAGGACAATTTGACATGGGGAAGTGGCAGTCAGGAAAAGGGTTAAGCACCACCCCTCCCACCAACGTCTGCCCTCATTCACTCCCCCAGAAGTTGCTTTCCAAGCTAAATATGAAGGGCCAGGCTATACAGTTACAACTTCCACTGTGTGTAGTTCTGCCCAGCAGGTCCACTGATCCAGCCCTTCCAGCCCCCTTAAAGCCAAACAGCGTGAGCTTACCATTTAAAAAAGAACTCCTGTGGGCTCTCAGCCAGCTACCTGCAAGCTAGAAGAGGAAGAGGCATGTCACATTCATCCATTACATTGTTCAGATTCAGAACCCTAGAAGTAAGCAGAAGGGGCGAGTGGGGTTGCGTCCCCCCTCCAGCGGAGCAGAGGGTTCCAGGCCTGGGCATTTGCCAGAACTCCAAGAACAACTGGGGACTCAACGACCCATCCCCACACTTTGCATGAAGCCCCCAAGGGGTGAGGCAACGTGAGAAAATACACACCTTCACATGCCACACCTCTCGAGCAGGCACCATGAGGGGCTGTGGCTGAGCTTCACACATGTTCCCAGGCTCAAGCCACAGTGAGAAGGGATTAGGAGCAAGTGCTGAAAAAGACCTCTGCCCAGCACCTCGAAGAGCCCCCCCCCCCGACTCACTGGAAGCAACCCTGGCCTGACTCCTTCTAAAGCAGCTTCAGGAGGCGGCCTCCTCAGCCAGTGCCATCCTCCATAAGATCAGGGGGGAGACTTCAAGGCAGGGCCGGCCACACAGGTTCTTGGGTAGCAGTCTGTTCCCAGGACAATAGCATGGCACAACTAGTGTTTCCAATGAACAAGTCCACTTCTCTCCATAGAAGTGAATAGCGACCAGTCCAATGAAGATGGGGGGGGCTAAATGTGGGAGCACTGCTGTAGGAAGGGCAAGACCCACCCTCCATCCCAAACTCTGAGAGGCCCGGCCTTCACAACAGATCCTGGAAGGGAGGGTGCAGTACGCACATAGAAGCAGCGCATTGCATGAACTCTTATACAACCCCATCCGTTGATAACTATCAGGACCGCAGTAGGCAGGCAGGCATCCAACCTTTTTCTCCCTTGCTGCAGTCCCAACAAAACATTTTGGAGAAGCTGCGATTTGCACTGAGAGGCTTAAACACCCTCGGCTTGCCTGGCGTAATACCAATGATTATCAGCTAGCCTCCAACAGATGCTATTTACATTTCTAAAAACAAGCATGTACTTAACATCACATGTAGTTTGGCCCTTAGCTAGTAAACTGTGACATTTCCATCCTGTCTTCAGCAATGAGCAAGGCAGCCCACCACTACCTCAAAGTCATTTTCTAGCACAGGGTAACAGCTCAAGATGACAGAATACTGGCTGGTGTATAGAGTTCTGACTGTTAGGATCAAGTCTGCCCAGAAACATCATGCAACAGTTTTTCCTCTGGCAAACTTCCCTAACTTGTCACCCTCCAGATGTTTTGGGCTACAACTCCCAACATTCCTGCCCATTGGTCATGCTGGCTAGGGCTGATGGGAGTTGAAACCCAAAACACCTGGAGGGCACCAGGTTGGGGAAGGCAGCTTTAGAGCAGGGATGGGAAACCTCTGGCCCACGGGCCAGATACAGCCCACAGAGGTTCCCCAGCCAGCTTCTTCTTCAGGGCCTGCCCCCTCTCCCAGAAGGGAAAAGCTCTTATCTCCAGTCAGCAACTGATCAGGGAGAAGAGCTTTTCCCTGATGAGCAGTGAAGAGGGCTCCCTTTCTGAGCACTCAGCAGAGACATGCTCTCATCAGCAGTCGAGCTACAGGCCAGAGATCAAAGCCTTTTCCCTGCCTAGAAGAGGGGTCAGGGCCTGGGGAGGAAGCTGCTGAGTGATTAAGTCTGGCTTTCTTTTGAGGCATGTCCTGCTTGCTTCTGAGTAGACATGCAAAGGCTTGCGCTACTTCCTCATGAGTCAATATGCTGCTCATGCTTACTTCTGAGCAGACATGCAGGAGTGTGTCCTGCTTACTTCTGAGCAGACTTAAAATCAGTAAGAATCATGTTTCGGCCCCGCCCCCTGTGTCTCTGGCCACACCCATTTTGCCTTTGGCCTGGCCACAGATTGAATATGGCCACCGAGACCTTTCCTAGACTGGAATTTAGGCCTGAGGCTGAAAGAGTGTCCCCTCCTATGCTCTAGTCTATATGTGGAGACTTCAGCTACTCAGTATAGAAGTTATTCTGTACCTATCCAAGGGCACTTTAATGGAAGAAATGCAGTGCTGGTCTTCCCAAAAGCCACCCAGCATTCCCTGTCCAAAAGCATATCTTGGCATTCATCTAGCCCAGTACTGGCAACAGCTCTCCAGGGTTTCAGGCAGATGATTTCCCTGCCTTACTGGGAGATGCTAGAGATTGAACTTGGGACCTTGGGCATGCAAAGCAGCTGCTCTACCACTGAGCCAGGGCCCTTCCCCTAAGAAGAGTGAGAACATAAGCCCTGCTGAAATAGACCAAAGGCCTCCTGAGTCCAGCATTCTGCTCCCACAGGGGCCACCCAGATGCCCACAAGAAACCCACAAACAGGGCATGCCCTCTTGCTTGTGTTCCACAGCAGCCATTCCTAACCTTCTCCTCCATGAAGTGGCCCAGTCCCCCTTTCAAGTCACCCAAGCTGGAGTCTGTCATTCCATCTTGTGACAGCTCCTCAAAACAGAGTGTACCTAGAGTGCATTCAGAGAGTAAAAATAAAAACCGCAAAGCTTAAGAGTGTGTCAGACTTGCAAAACAGAAAGCAGACTTCAGGGGAAGCTACCCAAAGAGACCCGAGAGAAAGGAAACGCCATGGCTTAAAAGGGTCAAGGGCTGTAAAAGTTCCATCACGTACTCCAAAAACTTACCATCAAACAGCCCACCAGAAGGACCAGCCCAGAGTGCCCAACCACTCGTCCCTGTTGAGGAAAGAAAGGAAAATAGCTAAGCTTGCTCCTGAAGAGACTTTTATACAGCTCCCGTGTATAAGGCAAAGAGGCACAGCTGATGGCAGTTAAAGGCAGCACAGTGTTTGGGATGGGATGTGAATGAAAGGGAGCTCCCAAACTATCAGTGCTCTTTTAGGGCTGCCAAAATATACAGGGTGTGCACGCGCACGTGCCTGCCTGAGTGTCAGGTGGCTTGCGGTGTGACGCTATCATATTGGCTCTGAGATCAGGGAAGACTCATCTCATTTTTAAATTAAAGGTTTCTGATCTGACCACTAAATAAGTTTCACCTAGGGGAAGGGAACCTCCAGTCTGTGGGCCAAAGGAGACTTCCAGGCATTCCCCAGGCCATACCCCTCTCCCCAGGCCCCACTCTAGGTTCTTGATATTATTTACTTCTTCCTGAACTGGACCCGCAGTACAAAGCTGGTTGAGGGAATCTTAGAGCCTTTCTACATGAGGCTTTTATAGTGTGCTCGTGATTGTTCACTCACAGTAGTTTAAGGGTCCTTTACACAACATCCTCCTCCTCCAGGGCCAATCCCCTGCTTTGTAATCATTATTGTGGAGGTTTTTCCTAACAAGAAAAGACTGGTATTATTTAGAAATAGAGGAATGAGAGTCCCAGGAAATTGCGATTCTGCTGTATGACAGCGCCATCTAGTGGCTGTATAATGAAACATATAAAGACAGAGAAAGAAAACCCCCAGAAAAAAGCACATGTAAAGGAGCCTATCTAAATCCCACAAAGAATCCAGAAGCAGAAACCTTGGTAAAGGTGTGGGATAAAAGCCTCAAAATGCCTTTGCACAAGCCGGGGAAGGAGAATACCTGGATGCAAATGCCTTTTGTTGCTGTTGTGTGCTGAACAAAAGGAAGAGTCACACCTGTAACATCCCCCTCTTTTGGCTCAGGTCATGCCCAGTGACTAAATGTGGATGTATCCCCACAGGTTTTGGCTAAGGTAATGTAGACCTTCACAGGATAAAGTTCCCCCACCCTGCATTAGCTCATATCACCGTGATGTGGTATCCACCAGTATGACCATCTAGGATACAGTTCTAGAGCAGCTGGAATTTTTTTTCTGATCTTGGTTTGTTCAGCTGCTGGCCTAGAAAACTGAGTGATCTCTCATTTTGTGCCATTCAATAATTCTCCCATAGACTTGGGGGTGCTTCCAGACAAGGCTTTTATACTCCAGTCACCTTGCCTCAAACACAGAATTGGGGGGGGGCAGGGGGAGTCCACACCACATTGTCCACCATTTGTCACCCTCCCATGTTTTGACACCATTTTGCCATCTTTTTTCAAATTAAAAGAAAATAATCCATTAAGGAAGAAAAATGGAATGGTTTGTTTGTTTGTTTGTTTGTTTGTTTGCAATGTTTGTATACTGCTCCACATCCAAAGATCTCAGAGTGGTGAACAGCCGCCGGGATAAAAGAATAAAATTACCATGTTAAAAAAAAATAAAGAACAGTTCTGACAAACCAAGTTTTGATAAATTGTGGCTGGTCACTCAAGGAGGGCCTCCCAAAATAACAATGTCTTCAGGAGGCACCAGAAGTAACACAACGTTGGCGCCTGCCTGACCTCCAAGGGCAGGGAGTTCCACCGGAAGGGGGCCACCACACTGAAGGATCTTTTCCTGGTGGATTCCAGTCAGGTCATGGGTCCATGTGGAACCACCAATACCTTTGGGTTAGTAGCACTAGGACCCCTCTCTAAGGAAGCACCCTCAGCCTAGTGTTTTGATGCGCTTAGTCCCTTGTGTTTGTGCAGAGGATGGATATTCTAGCTGAACTGGTGCAAGGCAAAGAATGTCACTCATGTACCAGAGGAAGGGCACCAGAGTTGGTGTCCTATCCAGCTAGTGACATGACTGGAGCAGAGAAATGACCCGACTAGCCTAGAATAGCTCTCCTTATGTTAAGTTTCCTCCTAGTGGGGCATTTTAACCAGAAGGGAACATTGCAAGCGATTATCTCCACCTGCAGTCCAAAGTGGTAGCATCCATTCTGTCCTCAGGTGGAATTGCATACAGCACTGCCAGTTGGGTGAAAATTCTTGCATCATCATTGCCTCTATTTTCAGTGTTCTGAGTGTAAATATTGTTGCTTATGTAGCCAAAACCACCTAACCACAAAGGAGTAGGGATGGGAGAGTGATGTTTGAGATCAGCAGGATTCTCTGAAAATGGTCTCGCTGCTCATCTCGTGCCCAATTCCTTTTCGCATTTACGATCGCCACTTGCTCTGTGCGAACAGGAAACCTGCACAAATCGAGCAGCAATTGAATGGGAGATTTGTGCGTTTCCCCAAATTTGTGCAAGTTTCCCTGAGTTTGTGCAAATGTCCTAATTTATGCAGCTTTATTTGTTTTATTTATTTATCACATTTATATCCCATCTTTCTTCCATCATGGAACTCAAGGTGGCTACATGTGGTTCCCAGGTGGTCTCCCCTCCAAGCACTGACCAGACCCAGACCCGCTTAGCTTCAGCAAGGTGGCTGCCTCATGAGCCTTCAGACTATGCCCTGGGACTATGCAACTTTTTTTCCATAGACTCAAGCAGGGCTGACTCAGTCCAGAGAGGAAATTTGCACAAATTAGGAAATTTGTGCAAAGTGAACTGGGAATCAGGAGTGAGATGAAAGCGAGCAGGTGTTCAACGATTTACAAATATTTTCAGGGGACACATGCTCACGCTCACATTCACTGCTTCCAATGGGGTGTAAGTGCATGTTTGGTGAGCAAAAAGAATATTCACATACATCCCTACAAAAGAGAGGTATCAACAAGCTTAGGGGACCCTAAGGTTTGCAGAAGTACAAACAAATCTTTAGCGGCTGGGGAACCTAAGGGGAGAACACACCTCCTAAACTAGCCTCATGAGAACTGAGTATGCTGAACAGCTATGGCATGCTCAGGGATGGTTGCGAAGAGGGGCAGGGGGCAGACACACACACACACACACACACAGAAGCAAGGGGGTGGAATGAATAGAGCGGCTGGAATCCCGAAGAACAACTCTCCACACTGCAACCTTCTGTTGCAGATCCCACTTTTACATACATAATTAAGAACTTCTCTGCAAGGCACAAGACCTTTATGTTTCTGTCCCAATAACTCAGGATTCAGGCTTGATCAGTGCAGCATTGACATTCTGAAAGTTCCGGGTAAGCTGTTCTAAATCAGGCCAGCATATGCAAGGGTGTCTGGGACAATGTGTACTGAACAGTGTGCTGAACGGGGGAGGACCCTCTACTCTGCTGTGGAACCAGGAGTCCTGGCCGCAGCTCAGCTCCCTCCAAACAGCAGCACCTAAACGCTGAGCAGCTTCTTATCCTCCTAGGTTTGGGCCAAACCAGAAGTTGCGTTTTTTTCTTGAAACCTGTTAATAGCAGGTATGGGAGGTGTGAAGCAAAATAGGGACCACTATGTATGGGGAGATTTTTAACCCTTTCCTCCCCTGCTGCACTGCCATTAAAGATCCTCAACAACAAAAATGCAGTTATTGGTTGCAGGAGGAAAGCTTCCACTGGAAGTAGGCACCAGGCATAATGGTGGTGGTGATGGTGGGATTTTCAGGACTGTGATAGAGGCTGCAGAATCTCAGGCACAGGAGCCAAATCTGGCTCACCTAGGAACCAAATCTGGCCCACTTAGTGTTCCCCAGATGCCCCCCCCTTCCCCTGGTCCCCCTCCCGCACCAATCGTTTGGTGGTTTCCTGATGTTTGTGCCGTTTCCCCCCATTCTAAAAGGTTGAAATGCCTCCCCTAAGGCTTAGATACTGGCAGGAAGAGCTTTAAGCTACGAGATGCTGCCATTTTTGCCCACCACCATTAGTAGAACTGAAATGAAGGGCAACAGACTCCCCGGGGGGGGGGGAAATTCTTCACCAGGGAACAACTCCCAGCCACATAGGGGCTTATACTTTCATTTTCAATAAAAGCTTTGGTTGTGGGCCTAGTTTTTGCCACATCTTTCTATTTACCACTTAAACCACCACCACCACTGGAATGTCCCCCCCCCCCGCTTCTCCAAAATGGCCCTCAAGGTGAAAGAGATTCAACACACCTGGTTTAAGGAGTGTCCCCCAAACACACCATGGTTCAGAGCCTGACACTCTCACTCACACACACACACACACACACATCCCTGCTACTAATAGTTTAAAAAAAAACCTCCAGTGACTTTTAGTATGCCACTGAGCCATTCACTGCTGAAGTCAACCAGCCTTTCAACAGCATGGGAAATAGAAGTCTCGTCTTAAAAGGCACTTTCCTACTTGGGTTTTCACAAGCACTGTGCCCCCCACATCTCCACAATCGATGCTTGTATTAGTTGCAGCTAGGGATGGGGGAGAAACTCATTTGATTCCCATTTTAATGTGAACTTACCCAATTTCTCACTTTTGAACCTGTACGCAAACTGAAACTCAGTTAACCTCCAAATTTTGCAGTGGAGTTCTCCAATCAAAAAATGCATTCAAAAATGTGTATCTCCGTGCAAATAACATTTAAAAATGTATATTAGGTAAATTACTAGAAAAAATGTGTGTATTAGGCAAACCTGTGTACAAAAATGTATGTATTAGGACTTCAGCTCCCATCAGTGCCACCAGTATGGCCAATGGTCAGGAAGCTGGGAACTGTAGTTCAAAACATCCTGAAGGCACCAGGTGGTGGAAAGCTGTATTAGGAGAAATGTGCACAAGAGTGCATACACATTTTCATGGGAACTTCTTTAAAAAAATGAATTCTCAAAGTCTAGGATGAACCGAACTTAAGGTTGGAAAAATGAGTAACTGAGAGAAACCAAAACTGACAGATTTTTCCACTCCTAGCAGCCTTCCCCAACATGGTGCCCTCCAAATGTTTTGGACTACAGTTTCAATTAGCACTACCCAGTATGGACAACAGTCAGAGATGATAGGAATTGTAGTGCAAAATATCTGGAAGGCACTAGATTGGGGAAGGCTGGGCCATAGTGTCAAGAGTGGGTGACCCCAGTGAAAAAAGTCATTTCTCCCCCATCCAAGAGGAAGCCTCCCCCACCTTCCTTTAAATGGGGTAGATGGCTATTCTAGCAGGGAAGACAAATTTTGACCCCATACTTTGGGCTGGTCTACATTGCGCCCGCCATCTCACCGAAGTCGGGGTCCTGTTGGGTTAAACGCACTCGCATTAAAACGTGATTATCCACACTCACCCATTTCCCCCATTTCGGTTCTTGATCGAATGCACAACCTCGGTTCACACTCGAGATCTGTGCTGTTTTCCTGCTCTTAAAGATGGCGGCTCTCATTGGAGGCGCAGAAACTCTTTCTGTTTCGGCTGACTCCCCGCCCACCGTCCCTCTCTTCCTCTATCCGTGTGTGTGTCTGTGTGTGTGTGTAGGAATGGTGCGAGCATCCTGTTGGGGCTTGAAGCCTGGTGAGAGCTTGACCCTTGCCACCGCCGCTGTAGCAGGTGGGGGTGGAGGGAAGAAGGAGGCACCTATCCTCTTCTCCCCACCCCACCTGCTGGAGGCCAGAGCAAGAGCCTGGGGGGGAGTGTCTGCTAATGCTCTTTTCCCCACGCCAGCCTTTTGCAGCCAGTGCGAGGAAGAGGGGCAGCTGTCAGAGTGGAATATGAGCCCATAGAGCCCCAGAGCAGTTCTGATTCTGAGGAGGAACAGCAATCCATGGGAGAGGAGCCAGCTCATCCCTCACAGGCACAGCAGCTGGCAGAGATTCCTCCTGCCGGCATTCCTGGGATAGATAGTGACCCTGGCAGTGAGAGAGCGCTGGAGGGGGGTTTGCTGGATGCTCGACGCCGACGCAGGGAGCAACGACAGATGGAGGGCGCCGAAAGGAGTTGTAGCGCTCGTTTGGCATGCAAACAACGGTCATGTCCCGAGGACCCAAGGGAAAGAGGGAGGATCTCTCCCTAGCCCATAAGTTCAGGGTCTTCCCGTGATTCTCCTTCAAATGGGGACCAACTGCCTTACCTGGAGCTTAGGCTACTCTGCTATCTTTCCCCAGTGCTGTTCCTTGCTTTGTCGCTACTGATTAGTATTCTGAAAGAGTCATAAAGTAATAAAGGAATAAAGTCTCGGAAAGAATTCCTCGTCATCTGTGTCCTGAGTTGGCTGTTGGTGGGGACTGCAAGAGGCAGCTAGGGCGCTCCTGACAGCTTGGTCCCCATTCCTCTTTTTTTTCTCTCTCTGCTCCTACTGCCTCTGGAGGCTGCCATGGACTTGGCGGTACAAGCTCTCGCGCAAGAGAACCAGGTTCTTCATGATCAAGTGGCTCAACTGACGACTGCCGTACAGAGTCTGCAAGCTGAGGTTCAACCCCCACCTCCGATTCCCCCCCCCCACCGCAAGTGCCCAGTGGCTCTGCCAGAGAAGTTTTCTGGGGAGAAAGGACTTTTTCAGATTTTCCGGGCCCAATCGGAGCTGTACATGTGCCTTCAACCTGAGGATTTCCTGGCGGAACAGGTTCATGTGGGCTTCATCATTAACCTACTTTCAGCGGTAGCAGCTAAATGGGCTTCGGGACTTCTTCTCGCTAATGACCCCCTGCTCGGGGACTATCATGGTTTCATGACAGCGATGGCCAGATTTTTTGGTGACCCCCTGCGCACGCAGGCGGCTTCTCGGGAGATTCACTGCCTCAGGCAGGGCAAGGACTCAGTTTCCAGCTACACAACAACGTTTTGCTTGCTGATGCAGGATTTACAGTGGAATGATGCCACGCTGGTGGCTCAGTTTTTGGACGGTTTGAACGACGAGATCTTGGATGAGTTGGCACGCATGCCTAGCCCGCCTACTTTGGAGGACCTCCTCCAGACCTGCCTCCAAATAGATAGTCGGCTGGAGGGGCGCCAGCAGACCCGGCAGGGCGCTAGGGGCCGAGATTTCCCTCCTCCCATTCCCCCACATTTCCTGCCCCCTCCCCCACCCCCCGCCCGCTACCTGAGCCCCGCTGCCACCGGAGGAACTAGAGCGGCAGCACATGGAGTGCTGATGCTTTCGGTGTGGAAAGCTGGGACATTTCACCCAAACCTGCCATGCTAATCCTGTAGCCCCACTGCCTCCCCCTTCTCTTCTTCCTCCTCCTCCTCCTCGTCCCCAGACCTGACTAGGCTGCCCCCCAAGCCTGTTGGGGGTCTCCAGTGTGGGGGTCGGTTCCCCACCAGGTGGGTGCCTTCTGCAACCCCCCCACCCTCCCATCTGCTATTGCATGTTCACCTCCACTCCTCCCAGTGGGGTGGGGTGGAGGCCCTAGCTTTAGTGGACTCTGGGGCTACGACCAGTTTCATGGATGAAACATTCGCTCTCTTCCACAAGATTCCTACCCTGCCTCTTCCTGCCCCCTTGGCAGTGGAGACCATTGATGGGCGTCCTCTTTCTTCAGGCACGGTGACCCAGATTACAGCTCCATTCACTCTGCGCGCCCAGGCCCATGTTGAGCAGATTCAGTTTCACTTGGCCAAGGTTCCCAAATACCCAATCGTGCTGGGTGTTTCCTGGCTCTCTAAGCATAATCCTCAGATTTCTTGGGGGCTTCAGCAGGTGGAGTTTGCATCTCCCTACTGCCGGGAGCATTGCCTCCTGACCGGGGTGCCAATCCCAGTCCAGGCCTTAACCCTTTCCTCCCCCTCCTCATCTGCTTCTGGCAGTTCTTCAGCTACCATGATCCTCCCAGAGAAGTATGCGGCTTTTCGGGATGTTTTTGACAAGAAGGAGGCTGACCAGCTTCCCCCTCCCCACTGCCCTTTTGACTGTGCCATTAACCTCATTCCTGGGGAGACCATCCACGCTGGCCAGCTGTATTTGATGTCAGAGCCAGAACTTCGAGCTCTGTGGGGGGGGTTTGGACACAAACCTCAGACATGGCTTCATTCGCCCCTCCTCTTCCCCCACCTGCGCATAGGGATGTTAGAGAATTCTGCCACGGATCCCAGGGGGGGCGAATTCCAGTGAATTCGGCTCCCTGGAATCTGTGGTGGAACGGAGCAACCCGCCCCACCACCCTGCGAAAGCCCTGCAAAACGGAGCCTACCTGGCTGCGGCTGCGGCCCTGGCTTCTGCTCTGGTGCCGGTTCCGGCTGCTGCCAGGCTGCTGCGGATGCAAATGGCGTCCTGAGTAAGGGACACCATTTGTGTCCCTATGGTAGCCCGTGATAGGCTACGTAAATATTTATGTAGCCTATCACAGCTAAAGCAGGGACGCAAATGGCATCCCCTACGCCATTTGCGTTCCCATTTTCTCCGTGATAGGAGAAATATTTAAATTTAAATATTTAAATATTTACGTAGCCTATCACGGAGAAAACAGGAATGCAAATGGTGTAGGGGACACCATTTGCATTCCCGCTTTAGCCGTGATAGGCTACGTAAATATTTACGTAACCTATCACAGGCTACCATAGGGACGTAAATGGCGTCCCCTACTCAAGTCGCCATTTGCGTCTGCAGCAGCCCGGCAGCGGCTGGAGGCCCCACTGCAGGTTGGCCCAGCCGGCAGCTCCGCAGCCTGGCCACAGAGCAGAGCTGGCTGGGCAGGATTCTGGGGGGGAGAAATGGATCGCCTCCCCACGGAGTGCCTCCCCCACACCACGGATGTCCCTGGACGAAACCAGGTAAGTGTTTCGTACATCCCTACCTGCGCCCCTACCATGTTTGTGCGCAAAAAATTGGGAGAACTCCGCCCGGTGCATGATTTCAGAGTGTTGAATTCGGTCTCGATCCCTGACAAGTACCCCCTCCCCCTCATACCAAAGATGCTGGAGCACCTGGGGCAAGCCAAGATTTTCACAAAGTTGGACCTGCATAGCGCCTACAATCTGATTTGCATCCAGGAGGGGGATGAGTGGAAGACCTGTTTCAGCACCCGGTATGGAGCGTATGTATACCTAGTGATGCCGTTTGGGCTCGCCTGTGCGCCCCCCCCCCCAAGTTTTCATGTTTTATGAATGCCATCTTCCGGGTGGACTATTTGGACACTTTCCTCATTGTGTATCTCGATGATTTACTTATATTTTCTGAGGACCCCCACGCCCATCAGCACCATGTCTCCGCCGTCCTCCAGCACCTCCACGAGCACCATCTTTATGCCAACCTGGAGAAATGTGCATTTGACCTAACCTCTTTGGACTATCTTGGCTACATTATCTCAGCTGACGGTATCAGGATGGATCCTGCAAAGGTCCAGGCTGTCCTCTCCTGGCAGGCTCCATCCACCAAGAAAGACTTGCAACATTTTCTGGGGTTTGCTAATTTTTACAGAAAGTTCCTGCCCAGCTTTGCTCGGCTGACATCTCCTCTCACAGACCTCCTTAAGGGCAGGAAATCTCCTTTTCATTGGACGGCATCTGCCCAACAGGCTTTTGAGGAACTTAAGAAGCTTTTTAGTTCTGAGCCGATCCTGTTACATCCTGACCCAAGGAAGCCTTTTGTAGTGCAAACTGATGCCTCTGACTTTGCGGTGGGGGCAGTGCTTTTTCAGCCAGATCGGGCGGGCAGCGGGTTGCAACCCTGCGCCTACCACTCCAGGAAGCTGAACATGTCTGAGAGGAATTATACCATCTGGGAGAAGGAACTGTTGGCCATCAAGTCCGCTTTGGCAACCTGGCATCAACTTCTGGAGGGGGCACAGCACCCAGTCGAAGTTAGAACTGACCATTGCAACCTGGAACATCTTCAGACAGCCCGTGCCTTAAACCAGCAGCAGATTAGGTGGTCGCTTTTTTTTTCCCGGTTCCACCTTAAGATTTGCCATGTGAAGGCCTCTGACAACCTACAAGCAGATGCTCTTTCTCGTAAGCCAGACCTCCAGCCAGGGGGTGAGGGAAATCCCCCCCCCCTCTGATTCTTCCCCCCCAGAGCCTGGCGGCAGCTGCGGTACCTCACTCTTGGGAGGAACTTATTCACTCTGAACAGGCTCAGGATGCTTTTGTCCATACAAAAGTGGAGGAATTGGGGCTAGCCTCTGGCCTCCCCCACTCTACCCCCTTCTCTTTGTGAGGTGGCCTGCTTTACCATTCCAGCCGGGTCTATGTGCCTTCTAGACCCCTCCGCGAGAAGGTCCTCCATCCGTGCCACGACTCCCCCACTGCTGGGCATTTTGGCTTCACCAAGACCCTGCACGGAGTGACATGGGATTTTGGGTGGCCTCATGTGTGTCGGGACGTCAAGACCTATATCACCTCCTGCCCAACCTGCCAGTGGGTGAAGGCCCCCTCAGGCAAGCCCACAGGATTGCTTCACCCCCTGCCTACCCCCTCAGAACCTTGGAAACTGCTCTCCCTTGACTTCATCACTGACTTGCCTCGCTCACACGGTAAGACCACTATTCTGGTGGTGGTGGATTTGTTTTCTAAGATGGCCCATTTCATCCCCTGCTCTGGGTTGCCCACAGCCAGGGAGACGGTGGAGCTTTTTTTGGCGCATGTTTTCCGGCTCCACGGATGGCCCGAGGGTCTCATTTCGGATAGGGGGGCCCAATTCACTGCCCATTTCTGGAGGGAGCGACTTAGGCTTCTCCATGTCATGCTCCGTCTTTCCTCTGCCCACCATCCACAGACGGACGGTCAGACCGAGTGCACCAATGCGACTCTGGAGCAATATTTGTGTTATGTCAGTTACCAGCAAGATGACTTGTTTTCCTTGCTGCCTCTCGCAGAATTTGCTTATAACAATGCCTGCCATGCTTCCACCCACCAAACTCCATTTTTTGCCAGTTTTGGTTACCACCCCAAGGCTTTCCCGTCCACCCTAGCTCCCCCGTCGGTGCCAGTGGCCCATGACTTTTTAGAGGAGTTGCAAGCAGTACACTACCTCTTACGGGACTCCCTCAAGCCAGCCAAGACAGCCTACAAGGCCTCTGAGATCTGGCGACACCAGCCGGGTCCGTCTCTGCAATTGGGGGACTGGGTTTGGTTGTCCACCCAATACCTCCTCTCTCACTCACCCGCAAGGAAGCTCGTGCCTCACCGCATGGGGCCTTTCCAGATTACGGCCCAGATTAACCCTGTTGCTTTTCTCCTGGCTCTCCCCTCCTCCATGAAGATCCATCCTGTTTTTCATTGGTCCTTGCTGTCCTCCCTGGTTTCTGGAGACCCTCATCGCTCGGCCGGCTCCCCCCCGCTGCCAGTGCTGGTGGAGAGGGAGGGGGAGGGGGAGTTTGAGGTCACAGAGATTCTGGACTCCCGCCTTTCTCGCGGCTGCCTGCAATATCTGGTGGACTGGAAGGGGTATGGGCCAGATTGTCAGGGTGGAAACTGAGCCGATAGAACCCCAGAGCAGTTCTGATTCTGAGGAGGATCAACAATCTGTGGGAGAGAAGCCAGCTCATCCCTCACAGGCACAGCAGCTGGCAGAGATTCCTCCTGCTGGCATTCCTGAGATAGATAGTGATCCTAGCAGTGAGAAAGTGCAGGAACAGGGCTTGCTAGATGCTCGATGCAGACACAGGGAGCGATGAGTGATGGAGGGTGCGGAAAGGAGGCGTAGTGCCCATTTGGCGCGCAAGCAACGGCCGCCTCCCGTGGACCCAAGGGAAAGAGGGAGGATCTCTCCCTAGCCCATACGTTCAGGGTCTTCAAGTGACTCTCCTTCAAACGGGGATCACCTGCCTACTCGGAGCATAGGCCACTCTGCTGTTCCTTGCTTAGTCGCTGGTGATTAGCATCTGAAAGAGTCATTAAGTTGTAAAAGGATTAAAGCCTTGAAAAGAATCCTTTCGTCTGTGTCTTGAGTTGGCTATTGGAGTCTACTGGAAGAGGCTGCTAGGGCGCTCCTGACACCGATGAGCGATCCTGGGAACGTGCAGAAAATGTGCATGCTCCATTGCTGCTGAGGCGCTTCCACCAGCTCTACCCCCACAAACCCGGGGCCCCAAGGGAGGAGCACGAGAGGGGGCCTCATGGGAGCGGGGATGACGTCAGGGTGGAAACTGAGCCAATAGAGCCCCAGAGCAGTTCTGATTCTGAGGAGGAACAGCAATCCATGGGAGAGGAGCTCGCTCATCTCTCACAAGCACAGCAGCTGGCAGAGATTCCTCCTGCCAGCATTCCTGGGATAGATAGTGACCCTGGCAGTGAGAAAGCGCTGGAGGGGGGCTTGCTGGATGCTCGGCGCAGATGCAGGGAGCGACGACAGATGGAGGATGCAGAAAGGAGGCGTAGCGCTCATTTGGTGTGCAAACGATGGTCACATCCTGAGGACCCAAGGGAAAGAGGGAGGATCTCTCCCTAGCCCATAAGTTCAGGGTCTTCCCATGTTTTTTCTTCAAATGGGGACCAACTGCCTTACCTGGAGCTTAGGCTACTCTATCTTTCCCCAGGGCTGTTCCTTGCTTTGTCGCTATTGATTAGTATTCTGAAAGAGTCATAAAGTAATAAAGGAATAAAGTCTCGGAAATAATTCCTTGTCGTCTGTGTCCTGAGTTGGCTATTGGTGGGGACTGCAAGATGCAGCTAGGGCGCTCCTGACAGCAGCAGCGACAGCACCCAGGGCTCACATTGGGGGGGGGGGGGAGGCTGCTAGCTTCTTTGAATCTTTGCATCTTTGAAGACCACTCTGTGTTTGTCCCCCGCTCCTGAGATGACATTAAAATTGTCCACGGACATTTTTATTGGTGTTAGTCCATGGACAGTGAGGACTGTCTGCCTGGATATGCATGTGTTTTCCGTGCAGCGAGCATGGATGGGACTGTGAAAACATTTACGCTTGCCTGGGCTTGCCCATGCAAGTTTGCAGAGTAATCGGGCTGGAGAAGCTACGATTCTTTGAAGATTCACGTCTTTGAAGATTTGAAGCTTTGAAGATCTGAAGCTTTGAAGCTTTGAAGATAATGCCTTAATTAAAAAAAAAAAAAAAAAGGTGAAGCAGGGGATAGAGGGCAGTAAAACTTAGTCTTATTTGAAGGGATAGAACAACCCCCTGCTCAATGCAAGAAGCCTGATTCCCAGGCGGTCTCCCATCCAAGCACTGACCAGGACTGACTCTGCTGAGCTTCCAAGAGCAGACAGCATGCGCACATCCAGCCCTTTGCTTGTTGCTGAGGAAATGGGGAGTGCTGAGGAACCTATGCAAACAGTAGCCAGAAGACAACATGGGGCCATTGAGAGGTGTGATTGGACAAGAGGGAAATACAAACACCGCCGTATATGGAGAGGCATGGGAGGGGACTGCAACCAGATATGGTAACGAACACGGAAAATCAGTGCACATTAAGGGGAAATACCGGGATATCAGGGTATTGAAAGCAGTAGCGTGAAAGTGGGAAATTCCGGTTCCAATTCGAGGCAGGTACTGCATAGTGTGAAAGACAGGCGGTGAAACGTCATTGGAAGTGGGGAAAAAACCCATAAGTGTAGATTGGCCCTTCATGGGCCCTGCATCTTAGAACCCTTTCATTAATGCAAATATTGACATTTACTTGCCTTAACAGAAAGCCCTTTTAGGGTCAAGAAAAATGTATACTGAGTACCAAGAGACTCAATTTCCCAAGAATAAATCCCTCTGTTATAAATTGTCTCTGTATTTAACCCTCCACCCCTCCAATAAACACCCAAGGAACAGTATGTTATGCAGGAGTGGTAAACTGGCATTTTAGTTTTGAAAGGAAAATACTGAGAGAATCCAAAGAGAAAATTAATGCCATGTCAAATGCCTGAAAGAAAACTATTGTGTGGTTACAAAGCAGGTTTTTCCTGTTGTGTGGTTACTAAGTACATTACTTTTTCAGTAATTTCACTGGAGCAGGGCTCCCCAACCTTTTTGGACCAATGGATACATTTGAGAATTTGATTAACTGCTGTGGGCTCCCACAGAGGATGTGGCTAGTCACATCATGGCTGCTGCAGGGGGCTGGCTAGTCAAAAGCAAGCTAAAGAGGCATCGGGGAGAGAAATAGTGAAGCTAGAGGCTGAGAAAACAGTAAGGCAAAGAGGTAGAGGGGAGAGAAAGAACAAGGCTGGAGGCTAGAAAGGGAGAGAAGGAAGACAGAGGCAGTAAGCTTCTGTACTCCAGCTGCTGGGGAACATGGGCACGAGGGTGCTGTTGCACACATATCCTGCTTATGGGTTCCTGGTCGACAGCTGGTCGGCCGCTGTGTGAGCAGAATGCTGGACTAGATGGACCCTTGGTCTGATCCACACAGCTCTTATATTCTTACCCTAACATTTTCCAATATGTTTTTTTAAATTTGAAGCAGGCAGGGAGCAGACAGCTTTTGTAGGCACTGTTGGAGGTCCGCGTGGGGTGACATGGCACTGCATTGGGGACCCCTGCACTAAGGAGTGTCTGAGGGTTTAAGGCTAGGAGAGCAATAAACCCTTGAGGGCCAAACAGTGGGAACATATCACGCTAGGCCAGGGGAGTTGATCTTCTTTCAATCCAAGGGCCAAATTCCATTTCAAAGAAGCTCTCAGGGGCCACATTCCAGCAGAGGGTGAGATGAAAGGAACAGAGCCCAAACTCCAAAATATGAGCCTATTTTAGCTTAAAGCACTTACTGTCAATGGCTAAACCTTAAGAGAGGCATTACAGCCTTTTACAATTAGGGAAAAGCTGGGAAACCAGCAAATAGTAAGGGGAAAGGGGGTATAGCTATCTGAAGGACCCAGGTGGGCCGGCTTGGGACCCTGGGCCTGAGGTTCTGCAGCCCAACACCAAGGCAGGTTTGAGAGGGCAGTGGCCCCATCATATGTTTATCTGGAATAAGTAGGACAGGTAGAGGAACATGGCAGGTCTGCTTCACTGAGAGTAGCACTTCAGAACATAAGGCGAGCCCTGCTGGATCAGACCAAGGGTCCCTCTAGTCCAGCATTCTGTTCACACAGCGGCCAACCAGCTGTCGACCAGGAACCCACAAGCAAAGCATGAATGCAACAGCACCCTCCACCCATGTTCCCCAGCAACTGGTGTACATAGGCTCACTGCCTCTGGTACTGGAGGGAGCACATAGCCATCAGGACTAGTAGCCATTGATAGCCTTTTCCTCCAGGAATTTGTCCAACCCCCTTGTAAAGCCATCCAAATTGGTGGCCATCACTATGTCTTGTGGTAGCAAATTCCATAGTTTGACTATGCGCTGTGTGAAGAAGCCCTTCCTTTTATCTGTCCTGAATCTCCCACCAATCAGCTTCATGGGATGGCCCCACTGGGTTCTAGTATTTTGAGAGAGCGAGAGAATTCTTTCCCTGGTACTACTGTGGAGGGAGGGATACAGGAACCCCTTTCTCTAGGAAACTTACTGATTCCACTCAGCTTGTGGGTATTCAACAATTCATTAGGCCAAGGGATGCGGTTGGTGGGGAGCATTAGCCATTGACCTATAGGCCATTAACGTTACTATAGCAGAAACAAAGCAATGAGAGCCCCAACAAAACATTATTTAAATTTGAGAGGGGGAAAGGATATTTATCCTGAGTTCTGCAAAAGCAGTGAGCCTTCCTTTCCCTAATCCTGAAATGGCACCCCTGTTCTTCCATCCATTTCCATGTACAAAGAGTCAAGACATATTTCTTTTTCAAAAAAGCCTTCACAATTTTATTTACATTCCCTTGAACGTGTTGCAAGGTGAGGAGCTCTTGCCATAAAAAAAAGGTAGCTGTTGTGTCCAGGCACCTAGGAGGTAGAAAGGAACTGCCAGACATGCTCCAGGAAGGGGCCCCTGCCTGCCATGAACAGGAGGGAATTAGTCCTCAGAGCAACAGCAGAACAGGACAGTGCAGAATTCTGGCAGACACATTTTTCCCCAGGACAGGTCATTTGCAACTAGAGCACACCACTCCCCTTGGAAGACAAGTAGTTGCCACAGCTTCACATGGTTGAGCATGACTCATGAAGATGTTCCATCTTGATCTCAACCCGGAAGTCACGATAGGCCAGCCCCTTCCAAGCCCCAATTATACTCAGAAACACCATATCCCCATTAGATTTCACCTTTCGGATGATGGCTGTGAAAGGCACAGCAGCATTATTGTGCTTATAAACTGAGAAGCTGGCTGTGGCTTTGGTCTTGGGGGGCACCTCCACATCCTCCGTTTTCTTCTCGGAAATATGCCTGTTCACAGAGAGGGTCTGCTCATTGTCCTGGCTGTACTTCACAATGGCTGTCGCGTCCTCAACTGTGAAACTACCAGAAGTGGGCAAGCCAAGTCCCCACAGACGGTTCCAGAAAATTATGTCAGTGCTGTCGGACTCCCAAGACACAGTGAAAGTGTGTCGCACTGGGACCTCACTCCGGTTGACATAGGTCTGCTTCTTCAAGGCATGGTGGCGGCACCTCACTCGTGAGAGGTCATTTGGGATAATAGTCACTATTTCAAAGATAGGGGGAAGGAGGTCTCCTATCAAAGGACGGAAACAACAGGTTTCATCAACAAAGAACTTGGCAGCTTCCAACCCGTTGAACTCTCTCTGGATCCTGGAGAAGAAGAGCCCATTATAGGCCTGGAAAGCAACCATGTTGCCTCTGAAGAAGACGTCAAACCTCAGGGATGCATGTTCTGAATAATGGACAGGTTGGATGGGAAAGGTTTTGGGGTCTGTGCCTATATCCACTGGGGCAAGGAACATGCCTACCCAGTTTTTCAGCATAACCTTTCCCGAGGGCAGTCGGGTGACCCAGAATTTGCTCGACATTCTCTTTTCAGATATGCCCTCAATGGCCCATTGGTAGCCACTGCCCAGCGAGTCCCAGTACATGTGGTTGTCCATCTGGAAAGCCACCCCTTCCTCTGCATCAATGTAGGCTTCAAGCTGCCCCAGGCCTTTGGAGAATGCTGGGAAGATCAACTGAAATGAGAGTAGATGCGAGCTTATTTCAAGGGGAATAATCCAAGCTCCGCCCCCACCCTCCCTAGTCATCATTACTACCCCCCCATTTATATGTGAATTCTTCTCCAAGGAGCTCAAGGCAGCACACATGACCCTATGCCACTTCATCCTCACAACAACCATACGAGATAGGCAAGGCTGAGAGATGGTGACCAGCCCAAGATCATGTGGTCAGCTGCATGGCTGAGTGGGGATTTGAACCTTGGCTAGCCCAAGCCTTCTCCAATACTACCCACAGGGGCACTTGTACAGTTCCCTCCTATGAAGGAATTTCCATCAGTGCCTGTTGGATCAAACAATCCCAGCGTCCATTTCAACAAGATACTGTCTCAGCAAAACTGTAAGACATACATCAGGTTAACATTTCTGGAAGACCTGCTTCCTATCTGGAGACCATCACCACAACCCCTAGCTCTAATGCGCTTGTATGGCACAAGTTGCTGAGGCCCACTGGGGCATGTGCAGAGTGCAATGGGGCACTCTGCACATGCACTATAGTTATTTATTTCTTATTACATTTATATCCCACCTTTTTTCCTCTTGCAAGGAACCCAAGGTAGTTAACATGATACTCCTCCTCCACTCCATTTTATCCTCACAACAATCCTGTGAGGTAGGTTAGGCTGAGAGTCAATGACTGGCCCAAAGTCACCCGGTGAGCTTCACGGCTGAGTGAGGACTAGAATCTGGATCTCCCAGTCCAACACTCTAAACACTACACCACACTCACCATTCTAACCACTACACCACCAAGCCCTTCCATTAGTCTATAAATTGAAGGAAACACACCATGATCCTATGCATGTTTACTTGAAAGTAAGCCTCAATGACAGCTTACTTCCAAGTATGCAAGCTTAGGATAGTATATACCCCAGTGCAAGCATCCAATCTGCTGCCAATGAAATAATTTGGTCCATTAGGAGGAAAATGAGAGCTTCCCAGCATTCTGCGACTGTGTAGATATCACTCCAGTTGTGGGTAGTGAAAAGCAAGGCAACTGTTAAAGACAAGAGGAAAGATGGCATAAGGTGATAAGAAGAGCCCTGCTGGATCAGACCACGGGTCCATCTAGTCCAGCATTCTGTTCACACAGCGGCCAAATAACTGTCCACCAGGAACCCACAAGCAAGGCATGAGCACAACAGCACCCTCCCACCCATGTTCTCCAGCAACTGGTGTACATAGGCACACTGCCTCTTATACTGGAGGTAGCATAGAGGCATCAAGACTAGTAGCCATTGATAGCCTTCTTCTCCAGGAATTTGTCTAACCCCCTTTTAAAGCCATCCAAATTGGTGGCCATCACTATGTCTTGTGGTAGCGAATTCCATAGTTTAAGTATGCACTGAGTGAGGAAGAGCATATGTTCCTTGAGATGTCTGACTTGGCCACAGTGACACTTGCCTTAGTTACATCCCATTTGGATTGCTGTAACGTGCTCTACGTGGGGCTGCCTCTGAAGAGTGTTCGGAAACTTCAGCTGGTTCAAGGAGCTGCAGCCAGACTGCTGACTGGGGCTGGCTACAGGGAGCACACAACTCCCCTGCTAAAACAGCTTCACTGGCTCCCAGTCTGTTTCCGGGCACAATTCAAAGTGCTGGTCATGTCCTATAAAGCCCTATACGGCTCGGGTCCAGGTTATCTGAAAGACCGTATTCTCCCCTATGAGCCTACTCGTGCCCTGAGATCTTCAGGGGAAGCCCTTCTCGCCGTCCCGCCACCATCACAGGCACATCTAGTGGGAACACGGGAGAGGGCCTTCTCGATGGCTGCCCATAGGCTCTGGAACTCCCTTCCCATGGAGGCAAGAGTGGCACCCTTCTTGATAGGCTTTCGCAGGCATGTCAACACTTTTTTGTTCCCGCAGGCCTTTGGGGATAGCTAGTCTATACCTGGGAGAATATGACAGATGGATACTATATTTCTTGTCTTTTAACATTTTGATACTTTATACAATTTTAATACTATTGATGATTTAATTATATTTTTAACGTTTGTATACTGCTATTTATAGGTTTTAATTGTCCAAGTTTTGATGTTGTAAAGAGGCCTTGAGTACCAGTATTGGGGGAAAGGTGGGATGATGATGATGATGATGATAGGAAGAAGAAGAACAAGAAGAAGAAGAAGAAGGTCCTTTTACCTGTCCTGAACCTCCCACCAATCAGCTTCATGGGATGGCCCCATTGGGTTCTAGCATTGTGGGAGAGGGAGAAAAATATTTCCCTATCCACTTTCTACATGAGGCATAATTTTGTACACCTTTATCATATCTTCTCTTACTCACCTTTCATCCAAGCTAAACAATCTCAGCTATTGTAACCTTCCCTCATAGGGGAGATGCTCCTGCCCTCTGCTCAATTTAGTTGCCCTTTTCTGCACTTTTTCCAGCTGTACAATACCGTGTTGGTGTTGTTTTTAACGTGCGGTGACTATAGCAGCGCTACGAGGTGGGCGACTCCCAGCTTTGTGCTTATGCCCCAGTTCAATGCCTTCTCTTCCCCACCCACCATCAGCCTTTCAGCACAATTGCACCCAGAAGCTTCCAAATACCCAGGTCCAGACCTCACATTACACAAGTGTGCACAACCTCAGCCTACCAGATTAAAAAGAGGTGGGAGTCAGGAGCAACTGAGAACAGATAAATTGTAGGAGATCCCCCTCCCTAACCCACAAGCCCCTTGGCATTTCATGCTGCAAGTCACTCAGGCCACAAGTGCATGTTTGAGGTAACACGGGGAAGGGGCAGACAAGAGAAGGGTCAGGTTCTCCACCCGCTGAACTCTATTCTCACTCCCTCCCAGAGGTGCTTTGGAAGCTAAACAAGAAGGGCCAGGAGGCCATGCAGCCATGGGCAGTGTGCAGTTCAGCCCCACAGTTCCACTGATCCAGCCAGTCCGCCCCCTTTCAAACCAGACGGCACGGTGCTCACCATTCTAACAGCTCCTGTGGGCCCGCAGTCAGCCACCAGCAAGCTGGAAGAGAGGAAGAGAGGAGTCAAGTTCAGCCACGACATTTGCTCAGATCCATGGAGCGAAGCGGAAGAGGCGAGCTGGGCTGCAGCCCCATCCAGCGGAGCAAAGCAAGCGGCGGAGGGCCGCAGGAGGCGCATCTGCTGGGGCTCCAAGAGCAGCTGAGGCCTCGCTGCCCCTCCTCGCATGATGCATGGAGCACCCAGGAGAGAAGCTGCGTGAGAAAATACGCACGTCCGCATAGCCCACCTCTCGAGGCGGCCCAAGAGGGTGTCTTGCTCAGGGGCCGTCACTCCGTGGTTGAGCTTTGCCCGGAGAAGGTCCCAGGTTCCACCACAGTGTGGAGGGATCACGAACTGGCGCCAGGAAAGACCTTTGCCCAACGCCTTGGGGAGCCACGGCTAGTCATGACAGACAACCCTGGCCTGACTATCTAAAGTGGCTTCAGGAGTTCCTAAGGGCCCCTCTGGAATACTGGAGCTGGCACTGAGGTCAGGCCAGGCCTCCTTCCAAAGCCGTCTGTGTGCAAGTCCTCCTAAGCCAATGCCATCCCCCAGGAGATTGACGGGCGACTTCAAGGCAGGGACAGCTGCACAGATTCTTGGGTGCCACTGCCAGTCTGTTCCCAGGACAATTGCATGCCGGATCTACCATTTCCAATGATCAAGTCCACTTCTCTCCACAATGATCAAGTTAATGACAACCAGGCCAATGAAGACACTGGGAGTACTGCTGCAGAAAGGACGAGACCCACCCTCTGTCCCCGACTCAGAGAGGCCCAGCCTTCACAAACAAAACCTGGAGGGTGCAGTACGCATATGGCGGCGGCAGCAGCAGCATGCACATGGCAGCAGCGCACAGTATGAACTCATATACACCCTTCCACCATATTAGTAAAGTATGCATTAAAAAAAATAAAGCGATTTGCATCCACTATGGCCTGGGGAGGAGGGGGGGATTGGTAATCATCAGATTGCAGCAGGCAGGCATTTTAACCCTTTTCTCCCTTGCTGCAGCCCTGACTTCACTCCTCATTAACTGCTTTTGGCATTCAGATGGTTACTTTCCACCCACCTTCCCACTGTAATACCAAAAAGTATCAGCTTGCCCCCCACAACAGATGCTATTTATACTTTTTAAACGCGCGCACACACACACACACACACACACACTTAACATCACATTTAGTGTGCCCTTTAGCTAGTTAAGCAGGGAATTCCAGTCTTGTCTCCACTCTTGTCTGCACTGTGCAATTCAGTTCACCTTGGCCTCAAACTCATTTTTCTAGTGAAGGCTAACATGGCAGGATTCTGCTCTGTATATAGAGCTCTGACCACTAGGAACAAGCTCACCTGGAAACACCACCCTCTTGATCCTAGTGTGTCGGGGGCGGGGGGGAAGCTCTAGCTCCTTGGTGTGGAGGGTATTCTGTGCATGCTCAGAGGTACATTGCTATAAGAATGGGAAAAGTGTCCTTAATCGTCCCAAGGGCATTTGGCTCCCAAAAGCAGCCTCTTGAGTTGCTAATTATTGAATGCAAAGCATCCTTCTAAAGTCATTTCAGCCCTAGACTGAAAATGATGAAGCTATATCAAGATTTCCAGCACCAACCCCCCCCCCCCGCCCCCTCAGTCAAATGTCAAATACACAATTCAGAGAGATATTATGCTGAAAAGCCTCTCGCTCCAAGAAACAGAGGGGCAATCTGAACATGAGACACATTGGAGAACCTTAACTTTAGTTACATGCAAAATCAGGCCTGAGGATCATGAAGCCCTCCAGATGTTATGGGACTGCAACAACCCTCATCCTCAGCCACTGCCCGTGTGTGTGTGTGTGTGTGTGTGTATGTGTGTGTGTGTGTGTGTGTGTGTATATATACACAATCCGCCACCCCTCCTGATCTATCACCTGAGCAGGGAATTCACCCTGCCACATGGGAGAGCCGGCCTTGAAACTAGGTGTTATATTAACTCACTTTCTCTTTCTGCCAGACAACGTCTGTGAAACAGCTGCTTGAGTTTCAAGGGAAGCTCCCCTTGGCACAGATGAAGGCTTCCTTTGAAATGCAAGCAGCAGCTCCAGTGCTGCCGTTTTTGTCAGGATCAGAGAAAGAGAAGGTGTTAACCTTCCTTGCCCCTCCTACAAGCCCAAGACTGCAATTTACATAGCAGGCACATTAGATGTGCTGTTAATTGCCAGTCAGCAGTGAGTTTGGCCCTTGAAGAGAGCAAGGGAGGTGGCCTACGCATCTGAATAGGAGGAAGGGAGAAAGGGGGCAATCAGTAGAAAAGGAAGAGGAGCCGGCCCAGAGTTAGAATGGTGGGGCAAAGCAAGCAGAAAAAGAAAGTTGGGGCTTCTGGTCACAAGCCCACCCTTTGTGGAGTATCTCATTAGCAGCAAATGTTGAAGAGAAATTGAGTCAACTGCATTTAGAGCAGAAGGAAAGCCTTTCCCTCCAAAATATAAGGGGCAAGGTAGATGCCTGGTCTATTGGTAGAGCTATCTCTATGTTCATGAGCAGATAAGCTCAGTATTTTCAGAAGAACCTATTAAGCTTACAGGCTTAAGCACATTTACAAGGGAGCAAGTCTCATTGAACTCACTTCTCTGAACACAGTTGCTTAGGACCCTGTTGTAGGCTTCCTTGAAACAGGTTTCACCTGAAGAAGACATTTTTGGAAGGAAAAACAAGAGCCTAACAAAGTAATAAACTTACAAAACAGAAAGCAGACTTCAGGACAAGTCACCCAAAGACACACTAAAGAACAAAAACAAATCCCTCCATGGCTTCAAAGCCTCGGGGATTGTAAAAGCTCCCACATTTCCTAGAAATACTCACCACAAAGATCAGCCCAGTGCCTGACCACTCACTCTTGTTGAGGAAAGAAAGGGGAATAGCCAGGCTTGAGCCTCCAGGACCTTTTATGCCTCCCACAGCTCCTGTGTCAATCAAAAGGAAAAGGACACAGCTGATTACAACTGAAGGTGATGAAAGGGAGATTCAAGGTGTGGATGAAGGTGTGGATGAAAGGGAGATTCAAAATGGATCGGTGCTTTTTTAGGGCTGATAAAGTATAAGGGCGCGTGTGGTCTTCCTTGGTGGCAGGTGGCTTGCAGTAGAATTCCATCATATCTGCTCCAAGATTAGGCAAACACTCATCTCACCAGTTATTAATAATAATAATAATTTGATCAGAATGTTAAATAGGGGCAACACCTCCAGGATTGGTTACTAGAATGTGGGTGGTTCAGGCAATCTACTCCCTACCCCACCAGCAGCTGTTCTTCTATGTGTGGTGTGCATCCCACATTCAAGAGTGATTCTATATCTGGAGAGAGCCTACATTAGGGTAGCTCATATCACTGTGGTGTGGTATCCACCAGTGTGATCAACTAGAATCTATTGGTTTTTTTGCACATGCGTGCATGGCACGCGCGCACACACACACACACACACAATTGCAATTTTAACAAAACAAAAAGAAGGGGGGAAACAACAAGCAACAACAAAAAGAACATAAAAGGCAAATCCAATAACTGTTCACAACACCATTAATAAAAAAAGAGAACGACATCCAACACTTCTCTTTCAAATATATATGTTAATTTAAGCAGTCCGTATATCTAAATAAGCATCCAAATGAAACAAGAGCAGTAAGATCTTCAGAACGTTAAATGCTAGGTGGTGGGTGTTTATCCTCCCAGGCTTGAAGTATGAGTCTCTTTGTAACTGTAAGGGCTCTCAAAGTTCACTTTTGCTATCCCTCTGTTAGTCCCCACACCATATTAAAAACCATGAAAAATGAACATTTGCAATTATCACAGATTTTTCAAAAACAAAACGTATGCACGCAATGACTTCCAACCAGGAACGAACCACTACAGGACATGCCGACATGTAATGAGGACAATGACGCCTCATGGTCTGCGTTCCATCACCAGCATCGAACAGAGCAAGCCAGTTCCTTCTTAACAATCCTCTGTGATGAACAATATACATGAAACATCATTTTTTGTTGAATCAGCCTCAGGTTAAATCCTAGAGAAATAGTACATATGCAAGGTTGATTAGGCTGTATGTTGTTGTTCAGTCATTCAGTCGTGTCCGACTCTTCATGACCCATGGACCATAACATGCCAGGCCTTCCTGTCCTGTGCTCTCTCCCAGAGTGTGCTCAGGTCCATATTCATTGCTTCGGTGATGCTATCTAGCCATCTCATCCTTTGCCGTCCCCTTCTCCTTTTGCCTTCAATCTTTCCTAGCATCAGGGTCTTTTCCAGGGAGTTTTCTCTTCGCATTAGGTGGCCAAAATAGTTGAGCTTCAGCTTCACTATCTATCCTTCCAATGAGCCCTAAGGGTTGATTTCCTTTAGGATGGACTGATTTGACCTCCTTGCAGTCCAGGGGACTCATAAGAGTCTTCTCCAGCACCACAGTTCGAAGGCATCGATTCTTTGGCACTCAGCCTTCCTTATAGTCCAGCTCTCACAGCCATACGTTGCTACTGGGAAAACCATAGCTGTGATTATACGGACATTTGTCAGCAAGGTGATGTCTCTGCTTCTTACTATGCTGTCTAGGTTTGCCATAGCTTTCCTCCCAAGGAGCAAGCATCTTTTAATTTCATGGCTACAGTCACCGTCTGCAGTGATCTTGGAGCCCAAGAAAATAAAATCTGTACTGCTTCCATTTCTTCCCCTTCTATATGCCAGGAAGTGATGGGGCCAGATGCCATGATTTTAGTTTTTTTAATGTTGAGTTTCAAACCAGCTTTTGTACTCTCCACTTTCACCCTCAACAAGAGGCTCTTTAGATCCTTTTCGCTTTCTGCCATTAGGGTGGTATCGTCTGCATTCCAATTCCCTATTCCATTCCTCTCTAACGTTCTGAACATCCACTTTATTGCATTCCAAAAGATACTTATCAACACCTAATATAGGCTTGGCTTTCAGTAAAGAACCAATTAATACAATTCTAGAGCAGCCCAGATCTTTGGGGGGGCTTGATTTGTTCAGGTGCTGACCTAGAAAACTGCGTGATCTCCCTAATTTCATACCATGCAACAATCTGCCATAGACTTGGTCTAACGCCTTGCCCCGATGTGATGTTTCAGTTCTTTGTGTGTGGAGTGGACAGATGTTCTAGCTGAACCATTTCAAGGTGGAGACCATCACCCTTTTCCCAGAGCAAGAGCACAAGACTTGGCCTCCTATCCAGCTAGTGACATGATTGCAGCAAAGAAAGGATTGGGCTAGCTTAGAACAGGTCTCCTTGATATGCTAAGTTTCGTTCTTGTGGGGCATATTAACCAGTGGGGAATATTCCAAAATGTTATTTCGACCTGCAATCTGTAGTGGTACCATCCATTCTCTGCTCAGCCAGAATTGCATGCAGCGGTGCCAGATGTGTGAGAATCCTTGAATCATCCATGGCTACAGAATGCTAACAGACTCTGTCTTGAGGAGGAACACAGAAAAGCCAAGAGGAGCGATGGAACAGAGGGGAGGAATCCTG
Source organism: Heloderma suspectum (assembly GCF_057233095.1). Taxonomy (NCBI): domain Eukaryota; kingdom Metazoa; phylum Chordata; class Lepidosauria; order Squamata; family Helodermatidae; genus Heloderma; species Heloderma suspectum. The sequence goes on from NC_139459.1 coordinate 175,219,656, forward strand.
AAGAGCAGCTCTCTGCACTGCAACGTTTGTTGCAGACCCTGCTTGTACATACATAACTATGAACCTCTCTAGGAGGTACAAGAATTTTTGCAAAGTTTGTGTCCAAATGAAGTGGAATTCAGACTTATTCAGTGCACTCAGAGCAGCATCGATATTCTGGGAGTGCCGCATAAAGCTGTTCTAACTCTGGCCAACTCTCATACAAAAGTGTGTGGGACAGAATTTGGGGGGGGTGGAATCCTCTGCTCTACTGTGCAAACAAGAATTCTGGTCACATGTCCACTCCCCCTGAAACAGCAGCGTGTTACTGAGTGTGGTAAAGTGCATGCAACAGTACTGTGGTGAGTGAAGAGTTAAAAATTTGTAGGAGAGTCCATCTCTCTGAGAGGCAGCTTGGGAAGAAGAATCGCTTGTTGATACCTTTAAGATGGCTGATTATATTTAGAGGCTATAGGCCTCAATTATGTTTTATACAAGAATAAATGCTGGAAGTGTATTTATTGCATTTATATCCTACCTTTTTTCCTCTTGCAAGCAATCGAAGGCAGCTTATATGGTCCTCCTCCTCCTCTGCATTTTATCCTCACAACAGCCCTGTGAGGTAGGTTAGGCTGAGAATCAGTGATTGTCCCAAAGTCACCCAGTGAACTTCATGGCTGAGCAGGAATTAGAACCCAGATCTCCTGAGTCCAAGACAGTCACCACTACAACACACTGGCTCTCATAATATGTAAGATGCTATGTTAATTCATAAGATGCTGTGTCTATTCTTCGTGGGAGGCAGGTAACACCACTGAATCTCTATTACAACAAGCGGTGATGAGGACAAGTTCTGTCCATCCTGAGAGACTTCTACACACTGTCAAGGAGGCTTCTCCAAACTGGTTCCTTCCACATGTGTTGGACAGCAACTCTGATCATTCCATGCTGGGTGGAAATGATTGGAGTTATGGTTTAACACATTTGGAAGGCACCTGGTCAGGGAAGGCTCCTTTAGAGTGGCAGAGGGTAAGGCAAAGATAGGCAACTTGGGCTCTCCAGATGTTTTGGCCTACAACTCCTGCAATCCCTCAACATTGCCTATACTAGATGGGGCTGATAGGAATTGTAGGCTAAAACACCTGAAGGGTGACAAGTTGCCCACCCCAGGGTAAGGGTAAACTGTTGCAAAATGGATTCCCTGCCTGAAGTAGTAGATTCAACTTTGGTAGAAAACAAGACATTCTGCTGTGATATCCAATGATTGAAGCAGTTGTTGATAGCCAGAGGTGTGCAGGCTGAGGCTATTTTCCCATCTTCCATGGGGAAATGTTTTGTATTGCTGACTGACTGATTTTACTGAGCAGCACTGAGGTCTACAGTTTTGAAGTGAAAATGAAGGAAGCAGCCACCAGACTTGGATAGAGGCAGTCCAAGTACAAATGCATCAGGCCTAATCTACCTCAGATATGCAAGTTATACCATTCAAGTATAATGGTTGGCCTTTATTTTCCAAGACATTTCTCCTTCTCTTGTGTGGGGTGGGTGAGGGGTCAGATTTCACTAGCCCTAACAGAAGCCTTTCTCAGCTATTTCCAAGGCTAAAGTCAAATTGGTCAAGAGGCACCAAACAGCCACTCCAAACTATATTTTTGAACAGCATTGCACACCATATGGGGTTCCTAATAAAGGCTTATCCTGCAGTCAGTCTCCTATCAGAATGCTTTTCTACACAAGGCTGTATCTGCTTTCAGTTTTGTTGCAGAATTAAGATCTGAGCATTACATGAGGAGTGTTTCCTTTCCTGCTTTTCCACTTCATAACCTCTAGGTGGCAGTGTGGTGTAGTGCAAATACACAAGAGGAAGTCACGCTTTGCTTTCACAATTAAATGCTGAATTTTCCCTGCTCTAAAAGAACTCTCCAAAAGTGGTGGTTAGATACAGAAATGAAACTGGAGGGTCATGTTGTCACTTAAAGAACCCCTAAACAACCATGAGTAGGGAATGACAAGCATCTGATCAATGCATCGTGCAGAAAAGCACATTGTCTATAGCTACCATGATCTTTGAGGGACCGAAGACTGAAGTGTGCTTTAGCCCTCTGGGGTAAGGTGATTATGCCACTGTAAATTTGTAAACCACAAGCCTACAGACCAGGGGGTAGCCTGTGTCCACTGCAAGTTTCCAAGCCACTGTGAAAAATCTGAAAGTAAAGCTCTTGGTGTTACTATTTCCCCGAAAGAAGGTAGGTTTCCTGATCTGACTGCACTACTGCTTCTTTCTCCTGATCTCTCATAACCTAAACCTACCCATGCTGCCCCTACCATGGCACACTGTGCCACTGACACTCCACAGTTCACCAGTGTGCCAACGTTGCGATTCCATAAACATAACAATGAGAACCACAGCAAGGGCTCTTTAAATGTGAGAGCGGGGAAGGATATTTAACCTTCAAGTGATCCAAGATCAGGGAACCTTCCCTCCCCTGAAATGGCACCCCTACACTTCCCAGGATCTTCATGCACAAAGACAGCCAAGACACTTGTTTTAAAAAGGCTACACAACTTTATTGACATTCTCGTGACTGTGCTGCAAGGTGAGGTGCTCTTTCCATTAAAAAAGGTAGCTATCGTGTTCAGGTACCCAGGAAATAAAAAGGGACTGCTGGAGATGCTGTAGGAGGGAGCAGCCCCAGCCTGGATGCACTCCTCAGAGCAACAGCAGACCATGACAGGCCAGAATTCTGGCAGCCACATTTTCCCCCAGGAGTGGGTCATCTCCAATCTGGTACACAGTTCCCCTTGGAAGACCAGGAGTTGCCACAGCTTCATGTGGCTGTGCATGACTCATGCAGTCTCTCCAGCGTGATCTCAACCTGGAGGTCCTGATAGACCAGCCCCTTCCAGGCACCCCCTTCATGCAACATCACCACATCCCCATTTGATTTCATCTTTCGGACAACGGCTGTGAAAGGCACAACAGCAGTATTGTGCTTATGGACATACAGTTTGGCTGTGGCTCTGGTCTTGGGGGGCATCTCCACCTCTGCTGTTTGCCACTCAGAAATCTGCCTGAGCACAGAGATGGCATCTTCATTGTCCCAGGTATATGTGACGGTGGGTTTCGCCTCCCTAACTATGAAACTACAGGAAGAGGGGATACCAAGCCCCCACAGGCGATGCCAGACAATCCTGTCAGTGCACTGCGTTTCCCAAGTCATGATGAAAGTGTGTCGCACTGGGACATCACTTCGGTTGACGTAGGTCTCTTTCTTCATGAAACAGCGGTGGCATCTCACTCCAGAGAGGTCTTTTGGGATCACACTCATTATGTCGATGGTAGGGGGAAGGAGGTCTCCAATCAAGGGCCGGAAAAAGCACATGTAATCTGCAAAGAACTTGGCTGCTTCCAGCCCATTGAACTCTCTATAGATTCTGGACAAGAAGAGACCATTATAGGCCCGGAAAGCTACTGAATTGCCACTGAAAAATACATCAAAATGCAGAGACGGATCTTGTGAGTACAGAACCGGTTGGATGGGAAAGGATTCTGGGTCTATCCCTACCTTCACTGGAGCAAGGAACATGCCTACCCAGTTTTGCAGCATAACCTTTCCTGAGGGCAGACGGGTGACCCAGAATTTGCTTGACTGTCTCTTTGCAGGTATGCCCTCGATAGTCCATTGGCAGCCACTGCCCAGCGAGTCCCAGAACAGGCCGTTGTCCATCTCAAAAGCCACCCCTTCTTCCACACCAGTGTAGGCTTCAAGCTGGCCCAGGCCTTTGGAGACTAGTGAGAAGGCGACCTGGAATGGGAGTAGATGTTAGCTCATTTCAGGGGAATGATTCAAGGTCCTGTGTGGTCATCCCCAGTACCACCCTATCCAAGATCTAGCCCCACTAGCCCTAGTCTTAATGACTACCAACATTTATGTGCCACCTCTTCTCTAAGAAGCTTAAGGAGGCATACGTGGCTTTCACTCCCCATTTTATCCTCACACCAACCCTGTGAGGTAGGGTAGGCTGAGAGATATTGATGGGCCCAAGTTCCCCCAATCAGCAACCTGGGTCTCCCCAGTCCTAGTCTGACAGTAGCCATAGTGGCACTTGTGCAAGTCCCACTCATCAAGGGATTTCTGTCAACAACACATCTTAAGGAGCGCCTCCAGCAACACCAGACAGGCCGCTTAACAAGATCAGCCTCGGATGGCCTTCTCTCTGTCCCATCAGCCAGGACAGCTAGACTGGTGGGGATGAGGGAGAGGGCCTTTTCTGTGGTGACCCCCACTCTGTGGAACTCCCTCCCTAGGGAACTCTGCCATGCCCCCTCTTTAATGAGCTTCCACTGTGCATTAAAAACATGGTTGCTCAGGCAGGCATTTGGGGTGGGTTAGGGTATTTTAGAAAATGTTTTTACTGTAGAATTTTATTGTTTTAAACTGTTTTATTATATACTTTGTACATCACCCAGAGTGGCTGAGTGACCAGACAGATGGGTGATTAATACATTTAATAAATAAATAAATTCCCGGTGTCCATTGCAACGAAATGCCAACTGAGCAAAATTATAGAATTCATCAGGTTAAACTGCCTTCTTCCTGGAAGCCCTGCTCCCCACCCCTAGTATGACACAAGTTGCTGAGACCCAGAAATGGAGCAATCTGCACATCCTCCATGACACCATCGCTGAATCAGGTCTGGCACGGTCCACGAATTGGTGAGTTTTTAACGCAACATACCTGCACATTTTAATACATTTTTAAGTAGCACTTTTAAAAATTAGACTTTTAAAATACAAAATGGTTCTTATATTCATAGGTTTTGATGCTGCAGTGTCCTTTCTGGATTGTGATTGTGAGGAATGTGGCCTGTAAAATGTGTCTGTATAGAAAAGCTTTCTTACTTTTGTACCTTTTACATGCTAGACCATTTTTATGTACTAGACCACTGATGAAGACATTCTGTCAAAATGCATTTGGTTTTGCTTTTACTTGGTACTGGTGACTTCTGGTACTGTAGGGCATTTCAGCACAATAATATTGTACCTTCCTCTGTTGTTTTAATATATGCTTTTAGCTTGCATTGATAAAGTTATACTATCAGATATTCTTGTATACATGATTCTTCATCAGTTAAGGCCATCCCAGTTGTTGTACTGTTCAGGGTTGGGATACATTTCTTGTTTTGTTTGGGCTGCTTTGTGGACTGTCGCCAAATCCCTCAAGACGTCCACACATTCAGTGAACACAGAAAGATCTTGTGCATGCTTAGTTGAAAGTAAACCTTACCAGAGTTCAGAAAGATCTTACTTCCAAGCATGCATGCTTAGGATGGAAACATCCCAAGGCAAGCATCCAGCATGTGAATCTCCCACTGTCTGTTTGAAGGCAAAAGAAAGCTTCCCAGCACTCTGAAGCTACACAGATATCGTTGCAATTGTGGGTAGTGACAGGCAACTGTTAAAGGCAAGAGGAAAGATGGCAGCACTATGGCATAGGTGGGGTTCATGCTTATCCAGTCCACAGTTCAATGCCTTCTCTTCCCCGCCTACCATCAGCCTATTAACACAACTGCACCAAGATATTTGTGAAGCGCCCAGAGCACTTCAGCTATTGAGCAGTATAGAAATGAAATAAATAAATAAATAAAAATAAAGATGCCTTCAACACTCAGGACAGGACTACATGATACACAAGTATTTGCAACATCAGCCCACAAGCCCTTTTTAGATTGAAAAGAAGGGGCAACTAATCCCTACTTCTCCCCCCGCAAAAAAAAAATCTGCCATTTCTCTGCTCCATGTCACCCACCAGGTTTCAAATCAAATGCGTGTTTGAGATAATTTGATGTGGGGAAGTGGCCAGCAGGGAAAATGTTATGCACTCCTCTTTCCACCACCAGACTCTCTGTTCAGTCACTCCTACCAGAAACTGCTTTCCAAGCTAAACAGGAAGGCCCATCAGACTATACAGTTCCAAGGAGTGCAAAATTTGGCCCCACAATTCCAGCCCCTCTGCCCCCCATCAAACCGGATCATTTTATGCTCACCATTCTAAAAAGTTCCGTGGGCCTCTCAGCCAGTCACCAGTGAGCTGGAAGAGGAAGAGAGGTGTTACGTTCATCCATTACATTGTTCAGAACCTTAGAAACAAGCAGAAAAGGCATGCAGTGCCCAAATGGCAACTTGTGCACCAAAATGGAGTTTCAGAAACTGGACAGACTGCTAATCTGGAAAAAAGCCACAGCCCCATCCATTGGAACAGGGAAAGCGCTGAGAGCTGCAGGGTTGGGAATTTTCTGGGAGTCCAAGAGGAGCCAAGGACTCACAGACTCCTTCTCACACTATGCATGGAGCACCTGAGACGAGAGGTAGCATGAGAAAATACACACTAAGGGTGTCTAACCAGCAGTTCTAGTCCGACCCCTTGGACCAAGCTACCTCCCAACCCCACCACACACACGCACACCTTAAGCCAAGAATAGCATTCTTACTAAATACAGGGGAGGTGCCATAGCTCTGTGGTACAGCACATAATTTGCATTCTAAAGATCCCAGGTTCAAACCACAGAACGAAGGGATTAGAAGCAAGTGCTAAATGAAAATACTTTTACCAATCACGTTGAAGAGCCACCACCAGCCATAGGAGATAACCCTGGCCTGACACTGTCTAAAGCACCTTCAGATGTTCAGATGTTCCTTCAGACCGGGTTTTCCCCATTTGGGTAGACTCTGCGGACTTGCAGACTGCTTTTCTAGCTTTCTGGAATTTTGTGCAAATTTAATAGAAAAAATATGCATAAAAAAGCCAAAAATGTGCATTCCCCCCATAGACTAAAGTACTGAGGGGGTTGCGCATTTTTGCAAGTGCAAATTCACACAAACAGATTTGTGCAAATTCAGGAACTCAAAAAAATCCAATTCCATCGATGAGCAGATGACAGAACAAAAGGCACTTGAAAATCCACAAAATGCAGACGGAACAGATTTTACATAATCCATACATCCCTAACTGTGTGCACACAATTGTAGTACAATATATGTTACACCTCCCACCACATGTGTAGTGTGCATTTTTTGAATAATGCAAGTTGTACCTACTGTGGCCAGGAAAGCAGGGTGTAACTGATAAATCGAAATTAAAGCAGGCAGGCATGTAACCCTTTTATCCCTTGCAGCTGCCCTGATAATTCACACTTCAGAAGCTGCTGGGGGGGGGGAATTGGGAGGGTTGAACTCCCCGCACTTGCCTCCTATAATGCCAATAATCATCAGCTAATAGATGCTATTTGCACTTAAAACAGCATGTATGCATTTAACATCACATCTAGTTTGGCCCTTTGCTAGTAAACAATGAGATTTAACTTACTTGCCTCAAACCTTTTATTCAAGCAATGTCTAGAAGGTTGAGAGAATGCTGGTTGGTATATGCAGCGCTAACCAATAGGATCAATTCACTAAGAAACACTTTTAGATAAGAATGCAAAACCTGCCCGGCTGATCATCCCAAGGAGCTTCTATTCCAGAATTCCATTTGCTAAAGTAACCAAAGTGATGTAGGCCATAAAGATGGTTACAGAGGGGAGCAATCTTGTAAGCCTTTACTTTTAGTATGAAATGTAACTGTCCAGATGAAGTGTGTTTACTTACTGCTGTTTGCAATAAGACCCAAGTGACAGAGCAGGGCTGAAGAAAAACAGACATATTTCCCATGGTTTACAGCAAAGAAAAGCCCTGACCCTTTTGCACGGACTGCCTTAGTTCCAGGCCATGTCTCCACCATTTGCAAAGCAGGTCCAAACTAGATGTTATGCTGAGATGGTAGGGGGGATCCTTAGCTCAGTAGTAGAGCATATGCTTTGTATGCTAAAGGTCGCAGATTTAATCCTTAGCAACTCCAGGGAGGGTTGGGAAAGACTCCTGCCTGAAATCCTGGAGAACTACTGCTGATCAGTAACCTGGTTCACATGTAACAACAACCCAGAATATGGACTGAATATGGGTTGTTGATGAATCATGGGTTGTTACATGCAAACCCTGCACTGTGGTTTAACTATGGGTTGTTAACCACAAGCAACTCAAGAGTTCACGACCCAACAACAAACCATGGTTTCTCTTCCTGGGTTGTTCGTGGTTAACAATCCATACTTAAACCATAGTGTGGGGCTCACACATAATGAAAACCCACAATTCACTAACAACCCATATTCATCCAATACTCAACCCATACTCTGGGTTGTTGTTACATTTGAACCAATGTGAGCTAGATGGGACAGTGGCAATACGTTCCAGATGTTAAACAGATGAATCTAGTTCACATGCATGTTAACTAAGTTAGTTAACATAATTTTTCTTGTATAAATAACAGCTGCGGAATCAGAGAGTGTTGGGAGTGGGGAGTTTCACTCCCCCTTCCTCCAAAGCGGCTATGTACATTTCAAGGCAAGCTCCCATTGGCACAGATGGAGACTTCCCTTCAGATGCCCACAGCAGCTCCAGAATGGCCACTTGGGTCAAGTTCGTGGCTAGCAAAAAAGGAAGGAAAAGAGTTAATCTCCCCCTCCCACTATCTGAAGAGCACTCCTTGCACACTACCAGAATTCAGGCAACTAACATCGCATCTGGTTTGGCCCTTAAAGGCAGCAACAGGGAGGAGCTACACAGACAAAGAAATTGAAGAAAGGTGATGGGAAAGAAAGAAAGAAAGCCCCGCCCCAAATATGTATGTGGGTGGCTGGTCTATTAGTAGAATTATCCCAGGTTCATGAGTGGGCAACAGTCCTAAGCACACTCATAAGTGCCCCATTGAACTCCTCTGAAAAAGGATCTTGCTGTAGGCCTCTTTGAAATAGACTACACCTGAACAGGACACATTTTAGGGAAGAAAAAGCCCAACAAATGTACAAAGCAGAAAGCAGACTTCAAGAGAAGCTATCCAAAGATACACCAAAGAACAAAGCCAGATCCCTCCATAGCTTAAAAGTCTCAGGGGTTGTAAAGGCTCCCACATTTCCTAGAAATACTCACCACAAAGATCAGCCCAGTGCCTGACCACTCACTCTTGTTGAGGAAAGAAAGGGGAATAGCCAGGCTTGAGCCTCCAGGACCTTTTATGCCTCCCACAATTCCGGTGTCAATCAAAAGGAAAAGGGCACAGCTGACTGTAGTTGAAGACAGCACCGTGTCTCTGATGGGATGAAAGGGGAACTCCAAATGGATAAATTCTCTTTTAGGGCTGAGAAAATAAAAAGGGAAGGGGATGGGTTACCTCAGTGGCAGGTGGTTTGCAGTGCAACGCTATCGTATCTGCTCCATGATCAGTTAAACACTCACCTCATTATTTTCATTTATGTATCTGATCTGACTACTAAATAAGGATCACACCTCCTGGATTGGTTACTAGAACTAGTAAGAGGGTGATCCATGTAATCTTCTCTCTGCCCCAATGTTAGCTGTGCAGTTAATCCCGTCATCAGTGCTTCTGTGCACCCCACATACAGTAGCAGTTGACTCTATATTTGTTGAGAGCCTGCATTACTTTAGTTCATATCCCTGTGGTGTGGGATCTGCTAGATCAGAGGTAGGCAAGCTTTTTGGCACATCTGGCAATTTGAGAAACTGCCCTGGGCACCACCACAAAATGGCTGCCATGGGAGGTGTAGCAATATTTGAGTTCAAAGGAGTGTGTTTTTTTTATGTTTTGGAGGTCAGACCACACCTCTGCCTTGTACTTGGCTAAGTCACTGTTCTTTTAGTCCCATTTCTGGGAAATGTTTTCTGACCGCCGATGCCCACACCATGGCACCCATTTTATGAATAGGAAAGGTCCCACCATGGCAGCTATTTTGTGACAGAGCTCACAACACATTCACATTTCCAAATGTGTCCACAAACCCAAAAGGTTGGGGATCCCTGGCTGATGTTTCCTATCCCCTTGGTCATGTGAGTACAGCAGGGAAAGGACTGGGCTAGCCTAGAACAACTCTCCTTAATATGCTTAGTTTCCTGCTTGTGGGGTATTTTAACCAGAGGAGGGAGAACACTCCAAGTTATTAGCTCCATGTGCCGTCTGAAGTGGCACCATCCATTCTACCCCCTCATCCTGCTTCTGTTGCTCAGCCGGAGTTACATGCAGTACGGCCAGACGTGCAAAAATGCTGGTATCATTAGTCCCTCTGTTTCCGATGTTTCAGCTGTGAATGCCTAAACCACCCACATGCAAAAGGGGGGTATCAACAGGTTTGGAGGACCCCAGGATTTAGGGGAAAAAGAACCTATGGGGAGACCTCCCCCCCCAAAAAAAACTGGTCCAGTGAGAACTGAGAAGGATCGGTGGTGACGGAGTGCTGACCAACTGTTAGAGGTGAGCACAGAAAAGCAGAGGAGAGCAATGAACTAGGGTGGCTGGAATCCCAAAGATCAGCTCTCCCCACTGTGAAATGAGTGTTGGAACAGAACACTTTGAGTTCAAAAGAGTGCTTTTGTGTTTTGGAACTCAGCCCCCACCTATGCCTTATACTTCAGTTACTGGGGAAAATATTTTTCTTTTAGACTTACCAGCTTGCCTCCTGGAAAATGGGTGCTTTATAACTGGCCATGCCCACCATAGTAGCCATTTTGTGAGAGCACCCACAACACACTCTCAGAATTCCAAAGGTGCCTGCCAGCCCCAAAAGGTTGAGGACCATTGCCTTAACACCTTATTCGAAAAGTCTTTTGTTCCAGAAAAGGCTGCATAGGCAAAGGCCTCGTGGTAGCCAGGAGCAAAAGGATCCCAGTGGTAATATGCTAACTAGCCACCTTTGCTGTAATTTCAGTTCATGACATACGTGCATGTTGTGTCCTGTGCTACTGGGAACTGCCCCTGTGCAAGTACGCAAAGCCTGGGAACTCCAGATATACACCAGTGTCTCCCCAGCTTTCAAGTCACCACCTAGTAAAGCAACCCACCAGAGTAACACAAATTGGCCAACCTCAAGCTTTCTCCAACCTGGTGCCCTCTGGATGCTTTGGACTACAGCTCCCAGCATTCCTCACTTTTCGCAATGCTAATTGGGGCTGATGGAAGTTGAAGTCCAAAACAACTGGAGGGCACGTGGTTGTGGACGGCTGTCATAACCTATCCATGCTGTCTCTCATATAGCACAGCCTCTGCCATTGACAGCTCACCAGTGTGCCAACAACGTTGTGGTTCCATAACAATGAGAACCATGGCAAGGGCTCTTTAAATGTGAGAGCGGGGAAGCATATTTAATCTTCAAGTGATCCAAGAACACGGAACCTCCCCTCCCCTGAAATGGCACCCCTACTCTTCCCAGGATCTTCATGCACAAAGACAGCCAAGACGCTTGTTTAAAAAATGCAGTTTTATTGACGTTCTCGTGACTGAGCTGCAAGATTAGGAGCTTTTGTCCTCCACTCTTACCATAAAAAGGTAGCCATTGTGTTCAGGCACCTAGGAGGTAAAAAGGGACTGCCAGCGATGCCCCAGGAGGGAACCCCAGCCTGCCTTGACTAGGAGGGATGTAGTCCTCCAGCAACAGAAGAATCAGGACAGTGCAGAATTCTGGCATCCAATTTTTTTCCCAGGAGTGGGTCATTTGCAAGCTGGTACACAGTTCGCCTCAGCAGAAGTTCCCACAGCTTCACGTGGCTGTCCATGACTCATGCAATCTCTAGCGTGATCACAACCCGGAAGTCCCAATACGCCAGCCCCTTCCAGGCACCCCTGGCCTTCATGCAAGATCACCACATCCCCATTAGGTTTCAAGTTTTGGACAATGGCTGTGAAACAACAGCACTATTGTGCTTATGGACATACAGTTTGGCTGTGGCTTTGGTCTTGGGGGGCATCGCCACTTTGCCATTGCCTTCTCAGAAATCTGCCTGATCAGAAAGGCTCAAGAAAATATTGCAGGAGTTTGTACATGAGGATCAAAGGGGATTCTTACCAAGGAGACAGATGAAAGGCAATGTAAGAACGGTCTTGAATGTGGTGGAATATTTGGAAAAACATCCAGAAAAGCAAGCAGCTCTGATCTTTTTAGATGCAGAGAAAGCATTTGACAATCTCAACTGGAAATTTTTAATTAAGACTTCAGAAGAATTGGATTTTGGAGAAATTTTATAAAATCGGTGAAATCAGTATATACCGATGAAAAGGCTCAAATAATTATAAATGGGGAATTTACTAATCCTTGTGTGATGCAAAGAGGAACAAGACAAGGTTGCCCAATGTCACCACTACTGTTTATATTGATTTTAGAATTATTGAACAGAGTTCATAGAATAGTATCATAAAATAGTAGGGTTGGAAGGGGCCTACAAGACCATTGAGTCCAACCCCCAAGATATATAAGCCAAGATGATCGAATTACAGGAGTAAAGATTAAAAAGGAGAAATATAAGCTGAGGGCTTTTGCAGATGACTTGGTATTTATGCTGGAAGAACCCTTACAGGGGAAATTTTAATGAAAAAACTAGAATTTGGAGTAGTGGCAGGGTTTAAAGTTAATAAACAGAAAACAATTTTTTTAACAAAGAATATGAATGTTCAGGGGAAAAAAAGTTGATGGATAAGACTGGCTTCCAAATTGAAAAGAAAGTAAAATATTTGGGTGTCCTCTTGACAAATATGAATTGTATGCTTTTTCAAAATAACTATGTTAAAGTGTGGAATGAAATTAAACAAGACGTATTAAAATGGGGAAAATTACAACTATCACTTTTGGGAAGAATTGCAACGATCAAAATGAATGTATTACCCAGAATGTTATTTTTGTTTCAAATGATACCCATTATTACATCGGATTTACCTTTCAAGCAGTGGCAGAGAGATATAATGAAGTTTATATGGCAAGCAAAAAAACCCAACAGTTAAAATAAAAATTTTACAAGATGCAAGGGAAAGAGGTGGTTTGGGATTACCAGATTTTAAATCCTATTTTTCGGCCTGCTGCTTGATGTGGATGAAGGAATGGGTGACGTTCAAAAATGGAAGACTTCTAGAATTAGAAGGACATGAATTGAGATACGGGTGGCATGGTTATTTGTGGTATGATAAAACAAAAGTGAATGTAGATTTTAATAATCACTATATAAGAAGGGCTGTATTAAGAATTTGGAATAAATATAAATTAAGGTTCTATAAAAAAATACCACATTGGATATCCGCACAAGAAGCAATGCATAGAAGAGAATTTGATAGTACGCATAAATGGATAAGATATAATGATTTATTGGAACTGTCACAAGGGGAATATAAGTTAAAATCAAGGGAAAGATTATTGGAAGAAGGTTATATATGTCAGTGGTTTTCATATTTGCAAATTAAAAAAAGGTTTAAATAGATGAGAAAAATGGTGGATTTGAACAAACAGAATCTGAGTTTGAAATAACACTGTGTAAAAATGACAAACATGTTATTGCTTAACTGTATAAATTACTGTTAAGGTATGAGACAAGATGAACAAGTAAAAGATTGTATGATTAAATGGGCACAAAGTGTTGGTCATAATATATGAATGGAAGAGTGGGAAAGTATGTGGGGAAAAGATTTAAAATTTACTTTATGTACAAGTCTTAAAGAGAATTTTTATAAGATGATGTATAGATGGTATATGTCACCATTTAAATTGTCTAAAATGTATAAAGGTGTTTCTGGAAGATGTTGGAAATGTGAAGATCAAGAGGGAACGTCTTATCATTTATGGTGGACTTAAAAAGCTAAAACATTTTGGAAACCAATACAGTCTTTAGCGCAAAGACTACTATAGAACTAAAGCCAGAAACTTTTTTATTGGGACTAATAGATAAACACATAAAAGAGAAGGGGGGAACCCTCTTTCTCTACATGACAACGGCTGCAAGGTTATTGTATGCACAAAAGTGGAAGAATGAAACAATACCAACTGCGAATGAGTGGATTATGAAAATGATGGAGCTGGCAGAGATGGCAAAACTGACTACTATAATTAAAGAAGGATCAACAACTAAATTTATGTTAGACTAGAAACCTTTTATAGAATTTGTACAAAAAAGAGAGAAAAATGATATCTATGTATCTAGATTTTGAACTTTGAGATGGTTAACTCTTTTGTTGTTGTTAAAATTAGGAGAGAAATAATATAATGTCTGTGAACTCAATGAATGATATACAACCAAGATAAGAATTAGAGAATAATAATGAGCATTTGTTGTGTAGGTGGAGCCAAAGGTAGATACCTTATAATCGTAAGAGATATTTTACTGTATGTTTATTGTGTGTTTATGTTGTTGTTTTGTTTTGTTTTTAAAAAATAAAAAAAATATTATTGGGGGAAAAAAAGAAATCTGCCTGATCAATGAGGCATCCTCATTGTCCCGGGTGTATTTGACAGTGGGTTTTGCATCCTCAACTGTGAAACTACAGGAAGAGGGGATACCAAGCCCCCACAGACAAGGCCAGACAATCCTGTCAGTGCACTGTGTTTCCCAAGTCATGATGAAAGTGTGTCGCACTGGGACATCACTCTGGTTAACATAGGCCTCCTTCTTCAAGACTCGACAGTGGCATCTCACTCCCGAGAGGTCTTCTGGGATCACACTCAGTATATCAATGGTAGGGGGAAGGAGGTCTCCAATCAAGGGCCGGAAACAACACGTGTAATCTGCAAAGAACTTGGCTGCTTCCAGCCCGTTGAACTCTCTATGGATTCTGGACAACAAGAGACCATTATAGGCCCGGAAAGCTACTGAATTGAATTGTCACTGAAAAATACGTCAAAATGCAGAGGCAGATCTTGCAAGTACAGAACCGGTTGGATGGGAAAGGATTCTGGGTCTATCCCTACCTTCACTGGGGCAAGGAACATGCCCACCCAGTTTTGCAGCATAACCTTTCCTGAGGGCAGACGGGTGACCCAGAATTTGCTCGACTGCCTCTTTGCAGGTATGCCCTCGATAGTCCAGTGGAAGCCACTGCCCAGCGAGTCTCTGAACAGGCTGTTGTCCATCTCGAAAGCCACCCCTTCTTCCACACCAGTGTAGGCTTCAAGCTGGCCCAGGCCTTTGGAGACTAGTGAGAAGGCGACCTGGAATGGGAGTAGATGTTAGCTCATTTCAGGGGAATGATTCAAGGTCCTGTGTGGTCATCCCCAGCACCAGCCTATCCAAGGTCCGGCCCCACTAGCCCTAGTCTTAATGACTACCAACATTTATGTGCCACCTCTTCTCTAAGAAGCTTATGGAGGCATATGTGGCTTTCATTCCCCATTTTATCCTCACACCAACCCTGTGAGGTAGGGTAGGCTGAGAGATATTGATGGGCCCAAGTTCCCCCAGTCAGCAACCTGGGTCTCCCCAGTCCTAGTCTGACAGTAGCCATAGCGGCACTTGTGCAAGTCCCACTCATCAAGGGACTTCTGTCAGCAATGACAACAATACATTCCTGGTGTCCACTGCGACGAAATACCATCTGAGCAAAATTATAGAATTCATCAGGTTGAGCTTCCTGGAAGCCCTGTCCTCACCCCAAACCCCCCACCCCTAGTATGGCACAAGTTGCTGAGACTCAAAAATAGAGTACTCTGAGCATCCATGGCCCAGTTGGAGTCCACCAGGAAAAGAGCCTTCAGTGTGGTGGCCCCTTTCCTGTGGAATTCCCTGCCTTTGGAGGTCAGGCAGGTGCCAACATTGTGTTCCTCCTGGCACCTCCTGAAGATGTTATTTCGAGAGGCCTTCCTTGCGCAACCAGCCGCGGTTTATTAAATTCCACCTTATTGGGATTTCTCTTTTTAAAAAATATTTTAACTTTTTAAACTTTGTGTTTTATTCTTTTACCTTGTTCACCGCTCCAAAATCTTCTGATGTGGAGCGGTATATAAATATTGTAAATAAATAAAATAAAATCCTCCATGACACTATCGCCAAATCCCTCAAGAGGTCCATCCATTCAGTGAACATACCATGATCCTAGGCCTGCTTAGTTGAAAGTAAACCTCACCCAAGTTCTACAAGAACTTTCTTGCAAGTATGCATGCTTAGGATGGAAAATATCCCAGGGCAAGCATCCAGCATCTGAATCTGGTGCCAACGAAATAATTTAGTCCGTTAGGAGGCAAGAGAAAGTTTCCCAGCACTGAAGCAACAAAGGTATCATTGCAATTGTGGTACTGACAGGCAAGGTAACTGTTAAAGGACAAGAGGAAAGTTGCCAGTGCTATGATGTGTGTGCCCACCAAATTCCCTGGTTATCCAGGCCACAGTTCAATGCTTTCTCTTCCCCACCCAATGACACAATTATACTCAGAAGCTTCTGGTACCCGGGTCCAGACATCATGTTATACAGAACTGTGTGCCATTTCAAGCCACCAGCCATTTTGTAGACTGAAAAAGAGGCAACTCAGAACGAGGCATGGCGGAGAATTCTGCCACGGATCTCGGTAAGGCTGAATGCCAGTGCATTCAGCCCCCCAAAATCTGTGGCGGAACGAAGCCCCCCACCCCCCCACCCTGTGAAATGCGCCTGGAACGGAGCCTACCTTGGTCGGCCGTTCCAGTGCTCCTCGAGTGGCAGCAGCGTCTGCAGCCGCCATTCGTGTCTTTCGAATGGCCGTGATAGGCTACGTAAATGCTTACGTAGCCTATCACAGCTAATGCAGGGATGCCATTTGTGTCCCTGCGGAGGCTATGATAGGCTACGTAAATATTTACATAGCCTATCACGGCAAAAAAAGGGAACGCAAATGGCAGCCACCGTAGCCGCCGCCATTTGCGTTCCCTTTTTTTTTTGCCGTGATAGGCTACGTAAATATTTACGTAGCCTATCACGGCTAAAGCGGGAACGCAAATGGCATAGGGCACACCATTTGCGTCCCTGCTTTAGCCATGATAGGCTACGTAAATATTTACGTAGCTTATCATGGGCCGGCGTAGGGACGCAAATGGCGTCCCCTACACAGAATGCCATTTGCGTCCGCAGCAGCCTTGCAGCAGCTGGAGGCCCCACTGCGGGTTGGCCTGGCCACGGAGCGGAGCCAGCCCGGCCGGATTCCGGGGGGGAGGAACGGATCGCCTCCCCCCCCATCGAGGATTCCGGGGGGAGGAACAGATCACCTCCCCCCACCTGCGGAACCAGGTAAGCAGGGTTTGGTACACCCCTACTCAGAAAGGATACACAGTGGAAGATCCTTACTTCTGTCCCTCCCAAATACCTGCCCTTTCTCTTTTCAAAGTTGCCCACCAGGTACCAAGCGCACATTTGAGAGGACAATTTGATGTAGGGAAGTGGCAGACAGGGAAAAGTTTAAGCATCACCCCTGCCATCACCAAAGTCTGTTCTCAGTTACCCTGTTCAGAAGTTGCTTTCCAAACTGAACAAGAAGTAGGGATGTACGAAAGTGACTTACCTTTCGCGGATTATGTTGATGGTGGGGGGGAGGCGTTCCATCCCTCCCCCGGAATCCTGGCCGGAGGGGAGGCGCTCTGTTCCTCCCCCCGGAATCCTCGAACAGCCGGCTGTGCTCCGCAGCAGCTCTGCGGAGCAGCCGGCCCAGCCAGGCCAGAGCCGTCCGCAGCCGGATTTCTGGCCGCGGAGGGCTCTGGGTAAAAAAAAAAAAAAGCATACACAAATGGCGGCGGCTATGGCCACCGCCATTTGCGTTCCTTCTTTTTGGCTGTCTTAATCTACGTAAATATTTACGTAGACTATGACGGTGAAAATAAAGGGGAACGCAAATAGCGTAGCGGGCGCTATTTGCGTCCCTTTTTGATTCCCCGTTTGATTCCCCGGTTCTTTTTACCGTCTTAATCTACGTAAAGATTTACGTAGGCTAAAACGGTAAATCAAAAGGGGACGCAAATAGCGCCCGCTACACTATTTGCGTTCCCCTCTATTTTCGCCGTCATAGTCTACGTAAATATTTACGTAGATTAAGACGGTAAAAAGAAGGAACACAAATGGCAGCGGCCATAGCTGCCGCCATTTGCGTACGCGGATTTTTATTTTTTTTTTACCCACCCAGCCGTGATAGGCTACGTAAAGATTTACGTAGCCTCTCACGTCTTTTTTTTTTTTTTTTTTTACACAAGGCAAGCCTGGAAATGGCGGCAGCGGCAGCCGGTCGGAAGACCGGCCACCGCCGCCGCCGCCACCAGTGAAGCCACCGCTGGAGCCGCCACTGCCCGGAAGATCCGCCCCAGGCGAGTCTCATCCCAGGGGGGATCCACAGGGGGCGGGGGGGGGCAGGCCATTCCGCCATGGTTTTCGGGGGGCCGAATGCGCTGGCATTCGGCCTCACCGAGATCCGTGGCGGAATTCTCTGACATCCCTAACAAGAAGGGCCATCGAACTGCATAGTTCCAAGCAATATGCAGTTTGGCCCCAGAGTTACACTGATCCAGTCCCTCTGTCCCCCTTTGAACCAAATTGCTTTGTGCTTACCATTCTAAAAATGTCTGTAGGCATCTTGGCCAGTCACCAGGAAGCTGGAACAGGAAGAGATGTGTCTTTATTACATTTGTTCAATGGATTGCCACTTTGATGCCGGTACCTAATGTGTCCATGGATCTCAGGCTGCATCTTATTCAGCAAAAACTTTTGTTTTGTGTCTATTGGATGCCACAGCATCTCTTTAATAAGCCTTTGTCTAAGTTGGCTAATTGTTGGGGGTGTAACACAGCTAATGCTTCTTTTAACCATATGTTTTGGCAATGCAGTACTTACCCGTTTGGGGGAGGAGGTCACTGTATGGATAAATTTTTTATTGGAACACTCCATAATATATACTGATGTACATCCTCCTTTAAATTGTCTACCTGCTTCCTGGAAATTAACGCATGGTCAGCGCAAATGGATTCTCTTCTGACAGCTAAAAGACTGATATTATAACATCGTAAGGATAAATGCTCACCTCCTATAATGCAATGGATTGAAGACCTTACAACACTTTCAACATTTGAATGGGTGATGTATAGATGCCACCTACAAAAGGATGCTTATTTGGATATTTGATCTGGTTTTGTCGAAGTTTGCATATAGTTCTTAGAAACCTGTGTTTCATACACACACACATGCACACACACCATATGTATGAATTGAAATTGATATTTTGAGATCTATGTAGCCACATTTTTTCCTTTGTTGAAATTTTACAATTAAAAATAAGTTTAAAATGTTCAGATTTTTTTAAGCAAGCGGAAGAGGCAAGCTGGGTTGCAGCCCTATCCAGCGGAACAGAGCAAGCCACAGAGGGTTGCAGGGCTGGGCATTTGCTGGGACTCCAAGAACAGCTGAAGACTCATGGCCCTCTTCTCACACAATGCATGAAACACCCAAGGTGCATGAGGAAAATGCAAATGTTGGCACACCCCAACTCTTGATGTGGCCTACTGAGGGTGCTCAGGGGCCATAGCTCTGTGAGGAAGCATATGCTTTGCATGTAGAATTTCACAGGTTCAAGCCATGGTTAGAGGGGATCAGGAGCAGGTGCTGACAAAATCTTTGCTCAGCACCTTGGAGAGCCACCGTCAGTCATAGCAGACTAGGTAACCCTGGCTTGACACCATCCAAAACAGCTTAAGATGTTCCTTAGGGTCCCTCCAGAATACTAGAGCTGGCACTGAGGTCAAGCTAAGCCTCCTTCCAAAACTATCTATGTGCAAGTCCTCCTAAGCCAGTGACATCCCCCATAAGATCAGACAGGGATACTTCAAGGCAGGGGTGGCCAAGTACATTCATAGGTTCCTGCTCCCAAGACAACAGTATGGGGAACTAGTGTTTTTAGGACATTCACATGAATGGCAACCAGTCCCATAAAGGCTGGGTTGCTACATCTGGGGATACTGCTGCAGCAAGGAATAGACCAATCCCGCATCTCCAGGAGCCCTAGCCTTCACTAACAGATCATGAAATAAAAGGTACTATGTGCACGTAGATATAGTTCATGATATAAACTCTTAGATACCACCCCACATCAGTAAGGTGTGGAAAAATGCAAGTTGAAAAAATGCAAATTGTATCCACTGGGGGGGGGGGAGCTGATAATCAAGATTGCAGCAGGCAGGCATTTTAACCCTTTTCTCCCTTGCTACAAGGGAGAAACAGGGACATATTCACCAAAGTTTACAGCAGAGAACACCCCCTGCCCGTTCGTTTTGCATGGATGCCTCCACTCCAGGCTTTGACTCCACCACTTGCAAAGTAGGGCCAAACTAGATGTGATGCTGAGACAGGGCAGGCCACGTAGCTCAGTGGTAGGGCACATACTTTGCATGCAAATGGTCCCAGATTCAATCCCCAGCCAGTATAGGCTCGTGGTCCCAATTCTGATGGAGCTATGAAGCCATCCTGTGTTTCAATCAGAACCAACCAGAACTCTAAAGGAGCTACGCAAGGTGCTGACCCCTATCCCCAAAATGGTTTCAGCACCTTGGATAGCTTCTTTAAAGTTCTGGCTGGTTTTGTCTGAAACCCTGAATGGATTCACAGCCCCACTGAAATTAGGGCCACCGGCCTCCACTGTCCCCCACATCTCCAGGGAGGGTTGGGAAAGACCCTGGCCTGAAAGCCTGGAGTACCACTGCCAATCAGCATAGACAATACTGACCCCAATAAACCAAGGCCTGACTCAGTATAAGGCACTATCATATCTTCCAGACGTTAAATGCATGAATATAGCTAACATGCATGATTTATGTAAACAGCAGCTGTGAGAGCACACAGCATCAGACAAGGGAATTGCACACACTCTTCCTGCTAAAGATCACCACCCTGAAGCTGCTATTTGCATTCTAAGGCAAGGGCCTCACCCACCCACCCCAGCGTAGACAGAGGCTTTCCTTGAAATTGCCCATAGCAGCTCCAGAGTGGCACGGCTCCTCTTTACATGCACATTAACAGGATCCAGGCAGTTAACAGCACAGCTAGCTTAGTCCTCAAAGATAGCAGCAGGGATGGGCTACAACATCTCAGCAGGAAGAAGTGGGGAAGGAGGCAGCCAGCAGAAAAGAAAGAGGAGCCAGCCAGGAAGAAGGTGGGGCAGAGTCAGCTGGAAAAGGAAGGTGGCGCTTCTGTTCACAAGCCCACCATTTGGTGAGTATCTCACTACTAGCAAGTGTTGAAGGGAAACTGAGTCAACTGCACTTTGAGCAGGAAGAAAACCATTGCCCTAGAAATACAAGGTGCAAGAGAGATGCCTGGTCTATCGGTAGATCTATCCCTGTGCACAAGTAAGCTCAGTCAGTGTTTCCAGGAGAACCTATTAAGGCTACAGTTCTAAGCACAGCTACAAGACATCAAGTCCCACAGCACTCATCTCTCTGAACAAAGAGAAGTAGGATCCTGCTGTGGGCCTCCTTGAAATGGATTGCACCAAAAGGAGACATTTTAGGGCGGGTGTGGTGGGACAAAAAGGCCTAGCAGAGCGACAACCTTACAAAGCAGATAGTAGATTTGAGGAGAAGGGATCGAAAGACACAGTACAGAACAACAAAAATGTTCACAATTTTTAAGGCTTGGGAATTGCAAAAGCTCCATCACTGGATAGAGATACTCACCATAAGGACCGGCCCAGTCTTTGTTGAGGAAACAAAGGGGAATAGCCAAGCGTGTGCCTCAAGAAGCTTTTATACCACCCACAGCTCACGTGATAGTTAAAAGCAAAGAGGCACAGCTGATTGCAGTTAAAGACGGCACAGTGTCTTGCATGGGATGTGGACAAAAGGGAGCTCCCAGATGGACCCGTGCTCTTTAGGGCTGATGAAGTATGGAGGGCGGGTCTTCCTCAGTGGTGGGTGGCTTGCAGAGAAATGCCATCATATCTACTCCATGATCAAGCAAATACTCCTCTCATTATTTTTATTGAAAGTACCAGATCTGACAATTAAATAAGGGTCACCCTTTCAAGATTGTATACTAGAACTAGTGGGAGGTCAATGTAATCCTCTCCCTGTCCCACTGGTAGCTGTTCAGGTGCTCCCTTCTAGCCTCCTTCAGTACCGTGCATCCCACATTTGTTAGTAAGCGATTTTACATGTGGTGAGAGCCTGTGTCAGGGTAGCTCCTATCACTGTTGTGTGGGATTTTCCAGTGTGATCAACTCGAATACAACTGGAAAGCAGCCCAGACCTCATCTGGTCTGTTTGTTCAGTTGCTATCCTAGAAAACTGAGTGATCTCTAAGTTTGTACAATGTACCAATTCTGTCATAGGTTTGCTCTAATGCTTTGCCTGGAGGTGCTGTCATAGGGCTTTCCTACACAAAGCATTTATCATGCGCTCGTCATTCCCTTCTCACAGTTGTTTACATCATGATCCTCCAGCTTCATTTCTGTGTGTAACCAGCGCTTTCGGCAAGTTTCCTCTTTTTTTTAAGCAGGGAAATTACAGCACTTAATTGTGAAAGCAAAGAAAGCACTATTTCCTCTTGTGTATTTGCACTATTTTGCTATACCACAGTGCCACCTAGAGGTTACATAGCAGAAAAGCAGGAAAGGAAACACTCCTCATGTAGCAGTCAGATGACAATTCTGCAATGAAATGGAAAACAGATACAGTGAATTAACTGCTGAGTAACAGCTGTGTGTGGAAAAGCTCTTAGTTCCTTGCATTTGTGTAGATCACAGATGTTCTAGTTGAACCAGTGCAAGGTAGAGACACACCTAAGGTCGCAAGAGTTGGCATCCTATCTAGCTAGTGGCACTAGTGTAGGAGAGAAAAGGCCGGGCTAGCTTAGAACAGTTCTACTTGATATGATAGTTTCCTTCTTGTGGAGTATTTTAACCAGATAGGAACATTCCAAAAAGTTCTGACTGTGAAACCTGGTGTATGTAGACTTTTCTTTGGGTTTGCTTGGCATAGTACCCACTCCTCGTTATCTGTGCCTAGCCTCTCCCTCCTCTCTGGGACTGAACCTATGGTGCTCCCCCCACCTTTTGCCTGAAGAAGCCAAAATCCCCAGTCCCCCGGGACAGCATCTGAAGGTTCCCCATGAGAGCACCCCATTCCCACAATTTCACCCCATTCCAGCAAACTGTCTTGGAGTTATTGCTCCCACCCCATTTTTCCCCAGTGCACTTTTGCCTGAAGAAGCCAAAATCCCTGATTCTCCAGTGCAGCATCTGAAGGCTCCCCCTTCCCATCCACCCCAATTTCTCCCCATTCCAGCAAACTATCCTGGAGTTATAGCTTCCACCATCACCATCACCCCTTTCTCCTTCTCTGGGCACGTTCTCCCTGCTTGCAATGGCAGGCTCCCCTGATTCTGAGACCTTGCCTGATCACTACTGAGATAAAGCTCTTATGTATCAGACAAGTGACTTTACAGAATATTATGGAAGCGATTTCACACAACATCGGAGAAGCAAAGTAATGCAAACATCAGAGAAATTCATCATCCCGGAGGCTAAAAAAAAAAGGAAATGCGGGATGATTCTGAAGGCTCAAAAGAGTGCTGGAAAGGCAGGTGAGTTACTCTAGTTACCTACGTAACAGAGGGCATGGCCAGGTGAAAGACATACCCTGATCATACCAAATTTAAAGTGGAGGGATGGGCACACAGCGGCTCAGCCGCAGGGGAGCCAAATTAAAGAAAAACAACAGAGTAAAAGTGCTCTGCAAAAATGCGGCTTCCCCACAGATAAACTCTGGGGTGGCTGCAGAGTGGCAACAACATCATGTGTCCCTAACGACTTTAAGCCACAGCAGCATCAGAGAAAACCTCCCATGCAGATGGGCCCCAGGTCTCTTGGTAGGAGAACATGGCATAACTGCTAAGGATTATTGGTTTTAGGCTCAGTGGTTTAAACCTTGTGTGCCCAAGCTCAGAGCAGAGGCCACCATGCCAACACTTTGCAGGCCCCACGTCAGGCTTCTCTGACCCTCTGCTAGCTTCATCACCTCCGATTCCCAGTTCCCTTGCCTCTATCCACATTTGTTATTTTCCTGATGGTAGTCAGGGGGCCCTGGGACACATTGCTTCCACTCAGAAAACTTCAAGCACGCACACACTCGCCAGACACATACACCGATCACCACATATAGGCGCCTCAGTATGCAAGGCAATGAATGCCACATTGCACTGTAGTCACCTGGACTGATGTGATTGCCCATCATAAATCAGTAGCCTGCAGATGAGGGGTTAGCCTACGCCCTTCGTGAGTGGCAAAGTAAATACGAACAAACTGAAGTGGAGCTTTTGGGGTTCCTATTCTTCTAAAATCAGAAGGTCTGAACTTATAACCACAGTTCTGGCCCACTTGCACTGGCTGCCTGTATGTTTCTGAGCCCGATTCAAGGTGCTGGTTTTAGCCTGTAAAGCCTTACATGACTCAGGGCTGCAATACCTGATGGAGCACCTACCCAGACACTACGATCAACATCTGGGGCTTTCCTCCAAGTGCCAATTCCAAGGAGGCTCAAAAGGGGGCGACAAGGGAGAGAGCCTTCTCAGTGGTGCCCCCCCCCCCCCGAATTACAGAATGACCTCCCCACTGAGGCCTGCCTGGGACCAGCACTGTCATCTTTTCGGTGTCAGGTTAAGACTGTCCTCTAGCCCCAAGCATTTAGCGGCATTTATGCCAGCTGTCTGAACAGGTCTAGTATTTTATCGAAATTGTTTTTAGCTATTTAAATATACAAAAATTAAAAATAAATTCTTTTGCTGTATTTTATCTGGTGAATTGTTGCGAACTGCCCAGAGAGCTTCAGCTATTAGGCAGTATAGAAATGAAATGAAAGTAAATAATTAAATGCAAACAAGGTAAATCTACACCCTCTGGTTTTGTTGCTTTTTCTTTCTCCTAATATCTCTCAAAAACTATCCATTCTGCCCCTCGCATAGCACACCCTGTGCCATCGAAACCCAAGGATGCAGAGGGTTAACGATTGACCAGTGTGCCAGCAATATTGCTATAACATAGCAAAGATCGCTAGAAAGGTAAAGTGTTCTTTAAATCTGAGGGGAGTGGGAGAGACTATTTAATCTGAAAGTGATCCAAGAACACAGAACCTTCCCTCCCCTGAACAAGAGATGGAACTTTTGCTTTTCCCTCAATCTCTATAAACAAAGAAAGCCAAGGTGTTTTTCAAAACAGGCTTCACAATTTTATTTGTGCTCTCTTGATTGTGTTGCAAGGTGAGGAGCTCTTGCCATTAAAAACAGGTAGCCATTATGTTCAGGCACCTAGGAGGTAAAAAGGAACGGCCGGAGATGCCCTAGGAGAGAGCCCCAGCCTGCCTTGACCAGGAGGGGAACAATAGGTGTGTACAAAATCAACTTACCCTTGCGGTCCGGGGCATCCGCGAGGCGGGGGAGGCGATCCATCCCTCCCCCTGGAATCCTCCCCAGCTGGCTCCACTCCGCGGTGAGTCCGCATTGCCACCAGTCAGGCCCATCCACAGCCGGACTTCCATCTGCTGCCAGTCTGCGGCCGCAAATGGCATCTGGCGTAGTGGATTCCGTTTGTGTCCCTGCTCTAGCCATGATAGGCTGCGTAAAGATTTACGTAGCCTATCACGGCTAAAGCAGGGACGCAAATGGTGTCTGCTATGCTGGACGCCTTTTGCAGCCGCAGACCGAGGCAGCGGACGGACCGGACCGGCCAGCGGCATGTAGGGTCTGTCCGGGGAGAATTTTGCGGGGTGGTGGAGGGGAGTGCTCCATTCTGCCACAGGCTCCGTGGGGCCAGATTCTAAAGACTCCGGCCTCATTGGAGTCCTTGGCGGAATTCTCCACCATCCCTAGGAAACAGCCCTCACAGCCACAGCAGCTTACAAGGAATCAGACCGGGACAGTGCCACATCCTAGCAGCCACATTTCATCAGGAACAGGCCATTCTCAATCTGGTGTACAGTTCCACTTGGAAGACTACCAGTTCCCAGAGCGTCATATGTCTGTCCATGACTCATCAAGTCTTTCTAGTGTCACCTCAACCTGGAGGTCGCAATAGACAAGTCCCTTCCAAGCCCCACTTTCATGCAACATCTCCACATTATCATTTGATTTCACCTTTCGGACAACGGCAGTGAAAGGCACAACGGCATAAGGAAACTTATAGACGGTGAGGCGGGCGATGGCTTTGGTCCTGGGGGCATGTCCACTTCTCTTGTTTTCCTCTCAGAAATAGGCCTGCTCACAGAGAGGGTGGGCTCATTGTATTTTCTGTAGTTCACAATGGGCACCACCTCCTCAAATGTGAAACGACATGAAGAGGGCAAACCAAGGCCCCACAAACGGAGCCAGAAAGTGGTGTCAGTGCACTCAGTCTCCCAAGCCAGGGTGAAAGTGTGTCGCATGGGGACCTCACTCCAGTTGACATAGCTCTCCTCTTCCAAATGACTGCTATAGTACCTCACTCAGGGGAGTTCTTTGGGGACCACTCTCAGTATTTCAAAGTGTGAGGGAATGAGGTCCCCAATCAGGGGCCAGAAATACCAACTGTCATCGGTAAAGAACTTGGCTGCTTCCAGTGTGTAGACCGCTCTGCACTTTCTGGCCAAGAAGAGCCCATTACAGGCCCGGAAAGCTACCCTATCACGGCTGAAAAACACATCAAACTGCAGAGATGTATCTTCCGAATACTGGACAAGCTGGACAGGAAAGGTTTTGAAGTCTTCATTTCCCTACACTGAGGCAAGGAACATGCCTCTCCAGTTTCTCAACATAACCTTTCCTGAGGGCAGATGGGTGACCCAAAATTTGCTCGACTCTCTCTTTTCAGCGATGCCCTCGATGGCCCATTGGTAGCCACTGTGCAGTGCAGCAAGTCCCAGAACAGGCCACTGTCCATCTGGAAAGCCACCCCTTCCTCCACATCAATGTAGGCTTCAAGCAGGCCCACGCCCTTGAAGATTTTTTGGTAGCTGTACTGAAATGGGAGTAGATAAGGGCTCATTGCCAGGGAATTATTCAAACATGTCCCTCTATCCAAGCTCTGTCCCTACCTTTTAAATCACTACCAACATCTGCAAAGCCACAGAAATAGAACACTCTGCACATGCTCCACAGTGCTTGAAACAGTCTATACACTGAGGGAACCCACTAGGATACTGGGTGTGCCTGCATTCTTGAGAGTAAACTTCATGCAAATTCAACAGAACCTACTTCCATGCTTTCATGATTAGGCTGGCAAACATCTCAGTGCAACAGTCCAGCCCAACCTGCTGCTGATGAAATAATTTGGCCTCTTAGGAGGCAAAAAAAGAGCTTCCGAACACTCTGAGGCTGTGTAGGTATCACTGCAGCCTTGGAACTGTGTGGAAAAATCTTCAAACATTGTCCACCCTATTGGTGGATGGAGAAATTGGCCATCTCACCAAATTTCTCCAGGCTAAAGAGAAGTTTCTCAGGAGTTGCCTCATCATTACCAATGGCAGTAGCACAGCTTGAGTAAAAACTGACGTAGTTCCTACTTAGAGTAAACCCATTGGAATAAATGGGACTTAGGTTAGTCACAACTAACCTAAGTCCCATTCACTTTAATGGGTCTACTCTAAGTATGACTTACATTGGATTTTACCCCTTATCTCCCCCTACAGCAGTACATGTGTTGGCAGCCTGGCCAATGTGTTGCTGGGGGGGGGGGGATGGTGACTGCCACAGTGCCAACAACTATTCAAAGAAAATTCTGCAAAGTGGCCTTTTTCAGGGAGATGAGAAATGAAATTCTTAGAAAAATGTCAACATTTCAGGGACTCTGCCCTAGTTGCAAAATACCAGTACAAGTCTCCATGGGTTGAACCTACCACAAGTGAAATAATTTAGTTTGTTAGGAGGTGAACAAAAGCTTCTGACGCAACTTAGATATCACTGCAACAGTGGGTAGTAACAGGCAATAGTTAAAGACAAGAGGAAAGATGGGGTAGCTATGAGGTGGGTGGCCACCATGTTCATGCTAGCCAGGCCACACTTCAATGCCTTCTCTTCCCCACCTACTATCAGACTATTAACAGAACTGCACTAAGAAGTTTCTAAGACCCAGGGCAAGACCTCATGTTATATATACACAAGCTTGTTTATCTTCAGCCCCCCAGTCCTTTTCTAGACTGAGAAGGGCGATTGAGCACAGATGAAAAGTGGGAGATGCCCACTTCTCCCCATCTCCCTAATACCTGCCCTTCCTCTGCTCCAAGCCACCCACCAGGTTTCAAATGGATGTCTGAGAGGACAATTTGATGTAGGGAATGGAAGACAGGAAAAGACTTAAGCACCATCCCTCCCACTACCAAATCCTCTATTCTCAGCTACCCACTCCTGAAGCCACTTCTCAAGCTAAATAGGAAGGGTCATCACATTACTCCAGCCTTCCCCAACGTGGTGCTTTACAGATGTTCTAGAATACAACTCCCAGCACTAGAACATAAGAAGAGCCCTGCTGGATCACACCGAGGGCCCATCTAGCCTAGCATTCTGTTCACACAGTGGCCAACCAGCTGCCCTCAGGAAACCCACAGCAGGACACAAGTGCAACAGCACCCTCCCACCCATGTTTCCCAGCAACCGGTGTACAGAGGCATACTACCTCTGATGCTGGAGGTAGCATAAAGCCATCAGGACTAGTAGCCATTGATAGCCTTCCCTTCCTTGCCATTGGCCATCCTGGCAAGGACCAATGGGAGTGAAGTCTGAAACATCTGGAGGGCACCTTGTTGGAGAAGGCTTGGCTACACAGCTCCTAACCATATACATGCAGGTCAGCCCTACAGTTCCACTGATCCAGCCCCTCTGTCCTCCTTAGAGCCAAATTATGTTATGCTCACCATTCTTAATGGTTCTCTGGGCCTCTCAGCCATTCTCCAGCAAGCTGGAAGGAGAAGAGGCATGTCAAGTTCACACATGGCATAGTTCAGCACCTTCAAAGCAAATGGAAGAGGCGAGCTAGGCTGCTGCTCAACCGGTGGAGCAGGACACAATGCAGAGGGTTGGAGGTCTGCTCGGAATCTGCTCGGAATCTAAGAGCAGCCAAGGACTTGCTGGCCCCATTCTCACACTATGCGCGGAGCACCCAAGGAAAGAAGCAACATGAGAAGAAATGGATGCTTGCTTGCCACACGTGTTGAGGTGGCTCACTGGGGGGGGGGTGCCTTGCTCATAGGCTGTGGCTCTTAGTACAGCTTTGCATGGAGAAGGTCCCGGGTTCAAGCCACATTTAGATGGGATCGGGAGCTGGTGCCATGGAAGACCTCTGCTCAACACCTTGAAAAACTACCCCCAGTTAAGGTAGACTAGACAACCTGAGCCTGGCACCAGCTGCAGGTATCTTTAAGGGACACAGAAAACTGGAGCAGGCAGTGATGCCAGGTTAGGCTCCTTTCAAAGCCATCTATATTCCTCTGCTTCTGCTTGGCACCTGAAATATTTAGGTCCCAGGCCCATAAGATACATCCCTGCATAAATTTTGCAGATGCTAATCTACATATGCAGATGGAGAAGTAATTACTAAGATACTCCAACAGTTCATAGGAGGCAAAGCCAATTAATTTCACTGCCACCACCTGCTTCCCCCCCCCCCGAAATTCCACACCTTGGGGGGGCGGGGTAAAAAGAAAGAAAAACCTTCCTTGACTCCAATGGAGACTTTTTTTCCTCTCCCTTTGGTGGTATTGGAGGTTTCAGGGAAAAAAAAACTGGTTGGGGGAAGGCTTAACACCACCACCACCCCAATTGAATGCCATGGCCCTCATCAGGGCCATGTGCACTTACACAGGAGTAAGTACAACTACTAGGAGAGAATCAGCAGCAGCCAGCACAACAATCCAGGTATGATGGCAACTTTGTGATTTTTTTTCTAATTTTTTCCCCCTGTGGCCAGTTTTTTCATTTTTAAGGAAGTCTCTTTCCATGTGACCAAAACAATTTATTTTAAAAACAATTTTAAAAAATCAAAACCTGTCTCCCACAGTGGCAGTTTTTCTCAAGTTTGACGAATACATATGTGTGGACTGCTTACTTCCAAACTCAACATTTCCTAAGCTTAATTGCTGGGTGGAGGCCCCAGCGCATCAGGAGAAGGAAATAAATCCTTCCCTCCCCGACTAGGATCCCCTGGAAATCCCCTCTACATGGCAATTAACCCTAGAAAAAGACTCCCATTAACATCAATGGAAGGATCCCCCCCAAGCTTAATTGCCATGGAGGGAGAAATTTGGGGTGGTGGGAGGTGGAGTGTTGCAGCAGGCAAACCCCCTCCCTTGAAAATCACCCCTTCATGACAATTAAGCAGAATGAGGGAGAAATGGCCAATTAGAGAGAGAGATGACCAACTAGACGCCCGTTCTGTTCCCAACACAATAGTGCACAGGGGGGCAGGGTAAGCGTCTCCAAAAGGTTCACATGAACGGGGTGTTACATTTGGGTGTGCTGCTGCAGCAAGGATGCAGTCTAGCCTTCTCCAATGTGGATCCCAAAAACAAGGACAGAAGAAAAGATTAGGCTAGGAGCTCCAATTTTCTACATGCAGGAGTCTGTATGGGGGGGGGGGTCTTGTGAGCCCCCACCAGAATTATCAAGTGCTTGCAGTCCAGATAAAGGAGCAGGTCTTCCAGTTGTTTGCAATAAGGGCAGTACTGAAGAAACAGGGGTCATATTCCCCTAGATTTCTAGAATATATGGGCAAGCTGCAGCCCGTGGGATACTTGGATGCTGTTTCCGTGGCCTATGGAGCCCCACGCTGCACCCCCCACATTCTCAGCCATCAGCTATGGGTCAAGGGATAGATTACCCTTCCCCTCCTCCTAATAGCAGGGAAACAGCCATCTGTATCAGGATCACTAAGAGGGTGGAGAGGTTTCTGCCTCAATACACACAGGATCACTGATCATAGCTCCCGCTCCCACCCCCTCCCAGTGCCTGATCTCAGCACATAGGCAGGCAAATATCCCATCCCTGCATGCAGACATGCATGCACATCCGTGCGCATAGCTGTGTATACAACCCTCACACACACACCCTCTTCACAAGATGAAAAGGGGGAGAAGACAGCCAGCAGAAAAGAAAGAGGGGCCAGTCCAGAGGAGGAAAGGGGGACAAAGACAGCTGGGAAAGGGAACTGGGGTTTCCATCACAAGCCCACCATTTGGTGAGCAGCTCACTAACAGCAAGGGTTGAAGGAAAACTTGAGTCAACTGCATTTTTTGAGCCTCTCCCCTGGAAATTTAAGGGGCAAGGCAGATGTGGTTGGTAGATCTAAGTCTATTGGTAGATCTAAGCTTACATGTTCATGGAGTTAGTTATAGACAGCATATTAAGGATATAATCCTAAACACACTTACTAGGGGAGGGAGTCTCACTGAATTTACTTCTCTGAAGAAGTGTGCTTGGGATTATGCTATAGGTCTTGAAACAGATGCACCCAGCGAGTGTATTTGAGAGAAGTATAAACAGTTGAGAAAAGCGCACACACATACCTATGAGAGTGACAAACTTACAAAGCAGAAAGCAGGCTTTAGGAGGAACTAGCTACATGTAGCCACTTTGAGTTCCACAATGGAAGAAAGGTGGGATATAAGTGTCATAAATAAAATAAAATAAAACAAAATAATAAATAACACCCAAAGGCACACAAAAGAAAGAATTCTTCATCGTTTAAAAGGGTCAAGGTCTATAAAAGCTCCACCATTTAATTAAAAAAAACTCACCATCAAACAACTCAGCACAAGGGCCAGCCCAGTGCCTGACTACTTGCCCTTGTTGCAGAAATAAAAGGGAACAGGCAGGCTTGATCCTCCAGGACCTTTTATGCCTCCCACAGCTCCTGTGTCAATCAAAAGGAAAAGGGCACAGCTGATTGCAGTTGAAGACAATACAGTGCCTCGGATGGGATGTGGATGAAAGACTGATCCCCTTTTAGAGCTTATGAAGAAAAGATAGAGGGGGGAGACCACCATCCCCAATGGCAAGCGCCTTGAGCGCAATGCCATCATATCTACTTTATGATCAAATACCCATCTTATTTCTTATTAGCAAGCACACCCAGCTTTGCACAGGTGAAAATAGCCCTTATGTTGATACAGTAAAGCCTTCAAGCAAACCTATGCAGCTGTCAAAGTGCTGGACACAACTGTGCCATCTGAGTGAAGCCTGCTCAAACCCATCATTATTGTTCTGGGAGTGCAAGGTAACATCATGCAAGAATGAGTGGAACTGAATGGCTTGAGGATGGGGTCCTCTGCTCCTGGTCACATGTCCTCTCCCCCTGAAACAGCAGCACCTAAAGGTGGGGCAGCTTCCTACCCTGTTAGGGTTGGGCCAAACTAGGCATGAGGCTAGTCCATAGCATTGAGAGTGGGCATTCAACTTTCCCCATGAAAACATTTAAGGCAGCCTCCTCAGCTTTGCCTTAAATAAGGAGGATCCACCTTCTGACAAATAAGCAGAGAGAGGATGAGAATCATGTGAGCTGCCTTGAATAGTTCCATTGAAATAGAAAGGTGAAAAATATGTATGTTTCAGAAGGAGTTGAATGTATGAATACTTGGCACATTTGTTTTTGTCTCCTGCTTTTAGTTACTTGGTCATAATTATTTATTTAAATCAAGCATGTCCAGTAGAGTTCCTCAGTGTTCTGACAGGGAGTTGGGACAATCAGAATGTGTGTACACAGCAAGAGAGGCAGCAAACTGCACCGGTTGACTTGCTAGCTTCCATTTTTATTATTTTAAACAAGTCATCATGGTAATTATACTGGCATAAGAGCTTTCCCATTGTAATTAAGCTTTTTTTTCCTGAGATCTAGGGGTTAGGAGAGTGAAAGTAGGGAGCTGGGAATGGTTGGATAGATTGGGTATTGTGAATACCCAGTATGTTCACAGATATTAGCTCAAGTGTTTATTGAATTAGCTGTTGTGTTTTTTAATGAACATATATGGCCCAGTCCATTCAAGTCAACACGATCTGTTAAAAAAAAAAGTTTTAATTGTTTTAATTATGGGGTTTTATTCTTTTATCTTGTTGTTCACTGCTCCAAAATCTTTGATCTGGAGCGGTATGTAAATATTGCAAATAAATAAATAAGATCTAATCACATAAGTCAGTGTTCCCCAACTAATGCCCTCCAGATGGTTTGGTCTACAACTCCCAGCATTCCTGATCATCGGCCATGTTGGCTGGGGCTGATAGGGGTCAGAATCAAAAACATCTAGAGGGCACCAGGTTGGGGAAGGCAGATGGAAGTCAAACATGCCAAGTGCAGTTCTCATGTCAGCATTCTGAGAGGCGGAGTCGCAGGAAACTCTCAACTGAGACATGGCGGGTGAGGTAATTTCGAAGGCTGAGGGAATCACTCCCCCTAGCAGATCATGGAGGAAGAGAGGGAGGGGAAAAATTTTTTAAAGGTGTGCTGGAATCGTGTGCAGCTTTACTCAGAGGTAAACTTTTCTGAACTTAGAGGACATGTCTAATCCTTTGCAGACATCTACTCTGGTAAAGTGTTCTTGTTTTTTCAGAATACTGTATCGGTAAATTTACTTTTCAAAAACCAGGGAAATCGAATGAGGTATGGGTCAACTCACTGAAGGATTGCTCTAACAATACAGTAAGGCTGAGATACTTCATAAGGCAATACAGGAGAAGAACAGCATGAGGCATCTTTGCTGGTCCCAGGCACTCCATCCTCCCCATCTGGATTTGGGCCTGAAAGACCGAGGAGGAGTGTGGGTGCATGGAGGTTATGCAGTAAGCAAGCACAATTTGGGACATCACACAACGTCTTTACTGATCACAGGGCACATCTCTTAATGCTTCAGCCTTAACTTGGGTTTTAAATGGGGAGGATTTTTTTAATCATTTGATATTTTCTATTTTATACACTAGTGTGCATAACTACAACTATTGACTTAGTTTGTGCACCACACTGTAATAAAGGATGTTTCCCAATGAGGCTTTTGCCATGCCATTGCCCTGCCTCGCTCACAGAAGACAAATGTGTGTGTTCCTATTATTTATTTAAATGTATGTTCTGCCTTTTCACCAAAAAAATGGTGCTCAAGGTGGCTAACAATAACACAGAGATTAAAAACAAGATCTTAATTAAAATATAAAAATAAAAATTACACACCATAAAAGAAACAAACACGACACAATCAATTAAAAAACCCTTGAGCAACAGACGTTCCTTGATGCTGGGGATCAGGTGGTGGGAAAGCCATTAGTTGCAGAGGTGTGGGGAGCGGTCAAGTCTAGGGTGTAATCCTATGCATGCTTAGACTGGCTGAGGAAAGCTGGGAGTTGTAGGATTTTTTTCTGTCTAAGCATTCATAGGATTGCATCCTTAAGGTGCAATCCTATGTGTGTTTAGACAGAAAAGAAATCCTACAAATCCCAGTATGCTCCAGCAAGCATAGGATTGTACCCTTAATCTTTTTTTTTTAATGTCCTGGCTCAGGCAGCCTAATCCTCAAAGCCCTCCTCACCCCCAACTCCATGCTGCAAAGCTCCACAGCCCTCTGCACATGCTTTGAATCAATCCCTTCTTTATTACTTTGTAATAGTCCAAGGACTATTTCAAAACATTAAACACTGTGGGGGGGTTTGGACAATCAGCGGGGGAAACAACATAGCGTTGGTTGTTTTCCCCACCCCCATACGTGCTGGTTTGGCAACTGGGATTACCCTAATTACCTGTGCCGCATCATGGGTTGCCGTGTCATCTGAACCCAGTGCAGGTGTAGTAATTTCTCACCCACCGTACAACCCCTACTGCAAGCCATGAGTTGTAGGGCGGGTGAAAAGTCACTACACCTGCACCACACGCGGGGTTGGACGACATGGCAACCCGCAAAGCAGCACAGGTAATTAGGGTAATCTTGGTCCAGCAACCAGCATGCATGGGGGCAGAGGAAACAACCGACACTGCATTGCTTCCCCAGCTGATCATCCAAACCCAGTCCATGATGAGTGTTAACAGATGGTGGCCTAATTTACAGAGCTTTTTCTCTTCACGATTACCTCATGACAACACTCAGCCTGACAACAGCAACTTAAAATTTGAAAGTGTTTTTGTGCCATCCAGGGTGAGAAGGATCTGCCATCGATATTGAAAACTGTATGACAAACATAACATTGTTTTTAGGTAAAACAGGGCGAGTTCTGAGTAAGTAAGCATGCTTCTGTGGGCTTATGGAACAGAAACCCACGTGCTGCATTAAAAAAGAATGCTAATAGACAATTCGCCATGACTGAATTTCTCTGACTTAACTAGTTAGTCTCCTTTTAACTGGTTGAAAGTGGAAATCTTTAACTTCTAGCTTAAGTCCGTCTGAAAGGCTGCTAACTTTTAACATTACATTCTTATTAACTTTTCCCATGACTGCCTTTTGGCACTCTAGCATGGTAACCCTGGCTGGTGCAAATGCAGGGGCCTGTGCCTGGCAAGGGTATTTCGGTGAATTTCCACTGCTCGCCTGTTCAGTGCTGCTCATTCAGTGCAGTATGTTACCAGACATGTTACCAGCTTGCACACATTCTGAGACACGCATCCATTAATGGATCTTTTAGCTTTGGCAATAGCAAAACTTGGCAGGTAGGGACCCAATACACACATACATACACACACACACACACACACACAGGTTTCCTCGAAAACAGGCAATTTATTAAGCTTACACGGGGTTAAAATGTACAGTAATTACTCTGGGAAAATTTCCTGGTAGAGCATTCATTACAGAACGCCAAAATAAGTACTTAATTAACTTAATTCATAGGTTACAAACAATGCAGAGTAAACCACTCCATATGATTAAAAAATGGATGGTCTGAAGGTTCACGCACCCGATTCAAACGGTGAGGGAAGCTGATGGTTCTCTCAGTGGTTAAACAGAGCGCTGTGGTGCATAGACTAGGCTGCGAACATACGTGGATTGTCTGGGTTGGACCGGGTAGGGCTTATGGTTCTAAGGGGAGTTGCAGAGGTCAGGGCTGGATAAATTGGAGCCCAACACTTATGGGAAGAGTAAGAGGAAGGCTTGGGGAGAGCTTTCAAGAGCATGGAGGAGAGGAAGATTGTGAGGGGATCTGGCTGTGCATCAAGACTAATCCTGCTGGTGTATGGCCCCCATGAGAAAGGGGGAGGTCAGGATGGGAGTAACCACACACTCACTCCAATTCACAGTGCCTTGTGCAAGGAAGTCTCCTTGTCTCTTCTTCGAGCTCATTATCATGAGGCAGGAGCCATCCAGACTCCAGCTTACGCCGAGTGTCAAAGTAGCTTCTCTGGAGACCCTGGCTTGATCTACGGAATAAAGAGGGGACAAGGGAGGAAGCTCCTACACAGCCTCCTGGCAGTGGAGGCTGGTGGATCCAGTTTCAGAGGGGCAGTGATTCCATTTCAAGTTTTACTTAGAACAAGCCAGAATTCTGAAGGTCTTATCCAAGGTGCTGAACCCATTTTGCAGATAGGGTGCAGCACCTCGGATAGCACCTTTAGAGCTCAGGCTGGTTCGAACTAAAACCCAGAATGGAATCACTGCCCCTCTGAAACTGGAGCCACCAGCCTCCACTGGAAGCCAGGCCGTGATTCTTTATTTTCTTTATTCACAATATTTGTATACTGCTCCATATCTAGAACAGATTTTGGAGCAGTAAACACAAGATTTTTATTTTTTTATTTATTGCATTTATATCCCACCTTTTTTCCTCCAAGGATCTCAAGGCAGCATACATAATCCTCCTCGTCTCCATTTTATCCTCACAACAACCACCCTGTGAGGTAGGCTGGGCTGAGAGTCTGTGACTGGCCCAAAGTCACCCAGTGAGCTTCCGTGGCTGAATTAAAACACCAGATTAAAATTATGCTATTTTAAAAACAGAATACCAGTAGAAACCCTGACTGGTCGGTCAGTTAAGGAATGCCTCCTGAAAAAGGGCTGTTTTCAGGAGGTGCCAGAAACAGCACAGTGTTGGTGCCTGCCTGACCTCCAAGGGCAGGGAATTCCAAAGAAAGGGGGCCACCATGCTGAAGGCTCTTCTCCTGGTGGACTCCAGGCCATGGGTCCATGTGGAGCCACCAGGAGCAAGCCCTCCTATGACCTCAGTGACCGGCAGGTTGGTAAGGGAGAAGGTGTTCTCTCAGGTATCCTGGTCCCAAGTTGTTTAGGGCTTTGTACACCACTGCTAAAACCTTAAACCTGGCCCGGTAGCAAATAAGCAGCCGGTGCAGTTCCCTCAGCAAAGGAGTTACATGCCCACTAGTCAACCAGGAGTAGGCTGCACAAAGTGGCTGGGCTTCCAATCAAATAGCAGTTGAATGATAGACCGAATTTATACCACACATACAGTGGAAAAACAGTACAGAATGGGGGGCTACCATTTATACCACACATACAGTGGAAAAACAGTACAGAATGGGGGGCTACCATTTGTAGGCGGAGATCCTCCAGAAGACAGAATAGGGCTGTGAAAGATACCTGTCTGTGGGTTTCAATAAAACCGGCCCTGAAGCTGAAGACTGAAAGTGCTGAAACTCCAGAAGTCTTCATGTCCATGAAGACAAATAGGTCAGTTTAAAAGAGGTTGCAGCGGCTGTCTGCCTTGGCAAGGCACAGATCGAGATGGCCAACTCAGGGGAGTCCTGGCAAAATGGTAGTGAAACAGGGTGGCAGAACAAAGTCATTCTGTGGCTTCTAGTGATTTCTGAGTTGATGAGGGCCATCAGAGGCAACTAAGACTAACTGGGCTTGTCCGCAATCCACGGGAAGAGATACCTGACCCTGTGCAGCCACAGAACTCCTAAATTGCCACACTCTGGGAGCATGTATGGAATCCTGCCGGAAGTGGGGAGACAAAGGGCAGTATCCAGTGGCGCCCCTATACATAGTAGACACATTGAAGTGAGTGGGCCTAGTCTACAGGGAACTACCATTGGATACTGCTGAAAGAGACAGGCTCTTAGTGATTTCAGTGGGCTTGGACCAGCGTTGGTTACTGGGACCAATTAAGGAAGCCAAGTTGAACTGACTAGGCAGGTTGAAACCAGGCAATTTCAGCAGCAGGGTGGGACCAGGGTGCTTCACCGGAACCAACCGGAACACAGCCAAGTGGAACCAATCCGAGAAACTGGAACACTGAGGGCTTGAAGCCTTGGGTTCTTATAACATTTTAACAAAGGCTCCAAAGGAAGCCAGTTCCAACATGGCAAAGACACAAAGGGGCCAGAGGAAAACTCTCCGGTAGTGTCATCAATAAGCCATTTTGGGCTGTAAACAAAAAAACTGAGCTATTACAAACGTCAAAAGGGTGACCCAGGATGGAGAAAACTAATCAAGGGAGTGCTGTGCCAAAAGCTAATCAAAATCATGACCTTTCCAAAAAGTGAGAAAATTCCCAGTCTTTCAACTGGACCGGTGATTAGATCATACCTGGGGAGATCATTTCTGGGCTGGAATATGCTTGCATACTTGGGAACGCAATTATTGCCCAGCCTGGGACTCTAGGTTACGTGTAGTTCTGATCTGAACGGTGTTGCTAATTTTATCCTTCCAACCATGACCTTTAGAAATGCTAGACTTTGGGCAGAACCCCTTGGCTAACTGTCCTGTCATTTTTCCCCACCTTTGCCTCGCTTGACTTTGGCTGGGTTT
Organism: Heloderma suspectum; assembly: GCF_057233095.1. Classification (NCBI taxonomy): domain Eukaryota; kingdom Metazoa; phylum Chordata; class Lepidosauria; order Squamata; family Helodermatidae; genus Heloderma; species Heloderma suspectum. The sequence continues at coordinate 175,258,180 of NC_139459.1, forward strand.
CTTAAGGTCGCATACCCAACGAGGTGGCCAAATATCGTGGGAGCTGGCTGTTCCTGCTCTCCTACCAAGCAGCTTGCCAGTAAACACTTCAGCTCTGCGCTTAAAAGCATGCAGCTGCTCTAGCAGAGTGCCCTGACATAACACTGGGACTGTGTCCATGAGTAGCAAGGGTATTTGAATTCATTTGTGCTGCCTCAATTCTGAATCTTAAAACACTTTGCCACTCCAGCATGGTGCACCTTCAGTAACACGGGGACAGCGCCACTCTGATCAGAAGTGCCTGCTACTGGTAAAGGTGCATGCAAGTGCCATGCCAGGCAGGCCTAGGAGTGTGTACGGTAGCCTTGGGTGCTTGCTTGGAAAAATGTGGGATGGTCAAGTCCTTCTGCTTCTGCAAGATGCCCACATCCATGCTTGACTTACAACAATCAGCTTTGACTTTGGTGCCAATTGAGCAGAAACCAAAAAAAGCCTAAATCCTCCCACCCCCCCAATCATTATAACTCCCTGGCCCCTGCAGCTATCGTTCTGAAACTGTACACATTACTTAGAGGCACCTCTATGATGTATGCATGCAAATTGTCCACCAAAATACAAGGGAATAAAGAGCAAATCTCTGATTAGTTCCTCCCACAAAGTCAACTTAAAGGCACCTATTTTAGCGCGCGCGCGCGCGCACACACACACACACACACACGAGCCTATCCTTTTGAAGTTCCAGAGGTTTCTTAGGTAGGGTCACCTCTATGATATGTCATTTATACAAATTGCTCAAAAATACAGACAGGGTAAACCTGTCATTTTTTTAAAAAAACCCACAGACGTAGAGCTTTTCTACACAAGGCATGTATTATGTGCTCATGATTCCTTACTCATGGTTCTTTAGATGACATTGTGATCCTTCAGTTTCACTTCTATTTTTTTAAGAATACTTTGGGGGTGGGGTTCAGAGCGGGGAAAATGGCGTATTATTTATGACAGTGAAAGAAAGGGTATTTTCCTACTTGCATAATTGCAATATTCCACTATAGCACAGCACCATCTAGAGGTTATGCAGCAGAAAAGCAGGAAAGGAAAAGCTCTTTGTTTAGAGCTCGGAGCCCAATTCTGTGATGAAACCAAAAGCAGATACAGCAGATGAAAAGCTCTCAAAAGGCTTCCCTTGCATAACGTCCTCTGCACGGACCTGCCTGAAATTTGGCAGCATTCCTTCAGTCAGAAGGGCCTACTATGCCTGCAAATACCAACCAATTCTATCAAAAAGCAAGCTGTGGATTTCCCAATGATAGTCAACGGGGACAGATGCTCCTTAAACTGGAGAGGGGGAAAAGATATTTACCTTGTGTTCTCTGAAAGCAGGGAGGCTTCCGTCCCTGATACCTGAAGTGGCACCCTTGCTCCTCCCGCCATCTCCATGCACAAAGAGAGCCAAGACATTTAAAAAAAAAAAAGGCTTCACAATTTTATTTAAGTTCTCTTGACTGTGCTGAAAGGTGAAGAGCTCTCTCCCTCTTGCCATAAAAAGGTAGCCTTTGTGTCCAGGCACCTAGGAGGTAGGAAGGAACTTCCAGAGATGCCTCAGGAGCGAGCCCCAGCCTTCCATGAACAGGAGGGAACTAGCTATCGGAGCAACAGTAGGCCAGGACAGTGCAGACTCCTGGCGGCCGCATTTCTCCAGGAGTGGGTCATTTGCAGCCTGTTGCACAGCTCCACTTGGAAGGCTGCCACTTCCCATAACATCACATAGTTTTACATGACCCATGAAGTCTCTTCAGTCTGACCTCCACCCGGAGGCCATGATAGACCAGCCCCTTCCAGGCCCCATCTTCATGCAATATCATCATGTCGCCGTTAGATTTCACTTTTCCAATGATGGCTGTGAAAGGAAAAGCAGCATTATTGTGGATATTGATCCAAAGGGAGGCTGTGGCTCTGGTCTTGGGGGGTACATCTACCTCTTCCTTCAGCTTCTCAGAAATGTGCCTTTCCACAGAGACAACCTGCTCGTTGTCCTGGGTGTATCTCATAGTGGGTGTCGCATCCTTGACAGTGAAAGGACATGAAGAGTGCAAACCAAGGCCCCAAAGACGATTCCAGACAATCCTGTCAGTGCAGTGGGCGTCCCAAGTCATGGTGAAAGTGTATTGCACTGGGACCTCACTCTGGTTTATATAGGTCTGCTCGTCCAAGAGATGGCGGTGGCATTTCACTCCCGAGAGGTCATTTGGGATCACTCTCAGTATTTCAAGGGCCGGGGGAACAAGGTCTCCAATCACAGGCCGGAAATAGCAGGTGTCATCGGCAATTAACTTGGCTGCTTCCAACATGTCAACTGCTCTGCGGATTCTGGCCAAGAAGAGCCCATTATTGGCCCGGAAAGCCACACGATTGCCTCTATGAAAGACATCAAACTGCAGAGATGTATGTTCTGAATGCAGGACAGGTTGGACAGGAATGGTTCTTGGGTCGGTGTCTGCCTCAAATGGGGCAAGGTACATGCCTATCCAGTTTTGCAGCATTACCTTTCCAGAGGACAGACGGGTGACCCAGAATTTGCTCGTCTCTCTCTTTTTAGATATGCCACTGATGGCCCATTGGTAGCCCCTACCCACCGAGTCCCAGAAGAGGTCATTGTCCATCTGAAAAGTGACCCCTTCCTCCACATCAATGTAGGCTTCAAGCTGGCCCAGGCCTTCAGTCTGAAATGGGAATAGAGAAAAGTTTATTTCAGGGGAATGATTTTAGTTCACGTTTGGGTCATCCCCACAGTCTCCCTACCCATATTCTGACCCCACTGTCCATGGTCTTTAATTCACTACCAACATTTATGTGCCACCTCCTCTCCAAGGAGCTCAAGGTGGCATACACAGTGTCCTTCCCTCTCCACATGTTATCCTCACAACAGCCTTGTGAGGTAGGCTAGGCTAGGCTGAGAGGTTGTGAGTAGCCCGAGATAACCCAGTGAGCTTTATTGTTTACTTGCTTTTAGCTGATTATATTGTTTTAATTTTTCTGCATTGAAAAATTGAGACTCTTTTTATTATGTTGCATTTTGTATGTTTGATGTATTTTTATGAATTGCTATAAACTGCCCAGAGAGCTTTGGCTATGGGGTGGTATAGAAATGAAAGAAATGAAATGAAATAAATAAAGGGCAAGTAGGGAGGTAAGAACATCAGAAGAGCCCTGCGGGATCAGGCCAAGGGTCCATCTAGTCCAGCATTCTGTTCAAACAGCGGCCAGCCAGCTGCCAACCAGGAACCCACAAGCAGGGCATGAGCACAAGAGCACCCTCCCACCCATGCTCCCCAGCAACTGGTGCACATAGGCTCACTGCCTCTGCTACTGGAGGGAGCACATAGCCATCAAGCCTAGTGGCCCTTGAGTTGAATCCAGGTCTCCTCAGCCCTAGTCTGACACTAGGCACACTGGCATTTGTGCGCTTCCCTCCTGCAAAGGAGTCTGAGTATGTGCCAAATGTTTGGAGGAAACATTTCCAGTGCCCACTGCAGTAAAATGCCATCTCAACAAAACCTAGATCAGGCTAACTTCCCTGGGATCCCTGCTCCTCACACCAAAAACACCAGCCCTAGCTGCACGGCACTTCTGCAGCACAAGTTACAGACACCCAGAGACAGAACATTCTGCACATGCACCAGGCAGTGTTGACAATACTGGGCTGGATGGACCCAGGGTCTGACTCAGTACAAGGCAGCTTCCAAGGTTGTAGTCCAGGAAGGCCTGGGTGCAGAGATAGGTGTTCAACAGGCGCCTAAAGCATGTCATTGGCGCCTCTCAAATAGCAGTGGGAAGGGCATTCCACAAGTTGGGGTGCCACCACGGAGAAGTCCTGCTTCCAGGTTGCCACCAGATGGCAATCTGCAGGTTGCGGTACAGCCAGGAAGGTCTCCTCTGATGAACTTAGCAACCGCACAGGTCTATATCGGGGAAGGGGATCACTTGGGTAACCTGGTCCCAAGTTGTTCAGAGCTTTATATGCCAGCAACAAAACCTTGAACTTGGCTCAGTCGCTAATAGGCAGCCAGGGCGGTTGCTTCAATGCTGATGTCATGTGTGTGTGGCATGGTGCCCCCCTCAGCATCCTGGCCACCTCATTCTGCACCAGCTGCAGCTTCCAGACCAAGCACAAGGGTAACCCCACATGAAGTGCAATGCAGCAGTCTAAATGTGAAGTTGCCAATGCGTGGACCTCACACAGGTAAGCACAAAGTAAATCTCCAGATGTTTTGAATGTCAGCCCCCAACATTCTTCACCACTGGTTATGCTGGCAGGGACTTCTGGGGGTTGAAGTCTAAAGCGTCTGGAGATCTACCTTCTGCCCACCCCTGGACTAAAGCGGCCAGGCTATCCCTGTGCAGGAAAGGGCACAGCTGGCTGTACAGATACCATTGCAATCATGTGTAGTTAACAGGCAGCTACTAATGACAAGACAAGAGGTGGCAATGCTGTGATGTGGTGGATGGCCATCAGGTTCATGCTTGCCAAAGCCACAGTCCAATGTGGTCTTCTCCTCCCCAGTCACAGTCAGCTGACTGAAACAGTTGCACCCACCCAGAGCCAGCCCTAGACCTGATGTTATATACAAGTGTGTATAATTTCAGTCCTTTTCTAGACTGGAAAGATGGAGCAACTGAAAACTGATCAGCTGTGGGAGATCCCTACCTCCGCATCTCCCCTCTCCCCACAAAAACCCACCTGCCATTTCCCTGCTCCCAAATCAGCCACTGGATTTCAAATGCCTTGTTGGGGATGACAATTTGATGTGGGGAAGTGGCAGACAGGGGAAGCGTCAACACCCCTCCCACCACCAAAGTTTCTGTTCTCAGTTATGCCCTCCAGGCGCAGCTTCCAAGCTGCTCTCAAAGGGCAACGAAGCAACACAGTTACAAGCAGTATAGAGTTTGGCCCCATAGTTGCAATGATCTAGCTCCCGGTTGGACAGCTAGGGCTGGACCTTGGGGTCCAGGGCCCCATAGTCCAGCACCCTGCCCCCCAGTGGTCAGCCAGAGAGCAGCAGGTGATGCAGCAGTGGCAAATCAGCCCAGTGTCAGTATCTGGTCCAGCACTGGTATGCCAGCCCCCACCAGCAATGACACCAATTGCTGCAGTATCTTCCCATTCCCCTTCTTATTAAATACACTTCATAGCTGGGCTGGACAACTTGTAGCCCTCCAAACATTTTGGCCTACAACTCCCATGAGCCCTCACCATTGACTATGCTGGCTAGAGCTAATGGGAGTTGCAGGCCAAAACATCTCAAGGGCCCCAAATTGCCCACCTCTGTTTTATAGCTGGGGGTGGCTGGCTGGGCATGTACATGACTACAGATGTTCATTTTATTGTTTCTACTTTTAAAATATAGTATCCCTTTCTACCCCACCCCCTAAAAGGTAGTTATTCCCAAGTAAATGTATTTAGTATCGGGGCAGCAAACACAAACTCCATTTTATTCCTGTAGGCATCATACTGCTATGACTTAAGCGAATTTAAAATGTGAAACTGATATTTAATCAGGGTTGGCAAACAGGTTTTGTTGTTGTTTTGTGGGCTCAAACATATCCGGAATGTAGGAGCAGGTGTAAAGCATGGAATAGTGGGGGCTAGGGGGAGGGAAATATTGATTGTGTGCTTCACAAGCAAAGTAATACTCATGACCACCTAAACTACCACCACCCCTGTGAGACCGTTGAGTTCAGAGCCTAAAATTACCCAGCTGCCACACTGCCAGTTCTTCTACATCCCTTAGAATCAAACAGCATTGTGCTTACCATTCTAACAGCTTCTTCAGGCCTCTCAGCCAGTCACCAGTAAACTAGAAGAGGAAGAGATGTGTTAAGTTCATCCATTACATTGTTCAAAATCTTAGAAGCAAGCAGAAGGGGCACGTTGGGTTGCAACCCCCTCCAGCAGAGCAGAGCCAGCTGGAGAGGGCTGCAGGGCTGGGCATTTGCAGGTACTCTCCAAGAGCAGCAGAGGACTCACTGGCCCCATCCTCGTGCCATGCATGGAGCACCAGAGAAGAGCTGCAGCATGAGAAAATGCACACGTTCACATGCCGCACCTCTTCGGGGGGCAGAAGGAGGGTGCCTTGATCACAGGCTGGTGCTCTGTGGTCGAGCTCTTCATGCAGACATTCCCAAGTTCAAGCCAGGAGCTGGTGCCAGGAAAGACCTTTGCTCAACACTTGGAAGAACCAGTAACAGCCATAGGAGGCAACCCTGGCCTGGCACCATCTAAAGCAACTTCAGATGATCCTAAGGGCCCCTCCAGAATGCTAGAGCTGGTACCGAGGTCAAGCTAGGCCTCCGTCCAAAGCCATCCATGTGCATGCCCAGCTAAGAGACACTCATCCCCCAGTAGGATTAGAGGGGGAAACTTCAAGGTAAGACTGGCCAAGTATATTCATGGGTACCATTCTGTTCCCACCACAGCCGTCGAAGGGGAGGCTAGTGTCTCCAACAGGCTCACATGAATGCCAACCGGTCCCATGAAGGCTGGGGTGCTACATTTGGGAATAATGCTGCAGCAAGGAAGGGAACCCCAACTCTGGGAACCCCAACCTTCACTAACGGATCCTGGAAGGGAGGGTACTGTGTGTGCGCATAGGTGGAGTGCAATATATAATACACCCTTCCACCACATTTGTAAAGTGTGCATTAAAAGAAGAAGTGAATTACATCCACTGTGGCCGGGGAGGGGCAGGGAGGGTGGCAGGTGATAATCATAAGATTGCACCAGACAGGCACTGAAACCCTTTTCTCTCTTGCTGCAGCCCCGGCAGTTCTCTCCCCAAAAACTGCTTCTTGCATTGGGTGAACTGAACCACCCCTGCCTACTCTGCAAAAGCAAAAACTATCAGCTACCCCTCAACAGATGCTGTTTTATATAAAAATGCAAGGACGGCACGGCTGATGATTCTGAGGGCCATTAAGTCAAGCATCCCATTTCCAAAAACAGCCCTCTTGGCATTCAGAAGGAGGCCATGGAGGTAGTCGTAGCTACTGTTTGGTTTCCCTACTGCCCCAATACATGGAAGTTCCATTGTCACGGGCGCCAACACCACCTTTATTCATAGAAGCCAGTGGGGATGGACCTTTCTCAAGAGCCACCTAAGCTCACGGCCACTGCCACATCTTCCATTACTAGGGAAGACAGAAAGATGCCCTGTGTCAGGCCAGGCCCAGGGCTGGCCCTACCATTAGGCAGACTGAAGCACTCGCCTTAGGCGGCAGATGCTGAGGGGTGGGGAATAGCAGCAAGGAGAGAGCTGTGTATGCTGCTCAGCCTGCCCTGCATCCCCCAAGCTGCTGCCCTCAGGACGCTATCGATTCCCAGTGCTGAAGTGAGATTAACTGCAAGTCCAGTCCAGTCGGCTTCTGTACATAGAATGGGGGGTGGGCAGCACCTTGTCTTTCGCTTCGGGAAGCAAAATATCTTGCACCAACGGCCTGACCAAGTTCTGGCCCATCTAGCCCAGTCTTGTCTACTCTGACTGCCAGCAGTCGCCCAGGGTCTTAGGCCGAGTTCTCTCACCCATGGTCAGCTGCCCAATTCTTTTAAAACTGGACTTGCAGGGGATTGAACCTAAAAGCACCACACTACGGCCCCTCCCCTGTATCAGTAAGGGTATATTCTTGGCTTAAGGCGAGTCAGAGAGAGAGCATGAGTTATCCTGATTCTGGGAATGGGATGAACGGCACTGAGCCAACCTGGGAACTGCACAGCACTGTGGCTTGTGCAGCTGCTGCCAACAGGGCCGGCCTTAGGGGTGGGCGTGCTGGGCCGTCACCCGGGGCGCCAAGCTGAAGGGGGCGCCAAGCTGAGTTCAGTGGCTGTTTTTTTACTGTACTGTCCGCAGTGAGCCAGGGTGGCAGAAAGCAGGTGTCTGTAACCTTCGTTTCAAAGTTCTTTGGGTTGTTCGGGTACTAAATACAAAAGTGATCTTCCTTCCTTAGCTGTCAAGTATGTCTCATTTTGAATTTCCACTTCGATGTCTCTTGTGCTAGGTAAAAATCAGTGAAAGACAGCTGCACTTTGAGACAACATCACCAAACATTTAGCACTTCAAATATAGTCTGTGCATACAGAAAAAGGATGTTTCAGAACGATGACAAGCATCCAGGCCCGACTAGAAGCTTGAGTGCTGAGATCTAGGGCTTCATCACACGGACTTTTATCCTGAGATTGAGATTGCTTCTTCACAGAAGTTTGTGGGCTCTTTACATGACGCTGTGACCCTCCTGCACTAAATGCCCTTTGTTCCATTTTTAAATAGATTGCAGATAATGAGCTATCAAATTACCCCGTTGTGTTCTGCTTCAGTTTCCTCCAAGAAAACACTTAAAGCGACAAGAAGAGGAGTGAGATCAATGAAAGATAATGGAAGACTCAGATATGGAGGGAGCGTGTGTAAAGGGAGTCAATTGTGATCCTGCATTCAAAACAGAAAGCCCCGTTTTAAATGCAGGATTTTAGGCTGGTGTAGAGATGCACCTAGTCTGACTTGGTATGAGGCAGCTTCCTATGTTCCATATGGTAACTGCATGAACATAATTAACATGCATGCATTTTTGCTATGTAAATAGCTGCCTTGGGTCACATAGGGCGGGGAGGGGGAGCTTTACACTCTGTTTGTGACAAAGATCCCCCTCCAAAGCTACTGTTTGCATATCAAGCGAAGCTCCCCCTGGCACAGAGGGGGACTTCCCTTGAGATGCTCATAGCAGCTCCAGAGTGGCCATTTGGGTCAAGACCCAGGCAGGAAAAACAGAAGGTGTTAAACTCTCCCTCCCATAGTTCCAAGGCTGCTATTTACATAACACGTACAGATTAATCACAGTCAGGCAATGCACAGCACGTCTAGTTTCACCCTTAAAGACAGCAACAGGGCTGAGCTACACAGATGAAAACAACGAAGAGGGGAAGGAGGCAGCCAGCAGAAAAGAAATAGAAGCCAGCCTGGGGGAAGAAAGGTGGGACCAAGCCAGCTGAGAAGGGAAATTGAGGCTTCCATCAGAACTCCACCCTTTGGGGAGCATCTCACTAGCAGCAAGGGTTGAAGGGAAACTGAGTCAACTGCATTTTGACCAGGAGGAAGGTCGCTCCCCTAGAAACGTGTAAGGCAAAACATATGCCTGCTGTGTTGGTAGCTCTGTCCTCAAGTTCATGAGCAGATAAGCTCGGTGTTTTCAGAAGAGCCTATTAAAGCTACAGTCCTAAGCACACTTAATCCCACACAACTCATGTCTCTGAACAAAGAGCACTAGGGCCGTGCTGTAGGCCTCCTTAACATAAATTATACCCAGAGGGGACATTTTAAGGAAGAAAAAACAAAACTTACAAAACAGAAAGCACACTTCAGGAGAAACATTTCAAAGACACACATCAAAACAACAAATTCCTGTTTGGTTACATGCATTAAGGCCTATGAAAGCTCCATCACTTAAAAAAAAATACTCACCGCCAATTCACCACAAGGGCCAGCCTGGTGGCGAACCAGTCACCCTTGTGGAGGAAAGAAAGGGGAATATCTGGGCTTGCTCCTCCAGGACCTTTTATACCTCCCAAAGCTTGTCAATCAAGGACAAAGGGGCACAGCTGATTGCAATTGAAGCCATGCAGTGCCTCTGATGGGATGTGGATGACAGGGAGATCCCAAATGGATCCATGTTATTTTAGGGCTAACAAAGTATACAGATGGAGGGTGGACTTCCTCAGTTACAGATATCTGGCAGTGTGAGGCCACTGTATCTTCTCCAAGATCAGGCAAACACTCACCTCATTATATTTATTAGAACTTCCTGATCTGACTGTTCAATCAGGAACACTCTTTCAGGATTGTTGACTAAAACGAGTACATTGGTGGTCCAGATAATCTTTTCCCTGTTCCACTGGCAGCTATTCATCTAGCCTCAATCAGTGGCGGACATCCCACATTTGGTAGTTTGAGTCTACATTTGGTGAGAGTCTGTGTTAGCTTAGCCTACATCTTTATGACGTTATCTGTAGCAGAGCCAGGACTTGCAGGGATGCAGCAACAGCACCTTTTCATTAGCAGGGACACATCTGCCACCCCCCACCCCCAGGATCCCCTGTTCCCTCTGAGCTGAACTGCGATCCTCACAGCAGCCCTGGCCCAAGGCGTCTCACCGCCTGAGGCAGAACACTCATGCCCCTTCTTGCCGCCACATCCACCTCTGCCTCTGCTTGTAGGACTCTCGCAAGAGCTCAGCTGGCCAGAAAGAGCCCCTCCCCCCGCACAGCAAAGTGAGGGGGAAGGAGGGCACAATACAAAGGAAACAGGGTAGGTGACTGCTCCAGAGAACCCTGGCAGCTGATTTCTCGCTACAACAAATGCCACGGCGGGAGAGCGGCTGGCAGGGCTCTCTAGAGCACACACTGGAGAAGGAATTGACCCCTCCTGGTGGGGGAGTGGCACAATTTGCAGCTCCTCCCACTCCACCACCTGATGCGAGAGCCTCAGTTTGCCTCAAACTGAGCTGGTCACGCTCACAGGAGCTAGAGGGACATGAATTTTCCGAGCAATATCATATTATTCCCTGTTGTAATGCAAAGTATTTTGCGGTGGCCTGGTCTTGAATCGGCAGTTAAGACCCATTAGCTTTACCAAAGACCTGCTCCTGGTGGAGATGAAAATTGTGTTGATATAGATCAACACAGCAGCCTGCATTTTTTACCTCTCCTTGGGGGTGTTGCTATGAAGACTGTTATGATGAATGCCTGCACTTCTGAATGCTACCACTACACCACTAGGCATCTGCCAGTGTGATCATCTAGAGCAGGCATGGGGAAAGTGTGGCCCACCAGATGTTGCTGGACTGCAACTCATCCCTCACCCTTGGCCCTGTGGCTAGCGCTGATGGGATTAGTGGTTCAAAAATGGGGCCACATTCCTGATTTAGAGCACGGTTGGGCAACCATTTTTATTGTGGAGGGTCGCATTTCCTCATGGGTAATCTGTCAAGAGCTGCATATCAGTGGTGAGGAGGACCAGAACCAAAAGTGGGTGTGTCACGGTCACCTCTTTTTTATTTCTCTTTCTCCTGCTTCTTTTTGTCTCTTTTCCTCTTCCTTCCTGCAAAGGGAGCTGCGAAGGAAGAAACAGATCACTGATGCCAGAGTTATGAATTGCAGAGGGTTTGGACACTTGGGTGAGTGTCACATGAAATTTGGCCAAAGGCCACATGCGCCTGGAGAGCCACAGGTTGCCCCCTCCCAATCTAGAATACAGATCTAGAGCAGCCCAGATCTCTTCTAGTCTCAATTTGTTCGGCTGCTGGCCTAAAAAACCTGAGCGATCTCTGGTTTTGTGCCACGCAGCAATCTGCCATAGACTTGGTATAATGCCTTGCCCTGATGTGCTGTCTCAGTTTCTCGTGTGTGTGTGTGTGTGTGTGTGTGTGTGTAGCGGACAGATGTTCTAGCTGAGCCACTGCAAGGTGGAGACCATCACCGTTTTATCGCACAAGAATTGGCATCCTATCCAGCTAATGATGCGAGTGCGAGAGAAAGGACTGGGCTAGTCTAGAACAGCTCCACCTGTCCTCCAAAGTGGTACTGTACGTTCTGAGCTCAGGCAGAGCTCCATGCAGCAGTGCCGGGGAGCGTGAGAATCCTTGCATCATCATTCCCTCTATTTTTGTTCAGCCTATGAATGCCAAAACCACCCCACACAAGGGGGAGGTATCAACAGGCTTGAGGGACCCCGTGCAGGGCCAGCCCTACCATTACACAGAGTGAAGCAGTCACCCCAGGTGGCACATGTTGGGAGGTGGCAGCAAGGTGTTGGAGGAGAGAGCGCTGTGCCGAGTGACCTCCCCTGTGCCCCTCAGGGAGCCTGCTGTCTCCAGGTGTGGTGGAGGGCCCTGTCCCATTGCCAGTGTTGAAGAAAGATTCAACTGCCAGGTCAGTCAGCTTTTGTACATGGAATGGGACAGGGCGTCTTGTTCTTCGCCTCAGGCAGCAAAACGTCTTGAGCCGGCTCTGACCCCATGGTTTGCACAAGAAAATCGTGAGGGGGAAAAAAACTGAGAGAACCCCCTAACTAGCCCCATGGGAACCAAGCATGTTCAGTGGCTATGGAATGCTGCCCCATTGTTTGGGGGGAGTACAAAAAAGCAAGGGGGAGCCACAGAATAGAGTGGCTGTAATCCTGGAGCGCAGCTCTCCACACTGCAACATTCTGTTGCAGCTCCCACTTGCACATACATAATGAAGAACTTTCCTGCCAGTCTCAGACCTTTAGATCCGTGTCCCAATAAATTGGAATTCACTTATTCAGCTGTCAAGCCACTCTCATGGAAGAATGTGCGGGACCAAATGAGGAATGGGGGAGGTTGGGGGGGTGCTCTGCATTGCGAACAAGAGTCCTACTCACTTGTCCATTCCCCCTGGAACAGCTGCACCTAAAAGGTGAGACAGTTTCTTGTCCTCTTCGGTTTGGGCCAAACTAGAAGTGAGGCTAGTCCACAGTACTGAGGGTGGGAGGTCACTTTTCCCCAGCAACAACAACAAAAAAGGCTTCTCCCAGGCCCCCATTTAAGAGAGAGCCTCCTCTGCTCTCTCTCAAATATTGTGGATCCCTGTTCTGATAGGAGAAGACAGCTTTCGACCCTTTGCTTCTTGAACTCTACATCTGCCTTTGGACATTTTGACTAAGATCTTTGAACTCTGTAACTCAGGGGTGGGGAACCTGAAGCCCAGAGGATGTTCTTGGACTACAGCTATCATCATCCCTGACCACTGGCCATGCTGGCTGAGGCTGAGAGGAGTCAAAGTCCAGGAACAGCCCAAGGGCCACTGGTTCCCCACCCATGCTGTAAATGATTGTAATTTTTGTGAACCACCCCAGAGAGCTTTGGCTATTGGGCAGTATAGGAATGAATGAATGAATGAATGAATGAATGAATGAGTAAATAAATATAAACTAATGCAAATATTGGCACCACCAGCCTCCACCAGGGCCGGGCTTGCTTATTTGCTTGTTTGTTTGTTTATTTATTACATTTATATCCCACCTTTTTTCCTCCTTAAGGAACCCAAGGCGGTGTACATAATCCTCCTCGTCTCCAGTTTATCATCACAACAACCACCCTGAGAGGTAGGTTGGGCTGAGAGTCTGTGGCTGACCCAGAGCCACCCAGTGAGCTTCCATGGCTGAGTGCGGCCTAGAACCCGGATCTCTCGACTCCCAGTCCAGCACTCTAGCCACACCACAACACCAGCTACTGAAATGTATTTATTTCATTTCATTTCTGTACTCCCCAACAGCTGAAGTTCTCTGGGCGGTTCACAGCAATTCACAAGATAAAATACAGCATGAAAATGTAAATATACAAAATTGTTAAACAATTTAAACAGCTAAGAACAATTAAAATAAAATACTAGACCTGTTCAAACATCTGGCATAAATGCCCATCATATGCCATGGAATGCCTGGGAGCAGAGGACAGTCTTAACCTGGCCCTGAAAAGGTGACAGTGTTGTCTCTAGGCAGGCCTCAGTAGGGAGATCATTCCATAATCGGTGGGCCATCACTAAAAAGACCCTCTCCTTATTGCTACATTGGTGACCACAAAGACCCTCTGTGAGCTCTTTCTCTCCTACTCACCCCTTTCCCTTGCTGTTTCTCCACCCTCCTAGCCTCTAGACTCTCTCTCCCCTCTACGCCTTTGCCCTGCTTTCCCTTCCTGCTCACCGAAGAGCTCAGCAGCAGGAACAGGAAGGAGAACCTGGCACCCCAACATTTCTCATTTTTTTATATAAACGTTTTTTTTGAAGGGACAGGGAATGACTAGCTTTGTGGGCACCATTGGAGGTGCCCACAGGCACTGCATTCAGGACCCCTGCCCTGAAGGAATACTGGGACTGCTGGCATAACTGGCAAAGGTGTTGCAGTTAGTCTGCACTATCTCTCCTTGCCCGCCCAGCATCAGAATGATGTAGTGAAGCCTGGCACTTGCCACGCTGGAAAAGGCGAGTTGGGAGCCCGTGTTCACTCCTGCCTACCTCAGTGCCGTAGCCCAGCTCCAAACCTGAAGCCCTCCTTGCTCCAGCACAGTGTTCCCACACTATCATAAGACTTCTGCCCACCTGGCAAAGATACTCCAGTTACCTGCCTTGCCAGCCAGCCAACTTTGTGAGCTGCTCTGTGTGCAGTATCTCAATTCTGAATCTAAAACACTAATTACCTTCAGAAATATGGGCTTCTCTGATCAGTGAGTGCCTCCTGCTAGTAAAGGTGCATGTAACTGTCATGCTAGGCTGGACATTGCCACAACAGAAGCATCAAAATGAGAGCCTCGACAAACATTCTTGAAATCTGAGAGGAGGAAAGGATACTTATCTCGAGTTCTCCAGAAGCAGTCAGCTTTCCCTCCTCGAAACCTGAAATGGCACCCCTGCTGCTCCCACAATTTCTGGGCACAAAGAGACAGTTTCCCAAAAAAGCTTCACAATTTTATTAATGCTCTCACTGTGCTGCAAGGCGAGGAGCTCTCCCCCTCTTGCAATAAAAAGGTAGCCATCGTGTTCAGGCACCTAGGAGACAGGAAAAACTGGCAGAGAGGCCCTAAGAGGAAGCCCCAGCCTGCCTTGACAAGGAGCTAGTCCTCACAGCTACAGCATCCTCTAGGCATCAGGATAGGGCTGCATCCTAGCTCTCCTTGGAAGGCTGCCAGCTCCCATACCACCTCACATCGCTGTGCATGGCTCATCAAGTCCCTTCAGTCTGACTTCCACCTGGAGGCCATGATAGGCCAGCCCCTTCCAGACCCCATCTTCATTCAACCTCACCAGGTCCCCATTAGATTTCACTTTTTGGACGGTGGCTTTGAATGGCACAGGAGCAGCATGGTGCTTATAGACGTAAAGTTCAGCTGTGGCTCTGGTCCTGGGGGGAACCTGCACCTCCTCCGTTTGCCTCTCAGAAATCTTCCTGTTCACAGAGACAACCTGCTCGTTGTCCTCGGTGTACTTCACAGTGGGCGTCGCGTCCCCAACCATGAAAGAACAGGAACAGGGCACACCAAGCCCCCAGAGACGGTACCAGAAGATTTGGTCAGTGCACTGCATTTCCCAAGCCATGGTGAAAGTGTGTTGCACTGGGACTGCGCCCCGGTTGACATAGGTCTGCTTCTGCAAGACCTGGCGGCAGCTACTCACTTGCAAGGGATCGCTGGAGAACACTCTCAGGATTTCAAAAGTCGGGGGCAGGAGGTCTCCAACCGAGGGCCGGAAACAACACGAGTCATCGGCAAAGAACTTGGCTGCTTCGATCGTGTGAAACCCTCTAAACATTCTGGCCAGGAAGAGACCATTGTAGGCCCGGAAAGCTACCCTATTGCCTCTGTGATAGATGTCAAACTGCAGGGATGGATCCTCCGAGTACAGGACAAGTTGGATGGGAAAGGTTTGGGGGTCTGTATCTATCTCCGCTTGGGCAAGGTACATGCCTTTCCAGTTTCTCAGCATAGCCTTTCCTGAGAATAGACGGGTGATCCAAAACTTGCTTGACTCTCTCTTTTCAGGTAGGCCCTCAATGGCCCATCGGTAGGCACTAGCCATCGAGTCCCAGAACAGGTCATTGTCCATCTGGAAAGCCACCCCTTCCTCTGCATCAATGTAGGCTTCAAGCTGGCCCAGGCCTTTGGAGACTCTTTGGAGAGCAAACTGAAACAGAGGTAGATGGGAGCTTATTTCAGGGAAATAACTGAAACATGTGATTGGCCATCCCTACAGTCTCCTTATCCACGCTCCCAGTCTGACCCCACATTCCCTAGTCTTTAAATCACTACCAACATCTGCAGAGACCCAGAAATGGAGCATTCTCCACATGTTCCATTGCACTATCATTTCCTTCAGGTAGGCAACACATGGAGGGAACCCACTTTTCCTCAGTGGGAAAGTATTCTGCACCTGCTGGGGACACTTCTATATGAGAATGCAAGAACTTCAGGCGGACATACCTGAAAGTAACTCTCATCCAAGCTCAATACAGCCTACTTCAAATTATGCATGTTTAGGGCAGCAACCTTGGAGCTGGGCTGAAACAGCCTCAAACGTTATCCACCCTATTTGTGGGCAGAGAAATTGAGGTCACCGTCGTACTGGATTTCTCCAGGGCAAAAGAAGTTCACCAGCAGCTCTGCAGTTCACCAATATGGAGAATATTCAGTGAAAATTATGCAAAGTGGCCTTTTCTAGGGGAATGAGAAAAGGATTCTCAGGAAAATGTCTTCTGAAGGAGCTTTGCCTCATCCCTAGCCTTAAAATCCTATTGCAAGCATCCAAGAGTTGAATCTGATGCCAATGAAAGGGTTTGGTCTGTTAAGAGGCAAGAGGAAATCTTTATCCCAACACTCTGAAGTGACATAGACATCATTGCAATTGTGGGTAGGGACAGGCAACTACTAAAGGCAAGAGTTAAGATGGCAACATTGATGTGGGTGGCCACAAAACTCATGCTTATCCAGGCCACTGACCAAGATCTTATTTTCCCTGTCCACTATCAATGTATCAGTGTATTGACACAATTGCATCCAGAGGTTTCCAGCATCCAAACTGCTATACACGAGTGAGTGAGTGAGTGAGTGAGTGAGTGAGTGAGTGAGAGAGAGAGAGACCACCAGCCCTGAAGGGCAACTGAGCACAGAAAAGCAGTGCAAAATCCTTGTGTTCGGCAGTCTGACCGAACACAGATTAGAGCTCATTATCGAGCTTACTCTGGGGCGGTGAGGGTGGCAAAGAGACCGTTCTTTTCCACCAGCATTGCATCTTCTCAGTGTCATCCAGCGGAGATTTTCCAAGTGGTTCGCAGCTTGTTCCATTCTGGGCCAGGGCAGGGAGAGAGACTGTGGAACCCTCGGTTACATGCTGTGACAAGTTTGCAAGGCACTTTGAAGATAAAGTCACTCAGATTTGTCATGAATTAGGCACCATGATTAACGCAGTTCCACTGGTAGAGGCATTCAGAGCCCCATCTGGTCCAGTTTTATTGGATGAGTTTCAGTTACCGAGGCCTGAGGATGCAGACAAGGTGCTTGGCCAAGTCCGATCGACCACTTGTGTGCTTGACCCTTGCCCTTCATGGCTTATTACATCAAACAAGGAGGGGATGTCTGGCTGGGTCCAGGTGGTTGTAAATTCCTCCTTGAGAGAGGGAGTGGTGTCGGCCTCTTTAAAAGAGGCGGTAATCAGACCACTCCTGAAAAAGCCTAACCTGGACCCAGAGGATGTTAACAATTATAGGCCGGTGGCCAACATCCCCTTCCAGGGCAAGGTGCTTGAGCGGGTGGTTGCAGGACAGCTCCAGGCACTCTTGAATGAAACGGATTATCTAGATCCATTTCAATCAGGCTTCAGGCCTGGTTTTGGAACAGAAACTGCCTTGGTCACCCTGTGGGATGACCTTTGCCTGGAGAGGGACAGGGGGAGTGCGACCCTGTTGATTCTCCTGGACCTCTCGGCGGCTTTCGATACCATGGACCACAGTATCCTTCTGGATAGGTTGTCTGGGTCGAGAGTTGGAGGCACTGCACTGCAGTGGTTCCGCTCCTGCTTGGATGGCCGACTCCAGAAGGTGGTGCTGGGGGATTATTGCTCTGTGCCATGGCAATTGTGCCATGGCGTTCCACAGGGCTCTATTTTATCCCCCATGCTGTTTAACATCTATATGAAACTGCTGGGGGAGGTTATCTGGAGGTTTGGGCTGAGGTGCCATCAATATACAGATGACAGCCAGCTCTATCTCTCTTTCTCATCAAAACCAGGTGAGGCAGTGGCTGTTCTGAATCAGTGCCTGGGCACGGTAATGGACTGGATGAGGGCCAATAAACTGAAACTCAATCCAGACAAGATGGAGGTACTGTTGGGAGTGGTTCATCTGCCCAGCTAGGTGATATTCAACCTGTTCTGGAGGGGGTTGCACCCCCCTAAAGAATCAGGTTCATAATTTGGGGGTGCTCTTGGACCCAGAACTGTCACTTGAGGCACAGGTGAATTCAGTGGCATGGAGCACTTTTTATCAGCTTAGGCTGGTATACCAACTACGCCCTTATCTGGACAGAGATAGCCTAGCTACAGTTATCCATGCTCTGATAATTTCTCGTCTGGATTACTGCAATGCGTTGTACGTGGGGCTGCCTTTGAAAATGGTCCGGAAACTTCAGCTGGTCCAAAATAGGGCAGCAAGATTGTTAACAGGGACTGGCCAATGAGCTCATATTACGCCAGTACTTTTCCAGCTGCACTGGCTGCCAGTCCATTTCCGGGCCCGATTCAAAATGCTGGTATTCAAAGCCCTTAACGGCTTGGGGCCAGGTTACCTGAAGGATCGCCTCCTCCCATATGTGCCTGGGCGGACCTTAAGATCATCCTCAGCGGCCCTTCTCCGTGAGCCCCTGCCAAAGGAAGTGAGGCGGGTGGCTACTAGGAGGAGGACCTTTTCTGCTCTGGCAGCCCGGCTGTAGAATGAGCTCCCTAGTGAGGTTTGCCGGGCACCTACATTGTATTCCTTCCGGCGCCAGGTGAAGACCTTTTAATTTTCCCACAAATTTTAGCTTTCTAGATTTTTAGCTTTGCTGTTTTACATTTGTATTTTAAATCCCTGCACTGCTGCTAGGTTTTATTCTGGTTTTAGTCTGGTAGTATTGATATATTGGGGTTTTAATGTCTTTATATTTTATATTGTTTTACTATGTGCTCTTCGGTTTTAATTTTTGTGAACCTCTCAGAGAGCTTCGGCTACTGGGCGGTACAGAAATGAAATAAATAAATATTTTCCCCCTCCCAAACACCTGCCCTTCTCTGTTGCATTGCCCACCACTTTTCAAATGGATGTTTGAGAAGACAATTTGATGTGGTGCAGACAGTGAAAGGGTTAACCACCACCCTTCCCACTAATGTCTCTACTCTCATTCACTACTACCAACCCCAGTAGTTCTCCAGGCTAAACAAGAAGGGCCAGGAAGCCATGCAGCCACAGGCCGTGTGCAGTTCGGCCCCACAGTTCCACCAATCCGGCCAGTCCGCCCGCCTTCGAACCAGACGGCACGGTGCTCACCACAGTTCCTGTGGGCCCGCAGCCAGCCACCAGCAAGCTGGAAGAAAGGAGTCAAGTTCAGCCACGACATTTGCTCAGATCCATGGAGCAAAGCGGAAGAGGCGAGCTGGGCTGCAGCCCCATCCAGCGGAGCAAAGCAAGCAGTGGAGGGCTGCAGGAGGCGCATCTGCTGGGGCTCCAAGAGCAGCTGAGGCCTCGCTGCCCCTCCTCGCGCGATGCATGGAGCACCCACGAAAGAAGCTGCATGAGAAAATACGCGCGTCGGCATGGCCCACCTCTCGAGGCGGCCCAAGAGGGTGTCTTGCTCAGGGGCCGTCACTCCGTGGTTGAGCTTTGCCTGGAGAAGGTCCCAGGTTCCACCACAGTGTGGAGGGATCATGAACTGGTGCCGGGAAAGACCTTTGCCCAACGCCTTGGGGAGCCACAGCTAGTCATGACAGACAACCCTGGCCTGATTATCTAAAGTGGCTTCAGGAGTTCCTAAGAGCCCCTCCGGAATACTGGAGCTGGCACTGATGGAAGGAGGCTGCCTAGCCTTCCAAAACCATCTATGTACATGCCCTCCCAAGACACACTCATCCCCTCCTAAGATGAGAGGAGGATACTTCAAGGCAAGGATGGCCAAATAGATTTGTGGGTACCATTCTGCTTTCAACACAATAAAATAACAGGGCTATTTTTTCAGATTAACAAGTTCACTTTCCTCCATAGAAGTAAAGGGCAACCAGTCGCCATGAAGGCAGGGGTGCTAAACCTAGGAGTACCGCTCCAGCAAGACCTACCTTCCACCTCCAACTCCTGGTAATAACCTATGATAGTTCAGTCTTGCCTTCACCACCACCACCATTTATCAGCCCACCCTGGGTCAACTTTTATAAGTAAAGGCACAATCGTACACATGTTTAGACAGGAAAAAGTCCTAAACTCTTTTGTAGGACTACAACTGTTTAGTAGGAGTTGTAGGACTTTTTCCTGTCTAAACATGGATGGAAAACTTACATTTTCTAGCAAAGGGTAACAAGTCAGGACTGCTGATTGGTGTGTAGAGCTCTGAATAGTAGAATTAAATTGGCCTGAAAACACCACCCTCTTGATCCTCCCATTCTTCATCCCTCTAGATTCTGTGGGGTGGGGGGACTAGCTTCTCGGTGTAGAAGGCATCCTGCACCTGCACTTATAGAATAATGCAGAAATGGCATCATCCCAAGGGTCACCTAATCTAGTATTCCCTTTGTTAAAGCAGCCAGTCTGATGCAGGCCATGAAGATGGTCATAGCTAGTATTTGGTATTCCCTCTGCCCCTGTACATGGAGTCTCCGTTGTCATGGACCCCAATGCCACCCTGGAGTACCATGTAAGCTAATGGCCATTGACACCACTTTCATACACCAGGAATATCGGAGGATGCCTCATGCCAGGTCAGGAGCATCTGGCCCTATCATGTCTGCTGTGATGGGAATCAGCCTGCCAGGGTCTTTGATTCATGGGATAGGATGAGAACTGCAGATTTAGAAGGAAAGCAAAACCATTTAGAGACCTCAACCTGGGGACCGTTCACAGATGGCGACTGCGTCACAACATTGCTTTTTGCATCAACTTCCAACCTACAAGATCACAACTAGGAAGTTTCTAAACCAGCGGT
The DNA here is from genome assembly GCF_057233095.1 of Heloderma suspectum. Classification (NCBI taxonomy): domain Eukaryota; kingdom Metazoa; phylum Chordata; class Lepidosauria; order Squamata; family Helodermatidae; genus Heloderma; species Heloderma suspectum. The sequence goes on from NC_139459.1 coordinate 175,278,925, forward strand.
TCCCAGCCTCTTTCAGTCAGCAGGCACATCTGGAAGTTTGAGGGAGTGTCATAGGTGCCCTTATAATTATTTATTTAATTTATATCCCACCTTTCTTCCATCGTGAGGTGATCTCCCCTCCAAGCACTGACCAGACATGCTTAGCTTCAGCAAGGTAGCTGTCTCATGTGCCTTCAGACCATGCCTAGGACCAGATGGCTGCCATGAGGCTGGGGGGGGTTGGCCATTCATAAAATGGCTACCGTGGCAGGCATGGACAGTCACAAACACACTCATTTCCCAGAAGGCAAATTGGCAAGCCTAAAAAAAGAAGTAACTTACTCAAGAACTTAAGTATAAGGCAAAGGTGGGGCCTGATCTCTAACATGCAAAAACAGTCTTGAACCCAAATAAAGATAGTGATAGAGGGCAGCACTTTGTTTTGCAGCACACCAAACGCCCAGTTAATTAAAAAAAACCTTAATAAAAATAAAGTCAGGAGAGCCAGGAAGCCCAGCCAGTGCCAAGGGAGGTGTCTGCAGGCACATGGGCACCATGCTGGGAACTCTAGTTCTAGACCAGGAAAGCAGATAGACTCAAGTACAAGCTTGAATTATTGACCATTCATTTCCCTGATATGGATTTACAAATGACTGGAGTCACAGAAATATTGCAGATTTGCAAGGCTCAATAGTAGTCCAGAGTCAAATGTCAAATACACAATCCAGATGGAGATTGTGTGCTAAAAAGGCTCCTAGCTCCCCACCCTACCCCACCCCCAAGGGGGGAGGCATGTGACAAACATCTTAGAGTTATAGGTCTTAATTATGTGGTAAATCAGTTATATGCTAAAATTGCAGCGTTAAAGTAGATGTTCTGTGAATGACATTATTTTGGTTATGTAATTGGCCTCGGGACTATGCAGGGCAGGAGGTGGGGGTGTTTTCTCTTTCCTCTTGCCGGAGACAATCTTTTCTGAAGCTGCTGTTTGCATTCAAGGGAAGCTTCCCTTGGCACAGATGGAGGATTCCCTTTAATTACAAATAGTAAAATAGTAACATTACAGAGGCAAGTTGTCAGGACAATGGCAAGCAAAGAGAAAATTCACATACACACACACACACACACACAACAGCCCTAAGGCCGCTACTTACATAACATGCACACTAATCACATCCAGACAATTCATAGCACATCTAGTTTGGCCCTTAAAAACCTCAGCATGGGTTACACAGAGGAACAGAATGAAGAGGGGAAGGCAGCAGCCAGCCTGGAAGAGAAAAGGTGGGGTAGAGCCAGCTGGGAAAGGAATTTGGGGCTTCCATTAGAGGCCTACCATTTGGGGAGCATCTCACTAGCAGCAAGGGTTGAAGGGAAACTGAGTTAACCGTATTTTGACCAGGAGGAAGGTCTCCCACCTAGAAACATGTAGGGCAAAACAGATGCCTGTTCTGTTGGTAGATCTGTTCTGAAAATACTGAGCTTATCATGAACTTGAGAAGAGCCTCTTACAGTCCTAAGGACACTGACAAGGGAACAAGTCCCTTGCAACTCATGCCTCTGAACAAGGGATCCTGCTGTAGGCCTCCTTGGAACAGATTGCAGCCAAAAGGGTCATTTTGAGGAAGAAAACGAAAAAAACCTAACAGAGTGACAAACTTACAAAGCAGAAAAGTAGATTTCAAGAGAAATGACCCAAAGACACAGTACAAAACCGAAAAACCAAATACCTGTTCATCATTTTAAAAGCTAAGACCATATATGCTCTGTCCCTGAATAGACATACTTACCATAAGGCCTAGCCCAGTGCCTGACCACTCACCCTTGTGGAGGAAAGAAAGGGCAATATCCAAGCTTGCTCCTCCAGGACCTTTTATACCTCCCACAGCTCCTATGTCAATCAAAGGCAAAGGGGCACAGCTGACTGCAACTGAAGACAGTACAGTGCCTGGATGGGTTGGGACTGACAAGGAAGCTGCCAAATGGATCAATGCTATTGTTTATTTATTTGATTTATATCCTGCCTTTCCACCAAATGGTGTTTGCGGTGGCTAGCAATAAGAAGACCAAAATTAAAAGAAAAAAGTGAAACAATTAAAAATAATGCAGAAGCACAGTTAAAAACAGAACAATAAATGATTATGTGTTTGGGTTAGTCTGAATGACCTTTCAGGGATCCCTTACAGCCCAGTCCCTGTGACTGCAAATAGATTCAGGATCCCTTCCAACTATGTCATCCTTGACGTTTAAGATCTCTGTAAGCAGAGCTATCAGCATGGGTTCCTTGAGGCAATATCTCCTAAGACCTGACAAAGAACAATGGATAGCCAGCACCATTCTGGTGCTATGTTTCAACAGGAGCTGGGATAGATAGCCCACGAAGGCCTAGGTGATGAGCGGAGGTGACTCATCTTTCTTTCCCCACTAGACAAGGGGAGGGATGAGTGAGGTCAGTGTCTGTAGCAAGAAGTCCATCTGTGCTGGAGGAACTGAGTCTGGAAGGGAGGCAGAGAGATGACTTGGCTCTCTGCAGGAAATCCTGTGGCAGGACTAATGCTATGAGCCTTCATCTAATGCTCAGCCTTTAGAGATGTGTAAGTAAACCTTATATCACAAAAACGCCGTAAGTCTCCAGTGACCTTCTTCTAAAGAAACAGAATCCTAGTAAGTGCTGAAAGGAATCCTTGAAACTTCTCACTGCTCAGGAATGGGGTGCATATTCTTAATTCTGTTTTAGGGCTGATAAAATATAGAAGGGGGGGGTCTTACTTAGTGGCAGATGGCTTGCAGTGAAATGCCATCATATCTACTCTGTGATCAGCCAAATACTCATCTCATTATTTTTATTAAAAGTACCAGATCTGACAATTAAATAAGGGTCACTCTTTCAGGATTGCTTACTAGAACTAGTGGGAGGCCAATGTAATCTTCTCCCTGTCCCACTGGCCACTGTTCAGTTACTCCTTTCTAGCCTCCAACTATAGTGTGCACCCCACATTTGATAGTAAGTGATTCTATATTTGGTGAGAGCCTACATTAGATTAGCTTATAACACTGCAGCGATCCTCTAGAACAGGAGTGGGCAAAAAGGTAGATCTGGACGTACTGGTAGATCTCGGATTTGCAGTAGATTGGTAAGGAGTGCTGGGCCAGATCTACACTTTGTGTCATGTCATTATGATCCCATCGTGGTAACGCTATATCTCTCTTGCGCATTTATACCTCATAGGACACACAGTGACATCTGTTGTGGTATTTTGGATAATGTGGAACAAAGAGCAGGAAATAACACTATGGTATATTGAATGTGTAATGTGTCCCAACAGTTATCAGTGCACTACAATGCCACTATAAAGCACTACTACAGTAGTGTAGATCTACCCTTGGTCTCCCATTTAACAATGGCAGGAACAAAATGACTCCCCCCACACACACACTCCACACACACACACACAATTGTACTGAAGAAATGAAGAAAGCTTGGAGTAAGTAGGAGTGGATTTTTGTGTCAAAGGGCTATGAGCTCCACTCAGTTCTAGTAAGCAAAACAAATTCCTGGGCTCAGACTTCTTTAATTCTAAGTATCTGCCTTTTCAACCAGGCCCCAGCTGGTGGATCTCAGGGTACTAGTAAATAACCAGAGTAGATCTTCCAAGCCTGAAGTCTGCCCACCCACGATCTAGAATACAGTTCTAGAGCAGCCCAGATCTTTCCTGGCTTTGATTTGTTCAGCTGCTAGCCTAGAAACAGGCTGACCATACGTACCATTTTAAACGGGACAGTACCTTTTTTTTCATATTTCCCGACAGTCCCATCGTTTTAAGATAAATGTCAATTTTGTCCTGTTTTTAATTTTTTGTAAAAAACTGAACGCATTTATCATAAGGCTCTATGCTAATCAATGCATGCAGTAACACTACTACTGTGACGAAAGAGGAAGTTCCCTTTACTTTATCCAGTCAGGGCCAGGCTTCTTGAGCTAGCGACGATCAGACGCCGCCCCCTTGCTTGTCTGCAGTGGCGGGGAATTCGAGAGGCTGTCGCTAAGCCCCATTCAGCATGTGGGAGCCAGGAGGGTGAGTCTTACTGTTATTTCTACCATCATTCCACCCATATTCTTTCTGCCCTACGTTCAGTTTGATTCGAACTTTTCAGACTCATATTTTGGTGCAACAGGCTGTTAGCTATTTTTTTTTATTACAGCGGAATATTACATAACCCCGTCCCGTTTTTGTCATCCCAATATCCCGTTTTTGTCTCAAGGAAATATGGTCAGCCTACCTAGAAAGCTGAGTGATCTCTAATGTTGTACCATGTGACAGTTCTCACATAGAATTGCCCGGATATGCTGTTTTTGTTCCTTACACTCTTGCAGGGAATGGATGTTCTAACTTGGGGGCAGGCAACCAGGTGCTTTCCAGATGTTTCGGACTATAACATCCATCTGGAGGGCACCAGGTTGCCTACCCCTGTTGTAGCTGAACCACTGCCAAGTGGAGACCCTCATTCTTGTAAAGGCACAAGAGTTGGCCTCCTGTCCTGCTAGTGATGTGGGTGCATCAGATAAAGGATTGGGCTAGCCTAGAAGAACTCTCCTTGATCTGCTAGCTTTCTCCTTGTGGGGCATTTTAACCAGAGAGCAACATTCCAAGTTGTTATCTCCACCTACAGTCTGAAGTGGTATCCAGCCATTCTTCCCATTCCTTCTGCTCCTGTTGCTCAGCCAGAGTTGTATGTTACATGCAAACGTACGCAACAAAACCCTGATGGCGAGGGCAAAACAGCTTTCAAGCAGAGTGATTTGGAGGGGAGAAGCAGCAGAGGACTGCTGCTTAACTGTTCCGCTTGCCACCACTGTTCTGCTGCAATTTCTCCTGTGGAAGTCCCTTTTCTTCCTGCACTAGAGGGGAGGGGAAAGCAGTCATGGGAGGAAGTTGCAGCAGAAAAGCAGCGGGTGAGGCAAGGGTCAAGCACGCACACCCACCCACTGTTTCTCTGCTCCAAATCATCTTCTTAAGCTGCCTTGCCCTAATACAAGGGTGAGGAACCTCAGACAGGAGGGCCAAATTTGGCCCACCAGGTGTCCCAATCCAGCCCTCTAGGATTCCCTGGATGGCCACGCCCCCTCCCCTGGCTCCACCCCTTTCTCCCAACCATCAATCATGTGGTGGTTTCCCGGCTTTTGTGCATCTTTCCCCTCAAACTAAAAGGTTCATAGAATCAAAGACCAGTAGGGTTGGAAGGGGCCTACAAGGCCACCGAGTCCAACCCCCTGCTTAGTGCAGGAATCCAAGTCAGGTTGAAATGCCTCTCATAAAGCTTCACAACATGCTGGTATTTTTTGTATTTTGCGGGTGGGGACACCACCAGAATGCACCCCCCACCACCACCACCCCGAGCTCCCCCAAAACTGAATTTGGCCCTGCGGCTGAAAGAGCCCTAACCGAAGTGACAGGCAGGGAATTGTTGCACATACTTGCGTATGTCTTCCCCACTTTGGCAAGTTTTCAGTTTGGCATACATCGCTGCATTAGAAGGCAGACTTCCATGCAGCGCGGCGCGGGCAACTTGTGGTCCTTCAGAGGCTGCTGGACTGCAGCTCCCATCATCCCCCCCCCACCCCACCGGCTATCGGTTTGTGGTTGTATAGCTACAATGTTGTTCTCGCAATATGAAGGAAGGGCAAGACACAGGTGTAAGGAATAATTTTATTTATTTATTTATTTATTTATTTATTTCTGCACCGCCCAATAGCCGAATAAATAACGCATCGGGCAGCGTGCTCAAGCTCGCTCTCTCTTTCTCCCCGCCCCCCCCCCCCGGCCTCCATCTGTACGTGCGGACTCCAGACACCTACGCTCCCCCGGAAAACCATTCCTTTCAGAAGCACTTTATCGATTACATTTCTTTGCATCCCGCCCTTCTTCCAAAGGAGGTACACGAGGGTTCCACGCACCTGCCCCGCGCACGATCCCTGCCCCGCCGAAGACAGGAATGCGGGACACCCGCTTCCCCCGTCTCTCCCAGCGCTCTAGCAGCTGCTTGGCGAAGAAAGAGTTAACCCCCTTCCCTCCTACCGGGAAGTTTCCTCCCCTTCATTATGACCTCAGCGCGCGGGCCACGCCCCCACTTCGAACGCTCGCGCAAGATGGTGGCTGTTGCCCTGTGACAGGTAGGAAGTTTTGCCTTCCCTTCTGCCCCTCGCGTGCCGATGGTCTCCTCCAGCCCCACCCTTCGGCGCTAGGCGGGTGGACGGGGCTGGAGCGCGGCGGGGGCTGCTCTCCTCCCGAGCGCAGTAGCTCCCGTCCCCCCGCTTCCTCCTCGGTTAGGCAAGAGTGAGGGTCGCAGCCCCGCTCCCCTTCCCACTCTCTTGGTATCTTCCCGTCTAGCGGGCGCTTTGGGGTCCCTCCCATGAAAGGAACGGGGGGCTCTGCAGGGGCTGCAGCCCTGGCTTTGGGGTGAGGTCCAGAGCGGTGGCTTTTTCGGGGCGGGGGGGACCTCTATTGTCTGCACAGCCGGGGCCGTTCCCCTTCAAGCGAGTGGGGTTTCTTTTGCTAGAGCAGGTGGACGTGGGAATGGCAGCTGCTCAGTTCTGCTGCATTTGGGGGGGGGGGACTTTCGAACCGCTGCGCTCTCTGGCTGCAGCTCCGCAGTGGAGACGATGTGGAGAACGCTGGTCTAGTGGTTAGAGCCCCGTGCAAACCTTCCTCCGCGTCCCCTTGCCCCGGGAATGCTGTCTAACTGGCCCGGATTTTGGCCTGCGGCTCTGGTTTAAGTTACAGGACGTTAGGAGGCGTGGACTTCCCCTCCTCACCTGCCGCCCCACAGTTAGAGTCCTTTTCCCTATTAGCCAGGTCGAGGCCAAGGAGACCTGAGCCTCCGCTGAAAGAGAGACTTTGCCGGGGCGTATACGCTGCGGAGCCTAAGAGCTTCCTCGGTCATGGGGCCGGATTCCTGTATGTATGGAAACAGTAGCCCAAGAGGTAGTTGCCAGCATCCCAGATGCAGATGCGTTTTGGGCTGGTCAGGAAATCGCCTGTAACCGGGCTTCCCTTAGTCCAGCGGTGAGCAGAAGGTAGATCTCCAGATTTTTTGGACTTCAACTCCCAGAAGCCCCTGCCGGGTCAGGATTGCTGGGAGTTGCAGTCCAAAACAGCTGGAGATCTTCTTTATGCCCACCCGTGTGGCGAAAGTGAGCAGGTGCCATCAGATCCGGTGTAGCTGCATGAAATTAAATGGTGGCCAAGGAGTACCACCATCAGGGCCAGACCCGAGATATTTGGGGAAAATGCAAAGGGCGTTTCTGCTCGTTAATGTGGAGCCTGTCCAGTGGGGCGTTCTCCTGAGCAAGCCTCAGTGTGCGCGCGTGTCTGTTTGGGGGGGGGGGTGAACAAGAGTATTCCCCTGTTCTTTTTTTCTCCAATGTTTTATTGTGAATTTTAACAAAAAAACCAAACAGAAAACATAACAAAACGTAAAAAATAGAAAGTGAAGAACAAAATAAAAATACAGCAACATATTCTAAAACCCTCCGTTTCAAATATTACAATATTCGAGAAAGAAAAAAGGGGGGGGGAATAGGTTACACATAACCTTCAATAAAAGCAGACCAGATATCCACGTATAAGTCCATCTGCAAGTTATGCCTATATGCCACTCCTTTCAAATGTTGCTTGTGTTGTTAAGTCTTCAGTCCATTGCATTATAGGCAGTGAACTTTTATCCTTCCAATATTGTAGTATCAGTTTTTTAGCAACCAAAGTTCTTCTGGTATTCCCTTGTTCTTGAGTAGTGCCCTTTCATTTATATGGGGCTTGTGCAGGAGAAATTCCTGCCCTGTTGCATCAGTCAGGTCATAGCATGCCTCCTGATTCTTAGCAGGCCAAATTCTCCCCACCTGAGCCAGTCATCTCACCTTGCTGGGTGGTAGGGCTGATTGTATGCTTCAAATTTTCTTTATTTCTTAGATTTGTTAGTAACTACACAGCTAATAATTCTCAGGGTGGGATACAATAAAAACAAATAAACTCCAAAAAGCCAACAACATATATGTCAACCCAGAAAAAGTCTCTGCCGAGGGTGGGGAATTGGACTGTCTTCTCAGAATTCCTGCAAGCGGGGCAGGGACAGTGTTCAAGAGAGATGTAAAGTGTCATGCCCGCATGGGGTCCCTCTTACCTGCCCTCGAAGAAAGCCCTGATGTGTGTGGAGACAGTTGCAGTGGCACAGTGGGGAGTGGGAAAGCAGACTGTACATGCACAGAGGGATTTTTCTTTATTATATATCACTTCTCCTGAGGAGAGGTGGGTCTACAGGATGAAGAGCAAGGGTTACCTGTAAGAGATCTTTTCCTGCTTACGCTGTTATCTTAGCCTCCAAATCACCCAGCATTTGAGCCCCGAAGTATAACAGCTGCCCTCGCTCAAAATATCTGCCGCATTTTAGTGCCACACAGATGCATATCTTCCCTGCATGAAGATATGGGCCCACTCCAGAAGCAGTTGCACTTTAGCAGGGAATTAGCTATTTTAAACAGCTGCAGCACAGCTTTTGGTCTCCCCGCCATCAGAAATACAGCAGATGGGTACCTGAGGCAGGGCCTTTTCAGCTGTGGCACCCAAGGCTTATAATAGTCTCCCGCTGGAGGTCTGCCAGGGCCCATTGCTGCTTGCTTTTAGACAGACCATTTTATTCCAGCAAGTTTTATGTAGCGTTTCATGTCAGATATGCTTCTGTGGCATTGCCGCCTTTCAGGTGTTTCGTTTCAAACTTGTTTTGTGTGTGCGGTCTCTTGTTTTTTGTTTTGCTCTTAGGACTGATTGTGTGTCCTAATCTTGATTGTAAGCGGCCTTGGCTGGGTTTTTTTTTCATAGAAAGGCGGGATATAAATTTCAATCATAAGCCAGTTCAAGAGGAATCATGGCAAAGACAGCTCCCCCACCCAAAGAAGCTGTATTTCAGGGATCAGCAACCCATAGCTCCCCAGATGTTGTTGGGCCCCCAGTGGCCCTAGCCAGCATAGCCAGTGATGAGGGGTGTTGCAGTCCGACAGCATCTGAGGGGCCACCAGTCGCCCACCCCTGCTGTACTTCAGGATCAAGAGCAGCAGCTCCATCTCAGGCACCGTGCCCTTGAATTTGTGTGTTTTCCGTAATCGCCATTCACAGTGGCAAACCTGTCCCAGTGTTTCTATTTCAGTGCTGACATGGTAGCAGCAGGGTGCTCTGGATACCTGTGATTAGTGGGCGCCTGAGTGATGGAAGTGCTAATTTGTTTCATTCAACAGAACGTGCCTCCCACACTTGCCTTGTGAATGTGCCTCCCACGCTAGCCTCTGGCTTCTGTTAGAGAGCCGTTTCACGGCCAGCCCCTTTTTTCCCCGAGGGCTGAACTCCATTTCAGAGAAGCTCTCAGGGGCTGCATTCCAGGGGTGGGCGGGGCCAACAGCAAAAGGGGCAAGGCCAAAACACCATTATAGTTTGGCTTAAAACCCTTACTGCCAGATATTAAATCTTGGGAGAGGCATCTCAACCTTGGGGTGGGGGGGGACATGCAAAAGCTGGGAAGCCACCAAACAATTGGTGGGTTGTGGGAAAGACCCGTACCCATTTCACAGCCATTTGAAGCTTCAGGAGGCCGCTTCGTGACACTGTTAGTCCATGCGGTTAAGCCGGGGAGCAGAGCACATTCTTCTGTGGACAGCCCCCAGCGGCTGAGCCCGCATCCGCAGTACCACTGAATGTTTCCAGCCATATCCCCAGAGCAGCCCCTGAAAACTGTCCCACACATGACAGCCACAATGTGATGTGTGCATCCACCCCGTTTGTGACCTGAACTCTGTGTGTCCATTTCCAAACATGACACTTAGGAAGTGTAGGAACGCAAGATGCTGCCATTTGTTTGTTTGTTTGTTTATTACATTTATATCCCACCTTTTTTCCTCCTTAAGGAACCCAAGGCGGTGTACATAATCCTCCTCCTCTCCATTTTATCCTCACAGCAACAACCCTGTGAGGTGTGTTGGGCTGAGAGTCTGTGACTGGCCCGAAGTCACCCAGTGAGCTTCCATGGCCGAGTGGGGACTAGAACCCAGATCTCCCAGCTCCCAGTCCGACACTCTCACCACTACACCATACTGGCTCTCTTTCTGACTCAGCCTTTTCTACTGAGTCAGACGATTGGTCCACTGAGCTAAATATTATCTATACCAGGGGGCAACTGGCCTGGTGCCCTCCCGCTCCAGACACTTCGAACTACAACCCCATCCCCCATGACCATTGGCCCTGCTGTTTGCGGCTGACGGGAGTTGTCGCCCAAAACATCTGGAGAGTGCCAGGTTGCCTGCCCCTGGTCTGTCTTGCCTGGTCTTCCGCAGCCCTACCTGGAGATACCAGGGATGAGCCTGGGACCATCTACATGCAAAGCAGGCACTTTGCCACGGAGCCACAGCCCTTTTCCATTTCCAAATGCTGTCTTTTGATTGTGGTTTGTGTACACAGGTGCATAGGTACCAGATCCTCCTTTCCTGTAAAGCTGGGGTTTTGCGTCGACCAATCCTGTGGTTTCATGGCTGTTCTGATCAGAGACAGTGTGGTGTGTAGAGCCAGGGTTGCCAAGTGACCAAAAAGAAACCAGCCTGACCTGTTACTGTGCCTTTTAACAGCACCTTGGTCTGCAGAGATCACCAGGTGGCGCTTTTCATGGCACGGAGAGAAGTGTTGTTGCCTGCTAACATCTGCCAACATCCAGCTGCTTAAAAAAAACAACACGCCGCTAGAATGGCTACTTGAAAGCCAGAGTGGACTTTTCTCATTGGCATCTTATCTGCGGCTTGATCTCTTCTGCCATGCCCCTTCCTATCTGTGCGTTGCCCGCAGAAACCAAAACAGCCATTACCATAGCAATCCAAACAATTCATTTCGCTAATACCAACATAACATTTTAAATTAATTACAAAATAGGCAATATCGGCCATTAAGACGCAATATCTGTTTATATTAATCTGTAATGCACAATCCAGACACCCAACCTTTTCAATGCATTGAAGCATTAACAAGCATACAGCCAATAACCACTCCCCCCCCCCCCCGTGCAAAATGCAGGAAATAGCAACAACCTGCAGCCACAGATCTCTCCCATACCTCACTCTCTCATTCTGGTGCAGTTTTTTGGGCTCCAGCAAAGACGGGGCGGGCGGAAGGTTTAATCTCTTCCCCTGAGCTCTGGGTGTTCCTGCTGCTCCCAGGGGGGTTCTAGAAGCTGCAGGCGCAGATAAATGGGGGAGATGTGCATTATAGGGCAAGGCATGTACTGTTTCCGCCAGACACACACACACACACTGCCCTGCTGATCAAGATCTCCCCACAAAGTTGGGCAGTGTGTGGAGTTGCACCCCAGTACAATTTCCTGTGAGAAGACACGTCAAGTAGGAGTTTGCTAATGCATAGGCTACATCTGTTTGGTTTTTTCCCCTTTTTCTGGCTGCTTCCACTTTAAGCCAGAGTTCAGTTGCTTCCACTACCACCACATACATACATACACACACACACACACACACGCACCCAGAACCAAAACAGAATTAGCTTCTCTTAAACTGGGGGTGCAATAATTAATTAATTAATTAATAATTAAATTAAATAAATTAAAATTAAATAAAATAATTAATTAATTCCGCTTATCTTTTTCAATCGGCAGGGTGCAAACAAGGTGCTATCTTCCTCAATCGCTCAGCACTGTTTAAGCACACACTCTACAACAGCACAAAGTTGAAGCCGGGGGCGGAGGGGGGGAGAGCACTTTCACACAAAGAAAGTGTTGTTTAGAAGCAGATTACTCAATACATTATTGCAGGTGGCCCGCTCAAAGTCTGCACCTCCTGCTAGCCTGCTACTAGCAACATGCTTTTCTGGGAGATTACATCAGGTTTTCCCCTACAATCATGAGGAACTAGAAACTTGCTTTTAGTTCTAACATTAAATCCTTGTGTCTCGGGATGTCAAATTGTTGTGCTAGATAGCAGATTCTGTGCCCGTATGAAAAATGGTGGATGCCCAGAGTGTGGACAGCCCTTTCCATAGACCTGTGGCTAAGCTACCATTCCTTTCCCATGATGAATAGCCGTTTGTAACTAGGAAGCTTACGTGGTCTTTCACATCCGGTATCTCTCTGTTTCTCCCTGCAGGCACCTGGATGAGGCGCAACCAGAACTCCTCTGGCTCTCTCACGAATGGCTTCTCTTCATCCTCTGCAGACCCGGGCCCTTCAGGTGGGCGCGGGGGCGAGGGCACCCTGCCTTTCTCAACTAGCCTGACGACAATGCTCACCTCCCGCAAGAAAAGGAGAGCCATGGCCGAGACTCGGGGTACCATCAAGGTGGATCTTCCCAATCAACAGCGCACAGTGGTGAGTGAGTCATTCAGAGCACTCTGCACAGACAAGGGGCCATTCGCGTTTCCCATGGACTGTGAACAATCTGTGTAGCATCCTTTAATGCAGGGGTGGGGAACCCATGGCTCTCTAGATCAGGGGTCCCTGACACAGTGCCCGCAGGCACCATGATGCCCACAAGTTCCCCCCAAAAATGTTATTTTTTTTTCCATTTTGTGAATATACCTACATGGATTCATATGAAATGCATGCAACTTTCTAGCAATTCTACACGAGCTGCAACAAAAGTAGACCAAATATCCTAATAAGTATTCATTTGATGATGTCTGTGTCACCCTTTCAAATACTGAAAGCGTTGTAGGGTCCTCAATCCATTGCATCATAGGAGGTGAGTGTTTATCCTTCCAGTGTTTTAGGTTCAGTCTTTTAGCTGTCAGAAGGGCGCAGGGGAACCATTTACACTGACCATTTGTTAATTTCCACGAAGTAGGTAATAGTTTAAAAGAGTGTTCATCAGTGACTGTGATTAAAGACTGTTCCAGTATAATGTTTATCTGCGTAGTAACCTCCCCGCAGAAAGAAGCATCTGCTGGACATCGCCAAAACATATTTTTAAAAGAAGCATTAATTGCGTTGCACCGCCAGCAATTAGCTGGATTAGACAATCTCTTATTAAAGAGACATTGCAGTGCCCAACAGACATGGAGCAAACGTTTTTGCTGAGTAAGATGCAGCCTAAGATCCATAGACACAACAGGTAGACACCAAAGTGGCGACCCACTGGTGAGGCATTTTGCGATGGTGCCCACAGCATGGTCTCAAATTCCCAAATGAGTCCAAAGGTCCAAAAAGGTTGGGGACCCCTGCTCTCAACGTTGCTGGAATACAACTCCCATTACCACTGACCTTTGGTGATACTGGCTGGGGCTGATGGGAGTTGTTGTTGGAGTCCAAGTTGCCCACCCGCTTTAAGGAATCCACTGGTGGGTTATGACCCCAGACTGCGTCACACCCTGGCTTAAAGTGGGCAACATTTTAGGTCAGCAGAATTGCCACTCTTTTCATGTTTGTTTACATTTTTAAGGGAAGAAAAAAGATGGAGAGAGAGAGAGAGAGAGAGAGAATAGGAAAAAGGCAGAAAGGGAGAGGAGGAGAAAAACAGAGGAAGAGTGAAAGAGAAGAAGGAGAATGTATATGGTAAAAAAAAGTAGGTCTTGTTTGCTGGTTTGGGATGAAGGTGAATCCTGCTGGTTTCTCTCCATTATAATAAACCAGTTTGATGTGTTGACATTTTATTTTCAATCTTCTCCTTTTGCTGTGTTTTTATTGTATTTTATCCGTTTTAAATTTGCTTTGTAAGCTGCCTTGAGTGAGTCAATTTTGAACTAGTAAGGCAGGATTTATTTTTAAATAAATAAAATAAAATAATGGTTCTTTAATAGACCCTAGAGTTGGGGTCCCGTGATTCCCTTTATAGAGGTGGGGAAACTGAGGCTGAGTACAGCCATTCAGTGAGTCCAGAAAGGCAGAAGGGCCCAGATCGGACTATAGGATTGTAGTCAAGGACCACCGTAACTGGCGCTGGAGCAAAAGAAAGCAGTCTGTTTAAATGTCAAACTGTGGATTTTGACTTCAAAGTTTGACATCAACATTTGGGGGCGGGGGGGAGTCAAATGCCCAATATGAAAATGCCATAATAAGCTGGCAGTGATCAAACACAGTCACAGATCAAAGATGTGTTGTTATACTCTGGGGACTGTTGCATCTCAGCTATCAGGAGGACTGAACATTATTCTGTGTCAGCCATCAAATGCTACAAAACATCAGAATCAAATGCTGAGATAAGATATCGCTACGCACCAAACATTTGGCCAATATTTGGTATCAGAATTCACAGAGGAGGTGTTTGAGCAAATTCGAGGGCAGCAGTGGAACTGTTGAACCCGAGACTCAAATTGACCTGTTGTCATGATTCCCTTGGCCCCCACTTCCCTTCAGTGTTCAAACATACACAGACGAGAGGCTTCAATCTACAGCTTTTAATCTGTTACTTCACAGGGTCATACAGATGCAAATTCTCAGAGAAACTCTCTGTCTACAAAGAATACCTTCAGGGGATCCAAATGGGATTTACGAGAGTTGCCCGCCATTTGAAGAGGGAGGCAATCTCACTAACCTGACTTAAGCGGGGGAGGTCCCTCTCTTCTCATGAGGTCTCTAAGCGCAGCTTCTCACACAAGCCCAATCGAGTAGACCGTCTAAGTTCTGCCCCTGCCTTCTCTTTCTTTGCTCTGCGTCTGCACCTGGCATCTATTAGGTCAATCTCCTGTTCGCAGCCTCTCCGGGGGGCGGGGGGTGAGTAGGGACCCTCGTGTTCAGCCATCTGGACGTTTGTAACCTGAGAAGTAGGCCTACTCATATCTGGACTAGCCTGGGAAAACACCTCCCCCATGTCTGAAGGCTCTCCTTCAGAATCTGAACTGCTATCCCACTCCCTGTGCTCAGAAACACCCCTGACTTCTGTTGCCTTCCAGTAAGTTCCTGGAGCCAAGGAACAAAGCCAGAGGAGTTGGAACCAGGAAGCCCTTGTTGCTCAGACAAGGTCCCAGCCCAGACAGGAAGCCTTTCCTAGCCGTTTCTGTCCAGGAGGGTCCAGTGGCCAGCCTGAGTGGGCAGGGCCAATCCAGAACCTGAGAAAACTTCCCTGCCACTCAGGAAGATGAGGTGCAGTTCCAATCACTCCCCACTTGGGGGCAGCTGTATAGAGAGTCAAAGGATCCCAGCACTCTCCCCAGCACCCTCCTAAATATCCGACTGGATTGGAATTTGAACCCAGCTCCAAATAATGGCATGTTTAGAGAGCAATCCTACAGTCCCTGGAAAACCATCCCAGGGCCGTAGTATTGTTCTGAGTCCAAGGTCAGAGACAGCGCTCCGACCTCAGAAGGGGGAGTCGGAGATCCGTACTGGCCTTTCCTCAGCATGGACGGACGAATGCAGCTGGAGGGAGCCTGATGGGAGCAGGGCTGAGAGAAGGACCAGTTCAGGGCGATTCCACGTTGCCGCCCTGTTGCCAGCCCCGTTGCCCATACAGCCGTTTCCCTGCTTCCTCACAGGTGACTGTCCGGCCGGGCACCACTATCTACAGCTCCCTGGACAAGGCCCTGAAGGTGCGTGGCCTCAACCAAGACTGCTGTGTTGTCTACAAGAAAAGGGCAGATGGGTGAGTGTTTCCTGTCAGAGAGGAGGCTGCCCTTGGGGGACGGGGGACGGGCTGAGGACCCTCAGCTGAATGGGGCGGGGGGAGCAGCAAATGAAAATTAACACTGCCAGTCGGAGCACACGTGTCTGTGCACACACATACACGTCCCTCCCAAAATTCTGCATCACGAGTATCCAGCTTCGGAGGTGGGGAGGGCACTATTAGCCAGGTGGCTAACTGGCACTTCCACATCCAGGAGCAGCATACCTTGGCATACCAGTCGCTAGAGGGCAACTGCAAGGAGGGCGGTTTGACCTCACGCCCTCCCCAAAACACCCGCCTTGGCATTGTTGGAAGCAGGGCGCTGGGCTAGAGGAGGGCTGCAGAACCTCATCTGGCCCTCTGGGGTTCCCTGGATGGCCGCGCCCCCTTCCCTTCCCCCAGCCTCCAAGCGCGTGGTGGTTTCCTGGCTTTTGTGCGGTTTCAGGGTGGGATGAGGGGATTACTTCCAGTGGACCCCAAGGTCTACTGTACCCTGAGCACTAGTGAAGGGGTTGGGACTCATCATTATGTGGACAGATTCTGAGATGTTGCTGTTGGTGGGGGGCAGTTCTTTCTGTCCAGTGTGCATCCCTTTGCAGTTTCGTATTAGAGATGGGAGCAGGGCTGTCAGGAGAGGAGCCTCAGGATGGCGGCCTTTGGGTCACACAGCTGAATGGTCTTTCCTCACATCCATTCTGTGTGCAGGCGAAAGACCATCACGGATTGGGACACTGACCTGGTCAACCTAGAGGGGGCCGAGCTCTCCGTGGAAGTTCTGGAGGACGTACCGCTCACTATGCACAATTTTGTGAGTCCGCCGAGAGCATGTTGCTTTGCCTGAGGCATGCTAGCCCTGCCCCTTGAGAGACCATATACAAAATAAGGGTGAGGAACCAGTGGTCCTCCAGGTGTGGTTGCCTGACTACAACTCCCATCATCCCCAAGCATTGGCCATTCCCTCTGAGGCTGATGGGAGTTGGAGTCCGACATCATCCAGAGCTTCCCCACCTCTGTTATGGAAGCCCCTTAGCCCCCTCTCTCCCTACCCCAAGACTGCCTTCTGTACCGGACTGGCCCACTGCAGAGGCTCTGTGCCTGCAGCAAAATCACGTGATGGAGTCCTTCCTGGCCCATACAATCGCAGAGGCGAGTTAAAGAGCATTAAAGGCTTGCTACCCTGAAGCTGCTTGTTCTTGTGCAGATGTGACTTTAGATCAGCCTTCCCCAACCCTGCCCACCACAGATGTGTTGGACTACAGTCCCCGTTACCCAGCCAAAATGGCAGTGTTGGCTGGGAATGATGGGAGATGTAGTCCGACACATGTGGAGGGCACCAGGTTGGGGCAGGTGGCATTAGATTCTTCTGCCCAGCCTCACCATGTACTTGCACAGCCCTGCCGACAGACCTGCCCCCCAGGCACACCAGAAAGGTCCCTCCCTGCCCTAATGCCTCTGGCGCTGCTTCTCCCCCTCTGACCTAGATCCCGTTTCTTCGGGCAGGTCCGGAAGACTTTCTTCAGCATCGCCTTTTGTGATTTCTGCCTTAAGTTCATGTTCCACGGCTTCCGCTGCCAGACGTGCGGCTACAAGTTCCACGAGCACTGCAGCAGCCGAGTGCCAACAGTCTGTGTGGATCTCGCTACTGCGCATAAGCCGTGAGTAGCCTTTGGAGGCCCGTCCCCACCCCCACATCAAGGCTGAAGCCCCAGAGATCGTCTCGGTCCTCGTTCCCCTGGTATTCAATAGCACTTCTCTTCCCTGTAGTGTTTACAGCCACGAGTTGTGGCAGTATCCTGCATTTTGGCCAGATAGTGTCCCTGCTGCTCCGGCCCGGCCCGGCCACGAACCCATGACCCCTCAAGTGATCAGGTAAGTGAGGCTCGCCAGCCAACCGTGTGTGGGGCGTGCGGCCTCAAGATCGCCACCAGGGGGCAGTATGGGGCTGTATAAAATTCTGACAGCTCTCAGCTGGAGCTTATATTAGAATCATGGGGTTGGAAGGGGCCTGCAAGACCATCGAGTCCAACCCCTGCTCAGTGAAGGGGGCCTGAGTCCCAGGCAGTCTCCCATCCAAGTACTAACCAGGGCTGACCCTGCTTAGCTTCTGAGGTCAGATGAGATCGGGCGCATCCAGCCCTTTGCTCATTTGTTTCTCAAACATGGTTTGATTCTTTCTTTGCTAGTGGTCTTAGGGGCAGTTCCAGGTAAAACCTGAAATTATCGTATCACCTGGTAGAGCCCAGTTTGAACGCCTGCAAAAAAAACCCTACCCCCATTTCTTCTGACCATGCAGACATCATAACTTCAACATCCACACACACACACACCCCTGCTTTTTATGACATTTTGTGTGATGAAGAGATCTGGATGTCCCAAAAGCTTGCACACTGTTTATTTAAGTTGACTTAATAACGGTATTATACTAGCTTTCCCCTGCCTGGTGCCCTCCAGATGTTTTGGACTTCAACTCCCAACATTCCCAACCATTGACCATACTGTCTGGGGCTGATAGGAGTTGAAGTCCAAAATACCTGGGGCCACCAGGTTGAGGAAAGCTGTATTACACAAATATGGAGTTTGGATTTTCTTTTCTTACCTTTGCTTTTTGCATGACCAAGGCAGTTATCAAGCAATGTCACATGCTTGATAAACTCAAGGAAAAGTTGCATTACCTTTTTTTAAAGAATAGGTTTGTGGGCCTCGTCATTTTCAAAGGCGGGTGTGTGGGGGGCTGCGGCTGTAGTTCTGTAGCTCCACCTCCAGCAGGCCAGACTCTCCCTGTTGTACCTAAAAGGAAGGGCTTCTTCACACAGCACATAAACTATGGAATTCGCTACCACAAGACGTAGTGATGTCCACCAACTTGGATGGCTTTAAAAGGGGGTTGGACAGATTCCTGGAGGAGGAGGCTAACAGTGGCTACTAGGCTTGATGGCCATGTGCTACCTCCAGTACCAGAGACAGTGAACCTATGTTCACCAGTTGCTGGGGAACATGGGCAGGAGGGTGCTGTTGCGCTCGTGTCCTGCTTGTGGGCTCCCGGTCGACAGCTGGTTGGCCACTGTGTGAACAGAATGCTGGACTAGACGGACCCATGGTCTGATCCTGCAGGGCTCTCCTTATGTTCTCACCCAAACTGCTGGATGATGGGTGGGCCCTACGCAGCACCGGTGCCAGGCCACTCCATCCTCCTTTTCCCTTGCAGCTCACACAATCCTCCTTTTCCCTTGCAGCTCACACAATCCTCCTTTTCCCTTGCAGCTCACGCAAGCCAACGCCCCTCAGCCCAGACGCCTTCAGCTTCCCCAGCCTTCTCAGCGACGGGCAGCGCCTGCAGCGCCACCGCTCCACTTCCACTCCGAACGTCCACATGGTCAGCACCACCAGCCCAGTGGACAGCAGCATCCTTGAGGTGAGGTCTTCCCTCTTAGGTGGCAGGGGCGGGGGGGCTGTTGCTCCAGTCCTGGGAGCATCCTGGGAAGGGAAGCTGGGGCATTTCTGGCCACCAGGGGGCGCCGAGCAATGTGCACACAGGTTCCCTTGCGGCTTGTGTGAAATCCAGGGACAGGTCTCAACGCGCCAGCAGGCTCCTGGCACCCAGACCCAGTCCAGGGTAGCTGCCACCATTTGATCACACTTAGCTTCCAGCTAAGTAGCTGTCGAAAAGATACCATCCAGAAGACTGGGGTCCTCTTTCCTATTTTAATACAGGGGCTTTTCTTCTTGCCCATCAACTTCCTATCAGGGCATTCCCCATGGCCTTGTTCTCGCTGACGTACTTCATCTGTGTCTGAGCTGTACCACTTTATGCTACGGTGGCTGGCTGACATGACTGAATGCTGCTCCATACACAGGAATTCCCCTGCAGGTAGAAAACTAGGTATCGGGAAGCAGGATTCAAGCCTATCCTTATCTTTGACATGCTGGTTTTCTACGTGGAGGGATTTTCGTCACGTGACCCAACCCGGCCCCCACCACCTGCAGTCTGAAATGGTAAAGGGCCCCTGTGTGGATCTGGGTCTCATGACCTCACAAGCCCCTTGTGAATTAGAGCCAATCAAAGGAAGAAAATGCCCACATCCAATTACTCCCAACCTTAACTTGATCTGCAGATGTGACCCTAGGAAGAAGAAGGGGATAGGAGGCAGGTTGGCCTCCGCAGGGGGCGGCATCTGTCAGGAACCACCAAGCTGAACAGGATCATGATCAAAGGGCTGGGTGTGACTGACTCCCTGTATACTTCACGGCAGAGCAGCGACTGTATCCAGAAACAAGCTTTGCCTTTAGCAGCCTGGTGGAGTCCCGCAGCCAAGATGGAGGCACTTCGGCTCATGAAAAGTAGATCAGGCATATTTCTGTATCTGCTTGTATACGCAATATGCTTTGGTGGCATTGACCCTGGGGTAAATTAGTTGTCATTGTTCCCCGTACTTCCCCACTCGCCAGCATAATAACCCCGTGTTCCTATGTGACCCTAAGCTGGAGTGAGGCGCTTGGCAGAGTCACGCCCCCTCTGGCCCCTTTCCTTTGTCCTGCTGAGCCCCCAAGCCCTCCGTCCCTCACATCAGTGTTTGTACATGCGCAGAATCATAAGGAGCACAGAGCATCAGCACCCACCAGGGAACGCAGGAGATGTGATGGGGAGGGGGTAAAGCGTATGCTGTGCAGGCAGAAGACCTTGGTGTCAGTCCCTGGCATCGCCAGTTAAAAGAATCTCTAATCAGTTAATTAATTATAACATTAATTAGCATCAACTGATTAGTTAGTTAGCATGATTTAATATTGATAAACAACATTAGGGTGTTACTATTAATTAAGCATTAACATAATTATTTAATATGCATTGATTAACATAACAATGAGCATTTATTAACATTAGTTAACATTAATTATTTAATCAATCAATCTATTTCTTGAATGGGCGCTCCATTCAGTGAGTGCTCAAAGCAATTTACAATAAAACCATAAAAACTAAAGAAAACCAATACCTCACATTCATTGCCATAAAACAGGAGAACCTTCCGGAAAGGTAAGTCCCGAGTGCTGGGAAGGGTTCCTGCATGAGATCCCAGGGAGCAGCTGCCAATCGGGATAGACGATACTGGACTGGACAGACCAGTGGTCTTATGACCCGGCGTAAGTCAGCTTCTGGTGTTCCCATGATGGCCCCTGGCACAGCTGGACTGGCCCCAGGAGCTGCGCTGGCCCCATCCCCCTGCTGACTTGAGTAGGACTGCTCCGGCCAGTTATGACTAGCTGGGCCGTGGTCCCCCTGCAGAACGGGGCTCAGGTCAGCCTGCTAGATTGGGCGCTGGGCCCCATTCTGCAGTGTGAAGGGCCCCATTCCCGGCCAGCAGGAATTCCCTCCTCCCTCCTGCTCCCTTTCCTTGTATCTCACACGTTCTTAGGTTGGGACTGTCTAGTTCTTGAAAGCCACTCTGGGACCCTTTTATTTATTTTTTATTTATTAACAATATTTATATACCGCTCCGTATCTAGAACAGATTTTGGAGCAGAGAACACAAGGCATACAACAGGAAGAATAAAAAGATTAAAAACACCACATTAAAATGATACTTCTGTATATAAATTATACACAATGCCAATAAAAAATGTGACTGGTCAATTGAGGAAGGCCTCCTGGAACCGTGCTGTTTTCTGGAGGCGCCTGAAACAATGTGGTGTTGGTGCCTGCCTGACCTCCAGGGGCAGGGAATTCCAAAGAAAGGGGCCACCACGCTGAAGGCTCTTCTCCTGGTGGACTCCAATCGGGCCTGGGCCCATGTCGAACCACCAGGAGCAAGCCATCCAATCACCTCAGTGACCGGGCAGGTTGGTAGGGGAGAAGGCTCGCTCTCGGGTATCCTGGTCCCAAGTTGTTTAGGGGTTTGTATGCTAGTACTAAAACCTTCAACCTGGCCTGGTAGCGAATAGGCAGCCAGTGCAGCTCCCTCAGCAGAGGAGTTGCACGCTGAAAAGGGGCAGCTCCTGACAATGGCTGACTTTTGACTCGGAGCAGGATAAAAAAAAATGCTCTGAATAAATAAAACGATTTGCTGGGGCCATGCTACTCTGTTCAGCATACCGTTGGCTCAACGGGGACAAGAGAAATGGAAGGAAATCAAGTCAGGCCACAGGAATCAAGTCAGTTCTAGAATCAGGAATTGCAGGGATCAATTAAATGTGTAGTGCAGAAATGCTCTCAGTGAGCTGAGACTATGGGGGGCAGGGAAACGAAGCCCCCGTCTCTTCAGTCTCAAGTAAATCTAGCCCACAGGAAAGTTCTGCCCGTGTGGCAGCCAATTAGTCATTGAGATGGTGGCCTAGTAGTTACAGGGGTAGTAAATCTGTGATTGGACTGTACTAATTCAGACTGCAGTGGGGGGCCCATGATGGAACGCTTCTCATAGTAATCATAATTCCCTGTACATAGAAAACAAGTGTATCAGGGAGAAGCTAGGCTAGAGTCCTTCTCCTTGGTAGGCTGGTTTTCTGTGTTCATGGATGTGGCGAGAGAGCATTGTACTGGGAAGCATTCAGTCACATGAGCAGTCTGAAGTGGTACAGCCCAGACCTAGAAGTTTACTGCCCCCTGAGAACTAGGCCCAAGTCTCCCCAGAGAAGGTGGTATCCTGGTGCAGGCAAACCCAACTCATCCCTCCCCTCCCCTCCCCTCCCCTCCCCTGCTTCTTTGTAGCCACCCACTGAGCCCTGACCTCTGCCTTTTCTTTTTCAGATCATAAGCAGGAGCCACAATGCAGAGGGTGAGTGAGGGTCTCAGCAAAGTGGAGGCTAAATGGCGTGTGTATTGGCAGTAGGGGGAGGTGAGGGACTCTGTTCTGTAGGAACCTGGCAGTGGGGAACAGGGATACAGATCTCCTAGTGTACAACCCTATACAGGCTACTGCCAATCCATTTCCTTGGCCAATCCTAAATTCTATTATTATGAGAAGGGGAGAAATCTCTCTCTTTTGCCACTCTTTCCACACCATTCTTTATTTTATAAATCTCTATGAAAACCACTCTATGGAAGCACACTAACACTGAATAAGGAAATATGTGTGTGTCTGTGGTGGAGCCGAGTGAGGCAAAGCCATATTCTCTGCTTTTGCCACAGCCGTGGCCGGGCCTGAGGTGCCTCCTCGCACCCCACCACCTCCCCCCATCTCCAGCGTAGCTGCTCCTTCTCCTGGCCGACGCTCCCCACACCCCAAGTCTCCCGGCGAGTCCCCGAGGGAGCGCAAAGCCCCTGCTGAAGACAAGAAGAAACCTGTGAGTGTTGTGGGGGGAGACAGGCAACTTGGCGTGAGCTGCTGGGCAATGGCCGCCACAAAATGGCGGCCGCAGAAAGGGCAGTTGTTGTTGCTGAGAGGCAAGAGAACGGGCTCCCTAAACTGCCCCGGAAGTTTGGCGCTGGAGGCCGGGTGGGGTTTGGGAGGAGGACAGTGTGTCTAGGCTGTTTGGGCAGGGAGTCTGCGGCGGGTCAAGGGGCTCATAGGAGCAGGGTGTCGTGGAGGGGGCTGACACGGAGTCCCCAAACGCTTTCCTAACGTTGGCTTTCTCCGCGGTTCCTCCTTTTCCCTGGCTCCACCTTGGCTGCCTGCAGAAATCCTTGGGCTACCGGGACTCGAGCTATTACTGGGAGGTCTCCAACAGCGAGGTAACCATGTTGAAGCGGATTGGGACCGGGTCCTTCGGCACTGTCTTCAAGGGCCGCTGGCACGGGGACGTGGCCGTCAAGATCCTCAAGGTCACCAACCCCACCAGCGAGCAGGTGCAGGCCTTCAAGAACGAGATGCAGGTGCTCAGGTAGGGGCCAGAGCCCTCCAGCTGTCCCAAGGCGGGGTGGGGTGGCGACCAGTTTGGGCCGGGGGAGGCACCCGAGCCAGGCAAAGGGGGGGTTGGAGCACTGGCCGGGAGGCCTTTGACGCTAGGCTCCTTCCCCCCACCCCACAGGAAGACTCGCCATGTGAACATCTTGCTCTTCATGGGCTTCATGACCCGGCCCAGCTTCGCCATCATCACCCAGTGGTGCGAAGGCAATAGCCTCTACCAGCACCTCCACGTGCAGGAGACGCCGCTGGAGATGGTGCAGCGGATTGAC
Source organism: Heloderma suspectum (assembly GCF_057233095.1). Lineage (NCBI taxonomy): Eukaryota > Metazoa > Chordata > Lepidosauria > Squamata > Helodermatidae > Heloderma > Heloderma suspectum. The sequence goes on from NC_139459.1 coordinate 175,302,639, forward strand.
GTGGCCCGGCAGACGGCGCAGGGCATGGAGTGAGTGTGCAGGCAGGGAGCCCGGGGCCTAAGGAATCGGTGCCTGACCTGCAGAGCTGCTCTTACAAGCTCCGCTACATCTGGCAGAAGTGCGTGGTGGGGAGGGTTAGCAGGGGGGCCCCGAGTGTGTGCTGAAGGTGGAGAAACAAGCGTCATCATGGGCTTTTGTTCCCCAGGAGAGAGGGGTGGATTTCTAAAAACACTATTTATTTGATTTATTAAAACGCCTCATAAAACAACTTCTCTAAGCGTCCTACAATTTTTAAACGGGACGTTAACACTACAAAGGACATCCCAGTAAAAACAAACAATATGCAACCAAAAAACATGCCAGCACAGGATAAAATATAATATCAGACATAAGAGATAAAACCACATGCTGGGACTGAAATAATAAGGGCGCAATCCTATGCAGATAGGCAGCTGCCTCTGAACTCAGAGGCGACCGCCTATCCAATCCAAGCAGGAGAAGCATGGAGGGGATCGTCCCCTCCGCGCTCCTCCTGCCCTGCATTTTCGGCTAGACAGTCGATTTCAGCTGTCTAGCCGCAGGAGGGCGGAGCGAGGGAGGAGGCTGCTGGAGGACACATTGGATGTCTCGGACCAGCATTTCCGCCCTCCCTGCTCCAGAATGCCCCATTTCGGCCGCTCCGCACTCCTCTCACAAGTGTGGAGCACAGGGCTTCTCGGGGCAGCCTGCAAGGCAGCGCGGAATGGGGGGAAGGTCACTTCCCAGAAAACAAGATATCCTATGGCTGTCTAGCCGCTGACGAGCGGCCATAGGATTGCTCCCTAAAAGATTTTGAAACAACATTAAAAGACTTTAAAGCCCGGGAGAACAGGGAAGTCTTAGCCTGGTGCCGAAAAGATAGCAGAGTGAGCATCAGGCAAGCCTCCCTTGGGAGAATGTTGCAGAGCTGGAGGGCCACCACCAAAAATGCCTCCTTTCTGGTTGATGCCCTCTGGGCCTCTGAAAGAGGTGCACCAGAAGAAGGCTTTCTGCGGATGATCTTATGGTATGGGCAGGTAGGTATGGGAGGAGGCATTCCATCGGGTGCCAAGGTACTGGTATGCTATAGCAGGAGCGGTCTTGTGGGTGAATTGTGAACTACATGCCATTCCAGGGCAGCTGAATAAGGGGAATGGAAGTGAAGGTAATTTGAAGGAGAAGCCGTTATGGCTGTGATTCTCACTCTGCAGGCTGCGCGCCTGGTATACGTGTGCACTTGTGTGCATACGCGCATGTGTGCACATAGGCAGTGTGACACACCTGACAATGATCTTTCCTTCTTTCCCCTAGTTACCTTCACGCGAAGAACATAATCCACCGGGACCTCAAATCCAACAGTATCCTTCCCGTCCAGCTCTTCCGCACGGGTCAGGGATTCAAAGGTTCTTTGCTGGGTGGGGGCTTGAGTCACACGGAGTTCCCTGAGGAACTGAACAAAGATGTCATAGCACAGGGGTGAGCGACTTGTTAGCCCTTAGATGGTTTTGGCCTACAACTCCTATCAACCTTTACCATTGGGTAGGGCTGATGGGAGTTGTAGGCCAAAAGATCTGGAGACATAGCCGAAAGGAGAGGGTTGCACTGTTCGATCTTTCAGTGAGAGGGCGGTTCCAAGATGGCGGAAGCGCTTGTAATGAAAATTAGTTCTTCAGCATGGGGTCCAGGGATACAGTACCTCTTGGGCTTGGCACTTGTAGCTGACCTGAACAGCAGTCGCTTCAGGCTAAAGGCCTATGTGAAAGTCCTTCACCTGCTGTCCGCAGACATCTTCCTGCATGAAGGGTTGACGGTGAAAATCGGTGACTTTGGCCTCGCCACGGTGAAGACGCGTTGGAGCGGCTCACAGCAGGTGGAACAGCCCAGTGGCTCCATACTCTGGATGGTGAGTGTGGCGTGAGGCAAGGCCCAGAAAGGGCCAGGCTGCTTCTGGTTAGTATTGGGATGGGTAGATGTTGAAAGAAGGGGAGCAAATGGATGGGGGGGGGGAGAAAAACAGCCCATCAGTTTCTCCCCCGCTTCCTGGACTTGAATGCCTTCCCTCTGGGCTTCCTCAGGCATCTGAAGTAATTCGAATGCAGGACCCGAACCCCTACAGCTTTCAGTCAGATGTCTACTCCTATGGAGTCGTTCTCTATGAGCTCCTCTCTGGGACCCTTCCCTACAGTCACATCAACAACCGGGACCAGGTAAAGAAGGAAGGGCTGGGACCCAACGGTATCCAGGGCTGTTGCAAGCTTGCAGGAGCAGTTTTTGCACCGGGGCCGGAACCCCTCTCCGAGCTTTCTTCAGTGTTGTCTCGTGAGGTACTCAGTTTGGGCAGCAGGCGGCGCCAGAGTGATTTCTCAAAGCCACTCCCAAACCTGCAGCGTCTCCTCCGCCTCCACCGCTTTGGGGCGTCTCCCACGTTTCTCCAGCGGTCCCACCTTCCCCCTGGGAAGAGGTGGGGGAGGGGAGAGGGGAGGGGTCTGTTTATATCCAGAGAGGTTCCTTTTTTCTTCTTCCTTTTCTAATGGAACATCTCCCCTACTCCTTCCAGATTATATTCATGGTTGGCCGGGGTTACCTGTCCCCAGACCTTAGCAAGGTGCACAGCAATTGCCCCAAAGCCATGCGCAGGCTGATGGGCGACTGCCTTAAATTCAAGCGCGAGGAGAGACCCCTCTTCCCTCAGGTGAGTCCATTGCGGGGGGGGGGGGGGATGCATGCATGAAGAGATCCACATGAGAACATAAGAAAGACCTGCTGGGTCGGGTGGAGGTTCAGCTGTTCCAGCATCCACATGCCTCTGGAAACCCACTAGAGGGCAATCCTTGCTTGCCGCCTCCAGAGGCTAGTATTGAGAGGCGTGCACTGCATCCGCGCATGGAAGCTCCATTTAGCCAGGATGGCCAGTGGCCATTGATAGACTGCCCCTCTTCTGTGGATTTGCCTGTTCCCCTTTCAGAGCTTCCTAAGCCACCAGCCCTTGCCCCATCTTGTGTTGTGCTGGCTGCCAGCTTGGGCAGCTTTAGAAAGGGATTAGACAAATCCACGGAGGATCGGGCTATGAATGGCTTCTGGGCGTGATGGCTGTACGTGAGCCCCAGTATCAAAGGCAGTATGCTTCTGTATGTGCCAGCTCCTGGGGAACATGGGTGGGAGGGTGCTTTTGCGCTCCTGCTTGTGGGCTTCCCGTGGGCAGCTGGTTGGCCGCTGTGTGAAGAGAATGCTGGACCAGATGGACCCGCATCCTGATCCAGCAGAACGGCTCTTCTGATGTTCTTGTGACAGCAAATTCTGTGACGTTAATGACGTGTTGTGTGAAGACGGACTCTCTGCCATCCGGGGGTCAATCTCATTGGGTGCTCTAGCATTATATGAATGGGAGAAAAAGGTCTGTCTGCCCGCTACCTCCACGTTGTGTAAGCTTCTGTCCTGTCCTGCCCCTCTCTCATATCCCCTTACGGGGAGGGGAGCCCAGCAGCTTAGAGCCAGGGGTGCAGTGTTGAGTTGCGTGCCCTTGGTTCCTTGGGAAGACGTTTTGGGAGCAAAGCTGCAGGACAGGCCTTTGACTCCCTGGGTAACAGGGACAGAAGACGATCAGTGCGTGCACAGATGTGTAACAGTTTTATCTGGTTTGGCATCTAGCTACTCACCTACGGCAGCCTTCCCCAACCTGGTGCCCTCCTAGTGCAACTCTCACCATTGGCCCTGCTGGCTGGGAGTGATGGAGGTGTAATCCAGCACTCCCGGAGGGCATCAGGTTGGGGAAGGCTGCTTTCGTGGCACAGGGCTGTGGTCTAACGCCTCCTTCTCCATTCTTCCAGATTTTAGCCTCCATTGAGTCGCTCCAGCACTCTTTGCCCAAGATCGAGCGCAGTGCCTCTGAGCCAGCGCTCCATCGGGTGGCCCACAATGAAGAACTGACCTTCTTCGCTCTGCCACCTGCCCTGTGGCTCCGCAGCTAACGTGACCCTAGTGGAACTGCTACCAAAGGCCATCTTCCCCCTTGAGACCAGTGCCTGCTACCCTCAGTCCTTCCTGCGGGGGGAGACAGAGGGACCAGTCAGTCCCAGGAGGGCAGCCAGAGGCCTAGGCATCTTCCCTGCTCCTGTGAACAGAGGGGGTGCTTGAGCTCTGCAGGGAGCTTTGATATGGATCGGCACCCCCACCCAAACCTTCGCTCCCAGTCGGGCTCGCCAAAGCAGGAAACACACTGGAGCGTCCCCGCTCTAGGGTGACCTTGGTTCCATCTTCCCCAGCTGGTTTTTTTTTTTTTTTCCATGGGTCTCATCCTGTTTCAGGGTTTTTTGTTTTGTTTTTGGGGTTGGAAACCTGAATAGGAGAGATGTGAAAATAAAAAAAATAATAATATAAAAAATGAACAAAACCATGATCCCATCTGTGGATTCAGCAGGCATCACTGTGCCACGAAGAGCAAAGTGGAGATTTTGCAGTAGACAGTGTAATAAATAGAAGGCTAAGCCCTGTCTGGTTTATATATTCCTCCCTCCATGTACCCCTTCACACCTGCCACATCACAACATCCGTCTCTGAGATTGCTTTCCAGCCCTCTTGCTGTCCAGCCCTCGTTTGTAGTACAGAAAAGGGGGCATCTTCCTAGACCTCAAGGATTCTCCTAGCGACCCAGCACCTTGTGGAAGGTGGTACTGCAGTCCTTCCAGGAGTCAGATGAATAGGTCTTCCTCACTTCCCTGCATCAGCCTGCTCCCAAGCACCGGTTCTGTTCCCCCATGTGTGCGCACGCACTTGTCCCCTGCATCTACATGCAGCTAAATGCATGGGGCTCTGACAGTTGTTCATGGCTATCAAGCCACCCAGGGGTGAAGTGGCCCTTGCATTGCTTCCCAGTTCCATTCACAGTGAGGGCTGTGTTCTGTTGCAAAGAACCAGGGCCAAAGAGGTCCATAAATGCAAAGGAGCTGCCAAGAATGCCCTCTCGGTGCTTCTGACATTCAAACGAAGTGCATGGAAGTCATCAGGATGTAGGGAAGGGGGCACACTGCTGAAATAGGCAAAGTTTTCTCCTTGCCTCCAGCAAAGCAAGGAGGCTGCCCAAAGTGGCAGACTGTGGTTTGCTTTAAAGCAGCCTTCCCCAACCAGGGTCCCTCCTGGTGTTTTGGACTACAGCTCCCATCAGAACCAGCCAGTATGGCTGGTGTTTGGGGATGGTGGGAGATGGTAGTCCAAAGCAACCTGAGGCTATATTAAAGGGTGGCAACCTATCCAATTCTATTAGTAAATTGACCCCACCAAACAGGAGAAGGTATGGATGGGGTATTAGCATGGATGGTTGTTCACCTCTGTGAGCCCCCATTCATTGCTTCCAGGCCTGTTACACACAGCTGTCTTTTTCCCTTTTCTTAGCATGATGAGAGCAGGAAGCACTTGGTCATGCCACAAAGTCACTGATGAATGCCTAAAGCAGGGTAAAGAAGTGATCTTGTTTTTGACTGCTCCTAGGGGGAGGGAGCACTTGCCGGGGCGCTTGCTTGGGTGAACGTATGAAGAGCCCTGCTGGATCAGACCAAGGGTCCATCTAGTCCAGCATTCTGTTCACACAGTGGCCAACCGGCTGCCCACGGGAGACCCACAAGCAGGACAGGAACTGGTATATATAGGCATACTGGCTCAGATACTGACCGTACCATGTAGTCGTCAGGACTAGTAGCTAGTGGTAGCCTTTATCCTCCATGAATTTGACTAACCCCTTTTTAAAGCCATCTAAATTGATGGCCATCACCACATCCCCTGATAACGAATTCCATAGTTTCAATCCCTGCTGTTTGAAGAAGTCCTTCCCTTGTCTGTCCTGAATCTCCCACCGTTCAGATCCATTGGATGATCCCACTGGGTTCTAATAGTATGAGGGAGGAGAACTTCACCCAATCCGCTTTCTCCACACCATGCATGCTTATATACACTTCTATCATATCCCCCTTACTTGCCTTTTTTTCTAGACTAAATAGCCCCAAACATTGCAACTGTTCCTCCCCAAACCGCTGCCCTTTACAATATCCTTTTTAAGATGTGCCAACCAGCAAACAGTATTTTAAGTGTGGCCACATTTGTATTAATTGAGGTATAGACAGTAGCAGTTTTATTTTCAATCCCTTTCCTAATGACCCCTAACACAGAATTTGCCCTTTTCACAGCAGCCACAAACTGAGTCCACGTTTGCCATTTCAATGCCCATTCTCTTGAGTTTAGAGGTGTCTTTTTGGAGCTCTTCACACTCCCTTTTGAACTAAATAATGTGGTGTCATCCGCAAACTTGGCCACATCATAGCTCACCCCAACTCCAGATTATTTATGAGCAAGTTAAAACGCACCAGTCCCAATACAGATCCTGGGGAGGGACCCCACTGTTTACATCCCTCCATTGTGAGAACTGTCCATTTATTCCTAATCTTTGCTTTATGTTCTTTAACCACTCACCAATCAATAAGATGACCTCTCCTCTTATCGCACGACTGCCAAGTTTGCTCAGGAGACTTTGGTGAGGGACTGTGTTAAAAGCTTTTTGAAAGTAACTACACAAATGTCCACTAGATCACCTCATCTGTATGCTTGTTGATAAATGTTCAGTGAGGTGGGACTGACCTTCGCAGAAGCCATGCCAATTCTTCTTCAGCAAGACTTGGCATTCTATATGCTTGATAATTTGACATTTAATTATGCGATCAATTTACCCAAAGCAGATGCTTACTGGCCTGCAATTTCCTGGATTCCCCCTGGATGGAGTCCTTTTTCAAAACTGGTGTTACATTGGCCACTTTCCGGTCTTCTGGTACAGAAGCTGATCTCAAGGACAAGTTACATATTTTGTTAGTAGATCAGCAATTTTACCTTTGAGCTTCTTAAAGAATTGGATGGATTCTCACCAACCCAGTGATTGGTTAATTTGTCAATAAGACCTATTGCTCTTCCTCTTCTCACTAACATTTGTTTCAGTTCTACAGACTCCCTGGAAAAAAAAAAAAGTTCAGGCACAGGTATTGGTCTCCATCTTCAATAGTGAAGAAATACACACAGAATTTATTCAGCTTCTCTGCAATGTGCTTATCCTTCTTTAGCAGACCTTTAATTCCCTTATCATCTAAGGGTCCAACCACATCCCTAGCTGATTTCCTTCTTCTGATGTATTTAAAGAACGCTTTGTTGGTCTTAATGTTTTTAGCTATATGCTCCTCAAATTCATCCCTTATTGATTGATTGCATTTTGTTTGCCAGAGTCTGTGTTCCTTTTTGTTCTCACTTGAGCAAGACTTCCATTTTCTGAAAGAAGCCTTCTTGCCTCTAATAGCTTCCTCGACTCTGCGTGTTAACCATGCTGGCTCTTCTTGGACTTTTACTATCTGTTCCAACATGCAGAATGCATCCTAGCTGAGCTTCTCTTACTGTGGTTTAGAATAACTCCCAAGCATTCTGTAGAGATTTGATCTCGACTTTTCCTTCCTTTTCCCACTCCTTATTTTTGTTAAATTTCCTCTTTTGGCATCAAATGTGATTGCGCTGGACTTCCTTGGAAATTTCCCATTTATGTATAAATTAAATTTGATAGTACCATGGTCGCTGTTTCCAATCATTCAACGATGCCTAGGTCTTGCACTAAGTCCTAGGCACCACTTAGGGTCCAGGGTGCCCCCCCTCAACTGGGGGGTTCCATGACCAACTATTCTAGGACACTGTCATTTAGGGTATTTAGAAATTTTACTTTTTTTTATCACGACTGAATGTGCATTTATTCAGTCTGCGAGAGGGGAACTGAAGGCACCCATTACTGCAACCCTTTGGATGCCTCCCTGATTTCATTCGCCATCTCAAGATCACCCTGAGCATTTTGGCCAGGGAGTGATAGCATGTCCCCAGTGCTAAATCACTTTTTGGGCCTGGTACTGTCGCCCACCGCAATTCTGTGAAGAAGCCTGCCCTTTTGAGATTTCTAGTTTGTTTAAGACTATGTCCTCTTTCACATTCAGAATGACACTGTCCCCAGGACACCCTTCTTTGTCCTTCCTATAGAGTTTATATCCAGAGATGACCATATCCTACTATATCCCACTAGTTCCCTCCATTCCACCAGGTTTCCATTATGCCTGTGATATGTATGTCCTCCTTTAGAGCCAAGAATCCAGCTTTCCCATTTTGGCTCAGAGGCCTCTAGCATTAACATAGAAATGCTTATATATGGTGTACTTCTCCAAATGTCTGTGCATTTTTGCCTATGGCCCTTTGCGCTCTTTGGCTAGGTATCATGACCCACTCCTCATTCATGGCCTAGTTCTGCCCAGTCAGCATTTGGATGATCAGAAATATTTTCACCCTCATCTCCTGAGGATGATTCATTCCAAACCGGATGCTCCCCAGCTCCTGTTGGCTTTCTCCTAGAGGTTAGTTTAAAAGCTGCTTTACCACCTTTTTGATTTTAAGTGCCAGCAGTCTAGTTCCATTTCGGTTCAAGTGGAGCTCTTCCTTCTTGTACAGGCCCAGCTTGTCCCTAAATTCTCCCAGTGTCTAACAAATCCAAGCCTCTCTTTGATATCACTATTTCATCCATGCACTGGGGCACCTCTGCCTGTCTAGTTGGCCCTGCACATGGAACTGGCAGCATTTCTCAGAAAGCTACCTAAGGGTGCAATCCTATGGCCACTAATCAGCAGCTAGACGGCCATAGGATAAGTTGGTTCCCTGATAACCAACCTCCACCCCCTCCTGCACTACCTCGCAGGCAGTACGGATCGGCCCCGCACTCATAAGAGCAGCGCAGAGCGGGGAAAATAGGGCGTTCCTGGGGGCGGGGCAGGGAGGTCCGAAGTGCTGGTACGACACATCCTATGTGTCGTCCGGCCACTGCTTCCCACGCTCCAAGGTCCCATGGCAACACAGCCAAAATCAGCTCTCCAGCCGCAAAAGCAGGGCGGGGGAGCGAGGAGGAGATCCACTCCTCCCCACTCCTCCCGCCCTGCACTGGATAGGTGGTTGCCCCCGAGCTCAGAGGCGACTGTCGATCCCGATAAGATTGCTCCCTAAATGTTGTTTCCATGATCACACAACTACATTTCCCCATGCCATTGGTGCTGACGTGCACCATGACAGCTGATTTTCCCCCAGTGCTATTTACCAGCCTATCAAGGGAAATGAACTACACCAGCTCCAGGGCTGGCATAGTTCTTCCTCTGTTCTGGGGGCATGCTAGGGGTACAGGAGGTCTTTGGATCCTGCAGATCTAAAAATCTCTTCCAGTGTGCCTCCTTTTTGTCAGTGGAGAAGCACCAGCTGCAGACCTCTCCACAGCCTTATGGAGGAGGTTAGTGAGGTCAGGTGTCCCTTTTTGAGGGTGGACCTCTCCCTCCACTCTCAGAGGGGGAGATCTGAAAAATCCTAGGGTTCATGGGATGCCTTCCAGGGACCACAGCATTTCAGCCTTAAAAAGAAATCATTGATTTTTAACTATCGTGACAACAGACAGACAATCTTGCAGGCACGTGGGACATTATTACAGATTTTTGCCCTCAAAGGCAGCATGGGGTACTATATGCATTTTCTACTGCAGGCACCAAAACATGTGGGTCCTTCCCTGGAAATAAGGTATCATCTATAACTTCAGAGGTCCTTCCCCCTTTATCCCACACCTCCAATAACACACAAACTCATTTCTTCTCTTCACTTATCCAGTTTAATATCTTGGTACATATATATCTCTCTCTGCATATATATATCTCTATTGATTTCGTTCCAGCCACATAACGTGTATTTTTTCCAGCAGGTTTTGAGGTGTGTGTTTTTAAATATATATATATAATATAATATATTTATTTTTGTCTTTTACACCACTGATCCATTGAAACTTTGATCCACACAGAGACAGAATCACAGCAATAGGAAAGGCCTCTATTCCCACGAGACAAGCGTGGGAGGGGGTGCACTTTCCAGACAAGAATAAATAACAAAGATACCAAGTTAGCACTTGAAATTGCCCTCCCCAGATCCATTTTTGGGGGGAAGGAGTATCTCTCTGGGGAGAAGAGGTTGAGGAAGGGAAAGGGGAATGTATTACACAGAGATAGAATCCCTGTGGTATCCCCCTCCCCAACCTGACAATATGTTGCAAACACAACTCAAAGCGTCATGTCACGACACAGCTACGACACTCGACTTTGCAGCGACCAGACCATCACGCATTACGTGGCGTTTCACCCCCATCCCAGTGGTTTTTCAAAGGGGGGGGCGGGGGTAGGTGACACAGCTTTAGGGATGGGGGAAATCACAAAAATATAGTGGGAGGTTTCTCTCTTGAGTTATATACAAAAGGGAGTGGAAGGAGGAATCAAGCTCTGGGATTTGAATGTGGATCCCCAGAATGTCCATGCGGGTGTTTTTTCACCCACCGACCAAGATGGCAGAAGCATCCCTTGGCTACAGTGGCAGTAGTATGGCTGTTATCTGAGAAGACTGGATTCATGAGCAGGCTGATGCCTAGATTTGGTTGGCAGAGAGGGGAGAGCTGCATTGATAAAGTGCTTTCATTGTTGGCCCTCCATCCAAAGGGCAGTAGTAGATTGGAGGGAAAGCATCTTGTTCAAGGGAAAGGGAGTGTAGCTTGCTCTATCCCCTTTCTTGGCAGTCAGTCAAGGTGACCCACTGTCATCATGTCTGGGGAGGGACATGCTGGGAAGTTGCTAGAATGTCAGATAAGAGTGAAAAGATGGTATGAAGCAGGGTGGAGAGGATGCGTACTAGGATTAAGGCGTGCCAAGTATACAGTTACCAAGAGATGGGGGAAGGAAATTGCCAACTGCTAAGGTGATGGTGGGAAAGGAGGAACCTGTAGCCAAGGCAATGGTTGTTGCAAGCGGACAGCTACCAAGAGGGAAACAGCTGACTGCAAGGAGGGTGAGTGGCAATTGACTGGCTTATTCACAAACAGCGACACAGATACCTTTGTGGCCACAAACACAGACATGGCCCCAGGAGGGGTCCCCTCCCTCGTGCTATGTACAGAGACCCCTCTCCCCTCCCTTTTCCCCAGCCCTGGGGACCCCCAGCATCAGGGCCAGGAGAAGAGAGCTGAGCACAAAGTTTGCATATTTGTGTAGAACAAACGTGGACTTGAGAAATCTGCAGCCTCAGATTCAAGGTGGAGGACTCCGATGAAAGGGGAAAAGGGAAGCTCTCTACCCGCTTGCATGCTTGGGGTAGGTGGGGGCCATTAATTTAGGTGTGTGGGGAGGTCTTAAGGAAGTAGGTAGGAAAGTATGGGGAGAATTAGTTTCACAGGGCAGACAGCAGGAGTAGGAAGCTGAGTCAACAGGTTTGAGGGGAGAAGGACAATTTAGTGGGAATGTAAGGGGAAATGAGTGGCGCTTCCTCTGCAGAAATGTGTCCCAACAGATGGTGGAGTTCTTTAAACAGATTTAGGACAGGGCAGGAAAAATATTTCAGAAGCATCACCATCACCCCTCTGGGCAACACTGGGGACATGGCACCGACCACGTTTCTAGTCCTGATCCCGCCGGGCAGGTGCGTTCAGATTTGACCTCAAGGGGCTCCTACTGGCCTTCCCCCTACCCAAGGATTACCACTGGCCGAGGGGGCTAGCGAATGTCGAGAAGGAGCTCATCATACATTTTGGAAGGGTCCGTCCTTTGTGGTTGAGATGCAGACTTTGGGGTATGCCAGAGCAGTATGGGGTACAGGGAAGAAGCCCCAGCAGAGGCGGAGGGAGTCCTAGGCTGGGGGAGGCCAAGGGTTGCGGTATGGAGGGGGAAGTCTCTCAGTCGGAGAAGAGGCTGGCGAAGCTCTGTCGGAGGCTGCGGATGCTCTCAGCACGCACTTCGTCCTGACTAAGGCTGCCCCGTGGCACCGGCGCCTCTGCAAGGGGGAAGGTATTGGTCAGAGACTGGGATTTGCTAAGGAACAGCGAGGGAGGGATGTGGGGCAGGAAAGAGGGGAGGGGCAGGGGAGGCGGAGAGGAGAGGAGAGATGAGAAACACACTATTAATTTCAGGTCAGGCAAGATAACTTGCTTCTTCAGCAATGCCAGGAGAGAGAGAAAGGGGTGGGGGTGGGGGTTGAACTCCTTCCCAGGAGAGTATAGGGAGCAAGCACAGAGCAGTGAAGGGGCAAGGCAAGCGAGGGCAAGCGAAAGGTAGTCTGCCCATCCCCCCATCTTCTAACCAGCAGCTGCAAAGGACAGCATGTCCACCAGGGGGCAGCAAAAAGCAGGGACTTGTCCAGCAGTGCAGCAGTACTCCCAGGATTCAAGAGTTGAAAGGATTTGGGGAGGGAAATTCTCAGGCACGTTCTTCTAATCAAACTTTAATTATTCTCCATTTCAAGTAGTTTTCTGCACTTTCAATTACTGATGAATCCTGTTGGATTTAGGGATCTGAGTGAGATAAACCCTTTTGGCAAGTTGGTGCTAACTAGGGCTAACCAAATATTTAGAGATGAACATTTTCAGCATGAAGGGAGGGCTGTTGCCACACCACCAGCACCCCCACAATGTTCCCTGATACCTCAAATGCTCACCTTCTTCACTGCTGTTTGCTGTCCTTCCTAGTAGCTGCTTCTCTATTTTTGTGTTAAAACTTGGTGATCACAGCCAAGCTGGGATCATGTAAGCAGCACAATGATGCCACATAGCCAATCAGCTTTAGCTACTTGACATTAGAAAGCCAGTTCAGAGTGAAGGTAATACTTCTTGCCCTCACTCTGAATGGCCAAACACTTCCACCTCTGTTCACACACCACCCCTGAAAAATCATCAATGGGGGTCACTTTTTGTAGGCAGCACAAGTGTTTCTGAAATGCACCCACCTACTCTGATTTCAACTTAGCCCTAATGCTAACAGTGGCACTTCAAACTTTTATCAGAAAGGTTTGAGCTATATGAGTATTTTTAGCTATACATTAAAGTAGATTTTCCAAAGCAAAATCTGAAATCCAAAATTTCAAATGTCAATTCTGAAATGTCACATTTTTAACATGTGAAGAAAATCTTTCTCATTCTAACAGCCTACTCCATGGGCTGCCTATATTTTCCTACTGTTAGGCAAGGTGAGGCAGCTGTCTCAGGCAGCAGATGCTGGGGCAGCAGCAGTGAGGTGCTGGAGGACAGAGCTCTGGATGCTACTCAACCTGCCCTGCATACCCTACGCTACCTTGCAGCCTCCAGATGTGTTGGAAGAAGTTGCCCCATTCATTGCCAGTGTTAAAGTAGGCTTCAACTATCACTTTAGTCAACTACTGTATTTGGAATGGGGGGGGGGGGGGCTGCCATATAATCATAGAACAGTAGGGCTGGAAGGGGCCTACAAGACTGTCGAGTCCAACCCCCTGTTCAATGCAGGAATCCAAGTCAGAGCATCCCTGACAGATGGCTGTCCAGCCTCGTCTTGAATGCTGCAAGTGTGGGAGAGCCCACCACCTCCCTAGGTCATTGGGTCCATGATATCCTTCGCTTCAACCAGCAAAATGTCTTGAGCCAGCCGTGATTTCTCCTCTCTGTAGATGACCACACATGTGTGCAGAATCTATCAATCAGTTTTGTTTTAGGAGTGGTTGGGTGTTTTTGCTTTTTTTTTAAAGCCCTAACTCTCTTGCCCTCATGATTGTAAACAAAAGCTTGGGAAAAAGCCAGCTAGGAGTGCTGTAAGCTAAACAATTAAAGGGTGGCTGTGAAGGGTTTCCTGTGGGCTTTAATTCCCTGCCCCACCCAGTCCTCTCTCATCTCTGTGCAATTCCCTCCCTTCCTCCACCCCCCCACCCACCTCAGCTACCACAGTCCTGGCCCAGTCATTCAAATTTCCTTGAAACCTTGGCAAAAGCTGAAATTGCGCAAAAAATAACAATGTGCAAATGCACTTACTCTGCCTAGCTCATTTTGAACCTGAACGAAGAACAAAGTTTTAAGGGAGAGCGGGTGGAAGGGCATGCAGCACTCCTTAGGCCCCAAAACGAAAAACAGCACTATGCCAGCCTACCCCAAAAAAACCTTTCCTAGGCTGGGCACAGAAACCAGGGGTTGTGACCCGCAAGTCCCAGACCCTGCTACTCCCCACTCCCTTCACAAAGCACCCAAGAGTCCAACGCTTACTTCAGCTGGGGCTGGGGCGGAGGCAGGTCCTGGCTGGGTTTCTGGGCCACTTGCGGTTTCCCCTGGCTTGGTGGGGGGCGGCTGCCTTGCTGCCCTGGGCCTCCAGGGCCCTGCCCCTGAGTGCTGGGTCTTGGCTGCTGGGTTGTGGGTGGTGCTGGGCGCTGCTGCTGTGCTCCTGCCCCCGGTGGGCGCTGCTGAGGCGGTCCCCCCTGGCTGCCCTGCCGTGGATGTTGCCGTGGCTGAGCTCCTGCTGCTGAAGGGCGCTGTTGCTGGTGTGGCGGCGGCGGCTGTTGCCCCGGGACACCCCCAGAGGCTGCTTTGGCTCCTGCAGGCCGCTGCTGCTGTGGGGACCCTTGTTGCCACTGCTGCTGTCCCCCACCACTAGGGCTAGGACCTCTCTGGGGCTGCGGGGACTGCGGAGCAGACGGCGGCCCCTGCTGGCGAGGCTGATGTGCTCCGGGGCCAGGCTGGCGTTGCCCTACAGGACGCTGCTGTGCCTGCGACGGGGGCTGCTGGGTGGTGGGGCTTGGCAGGCGCTGACCCATTTGAGAGCCGCCTGGCTGCGGGGAGAGGCCAGAGAGCTGCTGGCCTTGAGGAGGGGGGCGCTGCTGAGACGGGGGGCGCTGGACGCCTGGAGGTGGCTGCTGAGGACCTCCTGGCAGACAGAAGAGAAAAATTTGTGATGGCTGGAGAGGGGTCTGTCCCCTACGGCCCACCGCACGGCCCACGCACTCCCCACAGCCGAGCTTCTTTCTTATAAAGCTCTACCCTGCTCCAGGCTCCTCCTTCCAAAAAGGCACACTGATTGAGCCCTCTTGCCCACTCATAAGGCCCAGTTTTCCCCTAGTGATCTGACCCACTCTGAGTCTGCTATTTACCCTGGGGCGGGGGTCTCTGTTGGGCTGGAGGGCCTTGTCGCTGTCCAGCTTGAGCGGACTGAGCCTGAGGACAAAACACACACAACACAACAGGAAGATGAATGGGGTGGGGTGGCATCAAGACTCATTTCTTTCTTCACCTCTCATAATACTCAAACATGAGGAACGCAGTGAAATGGCTTGGCAGCAGATTCAGGACAGACAAAAGAAAGTGCTTCTAAAGTCATACAACGTATTATCATCAGGAATTCTCGATTACCAGAGAACGTTGTAACAGCAATTTAGCTTAGATGGCTTTAAATAGTGGGAGATTCAGGACAGACAAGAGAAAGTATTTCTTCGCACAGCTTTTAGTTCCATTATGGAATTTGCTGCCACAGGATTTCACAACAGCCACCAACTTAGATGGCTTTAAAAGGGAACTGGACGTATTCCTAGAGGATAAGGCTTCCATGGCTACAAGTCCTGATGGTTATATGCCACCTCCTGTATGGAGCATGCGTCTGAATGCCAGTTGCTCGGGAACAACAGGGGCAGAGGGCTGTTGAGCTCATGTCCTGCTTGTGGGCTTCTTAGAGGTATCTGGGTGGTGGCCATGGTGGGAAACACAGCCCTGGACTAAATGGACTCTTAGTCTGATTCAGCAGGGCAGTTCTTCTGTTCACTCTGATTGGCAAGGGGGCTTCAGGGTCTCTCAAGCTGAGGTCCTCCACACCTCTGTGACGCAGCAACCATTAACTGGAGATATCAGGGACTGACCCTGGCACTAACACATGCAATGCATACACTGTTCCTAGGGATGTCTGATGCTGGGAATTCCATTCCATTTAAGCCTGACAGGATTTCAGAGAGTAGTGGATTTTTTTTCGGATTCCAGAAATGTTCTTATTTTTTTGAGCACATTAAGTAAATAGACACATTTTTTTCAGGTCCTGTGATTTGTGCAAAAGGGATCATGTATTTTTTTTTTAATATTATTTTTCACTGGGAAGTGCCAAACTGGAGGATGAAATTGACACACTCTTTGACAAGTATGGAATATGGCTCTGCTGGGCTAAAGGCAGACGGAGAGAATAAAACTGACAAGGATATTTAAAACAGGAATACATAGCAGGCAGACAGACTTGCGAGAGACCACTCATTAAAAAAATATTTAAAAAAATACAATCCCTTTGCGCAAGTTTTATGACCCCCCAAAAACCCACAATCCCATTTAAGCAAATTCTAAAAACTCCACAATCATAATTTTTGAAATACACAATCCCATTTGCCCAAACTTAAAGACCCCCCCCCCCCAATAAAATTAAAAGCCCATGTTTCCTGCTTGTGGGTTTCCCACTGACAGCTGGTTGGCCACTGGGTGAACAGAATGCTGAACTATATGGACCCTTGGTTTGATCCACCATGGCTCTTCTTATGTTCCTATGGTCAATTTTGGGGAAAAAAAATTAAGCCATTAAGGGCACAATCCTATGCATGTTTAGACAGAAAAAAGTCCTACAATTCCCAGCATGCCCCAGCCAGACCTACTGACTGGGGCATGCTGGGAATTGTAGGACCTTTTTCTGTCTAAATATACATAGGTTGTTGTTCAGTCGTTCAGTCGTGTCCGACTCTTCGTGACCCCATGGACCATAGCACGCCAGGCCTTCCTGGACTGCACCCTAAAAAATCCAAAATCCGCATATGGGATTGACTTGCTACAGATCGAGTCGACATGAAACAGAATGAAATCCATCTGGACCGAACCAGTAAAATCCATTGAGATTTCGCCCCAAAACAGAATTCTCATACATCCGTAACTGTTCCACAAGGGCTGCAGTACCTCCCTGAGATCAGCACCCTAATGTGTCCACCTCCACGACCATTCACTGCCCCACACCAACATCTCCATCCTCCTCCAGGCTATGGCTCTTCTCCTTCAGCTTCTAGTAAGCAAGGAGTATCTATATCTATCTGTCTTTCTATCTGTCTATCTATCTGGGATGCCCACAGTTGTGATTACAAGGTTAAATGTCTCATTTCAAGGTGCATAAGACAGAAATGAGGGGGCGATACCTGGGCATGTTGTCCAGAGGCAGAGCGCACGGGTGAGGGCACTGGTGTGCGAGGGATGGCCTGAGCCATGCGGGTCAACACCAGCTCCACAATCAGGTGCTTGTCTTCATCCTGGTGGTCTCCAATCAGAGGCATGGATGATCCCACTACCTGGGGGAAGGATGAAAAAGGGCAGGGGGGTGGGGTGAGCCCCTTTCCCAAAATCAGGTTGAGTCTGTGAGCTGCCCTGCATGCTTAAAGGCGCAATCCTATGCAAGTTTAGACAGCAAAAAAGGCCTACAACTCCCAGAATGCCCCAGCCAGCATAGCTTGGACTATGCTGCTTGGAGCATGCTGGGAATTGTAGGCTTTTTCTGTCTAAACCTGCACAGGATTGCGCCCTAGGTGAAAAAGGAGAGTATGATGATGATTAGTATTTTTTAAGAAATATATAAAATACAGACATTGAAGTTTTCTAAGCCTTAAGTGAGAAAGCCAAGCTTGAGATGACGACGCGCAGGAAATAAGAAATAAAGGATGCTGAGGCTTAGCAAGAACTAATGGAGCACAGTAGCCAAGCGACTGTGCTGAGAACCAGGAAGTCCCCAGTTCAAAGCTCACTTCTTCCATGACCTCACTAGGTGGTGTAGGCACCCCTGCCCGCCTCCCCCCACCCCCCAAATTGCCAACGGGGAGATAATAGCGGGTGATCCACATTACAGGATATTTGTTGAAAGGATTACCGGGAAAATATGAGGGCTTTGTGTACAAATGCTAAGTAGTAGTATTAACAAAACCGCATGGGGCAATGGGTGGTGACTCAAAAATGCAGTCTGATCCACAGCGCCAGGAAGTGGCTGGAGGTAAGCCAGTTTTGTCCTACTGACTTCAACTGGAGTAAGCCCCCCCCCCGCCCCCCAGCCTTTTCCCCTATCACCTTCTCCAGCAGATACAAGCAGACATCACTATGTACATCTAAAGATATAGGAAAATGCAATATTGACAGCATGTGCATGCGAAGAGGACACGTGCAGGGCAAAACTTGGGCAGTAGATGAAGTAGTTCAGCATGTTTTCCCAGCACACCTTCTGTTGAGGTACAGTCCTGTTCACCTTCCCAAGAATTGTCTTAGTCTGACATGGTTCAGCTTCCCAGGAGATGTTGAGTTGCAATCTGGACATGGGTCAGAGCTCTCCCAAGACTGGTTCACCACGGCAAAACATTAAGCTCCACAATCAAGTAGGCTGCCATCTTCAATAGGTTTTAATCAGTAGGTTAAACAACTAAAGCTTTCATTGGTGGGGCCCCGTTTTAATCAATGGGCACATTCTTTATTATCATTGGGACTGCAAATTAAGAGCATCCTTGCCTATGGCAGGCTATTGTGATTCTGGTGTCTTACTGTAATAGGGAAAGGGGGAGATGTTACAGATGGCCTTTCCTTCTAACAATTAGTGCTGGCTGTTCTTTATCAAATGGTAAGTTATTAGTATCTCAAAAACGTAAGTTTTACTGATTCCATTTGTATCCCAACTATCCTATAAGGAATTCAGGGCAAAGTGCATGAAGCTACCCCATTTTATCCTCACAACAACCCTGGAGGGATCTTCACAGCAATGGAATGAGAAGGGCTTTGGAGTATTATCTAGGTTTTCATGGAATTGGCTTTGGTCCATCAGGGACACACAAAATAAGAAAAGCCGGGTGTACCATACCTTTAAAATCCAGTGTTCATGGGTCACACGGTGCTTGAAAGGAACATACGTAGGGTGGGGGGAGTGGAACTGAATGTCATCGAACTGGCAGGGGCTGCTCAACCAGTGAGAGAGGCTTGTTTCCCACCCTTGTCCAGGCTCCCTCCCTTTTGCATGAAGAAGCCAAAAACCTCGATTCTCGAGTGAAGAATCTGAAGGCTCCCCTGAAAGCATCCCCCCCCCCGCAATTTTGCCCAATTCCAGCAAACTGTTGCAGATGTATAGCTTCCATACACACACCTTTCTCCTTCTCTGGGCACTTTCTCCCTGCTCGCAATGAAAGGCTTCTCCGCTCCATGAACCCAAAACCTCGGGAGATTGCTACTGCAATAAAGCCCTAAGGTGCATTTGTTTAATGCTAAAGGAAAGAGTATAAGCTCACTGTTCCCTCACTTTTCCAAGAAGAAGTCAAGATGCTCAAGTACAGCATTTGAAGGCTACCCCTGAGAGTACGCCACCACTCCAATTTCACCCGATTCCAGCAAACTGTCACAAGTTGTAGCTTGCATGCCGTTTTTACTGCAAGCATCAGAGAAACTAAGCAACGCAACGAGAAGCAGGGAAGTGAATACAATAAGAGGGAGGGAAGTGAAGCAACGTGCAAGAATCAGATAAGCCCCAAAGTAAAGCAAACATCAAAGAAGCAAAGTAATGCAAACATCAGAGAAGTAGCTAAGTAAGCCAGGATCAGACAAGCGCCCAGAGAAGCAAAGTAGTGCAACATTGGAGAGGCGAATTAACACATCAGAGAAGGGAATCAACCCAACTTCAGGAAAATATCAGAGAAGCACACAATGAGGGCTCTCAATGGGAAAAGCAAGGCCAGTTACTCCCACTGGCAAAAAGGAAGTACAGCAGAATTCTGAAGGCTCGACAGAGTGCAGTAGCACTTTGATGAGTCAGAAAGGCAGGCTACTTACTGTAGTTACTCTAATTACTCTCCCTGGGGATAGTAGTGCCAATGGGGAAAATGAGTGAATGGGGGGGGAGGGGTGGCCCCACCCCTTGACCATGTCACTGCTAGATCACAGCCACGTCACAAAGGCATGCCCAGGAGTTAATGCAGAGGAAGGCAGCACACTGCAGTGGAACAGCATGGGAGCTCCTTTAACCCAAGAAAATGGAGTAAAAGGACTTTCAGATAATGCTGCTTTTCAAGACGGAAGCTGCTGGTTGACAGTGCACTGGCCACAATGTCATGTGCTGCAAACGACCTCAAAACACTCCCAATCCACAGGAAATCCCCATAAAGACAGCCCCCCTGTGAGGAAGGCTAGGCTGAGAGAAAGTGACAGGCTAATGCCATCCGGTGAGCTTCACAGCTGAGCAGGGACTTGAAACCAGGGAGTCTTTCCACTATGCCACCCTGGCATTCTGAAAACGCACCTATACTAAGGTTTTGAAATTCATTTACTGTGGTTAACCAACTGGTTAAAAGGCAGATGATGTACTAAAATGCTTTCATTAATCAACAGTCCTAGTTTAATAAGGAACTTGTAAACTGGTCCTTAAACATATCTTCTGAGCTTCCCTCCCTCTGAGGGATCTACAAGATTTTGGCTTCCCCGATATTTAAGCCAAGTGGAACTGAGAACCATGTGCATGTATATGCAGGCAGCCATGTGCCCAGAACCTCACCTCAATGATGTGGTCACGTCCATCCTTGCCATGTAGAGCCTCCACAGCACAGATGTCCAAGCCACCAAAGATTTCTGAACAAGTGTCCACCCACAGCTTGTACCTGCCAGGGAAGGGGGTAGGGGTGGGCAGGAGAACAAGGTGAAGGTTATGACTGACACATCACAAGGAATCCCTCCAAGTACTAACACCTTTTGCTCAGAGTTTTCAGCCGGAAGAAGGAAAGGAGAAACCATCGAGACAGGGACTCTTCCCTAATCCAGCCCTCTGGTTATAACCCATCCCACCACCACCCCAGTCACTTCCACCCTGCCTTGCCACTCACCTGTCTGACATGGCTATTTGCTCCAACATGGCAGAGCCGGTGTTGGTTTTCCAGTTCCCCGAAACGGAGGTTCTCCTGTCAGGAGAGAGGGAGCACCGTAAGTATTGGGAGGGTTCAAGGAAGAGACCAGTTCCTGGTCTCCTTGCATAAGGGACCTGCATCCCTTGCAGAAGGGACCTGAGAGCACCCGAGGAATGGTTTCTTTGCTACCAAATATTTGAGGGGGACTCAGCAGAGAAAACTAAAATGGAACTTGTCAGGTTGAGGAGTCATTATGAAGTGCAACGTTGTGGGAAACAGGAATGATCTAAGGGGGTATGATCTAAACTTTTCAGAATACTCAAGGATCCAAAAGGTAAGCTGATGGGCAGGAGGACTAGGCTTTGCCTTATGTCTTTGATCATTGTATGGAAGAGGGAATTTCTGTCTTTTCTCAGCTCTGTGTGACAAACTGTGCCTGCCAAAATTCCTTCTCCTGTGCATCTATTAGAAGTGCAGGAGCCCAATCCTCCTTTGCATCTGGACACTCTGCCCAGCAGATTTCAATGTGCAGCTTAAAAACATTTTGACCATGCACTTCAAATCCAAAGGACAATCATTTTTTTAAAAAAGGGGGGGGGGAATAGAGGAAAGGAAAATGTAAGTTCTGAAGTGTAAGCCCCTTAGGGAGGGATCTTTATAAAGCACCATGTAAACACAAGAAATAAAAAAGGAGGAGGAAAAATTATCACCTGTTTTGCTGGGCTATGCTCTTAAACCTCTAACAACAGCCTAAGACAGAGAAATTGGGCAGGTGAACTTTCTCCTAGCATAGAGATAAAGTGAAGGGAAAAGCTTCACCTGTTCAATTTATATATGTCAGCATGCAGGCCCAGAAACTAGCCCTCTAAAAATGTTGGCAACACTTGTGTGGCATCCTCCACAAAGGGACAAGTTTACGAGACAGCCAAGAACAGATCCTGGAGCTCAAGAGGTGGAGCTTTGGAAAAAATGTGACTTCTGTGCGGAGATGCTTTTGCCTGCATAGGTAAACCAGAATGTAGCTTCAGAAAATAATACTCTTCACCCCTCTGCCATTCAGGCTCAACGTTAGGAAATTATTTTAAATAATTAGAAAAGTAGCCTTGTTAATATGTCACAGCAAAAAACAACAAAGGGTCTTGTGGCACCTTGAAGATAAACAAAATAGTCTTTAAGGTGCCACAAAACTCTCAGTAACATTTAAAATGGTTTAAGATTGAGTTGCACAATGAACTGTTTTATGTGAAGGCTCTCGATCTGAATGTTGCACACACGCACGCATATATACACACACACACACACACATCACAGCAAAAATTCCCACAACTGAAGCTCAGAGACAGAGAAATAAACCTTTAAATGTGAATAAATGCACCTGATCATTTAAATGCACCTCATAGTCAGATGTGACTAGACCATGCCTAAGTCTAACCTCCTAGAAACCGATAAAAATTTGACCAGGAACAGCAAAGCTGCATGATGTTGGATTCTGGAAGGTGTAGTTTTGCTGCAGGGAGAAGGAAATGTGGGGAGGAGATGGGTTCAAGAGGGGGAGAGATAATTGTGCTGCAAAGAGCAGGTCAAGAAGCTTCAGTAGAGAGGCTGAATATCACAGGGAAAGGAGCTCCATAGGGGGCACTGCCTCACACTTACATGTAGGCCTTGTAGTTGTTGCCAATCTTTTGGATACGGACGTCATATTTGGCATCGATAAAGGGCTCTGAAGTGGCATAGGTTTTGGTGAGGGCCACCACACTGGCAATGTCCTGGAAATCATATTGGTTCTCCACCTTGACCTGCAAGCAAAAACATAGGAGTTTCCCTTTCACTGTGCTCAGTGCAAGCAAAGCCAACTGCAGTCAGCCACGGCTGCCTAGGCCAGCCCAGCCCCCCAAACTCTTTAAAACTAATGAGGCTTTTGGCCTTTTAAAACCTGTTGGTGCAAGCCCTTGGCTCCCACTCATGGTCAGTTTTCTCCAAGCTACCAAGCTCTCGGAAGAGTTGGCAGGACTCAAAAGTCAGAAGTGGGGGTACAGGGGGCTTCGAGGCTGAATTCAGACCACCTTTTGGCAGGGGATAGCTGAAGGTGGTTTGAAAGAGGGATCAGTGATTGTGGGGTATCTGCACACTCATCCAACTTTTGCTTCAGAGTAAACAGTTTTTGTATTGTTTTTAAAAACCTCCAGAACTGTTTGATCAGAGGCGACAATGGGACAAAAGAAATGTGTGCGTGTGCATACGCATGTACACCACAGGAAGCGAAGCCCCTCTCAAACAACACTCAACTTTCTTAAAAAACTATTCTCCATTTCCAGCCTTTAAAAAAAGAGTTCGCCATGAGTTGCAGATGTAACTGTGGGACACAGAGTGTGAAAGTGACAGAAGCTCCCTCTTTTCATTAATGGAAAGGCTGATATTGGGGGGAAGGTGAAGGAAAGCTGCTTCTTCCCCCAAATGCACCCCCTCCTACCAACCTGGAAAAGAGAGTGGATGGGGACCATAGAGCCAAACTACCCATTTGAAGTGCTAAAATCCCAGGGGCGCTTGCCTCACATATGCAAAAGTCTTGGGGAGAGAGAGAGAGCAGGGATGCCTGCGCTTTGGGAAGAGGTACAAAGAGGGAGCTTAATAGCTCTGTTGTCTGGGTGATAACCTTTGCATTCCAGGCAGAGCTGGCTCAATCCAGCAGGCAGGGCAGGAGGCTGCCTGGGCCATCGGAATACAAGAGCTGCTGGGACAAACAAAATGCAGATGAGGGGCAAGCTAATTTATCTAGGGCAGCAAAAAACCTGGGTCTGTCTCCAAATCTGTCTTTCAGAATGGGGCAGTCTATCGGTCAGCATCCTGGAAGTGTTTCCCCCTCAAGAGGGCAGGGCAGGTTCTTCACTGTGCCCTACAGTGGAGGGAGGTTTTCCCTCAATTTTACCACTCACCTTGCCCATTCCGGAGTGGGCATGTCCCATCTTCACCACCACTGGGTACTTGGAGGTTGTGAGCTGGAAACAGAAGAAGAGAAATCAGGAAAGGGTGGTCAACTGCCATGATTAGCCACACAACAGCGGTCTGCTGCAGGGGTCACTGCTGCACCCAGTACTGTTCAGTGCCACTATATGAAATCACAAGTTGACACAAACAAGGAAATGTTGTGGGAGACAAGCTAAAAAGATTTAAAACTGCCTCAAATAAAAGTTAAGGAGATTGCAACAAAATGTCACTTAATAAGGATGGACTGGATCCAGAGCAGCGTAGACTCATTGAAATCAATGAGACTTGTTAGTCATGACGGACTTAAGTCTCATTGATTTCACTGGGTCTGTTCTAAGTATGATTAAGTCTCGATCCAACTTGATGAAGACATATGCGCACACAGTTGTGCATAAGAAAGCAGAACCAAATGCACAAACCTAAGGTCCAGTTTACAAATCAATACACATCGCTTGATTTCTCAATGCTTGAAAGCTGAATGTTTGAACTCCATTGAAAAGTATGACATCTGGTGATATGACGTTCCTACTGCAACATTTGACCGGAGCTGGCTTGTTCACACATGTGAATCATCTAGTGATGAACATGCATGTGCAATTCAGCTCTACGTCAGGGATAAATGTTAAGGCAACAGTCTGCCCAAGAAAGGTTTACAGGCTATATTTCCTAATTTACCAGACATGACATTTGCTCTTCTACATGGCTGTTTCCTTCAAATTATTATGTGTTAACAGCAAATATGTGTCCAGAAACACAGGGGAGGGAGCCATAGCTCAGTGCATGAAGGAAACCCCAGGTTTAATCCCCCATGAAGTTTTAAAATATCAGGTGGCAAGGGATGGGAAAACAAGGCTGAGGCCTTGAAGAACTACTGCTAATCAGAGATCATCAGCTTTCACTGAAGCAATCTTGATTGGGCTATGGTTCCCTGACATCCTCCATGGATGCTTCAGGACACACATCCATTTCCATCATTCATACATTATATGCTTGCTGTGGGAAACACTGGTGCAACTCCTTCATACCCACTGCAAACACAAAGCCGGTGTATAGTGTGGAGCTGCTCTAATAATCCCCCTTTAAGTGGTACTTGGTAAGCCCTCATTCCGAGTAGTGTGTTCCATTCCATGTGCCCATGGTTGAGGAAGGATGCTAACAAAAGGGCCTAAAGTACACATTAGGTTAACCACGTGATTAGCAATCACATCACAGATTTTTAAAAAATAAATACCAGGGACTGGATCCAAATTCTGTCATACTTAAGAGCAGGCCCACTGAAATCAATGGAATTTAATTTAGTCATGGCTCCATTAATCTCAATGACCCTGTTGTTGTTCAGTCGTTAAGTCATGTCCGATTCTTCGTGACCTCATGGACCATAGCACGCCAGGCCTTCCTGTCCTTCACTCTCTCCCTGACCAAATCTGGCGCTAACCTCAGTTATGGCAGGGGAGGACTGTCCTCAGGAATGCAGTGGACATAAAGGGGAAATTTAAGCCTTCCATCCCCAGCCACAAAATTGGTGAAAATCGCTCCCCCAACCAGAGAGCAATTAGCATTAGGGGAAATGCTCCCATTGATTTTACTAATGCTAATTGTCACATTGGGGTGGGGGGAGGTCTTTACCAATATTGTGGCTGGGGGGGGGGGTTAAACCTCCCCTTCCTGTGCACTCTGTTCCTAGAGCCAATCTTCCTCACCCACCCCTCCATACCTGGTATTTAATTGTTTTAAACCCACAACATTATTGCTAATCACATCTTTCATGTAATAAGTCAGTGGAGAGATGAAAAACAGTCCACCTATTCTCAACACTATTACAAGAGTAAGACAGAAGGAAGACAAGAAAGAAAAAGATCCGTGAGATCCTAAGGAATGTATAAAAGAAGGAGAGTATATCTGTACAAGCTGTTCTCTGTGTGCCTATACCAATCGGAGACATCCATCATGTACATTTGTTGACCTCTTGCCTGTACTGGATTTGACGTAGGCTTGTGTTGTAATATGTTGTTTACTGCACTGCATGCATCTGAAGTGCTGGAGGTGATGGTGCAAATTTCCCTATTTTACCAGAGTTCATATATGCAGGGCTGGCTCCAGAGGGTAGCTAGGATGGGCATTTCCCAAGGCCCAGAGACCCTGGCCAAAGGCCCGCTGCCCCTACAGTACCACTATGCCCACTTTGTATCCAACAAGGTCAGATTCTGGCTATGTTCGGACATCACATTAGGCCATGGTGGCTTAATAAACTACTCACAATAACTTATTTTTTAAATAATCCATGATGCCCCACCACATGAGCAGGCTAATAACCTACTGTGAGTAGTTTATTAAGCTACTGTGCATAATCTGAGTCATCCCCCTGCCCTCTGTCCTTCTGCAGTCCTCCCACCCAAGTAGTGGCGCCGTTTCACCCATTTACAAAGGAACAAAAATCCCAAGTGACTCACGAAGGGGTGAAAATCCCGGGTGCACCAAAAGGCCTCTCCTAGTCAGGAGGCACCCGATCCACCATCAAAACCCTGCACAATTACCCCAGAGGAGCGAAAATCCCAAGTGCACCCAAAAAGGGGGTGGTTATAAAACCTTGGGGGTTTGCTGGATCAGGACCAAACCTCATACACAGGTGTAGCGCTCTTTCGCTCATTCACTAAAGCACTATAGGGCTTTCTAGCTAAAGCAGAATTGTGCATTTCTCCCCATAGATATTACTGGCATAGAAGCTTTAAGGTGTTCCCAATACCACAATTGCGAAAATGCACAAATTTGCATATGTTCAAAAGTGCAAAGGATTTTTTTTTTTTTTAAAGAGGAACAGAGGCAACTGCGGAATAGGGGAAAATGGGGGAGCAGGAGAAAAACATGCTCACTTTTCACCCCATCCCAGCACCCAGCAAACTGTCAGGGAGTTTCCATTACACAGGGAACTCCCATGAAAAACAGAGCGATGGTAGCAATCTGAACCACTCTTGCCCGACAACTCTGTAGGTGAGCAAATTAACCCATGGTGCCCAGCAGATGACACAATACCTCACAGTGGGTTAAATAACCTCTACTGTAGACTGTGGGTTATCAGAGTGGGTTATTTTGGCCAAATAAGCCATCGCGGATTAAAAAATTCCCAACAGACAACATGATAACCTATGATGGGTTAAATAAGCCATTGTGGCTTATTTAACCCATTGTGGGTTATCGTATCGTCCAAACCAAGTCTGTTTGATTCCACATGCCCCACCTCTTCCAAGCTAAAGCTGCTTTGCCATAGGTCAGGCATCCTCAAAGGTCAGGACGCTTTGCCCAACAGCCCCCAAAATCTTGGAGCCAATATATTGCAAATGTGTATGCAGACTGAAATCCCACAAATTGAACATCTGAACCATCAGCTTCATCCTTTGTCCATGACTCAAAAGCAGGATTAATGTTGTGGCTTGTGTGCATATTATTATTATGGGAGACACATTTCCGTCTTGCCAAATGAGGACATGACGTGTCTTCTCTCTACGTTTTTGCACAGCCTGATAAATGAAGGGACTTGCTTAAAAGCCTTTGAAAGCTGGTACGTACTCCACCTGCCTGGGTAGAGGCTGAAGAGAAAGAACTATTTGCCACTTCAAACGTGGCCAGAAAGAGCCTGAAATTTGCAGTTGGCTGGCCGGAAGCAGTCTTAGGGCGTTGCAGAGTGTACTGCCACTTATGAGGAACTGATAGTTTTGCCATTGATACTGCCTTCCTCCCCCACACCCCCATCTACCCAAACACACACAACTTCTGTATTTGTAAAAGAATAGATACCATGAAAACAACACAAGTCTTCAGTACAAGGAACACACCCTGGAAAAGGCTATCCTGAAAAACCTCCTGCCATTTGAGGAAGTGAGGAGCACAAAGTAATAGTGTCTTGACAATTCTTTGTTCATTTGGGTCAATTCAGCCCCACCAGTAATCCTGACTCATAGAAAATGCAAAGTCACTTCAAAAGGGTTTTTTTCCCTAAAAAGAAGTGCAGCCAATCCACACAACTGACCTAAGCATTTTAAAGTAAGAGAAAGATCCAGGAGGAGGATGGCAGAAACCAAACTACGCACATGCCTCCTAGGACAACCGAGAACACCCCCAACAAATGCTGACAACAGCTTGGGCATCAGAAGTGTATGGTAAGCAATGTGAACCAAGAGGGTAATGAACAGGAACAAGCTGGCCTATGATTTCAGCAGGACTGCAGAAATATTTCCAAAATTTTGATGCCAATGTCTGTTGTTAGGACAGAGATGGACAACAGGTAGCCCAAGATGGGCCACATCTCATCCCAAAGAACATTTTTATCTGAGTGCCCTGAAATCTACCACATTTTATTTTTCTCCTATCCTGCTCTTCCTTTAAATAGCTCAGAGTGGCTCCCAGTCTCCCATCTAGGGATTTAACACTGACGCAACATCACTAGAGGCCCTTGCTGAAGAAACCAAATTTAAATCCCATGGTTCCAGATAATTACCGCCCTGTGTCAAATTTGCCATTTGGGGGCAAGGTGCTGGAGCATGTGGTGGCCTCACAACTCCAAGCCATTTGGGATGATTATTTAGATCCATTCCAATCAGGTTTCAGGCCCGGTTATGGGACGAAAGCAGCCTTGGTCACCCTGGTTGATGACTTACGCCGGGGAATGGATGGGGGGAGTGCTACCCTGTTGGTTCTTCTGGATCTCTCAGAAGTATTGACCATGGTATCCTTCTGGATCATTTAGCTGGATTGGGCTAGGGAGGCACAGTTTTAAAGTGGTTCCAGTCCTTTCTGGAGGAGTGGTCTCAGAAGGTGGTGCTGGGGGACTTCTGTTCCACCCCATGGCCATTAGCCTGTGGGGTGCTGCAAGGTTCCATCTTGTCCCCCATGCTTTTTAACATCTACATGAAACCCCTGGGGGAAGTCTTCAGGAGGTTTGGGCTGAAATGTCATCAGTATGCGAATGATACTCAGCTCTACCTCTCGTTTCCATCTGCACATCCCAGGGAGGCTGTGGAACTCTTGAACCAGTGTCTGGAGGCTGTTTTGGGATGGATGAGGATGAACAAGCTCAAACTTAATCCAGACAAGACAGAGGTACTGTGGGTTGGGAAACCAACTACTTCGGATGGAGGTTTACAACTGGTCTTAGATGGGGTTGCACTCACCCTGAAAGACCAAGTGCGCAGTTTGGGAGTCCTCCTGGACTCTGAGCTAACTGGGGAAGCCCAGATGGCTGCGGTGTCCAGGAGTGCTTTTTACCAGCTTAGGATGGTACGCCAACTGCGGCCCTATCTGGAGAGGATGGACCTTGCCTCAGTTATCCACGCATTAGTCACATCCAGGCTGGACTACTGTAATGCGCTATACGTGGGGCTGCCTTTGAAGATAGTTCAGAAACTCCAGCTTGTGCAGAATGCGGCTGCCCAAGTATTGGTGGGGCCGAGCCGATTCAATCATATAACTCCTATACTGCGCCAGCTGCACTGGTTACCGGTGCGTTTCCGAGCCCAATTCAAAGTACTGGTTTTGACCTTTAAAGCCTTAAACGGTTTGGGACCAAGTTACTTGAAGGACCGTCTACACCCATATCAGCCTGCCCACACTTTAAGATCAGAAAGAGAGGCCTTTCTCATTTGCCCACCTGTGAGAGCAGTCAGGTAGGTGAACACCACACGTGAGAGGGCCTTCTCTGCAGTGGCCCCACATCTTTGGAACAAGCTGCCATCAGAGGTCCGCCATGCTCCCTCATTGCAGTCTTTTAAAAAGGTTTGAAAATGTATTATTTTACCTTGGCCTTCTACTGATATGACTGCTACTGTTGCTGCTGTTAACATCATTGTTGGTTTTATTGTTAGTTTTAATTGTTTATTGATGGCTTTTATTGTTTTTATATTTTTATCACTTTTAATATTTTAATTGTCTTTATGTATTTTATTGTTGTAAGCCGCCTAGGGAGGGCTTCTGCTCTGAAAGGCGGCCAAGAAATATTGTAAATAAATAAATAATAAGACTATTTTCAGACTATTCAAACTATTTTCTAGGAGATCCATGGGGGGGGGCAGGGGGGATGCGTGAGGGAGCAGTAGGAGGACTGCAGGAGGGAGGGTGGTTCGATAGTGGTTGGGCTAACCATGCTACGGGCCATGGTTAGCTGCATGTATGGCAAGGGCTCTCGCGGTGGTTAGTGCTAACCACTCCGCCCCAATGCGCATCTGAACAAGGTCATTATGGCAGCCTTCCCCAGCCTGGTGTCCTCCAGATGTTTTGGACTACAGCTCCTGGCATTCCTGATGATGAGCTGTGCTGGCTGGGGCTCATGGGAGTTGACATCCAAAGCATCTGGAGGGCACCAGAGCGGGGAAGGCTGTATTATGAGGTCTGAAAAAGTAAACGTTAACACATGCTCTTAAAATACTCTACTTTGGGGTGGGCGGAAATTTAAACTTGAATGGATCAAATAGCCGGCCTCTCACTTTGCTATGAAATTCCTCCCCGCTGAGGGTTCCAGCCATTAATGAAACTGGAAATGGCATTAGTGTCGTTTTCTGAGACATACAGCAAAATCCTATCCAAAGGAAATCCCACTCCGTGAGACTCAGGGTGCTTCCAGATGGAGGCTGTTAGCACTACCAATCAAAGAACATTGGGGAGCTCTTTTGTCTATCTCTCCTTAACAAATCTACTGTGGAAAGTAAAAAGACAGAAGAAGCAATGGAAAAACAGGAGGGTTTCAAGTGGAGGATGACTTCATCTGGGATCCCCATAAAATCTCATGAATGGGGCAGGGTGATTGCATGATTAAAAAAACCTTGGGAGTTAGATCCAGAATCTTTGTTCCACCAGCAGAAGGACACTGCCCACATAACGGGACTTCCATTTTCTCTCCCCCACTCCCACACAACACCCCCTCCAAATCTCCCCTGGTAAGGCCCCTAACCTCTGGAGGAGATTTGGAGGGTGCACAGGGGGCTGCAGTGGGGAGGAGGCTGAAGTCCCATTCTGATGTCTGGAAGCATCCTTACTTCCAGTTATGTGTGAATAGGACTGCAGTCTTGATGGCCACGAGGTGTTAAAGAGTCAACACAAAGCTTCCCACATCAGGAAAAGCTTTTAATTTATTTTTTACGAACATTGTTTTTACGAACGTTGTAAGGAAGAGAGGTAGTCCACATTTTCATGCTACATTTTGTATGTAAGAGCACCCCTTGCTTTGTCTGTGTAATGTTCAACAATTAGCAGGGATTCTTACAACAAAGAAAGTAGGTCAGTATTATTATCCACATACTGCAGATCTGGGGTGGTTGTGGCTCAGGGAAGCTTGCCTGAAGCCATCTAACGAGTTCATGGCTGAGGTCATAAGTAGAATCCGGTATTTCCTGCTCTGTAGTACACCCCACAGCCGTATACTATATCACCTCCCTATGGCAGTATAAACTTCCTAGGCAACTAGGCTCCTGGAATTTTCCCAGAACTCAAAAGACTTTTCCAGTGCCTGAAAGACCTATCACCAAATTCCTGAACAGAAGGCTCATCACCAGTATGGAACTCGCCCACAGATCATCATCACATCTGACAATTTTACGTAATATGGTTTTTCCACCACAATGCATACCATGGGAAGCAATGCTTGGCTGCTATTTCCTAGGGTGTATACACCACATATACAGGGACCGCGGTGGCTTAGTGGTTAAGACGCTGAACTGCAGACTGGAAGGTCGGCAGGTCAGCAGTTCGAGACCCGAGTGCTGCGTGACAGAGTGAGCTCCCGTCTTCAGTCCCAGCTTCTGCCAACCTAGCAGTTCGAAAGCAAGAAACTGCAAGTAGATAAATAGGTACCGCCTCAGCGGGAAAGGTAACAGCGTTCCGTGCACCTTGGTGTTCAGTCATGCCAGCCACATGACCACGGAAGCGTCTTCGGACAGCGCTGGCTCTTCGGCTTAGAAACGGGGATGAGCACCGCACCCTAGAGTCGGACACGACTGGTTGGGGACACCTTTACCTTTTTATACACCACATATAGTACATGCTGCAAAATCCATGTGACTGAGACAATCAGATGTGACTATTGGGGTTTCATGCTTCTGCATAGGAATTAGGTAACATATGAGGCAGCCCAGAGGCAAGCATTGCTGAAGTTGAATGCATGTGCCAACAGGCATGCCGTAAGAGGGCTGTGCATCCTCCCAATGTATGCTTGGTGGCAAACGTGGGCTTATTGGTTAATGCCTGCAAAGTCCCAAGGAGCTGCAGCCAATCCTGAGTCCTTGAGACATTTACTGGTGTGATACCCTATGTTTCCAAAATGCATTTTCAAAATCCTCTGAAATTGCTGAATGTCAGTTTCAATTATTTGGTCAATATCACATCAATTCCACTTTCTGATCGCAAACCTAGAAGGCTAACTATGGAGTGGAACTGAATCACAGTGAACAATTCTCAACTGACTTCAACACAGATACTAAAACCAGGCATGACAATAAGCATAAAAATAAAAGATTGAGTTGTCCTGAGCCTGCTTGCTAATTTAAAAGTTTTAACTACAGTAAAACTACACACACACACACACACATATATATATATATATATACACACACACACACACACACACGCACAGTAAAGCTGCAAACAAGCTTTTAAAATGTGGGCAGAGCACAATTACACCACACCAACACATCATTAACTACTGCAGAATAGCATGTAGTTGTAGATGGAGCCAGCCCCGGGTTAACCTTGCCTAAGTCACCTAATCTCAGTTCTCCATTTGTAAGATAAGAATATTAATGTCCTCCTTCCCAAAGAGGTTAGAGATGCCTGAGATAATTACTGTGAAATTCCCTGAAAAAAGCCACCCTAAAAATGCTACTGAATTGTTTATTATTATTGGGCAGTATCCAACACTGCCCCCATGCTAGCAGGACTCAGTGCTAGTGCAATGAGAAGCTAGCAGATCCTGAAGCAACCAGAAATGAGCGGATGCACTCATTTCTGGAACAGGGCAGGTCAAAGGAGCTTACAGAAGGGACTTCTGCTGATCTGTTCCGTTCACTTCCAGGGTTGCATTAGGAAGCTAGCCATTGGTCCCGCAGGCAAAACAGAATGAGCTGTCCATTGAAACTAATAATATTGTGCTGTGCTAGTGTCAGTAGCCAACACAAAAATCAGGCCAACTTAGCCGCCACCTGCAAAGCCTTTGGCTTAGGGTGGCATTTACACTTGAACAAATCTTCCTAAACCTTTTCCCCCTATCAGTAGTTCATGCCTCCTCTTGCCTAGACTACTATAATGTGCTCTATGTGGGGTTACCGTTAAAGACAGTTCGGAAGTTGCAGCTGGTGCAGAATGCGGCGGCACGCCTGATTAAAGGCAGCTGTCGGCAAGACCACATCACTCCAGTGCTGAAGGAGTTGCACTGGTTATCAGTTGTTTTTTGGGCCCAATTCAAGGTGCTGACATTGACCTTTAAAACCCTATATGGTTCCAGCCCAGTCTATCTTAAGGAGCGCCTCCAACAACACCAGGGAAGCCACTCAACGAGATCGGCCTCGGTACGCCTTGTGTCTGTCCCATCAGCCAGGACAGCTAGGCTGGTGAGGACTAGGGAGAGGGCCTTTTCTGTGGTGGCCCCCACTCTATGGAATTTCCTCCCTAGTGACCTCCACCATGCCCCCTCTTTGATGAGCTTCTGCCAGGCTTTAAAAACCTGGCTGTTCAGACGGGCATTTGGGGTGGGTTAGGGGTCTTTAGAGCAGTGTTGTTTTGTTATGTTTGGGGGGGGGGTTCAGTTGATTATGTAAATTTGTTATTAGTATTGTACGCCGCCTAGAGTGGCCGGGTAGCTGGCCAGACGGGCAGCTAATAAATCAAAGCAAATCAATCAATCAAATAAATAAATAATATAATATAAACAAATAAATAAGCTCCTAGTTCCACACCATGACGAGACATTCCATGGCATAGGAATTGGCCGAGAAAGAGGAAGTGGTGTGGCACGTGTAGAGTGCGATGGAATGGATCATCTGTGCACCAGCCAGCTATGCCGGACTAACTTACATGCCTAGTGACTGAGTGGCAACTCTACTCAACTGTGAGATCAGTACAAGTGCTGACAGAACGCAAGACAGGAAAAACATGCCGTGCTTCCGTTGGACAGAATGCTTGCAAAGTGATCACACTTTTCCATGGGCAACTTTACACAAGAGGACTTTCCAGCATGCCTTCCATTTCCTATACGGAACTATGTACAGCCTGTGGTTACCTCCAGTCCTTATGCAGCCCAGGACAGGGTGAGGAGAAGGGTAATCTGTAGCCTAGCAGGAGCAGGTCTCCGAGTGGCTCATACCACCATGCAAGCCTGGCCCAAAAGCTTTCAGAGGGATCAAGAAGTATCACCTGGCTGATGTGGCTGATCTCCCTACAGTTTCCTCTTTGATCAGAGCCAGGTGTTGTTTCACAGGAGGAATCCCTAGCTGGCATCTCTGAAGCCGTCAGTTCAAGACCCATGCATGATGGGCTTGAGTCTGCAAACCTTTGGATACAACTGTCGCATGTGATTAAGCATAAACAGTCTCTATTACACGACCCCTGAACTTCTGGTAGGAAACCTTGAATGGCAGCAGCTTCTTCTGGCACATGCTCATGGCAAAACAGGCACCTGCATACACATCATACATGGCGCAGCAGTGATTAATTCTGCAAAGAATTATTATCCACGCAGGAAATAAGTTCTGTACAGGATTGCCCAGTGGGGTCTCACAGTGACGCACATTTTGGTGGTCGGATGGTCGCAGATCATACCAGGGAAAGCTCAGAGAAAAGATGAAGATGGTGACAGAATTCAAGCGCTTAAAAGATTGAGCAAAGAACAGGAATAATTGTTCACACAGGCCCTAATCTAGCTCATTTTTGTTGTGACTAAGTTTGATTGAAAGCAATAGGCCTGACCTACACATGCAGCCGAATACGGTGTGTGTCTGTAGGAGTCTCTGATCCTGATTACCATTAAGCTTTAAGTAACTGTCATAGTCTGCTTTCTACATTTTATTTCCTGCTGACTTCACTGTTCACAATCCTGCCTGCCCTCCCACAACATGTTACCTGAAACTTAGGATAACACTTCACGCATCTGAAGAAGTGGACAAAAGCTTTTGCCATAACAAAATTGTTAGGCTTTTAAGGTTTCACAAGACTCTTTCTTGTTTTGCTGTAGCAGACTGACCCGGCTACCCCTCCCCATGGTCAATCAAGGATCAGAACCAGGAGGGGTAGGGCTGTTTATGCCCCTCTAGTTTTGAGGGCAGCTCAAAACTAATTTGAAACAAAATTTTGCAAACCTTCAAAAATTTGATAAATTTTTAAATCCTGACATTCAGGTCTCTGATTTCATAATTTGACATTCACATTTCAGAATGAAAACCTGACATAAAAATGCAACATTCAACTATTTGAGAGATTTCACGTATTCAAGAATAAGTTTGCTATCACCACTCCAGAATCTGTTGGTAAATATATCTTGTAACTAACTAACTAACTAACTAACTAAATAAATAAATAAATAAATAAATGGAAATGAATGAATGAAGTTCACACAAAATTTACACAAAGTGATTGCAAGCCAGCTGTCACACACTGTTAAATGCTGACCACTACTGCATGGCATTGTGCAGATACAGTCGAAAACTGATGGCTGATGAAGGTCAAATGTTGGCTGTTGAATATAAAATGTTAGGTGGATACACAAACGTACTGAGCATATTCACCATCAAAATTTGGGCACAGCTCTATTCAGAAGCCCTGCAACAGGAAGTATCTTTTTTCACTTCCTGTTTCAAGGGCCATCTTCCTAAGAGCAACATTTTGAAGAGTTAGGCACTAAAATGCTTTTTTTTTTAATGTAAGAGAGGGAAGTGTGACCAATCGTTAGGGTTAAATCAGGACACATTCCAACTGGAGATAAGTTGCCAGTTCTTAACAAGGAGAGAGATTAGCCACAGGCTGCCCAGAGAAACAAGGAATTTCCCATCAAGACCAGACATTCCTCCGAGGACTGCAATTTTGAAACCCACATGTTAGCATAATATTAACACTCAAGGCAAACATGATCCCTGTCATTAGTGGGTCCAGAAAAGTGGGGAAGGGCAAAGGATAGGAGGTTAGTAAGCCACCTTGGGATGATAGAAGATGAAGGCATCAGGCAATAAGGGGTCAGACAAATCAGGGTCTTTGACTAGCTCTTTAAACCATGAAGCACCAAGGGCAAGGGTGTTATATACTGTCGGGAGGGAGATATGCTAGGCTGTATCCAGGTTAGCTGATTGCAAAGCCTGACACACAGACTGTGGCTGGGATACACCGCATGCAGTTCTCTGTTCTAAAAACAGAGGGTAGTGATGCCTTGGTGGTCATTTTCTTGCTTGGTGGTGCCCCGAGCTAGGTAGTACAGGAATTAAGAGGCCTATGCCGTGTCTCCACGCTTGACAACTGTGCAACCCATCATGCTTGAAAGTGTCAACATTACCTTTAAATAGCAACATGTGGCAATTTAATTGCAGGTTTATTTCTAAGTGAACTGTAAAAACAAACAAAAAATAGAAGTCCAAAGGATCACATGCAACTTGGAATCACACCCTTAGCGTGATGCAGTGAAGTCATCATACTCTTCTCTGGTTATTATTTTTTTACTCCAATGAACATCAGGTTGATAGATCCCCATCTCCTGGAACGTAGAGGCACATCTACACTATAAATTTAAAGCCGTGTCTATCCTGTTTAAATTGTTTGGCTCCCAGACAAGGAACCCAAATAACTGCAGTAGTTCTCTGAATACAGTAATTTTGAGGAGCTTCATGCTGCTCAGAGTTCTTTGTGAGAATCCACGTCAACTGCAGCACTTTCGAACCCATTTCAAATGTGCAGTATAGATGTGTCCCACCTGGGTTAAAGCAGACAAGCAGAGATTTTCACAAGACTGGTCATAGCAGCATAATAATAGTCAACTCATGGTGGCATATGGAATCCCACCACCCCGGCAGACTAGCCAGGTCAATCCACCCTGATACGAGCCTCCTATAGCCATTCAAAAGTGATACATTAAGGCTGATCTTCTATTTCAACTCGGCACTGAAAGAAAAGCCTTCCTGAGGCACAATCAACATCATTGATGAGAAGTTGCTTGTTATTCGAGGAACCAACCTTCCCTTTGGACAGAATGTGCATCTGTCTGTGGTACCAGGCTGGTAGGTAGATGCTGGGGATTCCCCACTAGCCATATCCCAGTCCTGCCATCACCTCTCAGTCCCTGTCCTCTCGTTTTTCTGGTTATAATGAGAAGGAGAAGCTGCCTTCAACCATCTTCCACAAAAACAGTAGGTGACTATAGGGATGAGCCCCCAAAGGTAAGGCAGAGTTGAACAGTTGAGGTGCAAATCCAGAGGGGAAGGAGAGCCAGTGAATGAGCATCTAGGAAAGCAGGTGGGTGAGCATGCAGCAGTATGGAGGAAAGATAGGAGAACATGGTCTGAAGACACACAATGCAGCCAGCTTGCTGAAGCTAAGCTGGTTTGGGTCTGGTCAGTGCCTGGATGGGAGACCACCTGGGAACCACATGTATGCTGCCTTGAACTCCACAAGAGGCAGGATAGAAATGCACCTAATTTTATACGTAAAATATACGATCACAAAAGCTGCCCCGCTAGACCAAACCAAGAGCCTATCTAGTCCAGCATCCCATGTTCAATGTGGCCAGCCAGATGCTTCCAGGGAACCCACAACAAGGACCAGAAGGCAACAGCACTCAGCTTAAAGGCATTTCTGCCTCCAAACATCAGTGGGCGGCAAAGTGGTGCTGTGGGTAGGAAGGGGCCACTGCTGAGATTGAGGAGGAAGAGGGTCCCATGCATCCTTACTAGAGTACTGAATAGTGATGATAGATGACACAGCACCATGCAAGTGCACAGCTGCTCACTACGAGAAGTGTCCTGCATAAGCACATGCTAAAGGTGTCAGTGGCCCATGTGAAGTGCTGCTTAGTAAGCAGCAGCACATGCCTGCGTCGTGCAGACTGGTGGTACCCACTATAACATCTCACCTGCTGCTACTGCATAGGTGGACAACGTCCGGGGATTGAGGGGTTACATTGCCTCCACCAGACCCCACTGGGGGCCGCACTCCTGTCTTCCACCACTGCGCCAAAATTGCCATCACCCCACCAAATTTCCTACCAGAATTTGGTAGCATGGTAGCAGCAGCAGTGGACAGGCAGTGGGGGCCACAAAAATGGCCAGGGGGCCATGTGTTACCCACCCTTGTGGTAGCACCTCCAAACATGGAGGTCTATTCAGCTATCATGGCTAATAGAGACAGACCTATCCACTGTCATGTCTCATCAGCTGGAAGGGCACACAGGTGAGCAGGGGTCTTGGGGGTAGGGATGAGTAAATGATCCAGGACCAGAAATTGAGTGAGGGTCAAGTATGGTCTGGAATGCTGGGCAAAAGAGCAAATGTGGGCCCAAGATGGGGGCAGACCTCTACTTAGCTTACCCAACTGCTAGCAAAGGTAGGCCTTAGGACCAAATAACACGTTACAGTAAGGCTGCAATCCTATAATTAATAGGAAGTAAGTCCCACTGAATCAGGACCATGGCACAAGTGTACTCTTTCCACCATGCAAGAGTCCTGATGAAAATCCCTGTGCATGCGCGTGCACACATATACCAATGGCAGCTTCCCTCCTGACACAATTAGCAGCATTGGGGGGGGGGGATTATCTTTAGGATCACTGCACAGGGGTAAAGGGTTAAAAACCCCATCTCACTACAGTTCTGATCCTGCACATACACCCCTCGCCACCACCACCACAACTACTGGCAGCCGCTATTTACAAAGTCGACACACGGGGCCAAACTGTGTGATTATTATGAAGTGTTGTCTGGACTTTTGTTTCACAAGATCCAGGCAAAGGAGCTGAATTCTCCGAGTATTTAAAACTCCCACACCAGTTCCCACCACCCATCAAACCCTGACAGGAAGCCCTACAAGTCTATGCCATAGTCATATTACATCCAATCATTTTGATGTGGTAATCACTGGAGGCTGCTCAAGCGGCCAGAATCATAACAGGAGGTGAGACGAGAGAAGACGTGATCTCAGCAGTGCCTCCCAGCAACCATTTGTGTCAGAGCATCACTTTGCAGAAGGCAGCGGTCTCCTCCCACACACGGCCCCTGCCTCCCTCTGCTCATTTTCATTCAGGACAATTTATTTATTTATTTATTTATTTATTTATTTAATTTATTAATCGCCCATCTGACTGGTCACCCAGCCACTCTGGGCGATGTACAACCCACCATAAAACAATTTAAAACAATAAAATTTTACCATAATTTTTTTTTTTTAAATACCCTAGCCCACCCCAAATGCCTGCCTGAACAACCACGTTTTTAATGCACGACGGAAGCTCATTAAAGAGGGGGCATGACGGAGTTCCCTAGGGAGGGAGTTCCACAGAGTGGGGGCCACCACAGAGAAGGCCCTCTCCCTCGTCCCCACCAGTCTAGCTGTCCTGGCTGATGGGACATCGAGAAGGCCATCCGAGGCTGATCTTGTTAAGCGGCCTGTCTGGTGTTGCTGGAGGCGCTCCTTAAGATAGGCTGGGCCGGAACCATATAGGGTTTTAAAGGTCAAAACCAACACCTTGAATTTGGCCCGGAAAACAACTGGTAACCAGTGCAACTCCTTCAGCACTGGAGTGATGTGATCTCGCCGGCGGCTGCCTTTAATCAGGCGAGCCGCCGCGTTCTGTACCAGCTGCAGTTTCCGAACCGTCTTCAAGGGTAACCCCATGTAGAGCGCATTACAGTAGTCCAAACGAGAGGAGACCAGGGCATGTACTACTGATGGGAGCAGATGGTCGGGAAGGAAGGGGCGCAGCCGCCGTATCAGATGGAGTTGATACAGCGCTGTCCGGCTCACAGCTGACACCTGAGCCTCCATGGACAGCTGGGAGTCCAAAATGACCCCCAGGCTGCGGACCTGGTCTTTCAAGGGTAGCCGTACCCCATTCAACACCAGGTCAACATCCCCCAGCCTCCTCTTGTCTCCCACCAAAAGTACCTCGGTCTTGTCAGGGTTCAGCTTCAGCTTATTCCTCCCCATCCAGCCACTCACCGTCTCCAGACATTTGGACAGGGATTCTACGGCCAACCTTGGTGAAGATTTGAATGAGAGGTAGAGCTGCGTGTCATCCGCATATTGATGACACTGCACCCCAAACCTCCTGATGATAGCCCCCAGTGGCTTCACATAGATGTTAAATAGCATCGGGGAGAGGATGGAACCCTGTGGCACCCCACAAGTAAGTGGCCACGGGTCTGAAACCTCCTCTCCCAGTGCTACCCTCTGGTACCTGCCGGAGAGGAAGGACCGGAACCACCGCAATACAGTGTCTCCAATGCCCAACCCCTCCAGGCGGTCCAGGAGGATACCGTGGTCAACGGTATCAAAAGCCGCTGAGAGGTCGAGGAGAACAAGGAAGGAGCATTCACCCCTATCCAGAGCCCTCCTCATATCATCTACCAAGGCGACCAAGGCCATTTCTGTCCCATGCCCAGGCCTGAAGCCCAACTGAAATGGGTCTAGATAATCAGTTTCTTCCAAGTGTGCCTTCAACTGCACCGCCACCACCCGCTCAATCACCTTGCCCAAAAATGGCAGATTTGAGACTGGGCGAAAGTTGTTCAGAACTTGAGGATCCAAGGAGGGCTTGGTTAAGAGTGGTCTTATCACTGCCTCCTTGAGGGCTGATGGCATCACTCCCTCCTCAAGGGAGGCGTTCACCACCGCCTTGATCCCCTCTCCCAGTCTCTCTCTGCAGCTCATAATGAGCCAAGATGGGCAAGGATCAAGTAAGCAGGTGGTCGGCCTTACAGATGAAAGCACCTTGACAATGCAGCAGCAGCCAACCCTTCTGTTCCCTGTCACTCTCAACACGCCACTGTACATTCTCTAGTCCTATTTGAGGCGCTTTGCTATCATGTCTAACATGCTCTTGCCTCAGAGTTGCTTTAAAAAGCTGCCAGCACCAAACGCCCGCTTCCTCCACCTCAGGAGCCAGGAAACCAGACACAGATCAGCCTCAGACTGCATGGCAGGAACTCATTTGGAGTCCTGAGGTTGAGAAACAAGGGGCAAACGCCCTCCACGGTTGTGTCGCCAGCCAATCAGTACAAAACTGGCTGGCCCATCTGGTGTTCTGACCTCTGGGCCAGTTGCCAGGACTTTTGTTTAGAAGCCAGCAGCCTTGGTTTGCTTTCTGGGACTTTTGGGGAGTCAAAAAAATCAGCATCATTTTCATTTAGTGCACATGCTTGAGCTGTATAGTGCACACATGTGCACTAAGGACCCAGGCTGTTGAGCTCAACCCCCGGGCACTATTTCACACATGGTGCATGAGAGATTGTAGGCTGCAGGGGTCTGCACTTCCTGCTTGCCCCCACCCCCCATACATACATATCAAGGCTGTGTTGCACAGAGACTAGCAAAGTAGGTGGTGGCAGAGTATTATGGTGGCATGACATGGCAGTGAAAGCTGATGCCCACTTCCCTGTGCAACACCTTCCTTCTGCTGCACTCCCTTCGAAGCACAGGTTCAGCCATCCACAGCTCCTGAATCAATCAGAAAGTGTTTGCTATTTGCTCTGCTCCTGCCAAAATCTACCGTACCCCACCCAGGAAGAAGAAATCCGACATTTGACAACCTAACTCCACCATTACAATATTTAATACTTTGTTGGTTAGGACATTCCTTCTTTATTTTCCCTGTCAAGCATGCTTCACTTTATTTACACTGCATATGTACAGCAACGTTTCTTTGTCTTACAATATCTAAAGCTAGGTAAAACTCTGTGAGCCATTGTGCTAGTCTCACTGAATCACTTTGGTTTTCCTGCAAAATTGCTCAGATGTTTTGCATCTAATGAGAAATCTCCAAAGTCACTTCAAATTTCATTTTAGGTGAAATTTCGATCACAACCATCTCTGCTGGGTGGTCCTTCCTCCTCAATTTGGGACAAATTTAGATCATCCTTATACAAAAATAGTAAGGCCCCATGAGAGCTGCTTCCCTACGGTGTCATCTGGCAGAGATGTGGCTGGTGTGTAAATACTGAAAATGCATGGGCCGAGCAAATCGCATCGGCCTTTCCCACCAAACAACTGTCCTCCCTCCTGACAAGACAATCACTGGGCGGGAAAAACCCACGTGGACCAGTCCACCTGTGTGTCCACAAAATTCATGCATGTGCAGCAGCCACATGGTACTGTACTATTTGCAAGCAACTCAAATAAGCCTGAAAGTGTTGCTTAAAGAACAGAGATGTGGCCCAAGTTCAGAATCTCCAGGTTCAGATGGCAAGGTCTGGAAACTCATAATGCTCACCTCAAATGAGGTTAAGGAAAGCATTATGGCACCTCAGCTACTGCCGCTGCTGCCACTCCCGCCCTCTACCTGGCTCCCTCCAGGCACTGGAGAGGAGAGGAGGAAGGGACCTTTCTCCTGCCACCATTGCTGAAGAAACAGCAGGTAATTGGGTGGGCAGGAGAGAGGAGAATTTGAGTTCTTCTCTGGAATGGATTAAACTTCAAGCCAGAGAAGAACTCACAGGGCCATAATGCTTATATCATTATATTTGTGTTTGTGTGCCAGGTGTGTGCGTGTGAAGGATCACACTCCGTCATACTCCCAACAGGGTCCAGTTTAACATGAATTGACTCCGGTTAAGTCAATATGTTTCTAAATTTGGTAGGGGGGAAATAACTTGCTTATTCCAAGTCGAGGTAGACCAGGATATATGTGTGGCAACACATCACTAGTAAAAAAGGGCTTTATTACTTTTGTAATAACATCAGGTTTGTGTATACATAGGCATGATGCAGCTTTTTTACACCTGGCTGGATTTGCAGTGATTGCCTGGCACCCAGAGGAGGGCAAGAGGGAGGTCGTTCTGTGTGCTCAATGCATCTAATCCATGAATAAAATCAATGCCACTTCAGTATGTTATGTGGCAGGTCAAGGACCAGGACCTATCAGCTACCCTTGTGACCTGCTAGGTTACGTGACTAATGATGTCCCAGTCCCACCCATCACGTCCAATTATGCTGATGAACATGTACAGCTCCTGAGAAAGGGCATTGGCCAAAGGTGATGGGAGGGACAGAGGCAGAGGCTCTGGGAAATGCCTGGAGAGGCCTGCTATGCCTGAAGTGGCAATAGAGCTCAACGATTGGGAAAGTGGTCCTGGGTACTGATGCTCCACATAATTCCTGCTTCCCTCATATATGCTGAACTGAGGATGGTGTTGTTCTGTGCCAGTCAGTGTCTGCATGAATGTACAGTACTGGCCGGGGAAGGGATGGGGGGAATGGTGGGCAGTCTTCCAGCAGACAGAAGTTCACAGCCAGGGCAGCCAGCATTCTAGGGAGCGAAGAATAAATATGTATGACAAAACTTTGGTTGCTGCGTCACACAGCAGCCCATTACCCCAACACAAGCAGCCAGGTCGAAGAGGAACCCACACAGATATGTAAACAAAAGCCCTGCTGATTATCCCATTATCGCTCCAGCATTATTCCATATTTGGCATCCCCAGCTCTGGCGATTCCCTCCCCTACCCCCATTCCCAACCTGACGCATCATCAAGGGCATCACCCCATCTCCGAATCCCAGCCTTCAACTTCCCGTTCTGTTGGTATCCCAGCTCTGAGCCGTCTCCCGCACAAACACAGGGAGGCTCCCCAGCCTTCTCACTCAGAGGGGAGACAGGCATCTGTTTCCAACTGCAGCCTGGCTCTCAGCCCAGCCTGGTTTCCCCTTCAGCCAAATCCTTGGCTATGCGGCCCCTCCATGCTGGGCACCAGTTCCAGGAACAATGGATCGTTCATGGAAAGTGAACCGCCCCCATAAAACAAAAATACACAAACTGTTTGGCTCCATCCCCGAGGCTGCTACAGTGCAGGAGTTCGTCTTGACACTCAGACTTGCTCCAAATAGCCACATCTTTCTTCTCTCTAACCTCACTGCCCACCCAGAGCCAAGATTACTACCTAGGATTCCTGCTTTTAAGCCCAACCAGGTCTAACCCCCACACAGAAGACAAGAATAGAGGTTCTGGCTCCCAGTCCCACAATGTGTCAGCAACTGCTTGTGTGTGTTCTTAACATTTGTATCCTTCTTTTTAATCTACCCACCCCAAAATGAGCTTTCCAAAGAAGTTTACAGCTGGGGATGGACTGCAGCTAAGTGTCAGAACACATGCTTGGCATGCAGAAGGTCTCAAGTTCAACCCCTGGCCGCTCTAGCTCAAAAATATCATGTAAAAGATGTTAGAAAAGCCCTCTCTCTGCCTGAGAGTTTGGACAGTCAGCATAGACAATTCTGGGCTAGTTGGCCTGGCTCACTATAAGGCAGGCTGAGATGTTCTGCCTGCATCCCTGACAGAGCTAGAAGAGAACCCTATAACCTTGGTTCCCAACACCACAATGTACTCATTGAC
Organism: Heloderma suspectum; assembly: GCF_057233095.1. Classification (NCBI taxonomy): domain Eukaryota; kingdom Metazoa; phylum Chordata; class Lepidosauria; order Squamata; family Helodermatidae; genus Heloderma; species Heloderma suspectum. Next base: position 175,346,962 of record NC_139459.1, read on the forward strand.
CTCAGGGCATGAGACTATGATGTATTTACTCAGAAATAAGTATCCAAGAACAGAAGAGAAAATGCTCTTGTGCCAGAAAAAGCTTGAATAAGCTTGACATGTTTTGGAAAGGACACAGGAAGCTATCTTATACGGAGTCTGACCACTCAGTATTGTTGACACTGACTAGCAGCGGCTCCCCAGGGTTTCAGGTGGGACTGTTTCCTAGTCCTACCTGGAAATGCTGGAGATTGAACCTGGGGCCTTCTGCATGCAAAGCACAGGCTCTACCACTGAGCTATGGCTCGGGGGCCACTTGTCTTTCCCCACATATATCTTGCAAAATCTTGCTAATGCTTCCTCTGTTTCAAACCACTTGGAAACAAGATTTGCTGCGTTTAATGGGGCTTACCCCCATTTAAGAATGAACAAGACTGCAGCCTTAAGCCAATACATGCCCAAGACTCTCACTGCTTTACTTATTGTATTGGAAAATCATGTTTCTTGTCCTCATAGTCATACAGAAATGTTTGGAAATGTGCAGCCAATGGTTAATGGCCTGATCCTGTAAGCCAACCTTCCTCCAGGTGTTTTGGACTTCAGCTCCTACCAGCTCTAGCCAGCATGCCCAGTGGTCAGGAATGCTGGGAGTTGTAATCCAAAACATCTGGAAGGCACCAGGATGGGGAAGGCTGCCACAAGCCATTACACAGACATAGCACTTCAAAGGACGGCACTTAAGGGCAGCAGGCCAGCGCCAGTGTGGGAGAATCATGCTTGCCTTCAAACCAGGGCAGGCATCTGTCCTCAGTCTAGTATAGCAGGGCAGACATTTCTGCACATTCCCTGAACAGCACAGCTATAGAAAAAAGCACATAGGGTCAGTTTATACTATTAGCAGAACAAGATCTTTACAGTTTTCCAGGACTGGATCACTTCAGACTGAAGGTGGGGAAGGAACTGCATGTTTGAATGCTCCCCTATGGGGAATGGGAAAGCTTCCTCCTTAGCAAATCAAGGAGAAGGCTTCAGCATAGCTTTCTCACTGACGTGCTAATTTTCTACATGCGGAGAGAGAAGGGGAGAGAGAAGTTGGGAGAGGGGAGTGTTCAAACATACAAATAGAAACCCCATCTCTACCTGAGGTGGTACAATCCTAGGAAAGCTTTACCACTTGATCCTGTTGATTATACAAGTTCATTTTCTGTGGGTGTAGTTTACTCACACTCAGGATGTGACTGATGTGTGTAATGTGGGGCCAGGATGGCATTTTCCCCACCTCAGGTCAAACTAGCAGCTGAAGAATCATAATATTTTTGGCCTTCCCTGGTAGCTTGTGACTTGGCTGTCTTGTTTGAATCACCTACAGCAATCTAGCCCTACATCCCTTTTTCCACTGCAGAAGAAATGGAGGAACTGCTGCAAAGCAGCAGCCTTCCCAAAACCAAGCACAAAAGCAGGTCCTGGACAAGCAACACTTACAGCAACATAGCCATATTTTCCTTAACGTTAATACCCACACCACTTCCAATACAATCCAAAACGGCATTCACTATGTATCCATGTGTTGTATAACAGCATCATTTCTCTGAGTCATATGCATGAGTTTCGAAATCCACTGTTGCAATCAGAGATGGGACCTAACTTCCATTTTACAACTTCTTAGGAAGTTGTGTAAATTTTTATTAAGGAAATCCTAGAGGAGAAAGCAAGGCTTATTTCTTTATACCATTTTTTTCCCCCCCAGAAGAATCCAACTGCACACTGGAGAAAGCCTGCTTCCTGCTTAGAGATACAGAGCTACATCGGAAATGATACAGTAATGAAACAGCTGTGGGCCAATACTTTACTGAGAGCAAAACTTGAAGCAGCTGTAGGGTGGAGCAGCTTAGAACACCCACACAAGAATGTATCACGGTGATGGCTCATCCAGTGTTAAGGTACAACTTTGTGTAACTACAACCTACTACTAGTAGTAGTAATATTAAAATCATAAAGACATATAGAAAACTATTTGTAGTAGCAGCAGCTGTAGTAGTTTACTAATTATTTTAGTACTATTACTACTACTGCTGTTTTGCTACTATTGCTGTTGCTACTACTATTAATATTTTATTCCTACTACCACTACCATTTTACTATTGTCTCTACTGCTGCTGGGGCCGCAGTGGCTTAGTGGTTAAGACGCTGAACTGCAGACCGGAAGGTCGGCAGCAGTTCGAGACCCGAGTGCCGCATGACAGAGTGAGCTCCCGTCTTCAGTCCCAGCTCCTGCCAACCTAGCAGTTCGAAAGCAAGAAATTGCAAGTAGATAAATAGGTACCGCCTCGGCGGGAAAGGTAACAGCGTTCCGTGCACCTCGGTGTTCAGTCATGCCAGCCACATGGCCACGGAAGCATCTTCGGACAGCGCTGGCTCTTCGGCTTAGAAACGGAGATGAGCAGCACACCCTAGAGTCAGACACGACTGGTCGGGGACACCTTTACCTTTACCTTTACCTACTGCTGCTACTATTACTGCTATTTTATTGCTGCTCTTGCTGCTACTATTTTACCATTACTCATATAACATTTATTTAGTACCTTGGATAAACAAAATTCATTGTGACTCTGTTCCCCCAAATAGCTACTCAGTGCAGGAAGAAGACCTTGATTTAACTTTACTTCCATGGGCTTCATAGGAGGAGGTAAATAAAAACAGAAGTACAGGGTAAGACAAAGCTTCTAGTCCAAGAGCCTCTGTCAAAATACTTATGTCGTAAGATACAAAAGGTTTGACTATCTGGATATTTCAAGATATAGGAAGGTGCTCTCTACTAAATGGTATCAGTTTCAGCCATGTACCTTAATATGTAATTAATAGCCGCCTTTTTGAAGGGAACAGAAATATTCCCTCCAAAAATGTCAATCAGATTGGACAGTCTGGAATTATATACACTATTCCCCAACAGATGCTGCTTGTTTCATCCATGTACGTTATAACATAATGATCAGCCTCAAAAAGGGGGTTGGGGGGCTGCCACCCCCTAAACACCCCAGCAGTTGCACATAAGCCTGGTAGTTTTGGAGATGATACAGCTGGTGAGATGTCCAGATAGTCAAACCTTTTGTACCTTATGATGTAAGTATTTTGACAGAGTAAGTATCTTGGACTATCAGGGGTTTTGCAAGAGAGAGATGGAAGCAAACCACAGCAGCAGAGGGAAGCCCTGGAGGGAAGTGGACAATGGAAGGATGAGAGAGCTGATGATACTGGCTGGGTGCTCCCCTGACCCCATTCCTACATGCTGCCCCTCCCTATATCACTTTCCTAACAACTTTTACTCATCCTTGAGCGCTGCAAATTAAACATAAACAGAAAGGACTACTTAATTTCCTGCCAATGATGAATGGAAAACCTCAGCTTTCTCTTTTCACTCAGCCATGTCCTCAGTCTGGTTTTCCTCCTGACCTTTCTCTCTACAGGTCCAATAACCACATGGGACAGAAATAAAACACAGGTGTTCTTTTTCCTTACCCAAGCTGCTTTGGCACATTAGACCCCTTGGGAATGCTGGATAACATTGACTAGAAGTCTGCTGCTTCAGCCAAAGAACTAACTGATGGGTTTGAATCCCAGTCAAACAGACAGATTTATCTTCCCTCACAGAAGCTTGACTGCAGTCTGTTTGCTCTGTTCTCTGAGCAGCTGCAATATTGGTGAACATTCTGTGCCATCACAAGACACAAAGCAGTATAGACTGTGTTTTCCACAGGTTATAATAGGAGGTCCTTGGGGGAGGGACAGTCCCAAATATTACATGTCGTCTGGGCTGTGGGAATATTAACAGGATTCCAAGGAGAAAAACTCCATCTAGGTTCAGTTGTGGATTCTCCCTTATTAGGGCCTGAAATGTCATTTACCAAGGCCCCAGAAACCCGTAGTTGGAAGAAGGAAAAAGCAGTAAAAGGGCAGTACATCCTAATCTAACTAGCAAGGTACATTTTGATCACAGTCCTCTATTTCAGCCCACTACTATTCTTTCTCTCCCCCGCCCCCTCTCACCACCACCATCCAAAGCTGAGCCAGTGAGAACTAGCAAACAGAGCCACAGTTTACATCTAGGGCATCTCTACACCAGCCTAAAATCCTGCATTTAAAACGGGGCTTTCTGCTTCCATTTTAAATGCAGGATCACGACGACTCCCTTTTCCCCATGCTTCCTTTTCTCCCACCCCCTTCCCCCTCCTTCCCCCTCCTTCCCCCCGTATCTGAGTCTTCCATTTTCTTTCATTGATCTCGCTCCTCTTCTTGCCACTTTTACTCTTTTCACAGAGCGAGCTCAGGCGGAACACGACAGCGTAATTTGATAGCTCATTATCTGCGATCTATTTAAAAACAGAACAAAGGGCATTTAGTGCTAGAGACGCCTTGAATGATCATGGCATCATGTAAAGAGCCCGCAAACTTCTGTGAGGGAGCAATCTCAATTGCAGGATAAAAGCTCAGTGTGAAGGAGCCCCTAGTGGAACCTGGGCCAAAACCAGCCCATGGACAGCAACCTGCCCTGCAGAAGGGGGACTTTCAATGGCTCCCTCAACAGAGTAAATCTCATTAGTCCCTGGATAGAAGGGCTGGATTGAATAAACAAGATAGACATTTTTTTTGTTAGCCTATGATCCTAGTAAAGATATTAGCCATGATGGACATTTGTAATGAGCAACTTTCACTGGCACAACACCTTAGGGCGCAATCCAATGGGATGCACCCTGGGTAGTCGTAAGCCTCCAGACCCGGAGGCTTACATGTATCCAGTGCAGAGCAGGAGACACATTTTAGCTAGACAGGTGATTTCGCCTGTCTAGTGGAGGCTTTGGGAAGGGGAATGGAAGGAGGCTGGGGACAGCTGGGGATACCTCGGAGTCCCATGTACCCAGTCTCCTCCCTTCCTCGCCCCCAGGGAACGCTCCCTTTTCCCCATCTCCACACTCCATTTTGCAAGGACAGAGAGATAGCTGGCACAGTTCTCTCTGCACCAGCTATGAGGAGGAGGGAGCAGGGAGTGCCATTTCCTGGCTCCAAGCTCAGCCAAGAAACTGAGCAATCCTATGTCCGTCCGTCCCCGCCCCCAGATGCTGTCTAGGGAACATAGGATTGCTCCCTTGTTTTGTTTTAAGCCAAAATTACATAATACTTGCTTGTGGCTATACATTTTGACATATTTTGCCCAATTAAGGCCCCAAGGGCTCAAAGTAACTGGAAAAATTCCATAATGTATTGGGGGGAAAATGGGAACATTACAGAACAGATGCAGAACACACAGTGCAAAATCTGTAAGTCGGGCATGGAAAAATCTTGGGTTTTAGATTTCAGTTATGAATAAAAAAAATTCGGAGACCAAAGTGTGGTCTGTCTTCAGCATATTGTACAGAAAATTTTTCCCCATTTAGCCTGTTATCCGACACTGATTAATAGTTGGTCATAACTCCATTGAGGTAACATTCTTGGTATACAACAATACTTCCCCCTGCACACCTATTTTTGTTAGCACAGATCCTTCCAAATACATGGACCTTTAAATTGAGTGATTAGTACTATCCTGGGGGATTCAGGCAGATACTGTTTTTTAAATAGTCAATGACCCTAGTAAAATGATTAGCCATGATAACCGCTAGTAATGAGGCACATTTACTGAAAAGACACCATTATTGTATTAAAAAAAAGCAAGAAATATATTATAAATCTGAGTACAAGGTGATGAAACAAGTTGACAAATACACCATATTATAGGTGTAATAAAAGTCAGATAGATGAAAATGAAAGAGAATGTGATTCCATGACAGTATTTTGTATTATACCAATATGTCAGTACCGTATCTGCATTCACAAATCCACAAAAACTGCAAAGTTGAAGTACAAACATTTTAACTCATCATAAAAGTCATTATTATCATTATCTCCTTCAAGGACAGATTCAACGTGGTCTTTACCAGCTTGGTGAAATGTTCAGTGTTGTTACACGGCATATTACTGCGCACATCAAATCATGTATAATTTTGGGTTGCCCAAAGCTTCATTTGGGGCGCAGAGCCCCAGTTCCTTAATCCTGACATTGTGTCATACATACAGAAAAGTTTGGGACACACAGGACTTAGTGCCATCTGAGAGGGACCCTCTCCTGGATGTATAGGTGTATAATAAGGGTTGCCCAAAGCTTAACTTTGGGTGTACAGCATCAGTTCCTTATTCTTTTCTACTTATTTTTGCAGTTATTTGCATGGGGTGACATACTTGACAGTGCCATGCATACACATAAAGCTTTGGGCCAGACTGGACTTGGTGCAATCTCATAGGGGACTTTCTCCTGGATTTGTGGGTGTATGATCTGGAGTAACCCAAAATTAGTTGGGGATTTGGAGCCCCTGTACCTTATTCTTTTCTATTTATTTTGGTAATTTATGGTGAGGTGTGCCATGCTTGACAATATCCTGTGCATCGAACAAGCTTTGGGCTAGACTGGACTCAGTGACATCTTTTAGAGTACAATGTCCTTGGTGAACGGATGTATGATTTGGGATGGCCCAAAGCTTAAATTGGGGTGCATAGCACCAGTATCTCCTTCTACATGATAGCATATTTTCCCTGCAGCCCAGGCTATCTAAAACCTTTCTTGGCCACTTTTCAGGGCAGAAGCCCTCCCAAGGCGGCTTACAGCAATACAATGCATAAAAACAGTTAAAATATTAAAAGCGATTAAAACATAAAAACAATAAAAACAACAATAAAAGCCAATAATAAAACCAGCAACAATGATAATGGCAGTAACAGCAACAATAGCAGTCATATCAAGAGAAGGAATAGTATGTTTTCAAGGCCTTCTTAAAAGCCTGCAATGATGGAGCATGCCGGGCCTCTGATGGCAACTTCCAAAGGTGTGGGGCCACTGCAGAGAAGGCCCTCTCATGTGTGATCGCCCACCTGACTGCTCTTATGGGTGGGCAAATGAGAAGGGCATTGAATTTCATTGAATTTGCTGGGTTGTATTTCCTAACCACTTGTGAAGAAAAAGCCCAGAATCCTGTTTTCTGAGTCACAGACTAATGCATGATTGCAAGAGCCATTTTATGACACTTTGCTGGGCTCAGCATGAGCCATGAACTTGGTGGCAGAGGGAAATGAGAAAAGCAGTAGTAGCAACACACCCTGCAGGGATACAGGGCCTTGCACCATCACTGGGGATGACCCTGGCCGGGGATGACTGTGTTAGCACCACCACAACTGGGTATTCATTCATTCGTTCATTACATTGCTATACCACCCAATAACGAAAGCTCTGTGGGTGGTTTACAAAATTTAACAATGTTAAAAATACAATATTGCATATAATATAAAATCCATTTATATACAAACATATAAACAGACAACATAAGAACATAAAAACAGCCATGCTGGATCAGACCAAAGCTCAATCTGGTCCAGCATTCTGTTCACACAGTGGCCAACCAGCTGCCCATAGAAAAACAACAAGCAGGACCTGAGCGCAACAGCACCGTCCCGCCCATATTCCCCAGCAACTGGTGTACATAGGCAATTAGGCATACTATGAAAACAGAAGGAGGTGAGCATCCAAAGTAGATCACAAAGAAGAGAAATGGGTCCTCAGGATGCAAGTCTGAAGTTATTGTAAGAAGCCCAACATTTCAGCCTTTTTTCCCCTTATTTTTAGGCCTTCTACAGGGGGCTGTATCATAAATGGTGAAAAAATATACAGATAGGACAACACATTATAACATTACTGAAATATAAATTCCCACAGGGGCTAATGCATATATAACTATTTTAAAAACCATATAAAACCCACTTTATTACTAAAAATCACATAGAAATACATACTTGCTAAAGAAAAAGTCTGCAGAATTTTTTTTTTAGCAAAAGCCTGTCTCCTGTGTCAATCTACTGGCGACTGGAAAAAATGCTTCTCAAATCTCAAATCTTACCTTATGCTCTTCTTGTCCATTTTTTTCTTAATCTGTCAGATGTTTCCACGTTGATATAACCTAGCCAAGTTCTCAATACTGCACTGTACTGTGATAACTAGGGAGTGTATATAAATCATCCATAGGTCGTAAGAGTGGTAAAAAATCAAGGTCTTCATTGAGACCACATGGAGAGAGAGTGTTCAGTCTCAATGTCCACTCAGCTTCTCTCCTCAACAGGTATTTCTCCTCCTTGATGTCAACCTTATCCAGTGCCCAAAATTTTAGATCTGTGGAAGAATGCTGTTCTGCATAATGGCTTACAAGTGGGAAACCTGGTCTGTTGTCCTTAATGTTACTCAGGTGTTCCCCCATCCATCTTTTTGAAGGTATTACTGTTTTTCCCACATAAAGCTCAGGGCATTTACACTGGACAGCATAAACTACCAAGACATTACTGCAGGTAGTTAAATGCTTCAAATTGTATGTCTATTGGTAGAAGCAGGGGCATTGCTAGGTTCTTAAAAGATCCGGGGCACAGACCCATAACACAAATTTGCACGTGTATATACAGTCTAAGCAGACCTCTAATATGTGTGTGTGTGTGTGGTGTGTGTGGTGTGCATGTGGTGTGCTTACATGTGTGCACAGATTACATACATACATACATACATACGAAGTGTGCACTGACCCCCACCCCACGTCAACTCAGACCCCAATTCAGCATTTTGGAAAACATCCCACTTCTGCTCAGGCCAATTTGTAGTCAGTCCACTTCAGCTCAGCACCAAACCTGAGTCAAGGTTTGGAAAAATGAGTCTTTATGCTTCCTGTTGACTACCATGGGAAATTAGGAAAAAAAACTGTAACCTTTTTCTCTTGGTCAGGCCTGGATGGCAATTTCAGGCATAGTAGCCCCCTAGAAGGAGATTATGCCTGCCCAATGTCAGAAAAATAGGTGTAGGGTTTGTATTTTGATTTTCTTTTAAAAGGAAATGCCAATAACATTTTTATTTCTTGGAAGAATTGGATAAAAAATTCACGATTCATTGCCCCCTCAGAGGAGATGATGCCTGCCAAATTTCAGAATGATAGCCACAAGGGCTTTTATGCAAGGGTGGGCTAGACATTTTGAGGTCTCCAAATGAGGACATAATTCTCTCTCTATGTTCCTTGTGGACCATTGTTCTGAAAATTTCATTCAGCCTAGAGGTGTCCCTAAGTAAGAAACCAGCAAAGTTTCAGAAGGACAGGTGCAGCAGTTCATGTGGAAGGGGAGTTCTCCAATTTGGAGGAGGAAGTGATCCGCTTTCCCTTCCCTTCACCAATAGTTTTTGGATAGATTGGTATGAAAATGCACAGGTCATTAGAGGTGTCCCACAGGCAAGAGTTTCTGCAGAGTTTCTGAAGGATATACATGCATGCAAATTTAGAATTACTAGAATTTATTTACATTTCACCAATGTTAGCAGCAGGGGAACATGGGTGGGAAACTCCGAGCATGTACTAAGTGAGTGCCTTTCCCTCACCACTGAAGCTAGAGTTCATGAACCCCCCCACCCCCAAATGACAAAACATGCATAGGAATGAGCTGAAAAGGTAGTCAATTCATTTGCCAGAACTGGGTAGGCACTGTATTAAGCCTGCAGTACCATGCTCACAACTCAGGACTTATTTCTGAGTAAACATGCAGAACATCAAGGTGCAAACCTCCCTGCAAAAGTAACTTGTGCTGGAACCCTATGCACACTTTCCAGAGGGTAAACCTCGTTAAACATAATGGGACTTCTGAGTAGGCATACATAGGACTGCATAAATGAGCAGTATTTATCTCCCCTCCACTTAAAAAACAAACCAAAAACTTCTGTTTTTTGTTAAAGCTTTCTGGTCATAGGAACATAGGAAGCTGCCTTATACTGAGTCAGGCCCTGGGTCCATCTAGCCCAGTATTGTTGACACTGACTGGCAGCAGTGGCTCTCCAGAGTTTCAGGCAGGATTCTTTCCTAGCCCTACCTGGAGATGCTGGGGATTGAACCTGGGACCTTCTGCATGCCAAGCATGTGCTCTGTCACTGAGCTACAGTCCTTCCTATTGCTGGATAATGGCAACTGACAAACAAAACAGCCCTAGATTTGTTTATCTGCAACCATGTGAACCCAGGTTTCTCAAAGGCTTGAGTGAGGAGAGGGAGAAAAACAAACCCTCTTGCCTGTTTGTATGAAGTCAAATACAGTTCAGAACTTCTGTTGCCCACCAAAGAGAATTCTCTTTAAGAATTCCCCAAGATATGCTGTAGATGGAATAAAGAAGAGAAAGAAAGAACAGGGAGGGAAGAAAAAAAGAAGAATGATGATTGGAAATGCGGGAGGTAGGTGCAGAATTCCTTAAGCCAAGTGGCTCCTTTCAGAGAGGTAGTACTTCAGAGGAATTTAGGAGGCTGTGTGGAGGGTTTGTAAGGATTGCAGTACTTAAATTAACTTTATGAGGTGAGGTGGCTGAGGGCTTTTTCTAGCTTTTTAAAAAACTCTAGAACCTATTTAAAAGCCTCAGCAATTCCTGAATCATGACACCACATAGTCCTAACCTACCTTTTGGAATAATTGGAGTCCTACAGCTATATAGGAGAAATTAAGGGGGAGGGGGAGAAAGCATTTTGTGGGGACTGTGGATCCTTTGCTGTAGTGAAGCTACTAAACTTCTGCAGAAGCGAAAGGTTCCAGTTTGGGGCAGTGAAATCAGATGCTGTGTGAAATACCAGTATTTCACATGGAACTCTTTCTTCCCATCCATCTCCCGCTTCAAAATTTAATTGCAAGCAAGCTCCCAACAGTGGGCATGTAAGAGCAGAAAAGCAGGGGGAGAGAGGTTTTTTGCTAGGGATGTCAGAGAATTCCACCACGGATCTCGGTGAGGCCGAATGGCCTGCCAACCCCCCCGCCCCCCGCGGATCCCCCCCCCCCCCCGAGACGAGACTTACCTGGGGCGGATGTTCTGGACGGTGGCGGTTCCGGCGGCAGCTGCAGCGGCGGCTGGTCTTCCAACCAGCCGCTGCTGCCGCTGCCGCCATTTGCAGTCTTCCCCCCCCCCATTCATGATAGGCTACGTAAAGACTTACGTAGCCTATCACGTCTGGGTTAAAAAAAAAAACATGTATGCAAATGGCGGCGGCTACAGCCGCCACCATTTGCATTCCCTATTTTTGGTTGTCTTAGTCTATGTAAATATTTACGTAGACTAAGACGGCGAAACTAAGGGGGAACATAAATAGCGTAGCGGACGCTATTTGCGTTCCCCCTTATTTTCGCCGTCTTAGTCTACGTAAATATTTACGTAGACTAAGACGGTGAAAATCAAGGGGAACGCAAATAGCGTCCACTACGCTATTTGCGTTCCCCCTTAGTTTCGCCGTCTTAGTCTACGTAAATATTTACGTAGACTAAGACGGCCAAAAATAAGGAACGCCATTTGCGTACGCGTTGTTTTTTTGTTTTGTTTTTTACCCAGACGTGATAGGCTATGTAAGTCTTTATGTAGCCTATCATGGCTGAATACAGGGACGCAAACGGCGGTGGCTACGGCCGCCACCATTTGCATCCCTGCTAGCCAGTGGCCGGATGTCCGGCTGCTGGCGGAGCCGACTGGCGGCTCCGCGGAATCCCCGCGGAGCGAAGCCGGCCAGCGAGGATTCCGAGGGGAGGGACTGAGTGCCCCCCCCAGCGGAACCCAGCGGAGCACCTCAAAAAAAAAAACCTACACCAGAGATTAGGGATAGTGACCTCCTAACTGTCACCTTAAACACCTTCTGATTAACATCTCTACTCCCCTGTGTGGCTTGACAGTTTTTACTGTTGGTTTTAGTCTTTGAGAAAAGGAAACTTTACGCATGGCTAGCACAAAATCCACTGGACCTAACTGTCTGAAATTTGTCAGGTCCAGTCAGCTCCAGAGAGGCTGCCAGGTCCCCAAATTCCATGCACTTATGTGGAAGCACAAAAAAAATTATAGCTCTTTGCTTTGACAGATTTTCTTGAAAATAGCAAAATTTACCTGTGACTAGCACAAAAACCACTGGACCTAACTGCCTGAAATCTGGCAGGTTCAATCAGCTCCATGGGGACTACCAGGTCTCCAAATTTCATGCATTTATCTTACAAACTAAAAAAAAGTTATGGCTGTTTCTATTGTCCAATGCAAGTCAATGGGGAAATGTAAAAAAAATGGCAATTAGGATAGCTCAAAAGGTCCGGGGCACTGCTCAGAAAAGATCTGGGGCCCGTGCCCAGGTGTCCCCCCCTCGATGTTCCTGGGTTGGAGGAATTTTCAAATTCTGTCATTTTGGAGATGTACTTGCAGTAACTGCAGTGTCCACATAGTTGATGGCTCCTAGGCATGGAAGTACCGGGCAGGACATTGACTAAACTTCTGTTGTATTCTTTAAATTCATTCCTTATCAGAAAATTCCAGTGCAGTGCAGTGTTGAGAGTTTGTCTAGATTACATCAACATAGATAAACCAAAGTAAGAAAAAAATGGACCAACAGAGTATGAGATTCTAGAAGCATTTTTTCCAGTTGCCAGTAGATTGACACAGGAGACAATCTTTTGCTGAAAAAATTCTGCAGACTTTTTTCTTTAGCAAGTATGTATTTTTAGTAATAAAGTAGGTTCAATATGGTTTTTAAAATAATGTTATATATGCATTAGCCCCTGTGGCAATTTGTATTTCAGTAATGTTTTAAGTATGTGTTCTCCTATTTATAAATTTTATCACCATTTATATTATACCCCCTGAAGAAGGCCTAGAAATTACAAAAAAGGCCGACACGTGTTGAGCTTCTTACAATAAATTCAGTCTTACATCCTGAGAACCTGTTTCTCTTCTTTATGATGCAGATATGCCTATGTACATCCTGACAGCAGTATGCCTCTGTTACTGGAGGTAGAATATTGCTATCTTGACTAGTAGCCATTGATAGCCTTTTCCTCCAAGAATTTGTCTAACCCCCTTTTAAAGCCCCCCAAATTGGTGGCCATCACTACATCTTGTGGTAGCAAGTTCCATTAACTACACACTGTGTGAGGAAGTCCTTTCTTTTATCTGTCCTGAATCTCCCACCAATCAGCTTCATGGGATGACTTCACTGGGTTCTAGTATTATGAGAGAGGGAGAAAAGAGTCACCCTATCTGCATTCTCCACACCATGCATAATTTTGTACACCTCTATCATGTCTCCACTTCCCTTTTTTCCAAACTAAACAATCCCAGCTATTGAAACTTCGCCTCATAAGGATGTAGATCGTTTTAGTTGCCCTTTTCTGCATTTTTCCCCACTCTACAATATCGTTTTTTAGGTGCAGTGCCCAACACGCACACTTGCACGCGCACACACACACACACACACACATATATCTATCTATATATATATATATATCACACACACACACATGCACGCACACAACGTTAAGACTTCTGAGTCTCCCTTTGAGGAGGCACTTGGAGGAGAGCCTTAAATGATGAACACAGAATACAGGTAAGTTCATACCACAATAGGCACTCCATCAGGCATTGCAGTCCAGAGCTGCGTAAGGCTTTATAGGTAAAAACTAGCACTTGAATCACTCTTGGAAATGTACAGGCAGCAAGTGCAAGTGGCCAGAATCAGTATTATATGTTCGGATCTTCTGCTCCCCATTATCAATCTGGCCTCCACAATTTGCACAAGCTGCAACTTTTGAACTGTCTTCAAAGGCAGCCCCACATAGAGCACATTGAGGTAATCTAACTTAGAGGTTACCAGAGCATAGACTACTGAGCACTGTCCATCCAGTCAGAAAAGCCACCCACTAACAGCTTCTCAGACTTGTCTAGATTGAGCTTCAGTTTATTAGCCCTCATCCAGTCCATTGACACAGCCAGGCACCAATGGATCACAATATTTAATACCCCACAAATGTGGTCCCCAAAAGATTCTCAAGGCATCTTACAGAAAATCTAAAACTGTATAAAAGAATAAAACTATTTTTTAGTATAGCTACATCATCATTGCCACTCTGGCTGAACCTGCTCCAGGAAACCTGCACAACTTGGCACCCAGCAAGCTGAACACACACCCCATTAACCATGTGCTGTTGACATGCCAAATGTTTGACAAACCAGGCATGGCTGACTTGAAACTACAGGCTGTGACTGTCACACCCCATCAACAATCAGAACACAAAAAGTGACCGGGGGGGGGGGGGAGAGCGGAAGGGGAAGCAGGGGGAGCTTTATATACCAGCCAGGTAGGCCAGAAGCCATAGGCTGAACCAACAGGAGATAACTAGAGAACCAAAAAGTGCAAGGTAAGGAAGAAACAAAGCCTATCTCTTCTTTTGCAGCAAACCAAGCCCTACCCAGACCCTGCTTTCTGGGGGGGGGGGGCACCGTAGTCCAAGCCCCCTCAGGTTCCAGCTGTTTATCCAGTAAAATTCTGAGGCATTCTGAAAACGCCCTGGTCCCTGCCTTCTTATTTTATGCACCACCACAGAAATTTCGGACATCTGACAGTCTCATTAGGCTGGATCGTTGCGCCTGACCTATCACCTTTCTGTTGTCTTTGCCTCTGCGCCCCACCCCCGAGTCCTGTTAAGCCTTCCCCCTTTCAAAACAGTGACACAGACGGGGGAGTGGGTATGAATGGGAAGTCCCTGCAAAGCTCTAAATGCACCCAGAGTGGGGCCCCTCTTGTCCTCTTCTATGCATGCTCTGGGTAATGCTCCCACCCCTCTCCCTGCAACTCCCTCTCCTGAAAGAACACTGTATTTCTGACCTACAGGTCACATCTCAGTTGCTTTTCTCATCTTCTCTGCAATAAACACACACGAATGGACTCAGCTAAAGTGTGCAGATTCCTGGCAGCCGGCTTCCTCCTCCTCACTCTGCTGGGGGATCCCACAACCGCCTGCACATGTTACCCTCAACACTTCCAAAATGTATACTGCTCTTCTGATATTGGTGAGTCTCTGGATCTTGCTACAGTCAATGAACCTGTCTTTCTCCCCTCAGTCCCTTACCACACCCCTTGTAGGTACTGCTTCCACTGAGAATCCTTTCCACAGGGGTAGCCGTGTTAGTCTGTGACAGCAAAACAAAAGAGTCGCGTGGCTTAGAATCATAGACGAGTTTGCTCCATCAGTTTCATAGAGCTTGATATGTATATAGAATTATGCAATTTAACTATTTCCAGACTCTGCAACTGGATAGCTCAGATCTTCCTCTGAAATAAATTAGGCAAATAGGCATATTTTATTTGTATGTTTGTTTCTAATTTGCAAAATGTCCTGTGTTTTATTTCATTTTTTCCTTTCAGGTTTATATTCTACCATTATGCCACCAATTCTATTTTATTATTTGTTCAAAATGTTGACTTTTTAAATTTTCTGTTCTGCTTTCACTGACTGAAGAAATGCTGGGACTCATAAAAACACTGAGGTCAGAAGCAGGGGGGAACACATGGAAAAGGAGCAGAGGGGGCATGGGAAGTACTGTGGCATACACAATTTGAAGAAGTCCCACCCCATATGGGGCTCAAAGGGTTTATATAGGATAACAGAGCTTTACACGGGATTAACCCCTAAAACAGGAACACAAATCAAAACACAACTACAGGAAGTAAAATTCAATTGGATGCAAATACATTAAATCCTCAATTTTTCTAATATTATAACCATAAAGGCACAAACAGTACACCTCTAGTGGAATTTGAGACATTAGTAGTAAAGGAAAACACGGAAATCAAAGGATTAACCTTAATCTTGTATGGTCTTATCTCTGATTTGCAATCTGGAAATACAGAAGGGATCAAACCAATATGGGGAAGGGATCTGGCCATGCAAATTGAGCAAACAAAATGGGTAAAATTATGGAGACAGGATCCAGTGAAATCTATTTCTACAAAAATAAAGGAAAACACAATTAAAATTTAATACAGGTGGTACTTAACACCACAACAATTAAGCCAGATATACAAATTAACCACCCCAAAGTGTTGGCGGACGTGTAATATGACTGGAACATTTTTTCATATGTGGTGGTCATGTGTCATTATACAACATTTTTGGCAGGAGGTATTTTTAGAAGCTGGCAAAATAACAGGGCAAGTGATTGCTCTGTCTCCAGCTATGGGTCAGCTATTGATATATGACAAAGACGACATACTACAAAACTAAGAACTACTGACTTTCTTTTGGGCAATAGCCCAGATGGAAATTGCAGTCAGCTGGAAAGGAACACACAAACCCACATTACAGCAATGGTACCTCAGGGTTTAGTTAATCGCTCTTATGCAAAAGCTGACCCAAGTCAAAAGAGCAACTAGGAACCTTAACTATAAACAACACTTCTATGCAACTTGGTGTCAATTTATAACTTAAGTGATTAGGCACAAGGAAACACTAAAACCACCACAGATCCACAGTCAATTATGGAAAGATTTGTTAGGATAACAGGATTCGAAGGGAGTATAAATTAACAAAGTATAGATGAGGTAATCTCTGTATAATATAGGATATTGATGACAGTCAATGTATTCCCAAGTTGTGCCATCATTTATTAATGTTTTATTTGTTAAAAAAATCAATAAAAACTAATTATATTTATAAAAAAGAAGTCCCACAGCAGACTAATGTAAGTCACAGCTAGATTCCCTCCATGCCTTTAGCACCAGGGGTCACAACCCCCAGCCCACAGGTTATATGTGACCATAAGGTCCTCATGCAGCCCATTTTCCCCCAAAGTCCAGCAGGGGGACTTCAGAGGGGGAAAAACACTGTTCTGGGACCACCCTTGTTTGGGATGGGGCCCTCCTGTCCCTGTTTTTTCCCATTGTTGTACTTTCCCCGTTTTCCCCCATTGTTGTACTTTTCCACCATTTTGCGGTAGCCTGCCCAGACAGAGGTCAGGTTTCTGTACTTTGCCACTCACTGTAATTCATTCTTCTTTCCTTCTCCATCCTTCCAAAGTAAACAATCCTCTCTGGACTGGTTCACACATGCAAGTGTTTCACTTTCTCTCTTTGCCTTTTGTTACTGTTCACTCATATACCGGTAGCTGAATGGGTGAACTGACTCTATTAAAAAGCACTACCTTGGAGATAAAGGGAAAGATCTTGTTTGTGGTGTGAAATTTGTGATGGCCAATACACACATCCAAGTCACAATTTATTGAACTGGCAAATGTGAACCAGCTCCCTGTCTGGACTAGAGAGACACACTAAGAGTGGGATTCCCATCTGCAGTCCAACTGACCATTCTGATTATCATTCCTGTACATGACAGTCACTGTAGGAGAATCCATGTCTTGGGTTTCTATGAGCCCTGAAAGGAGCTACCAGACATCATAATAAGAGATCATAGCCCACTCTCCACAGATTTAACCATCTGCTGACCTAAGGCCTTACTTACAGAGAGAACCACTGACCCTATCTACAAAGGGAGAGTATAGTTCTACAGTAGAATTTAGTGAGAGAAGGCATGGATATAACTCCAAACTTTCAAAACAGAATAATCAGAGCAGGGATTGCATCCTAGGTCAGAGGAATATTCATTAACCACTTTTCCTTAGTGTAACATAATGTGGAAGGTGCATAGCAAAGTCAGTAGGAGAAAGCAGGAGACCTGGAAAAAAACAAGATGTGACCCACAATCGCTTTTTTGCAGTGATCAAAGCCAAATTTGTGGGAGTCACCGAGAATGCAAATGGTGGATACTTTGAGGGGTGGAGGCGCTATGAGATCGTGACCACCAAGGTAAGCACATGCTCTTACTGGAACGTAAGAAGGCTTTGGCCCTCTTCTCTAAAGTTGCCATTGGTGGGAGTGCCAGTGGGAAGGATGATCCTGCTCTTATGGTCAGGGATCTTCCTCAGATTCCCACAGCACTGAAGTGCAGCAGCCAAGTGCTCATCATCATCTGTAGCTCCTTCCCTGTTCCCCAAAAATCTATCCCTTGCTGAAAGTGGAGTAGCTAGGAATTACCCCAGAAAGCTAGCACTTCTGCAATATTGTTTACAACATTAGGAATTTAAGGAACTACTGTGGGCACCATGACAAAGTGGCTCCCTTGGAGAATGTAGCTGGTCACATAATGGCTACTGTGCACAGGGCCTGGCAAGTCACTCACTCAAGTAACTGAGTACAAGCAGAGGTTGGGTCTGAACTCCAAAGCCAAACCACATATTTGACCCCAAAGAAGCAGAGAAAATTACCCATTTCACAGAAGGCAAACTGGTGAAGCTGAGAGACTATCCATCTCTTACCAGAGACCCCTCCCTTCTCTTTCTCTCACACACCCCAAATCCTGCCCTCATCATTCTATCCCACTCATCCTTCCTTTCTAAGCTTGCAATGCTACGTGGAACTCAGTAGGACTTCTGGGCAGATCTACATAGGATTGCTCTACCCATCCCATCCACACATACCCTCTCCAGCCCCAAAGGAAAGGATAATTTTCCCAGCCACAAAGTAAAGAAAGTTTTCTCCCCCTCTCCCTAGGGCTCAGCCCCTTTGTTTCCCACCTGGCACTACAACCTCCTCTTCTGCCATCTGGAAGGGACTGGGAGTGCATGTGCGAAAAAGCATGAGAGAAGGAGCTGGGAAGAGAGAAAAAGAGCAAAGCTAGGGACTGGGAAATGACAAGAATAATGAAATAAAGGAGATGAAAAAGAGCAAGGTTAGGGACTGGGAAGGGAGAGAAACAACGAAGCAAAGAACTGGAGGGGGAGAAAGAGCAAGGCTAAGGATGGAGAGAGGAGAAAAAGTGTCAACGGGAAAGGGCTTTGTGCGTCAGTCCCAACTGTGCCCATTGGCACTGGTGGGACAGAGGGTGGGGTCACCAGAGCCAAGGAGGCCACCAGCAGTGGAGCCATCTTTTGGAGAGAGAGAAAACCACCCTATACCACAGAAATGGGAAACTGAGGCACGGGGGTGTTATGATCTTGTGTGCAAGGTGGGGGAGTCCACACAGTCACATAAAAGCACCCTCCCTTGGGCCCACATTCTCCCATTCCAGCAACAACTCCCATTGCACAGAAAAATCCCATTTTGCATGCATGAAATCCAAGGCCCCACAGCCCAGGTGCCCTCCAAATCACCCCCCAGAGAATGGCAGGTGATCAGGCCGGTGGCAAACAGGTCTGTGCTATCATGGGCATTTTAAAAACATTTTATAGAGGGGGGCAGATCTCACTTCAATATTTTTACTGTGTGTGTGTGTGTGTGTGTGTATACACACACACACATACACACACACACACACACATAGAGAGGTTCCTTTTCTACAGTGAAGTGGTGCTTATTCCCAAGTAAATGTGTTTTGTATCACGACAACAAAAGCAAACTCCATTTTATCCCTGTAGTCATGATGATGCTTTGATTTAAGTGAGTTTAAAATCCGAAACTGCACTCACCCACAGTATTTCTTCTTTTTTAATCAGGGTTAGCAAATAGGTGTTTTGCTTTTGTTTTGTTTGCTCAAATGCATTAGGAATGTAGAAGCAGTTGCAAAGCACAGAATGACAATGCTATGTGTGAGGAGAGAAGAAAAATGTTAGCTGTGTGCTTCACAGCTGAAGTAATACATATAAACTTTTTTGTGTGTGGCCAATTTTGTTCAACAGCAGAGTCCCCAACCCTTGCCAATTTATTCTAGACCCCAGAGCTGCACCCAAGCCTTGCCAAATATATTCTAGACCCTGGAGCCCTACCCAAGCATTGCCACATTTTATTCTAGACCATGGTGTCCCATGCAAGCTTTGCCACATTTATTCTAGGCCCTGAAGTCTCACTCTAGTCTTGCCAAATTTATTCTAGGCCCTGGAGCCACACCCAAGCCTTGCCAAATGTCCCTATGCTCCACACAGCTCTGTTCTGCTACTGAAGCCCCAGCTGTTCCAATGTACTGTCAGAAAATGAGCCCCGCCCATTTGTTTGCTTCTATCTGCACACACACAGCCAAAGTTTTAAAAACACCAGCTCAGGGAATTTCCAGCAAAATCCAGCACAGGGATTGGCTCAGGGTGGTCTCCCTACCATCCATCTATTGTCTTAATTATTACACTTTATTCCCTTAAGCTAAAGTCCATCCCCTCAGGGACTGGCTATGCACATAAAAGGCATGTGGGAGGTCATATATAGCATATGGGAATTTGGTGTAGTCCACCACCCTCCCTGAATTCCTGAGTCCTTCTGCACCTGCGCACCAGCAACACTGCCCTGACGGAGGACAAAGTGAGTAGATGGACTCATGTGCGACTTTGCTCCCAAAGTTTCACATGCTCGGTTGGACTCAGGAGGAGGGCAGTGTCTGTACAGCAGAATGCAGCTGGTGGTGGAAAAAGCAAGTTTCTTTGTGTGGAGGCAGCGAGGGGAGTTTGACATGAGCAGGTGTCATGGGCCCATTCCTTCTGGCCCACACTCTATAGCAGAAGCTATAGAAACAGTTCAAGGCCAATAACTACAACGCGTCAGAGATCAGCCCATGGTAGTTTCCCAAGTTGGGATCTCTACGGTTCAGAGTACAAGACAAGGTCAAGGGTCATGATAAATCCAGGCAAGATAACATTCCAAG
Organism: Heloderma suspectum; assembly: GCF_057233095.1. NCBI lineage: Eukaryota > Metazoa > Chordata > Lepidosauria > Squamata > Helodermatidae > Heloderma > Heloderma suspectum. The sequence continues at coordinate 175,367,499 of NC_139459.1, forward strand.
CAATTCAAGACATGCTTCAAGTGCAAGTTACAAACTAGGATACACACACACAGGCAGAGGTCAGTCCAACAACAGAGTCTACATCGGAATCTCCATGGGATGTGTGTCAAGACAGTTCAAAGATCGTCATGGGAAGTCCAAGCTAGAGAGAGTGAGGGTACCAGGCAGTGGAGATGTTCCTTTTCAGGGCCTCTTCAATCCAAGCTCTCAGGTAGGCTAGATCCAGTTTCAAAATAACAGTAGGCAGTTGGGAGTCTCAGGCAGAAGAGATGTTCCCCCTTGTTGTTGTCAGGTTGCTAATGATACAAGGTTCAAACAGACAAGGGTCCAGATTTGATGGAGAGTCCAGGAGAGGAGTACTTCAGGCGGCTCAGATGGTAAGTCCAAACAGGAAGGATTTGGGGCAGTAAAGATGAGATGTTCCTAGCAAAGGCCCCAGCACTTCAGCACCAGTTTAAATGCATTTGACAAGAGCCCCCCTTCTTACAATCTCAATGACAGCGGACTCTAACCCATAAGCTAGCATCATGACTAACAGGGCATGTCCGTTCTGGCCACTTTAGATAACCTCCATTCCCAAGGAGACAGATTTGAAATGCCTCATTCTTCAGCCGAGTCTCTCCTCTGCTAGATTCTCATGGAGAGGCTGTCAGCCTCCTGCGATACAGGCATTTCATTCAAGGTCGGGATCTGCAGCTGGTCAGGAGTGTTCAACTCCCCCTTCTGCAAAGCCAGGCAGAGTTAAGCTCCTACCATTCCAACATTCCACAGCCTTAGTGGGCCCCAATTCAACCCCCTCCCTTAGCTTGTAATCACATAGGAAACCAAACGCAGCTAAACTCTCATGGCCTAGGGCTTTCTATGACAGGACTAAGTTACCAGTTAACCTGAATCAGAGTCTGGCTCTGAACCCATAGGCTCCACGCTGGCACTGTGCCTAGTGGCACTAGAGCTAATCTCAACAGCACAGGAAACAGGTGGGGCTCTGCCACCCCCCCAATATTTATGGATCCACAGTGTCTGAGGTGGGTGGAAGACGATTGGGCAGGGCCAGGAAGCAACTCTTTCTTAAACTTCCTGACCACAGAACAGCTGATCAGGAGCAGGTTCAGGAACTGGAAGGAAAGACTGTCACCTGGTAACTTCTTCAAATTATTTGTGTTGTTAGGTCAATTTCTGAAGGGGTCTAGCAGCGTTGTGCTTTGCAGGTGCAATTGGAAGACTCCTTTGGGCCCACAGGCACTACATTGGAGACTCCAATTTAATGTTTGTAAAACTCTGGCACCCCACGGTGATAGGAATATCCCTGTGCACAGAGTAATAGGTCCTGACCAGACCACTGAAGGCAGGATCTACAAAACGAAGTGGCTGGCACGATTCGCTTTTGTTCTAAAACAAGGGGACAAGAAGATTGATGTCAAAGAGAAGAAGCTGCAGCAAATGACTTTATTGAATAATTTAAGGGCCTCAGACAAAAGACACTAGACATAAAACATCCCTCTCTAAAAACAAAGAAATAAATGGGTGGATATTTCTTGCTATGCCCTTGTTTCTGGGCTTTCCAGTCAAGATACACATGACACCTTGATTTGGAGATCAGACAGGAGTTCATGCCTTCTTGAAGCAGACCCATTTACAGAATGGCTAGTATCTCCACATTCAGAAAAAAAGCATGTAGTACAGACTTTACAATTTCAAAATGCAGGTATGGAATTTCTGAGTCAAATACTGCTGGTTATTATATGAATAAATTTTGTATTGGATCTGTCTTTAATATTCGCTGATATACACGTGCTTTTAAATTATTTACCTGCTTCATGGAAATTAACAAATGGTTAGCATAAATGGATTCTCCACAACACTGGAAGGATAAATGCTAACCTCCTATAATGCAATGGATTGAGGACCTTATCACACTTTCAACATTTGAACGGGTAGCATGTAGGCGCTACCTTCAAATGGATATTTATTTGCATATCTGGTCTGCTTTTGTTGAAGCCTACTGAACAACAACAAATGCATAACTGCAAGTAAGTTGTATTTTCAGAGATAGAGATAGAGCCAGACACACACACACACACACACACACACGCATTTTATAAGTATTCATTGCTGTGGATATATACAAAAAAGTCTCCCTGCCTGTAGAATATTAGCATGTCAGTGGAAAGGCTACTAACTTAGCCTTCTAAGTGATAGCTTTCTATGTCAGAGGAGTTTTCCAAGTGAGGAATCATTCTAATATGTGATATTTCACCTTCATTCTGAAGTGATACACTCCATGAGAGCATTATCTAGTCCTGATTTTAGGAATACATCTCTATCCTATCAAAGGAACAAGCCCACAAGAGGTATCCCTCCCAAGACATTGCAAAAGAACATAACTACAAAGACAGGTTGCTTTCCTGTAACTGTAGCTGTTTGAGTGGTCATCTGTGAACTCACACGTATGGGTTATGCGCCTGCACAGAACAGTCATTCAAACATTCTAGAGCTGAGCAGAGCTTTAGGCAGGAGCCCCACCCACTCCAGTGTGTGGCTCCCACTTCCTGCTCTGTTCCCAGTCCACAGCAGTGAGGCGCTGAGGCAGGGAGAAGGGTAGGATGTGTGAGTTCACAGATGACCATTCAAAGAACTACAGTTACAGGAAAGTAACCTGTCCTTCTTCATGGTCTCTGTGACTCACACATGCAGGCGATTTATAAGCAGAACTCGCCAGAAGGAGGGAGATATTATGCCAAAACTGTAAAGAGAAGTCTTTATGCCAAAGGTTGCACCCACACATGCTGTTGCATCCAAGCGGTAGTGACTGATGGAAGTAGATGGTTGAGCCTATGTTGCCATGCTGCACAGCTGTGGAAGCAGACATCTAAAAGAAATGCAGTAGACAACACCAGAGCCGTAATCAAGTGATTGCAGACATGTTGAGGAGTCAGGAGATGAGCAAGCTGGTATGCCGGGCATATTGTCAACCCAACTGGTAACACATTACAGAGACACAGGGTGTCCTTTCCAGCCAGTGCCCTGTACTGTCAACAAATGTCAATAATGCCTTCCACTTAGTGTTATAGGGCATTCGACTGGAATGAGGCCGTCATGACTTTCAGCCCTGTCCGCACAATGCCATGGGGTGACAAAAGAAGCTTCTCAAAGAGAGAGATGATGCTGGGGAGACTTCTTGGTGCTGGGGAGACTTCTTGGTGCTGAGGAGATTAAAAGCAATGTCTACATGGAGAGGGGAGGATGAGAGATAACAGGAGGTAGACCGGTAGCCAGGCTGTCATTCCCCTATTCTCATCCTCTGACGCTGATGCCATGCATTAAACCTCATCAGATGAGTGATGATCAGGAGATGGCTGTAATTTCTCCAAAAGAGGAGTAGGTGATGGCAACACGAGGGCTGGGACCAAAACCCAAAAAGAATACAAAGACCCATAGGACTGAATGCAATTATGAACTTTTGTTCTCACCCTCACCAGCTTCCATAGTTTCGGAGTTGACTGCACCAACACTTCAATTATAACCATTACAGAGAGAAGGCTGTGAAATGTGAGAACATTTCCAATGTTGCCAATTGCTTCAGAGGACAAAAAAGAACCGAGCAGGAAGCAAGAGCCATGCCCTAGAGCATGCGCAGAGGGGGATGGGCAGGATTCCCACCTCAAGCTCTGTACAGCTCTAGAATGTTCTGAACGACTGTTCTGCGCAGGTGCATAACCCATATGTGCGAGTCATAGAGACCACAAAGAAAAGCAGAGTATACAAGATGTCCCTTATATCTGAAACTCCAGAACTCTGCATTCTTCCTTAATTATTCTAATCTACCTATGATATTTAATTCCTAAACCACAGAGTAGATAATTTCCCCCTATCTGGTTTATGTTCAGATCAAGCATGCCATTATTATTCCGATTTTAAACAGGCAGAGCAAACAAAGGCTGAGAGATAACAATTTACATTAGAACTGGGGTTCAAAGTTAGCTGTTGCAGGTCCAGAGACAGTTGATGCCAATAATGGCTTCTGCTAGGACTAGCCAAAATCTCTTGTCATAGTAGAAGCCCCAGACCCACTCCTCTCCCTATACTGGCCCTTTCTGGTCACTGAACAACTTTCTCTTTCACTACAGGTATACAAGGCCCCTGAGGGGATGCAAGATATTCGCTTCCTCTACAGCTATTACATCTGCATGTATTACCACTTTGGCCCTCTCAATGGAGAAGAAGAGTATCTCATTACAGGTATTACCGCCAGGGAAGATTTGGGGCAATTAAAATACACATGTATGTTTTGTGCCCTACTGCGGAGCAAAAGAACACTAAGCCCATAGACAGAATGCATTTGCCACAGAGATGAGGCATATCATTGAGGCTTCAGAATGACAGTGGTACTCAGTTGTGAAATAAGGCACTTTATACATGCTCAGAGGAACTCCTACCAAATTGTACAGCCAAGGCAAAAACATTCCCAGAGCACTTGCAGAATGGCTGTTTCATCTAGTGCTGGGGTTGGCCCAACAAAGTTGAAGTGAAGAGGCTGCTTTAGGAAGCTGGTTTAGGTTTCCATCAACAGGCAGCAGCTCTCAGATATGTAAATGTATTCTCTTTTTACAGTGGGGCAAGAGAAGGTACCTCTTGGCTTTCCTGCCTCAGTCGAACAAGTGCATGAGAAGAAAAATACCTCACAGAAGTACCAACTACCCTAAGACCTCAGTGCTGATGTTGGTGGTCTTTCTCAGCACTTGCGGTGAGGTTCACACTAATCTTGCTGGTCTGTCTGGACTAGCAACCATGTGTAATCTGGGTGTTCAGATATGTCCCTCACAAAAGCCACCCTCCTCTTGGAAACACCATTTGCCAGGAAGAGGAAGTCAGTGCCAGGCAAGGCCTCATTAGGGGCACTGTGTTCAGTTTTGGACACCACAGTGTAAGAAGGAACAGGTCAGAACCAGGAAAGGCCTCATTAGGGGCACTGTGTTCAGTTTTGGACACCACAGTACAAGAAGGATTGGGGCAAGTTGAAAGACTTTCCAAAAGAAAACTCTGATGATGATGAGGCCTAGATGATACGTATGTCTGGAAAGGCCAAAGGAACTGGATGTGCTTAGCATACAGAAAAGGTGGTGATGGGGGATATAAGTTGATTTTTTAAAACATTTTATAAAACTGTATCAGAAAGGAGAAGAGTTCTGTGGCTTACCTCAGGGTGCCAAACTGACAATTCCTGGTTCTAGCTCTGGTAGCTTCTCACACTTGCCAGTCTTTTTGGAATGGCTGGAGCTCAGTCGCGGAACACACACAAACGTTCCTGGGTTCAGTCCAGGTAGAGCTGGGAAAGGCCCCTGTCTAAAACCCTGAAGAGCCGCTGCCAGTCAGTGCAGACAGCGTTAAGCTAAATAGCCCAATGGTCCGACTCGGTATACAGCAGCTTCCTAACAGCATTTCTTCCAGCTCTTTTCAGCCCAGTTCAGCTCAGACTCCACTAAGAGAGAACTCAATCTGCACCAAATCCAGGTCCTTCTAATATAACCTTCTTTCTGCCTTGCCCTTCATAATGACAGATATTTTGCTAGCATTCTATATACTGCAGAATATACATTGTTATACTGTTTATTTAGAAGATTTTAAATCTGTATTTGTCACAAAGGCTCAGACCTGATCTAGACAAACAGCTGAAAACATAGTAAAAATGTACCTCTTCAGACTACAAGTGTGGGAATGTGTGGATAAATGCTCTCCACGGGGGCGAGGGGGAACGGGGGGCAGGGATTAATTGCTACACACAGAAAACTGGCCTGCCATGGAGAAGGCTAGGCTACAACTCTTCCCCTGGCATCTACTTTTCTATGTGCAGTGTTTTTTACATGGAGAAGCATTCAGGAATGTGAGCCCCCACCAGCAGGGTGAAGTGACACTACCCAGGGGCAGGTTTACCACATAGTGAGCAGCTTGTCTAGGCTGGCCTCAAAGCTGCTTATAAGCATGATTCCACTCTAAATGAGAAAAAAAAGCACATCAGCAGCATACTTTATGGAAAGGGCAATTTAACAACAGAATAGACTGCCCAAGCTAGCGAACTAGTGAAACCTCTTCCTTACCAGGGATACTACATACCATGAGTCCATAGAAACACAGGAAGAAATACACATAATGTGATTTTGGACATGAAATAGAACTTAAAGAGACTCTCAGCTTTCAAAGGAGGAGGAATGTTTCTAGTCCTTACGATTGTAAAGGTATGTTCGAAAGAGTAGGGGACATTCAAAGCCTACTGAATAAGCTGTCCAGTGGTGAGGATTTAGGACCCCACACAGCATGACTAGCAAAGCCAGAATGAATTATGCAAAACATTTAAATATGTAAGAATAATGTATGCAAAAAATCATGTGAAATGGCTCCATTTCCATTCCTTATTCATGTTGCTAAATTCAGGTTTTTTAGCATAGAATTTTCAAAGAGCAGATTATACACCACCCTGCTTCTGGTTGTGAAGATGTGCACTATTCCTCACCAAGCTGAATGTTAGTAATGAAAACATGTTCTGGGGCTGACACACCATAACTGGTCAAGACCAGTGAACAAGGCTTTACATTTGTATCCGCTATTTGCTTCTCTCTTTTGCTCTCTTTTTCATCTCCAACAGGGCAGTTGAATTCTGATCATCATGTCCATATCTCAATGTGCGACTTCATCAAGCCATGGGCAAAGCTAACTCCTGCAGAGATGCAAGGCCTGAATATGGACTACAGTGTGGGCTGCACATAAAATGTAAGTATCTGGCCACTAGAAGGCACTGTGTCCCAGGAACCCAGAAGCAACAGTTTTGTGCTTACAGGGTGATGAACAAGGTGGCAGTGCCTACACCAAGGAGCATCATCTGTCTACTGTAGAGTTCTGTGTAGCTTGAAAACTGATAACATGCTACATTGGCTGAAAATGGCCTGATATAAGAGGTAGCTCCTTATCTATGGGTTTTGTCCTGGGACTGATGCAGTAATTCAGCCTTGTATTCAACAACTCACCTGGTTGCCAATAGGCAACCAGAAATACTATACGGGCAAGTGAGTGGAGTGATGGACAAGGGACAGATCTCTCCATTCCTTCTCCATCAGATGTTTTACTTACGTGCTGCCTCTGAAGGAAGAGAAGCCTGTCCCTCAGTTCCAAGACCCAAATTTTGTACTAGTTTTATCTTGCATTTCCATTGTAGCCGCAGAGGAGGAGGTTTCCCTCCTCTGTGGCCAGCCTGGGAACATTGACTATTAGCCTCTTAGCAAGCTAGTAAATAAATGCAGTAGCTTTTGTTGGCTTATTTACAAGGCTGGAGCTGCAATGAGTGTCTGGCCACCAGCAGATGGTTGCCACAAGAGCTCAGCAGTAACAATTGTTAAGAGATCATATACTTGCAGGGAGATTGCCAAGAGGGCAGTGCCCACACCAAGGAGCATCATCTATGCACTGGGGAGTTCTGTGTAGCTTGAAAACTGAAATAATGCTATCTTGGCTGAAAATGGTTCAAGAGAAGATGCATCTATGGTTTTTGTCCTGGGACTGACACAGTAATTCAGCTTTGCATTTAACAACTCATCAGATAGCCGAAGACAACCAGAAATTCCATACATGCTAATGAGTGGGCTGGTGGACAAAGGACAGATCGTTCTGTTCCTCTGCCACCAGTTTACTTGGTTTGCATAATGCTGTGGAGGAAGAGAAGTCTGCTCTCCTCTGCTGCTAATACAGGAACGCAGGACCCTTAGAAGACTGATCTAAAAAAAAAATGCACTAGGCTTTGCAGGTTATTGGCAAAGCTGCAGTAATTACAGTCAGCACCGAACAGAGGAAGAGGGAAAAGGAGTCTGGCTGCAAGTGTGTAGGCAGCCATATGTAGAATTGATTATGTATTTTGTGCCAATGTGTTAATGAGGGGGGGGGGGGAGGTTGTAACTGAAGCACTGCTGCTAGACAGTGGTGATGTGAATCAGATGGCAGGATTTTGGGTGCCCACCCCTTTCAAACATCCCCCCGCCAAAAAAAAATTTTAAATCCAAACCTCTGTGCGTCCACACTATGTCATGCTGGCTTCTCTCCAACCAGCTGCTGCTACAATATGGCTGTGGGCCAGGAATGAATTCCTGGTCTTGTAGCCTCAGTGTCATTCTGCTAACTCCACATGTGCACCCCACCCCAAGTATAAGAAAGAAAATGGTTTCCTTCCTGGAGGGCTCGCTCCTCCAAAACTGGGGATTCTTAAAAAAAAAAAATTAAACGCACAGCTTTTGTGGGCCAACTAGCCAATTAGAAATGACCATGAATTAAAGTAATGGGTCAGAAGGGTGACGGTGAGAGGGCGTCCAGCTGCCACAACTCAGTTCTCCCCTCCTTCCATCACTTTGTCGCAGTGTCTATTCTCAGCCAAGGGAGAGGAGGCAGAGGTAGAGCAGCAGACTGAATGGATGCGAGGAAAAGCCTCTCTCTCGCACGCTCTCTGGCCTATTGTTTTATTTAAACAGCAGAGCCACTTGGCGAGTTTAATATCATATTGCATCATTGCCGGGGAGTGGGGGAATCATTTAAAATCTATCTGAATAAATTTAATATTACATTGCATCTCTGCCTGGGAGTGGTGGTGGTGATCCTCTCACGACCCCTTGGCTCCATCCTGTACCCCACCAATCACAGTGGCCACTAGTCACCATGGAAGATGGGGATTCGTGTATTCTAGGTGGTCCCAGTACAAGGGCACAGCGTCAGAGAGATATGGGCCCTCACTTATAACAGGAGACATATTTTAACTTGGACAAGGACTAAAGGGCCAGCAACATTAGCTGCACCCCTTCGCTCACTCCTTCATGACCCAAGGCCAAGAGCTTTTTAACCCCCTCCTCTCCAGTCTGAAAATGCAAAAGTGGCCCTGGCAATGCACCTCCCATTATTATCTACCTCAGCTCCTCCCTCCCATTTACCCATTTCTTGGCTGACGCAAGGGACTAAGCAGCTGAGATGCAACTCTGACAACACCTCTGTTGCTGCATATGTTGCAGAGAGAGGAGCATAATCAAGAGCCCTCTGCTTTTGTCTTACTGTGAGAGTCACTGAGACTGGAGATTAGGGCAGCCACCTAGGACACTACTGCAGGGCCACCTTGAATGCCCAAGCCAATTCTCCCCAGATGAGGGCAATGCAGAGCTGATACATCAAGAAATGTGGAAAGGGAATGTTGTATGATGCACGAGAACGACACCTCTCTCCTCATAGACCTCCATCATTCTTTTTTCAATAGGCCAAACTCTGCAAATTTGATGACTGTACTGTCCTCTCCAAAAATGAATGCCCATGGAAGACTCCCAGGCCCAAGACATGGCTTGCCTGCCCACAAATGAAAGCCCCAGTGCCTGCTCCTGGAAAACGCTGAGCTCCTAAGGGCCCATGTTCCTTCGCAAAGTTTGCCTGAGCATATCCTTCACAGGCTCTGACAGGATTAGAGATTTTCCCCGTGAATAAGCCCCAACCCATTCTTCTATCTGGTTTCTCTCTTTGATAATAAACACTAATTCTGAAGCACTCATTTGCTCTTCCTTGTGGAAAAAAAGTTATCCCTCAAAAGCAGAATGCTGCTATTCCTCTGTGGAAACTGGAAAATCTGAGCTTTTGTTAAGAGCAAGTTTCTAGATCTTTTCCTAGAGAAAGCTATCCAAAATACTGGTGGAGTATTGTCAGCTACAGGCTTAGAGCAGGACAGGCTTACAGTAGGTGGGAAAGCTGTCTTCATTCAGAATGGGCCTCCAAGTCCTTCTGACCATGACCCTAATCCTGGTCCTTTTCCCTGAGTGTCGACAGTACCATCACCTACTTTCTGTGCTGGGAGTGACCAAACCACGGCCTAATCAGAACAGCCCAATCTGAACCAGCCTCAGAAATGGGGGCTGTGTTCATTGATAACATTCTGCCTTGGAACATGTGAAGCAATAATTAACAGCAGCAGTACATGAAAAGTAACTTTCTCCTCACTGCTGAGTAACTATGGATGTCACAACACCTCCTTCTTACCAATTGTAATTTAGAACTATCCATGGTTAGAGAAACCACTGACACAGGAATAATCATGGTTAGCTCTGGAAATGAAACAGAAAGGAAGAAGTAGAGAGAGTAGTGCATGAGCTCCCAGGATGAACCCACAGCCCTTAGCTGTGGTTAGCAGACAGCCTTAAATCTGCACTGTGCCTCAATGTTTGCAATAGAAACATCTACAATTCAAGGGAATTTTTGTGAGGCTAATTTGCCCAGGCCTGCCTGTTTAGTTTTCCTAAAACTGGATGTTCCAGTCCAAGCTTGGAAAGCAGATGAGTTCAGGAGGTTTACATACACAGTTTCATATCTACAGCAAACACATGAACACTGAAGGAGTGACATTTAGGGGTTCTGCCTCTACGCAACTCTGTATCCTCCCTGTGATATTGCTTTATTTCCTGATTAGTTGTAAAGAAAAGGGTTCTTCCTAATTTCTGAGTCACAGAATGATACACAATTATAAAAACCACTCTGTAACACTTTGCTGGACTTAGCATGAACCGGGGGGGGGGGGGGGTGGACAGGGAAAACAATAGCAGCAGCATGCAGTTTAGCGTACCAACTCATGTATCACAGTAATGGCTCATCCAACATTCAGGTGCAACTCTGTGTAACTACAACTAAGCAGTAGCAGTGATAGCAGTAGCAGCCGTGCTAAAGCCATTTAAAAACTATAGTAAACAACTACTAATAGTAATTTACTGTACTTTTTATTATTTTAGTACTATTAATATTGCTGCTGCTCCTGTTCCTATTGATATTTTATTCCTACAACTGCTACCACCCTTTTACTATTGTCTACTACTGCTGCTCCTATTAGTACTATCTCATTGCTCTTGTTGCTTCTGCTGCTGCTACTACCAATATCAACTGGTGACCACTGTGGCGGAAGACGGATCACTAAGGGCAGAGCCAAGGAGTCACCAGCAGTGGACCCCTTTTCAATCCCCAATAGCCTATACCCCTAAAAAGGGAAACTGAGGAACATAAACTTTACAATCATAAGTTGAAAAGGACTCATTTGGATCCACATTCTCCTGTTCCAGCAACAATTCCCATTGCACAGAGAATCAAGTGACTTTAAGATTTGTGGTTTTAGGGGTGGGTAGCCTGCCTGATAGGCGGGAGCGAGGGGGCATGTGTCCACCTGATGGAGGCAGTGGGGGGAGTGTTGGGGGCCAGAAGATACCGAGGCTGGGCGGCAGGCACTGGCGGAGCACTAGGGGCAGGCCATGCCAGGTAAGGGGAACAAGGGAGAGATGTGTAGTATCTGTCCCCTGCTCCGGGCCTGTCCAGAGCCAAAGGATGGCTGGGGGAGGCGTGACCCCATCTTCTGGCCTTCGTTTGCTGCTCTGCAATGCCAGGTCTGTTACCCAGAAAACCTCCCTCATCCATGACATGATCCTGGATGAGGGTGCAGACCTGGCATGTATTACGGAGACCTGGCTGGCCGAGGCTGCTGCTCCAACCCTTGCAGCCATGTGTCCAGCTGGATTTTCGTATGCACAGCAGCCGAGGGCTGAGGATCGGGGAGGGGGAGTGGCTGTTATCTACCGAGAGTCCTTGGTCTTCACCAGACCCCCTCTCCGGGAGACCAAGGTTTCTGAGTGCATGTACTGGAGGTTGGGCCCAAAGGGCAGTCTGGGGATTCTGCTTGTGTACCGTCCACCCCGCTGCACAACTGACTCCCTGGCCGAGGTGCTTGAGGTGGTCTCTGATGTGCGTGTGCAGTCCCCTAACTTACTGGTGTTGGGGGACTTCAACGTACATTCGGAGGCCATCCTCACAGGAGCACCTCGGGACTTCATGGAGACCATGGCCTCCTGGGAGCTGCACCATATTCTAACTGGGCCCACCCATGTAGCCGGTCATGCACTAGACCTTGTGTTTGTTTCTGGAGAAGTGGGGAGTGATCTGGAAGTCAGGGGTACCCCCTTGTCATGGTCAGATCACTATCTGGTGACGTTGGACTTCTCGGTTCCACAACCCCTCCGCAGGGGTGGAGGACCCATTAAAATGGTCCGCCCCAGGCGTCTTATGGATCCAAATGGATTCCTGAACGCGCTTGGGGATTCTCTGGGGCATGCCAACGGCCACTCGGTCGAGACCCTGGTGGGTGGCTGGAATGCCGCAATCACTGGGGCATTAGATCAGGTGGCTCCGAAACGCCCTCTCCCCCTGAACAGGGCTCGGACTGCACCATGGTTCAATCCGCGGTTACGAGCTCTGAAACAGGAGGTGAGACGGCTAGAGCGCCGGTGGCGAAAGTCTCGCTCCAAAGACGATCAGACACGGGCTAGAGCTGTATCTTCAGCCTGTCACGTGGCGGTGAAGGCAGCAAAAAAGGAATATTATGCTGCCTCCATCGTGTCTGCAGAGTGCTGTCCCAGGAGGCTGTTCCAAGTGGTCCGGAGCCTGGTCAGTCCTGTGGCTCCGGAACCACTGGAGCATTCTAAGGCCTCCTGTGAGGCCTTGGCAAGGCACTTTGCAGATAAAATTGATCAGATTAGGTGTGTTACTCTGCACGCTGTGGATACAGTTAGTGAGCAAGAGGCGGCCTGTGGCAAACCGGTTTTGTGGGATCGGTTCCAGCTTCTTCCTCCTGATGATGTGGACAAGGTGCTTTCATCGGTACGGCCGACCACCTGCTTACTTGATCCTTGCCCATCTTGGCTCATTATGAGCTGCAGAGAGAGACTGGGTGAGGGGATCAAGGCGGTGGTGAACGCCTCCCTTGAGGAGGGAGTGATGCCATCAGCCCTCAAGGAGGCAGTGATAAGACCGCTCTTAACCAAGCCCTCCTTGGATCCTCAAGTTTTGAACAACTTTCACCCAGGCTCAAATCTGCCATTTTGGGGCAAGGTGATTGAGAGGATGGTGGCGGTGCAGCTGAAGGCACACTTGGAAGAAACTGATTATCTAGACCCATTTCAGTCGGGCTTCAGGCCTGGGCATGGGACAGAAACGGTCGCCTTGGTAGATGATATGAGGAGGGCTCTGGATAGGGGTGAATGCTCCTTCCTTGTTCTCCTCGACCTCTCAGCGGCTTTCGATACCGTTGACCACGGTATCCCCCTGGACCGCCTGGAGGGGTTGGGCATTGGGGACACCGTATTGTGGTGATTCCAGTCCTTCCTCTCCGGCAGGTACCAGAGGGTAGCACTGGGAGAGGAGGTTTCGGACCCGTGGCTACTTACTTGTGGGGTGCCACAGGGTTCCATCCTCTCCCCGATGCTATTTAACATCTATGTGAAGCCGCTGGGGCTATCATCAGGAGGTTTGGGGTGCGGTGTCATCAATATGCGGATGACACGCAGCTCTACCTCTCGTTTAAATCTTCACCAAGGTTGGCCGTAGAATCCCTGTCCAAATGTCTGGAGACGGTGAATGGCTGGATGGGGAGGAATAGGCTGAAGCTGAACCCTGACAAGACCGAGGTACTTTTGGTGGGAGACAAGAGGAGGCTGGGGGATGTTGACCTGGTGTTGAATGGGGTACGGCTACCCTTGAAAGACCAGGTCCGCAGCCTGGGGGTCATTTTGGACTCCCAGCTGTCCATGGAGGCTCAGGTGTCAGCTGTGAGCCGGACAGCGCTGTATCAACTCCATCTGATATGGCGGCTGCGCCCCTTCCTTCCCGACCATCTGCCCCCATCGGTAGTACATGCCCTGGTCTCCTCTCATTTAGACTACTGTAATGCGCTCTACGTGGGGTTACCCTTGAAGACGGTTCGGAAACTGCAGCTGGTACAGAACGCGGCGGCTCGCCTGATTAAAGGCAGCCGCCGGCGAGATCACATCACTCCAGTGCTGAAGGAGTTGCACTGGTTACCAGTTGTTTTCCGGGCCAAATTCAAGGTGTTGGTTTTGACCTTTAAAACCCTATATGGTTCCGGCCCAGCCTATCTTAAGGAGCGCCTCCAGCAGCACCAGACAGGCTGCTTAACAAGATCAGCCTCGGATGGCCTTCTCTCTGTCCCATCAGCCAGGACAGCTAGACTGGTGGGGACGAGGGAGAGGGCCTTTTCTGTGGTGGCCCCCACTCTGTGGAACTCCTTCCCTAGGGAACTCCGTCATGCCCCCTCTTTAATGAGCTTCCGTCGTGCATTAAAAACGCTGTTGTTCAGGCAGGCATTTGGGGTGGGTTAAGGTATTTTAGAAAATACCCTAAATGTTTTTATTGTAGAATTTTATTGTTTTAAACTGTTTTTATTGTATGTTGTACATCGCCCAGAGTGGCTGGGTGACCAGCCAGATGGGCGAATAAATTCAATAATAAAAATAAAATAATAAAAATAAGATGATCAGCAAAATGGGGAGGGGGATTCACATAGCGACATATCATCATCATATTTATTTATTTCATTTCTATACTGCCCAATAGCCGAAGCTCTCTGGGCGGTTCACAAAAAACATCACACAATAAAACAATTTAAAATATATAGAACATTAAAACCACAATATAACAATACAACCACAATAAAACCTAGCAGCAGTGCAGGAGTTTAAAATACAGATTTAAAACAGCAAAGCTAAAAGTTTAGAAAGCTAAAATGCTAAAATGCCTGGGAAAATAAAAAGGTCTTCACCTGGCACCGAAAGGAATACAATGTAGGTGCCAGGCAAACCTCACCAGGGAGCTCATTCCAGAGTTGGGGTGCCACAGCAGAAAAAGCCCTCCTCCTAGTAGCCACCCGCCTCACTTCCTTTGGCAGGGGCTCACGGAGAAGGGCCGCTGACAATGATCTTAAGGTCCGGGCAGGTACTTATGGGAGGAGGCGATCCTTCAGATAACCTGGCCCCAAGCCGTTAAGGGCTTTAAATGTTAATACCAGAACTTTGAATCGGGCCCAGAAATGGACTGGCAGCCAGTGCAGCTGGAAAAGTACTGGCGTAATATGAGCTCGCAGGCCAGTCCCTGTTAACAATCTTGCTGCCCTATTTTGGACCAGCTGAAGTTTCCGGACCGTTTTCAAAGGCAGCTCCACGTATAACGCATTACAGTAATCCAGACGAGAAGTTATCAGAGCAAGGATAACTGTAGCTAGGCTATCTCTGTCCAGATAAGGGCAGAGTTGGTATACCAGCCTAAGCTGATAAAAAGTGCTCCGTGCCACTGAGTTCACCTGTGCCTCAAGTGACAGTTCTGGATCCAGGAGCACCCCCAAACTACGAACGTGATCCTTTAGGGGGAGTGCAACCCCCTCCAGAACAGGTTGAATATCACCTAGCCGGGCAGACGAACCACCCACTAACAGTACCTCCGTCTTGTCTGGATTGAGTTTCAGTTTATTGGCCCTCATCCAGTCCATTACCGTGCCCAGGCACTGATTCAGAACAGCCACTGCCTCACCTGGTTTTGATGAGAAAGAGAGGTAGAGCTGGCTGTCATCTGTATATTGATGGCACCTCAGCCCACACCTCCAGATAACCTCCCCCAGCGGTTTCATGTAGATGTTAAACAGCATGGGGGATAAAATAGAGCCCTGTGGAACCCCATGGCACAATTGCCATGGCACAGAGCAATAATCCCCCAGCACCACCTTCTGGAATCGGCCATCCAAGCAGGAGCGGAACCACTGTAGTACAGTGCCTCCAGCTCCCAACCCAGACAACCTATCCAGAAGGATACCATGGTCGATGGTATCGAAAGCTGCTGAGAGGTCCAGAAGAATCAACAGGGTCGCACTCCCGCTGTCCCTCTCCCGGCAGAGGTCATCCCACAGGGCAACCAAGGCAGTTTCCGTTCCAAAACCAGGCCTGAAGCCCGATTGAAATGGATCTAGATAATCCATTTCATTCAACAGTGCCTGGAGCTTTCCTACAACCACCCGCTCAAGCACCTTGCCCAGGAAGGGGATGTTGGCCACTGGCCTAAAATTATTAACATCCTCTGGGTCCAGTTTAGGCTTTTTGATGAGTGGTCTAATTACTGCCTCTTTTAAAGCGGCAGGCACCACTCCCTCTCTCAAGGAGGAATTTACAACCTCCTGGACCCAGCCAGACATCCCCTCCTTGTTTGATTTAATAAGCCATGAAGGGCAAGGGACAAGCACACAAGTGGTCGATCGGACTTGGCCAAGCACCTTGTCCGTCTCCTCACGCCTCAGTAACTGAAACTCATCCAATAAAACTGGACCAGACGGTGCTCTGAACACCTCTACCAATGGAACTGCATTAATGGTGGTGTCCAATTCATGACGAATCTGAGCGACTTTATCTTCAAAGTGCCGTGCAAAACTCGTCACAGCGTGCCACCGAGGGTTCCACTGTCTCTCGCCCTGGCCCAGAATGTAACAGGCCGCGAACCACTCGGAAAATCTCCACTGGACGACACTGAGAAGATGCAATGCTGGTGGAAAAGAACTGTCTCTTTGCCACCCTCACCACCACAGAGTAGGCTTGATAGTGGGCTCTTACCTGTGTTTGGTCAGACTCAGCACGAGTCTTCCTCCACCTGCGTTCTAGCTGTCTCCCCTCTTGCCTCATTTCCCTCAGCTCAGGTGTATACCAAGGAGCTGGCCAGGCTCTGCTCAGAGGGAGAGGGCGCTTGGGCGCAATCGTGTCAACTGCCCAAGTCATCTCTGCATTCCACACAGCGACCTGGGCTTTGACAGGAGCACCAGCCATACCAGCAGGAAAATCCCCCAGAGCCCTCTGGAATCCATCAGAATCCATTAATCTCCGTGGGCGGACCATTTTAATAGGTCCCCCACCCTTGCAGAGGGGGAAGGCTGCCAGGAGTCTAAACCTCAGCAGGAAGTGATCTGACCATGACAAAGGGACAGATGTTAATTCCTCCACTTTCAGATCACCATCCTCCTGCCCAGTCGAGAAAACCAGATCAAGCGTGTGTCCTTTTATATGCGTTGGGCCGATGACATGTTGGGACAGCCCCATGGTTGTCGTGGTGGCCATGAAGTCCTGAGCCGACCCGGATACAGCGGCCTCGGCATGGAAGTTGAGATCCTCCAGGACCAGCATCCTAGGGGTCCTCAACACCAAGTCCGAGACCACCTCCGTCAGCTCAGGCAGGGAGTCTGATGGGCAGCGGGGTGGGCGGTACACCAACAGAATCCCTAATCTGTCCGGGGTACCCAACACAAGGTACAAACACTCAAGATCTGCACTTGAATGAGCAGGAAGCCTGGAGAGGGAGATTGAATTCCTATAGACCACAGCAACCCCCCCTCCCCGACCCTCAAATCGGTGTTGGTGCTGCACCGAGTACCCAGGGGGGCACAGCTGGGAGAGAGTGACCCCTCCCAGTTCCCCCACCCAGGTCTCAGTAATACATACCAGGTCAGCCCCCTCATCCACAATCAAATCATGGATGAGGGAGATTTTATTTTGGGCCGACCTGGCATTCAGCAGCAGCACCACCAGACCCGAGGGCAAACTGGTAAGGCTGCCAGGAACCATCAGGTTGGGGGAAGAACCAGAAGACGGGACAGCTGTAAGGTGTCTAGCCCCTCTTCTCCTCAGCTGGCCTGTTAATCCCCCAATGCCATACCTCCCCCTGCCCGTGACCAGGGGGATCATCACTGAAAGCCACTGCAAAAAGAGACAAAGAGAGCATGCCTGCAATGGTGAGTGTGCAGAGGGGAGGGGAGGGCACTGCTGCTAATTTAAAAAAAGATGATAACTTCAGAGCCACCCAAAAATCAGCCTTTGGAACACAGCAACTAGTTCTGAAAATATCCAAAAGTCCATTCCATTGTATATCAGCATCTACCAAAGCAGGTTTTATTCTGGTTGTATTGTAGTATTGTGGTTTAGTGCTTTAATACTTTATATTGTTTTACTGTGTGCTTTTTGGTTTTAATTTTTGTGAACCACCCAGGAAGCTTCAGCTATTGGGCAGTATAGAAATGAAATGAATGAATGAATGAATGAATGAATGAATGAATAAATAAATAAATATTATTCAAAAATAACAGGGAAAAGCAGCAGAGTACAAAATCCCTGGAAAAGACCCTGATGCTGAGAAAGACTGAAGGCAAAAGGAGAAGGGGACGGCAGAGGATGAGATGGCTAGATAGCATCACGGATGCAATGAATATGAACTTGAGCACACTCCGGGAGAGAGCGCAGGACAGGAAGGCCTGGCGTGCTATGGTCCATGGGGTCACGAAGAGTCGGACACGACTGAACGACTGAACAACAACAACAAAATCTAGCTTATGCAAGACATCATAAAGACTGGATTGCTCAGGAGAAAGCACCGGCAGCAAGTTCTGAGCACATCCACAGTCCATCCCTTTGCATCTCATGGTGATGATGATTTCCCTTGGAAGCCAGCAAGAACCCATTGCAAAACACACACGCATGTGCACACGCATTCACACACAGACACACTAACAGACACACCCATTCACACACACTCAGACACACACACCCATTCACACAGATACTCAGGCATTTCCTCTCACACACTCACAGGGCCAAACTAATAGCTTTGTCTATTAGTTTTATTTATTTACTATTGGTCTAATAGTTTTATTGACCTTCACACAATACAAAATGAAGTTACAGAATTAGCTGCCACAAAATGTGGGGATGGCCACTAGTTAAGATGGCTTTAAAGAGGGATTAGACACATTCATGAAAAAGAATCAATCTAGCAACAGCTATGGGGAAACTCCAGGGACAAAGGTGGTAAAGAGGGCAAGGGATTTTGATTTCGTGTTCCACTTTTCGACCTCCCCAAAGAATCTGTTTGTCCACTGCAAAAAGCAGGAAACTGGCACCCAGGAGGGTTCTTCTTATGTTGTTATGTTCTCTTAAATGGGTGGCTAGAGGAGCATAATGTGAGAGGACATAGCAGAGCAGAACTGGAAACTACTCCCTGGCCTGGCATCCTAAGGGCCATTGGCTACTCATGAGAGAGCAGTGCAGTCCTCTAGTTAATTGCTCTACTGGGATTGCAACAGGCAGCTTAACAGGACAGATTTGCCTAACTGGTGAGGTCAGTGGAGTGCTATAGGTAGCATGTTAGGGTTGGATGCGGGAAGCAGAGCTTCAAATCAGAAGTGAATCCTGCCCTGCTGCAGAATCATGTGCACTTTTTGTTAACCTCCTTGGCTACAGGAGTTCCCCATATAGGACTGCCCACATCAGAAGAGGATGGATGCAACTATCGGGGACTGCACCCACTCATGGGATGAACTGCGTATTGATGTACATCATCTATGGGAGAGAGCGGCATCTGGCCTCTACATCAGGACAGGATGTGGAGGCTATGGCTAAGAAGGGGGATGGTAAGTCAGAATAGCAGTCTTCTGATATGGAAGAACACTCTGCAGAAGGTGGCGGAACTGATGGCATAACTGTTTGCAATGGGGGGGGTGTTCCCAGTAGCAGTGAGGGTGCCAGCAGTGGAGCCAAAGTTACCGCCCTGGTTACAACCCCAACATAACAACTGAGATCTCTGGAAGGATAACATCTTGAAAGAAATTTGGAGGTAAAGGTGGTCTTGTCAACAGTGGCAGTTCCATGAGCACAGACTTTGGTGTCGGGAATGGTGGAGGCATTCTGATACAGGCGGCACAGAGTGACCGTCTGGAAGCTCCTTGTTATGTGGTTGGGAGACAATACGAGTTGATTCCGAACGAGCATGAGTCAGTTCCAAATGATCTGTATGGGAGGGAGAGCGCCATAAAGTGCAACACAAGTAGTAATGCTTGATGGCATTTCAGTCATAGGGGGGCAACTAAGGGGGAACAAAGGGGGGAAACTAGCAAGAAAACAGATTATCCCATCTCCAAGGAGCTCTGTCCTCATAATAACATGGAGGACCACATGTAAAGTATGGACAACAATAATGCCAGAAAGAGCACAACAACGGTGAATGAAAAACCTCAGAGAAGATAGACAGGGCTGACAAAGTTGCCAGGTACCAAGAGGAACAACACTGCTGGTGGGAACTATGTTTCTGAGGTGAACAAGAAGAGGAACAATGCTGAGGTGAGGACCGTTTGGTGTGACTCCAGGGGAGAGGATTTATCTTGGATCTCATCCTCTGAAATCGATCTATGTATTATAGCTCATCAAAAGATTAATGATCAAGGGGCAATGGAAGCTTCTTCAAAATTGGGATTGTCAAGGCTGACCTTTAAACTCAAGGCCACAACAACAGATATGGACTTGAGTGCCAGATCTCAGAGTAGTCCCTGAGACATGGGCTGATGCCAATGCCACTTTAGGGGCTAATTTGCCAGGAGGCAAGGGCACCTGGTCTGAGGATGGTTCCATCAGGTGACCAGGGAAAGATACCAGCAATAATACCAATGACGCTGGCCTGGTGCAGATAGCCAAACAGGCAGTATGAACTGGTTGGATCTGTGCTGCTTTTAAGGCTTTCTCCCTCAGCATGGCACAAAGATGAGCCATCCGGTTTCATCACGTCCGTTTGGTAAATTCTTGGCAACAGCTACACAAGTCAACCAAGTGCCCCTCACTGAGGAAGGGCAGGGAAAGGAAGTGTCCACTGGTGAGGTATTTTCCCACCACACCGTGAACGCTTCTTGAAGAGGGCCTTGGAGGTCATAAGTCCCCCACGGGGATGACAAGCTAACGATACTTTAGACAAATAAAAATAAAAACATCTAGAAAAATAAAAGAAATAAACTCTGCCCAGCAGATCCAAAGGCCTAACACTGAGATAAAATCTGTCTGGCATGGAGAATGTTCCAAAACACTGCTATCAGCTGAGGAAAAGGAATTGAGTGGGAAGGAGGGACCCACGCCTAGGTCCATGCACAGAGGACAGTGGACGGACTCCCACCAAAATTCTGCTCAGCTCTAGACTGTTGCTCTGCACAGGCACAGACCCCCATCTGTGTGAGTCACAGAAACCACGAAGAAGAATTGTATTTTGATCAAGTGACGTTCAGGGTTTTTGCCTCTGTTCAACACTATATCTTCCCTGTGACCCAAGCCATTCACTGACTTTGCTGAATTGTATTTCCTGCCTGTTTATGAAGAAAAGGCCCAGATTCCTATTTTCTGGATCATACACTGATGGGTAATTGTAGGAGCTATTCTATGATGCTTTACTGGGCTCACCATGAGCCATTAACTTGGTGACCAGGAAAAGTGAGAAAAACAGTAGGAGCAGCATGTTCTGCACAGACACACAGCCTTGCACCCTCACCAGGCTCATACCAAGGTCAGGGATGACTGTATAAGCACTAGTTAAACTTGTTATCACAATATTTAATTCCCTGGAAATTTGGTCCCCAAGACTCCCAAAGCAGCTTACAACAATCTAAAACTGTTTAAAACAATTAAACTACTTTTAGTGCAACTACAACATAATCTACACCATGGCAGGACCTGGTCCAAGAAACCTGCACAACCTGGCACCCACCAAGCTGAATGCAGAACCTATTATGCATGTAGCGTGATGTGCCAATTGCTTGACAAGCCAAGTATGGCTGACCTGAAGCCAAAGGCTGTGTCTGTCACACCCCTTTGGCCTTCAGAACAGGAAAAGTGGGAGACGCAGAGGGAGTATTAAATACCAACCAGGCGGGCCAGGAGCCTCAGCCTGAACTGGCAGGAGATGCCTAGAGAACCACAGAGAGTAAGGTAAGGAAAAAACAACCTTTAGTTCTTCTTTTGCAGCAAACCAAGCTTTGTCCAGACACTGCTTCCTGCCCTGGGGTGGACCCCTCCCTAGTTCTTGAATTAGGGATGGGCCCCTCTTGAAGTTTCAACTCTGTTTATCTAGTGAAATTCAGAGGAGTTCCAAAAATGTCTTGGTCATTCTCTTCTGACATCTGAAATTCTTGCTAAAATTAGCTTTCGGTTCTTTTTGCCTCCAGCTCTCCCTAAGCCCGCTCAAGCATCCCACATTCAAACCAGTGACACAACCAGGGGGGCGGGGGGATGAATGGGAAGCTCTAACTGTACCCAGGATGGGAACCTTATTGTCCTCTACTACATTCCAATTAATTCCTCTCATCATCCAGCCACTCGTTTTTGATGTTGCCCTGTCTCCCAACCCAGAGAACCAGGACACAAACAGTTTAGATTAGCCAGAAATGGGGAATTCCCTTCCCTTCTCACTCAATGCTAGAAATAAAGCAGTCAAGCCCAGCATTCCCTGCTGGTACTATATAGCTGATGCTCCAATGCCTCTTCCTGCAATTCCCTGTTAGGTTTCCCGATCCCCCCAGCACACACACTCAAGCAACCTGATGCCCAAATCAGTGAGATTTCTTTATTGCAGGAAATCGCATGGCAAAAGCTTAATGGTTATACTCTTCAGAAATCATATAGCTGATGGTCAGTAGCTACAGGCTCTATGTAATTCCAAACAGTCCAAAGCTAAACACTACTACCGTGGCCGAGATCCTCATCAACATGGTTTCCCCATTTCCATCTCCACACTTCTGAACACAAGGGAAGGGACTCAAGATTCTTGGCATATCTAACCCAGGCAATCCATACACGGGGTTCCAACCCTGGACAGGGAATGGGAATTATTCCTGGAGTGACCCCATCAGGCAATCAAGGAATAAATCATTGAAAGGCCTAAACAAAACCACACCCACAGAGAGTCCAACTTTGAATCTTTTGTTGATAACTCCAGGCTACATGGTCGAGGCCTATCAAGATCAAGGGAAGGGTAAACTCAGAAATGCAGGGAGTTCCGTGCCATCGCTTTCAAATTGATAACTCCACACTGATGCGTTCAGGCAGAGGAAAGTCCAAAAGACGTAGATCAAACCCAGCCTGCCAGTATGCTGAGCTGACAACAAAGACATACAAACCACAGCAAACGAGAGTTGAAGTCTATGAAAAGCCTCACAGTACTTTTCATGGCAAGTCTTTAGCAATCCAAAGTTCCAATTACAGCACAGTCCATGTAAAGAGTGCCTCCAAAAGCACAGATGATGATGGATCCAAACAGAGAAGGCTTCGGGCAATGAAGATGAGATTTTCCCAGCAGAGGCTCTTCGCCTTTGCATAAGCTTAAAAGGGACAGCATGACTGTAGGGCACCCCCTCCAGATCCCTTGACAGACAAGGGCCTTTAGCCTTTCAGCAAGGCCCCTGTCTAAACAGGGCGACACTGCTCAGCCCTCCAGTAGCGACTCTTCAACCTGAGTGCTCCTTCTGCAAACCCCGCCCCACCTCTGTCTAGGGATGTACGAAAGTTCCGCCACGGATCTCGGGGAGGCCGAATGCCAGCGCATTCAGCCCCCCGAAATCGGTGGCGGAACGGCCTGCCACCCCCCCCCCGCCACCCCCCAGGACGAGACTTACCTTGGGCGGATCTTCCTGGCGGCTCCGGCGGTGGCTCCGGCAGCGGTGCGGCGGCTGTGGCAGCCAGTCTTCCGACCGGCTGCCGCCGCCATTTCCAGTTTAAAACAAAAACAAAAAAAGTGATAGGCTACGTAAAGATTTACGTAGCCTATCATGGCTAGGTTTAAAAAAAAAAAACGTGATAGGCTATGTAAATGTTTACATAGACTATCACGGCTGACTTTTAAAACAAAAAACAAAAAAACGCGCATACGCAAATGGTGGCAGCCACGGCCGCCGCTATTTGCGTTCCTTATTTTGGCACGTCTTAGTCTACGTAAACATTTACGTAGACTAAGACGGCGAAAATAAGGGGAATGCAAATAGCGTAGACGCTACGCTATTTGCGTTCCCCTTATTTTCACCGTCTTAGTCTACGTAAATGTTTACGTAGACTAAGACGTGCCAAAATAAGGAACGCAAATGGCGGCGGCCGTGGCTGCCGCCATTTGCATACGCGCGGGTTTTTTGTTTTTCTTTTAAGTCAGCCATGATAGGCTACGTAAACATTTACGTAGCCTATCATAGCTGACTGCAGGGATGCAAACAGCGGCGGCTATGGCCACCGCCATTTGCATCCCTGCTAGCCAGCGGCCGGATGTCCGGCTGCTGGCGGAGCCGGCCGACGGCTCTGTAGAATCACTGCGGAGCACAGCCGGCCAGCCTGGATTTTGGGGGGGAAGGAACGGAGCGCCTCCCCACCTGGCGAGGATTCCGGGGGGAGGGACGGAACGCCTCCCCCCCAACCATAAACATAATACACGAAAGGTAAGTACCTTTCGTACATCCCTACCTCTGTCAGGTTCTCATGGACAGCTTCCCTGCCTGCCAAGGCCAGACCAGCAGGTGGACAGGGAGTCGGATGACTCCCCCTGGCTCTGCTCTGAGAACACTGACAGAGATAAGCTCACACAGAGTCTTCCAGAGGCTGAGTAGGCTCAAGCCCTTCCAGGCTGCTTCTAATCAAATCTTAGCTATAACCTACAAGGCCTACTGCAGTGCTGAAGCTGGGTCCTGACATTCCCTCTCCTGAAATAACACCCCATCTTTGTTCTCCAGATCACATCTAAGTCCATTTTCAGCTCATATTCTCTGCAAAAATAAATAGATAAATGGATTCAGCTAAACTGTGCAGATTCCTGGCAGCCAGCTTCCTCCTTCTGATCCTGCTGGGGGATCCTACAACAGCCTGTATGTGTTACCCTGAACATCTCCAAAATGCATACTGTTCTTCTGCTATTGGTGAGTCTCTGAAACCTACTACAGTCAATGAACTGTCTTTCTCCCTGCACTCCCTTACTGCATCCCTTGTAGGCAACGGTTCCACTAGGAATCCATTCCAGAGGGTTAGCTATGTTAGTCCGTTGCAGTAAAAACAACCAAGAGTCTTGTGGCTCCTTATCAACTAAAAATGTATTATGGCATAAGCTTTTGTGGGCCAGAGTCTGCTCCATCAGATGGATAGAGCTTGATACATAGCTAGAATTGTGCAATTTAAATATTTCCAGAATATACAACTAAAAAACTCAGATCTTCCCCCCAAAATAAATTAAGGAAAAAGCCACCCACTGATCTTTCCTGGATCTCCAGGGAAGATGTGGTGTGGGGATGCTTCTCCACATTTTTCCTCTCCCCCTACCCTCTCTGGACCGGTTCACACATGCAAGTGTTTTACTTGTTCTCTGCCCTTTGTTACTGTTTGTTCATATACTGATAGCTGAATGTGTGAAATGACTCCACTGAAAAGCACTGCTCTGTAGGTGAAATGAAAGATCTTGTTTGTGGTGTTAGATCTGTGATGGCCAATGCACACATATAGGTCACAGTTTATTGAACTGGCAAATATGAACCAGCTCCCTGACTGGACTAGAAAGAGACGCTCAGAGTGGGATTTCCATCTGAAGTCCAATTTACCATTCTGATTATAACCCTTGTACATGAAAATCACTGTAGGAGAATCTGTGCTTTGGGTTTCCCTGAAGAGCTACTAGCTCATAATTATGACCAGACATCATAATAAGAGGACCTAAGACCCTAAGTATGGGGAGAAGCACTGACCTTAATTAGAGAGGGAAAGTGCAGTTTTACAATATAATTTAGTGAGAGAAGGCATGGATAACTCCGAGGTTTCAAAACAGAATAATCAGGGCAGGGATTGCAGCCTAGGTCAGAGGAATCCCAAATACATAACCACACTTCCTTAGTGTAACATAACGTGGAAGTTGCATAGCAAAGTCAATGGGAGAAAGCAGGAGACCTGGGCCATTTCTATGAGCAATTTACTCTGAACTGACTGCATGTGGAGGTCATTAGGGATACATGACATTGTGGCCATCCAGCAGCCGCCCCAGAGTTTATCGCGGAAAGACCAGTTCTTCTGAGCCTGGTTATAGTCCAACTTTTCCTCTGTACTTCAGTTCAGTTATAGTCCTGTTGGGGTGTGTTCTGTCACCCACACTTGCACTGGTAGCATAGTCCTGCCCATGGGGGCGTGTCACTCACCTGCCCATGACCTCACTGACCCAACCTTTTCCCTCCCTGCTTTCCGGAAGTTTCACCACCATTTTGGAGCAGGATGCCAAGGGACTAACTTTTAAAAAAACTTTGAAAACAAGCGTTAGATCAGTAGTGCGTATAAGCATGCTATCGCGGGCAAGCAAGTACTCCCTCTACAGCATGAAAATCACGTTTATCTCAGGCCCCTTCCCCAGAACTACATGTGTAAAGGATCCATGGCTAATATTCCTTTGTGTCCTTTCGACCTGGGAAACGATGCCACAAGCATCATAGTCCAATTTTCGTATTACACATTAAGGTACTATCTCATTTTAACACTATTGTGTAGTTCTTCCATCAATACACATACACTCTATGTCAGTATCTCGCTATCACTCTATCACTCAATCATGCAATAGCACTAACATGCATTTGCGCTATTGCACGATAGTGCATTAGTTCAGGGGTTCCTGCTAATGCGAAAGCCTGGTATTTAGAGGGGAAGGAAAACATGGGTGGGATCAGGCATAGGTCCAGGAAGTCTACTCAGAAGTAACTCCTGTTGTGGTCAGTGAGGCTTGTTCCTGAGATTGCTATTAAGGGGAGTAGAGCCTAGAGTGGGGAGCGTCTCTTATTGGTTGAGCAGTCCCTGCCAGTCCAATCCCCCCACCCCACCTGGAACTATGTTAATGTTGTAGTGCAGTCCTTTGAGCCATGCCCATTCCATGAAAAATCCAGTATTCCTTCATTTGCTTCACCCTTCCATTGCTGTGGAAACATGGCCCTGGAAAAAATGAAGATGTGACCCACAATCTCTTTTTTGCAGTGATCAAAGCCAAATTTGTGGGAGTCACAGAGAATAAAAACGCACCCTTAGGTGGGTGGAGGCGCTATGAGATCAAGACTACCCAGGTAAGTGCATCCTCTTACCAGAACATACTGATACTGATAGGTCACAAATAGTATTCTCTAAAACTGCTAAAACTCAACTCAACTAAAATTGATGCAGATACAGTGGGCGGGTTCGCACCTTAAGGATAAGCCATCTTGCAACTAAGGTACGCAGTGTAGGTTATTTGTGGAACAACCCATAGAACACCTGACAGATGAAGCAAAACACTGCAAGGAAACAGGAAGAACTTTTCACTTGCCACCATAACAAATGGAACACGTGGAGAGTCTGCTAGAAACACTCAGTCCGGGACTGATAGAAAGCCAGTGTCCAACAAATGTCAAGGGTTGAAGCTTTGACGCAGGCAGAGTAGTAGTAGAAGAGAAGAAGGCAAGAGAGCACCACATCCTGACTGAGGTGAACCTCTGATACTATTTTAGGCAGGAAGTTGACGTCTGGACCAAGAACCACTTTATCTGGATGAAGGATAAGATAAAGTGGATCCACAAATAGAGCACCCAATTTACTGGATCACCAGGGCGATGACATGGCCACCAAGAACGCCGTCTTCCCTGATAAGAAATGGAAACCCACTGTTGTAAACAGCTCAGAAGATTTAGCTGCCAGAGCCTGCAGAATAACAGACAGACAGACTCCAGGTCAGAACTGTGCATTGGACTGGAGGAATTGTTTTGCCGTCAGATGTGAGAAAACAGAGAATCCCTCAACAGGGAAATGGAAGGCTGAAATCAGTATGAGATACATCTGAAGAGAAGACAGCTTCAGACCCCTGTCAAACAGTGAAAGCAGGAACTAAAGAACATGGTGCAAGGGGCACCTAACTGGGCCCAAACCATCAACAGTGGCAATTGAACAGAATGCAGCCCACTTGCTGACATACAATAGCCTTGTGATTGGCTTATGAACAGCATCAAGGATGCGCTGTACCGAGTCTAGAGTGGGACTAGGAGCATGGTTCATTGAATACCCCATACTCTCATGCAGAGGTCCGGGTGCCATACTCCGCCTCACTTTCGAATGAGGAGATGTGGGATCATTGGTAGTCAAATATATTCGCCAGGTGGAGAAGGGGGGCAAACCAGGGTTGCCTTGGCCACCATAGCATGTTCAGGATGCAGTCCATGCCATCTACTCCAATCTTCAGCAGAACCTTAGTGATTAGCAGGAAAGGAGGGAGAAGATAGAACAGAGCTCCTGTCCAGGTGAAGACTAAGATGCCCCCTATCAACTCCGCATCTCACTCTGCTCTGCTACAGAATACCAGGCAGACAGTGTTTTCTCTTCAGGAGTAAGTATCTATTTCTGGTGTGCCCACCAACAAAACAGGTCCGCTAGCACCCCTTTGTCTAGTGTTCACTCATGGAAGACCAGAAATGTCCAACTGAGACAATAGGCAAGGGACATTGTCCACAATGGCCAGATGGATTGCTACCAATCCAATCCAACGGGAGACATACCAAGTAAAAATCCAGATGGTAAGGTTGACCAGGGGAGGGATCGAGTTCCTCCCTGTTTGTTCAAGTCAGCAACAACAGTAACATTGACCAAGACTACCTGAACAAGCCTGCCCCTCAAATGCAACTCAAAAGCTCCAAGAGCCCAGTCGACAGAAATCAACTCCAACAGACTGGTCTGCCTGGTGGTCTCCTTGGGCAACCACCAGCCTTGCACCATCAACCCCCTGCAATGGGCACTCCAACCCAAGAGGGAAGCATCTGTGATGAGTACATAGGATGGAGGAGGTTTCAGAAATGCTATACCTTGTAGCAGATTGACAGCGTTGATCCACCAAGTCAACATGACTTTCGCCCTGTGGGGAATCTGAAGAAAAGTACATTGGGTACCTCACTTGGGACAGAAGGCTTGGATAAACCATTTTTTCAGTGTCCTCATATGAAGAAGGGCATACTGAACAACTGATGTCATCTCAGGCATCAATCCCAGGAGGTGCTGGACGTTCAGTACCATGTTGGTGTTGCAGATGCTCAACTTCCTGGCCAATGTGACGATATAGAGAGTCTGGTGCTGGGGACGGAACACTCAACCTATTGCAAAGTTTAGTAGAGCTCTGATGAATTGGAGCCTTTGGGTTGGAACCAAATGTGACCTCTCCATGTTTATATAGAGGCCAAGAGTGTTGAGGAGACAAGTCATTTCGATTGACTGAAGAAGCTTACCCTTTGTCGCAGCTACCAGCATTCAATCGTTGATGTACTGGAAGACGTGTACACCTTGAATCCGCAAGAAAGCACTCACCGCTGCCATACATTTGGTGAAGATTCTCAGTGGCAAGGCAAGGCCAAAGAGCAACACCTGGAACCGGTAAGTGTTGGAACCTATGATGAAGCAGAGGAAGCGCTGGTAAGTCTTCTCGATCATGATGTGAAAGTAACCGTCTTTCCGATCAACCAACGTAAACCAGTCTCCTTTGGACAGGAGCAGGAGGATCTAAGTCAGTGTGACCATGCGGAACCTCTTGGGTGTAAAGAATGTATTGATGTTCTGAGATCCAGGATCAGATGAAGACTTCCATCAGTACTGTAAAGTAACATGAGTAAAAACACACAACTGTCACAGAGCTGACTGAATGGTGCACGTTCTATAGCCCCTTTCACCAAGAGAGTTTCCACCTCTTTTTGTAGCACCAGTGATGAGGAAGTTGGTCTGAAGACACCGAGGGGAGGGAGGGTATTGAATTCAATCCTGTAGCCCCTCTGGATGCTGGAAAGGGCCAAGAGTCTGACATGATGTTGGTCCATGCTGAAAGAAAAGAAAATAGGCGAGTTCCAAAGGCAGGGCAAAGAGGAGAGGGACGAAGACGGAATGAGGAAGAGACGTTTGTTGCTACCATCACCCTTCCAGGGAGGGGCCCAAAACTTGGTTGCTGAATTCTGCTTTCTAGGTGTTGAGGTCAAGGGCCTGAAGGACTGCCCAGCTCCAGACTATTGGTACGGATATGGATTGGAGGTCAGATGGGACCAACGGCATTGTTTATACGGAGGTGGAGGCTGATCCAGCCCCATTTGCCATGCTGTGTTCCTCGCTTTCGGAGCAGAGTCCATGGTCTTGTTGGTCTTAACGCTGAACAAACCTTAGCCATCGAAAGACAAGTCTTCCATACAGGACTGGGCCTCTTGGGACAATCCCACAAACCTCATCCAGGCATGGTGTCTCAAAGCCACTGCACCAATCATAGCCTTGGCATCTCGGCCAACTTGGTGCTGGGAGATATTAATTTGTTGTCGGGACAGGCACACTGCCTCCCCTTGAAAAACTGGGCCAGATCTCTCTTGTTCTCAGGGAGGTGTTCAAATAAGTTTCCAACCTTTTCCCAAAGGAACAACTCATAGCAGGACACAGCCACCTATTAGCTGGACACTTTGAAACCCAAAGTCTTTAAACAAAGTATTTGAATAAATTATCCTGCCCATTAAGTCCAGTCGCCGCCCCTCCTTACAGGTGACGAATGGAGTTATTGAGCCTTACCCTGATATCGCGAGCAGTGTAGACATCACAGTATGAACTGCATCAAACACTGGGTCCTTGGGTCTGGTTATAAGCTGCTGTGTTTCCAACCCCAAAGAATCTGATCTGAAAATTGACTGAAGTCTTCTCACAGAGAATTGTGGTATTGAATATCCACAACCACATCTGGGAATGAAATAGGTAGTGCCACCAGAGGGAGATGTCGAATCAGCTTGAAAGTCATGCGTACCAGACAGTGAAGAAGTAGCAACGAGGTCCGGTTGCTGGGGCATGACATCCATTGATGGTTGTAGTGGGAGAGCTGCCAGCAAAGGAGGTGGTTCTCTAGAGGGCCCTATTGAAGGCAGCTGGGACAAGACAGTCAGCAGCGATAGCATGGCCAATGCCAGAGGAGTCATTAGGATCAGCAGAATTGCTGCAGACAACAACCATGGTAGGAACACAGGTTGTGGCACTAGAAACAGATCGTAATCGGGGGGATCTTGAAACAGTAGCCAAAGGTGTAGGACGGTATCGATGAGCATACTGTTCATAATACGTTTGGCAAGGGTCACTTGTATTCCTCGCAGCAGGAAGCCTCCCATTCATGATGTCTCTTATGGGGCATATCCCAGTCGGACTACCTGTCCAAGTCAGACAGAGGCCATCTAGACCAATACCAGGGTCTCTTGTATAGTCTAGAGATATGGTCCTTCCGCACCGAGCATCCAGAGAACACGGAGTCTGGAGATTCAGCATGATGAGGCAAGCACTGTCCATACCAAGGGGATCAGTCCCGACCATCGTCACCTGGTTGAGTCACTGTCTGTGCCAAAGAAGCGTCGGTGATTTCACCCATCAACATCGAGGCTATTGGGACTGGGTCTTGTGTTGGTACCGTAGTAGCTAAAGTCCCCAAGCTGTACACAGAACACATCATGCGACGTGCTGTGCTTGATGAAGCCAAGGCTGGAGTTAAAATCGCTCCAGGCGATTTTCTTCAGAAGAAACATTAACAATCTCAGATATGCAGATGATACCACTTTGATGGCTGAAAGCGAGGAGGAGCTGAGGAACCTCATGACGAAGGTGAAAGAAGAAAGTGTAAAAGCTGGGTTGCAGTTAAACCTCAAAAAAACCAAGATTACGGCACCCAGCTTGATTGATAACTGGCAAATAGAGGGAGAAAACGTGGAGGCAGTGACAGACTTTGTATTTCTAGGCGCAAAGATTACTGCAGACGCTGACTGCAGCCAGGAAATCAGAAGACATTTTCTTCTTGGGAGGAGAGCAATGACAAATCTTGATAAAATAGTGAAGAGCAGAGACATCACACTGACAACAAAGGTCCGCATAGTTAAAGCAATGGTATTCCCCGTAGTAACCTATGGCTGCGAGAGCTGGACCATAAGGAAGGCTGAGCGAAGGAAGATAGATGCTTTTGAACTGTGGTGCTGGAGGAAAATTCTGAGTGCCTTGGACTGCAAGAAGATCAAACCAGTCCATACTCCAGGAAATAAAGCCAGACTGCTCACTTGAGGGAAGGATATTAAAGGCAAAACTGAAGTACTTTGGCCACATAATGAGAAGACAGGATACCCTAGAGAAGATGCTGATGCTAGGGAAAGCGGAAGGCAAAAGGAAGAGGGGCCGACCAAGGGCAAGATGGATGGATGATATTCTGGAGGTGACGGACTCGACCTTGGAGGAGCTGGGGGTGGCGACGGCTGACAGGAAGCTCTGGCGTGGGCTGGTCCATGAAGTCACGAAGAGTTGGAAGCGACTGACCGAATAAACAACAACAAGCTAAAGTCCTTGGTATGAGTGAATTTAACACCAGCGGTCCCGGTAGCAAGTTAGCCACTTTTTTTAGAGCTTTTATTTTTCTTAGGCTCAGAAGAAGGTTGTGAAGCCCTTGCCTTTTTGACTATTTCTTTGCCAAAAAGAGTGTCAGTGTCTGCCCAGGTGTGTCATGTTAGCTCGGAGATCACCCACATGTGGATAGTTCAACTTTGCTTGAAGTGAGAGCTCAACAAGCGGATGAGGCAGACCCCAACACTAGTACAGGCCATTGCAAAGTAGACTAACCCTCAGAAGGGTTAGTTGAAGCCCGATCCATAGACATTTTCAGTACTTCCACCCCCTCAAGTGTCTTTTCCAAAACACAGCTCGAAGCCAGTCAGATGGATTATGCCAGGCTTGCTCTGTGAAGGCCTGGCAGTGTGCATAGTTTTCAGGCTTGGATCAGAGCCCCAAAGCAGTTCTGATTCTGAGGAAGAGATAGAAACTGTGGGAGAGGAACCCACGTGCTGTTCAGAGGTGACACTGGAGGGAGAGTCCCTCCTTGCTCACATTCCTGGGAGAAGGAGGGTGCTGAGAGGAGGCGCTCAGCCCGCTTGGTGTGACGTCAACAGCTGCGCCCCGATGCCCCACGGGAAAGGGGTGGACTTTCGTCTCCTAACCCTTAAATACAGAGGTTTCCCACCTCTGCCCTCCAAACGGAGATCAACTGATTTCACTAAGGCTAGAAACCTCTGGTAGGCAGTTCTCTAAAGTTTCCCTCCTTAGGCTCATTCAATTAGCATCTGTAAGCATCATTAGAGGTTGAATGGAAATAAAGCCTTGGAAAAGAGCCCTATCCTCTGCGTGTTGATTCTGGCTACTTGAGGATTCAGAAAGCAGCAAGGGCGCTCCTGACAATAGTCACCCACCTTATGTCCTTCTCCAAGACAGAAAAGACAGGAGGAGTGGCCATCAGTGGGTGGTAGTTTACAGCCACAGTAGATACACATTCAAAATAGCGCCTGGAGGGCTATATGCCCAAGGGCAAGAAGCCTATTGCAAAGATCATGAAAGATCAAAGTAAAGAAAATAATAAAAAGATAACAAACAGGAAAAATGACAGAAGAGAGAAAATAATGAAGAAAACCTCAGCAGTCCTAGCTCACTGAATGGAGAGAAGTTCCCAAATTAGGCTACCACAAGGGCGATCGAAAGAGAACTGAGAGAATAAGGGGGAACCCACCAGGGATATGCACACTGGGATGGTGGGGGAGGGTCCCCACCCAAATTCCTCAGCTACAGAAGTTTCCCAAATGGGCCTCCACACAGGCACAGGGCCCACATATGTGAGGCACAGAGCCTATGAGGAACTCCTTCTTACACTCCCTGTCCACAGCTGATCTGTGGCAGACTCAGGAAGAAGTAGTAGAGCCTGGTGCACGGTCACCGTTTTCAAAGTTGTTGGTTTTTTTAGTCTATTTCTAAAGGGGGATGGAAGTGTAGCGCTTCATGGGTGCCGCTGAAGGTCCCCAAGTGCATCCTTGTGCCCACGGGTGCTATGTTGGAGAATCCAAGCTTAATGTCTGTTTGCTTTTGCTCACATTCTATTCCCTGTTGCCCCCTGTAGTGATAGGGGTAACACTGTCAGCGCTTCGACAGTACATCCACAGAGCAATAGCCCTTGATTGGACCAGTGAAGAAAGGGGGTCCACAGAACAAAGCAGCCAGCACAATTTGGTTTTGTTCTAAACAAGGGGGCCAGTAAACTGATGTCAAAGGGAAGAAGCTGCAGCAAATGACTTTACTGAATAATTTAAGGGCCTCAGACAAAAGATCCTAGGCGTACAACATTCCTCTACAAAAACAAAACAAAGAAATAAACAGGTGGGTAGTTCTTGCCCCTATTTCTGGCCTTCCAGTCACAATACATACCAAATGTGAATTTGGAGGAGATCAGCAAGAGTTCATGAGTCCCTTAGCAACTGTTCATACTGCCCTTAAGGAGACCCATCTGCAAATGAAGAGCTAATTAATCCACATGTTCAGAAAAACACACGTGGTACAGCCCTCATGGGACTGAACAATTTCAGAATGCAGGTGCAGAATTTCAGTACTGAATACTCCTCATCAAGGACCCTCTGCCTGTAGAACGTTAGTATGTTTAGGGAAAGGGAGCCTAGCCTTCTCCCTGAGCTTTCTATGTCCACGGAGTGTTCTATGTGAGGTTCCACATTCATTCTGAAGTGATACAGTCAAGAAGACAGTCCCATTCTTATGAATATATGTCTTATCAACTCAAAAGAACAAGCCCACAAGAGGTATGTATCCCTCCAAAGACATATTCTAAAATAACTTCATTACACCACAGAATATACTAGATGTCTCTGATATCTGAAACTCCAGAACTCTACATTCTTCCTTATTTTTCCTTACTTATTTTAATCGATCTACCTAATTTAATTCCTATATCACTCTACTCTCTACGACTCAGAGTAGATCATTTTTTCCATATCTGGTTTATGTTCAAATCAAGCATGAGATATGAACTCGGTCCTCCCAAGTCCAGAGACAGACAATACTAATAATGCTTTCTGCTAGGACTGGCCCCGAAACTCCTTTCATAATAAGCACCCCTGACCCACCCAACCCTGTATTGGCCCTTCCTGAACAACTTTCTCTTTTGCTGCAGGTGTTCAAGGCCCCTGAGGGGATGAAAAATATTAGCTTCCTCCACACTGCTGCCATGGAAAGCCTCTGTGGATATGAACATAAGGGTCCTTTCAAAGGAAAGGAAAGATATATCATTATAGGTATGGAGTGCCACCTATAGCCAGGGAAGGTTTGGGGCAATTAAAATTCACATATACTGAGCAGAAGACCACTGAGCTGATAGACATTTAAGTGTAGAATGTGTTTGCCACAGAGGTGAAAGATGTCACTGAGGCTTGGGGGACGGGGTGAGGACTGGGCAGTGGTACACAATGGTGAGAGAAAGGCACTTTCTATATGTTCAGAGGCAGCCTTCTACAAATTATACAGGAAGGCAAAACATTCCCAGGGCACATGCACAATGGCTATTTCCTCCAGTGCCACGACTAGCCCAATGAAGCTGGAGTAAAAAAAAGGTTGCTTTAGGAAGCAGGTTTGGGATTCCATTAAGAGACAACAAATTCTTAGTATGAATTATATTTTTACAGCGGGGCAGGAGAAAACTCTGAAGGTGGTGAGGCCTAAAGTATAAATTTGTGTGGAAAGGCTTAAATAGCTGGACATGTTTGGCATAAAGAAAAGATGGTGATGGAGGAGATAAGTTGAACTGTTTTTTTCTATTTTTGTAAAAAAAAAAAAAAGTATCAGAACGGAGTTGAGTCTTCTTGTGGCTTACCCCATGGTACGTATAACTGTACACTGACGGATGGTTCCTGGTTCTAGAACTGGAGGCTCCTCACACTTGCCAGTCTTTTCAGAAGGGCTGGAGCTCAGTGGCAGAACACACACTTTGCACGTGCTTCTGCGTTCAACCCTGGCATCTCCCAAGTACGGCTAGGAAATACCTCTGTCTAAAACATGGGAGCCCCTTCGTGGATCACTGCCTTGTTGTGGCGAAGGGGCTTGCGTAACTCAGTGAAGCCATAACCTATGCCGTGCAGGGCCACCCAAGATGGACAGGACATGGCGGAGAGTTCTGACAAAATGTGGTCCACTGGAGAAGGAAATGGCAACCCACTCCAGTATTCTTGCCAAGGAAACCCCATGGAACGTATCACAAGGCTAAAAGAGATGACGCCGGAAGATGAGCCCCTCAGGTCGGAAGGTGTCCAATATGCTACTGGGGAAGAGCAGAGGGTATTTCCACGTAGCGCCAGAAAGAGTAAAGCGGCTGGGCCAAAGCCGAAAGGACACTCAGCCGTGGATGTGTCTGGTGGTGAAAAGAAAATCCAATGCTGTAAAGAACTATATTGTTTAGGAACCTGGAATGTAAAATCAATGTATCAAGGTAAGCTGAAGGTGGTCAAACATGAGATGGCAAGATTGAACATTGACATCTTGGGAATCACCGAACTAAAATGGACAGGCATGGGCGAATTTAATTCAGGTGATCATCATACCTAGTACTGTAGGCAAGAATCCCTTAGAAGAAATGGAGTAGCACTCATAGTCAATAAAAGGGTGGGAAAAGCAGTACTGGGGTACAATCTCAAAAACGATAGAATGATCTCAGTACGAATCCAAGGCAAACCATTCAGCATCACAGTAATTCAAGTCTATGCCCCAACCACTGAGGCCGAAGAAGCTGAGGATGATCGGTTCTATGAAGACCTACAACACCTTCTAGAACTAACACCAAAAAAAGATGTCCTTTTCATCATAGGGGATTGGAATGCCAAAGTAGGAAGTCAAGAAATCACCAGGATAACAGGCAAGCATGGCTTTGGTGTACAAAATGAAGCAGGGCAAAGGCTAATAGAGTTTTGCCAAGAGAATATGCTGATCATAGCAAACACTCTTTTCCAACAGCACAAGAGGCGACTCTACACATGGACATCACCAGACGGTCAATATTGAAATCAGATTGATTATCTACTTTGCAGCTAAAGATGGAGAAGCTCTGTACAGTCAGTAAAACACAAGACCTGGAGCTGACTGTGGCTCAGATCATGAGCTGCTTCTTGCAAAATTTTGGCTTAAATTGAAGAACGTAGAATTATCGACAACCTCAGATACGCAGACAATACCACCCTAATGGCAGAAAGCGAAGAGGATCTAAAGAGCCTCTTGTTGAGGGTGAAAGAGGAGAGTGCAAAAGCTAGTTTGAAACTCAACATTAAAAAAACGAAGATCATGGCATCTGGCCCCATCACTTCCTGGCATATAGAAGGGGAAGAAATGGAAGCAGTGACAGATTTTATTTTCTTGGGCTCCAAGATCACCGCAGACGGTGACTGTAGCCATGAAATTAAAAGACGCTTGCTCCTTGGGAGGAAAGCTATGGCAAACCTAGACAGCATAGTAAGAAGCAGAGACATCACCTTGCTGACAAAGGTCCGTCTAATCAAAGCTATGGTTTTCCCAGTAGTAATGTATGGCTGTGAGAGCTGGACTATAAGGAAGGCTGAGCGCTGAAGAATTGATACTTTCGAACTGTGGTGCTGGAGAAGACT
This sequence comes from Heloderma suspectum, assembly GCF_057233095.1. Classification (NCBI taxonomy): domain Eukaryota; kingdom Metazoa; phylum Chordata; class Lepidosauria; order Squamata; family Helodermatidae; genus Heloderma; species Heloderma suspectum. Next base: position 175,404,694 of record NC_139459.1, read on the forward strand.
CTTACGAGTCCCCTGGACTACAAGGAGGTCAAATCAGTCCATCCTAAAGGAAATCAACCCTGAGTGCTCATTGGAAGGACAGATACTGAAGCTGGAGCTCAAATATTTTGGCCACCTAATGCGAAGAGAAAACTCCCTGGAAAAGACCCTAATGCTGGGAAAGATTGAAGGCAAAAGGAGAAGGGGACGGCAGAGAATGAGATGGCTAGATAGCATCACGGATGCAATGAATATGAACTTGAGCATGCTCCGGGAGGGAGCGGAGGACAGGAAGGCCTGGCATGCTATGGTCCATGGGGTCACGAAGAGTCGGACGACTGAACAACAACAAAACATGGGAGAGCTGCTACCAGCCAGTGTCGACAATGTAAAGCTAAACAGACCAATGATCCAACACGGTATACAACAGCTTGCCACCAGCAGTTCGCCCACCAGTTTTCTTGATATTACTGGGTGTCCAGCCTCCATGAAGAGGGATCTCAACATGTCTCCTGGACAGAGCACCAAATCCAGGGGTCCATAAAATATTCTGGTCTTCTCTCTGCCCTACCTCTCTTAATGATGGACCTCTTGTTAGCATTCTATATGTAATATAATATACTATTTTCTACTGCTTATTTAGAACACTTAAAACCCGCTTTTGTCACAGAAGCTCAGGCCTGGTCTAGACAAACAGCTCTATCAACTGTGCCTGGATTGTATTTCTTAAGACGAGAAGTGTAGGATTGCACAAGTGAATGCCCTCCCAAAAGGGAGGGGGGATCAACTGCTACACATAGAAAAGTGGCATGCCATGCAGAAGGCTAGGCTAGAACTCTTCTCCTTGGCATCTACTTTTCTATGTGCTGTGAGTTTTTCACATGGAGGAGCATTCAGGAATGTGAGCCCCCACCTGCAGGGTGAAGTGACACTACCCAGGAACAAGTTTACCGCATAGTGAGCGGCTTGCCTAGGCTGGCCTCAAAGCTGCTTATAATAAACAATTGAAACAATATGTTTCTGCTTTAAATGAAATCAGCATGCCTTATTGAAAGGGCAATTTAACAACAGAATACAATGTCCATGTTAGGGAACTAGTGAAATCTTCTTCCTTACCAGAGATACCGGCCCTTCTGATTTTAAAGATGCATTTGAAAGTGTATGGGCAATGCCTGCTGAATAAGACAAACAGGAGTAGGGATTTAGTACCCCATATGGCTTCTTACCCCTAGCTACAACTAGCAAAGCCAGAATAAATTATGCAAAATAGTAAGAATTTATACAAAAAAAAACACGCAAAACAGCTCCATTTGCATTATCTATTTGGGTAACCAAATTCAGCCTTTTTTGTACACCACCCTGCTTATGGTTGTAAATATGTGCATCATTACATATACCATTTTAAGTCTCTCATCAGGCTGAACCCTAGTAATGAAAACAAAGTCTGGGACTTGCACACCAGACTGAGCTTGAAGTTTAATTGGTTTAAAAAAAAAAAAAAAACAGCATGAAAAACCCTTTACATTTGTATCCTTCATATTCATGCTTGCTCCTTTCTTTTGCACCTCCAACAGGGGACTTGGATGTTGATCGTCGTGTTACTATCTCATTGTGCGACTTTATCCAGCCAGTATCTGTGCTAACTCCAACACAGAAAAAAGGCCTCCGTTCAGTCTATAAAAAGGGCTGCACCTGCAAGGTGAGTATGTGGTCAATAAGAGATGCTGTGCCACAGATACTATGTGACAGGGACCTGGCAGAAACAATGGTTAAGAGATCATATGCCTGCAGGGGGATCAGCAAGTGGGCAGTGACCACATCCAGCAACTGCCAACTGAAGAGTTCTATGTAATTTGAAAGCTGATATGCTATATTGGCTGAAGATGTTCCAAGAGATGTAGCTCCTTATCTACAGTCAGGGCCAGAAATATTGGAACAAGGATAACTGTTTTGGCAGTTGGCCTCTGTACACCACCACATTGAAGTTGAAAGGAAACACACCCAGATGGGAGCAAAGTCAGGACTTTCAGCTGTAATTTAAGGGGTTTGACAGAAGTGGGGCACTAACCATTCAGGAAGTACAGCCAGTGGCATACACCCCCCCATCATTGGGGGCTCATAAGTAATGGAACAAATGGCTGACAAGCAGCAACATGGTCAGGTGTGGCCTGTTTCCTGGGTACCCCATGACCAATCAAGCAGATGAAAGGCCTGGAGGTGGTTCTGAGTGTTACATTTGCATTTGGTAGCTGTTCACTGGAACTCCCAACATGAGGCCCAAAGAGGTGTCCGTGCGAGTGAAGGAGGCCATCATTAGGCTGAGGAAACAAAATAAACCCATCAGAGAGATAGCAAAAACATTGGGAGTGGCCAATACAACAGTTTGGAACATCCTGAAAAAGAAGGAATTAACTGGCAAGCTCAGCAACAGCAAAAAGGCCTGGAAGACCACAGAAGACAACTAAAGTGGATGACCGCAGAATTCTGCTCATGGTGAAGAGGAACCCTTTCACAACATCTAGCCAGGTCAAGAACGCTCTTGAGGAGGTAGGCATGTCACTGTCAACATCTACAGTCAAGAGACGGCTTTATGAATGTAAATACAGAGGCTTCACAACAAGGTGCAAACCACTGGTAACGCTCAAGAACAGACAGGCCAGATTAGCCTTTGCCAGCAAGCACCTAAAAAAGCCTGCCCAGCTCTGGAATAAGAACTGCCAAAACAGTTATCCTTGTTCCAATATTTCTGGCCCTGACTGTATGACTTTGTCCTGGGACTGACACAGTAATTCAGCCTTATATTTAACAACTCACCTGGTAACCACAGGCCACCAGAAATCCCATACAGGCAAGCAAGTGGGCTGGTGGACAAATGAAGTATCTCTCCATTCCTCTGCTGCCAATTCGCTCGACTTCGGTCTTGCTACAGAGGAAGAAAAGCCCATCCCTCTGCTCCATTCCTTCTCCAGGACCCTGCTTTGTAGAAGCTGCAGGAGAGGGGGCTTTTCTCTGTGGCCACCAGGGGAAAATAGACTATTAGCCTCCTTAGCAGGCTAGTAAAAAATAATGGCAGTAGCTTTCCTGGGATTACTTAAAAGTCTGCAATTATTATAGTCTACAACGAAGAGAATGAGAGGGAAAAGGAGTCCAGGGGAAAGGGTGTAGCCAGCCATATGTCAGATTGTATTCTGTGCCAATGTGTTGGTGCTGCAGGTGGGGGTGGGGGAATGAAAGCATTGTCGCAAGATGTCATGTGTGAAGTCCCAGGAAAAGGGCACCCTGACACAGAGATTTGGGGCATATTTTCATTCAGCTCCATCCCTTTGTTCTCACCTTCATGACTCAAGGCAAAGGGCTTTTTAACCCCCTCCTCTCCAGACTGACCATCTAAAAGTGGCCCTGGCAAGACACCTCCCATTATTATCTACCTCAGCGCCTCCCTCCCATTTACCCATTTCTTGGCTGACGCAAGGGACTAAGCAGCTGAGATGCAACTCTGACAACACCTCTGTTGTTGATCATGCTGCAGAGGGAGGAGCATAATCAAGAGCCCTCTGCCTTTGTCGTAGTGTGAGAGTCACTGAGACTGGGGATTAGGACAGCCACCTGGGAAACTACTGCGGGGCCACCTTGAGCACCCAGGCCGCTGCTTGATTCTCCCCAGATGAGGGCAAGGCAGAGCTGATACATCAAGAAATGTGGAAAGAGAATGTTGTATGATGCATAAGAGCGACACCTCTCCTTTCTTGCTCTCCTCTTTGTTCAACAGGCCAAAGCCTGCATTTCCAACAGCTGTCCTGTCCTCTCTGACAATGAGTGCCCATGGACAGATTGGAAAGGCTCTCAGGCCCAGTCCATGGCTTGCCTGCCCACAAGCAAAAGTCCCAGCGCCTGCTCCTGGCAAACAATGAATTCCTCAAAGCCCATGTTCCCTTGAAAAGCTCACCTGAGCCATCCTTCATGACATCCTTCATGAGCTTTGACAGGATTGGTGCTCCTCCCCTTGAATAACCCCCAACCCACTCTTTTATCTGGATTGTCTGTTTGCTAATAAACACCCATTCTGAACCACTACTTTGCTGTGCAGTTTCTGAAAGCTGAGCAGGAACGGCCTCTAAAACAGAATGCAGCCATTCCTCTGCAGAATCTGGAAAACCTGAGCTGTCATTAACAGCATACTTTTAGATCTTTTTCTGGAGGGGAAAAAACCCAGAATACCTGTGGAGAATTTTCTGTAAAAGGCTTAAAGCAGGACAGGATTTCAGTAGCTGGGAGAGAGTCTTCCTCATTCAGAACTCACCTCCAAGTCCTTCCCCATCATGACTCCAGGCCTGGTCCTCCTCCCTGGGTGTTGACTGTCTCATGACCTACGTTCTGTGTTGGGAGTGATCAAACCATGGCTCAGAAGCTTCCTGCATGGCCTAATGTGAACCAGCCCCAGAAACGGGGGCGCTGTTCAATAACAGCATTCAGCCATGGGACATGTGAAGCAATAATTAACAGCAGCATGTCTCTAAGTGCATGCAAAGTAACTCTCTCCTCGCTGCTGAGTAACTCCGGATATCACAACCTCTATCTCTCTCTTACAAACTGTAATTTAGAACTAACCATGGTTAGAGAAACCATTGAAGCAAGCATAACCATGGTTAGCTCTGGAGATGGAAGGGAGAGGAGGAGGAGGGAAGAGTAGTTCCTGAGCCCTCAAGGTAATCCCACACTCCTAACCTTGGTTAGCAGACAGGACAGTCTTAGATCTGCACTGTGCCTCAGTGTTTGCAACAGAAACACCTACTTCAAAAGGGAAACTTTTGAAAGGCTAATTTACCCAGGCTTCCCGTTCACTTTTCCTAGAAGTGGGTGTTCTGGTCCAACCTTTGATAGCAAGTGAGTGCAGAAGGTTTGCACACGCATCTTCAGATCCAGACCAAAAACATGAATGGAATCCACACTCTGATGAAGCGACATTTAGGGGGTTTGCCTCTGCACATGTTTCCTATGACCCAGGCCATTCATTTACTTTGCTGAGTTGTATTTCCTGACTAGTTTTGAATAAAAGTCCCAGAATCCTGTTTTCTGAGTCACAGACTGATGCACAGTTATAAGAACCATTCTGTAATTCTTTGCTGGGCTCAGCATGAACCCAGGGCTGGCAAGGGGAAACGAGAAAACTGGTAGCAACGACATGTCCTGAAGGGACGCATGGCCTTGCGCCATTACTTGGGGTCAGACCAAGGCCGGGGATGACTGTATAAGCCCCATTTTATGTTTATTTATTGCAACACTTAATACTCTGTACTTTCAATCCCAACAGGATTCCCAAGGGTTCTTACAAAAAAAAATCTAAAACTGTGTAAAACTCTACACGAACATAATGTACACCATGGCAGAATGTGCTCCAGGAAGCCTGCACAACTTTGTGACCCACTGAGCCGAACACAGAGGCAACCTGCCAATCAGCAAAAGCAGGTTTATCAAACTCTTGTCAGGTCCCAAAATGTGGCTGGGTTCACCTTTGCGGGTCACAAATCAGCAGGCCTGTGCTGCAGTTAAACACCCATGTTGAGCCCTTCGTGGTAGAGCTCCCCTGGAATCACTCTGCAGTCCTCCTGGGTATTCTGCTAAGCAACAGCAAGAATACTCAAAATCATGACAAAGAGGAACACATGTTACTTACTATGTTGTGGGGCTCTGTGTGGTATTCAGGAGTTAAACACACACGCCAGCTTAGCAGGCATGAGACTTGGGCCCACACTGAGAAACAGCAGAAGGGGGTATTAATAAAGGTAGAGAGATGGCCTGGTGAGAATGAATTTAGCTGCCAGATACATATTTCGTGAGATGATGACTTGCATTGAAGCAACCTAGAATTTCAAGAAGTTGCAAGCTTCTGCATTTCACAGAACTCTTCATCAGGCTTAACAAATGTGCTATTAGACAAAATAATAGTATTTATGGATTTGTCCATTTTGGTCTAGAATTTAAAATTAGTCTTTAATGATGATCTTTTGTTGTTTATCTTGAAACTCCTGTTGTTGGTTCCAGCTTTGATGAAACTGATTAATACTTTTGGTGAATTGTCTGGCTATTCAATTAATTGGTCAAAGTCGGAAATAATGCCGATTGGAGATAGGGTATACTCTAGTGTATTAGCCAACTGGCAATTTTGATGGTGCCCAGAGTTTATTACTTACTTGGGAATAATTATCCCTAGAGATATATCTCAAATGATTAGGTTAATTTAAACAAGTTGATTAATGATATTTCACGAAATATAGATAGATGGGCATCTTTAAAGTTGAGTTTATGGGGTAAGGTAAGGTTAATACACTTAAGATGAATACCATACCTCGAATTATTTATGTTATACATGGGATCCCTATACTTATACCTGGCAAATATTTCCGAAAACATAATGCTTTGTTTCGTAAATTCTTCTGGGGTTCTTTTCCACCAAGAGTATCTTTGAAAAGGATGCAACTTCCAATTAATGAAGGCGGGTTCGATTTTCCGGCTCTAGCTATGTACCATCGGGCCTATTTGCTGACCTGGACTAATTTTCGGTCTTTTTCACTCAGATTAGACTTTCCACCTTGGTCAGTGTTGGAATCTTCTTGTCTGGAGCCTCTCTTTAAATGGATGGCATTAGGTTCTTGGCTTCTTAAGGCAGACAGAGCTCCTCCCACAATTTTGGCAGTCAGAGAAGTGTGGTGTATAATGTCACATCAGTTACAGTTTGATCCATTTTCCCATGCTAAATTGAATTTATGGGGAAATCCAGATTTAAGAATCGGCAAGAAAATGTTTATATGGTGGACTTGGAGAGATAAAAATGATCTTCACCTTGGATCAATTAGTGGGGGTTGATGATGAGTTCTTGTTATTTTCAACTTTGCCAGATCAGTTTCATTTGCCTGCTACAGCAGAATGGCAGTACTTGCAATTGAAACGTTTGTTGGTATCTGGATTCGGTCCTGCTGCTTTTACTGCTTCAGAGCCTCCTTCACTACTGGAAATACTCATTGAAGCTGATCAGACATATCAACCCACAATTCATGTTTATAAATATTCATTATCAATGAATAAATATGATACAAGTGGTTTACAGCAGGAATGGAACAGCAAATTGGAGTGTCCTATTTTGTTTAATCAATGGACCACCATCTTGGAGTCTGTATTGGACATCTCAACGGATCTTCGGTTATGCCTTATTCAGCAAAAACTTTTGTTTCAGGTCTATTGGACGCCACAATGTCTCTTTAATAAAGGCTTGTCAAACTCAGCTAATTGTTGGAGGTGTAATGTAGTCAATGCTTCTCTTATTCATATGTTTAATTCCCAGTGGTTGCCTACTTTTGGGAGGAAGTTATTACATGGATAAATCTTGTATTGGAAAGTTCTTTAATATTTACTGACGTAAATGTTCTTTTAAATTACTTACCTGCTTCTTGGAACGTAACACATGGTCAACGTAAATGGATCTTTCACGCCCTTTTGGTTGCTTAAAGTCTGATACTATGATACTGGAAGGATAAAAGCTCACCGCCTATAATGCAATGGATTGAAGACTTAACAACGCTAGCAACATTTGAAAGAGTGGTATGTAGGCGTAACTTGCAAATGGACTTATATTTGGATGTGGTCTGCTTTTACTGAAGTTTATGTGTAACCTATTTTTTTCTCTCTTTTTTCTTTCTAGAATATTGTAATACTTGAAACTGAGGATTTTAGAATATGTTGTTATATTTTTAATTGGGGGGGCTGTTATGTTTTCTGTTTGTTGGTTTGTTTTGTTTTGTTAAAATTCACAAATGAAAATGAAATATTCAGAGTCCCCCAAAGGCAGAATAATCTGTCTCACTCCCTTATTGATTGACCTTCTGTCTTCTGAATACTCATTTTACCTGTTGAGAAGTTGTTCTGTGAAACTGGAAAGCGTGCACCATCTTACAATCACAGGCTGGTTCAATAAGGTGAGTACCATCTCACTGATCCAATGTCAGTTTTTGTGGCATGAATATAATTACAAACACACTGATAACTGGCAGATTAGAGGAGGAGGCTTTAGCGGTGGAGTTGAGGAGGAACAGTAATGTACAAAGTACTAAAATAACAAGATGGAATTCCAGAAAAATGCAATCTACCTCTGCCTGTGCGGGCCTAAAGCAGAGAGCTAGAGCCTTCTTCAGGGATAGCCACCTCAATGGTGCCACCCTATGGGCACCCTCTCAACTTCAACCTGACCTCTCCTAAAAAACAGCCCTCAAAAGAACAACCACAGTCACTTTCCTTCAATTGAGTAATCCAAAACTTCCCACTAACGCCTTCCTCAGAAGCGGCAGGAGCTGCTCACTTCTACCCCCACCTTCCCTGTCTCTGAAGCTGGAATCATCAGGCAATGAACACCCCACCCTGGCATGGCTGGCTCTGGGCTTGAAACCGCAGGCTGTCTTGGTCACACCCCTTTGGCAGCCAGGACAGGAAAAGCGGGGGGAGCTGAGGGGGAAGCGGGGGGAGCTTTAAATACCAGCCAGTTGGGCTGGGAGCCGCAGCCTGAACTGGCAGGAGACGCCCAGAGAACCACCGAGAGCAAGGTAAGGAAGAAACAAAGCCTAATATTTCTTTTTCAACATACCAAGACCTACTCAGACTCTGCTTCCTGCCGTGGGGGGGGGGGACCCCTCTCCAGTACAAGCCCTCCCTGAGGTTTCAGCCCTGTTTATCCAGTGAAGTTCTGAGGAATTCCAATAAGCCCCTGGTCTCCCTCTTCTGCTATTTGAAATTCTCACTAGGTCAGGTTATTGACTTATCCACCCTTTGCCTCCAGTTCTCTGCCTCCAGCTCCCCCTAGCCCTGCTAAGACCTCCCCCCATTCAAACCAGTAACACAGTGGGAGAGAGGGGTTAACAAGAAGCCACTGCAAACCTCTAATTACACCCAGGGTGGGGATCTTACCGTCCTACCCTACACTCCAATTAATTCTTCTCGTCATCCAGCCCTCATTTTTTATCCTGCCCTGTCTTCCCAACCCACAGAACCAGGACACAAAGAGCTTTGTTCAGCCGTGAATGGAAAACTCCTTTCCCCTCTCGCTCCCTGCTGGAAATAGTTGCTCCCCAAACGCAGTGCATTCCCTGCCGGTATTTTATGGCTGATGCTCAGATGCCTCTTCCTGCAACTCCCTCTCTTGACATAATACTCTATCTCTGCCCTCCAGGTCACATCTGAGTCAATTGTCTCATCTTCTCTGCAAAAAAATGTACTCAACTAAAGTGTGCGGATTCCTGGCAGCCAGCTTCCTCCTCCTGACGCTACTGGGGGATCCCACAGCTGCATGCACCTGTGCCCCTAGACACCCCCAGTCTGCATACTGCAATGCCGACATTGGTGAGTCTCTGTGCCTTGCTGTAGTCAGTGAACTGTCTTCCTCCCTACAGTCCCTTACCTCACTCCCTTTAGGCACCACCAGCAGTATGAATCCCAATGCTCTCCCAGTCCCCATAATCCCTTCCCATAACTAATGTGACCCTCCACACACACACACACACACACACACACACTTGTAAATAGCCACTTGCCTGGTTGTGTGTGGCAAATAAGCACAGGAGGCCTGATACAGAAGGATTTTTTTAAGGGAAGAGAGTTGGTCCTTTAATGTGTTTCAGGCACATTACAGCAGTCTTCCCCAACCAGATGCACAATAGAAGTCTTGGATGTCAACTCCCATCACTCCCAGGCAGCATGATCATTGTTCAGGAATGCTGTAGTCCAAAAAATCTGGAGGGCACCCAGTTGGGGAAGGTTGCATTAGAGGATAGGATGGACCCAAACCAACTGATTCAAATTACAAGAAAGGGAATTTCGACTAAACATTAAGGAGAACTTCCTGATGAGACAAGCTGTTCAACAACTGAATAGCTTGCCTCAGAAGGTGGTGGACTCTCCTTCATTACAGGTTTTTAAGCAGAAGCTGGATGACCACCCATCAGGGATAAGGTAGCTGCATATTTCCTGCATTGGCAGGGTTGGGTTGAGAAGTTGACCTTTGAGGTCCTCTCTAACTCTATGAGGCTCTGACCTGGTTTGCATGACACAACAGCCAACCATGGCTTAATTTAGTTGAGGTGGCTGTCAAGTTGTGCTAGTGCCCACAGGCACCCCTGCTTGCTGTGATTTACTATGTCATGTAAAGTCGGCGTTGTGGGATGCTTGAAGAGGTTGACAACCCTCAAATAACCGTAAAACAAGCTATGGGTTATTTGAAGGTTGTCTACCTCCTCAAACAATCCACGAAACCTGGTTCGCACAACATGGTAAGCTACGAGCATGCCATTGTCTGCATAATCAAAATGGCATCCGGCACACTCTACCCATTGGGAAATTAACCCACGGAGGCTTAGTATTACATACAAACAGCCCCAAAGAGTCTAGGCTATAGCCAGGCCACAAATAGCATATGCAGAGAAGGAAGGAAGGAAGGAAGGAAGGAAGGAAGGAAGGAAACCAGCAGGAAACTTTTGTGGGCCAGCACATTGGCAAACCTATGTGTCCTGCCTCCTTCCCATATCAACAAAACTTGTTGTGTTTACACTCAGTCAAGTAAGGGGCTTTATAGCAACTTAATGCCAGTTAAGTACCCAGCCTTACAGGAGTGGGCTTTGAAGGGTTTTCTGAAGTCCCCGTAATTTATTTACTCTGGATCACTTGCCAACCATGAACACTTAGAACCAGAGAGCCTGCCTATGGCAACTTAAAGCTTGCCAATGTTTTTTTCAGCAAGGCTCTTGTATCTTCTACTGCCTCACCCAGAGAATTTAGCAGGTAAATCTTTTCCCACAATTTACAGTGCAATCCTATGCATGTCTACTCAGAAATAAATCCCAATGAATTCAATGTAACCCCAACTTACTCCCACGTAAATGGGTATAGGATTGCAGCCTTAAGCTCCATCCTGGGAAAAACTTTCCTTGCTAGATTTCTGCAGGTCAGGTTGCTTGTTAAAGGCACAGGAGCCTAGCCCCAAAAACAAAACAAAAATTTGGCAGTACAAATGGAAACTTGCTCATGTATCATGGTGTGGTATGTTGAGGTTTTATCCCTTCTGATCATTTGTGGAAGTATTTCAATCCTAAGGCTTAAAGTGCTTTAAAATCATTTTTAAGCCCTGAAATGGCATGCACTTAATAAGTAAATGTACCCAGGACTGGCCCCAATGGTGCTATATGGTATAATTACAGATTGTAATCTGTATTCCCTTATTCAGAGAGTTTGTTCTAGATATATCTAGAACTTCACAATTTTAAAAATGAGTGCACTTAATCTGCATGTTTGATTCTGATCTGCAAAATTTCCCTGCATTTTCTTTCTTTTTTCAGATGTATATTATATCATACCCAACTTATTTATTCAAAATTTTGACTTTTAATATTTTCAGAACTTCTTTGACAGGCTGGAGAAGGGAACCAAGGTTCATATAATATTGGGGGGGGGGGTAATGGATGGAAAGGGAATAGCATTGGTGAAGTGGGAGACATGGGACATAGTGCAGCATACAGAGTGATTAATGGATTCCTTCTAAGACTTTAGCAAAATGGCCACATTGCTTTAGGGCTTTCTTTGCAATGATGAGGACTAAAGGCATATCTTTTTCTTTTAAGTCAAGTTTTAACCATCAGGTTTCTAAGATTCTATGCAGGCAAACACCACAGGCAAATTCACACAATCATTTTCAGCCATGGTGGCTTTTAGGGTTGTGAGTGGTTTGTTAACCACACCAACAATCCATTGTTGTCAGCTTCGGACAACATGGCAACCTACAAGCATGGGTTGGGTTACAGAATGGGTGCCCATGGGCGGCTCAACACATGCCACAAACCACAGTGACTTAAATAATAAATCATGGCTGAAAATGATTGTGCACACCAGGTCCACCAGTGTAATTGAACAGACCAAAGTTATTAGTTATATGTCAGTTATCATTAGTATTAATATGTTAATAGTGACATTAACTATAATCATGAAACAAAGCAAGCTGGCTCATACCATATCAGACTAATTGTCCCAGCGTTGTCTCTTCTGACTGGCATCAGCTCTCCAGGGACTCAGGTAGTAAGAGGTCTTTCCTGCCTCCTGATCTTTTTTGCTGAAAATGCCAAGAACTGAACCTAGGATCATCTGTGTGCAAAGCTGGTGCTCTACCATTGAGTTTCAGTTCCTCCAAGTAGCTAGTCAAAAAACTATGCCAAAGATATACCTCATCAGTGTGTAGTACGAGTGGTTAAGTTCTGTTTGGTTGCAGACTCACAACACAGTGCTGCTAGCACAGCACACAAAAATGTGGTGGTAAACAGCATGGCCAAGATGAGGTGGAGGTAGGGAAGGGGCACATCTCAGTGCTTCTGCCTTCCTTTGATTCTCTGAGGCAAAGAAGGAACAGTGAAGAAAGCCACCCGCTGACCTTGCCTGGAGCACCGGTAAAGATGGGGGCAGGGGGATGCTTCACCAGGTTTTTCCTCTCCCCCAATCCTCTTTGGACTGATTCATACATGCAAGTGTTTCACTTCTTCTCTTTGCCCTTTGCTACTGTACAGCCAACTACCAGCAACTGAATGGGCGGACTGATTCTACTGAAAAGCCGTGCCTTGGAAGTGAAATTTAAATTCTTGTTCTATAAGACACAGCTTATTGAACTGGGATATGTGAATCAGCTTCCTGACTGAACTGGAGGGAGAAGGTCAAAGTGGGATTTCCATCTGCAGTCCAATTGACCACACATTCTCAAAGAGCCACCAGACATCATACAAGAGTTCATATCCCACTCTCCGCATTCTGCAGCTATGAAGGTTTCAAAATCTCCTGGGCCAAATCCTTACTAGGAGAAGCACTGACCTATACCTAGAGAAAGAGAGTGTAGTTTTACAGTAGAATCTAGTGAGAGCAGGCATGGTTATAAACCCGAGGCTTCATAACTGAATAATCAGGACAGGAATTGTACCTGAAGACAGAAGAATCTCAAGGATCATTAACCATCTTTCTTTAGTGTAACATAATGGGGGGGATGCATAGTGAATTCAGGAGAGTGGAAAAATACAAGAAGTGACCCACAATCTCCTTTTTTGCAGTGATCAAGGGCAAATTTGTGGGCATCAGCAAGCAGCTTTTAAACATTTCCATAGGAGAACCTGTGTGGTCAATGCGCCATGAGATCAAAACAACCAAGGTAAGCACCTCCTGCTACTGGAACATACCAGGGGACCCAACAATGGCATTCTCTAAAGCTACCATTGATGGGAGTTCTGGAGGCCAAGGAAGAACTGGCAGCAGTTCCATCTTTTGATCTGATTCCTTTTTATGTATGTATTTCTATCAGCGCAAAGAAACAATTCAGAAAACAATTTGGTTAAACCTACCAAGACATATTCCAAAATAACATTATTACACCACAGAATACACTGGATGTCTCTCATATCTGAAACTCAAAAGTCTGTATTCATCATTATTTTAATCTACATTTGTAATTTAATTCCTATCCATTTTCCACCTCACCCTTAAAACTTAAAGTAGTTCTTTTTCCTATCCAGTTTATGTTAAAATCAAGCATGCAACTATTATTCCCATTTTAAACAGAGAGCTTTGGCTATTGGGAGGTATATCAATCAATCAATCAATAGGTGGCGCAAAACAGAGGTTGAAAGATAACCACTTGTTCAGTGAACTTTTGTTAGAATGTTAGAACTGAAATTTGAACTTAGCTTTCCCATGTCCAGAAACAACTGATACCAATAATGGCTTCTGCAAGGCCTAGCCAGAAACTCTTATCACAATAAGAACCCCCTGACCCACTCCTGTCCCTATACTAGCCCTTCCTGGTCACTGAGCAACATCCCCATCTCTCTGCAGGTGTACAAGGGCCCTGAGGAGATGCAGGACGTTCAGTTCCTCCACACCCCCGCCATGGAAAGCCTCTGTGGATATGAACACAAGGGCACTCTCAAAGGAGAAGAGTATATCATTACAGGTAAGGAGCACCACCTATTTCCAGGGAATAGGGTTTTGAGCCTTATTACTGCATTTGCCACCAAGGCAAGGCATGTCATTGGGGGTTAGATTTTTGCGGACTGGCAGAGTTATATGCAATAATAGTGAGATAAGGGTACTTTGAACTTGCTCAGAGACACTCTCCTGCCAAACTGTGCAGCCAAAAAAAAATAATTCCCTGGGTGCATGCAGAATGGCTGTTTCCTCTAGTGCCAGGGTTGGCCCAACAAAGCTGAAGTAAACGGGCTGCTTTAGGAAGCAGGTTTGGGGTTCCATTAAGAGACAGCAGTTGTCAGATATGTAAATGTATTCTCTTTTTACAATGGGGTAAGAGAAGGTACCTCTTAGATTTCTTGCCTCAAGTGTCAAAATGTCTATATCAGGCCTGCCCAGGACTGGTGAGTGAAAGAACAAAAAGTGAAAGGAAAAAATACCTCACAGAAGGAGTACAAGCCAGCCTAAGAGTTCAGTGCTGATGTTGGTGGTCTTTCTCTCCACTTGCTTTGAGGTCCACACTACTCTTGATCACCCCAGGGCTCAGTGCATAGCCCATGTGTAATCTGGGTATTCAGACGTTTTCCTCAGAAAAGCCACCTTCGTCTTGGAAACACGCTTTGTCAGGAAGAGGAAGTCAGTACCAGGCAAGACCTCATTAAGGGCACTGTGTTCAGTTTTGGACACCACAGTACAAGAAGGATCAGGGCAAGTTGGGAGACTTTCCAAAAGAAAACTCTAACAATGATGAGGCCTAGATGATACATATGTTTGGAAAGGCCTAAGGAACTGGATACGTTGATCATACAGAAAAGATGGTGAAGGGGGAGATATGTTAACTGTTTAAAAACATTTAGTCAAACTGTATCAGAAAGGAAGAGAGTTCTGTGGCTTACCTCAGGGTGTAGCTGCACACCAAACTTGCCAATCTTTTCAGAAGAGCTGAAGCTCAGTTGCAGAATATGCACTGTGCATGCAAAGGTTCCTGGGTTGAATCCAGGTAGAGCTGGGAAAGACCCCTGTCTAAAACCCTTAACAGCCGCTGCCAATCAGTGTAGACAATGTTAAGCTAAATAGGCCCAATGGTCCAACTCAGTATACAGCAGCTTCCTAACAGCAGTTCGCCTAGTTCTTTTCTTGACATTAGTGCAGGCCAAGTGCCAAATCCTGGCCAGTAGCCTGGCCTTCTCTCTGCCCTGTCCATCATAATGACAAGCATCTCGCTACCAATCTATATATTCCAGAATATACTCTCATATACTGTTTATTTAGAACATTTTAAACTTACTTTTGTCACAGAGGCTCAGGCCTAAATTATATGTTCCAACTAGAGGTGTGGGACTGCACAACTGAATGCTCTCTCATGGGGGGGAAATATCAATTGCTACATGTAGAAACTAGCATGTCATAGAAAAGGCTAGACTAGGCTAGAACTCTTCCCCTAACATCTACTTCTCTATGTGCAGTGAGGGTTTGTGTTTTTTTTTTTTTACATGGAGGTGCATTAAAAAATGTAAGCCCCCACCTGTAGGGTGAAGTGACACAATCCAGGAACAGGTTTACTACATGGTGAGTGGCTTGTCTAGGCTGGCCTCAAAGCTGCTTATAGCAAATAATGCAAACAATATGTTTAAGCTCTAAATGAAACCTTATTGAAAGGGCAATTTAACAACAGCATAAAGTGCCAAGCTAGGAAACTATTAAAACCCTCTTCCTTTCCAGGGATACTTTAGCTGTACACCATGATTCTATAGAAACACAGGGAGAAATAAATCACATAATGTGGTTTTGGGCATAACATCCAATTTACAGAGAGCTTTCATTTCATTATTTGAAAAACAAGCAAATTTCACAGAATCACAGAGTTAGAAGGGGCCTTGGAGGTAATTTAGTCAAATTTAGTTCTGTGCAGGATCTGCAATGCAAGATGCCATGATAGCATCCCTGACAAATGGTCATCCAGCCTCTGCAGTGAAGTGAAGGTGTTTAAATAGAGCCCACCACCTCCCAAGGAAGCCTAATCGAACTGTTGAACGATTAGGATGTTCCTCCTGTTTAGCTAAAATCTGCTTCCCTGCAATTTCTAACTATTGGTTCTAGTCCTGCACTGTGGAGCAAAACAGAACAACTTTGCTGCTCCATCTTCTGCATGACAGCCCTTCAGATATATGAACATCACTATCATGTCTCCCCTTAATCGTCTCTTCTCCAAGCTTAACGTAACTAGCTCTTTTAAACATTCTTCTGATCCACCACAATCATGGTCACCCTCCCCTGGACATGCTGTAGTTTGTCAATGTCCTTCTTAAAATGTGGTAGCCAGAAATGGACACAGTGCACCACGTGTAGCCTTACAGTTTTAAAGATGTGTCTGCAAGTGTATGGGCAATGCCTAGTAAGAAGCCAGAGAGAGCACTGAATAAGATGTGCACAAGTCGGGATTTAATACTCCATATGGCTATGTTCCTCTAGCTTTCACTAGCAAAGCCAATATAAATTATGCAAAAAAATTAAAGAAATTATATAAAATAACTTCATTTGCATTATTTATTCTGGTCACAGAATTCAGCTTTTTTAACATAGAATGTGCAATGCCTAGGCACAGAAGTTTGATTCCTCCACCACCCCTGTAAGGGAAGAGTATACCCTGCCCTGTTCATGGTTGTGAATATGTGCAATATTACAGATACACTTTCAAGCCTCTCACAAGGCTGAATCTTAATAATGAAAACAAGGTCCTTATTCAGATAGCCCCAGACCTTGTTTTACTAGGAAGGTAAGAAGCTGCTTATACTGACTCAGGTCCATGTAACCCAGTATTGTTGACAGTGACTGGCAGCAGCTCTTTCCTAGTCTTACCTGGAGATGCTGGGGATTGAATCCGGGACGTTCTGTATGCAAAGCATGTGCTCTACGAGTGAGTTATGGCCTCTCCTAGTAGTTAAGGACAGGCCAATCTTCTCCATATTCACCACTGCCTTCTCTCTTGCTCTCTTTTTCACCTCCAACAGGGATGTTAGAAGGCGACCGTGTCATGATCACAGCCTGCTCCTTCATCCAGCCATGGGCTCAGCTATCTGTTGCACAGAAACGGGGCCTGAGTTCAGAATACAGCAAGGGCTGCAACTGCACAGTGAGTATTGGGCCATGAGAAGACGCTGTGTCAGAGAGACCTAGTAGTAGTTAAAAGATTGTATGTTTGCAGGAAGAAGAGTTCGGAGCAGCTAGAAAGCTGCTATCATACCACATTGGCTGAAAACAGTCCAATAAAAGATGTAGCTCCTTATCAATGACTTTGTCCTAGGAGTTACACAGTAATTCAGCCTTGTGTTTAACAACTCACCTGGTAGCCACTGGCAACCAGGAATTCCATACAGGCAAGTGAGTGGGCTGGTGGGCAAGGGAGAGATCCCCGCATTTCTCCTCCACCAGTTTGCTTGGTTTACATGGTGGTTGCGGAGGAAGGGAAGACCGTCCCTCAGCTCCAACCCTTCTCCAAGATCCTGCTTGATAGAAGCTGCAGAAGAGCAGGGTCCTGACATCTGTTGACATCTGTTGCCAGCTAGGAAACACAGGCTACTAGCCTCTTGGCAGGTTAGTAGCTTTTGTGGGCTTATTTACAAAGCCTCAATAACTGAAGAGAAGAAGAGCTAAAAGGAATCGAGGTATACGGGTGTAGCTAGTCATATGTAGAATTTATGGTTGCGTATTCTGTGCCAGTCTATGCATCAGTCAAGACACAGGCAAATGGAGTTAGCAGGTGAGGTAGACAAAAATGGGAGAAGTATTGTCAAAGCCTTCTTGCATGTTCAGACTGGAGAGGACAGGGTAAAGAGCCCTTTGCTTATGCCTTGGGTCATGAAGGAGTGAGTGAAGGAGCGCAGCCAATGTACTGACCCTTCAGTCTTGTTCAAGTTAAAAGGTATCTCCTGTCAAATATTAGGGCCCAAATCTCTGTGGCATTGTGCTCTTTTCCTACAAGACATGAATCTCCATCTTGGAACAATATTTTAGAGCTTTTCTACATGAGGCTGTTAATCTGCTATATGTATTTTCACTTTTGTCACAGAATTGAGATCCAAACTCTACACACAGTTTTCCCTTTCCTGCTTTTCCACTGCATAACCTCTAGGTGGTGCTGTGATATAGTGGAATAATGCAATTACACAAGTACGAAAATACGTTAGCCTTCGCTTTCAGAAAAAAATACTCCATTTTCCCAGCTCTAGAAAACCCCTGAAAAGTGCTCTTAAAAAACAGTAGTGAAGTCATCTAAAGAACCTGTAAGCGACCATGAATAAAGAACCATGAGCACACAATAAATGCCTCATGTAGAAAAGATCTCAGTGACGCCCTCTTCCACCAACACATATGGGCGCTTCTCCACAGATTAGGGCAAGGCAGAGCTGATATATCAATAGATGTAGGAATGGAAATGTGTGATGCATGATACGGACATCTCTCGCGCTCTCCCCTCATATCCCTCTGTCATTCTTTCTTCAACAGGTCATGCCTTGCACTTCCATGCCATGTTCCGTCTCCTCCAACAATCAGTGCCTGTGGACAGATGGGATCACGTCCCGGATATGGGATGACTTCCAGGCTAAACGCTTGGCTTGCCTGCCCCGGTCTGAAAGCCTCTGTACCTGGCAATCACTGAGCATCCAAGAGCCTGGGTCCCTTCGCAGGGCTCGCCTGAGGCAGTGACATCTTCATGGACTCTGGTCCTCCTCCCCATGAATAACCCCCCACCAACTCTTGTATCTGGGTTGTCTCTTTTCTAATAAACACTAATTCCAAACCTCTCGTTTGCTCTGCCTTATGATAATGTTCTGTGTCATTTCTGAGGATTCAGCAGCAACGGCCTCTAAAGCAGAATGCAGCCATTCCTCTAGAATCTAGAAAATATAAGCTTTTGTTAAGAGCAAGTTTCTAGATCTTTTTCTGAAGAAAAACCAGAATACCTGTGGAGTATTTTCTACAAAAGGCTTAGAGCAGGACAGGCTTCCAGTAGCTGGGAGAGAGTCTTCTTCATTTAGAACGGGCTTCCAAGTCCTCCCCACCGTGACCCAAATCCTGGTCCTTCTCCGTGGGTGTTGACTGTCCCATCGCCTATGTTCTGTGTTGGGAGAGACCCAACGATGCCTCAAAAGCTGTCTGCATGGCTTAAAATAAGTTAGCCCAAGAAACTGGCTGTGTTAAATGCCAGAGTACAGACATGGAACATGTGCAACAATAATTAACAGCAGCATAGTTCTAAGCATGCACAGAGTGTCTTTCTCCTCACTGCTGAGTAACTACAGGTATCACACACACATACACACACACACACACACACACAAATAAAATTGGGAAGCAGCAACTTCCATGCAAGCTTGAATTTCTGCCAAGGGTGCCATTTACGGTAGGACGGGCAAGTGCCACCCCCACATCACCCCCTGTGCTTCAGGGCACATGCGGTTATTCTGCAAGAGCACATCTCTAGTTAATATGAAATAGCCACAAGAGATTTTTTAAAATAACCTCTCTTTTTTGCAATGTATGTGTTGAATACTTTCAAGAGCATTGACCATTATTGAGACTCTTGGCCCCTTCCCCAAAACCTGAGATAGCACCCTTGTGTCACGGATTATAAGCCCCCCCACCGCTGAGAAATGAGGCAACAGACTTGCTGTGCAATGCACAACCTCTTTATTCAGCTAATAGCACCTCTTCACCTCTGAAGCAACTACGAAAGCTGAAAGCTGTCCTCTAGGCCTAATTTGCAAAGTAAATCTTTTGGAAAAAGAGCTCCTGAAAGCAAACTAGTTGCTTTGCAGCTCTGGATGGGTTTCCTGCAGAGCTTGGCTGGTTTTTTCTGAGCTCCTGCTTTCAGGGAGGATCCTCCCAACCCAATTTCTGATGGGCAGCAAATCTGGTGTGATGCCTCCTGCCTCCTCCTGTCTGGTGTGATGCCTCCTGCCTCCTCCTGTCTGGTGTGATGCCTCCTGCCTCCTCCTGTCTGGTGTGATGCCTCCTGCCTCCTCCTGTCTGGTGTGATGCCTCCTGCCTCCTCCTGTCTGGTGTGATGCCTCCTGCCTCCTCCTGTCTGGTGTGATGCCTCCTGCCTCCTCCTGTCTGGTGTGATGCCTCCTGCCTCCTCCTGTCTGGTGTGATGCCTCCTGCCTCCTCCTGTCTGGTGTGATGCCTCCTGCCTCCTCCTGTCTGGTGTGATGCCTCCTGCCTCCTCCTGTCTGGTGTGATGCCTCCTGCCTCCTCCTGTCTGGTGTGATGCCTCCTGCCTCCTCCTGTCTGGTGTGATGCCTCCTGCCTCCTCCTGTCTGGTGTGATGCCTCCTGCCTCCTCCTGTCTGGTGTGATGCCTCCTGCCTCCTCCTGTCTGGTGTGATGCCTCCTGCCTCCTCCTGTCTGGTGTGATGCCTCCTGCCTCCTCCTGTCTGGTGTGATGCCTCCTGCCTCCTCCTGTCTGGTGTGATGCCTCCTGCCTCCTCCTGTCTGGTGTGATGCCTCCTGCCTCCTCCTGTCTGGTGTGATGCCTCCTGCCTCCTCCTGTCTGGTGTGATGCCTCCTGCCTCCTCCTGTCTGGTGTGATGCCTCCTGCCTCCTCCTGTCTGGTGTGATGCCTCCTGCCTCCTCCTGTCAACTCCGCCTGCTTAACTCGAGGCAAGTTCTGGTATCTGTCAATCCCGAAGCTCCCTCCCCCTCTGACAGAACCTGGGTTCCCAGGGGAAGGGAGGAAGAGGGTCTCTGAGCCTGGCCCTCCTCTTTGATAAGCCCCTGGGAAGGTTCTTCGCTGGCTCCTAGGGAGCCTTGGGGAATTTCCTCCCCCACACCATGTTCTGCTGGGCTTCTTCTAATTCTGTCTCCAAATCAGAATCAGAGTCCAAAACCAAAACACAAGTCCTGGACTTAATTGACACCTTGGCCCCAGCGCCTGTTTTAGATATTAATCATTAGCTACGCGTGGCTTCCAAGCTGCTCAAGCTCCTCATGAGTGATTACTAAGAGGGTAACTAACGAATTTGCCCCAATCCCTCCTCCATCTCCAGCCACACACCAGGGTCAAGAGAGCCTGCCAGAAAAAGAAAACAATGGCAATATGTCCTACCTACACAGCCTCAAGGACAAAAGCATTCTCTGGAGACAGTGGGCTGAGCTCGAGGAGGAAGGAAAGGAGCAATCTTTTGCACCATTTGCTTGTTTTGACTTTTTTCACTGTGCACAAAGAGTTTAAAATAAAACTCCCTGCCTGAAGCTCACTATCTAAAAAAAAAAAAACCAGGGGGCGGGGAGGGGCACGGACACAGAAGGAAAGGCAGAATAGAAAGGGGAAGGGACATGAAAAATTCACCCACAAGCATGCTTTGCTGATTGCTAGATGATAAGACCAAATTAAGTTCCAGGATATGCTAAGGAGGAAAGAGCAAAAGCAAAAACAAGAAGCTTCAGAAGCTTTTAAAGGGGGGAGAGAGAGAGAGCGCACTGCAAATGCAAGTAAGAACAGCAGTAAAATAAGTAGATACTCTAAATACCGAAACAAATTAAATGGGTCCATGTTGCAGGATGGGGCTAAAGGGGTTTCCAAATCTGAAAGGTTAAGGGCTACTAGTTTAAAAATCAATCCAAAACACCATCACCCAAAAGTGTGGGTATAGGTTGGCAGCTAACATCAGTCAAAGAAAACTGCCTAGGTTTTGGGGGTTGTACTTACCATCTTTTTGAAAATGTTTAATCTATTAAATGATGTTGCCAATATTGAGATCTCTCACCCTCAGAGGGCTCTGCCTGGACAAAACCTATGTCCAGGGCTTCATTTGAAGATGTATGAGAAATCAGTAGCTTGCCTACACCAGGAGTAACCACTGACCCAGAAGGCATCCTACCCAGCAAAACAGAGTTAACAGAAGAGAAGAGAGCTGGAGAAGATAGGCATGGGTACTCGGAGAGCCCTTGTCGGGCTCTGAAGGGAACTGGAGTGCACAACATCGGCCTCTGCAATCGGCTAGCTGCACTAGTCAGGCCTAATGCAAGTATCAGGAGCCTCACCGAGTGGCCCTGCTTGGTCAGCAGTGCAAGTTCTTCTGCCAGCTGCTCTCCAGGCTGCTGCCCTCATCCCTAGTATCAGTTCCAGTGGTAAACATGAACCATGGGTTAAAAAAAAACCCAATCCAAGTCCAAATTCCAGTATCACCACTCACAGCAATAGCCTTGTCATGACGAAGCCTTGGACAGGAACAGGCCCTTGTGGGAGTCCCAGCTAAGGAGGAGATGTGACATACTTTGAATCCGAAAGCTATGGGATCTCACCCCACATCATCTAATCCAGTGCTCGAAACACAAAAACGTGTAATAGCATTTAAACCCACAATAACCCCACTTGGAGACAGCAAGGAGCCCCTTTGGTCATCAAAACTACCAGGCGAATCAGGTGGTGCAAGACCCAGTACAAAAGAGAAGGAAGGGAGGTCTCCCTAGCTCTCCACACTCCAGCCCAACTTACCATCTCTTTGTGATTGGGATAGAAGGTCTGGTCAATGAGTGGGAATTCTTCCGGTCCAAGTTTGCGATGCAGGCGAACCATCTGGGCAAACTGTTGGAAGGACAGTGCAGTAAGAGACGGAACAAAGAAGAAGCTCCTTAATCTGTTCTCACTAGCTTCTGTTCTAACTCTCCTATTGCCCTCTTCCTCTATCTGCTGCTCCCCACACATCCCTTCTTGGAGCTACCTTTGAAAACAGAAGTTCAGAACATAAGAAAAGCCGTGCTAGATTAGACCAAAGGCCTGTCTAGTCCAGCATTCTGTTTTCACAGCAGCCAACAAGCTTCACTTGATGCAGAATCTTGCAACCCAACTATTGTCAGAAGTCCCATTTTGTTGCAGCTGCACCAGTTGCCTATCAGCTCTCAGGCCCAATTCAAAATGGTGGCCATTGCCTTTAAAGCTCTGAAAGGCCTAGGCCCACTGTACCTCAGAAAGTATCTTCTCTCATATGAGCTTTCCCAGGTCCTCAGAGAGGCTTTTCTCCATTTCCCATTCATTCATGAAGCAAGTTCTATTAAGATGTGGAACGGAGCCTTTCCAGTGGTGGCACCTACGTATGTTATAGAACAGCCTCCCCAGGGAAACCTGCCAAGCAACTTGACTGTCTGTCTTCCACTCTGAAGCTAATACTTTATTTACTTATGTTTTTATCAAAGCTTTTAAATGGTTTTAGTTAGCTGTTCCTGTTTTATAGATCTGTCTTCTTTTGAACCTCTTTTTAATTTATCTATGTATATTATTTTACTGTTGCTTTTACTGTAATGCAGGGGGGGGTAAATCTTGTACACACATCCCATTTCTTCTTGAAAAGACAGCCATAAAATACTGTAAATAAATAATGAAGGTGTCAATGCACTATCACTGATACATTTTCAGTGGAGGTGTCCAGAGCCTCATCTAATCCCATTCTTTGGAATCAATTCCAGTTGATGAAGCCTGAGGATGTGGACAAACTACTTGGAGGGTTGTGGCTGACTACCTGCATTTTTTTTCCTTGCCCATCTTGGCTATTACAGCTTGACAAGGTGGGAGGAGGGGGGGATTGACTGGTTGTGACCAAGAGGCAGTTAATGCCTCCTTGCAAAAAGGGGTTAAGGAGGCAGCTGTTCATCCACTCCTTTAAAAACCCTCTTTGAACCAAGGAGATTTTAACAACTATCGTCCAGTCACTAATATCCCATTTGGGGGCAACATCTTAGAGATGGTGGATCTACTCCAGATGTTTTTGAAGGAAGTAGATTATCTAGATACATTTCAATCTGGCTTCAGCCCTGGGTTTGGTACTAAAACAGCCATCACCCTGAGAGATGACCTTTGTTGGGAGAGGAGGAGGGATACAACCGTGTCGATACTCCTTGATCTCTCAGTGGCTTTTGACACCATTGACCATGGTATCTTACTGGATTGGCTTTGTGGGTTGGGTGTCAGAGGCATGGTGATACGGTTCTGTTCCTACCTACAGTCAATTTCAGAAAGTAGCATGGGCGAGAGGAATTCTGCTCAACCCCATGGCATTTGAGTTGTGGAACCCTACAAGGGTCCATCTCACCCATTGTGCTCTTTAACATCTATATGAAGCCATTGGGTGAGTTCATGAGGGGATCTGGAGTGAGGTGTCATCAATATGTTGATGACACACAACCCTACTTCTTGTCATCAGATTCAGGTGAGGCTGAAACCACTGTCTGAAATTGGCTAGATGAACGTCCATAAACTGAAGTTGAATCCTGACAAGATGGATGCCGTGTATGTAGGCAAACACACCCCCACCTCACTCCACCCAGAGAGCTACAGCTTTGGGGAAGTATAAAAATTTAATTAATAAATAACAATAACATAACACACATAACGCAACGCAACATAACATAACATAACATAACATAACATAACATAACGTAGGTAGCTCTCATGTCTGGGAATTGGACATGTTCTTCGTGGGGTTGCATTCTCCATGAAAGAAGAAATGTGTAGAAGATATATATTTTATTGCTGAGAGCCAATGGGGGGGCTTTGGCTGGTTTTACCTGCTTTGTCTTTTACCTGCTTTGGCTGGTTTGCCAGCTCCAACTGTTCTTGGACAAGGGAGAGTCTGTCCATGGTGGAATCAGGAGTGAGCAGTGAAGTGGCCAAGTTTGCCAATAATACCAAATTATTTAGGGTTATTAAAACAAAAAGGGATTGTGAGGAGCTCCAAAAGGATCTCTCCAAACTGGGAGAATGGGCATCCAAATGGCAAATGCAGTTCAATGTAAGCAAGTGTTAAATGATGCATGTAGGGGCAAAAAATCCCAACTTCAAGTATAACCTGATGGGATCTGAGCTAGCAGTGACCAACCAAGAAAGAGATCTTGAGGCTGTGGTGGAGAGCTCCATGAAAATGTCAACCCAGTGTGTGGCCACTGGGAAAAAAGCAAACTCCATGTTAGGCATAATTAGAAAAGGAATTGCGAATGAAACTGCCAATATCATACCAATCTTTAGTATGATCACACCTGGAATACTGTGTACAGTTCTGGTCACCACACCTGAAAAAGGATATTGTAGAGCTGGAAAATGTGCAGAAAAGGGCAACTAAAATGATCAAGGGCATCTCCCCTATGAGGGAAGGTTATATCAGCTGGCATTGTTTAGCTTGGAAAAAAGGAGGGTAAGGGGAGACATGACAGAGGTCTACAAAATTATGCATGGTGTGAAGAATGTGGATAGGACTCTTTTCTCCCTCTCTCATAATATTAGAACCCAAAGGGGTCATCCCATGAAGTTGACTGGTGGGAGATTTCGGACAAATGAAAGGAAGCACTTCTTCACAAAGCACATAAACTATGGAATTCGCTACCATAAGATGTAGTGATGGCCAACAACTTGGATGGCTTTAAAGGGGGTTACACAAATTCCTGAAGAAGTCTATCAATGGCTACTAGGCGTGATGGCTATTTGCTACCTCCAGTACCAGAGGCAACATGCCCATGTACACCAGTTGTTGGGGAACATGGGCGGGAGGGTGCTGTTACACTTGTGTCCTGCTTGTGGTTTCCTGGTTGACAGCTGGTTGGCCACTGCGTGAACAGAATGCTGGACTAGATGGACCCTTGGTCTGATCCAGCATGGCTCTTCTTATGTTCTTATGCCCTGGTAACCTCCCAGGTGAATAACTGCAATGCAATGAACATGGGACTACCTTTCAAGATGATTTGGAAGCTTCAGCTAGTATAGAATGCAGTGGACAGAATTGTGATTGGTACAGCCGGGCAGAATAACTTTAGACTGATTCTGAAGAAGCTGGACTGGCTGCCTATTCACTCCCAAGCCCAATTCAAGGTGCTAGCGCTTCCCTTTAAATCACTAAACAGCTGGGGATTCTAAAACCTGCAGGAGCCCTTCTCCTTAAATCAGATTGCCTGTGACTTAAAAATATCAGGTGAGGGACAAAGGACATTAGACAAATTCATGGAGGAGAAGGCTATCAATGGCTAGTAGTCCTGATGGCTATGTGCTACTTCCAATATCAGAGGAAGTATGGCTACGTCCACCAGTTGCTGAGGAACACGACCAGGATTGTGCTACTGCACTCATATCCTACTTCCCACAGCCAGCTGGTTGGCCACTCTGTGAACAGAATGCCGGACAAAATGAAACTTTGGTCTGATCCAACACTGGTCGTCTTATGTTCTTATGACAGAGCCTTCTGGTGACACCCCAATTATGGAATATCCTCTTCATGGAGGGTACCACCCTGATATCCTCAAGAAAAGGCAGCTTTAAAAGATTTACATAAATAAAATAGATTAAACAAATATACTCTCCTGAATACAGAACTCATGGAAGTGATGGTTACTTGGGACATGAATAAGCAAGTTACCCCAAGTCTTCCACCTTGTATATCCCCCGATCCTCAGCTTTCACCACTCACCACCCAGGGCTTGTCACAAAAGTTGTACACCGAGTGCAGAGTGTTGACGCTGGGCACCCCTGCATACTGCAGCCCAATCACGATGCCGCGATGGTCTCCGCCACGTGCCATGCTGAATGCATGCTGGCGGATCAACACAAAGTCAGGCTTCAGGCTCCTAGGAGAAGAGGCACGAGAATGAAGGAGGCACAGAAAAATCCCTCTCCCCATACTCACCCACAAAACCTGTTTCCCTGTGACCAGGATCCCAGAGTCTTGGCTCCCATTTCTGTTGTTTTCAATCTACTAGATCCCAAAGATAAAATTAATCTATCTTTCTCCACATGTTCGCTTTCCCTTGATCTCCCTCTACCACTTCCCACTGGAGAACCAATAGATCCTCTGCTAGACTAGATCAACCAGAATGCTAAATGAGCTACAAAATAGGGACAAAGTATCAGCTTTTGAGTACTCATAGGTTTTACAGAATTTGCATTAGGAGACCAACCCAGACTTGTTTCAAGTTGGTCTCACTTAGAGCTTTCTCTCAATTGCTGAAAGAAAATGAAAGGATCCTTCATCTAAATGCAGAGTTTAGCCTTCACTAAACCCCAAGGGTTTAGCAGGGTTAGACAATTATTGTGTTCTCAAAGACCATTCTATTCTTCAGAAAGTGCTCTGGGGAAAAGAAATTTATTCCACTGCAACTCAATCCTCTCATGGATTTAATAGAAAGCACTAATAGAAAATGGCACTACTGGAAAGCTGGTGTCATGTACCCATAAAGTATTTATACTCAA
This sequence comes from Heloderma suspectum, assembly GCF_057233095.1. Lineage (NCBI taxonomy): Eukaryota > Metazoa > Chordata > Lepidosauria > Squamata > Helodermatidae > Heloderma > Heloderma suspectum. Next base: position 175,431,931 of record NC_139459.1, read on the forward strand.
AGCGTCCTCCACCACTTTCTTCACCATTTACTGTAGACTGCAAGGCATCTTGGTCATGTCACATCTGGGCCACACCACAGCTATGTCATGGTTGTATATGCAGCACATCACACCAGGCTGGTGCTCAAAGAAGTTGGCCTGACTCCAACATTATCATCATTTAGTCACCGGGCAAAAACATTTTTATTTATTCAGGCATTTTAATAGAGTTTACTTGATTAATTTAGCTTGTTTTAGTACAGGGGTGGCAATTTTTTTGGAGTGGGGCACCATGATGGCCCCTGCAGAATGCTTTGGTGGCCACATGAGTGGGCAGCATCAATGGTGCCTGGGGTGGCAGCAGGTGGGTCCAGGACATACACATATGCGCACGCACACTTTACAGTTTTTTTGCTGTTTTCTTCTTTGGGGTATTTATTTTATGGTGTACACTGTCTTGAAATGTTATGCCATGCATCATACTGAAATCTATTGTGATGAAGTGTGGTACAAAAATATTTGAATATATAGCTATGAGAGAGAGAGAATGAATGAATGAATGCTGGCTTACAATCAATAACTGTGTGTCTGCCTTTTTTAATGACAACTGCAGGCATCGGGGATGGGTGGGTGATCCAAATCAGGGCCCTGGTGTGTGTGCGGTATAGGGGACTTGAATCCTTTGCCCACACTACGGTCCCAATCCAGATCAGCCCCTTTCCCTGCTCCTGTTGTCTGCACTGGAAGAAAAAGCTCCTATTGCAGAGAATGGGAGCTTTTCTTCCCAACGCAAATAGCAGGCACAAGGGGAAGGGAGATCATATCAGGATTTCAGGGCAATGTACAAAACAAAATAAATACCAGAAACAAGGAAACAGCAGACAAAACCTTAAAACATGGGGCTCATATGCCACTGGTACATAAGTAGGGAGAACGCACACCCCTGATTAAAACGATCATGATGAACAGCCAACAGATGCGTGTTGCCACTCACCTGACTACCTTTACACCGTTGCGCATAACCTCCATATCAACAGAGAAGTTGCCATTGGCATGAGCCACCAGGTTGAGGTCGGAGAACTCTGCCTGGGAGACACCAATAACACAAAGCCAAGTGGGGTGAGTATTTGTGCATCACACACTGCCTGCTGTCACTACGCTGACTCTACTTAGGCCCTTCCAAGATTTTAATTTGGTCCTTGGGCTCAAAATGGTTCTGCAACCCTGGCTTAGGGTAACCTGCATCAGGGTGCAACCAAAGGCATGCTCCAGTCCAAGCAGCATGTTTCTTGTCTGAAAACACAGGCAGGTGGGAACTAGACTGGTTTTCATATTGGGTTTGAAGAAATCGTATGGCTCTTCTTTCAGAAGAAAAGGAGATCAGCAGTGGCAGATAAGCTTCCCCGGAAGGCAATTTGCCCACCACTAAGAGTCTTCCTTGCAATGTGCGGATGCTGGATGTATCTTGGTGTCCACTCTCAGTTCAGGCAGGGCGGCCACAAATCCCAACAGATCTGGCCAGTTCCCCGAATGGGCTGTGTTCACTCCTCTGCAAAGTACAGGGGTTCCTCAACAGGTATTTTGGGGTTCCTTGGCAGATGTGGGGGAAAGTATCCCCTGAAAGTAGAAAGTTTTTTTTTAAAAAAAACATGCGTTTAAGGTGTTAGAGGTCCAGGGACAGCCAGGCTCAAATCCCCACTCAGCTATGAAGCTCACCAAATGATTCTTGAACGAGATGTCTTGAATGCAATTGTCATGATCTCTCACAGGGTTGTTGTGATGATAATATCTGCAGAGGGTGTGGAGGAGCCCATTGTCTTGAATTCCACGGAGGAATTGTCTCTTGCCCCACTGTCTCCAGTCATGTTACTTCAACACATATTCTATTTACCAAACCTTTCCCTCAGCCACATTATCCCAAAATGCCACAATACTTAAATCTAGGATTCAAAAAAGTCCATGTTCATGTACTCAACATTTGCAGTCTGCTATTGCATATCTCCATATTTTATTTTGGACACAAAGGTTGAGTTTACTTGGGGTAGAATTTAAAACCTTAAAAGAACCCATGGTTTGTTGTTGGGTTATGAACTGTGGTTTGTTTGTGGTTAACAAACCATTGTTTGTTAGCACAGCTGGGTTCAGACAACATGATAACCCATGTTTCAACAACAACCCACAGTTCAACAATAACCCACAATCAACCCATACTCAACCACTGAGTGTGGGTTATCGTGTTGCCTAAACTCAGTCACTGTCTTCTTTTTGTAACCCTCCCATATTTTCTCACAGTATATTTCATCTTTTCCTTTACTGCAGAAAACCTGTTACGGAGAAAAAGTTGGAATTGCTGCATAACGCCTTCTGACTGGTAGATTTAGGAGTCCTCTGTCTGGAAGCACCCTCAGAAGCAAGACAAACTCGGAAACACTGACCTAGCCCATTAGCTGTGTCTGAGTTTCATTTCCTGATCTTGCTGCGGTTGCTGTGTCCATTATTTCAGAGTTCCCCAGATTCCCCTCCCTGACATACGCAGGGGGTTGCGCCACCACCTCAACCACAAAACCAACCTCATGATTTTGCCCTGGATTCAGCCACGTGCCATAGGGAAGCAAGGAAACAAGTCACAGCAACTTCCACCATCACTGGAGGGGTCAGTCGGAGGCCAGGGTTTCCTCCACAAACAATTCCCTTTCATAAACACAATTTGCATTTGCAGGGTTCAGACACGGGGCACTTCCAGAAAAAGCTTTTATGACACTGCTGCCTCAATGCATTCATGACGCTGTTACAGGAGTCCAGATGGTGACACCTTCCACTTGTAACCTTCCTGTGTTCTCCTACCACTTCTTCTTAACGCCAAAGGTCATTTAGGAGGAAAAGATGAAATGGCTGCAAAATGCCTTCTAACGGGTAGCATTAGAAGTCCCCTGTCTGGAAGCATCCTGGAATGTCAATGATGAATTCTGGCTGTGTGTGTTCAGAAGCTAACTGGCCTTTGTGTCAGGGCTGGCTTGGGGCCATGGACAGCAGGACCAGCTCCCGATTTGAGGGAGCCATCGGCAGTATGCCCTTTGGTAGGTGCCCTCCTAGATCTGCGGGGCGCTGGTAGGCTTTCACCAAAACCTGAGTTATGGGGAAGATAAATGATTCTGTACAGGATCCTTCAATACAACATATTGTATTGCACCAAATACAATGAACTAAATATTACTTCATCAGACTATATGTCGAAACGTGTCTGGCCAAATCTGTAATGGTTTATAGAAACTTAAAGTTATGCTTCTTAGTATTTGACTCAATGCATTTGGTATAGCTGTATGTTGTATTGAAGTATCCTGTACAGAATCATTTATATCACCACCTTAACTTCAGTTTTGGTGACTGAGCATCCAGTTATGGATTATGCTTCCTTTGTGTTTGTTGAGGCCCTGGTTGGCTTATGCGGCGGCAGCAGCAATCTGAATCAGTACAGGGCAGATAAGAGAAGCCATTTCAAATTTCCCACATTGCCACAGGGCTATCTCAGGGACATTGTGAAAAGTAGTAACCCCCACACCCAACTGCGCAATGCTGATCAGAGCACCAGGGGGAAATAATTAAGGAGGGTTCAGAGCAGGCATCAGCAGTGGGTCCTGCTAGGACTCTGAGGATTCTGCATACTGAGGCTGGGCCTGATGGGCACCCATCTAGGCCTGGAGGGTGTGATCTCTAGCTCAGGGTTCCTGAGGTGGAGAAACTGAAAATCCAGCAAGCAGAATATCCTGCTCCCAAGCAAAGGCAAAGCATAATTCTAAGCAACTCACTTGGTCATAATTCTAAGCAACTCACTTGGCTAGATTCCCCATAAGGTTCTTGGTTCAAGTCCCAAAGTCCCTAGCACCTGCACACAGACTTACTTGTTCAACTTTTATGTCCATCTCTCCATGAAGTTTCTTCCCCTTGAAATATTTTGCCCTAGGAAGAGAAAGAATAAGAAATTAAGACTCAAACAACCCCAAAATCAGATTAATCTCTAGGGTTACGATCCCATTGGGAGACAATATAAATCCACATACATCTACATAGCAAGTACAACAGGACTCAATTTGAGCTAAGCCTATGAAGCAAACAAGTATACATTTGAATTGGTTCCAGTTTTCCACCTATTTTAAACTCCACTTCTTTGGTAGACTTTGGTAAAACTAGAGGGAACCCAGAAATCCTGGCAATAGGGCTGAATTTGAGATAGGCTTCACCAGGATATGACATGGAATTTGTATAAGCATCTCTTACTAAAGAATCTTCTACCCCGGTCACCACCTTTTCTAAAGACAGGTAAACCTGCCTGCTTTACTGTCATTTAAAACAGGGTCTGTCTATCTACCAGATTAGACCCAACCCAAGGAAACATACTTAAAATGGCCTCCAGCCGAGTCTGTGCGACTCACTCTCCTCCAGAATACAAAGGTGGTTGATATAATAGAAGTGCATTATTTATTCATTTGTTGCCAAGGAGCCAGGTATCTTTTCTCCATGTAGTGGTTCAGTCATGGGGAAATCACACTGTCAAATCCCAATACTTCATTCTTGGAAAAATGCATCCCTTCCTCCCTATTTTGATTGCTGCATAAAATATGGCTTTGCAAATTATCATGGGCACTAATCTCCACACAATATCAGGTGTTATGGGTAATCCATTCCCTCCACACTTAGCATTTTGATGCTTGTGGAATAAAATCCAAATGGTGGTCCCCCTTCCACTCTTTAACACAGGGGTGGGGAACCTTTTTTCTGTCAAGGATGACATTCCCTTGTGGACTGCAAGCCAGCAGCGGGTAAAGGACTAAAAGCCAGTGGCGGGTGGGACTAAAGTCCAAAGTGAGCAGATCCACCCCTTCTCTTTCTCATCCCCATTTTCCTTCCCTTTCTTCCACCCTCTTTTCTCCTCTTTTTACCACCTCCTTCTCTGTCTGTCTCTCTTCCTTTTCCTCCCTGTCTACCAAACTGCCTAGGGATGGAGGCACATAGATCAACTGGGATGTTATCCCCCAAAAGTCTCACTGAAGTGAATGGGGAGCTCCCCAAGAACCCGGTATTCAACAGGGCCTGCACATGAGAGTGTCACAGTGGATTGTACTCCCTGGGTCAGACACATCTATTTCCCATTCTGTCAGCTTAGTGGCATCCAAAATCTGCCACTAAAGGCAGCCACCTCACCTTACTTCATGGAAGATCCAATTCTGGCCCCCACCAGCAACACCCATGCTGGCCCTGACTTGCAACATAACATATCCATCCCTTCACAAATGCACATCCCACTTACTTTATTACAAGAGGCACAGCAAACAATTAAGTCCTCACCAGCACGTTCCAGGAAGAATACACGTTTTCATGGTAGGCCTTCCTTTCCCCTTGTTTTTTGTTTTTAATTTAGATCACCCCATCATCACCATTGTCCCACGTCCTAGTGGGTAGTATTAGAATAATGTAAGAAAATTACAACATCAGTGTCATAAGAATGGCCGTGCTGGATAAAGCCAAGGTCTATTTAATCTATCATTCTGTTTCCAACAGCAGCCAGAGACATGACATTGGAAGTTCACAAGCAAGACATTACAGCAAGGACCATTCCCTGCTCCTTGTCCCCAGCATCTGGGACTCGGATATATACTGTTGATGGAGAGCTCAGTTAACTATCAAGGCAAATCTCACTGACAGACCTAACCACTCTGAATTCGTTTAATCCCCTTTTAAAGCCATCTAACCTAGTGGCCATCATCACAGCTTGAGGTAGTGAATTCCACAATAATTATGTGTTCAGTACTATTTTTGTGTCTCTCCTGAAAGGCTGGTGAGGTCATCAACAAAGAGACAGGGTAACAAACAGCCCAAAGCCATGGCATGGTGGCAGATGGTCAGGGCCGGAGCTTTAAGGTCAGAGGAGCTGGCTAAATAGGTCTGTTTTACATTTTGGGCCCGTAGTGGGATGACCCATAAGGGAGCCCATTCTAATCTCCTTCACACACAGTATCCGCTAGCAAGCAAGCAAACACCCCACTTCTTGTAACATGGCGCCCCCTGGTGCCACCACACTCAGCATTCAGGCTCATTGCAAAGTGGGCAGGACAATCAAACAGGATGGGCATGCAGGCGGTTTGGGATTTTGCTTGCTGCTCTGAGGGAGTCTAGACATGACTAAAAATAACAAGCAGTTTCCTCCATTGACAATTCACTCAGCTCAGCAACCAAATGCCCAGCAGAGACAGGGACAAACTAGCAGCTGCAGAAGAGATAGAGCATGCTGCAGGGAGAGAGAGCTTAGAAAAAGAACCCACAGCTAGACAATGTAACCCTAGCAAAAGGGTCTGGATGTCTCCTGAGCAAGATGGCACCTACACACATCCCCTAGCAAACATATTTGGGATTTGTCCCTCCCATATATTTCAGCAACGCTATAATGCCAACAAGTATCAAATTGAATTGTCTCCTGACCCTCCGCCCATTCCAACCCACTAGTCAGCACTTTTCTGGCATAATAAGGGGAGAAACCAGGAGTATTGGCTCTTGCTTCTCTAATCCTCAGTTCACCAAGTTTAGCCTCCCCTTTCCAGTTTGGGAAAAGGGAGCCCAGAAATCCTTTTTCCCAGTTCCCTAAACAGTCCCTCAAACTGACTAGGCCTCATTCTTATCAGAATTAGTCTTTTCTCCCAGAGAATTCTCTCACTCACCCAAAATCACACCAACAGGGATTCTGAAACATTCTTATTTATGTACGTATGTCTTTATTACACTTATATCCCACCTTTCCTACAAGGAGCATAAGATGCCATACATGGTTCTCCCTCCTCCATTTATCAGCATAACAACCTGTGAGGCAGGTTAAGCTGAGAGAAAGTGACGGGCCCAAAGCCTCCCAGTTAGTTTCATGAAGGATTTAAATCCATGTCTCCTTGGTCCTGATCCAACAGGCTAAACATTACACCACAGGAAACTGTTTCAGCATCAACTCATCTGCCAATAAACCCTGGCATGTCTGCTGCAAAATCTCATTGCGTTACAGGATTCTGGGGCATGTTCAGTTCCCCTACTTCCCAAGGGCTTCTGAGAAAGCATCTTGCCCTGAGGGGATGGGGAGAAAAAATAGATTGGGCTTGAATGCAAAAGAAGAGAAACAGCAGAAGAGAAGAAAGGAAAGAGGAACTGGCCAGCCTAGAAGGACAATAGATGCAGTGCAGACGTGGGTTCAATTGATATATTCGCATCTATCTGGGAAACTGAATCAAGCATCACTATCGTGCTTTTTAAAAAAAGTCCCCTCCTCCGTCCTCCCTCCAAATGCCTTTCCTTGTGTCTCATGTGGTTTTAGACTGTGCGTCTGACAGCACGGACTGTCCAGTTATTGGTTCTTGTAAGCTGCTCTGAGAGTCTTTTGACTAAAGGGGAAAACAGAAATGCTTTGAATGAATGAATGAATGAATGAATGAATATTTCAGGGCACACCCTCAGTTTAGGAGCAGGACACACACACTGGTGAAGGCTCTTGGGCCTCCGAGTTTAGCTCCCCCTTTTTCTAGTCCATTAATGTCCCCATCTGTAGTCTGAACCCAAGAGCTGTGGCCCTTCCTCATTACTGGGCTTCACTCCTCATGTCACAATCGAGAAAATCTAGGGGTCCTTACTCTCGAGTGCCCCAGCCTCCCTCAACCCAATACCTAGGCCCTTTTCTATTCCCCTAACAGGGAGAACCTTGGACACCTTCACTCCCCAACACGCGTCTCCGAACTCACTCAGAGTTGGGGATTGAACGCAGAGCCTCGGCTCCTCAAATGGTCTACATTCCCCCTTCCCCCGACTTTTAATCAGATTACATACATACACACACCAACTCCCACTGCCAAAATGCGGGAATGTGGGAATGCAGTCACCGATTGTGAAAGAGAAGCTATTGCACTGTGTGTATCCAACTTTCCCATGTTGACAACACTTAGGTCTTCATCCATGGACTAAACTTCATGTTACACGCAAATGCATAATAAAATCCCAATGGCTGCTTCTTCTCTAGGCAAAGCAGCTTCAGAAGGGGGCAATTTGTAGCAGCAAGACAGCAGAGGGAAGGGTGTTATAACTGCCACTTTTCCACTGCAACTCTCACACTCACACATACATCCCAGCTCCTTTTCCTGGCACAGTGTTCTATCGTGCATTTACCTGATAGAGGCACATCCAGAGAACCATGCAGAGCGGAAAGCTGCAGGTAGGAAATGAATCCTCCTGTTCTCCACTGCAAATCGTCCCTCTCTCCCCAACCAAATTTGCCTATAAGAGGCTGCTGGAGATCTTTTACAGCTGTTTGTGTGTACAATAGTATTTCACACACACCCCGAACATGTTTTCAATGCCAGAGCTTTGGCCCTGTAACATATGAAGCATGAATAAAGAAAATAGTGCCTCAGAGCAGATGTGGGCAGAAGGTAGATCTGATTCTACGTGTAGATCTCTGGGTGGTTTGCAGTAGAATGGCGAGGGCTTCTGACTCCCAACTGTTTAACAATAGTAACAACAAAATGGCACATACACATACCCTAAATTATACTACTGAAATTAAGAGAACTTAAGATAACCAGAAGTGGATTTTTGTGTGGAAAGATGGAGAACTCTGTTCAGCTGACTACCAGAGCTCACGTGCCTTTAATAGTTGTGAAGAGGGAATTTCACCAGGTGACACTTACACATCACCACCTGCTAAACCTGCTGAAATTCCCATTTCTACATTGCTATTAAAGGTGCAAAAACCCTGTCCTCTTTTGCAGCTGACTGCCCTACCTCGAAAACTAAGAACATAAGAGCCCTGCTGGATCAGACCAAGGGTCCCAATAGTTCAGCATTCTATTCACACAGCGGCCAACCAGCTGTTGACCAGGAACCCACAAGCAGGGCATGAGCACAACAGCACCCTCCCACCCATGTTCCCCAGCAACTGGTGTATATAGGCTCACTGCCTCTGGTACTGGAGGTAGCACATAGCCATCAAGCCCAGATGGGCGATTAATAAATATAATAATAATAATAATAGCCATTTATAGCCTTTTCCTCCAGGAATTTGTCCAACCCCCTTTTAAAACCAAATTGGTGGCCATCACTACCTCCTGTGGTAGCGAATTCCATAGTTTAACTATGCCCTGTGTGAAGAAGTACTTCCTTTTATCTGTCCTGAGTCTCCCAGCTTCATAGGGTGACCCTGGGTTCTAGTATTTTGAGAGAGGAAGAAAAATGTGATTACAGGGCTTCTGGGAGGGCTTGAGTCCTACACCTAGGGCTGGATTATCCACTAGGCACAATGGGCACAGTGCCTAGGGCCTACAAAAAGATTAAACTCAACTGAGGCAAATCATTGTTTGATTTACTCAGATATAATATGACTTGAGTAAATGTAAATGAAACATTAACTTTGCAGTTTTTTGTTAGCAAAAACACCGATTCCACAGTCAAATTCAATTTTTTTCAAAATGAAAATCTGCAATTGCAAGTAGACAAGTGAAGATAATCCCTTCTTTATACATTTCAGCTTTGGAAAAGAGCACTCCCCTTCACAGCTTGTCCCAACGATGGCAAGATTCATTCTAAAAGCAATGTTGAATTCTGGAAAACCTGTCACCAACTTGTCCATTATTTGTGCAATGATTTCTGCCACAGATTTCCTGCCTGCATAAATATGTGAGAATAGGAATTCATCTGTTGTGTTCGAGATCTGATGGAGAGATATCTATTAATGCCCTTGCTCTACAGGCCACTTCATCACTGGACATAAACCTATCCACAAGAATACTAAACTTTTCATTGAGTGTGGCATATACTGCTTGCTGTCTGCCCATCTGAATGCCAAGTTATAGGATTGTGTACAGAATTTGTCAGTGGCACTCAAACCCGAGTCTGTATTATCCATGCCAACTTTGTTAAAACACACACACACACACACACACACGTCTCAGTCATTTTGTGTTGTGTAGTCACCTTGTAGCTGGAGTTCTTTTGCAGCAGCATTCTCATTGCATAATGGCTATGCAAGGCTTTTGGAACTTGGCCCTGCCAAATTTCGTTAAGGGTAGGTGCAGCTTAATGTCCTGTCCTAATTGCTCAGAGTTCCAAACCATCTGAAATTTGATGGGGGGGGGAACTACCTGTCATTTTTCCCCTCCTGGACACAAGGGGTACCACCATAGCAACATTTCTGATTAGCTCTCCTATGTAAGTGCAAATGGTGGCACAGGTCACAAGAACAGGGAAGTCCAGGTTACGTTTAAATGAAAAGGTATGAATGTGAGGGAGTATCTGGGGGCTCTGGAGTTCCCTGTGGATATTTTGGACCAGGCTATCTGTCATATGCCCAGGGCACACACCAGCCCTGCATATACATCTATGATTATGGGCCCTATACAATGTAAATATTTATAGATCTATCTTAGGGGCCTACGATTACGAGAGTGCCTAGGGCCTACGAAGACTTTAATCCGGCCCTCTTTTTAAGAAACAATCCGAAAAGGCTATCTTTCTTGTGTCAACAATACCTTCCCTGACTGGCCAGTGAAATGAACTGTGCCCCTGCCCCCAGAAAGAATGGTATTGTAGTGGCTCAAAGGTTATGTTTAAATCCCATATAGTAGCTACAATTTGGGGGAGGGATTATCATCAAGTCAGCCCACCTTCTCGTGCGGTGATCATGTTGGAAAGATACTATGCCAAAAAAAATAACCACCCCAACACTCTTCCCCGCAACAGACACACTCTCCCCCGTAGCGGATCGGAACACCAGTGAAACGCCCCCGCAACATTCTGACTCATTAGGCTAGGATTAGTTGATGGGGGGGGGGGGAGACTGGAGGATGCTTTAGCCATGCGGCAGAACTAGGGGAGGGGAGCTACTATGTGCTTCCTCTCTGCAGATCACAAGATCCTGGAAATTCTCCTCCCCGCTGGCCCCCCACCTCAATTTGACGCAAGCCCTCGCGAGCTATACTGGAGCCTGAGCGGCTGCTAAGCTCAAAGCTAAAGTCCAGCAATTGATGGAAAGGAATTCCCCGCAGGACATTTGCAAAACAAACCATCTCGCTCCGGCTGCTGCGGTCCCTTGCATTGTATCAGTGCCCCCCCTCTTAGCACAAAACCCTGCAGTGCAATCCTTTCTCTCCCGCCAGACTGCCCGATCGCTGCAAAAGCTGGCTTCTCTCTGCATTGCAAAACCCAAGTCCTCAGCGCTAACACATACAAACGTCCGCATTGCAACCCAGTCCGTCGCGTAGAAGGTTGCAGCTAACGCTGCTAAATATATCAGCATTTCCCCTCGTTATCTCTGCTGCAGTTCTATTGGCAATAGCGCTTCTAAGGCCCATCTCCTTTGCACGGAGAGAGAACATCGCCCTTTGGGATACTGCGGCCCGAGGGATACACATCCGTCTTCTTCCCTGGATAGTGCTCTTTTGCAAAACACCTTTATAATCCATTCTGTCCCTTCAGGATTTTGCAGCCTATCTACAAAATGCTTCTCCAAAAAGTTACCGCAGTCTGCCATACTAAGACGTCCATTTTCTTTTTTAAACTTGAGTGAGAACAGCTAAAGTCCCCTGACCTACAAAGTATATCCCTGCACCATTCCAAGCAACATCTTTTTGTACCGTCTAGTATTCTATTTCCCCCCAGGGAACTGCAACATCTCATGGCAGTCTACACTGCATTACTGCAGCTTTGAAATTCTGCAAAACCCTGTACTCTGCTTTTAAATTCTGCTTTTATCCTGCAAGAGACATGACCCTGTTCTTCTGCTAGACTTTCTTCCTGCTGTACGGGATGTTCTGTATTCGCTTACAGAAGCTAGCAGACCGGTTTTATTACCGACCTGCATTCTAGCGATCTGCATATTTCCCATACTTCCACCAACTGCATTGTAACACCTGCTATTTCTACATTGCTGCAACATTTTTGCAGCCGGCAATTCCGGGCTATGCAAACTCCAAAAGCTCCTGCATTGTAACACAGTGGGTAGTGCGGCTTGTGTTGCAGCAGGCCAACAACTTTTCCATTCCAATGCACTAATCCTTAACAGAGTCCAAATGCTTGTAATTCTGAGCCTGCCGGTATGCCTAAAATTAGAACAAGCATCCTGCAGAACACCGCAGCATGTGCTGGTAAAAAATATTAGTGACTCCTGCACTGCAATATACCCTGCTGTAGTCCTATTATTCCTATACATGGCCTATATATATTTTCCAAAAATTCTGGCATCTCACGCTGAGCTTGTGTAGAGTTTCTCTCTCTCTCTCTCTCTCTCTCTCTCTCACACACACACACACACACACACACACGCTGCTGAAGAAAGGAAACCTGGTTGCTTTAGGAAGAAGAAACTTAAGGACAAAATACTTTGGAATAAGCGCAAAGTATTGCCTTTTCCTTCCAACAGGAAGGGGCTTTTAAAAAAAATTTTTTAAAAATCTAGGTACTTTTGATCATGTCCACATTAGCTCCACTGAAGGATTAAAATATTTTAAAAATAGGAATGTAAGTAGGAAAAAGTAAAAATGCTGACCACACCCTTTTCCTTTTCTTCTTGGCTTTATATTCTCCTCTTCTGGCAACTGGCAGAAGGAGGAAATTGTGCCTGGGACACTACAATTCTTATTGGTTGGCAAACCTTTGGCAGACCGACCCTCTTCCAGTGATACCTGATCTCTTGCTGCAGGGCACTGATTGTACACTACTAATAACAGTGTTACTTATTATGAAACACAATCCTTGCGTGCCTGACTTGCTTCTGCAATTCTGCAGCAAAAACAGAAACAATTCATAAGTAGCATTGGAATGAAGACTGCTAAACAAGCACCTCAGCAGGTAGCATGATATTGTTTTACTGCATCATACCTGAACTTCCATGATAACAGTTGCTTGTTGTTTTTTAATGGCTTGTGCTCACCAGTGCCCTCTGCATTGCACCACACTGTGCCTGCAATCCTCTACAGGTACTAAAATCCACTGTATAACACCGAACTGCCTTCCTGTACACTGGACTTGGTCTCTGCATTGCCGCAAAGTAGATGTTCCCTCACTGTGCCTCCCACCCACACAACAGAAGAGTACATTTCTGCGCTCCACTAATTCCACACCCAACATATTTTGCTGCCTGCAGAGGAACAGCAAACAGTCTCTACACACACACAAACACACAGTCACTCACAAGTCAAGGTGCATAATAACCAAAGGCTAGCCAAGTTACTTTGGCCTCTGAGACAGAATATCTCTGTGGGAGTAAAAACACAGTAATAATATTATTAAATAACTACAAATTTGTTAGCCTTTCTTGACACCCAAGATTAGTTTCCTAGAGCAACCACCTGCCTAATGGCAGAGCCAGCCCTGGCTACATGCATTGGCAACATTGCACATCCCTAGCAGCTGGTACTGGTATGAAGACAGACTGTGCAGTCCTATACATGTCAAAAGTAAGTTCCCATTGCAGTAGGGCTGCAACCTAAGGCGAGCAGATGTAAACAAGGCTGAGGCCTGTCCTGGACGTTTCATAGTCTTGTACAAGAGGAAATTTAGGCAAGTGGTGCTTGTTACGCAGGGCTGCGAAAAGCCGTACGTGCTGACAAATTCCACACATGCTATTTCTGCTTAGCATGAGAGCTTTTGTTATTTGCTCCATCATCATAGCCATCAGACTTAACACCTGAAGCGCCAGTTACAGCCCATCACCCACTAGGTGCCACCAGGCTCCGCCCTCTGACCTGTCACATACCACCCTTTTCTCCCCAGGCTCCTCTCCCGGAGTGTCAGAGTATGGGCCTCGGAAGACTTGGCAACTCCAGGTAGAACACTCTGTCACACTATCCCCCGAACACTGCATTACAGTGCACTTTGTATCCAATGGTGTCGTTCAGGTAGCACCAAACTTCTGCTACTTGCGGAATCCCTGTTTTTCTCCTTGCGCAAGTGTCCAATCCAATACTTCGAGTCTGCTTGCCTAAGCTGCTGCACAGCATATTGCACAAACAATCGTGCAATGTGTTGCACAAGCTGTTGTCCAAGATGTGCTGCATATCATTGCACAACTCATAAAGACTTCATCAGACTAGGTGTTGTGTGAGCTGGTTGTGCTCGTTCTGGGTTATATCCAATGTTATGCTAGCGGAAAAATTTCAAAAGTTTGTCTTATGCTGTGTTTTGTGGTTTTAGTTTCTGTGAATTGCCCAGAGAGCTTCGGCTATTGGGCGGTATAGAAATGTAAGACATACATACATACATACATATCAGAACTAGCACAACTAGCGCAAGCAACATCTAGTCTAAGGCAGTTGCAATGAGTTGTTCAGGGCCTTCTGCAATGACTTGCAAAACAGCTTGTGAAATGCTGTGTGAAATATCTTGAGAAACAGCATGCATGCGCCTCGTGCAACAGTTTATGTAAACAGAATCAAAATATTGGACTTGACAATTTTGCAAGGATTAAAGCAAGGTTTCCGCAAGTGGTAGCTTGAGCTAACAAAATGATACCATTGGATACAACCCTTTTGTCTGTCCAACCTGTAACAAGACCAGTTTACATGCAGCAGAATCGAATGGTAAAGCTTTCCTGGACTGCATCACTTCCGGCTGCAGGTAGGTCATATCTCTGCGCCGGGGGTGGAAAGAACCTCTCTGTATATAGAAAACCATCACCTCTGAGAGCAGCGTAGGCCCTGACAGTATTTTTCTATGTGCAAAGCGGTTGGTTTGTTTTAATGGAGGATGCATTCATATTATTTATTACATATGACCCCCCAAAAAAACTTTCTGATCCTGCAAGCCACATCCTCTAAATGTTACACTCTGCCACATTGTTCTATCTGTGTGACAAGCATGCAACAGACATACACACTGCAACAAGATAGTAGCCTACCCTTGTCTACCTTCATAATGTTCTCCCCCTACAACAAAGACTTCAATCCAGTCGCTATAATGTTTTGCAATATGCTGTCTCAACTACAGTTGCTAACTTTTTTAACTACGACGCTATGCCTGTAACAGCAGCTTGCTTGATGTGCAAGATATTAGTCAATGGTAATCTTTATTCCCATTCTGTGAAATCCCCACATGCATAAATAGTTTCTGCAAATCAAGTTGCTTTTAAACACAGAAGAGTAGGCTGGGCCAGTTAATGTTTTCCTGGTCAGTGATTCAGCAGCCCTATACTTTAAACATTGTCAATAACTTACTTTCCAAACCCTCTCCTGCTCCCAAGCACCTGTATCCTCCACTGCTGTAGTTTTATACTCTCTTACACATTATGGAAGCATTATGCACCATCTCTAGGGAGAAGATGGTACATCATCAACAACTCCTGGATTGCCACATGCTGCCTCTGCTTCCAGTACATCAAATCGCCTCAGAAGTACCATTTCCTGCAGCTTCTACATCTGTGCAAATCACGCATTGCTGCATTTTCCTCTCCTCAGAAAAGAGAGACTAGTGCTTGCCATCAGTAAACACGGACACACACACAGTCTCTTCTATGCTTAGAGTAACACTCTTAAGTAACCAAGGCTCACTGATCCAGCACTCCACCCTGGCATCTCTTTGAATGTGCCAGCTCAGCCTTGAAACATAGGAAACAATAATAAAAGCACCTCTGAGCATGTGCAGAGTGCTTTTCCCTCTGCACTGAGTATCAACAGCCAGCCTATATGTCTGGAATTAGAGGGAAGGTCTTATGGTTCTTTATCTTTAAACCAGACTTTGACTGGACAGCCCTTCAAATAGAGTTCCAGCCACCCTAGCTAAATCTAATGCATGAAAATACCTTGATCTTCAGTTTTTGAGGAGAAAATATCCATACACATTATGGGTGCAACAATATCCCAGTCATACTAAATTTTCTACTTTGGGGAGTGGCAGGGCTCATATATCTTTAACACCTGTATGACAGGCAGAAATTCAACAGGTGACACTTTCACACAATAACTGCATCTCCACTGGGAAAAGGTGAGCCCATTAAATTTCTGCCTGTCATGCCTGTTAAAAGTGCATGATCCCTGCCAGGCAGTAACTGTAAGTCTCTCTTCAGATTCAAACATCTCTCTTCCAATACCATAGGTATTTAGAGCTCAATCAACCTACATACCCTTCCAGACATGTCTCAAGCAATTCTCTCCTTTCAAGAGAATGAATGGCAGGGGGGGGGGGCATTCCTGTTCCACAACCAGGACACCTCAATTCCATAAATACCCCTGAAACAAGCCCTCAAACAGCCTTCCCCAAACTGGTGCCCTCCAGATGTATCGAGTTATAACTCCCATCATCCCCAGCCAATATGGCACCAGATTGGGAAAGGATCTGGACTGACACAATAGTCTTCAGTTCTTCCAAACCAAAGATGGACAGACACACCCTGTTAATCACAATTTGCAAAAATGGAGGCTTTATGTACAATATGCGGCAGAATGAGATGGTAGTCTTCTGCAGTGGTTACTTCACTGCAAGTCATGGTGGATCAGATTTATGAATGTTCCTTTAAATAAATAAACAATTCCTGGCAAGCAGAAAACTAGCACAACAGGAAGCAGGCTGGCCCAGAACATTCTTCTCTGACATTCTAGCTTTTCACTTTCAAGCAGGTGTTTCTGTAGGGGTGCATTCATCAATGCACGAACATGCACACACACCCATATGCAGCCTGAAGTGGTATCACCTATTATGCCACCTTACGTTGTATAAATCAGACTTTTAATGTTTTTATCATATGCTATTTGTACCTTTATTCTGAGTCTGTCTATCTCAATGTGTCTTGTTTTACCTTCTCTCTTCATCTCTCTGTAGGTCAAATAGATGTGATGCAAGAGATCCACAACTGGATCTCTTGCTGTTCCTCTGTTGTTGTTGTTAATTTAAAGCACCTCAGGGGTGAGGCAATTTTGATGGAGAGGGTGCCATGGAAGAAAGGGGTATTTAACCCTTTCATCCTGCATCACTTCCCTGATTAAACTCACACACACCAGAAGCTTCTAGGAGCCCCTCTGAAGAATAAATGCAAATGCCTGAACATTTTAGATCAGGGAAATACCACCAGGGACACAAGAGTTAAATGACACTGCTGCCCGCTCCTAGTGCTGCTAATCTGATCAAAATCAGAGCATCCCTGAAGCTGTTTTAAGTTCCAAAAAGAAAAATTGGAGCCTGTGTTCCCTATCACATTTCTTCTGTCTCTCTGGAGGATAAGGCTATCAATGGCTACTAGTCATATTGGTTATATATTACCTCCAGTATCAGAGACAGTATGCCTCTGTATATGCCAGCTGCTGACCAACTTGTGGGGAGGGTCCTGTAGCACTCATGTCCTACTTTCACAGTGGAAGCTGGTTGGCCACTGTGTGAACAGAATGCTGGACTAGAGAAGCCTTTGGTCAGATCCAGCAGGGCTCTTCGTATGTTCTTTGCCCATCTTTTTCTTTCTCTACCTTTCTCAGGCAACCCATTAAATAATTTTAAGTTGGCTAATCATCTGCCTTCCAAGTGATTAATCAATTCATCATTACTCAATTAATTTTAAACAAATTGCACAGCAACAAAGCCTCAATTTAAGTGCCTTTCTGAAACAGTGGTAACTGCAAGATAATGTAATTAACCAGAGCTACCAAATTTGTTGTTTCGTTTTAGAAGGGTTTTCCTCCCGCCTCATTTCTGCTTACAGAAACATCCCATAAGCAAAAGCCTCTGAAAAAAAAATGTGTACCTTTAACCGTCAGTATGCATCCTTGATTAAAACTGACACAGTTTCAAACACCAGTTAGTTGTTTTAGTTAATACATCTACTGATTTAAACTTTAAGTTGATTCATCTACTTATTCCAAAGGTTGAGTTGATTCATCTACTGCTTCAAATGATTAAAGGTTCAACCTTTCTCTTTTCCTCTTTGATTTCTCTAACAAAGGACAGATGTGGCACACCTTGTGTTACCCTCCTGTAGGGCAAGTTGTGACTCACCAATAAAACCGAATACTGTGCAGACCACCTCCTGGTGTTTGAAAGGCACACTTCATCCAGCATATTAGGGAGTTTTAAAAGAAAGATGTTTTGCTATTAACTCGGCTCCAGCTGGCATTCACCAGGCTCCACCATCTGATCCCATTCAGGTACAAGAATTTTTGAATTAAAACATTTCAGCCCTCCCTTGAGGGAACTTGATCACAGCGTTAGGGCAAAAGATCCTTTTAGAATCTTCTTTTTCCCTGACAAAGCAGAGTACAATAGCCCCAGAGTCTGTGTGTATGTGTGTGTTTCCAAAGCCCCTTTGACCTTCTCCCTTTCTTCCCAAACATCTCTGCTTCCCCTCCTTGAGCATCTTGGGAACTATAGTCCTCAGAATCAAAGCCTGTCCCAACCTTCCTGAACCTGGGGCCTACTAGATTTTTGGACTTCAACTCCCATCAGGCCCAGCCAGCATAGCCAACAGCCATGGAAGTTGGGATATATAGTCCAAAGCTTCTGGAGGACACCTGGTCAGGGGAAGCCTGACCTATCCTCACAACCACTTCAGCACTCAGTGGCCACCAGAAAAGCAGTGTTGGCCCCTCCCTGCCTGGGAAAAACCAGTCACGTGTGCATCCACCACTACATGGCTGATTTGGCTTTTTTTAGCGCACAGTGAGAAGCATCACTTTCCAAGCTCTTCCCAATGCAGGCTGAAAACAAAATTGTGCGTGCATCAGCCAGCGCACTATAACCAGCTCTCTGTGGAATAGGAGTACCTGGAATCCAGCATACACACACTTCCAATGGCTATTATGGGCACAGGCACTTAAACTACAAAAAATCTCAAGGGGTGAATTTGCAAACGAACAAGAGCAGACAAAGGAGTAAGCTGTGAGGATATCACAGCCCTCTAGCCCAGTGGTTTTGAAACGATCACCTAGGAGCCACACAGTTTCTTCAGCATTTATCAGAGGCTGCTTGACAGGACAATCGGTAAATACAAACTGAATTATTGCAATGTGTTCTATGCAGGGCTGCCACTGAAAGCGATCCGGAAACTTCAGTTAGTCTAAAGTAGGGCAGCTACATTGTTAACTGGGACTGACTGACATTATCATATTTATGCCAGTACTTTTGCCATCTGCACTGGCTGGCAATCTGTTTCTGGGCCCAATTCAAAGTGCTGGATTTAACTTTTAAAACCCTAAATGGCTTGGGACCAGGTTACATGATAGAACAACTCCTCCCATATTTCCTTGCCCAGACACTAAGTTCATTATCTGAAGCCCTCATCCAGGTTCCCCAAACAAATGAGGCAATTTGGGTGGCTACAAGAGAGAGGGCCTTTTCAGTGGTGGCACCTCATCTGTGGAATGCTCTCCCCAGAGAGACTTGCCTGGTACCTACATTATGGTATTTTTAGCAGCAGGTGAAGACCCTTTTATTTTTGCAGGCATTTTAGAAATTATTTTTGTGCTTTTAGATCTTTGCACTGTTTTACCCTCTGATTTTACTCTAGTTTTATTCCATAGTGTTTTACCATTGTCTTGTTTTATTTCTACTATTGTATGTATTTAATCTGTTTGCATACCACCCAGAGAACTATGGTTATTGGATGGTCTTTAAAAATGTAATAAATAAATAGCCAAAAGACAGCTTCTACTAAAAGGCAAAATCATCCATGCATCAACTCCCGCGAGCAGGGTTTTGCCTACAAAAATTCTGGCACCTAGGGCTGAGTGCCTCTGATCATGTGCAGAGTTCCCCCAAATAAATACTTAAAAAAATATTTGTGGTAAATTGCTCCTGGGTGTGTGCAGTGTGTCATTTGTAAATGGAACACTTCCTTGCCTGCCCAATGACTGTGCAGGTGTTCTGGGGAATCTGGTGTTGTGCATCTCACTCTGACCCTGCCTATGCAGCAGGGGTGTCCGCTCTCAAAATGCTCCACTGCCTCCTCAGCCTGTCACCCTGGTGTAAGGGGATGGCCAGTCATTCAGCTGGGAGGGAGAGGCTCAGGGCTCTTCTCTAGACCAGCCTGGTGCCCTCCAGATGTGTTAGATCACAACTCCCATCTGCCTGACTGGGGATGATGGGAGTTGCAATCCAACACATCTGGAGGGTGCCAGGGTGGACAAGGCTGCTCTAGGCAACCTGTACAGCTTCAGAAAACCCATGTGCACACATAATGGTTTTGCCAAACACACCCCACAAAATGGCACCAGTCTGCCCTCTGAACAACTCACAAATGACAATAGGGACCTGGTGCTTGTAAGACCCCATTTCCATAACATGCATCATGCATCATTCCCCTGCTATTTTTGCACATCGCTGAAGGCTGTGCTGTGCCTGCTGTATTTGTTTGCTCTGGAATAGCCTCACCTGCACTGACTTAAAAACCAAGATGCTGTTTGTTCTTTTGGTTACAGATAGGACTGCAGGAAAACATGATCACCCAAACTGATGAAATGTGTTGTCAACAGTTCAAAATAGACTTTGGCAGTGCAGTGTGTGAAATGGCAGGCTGTGCACCGCATAGTGCCTTAGCGTATTCATGCGCTTGCATGCCTAAGCGTGCATGTGCACTAGAGACAAAATGCATCCAGCTCTCCAGTCAGAGGTTTACTGGGCAATCCTCTACTCAGAGGTCAGTCCCATTGTTCTCAATGTGGCTCGTGCCCAGGTAAGGGTGTACAGCCTAAAGCTGCAGTGGTATACCCACTTACCTGAGAATAGGCCCCATTGAATTTAATGGGACTTACTTAGAATCATAGAATAGTAGGGTTGGAAGGGGCCTATAAGACTGTCGAGTCCAACCCCCTGCTCGGTGCAGGAATCCAAGTCAGAGCATCCCTGACACATGGCTGTCCAGCCTCATCTTGAACGCCTCCAGTGTGGGAGAGCCCACCACCTCCCTAGGTAATTGGTTCCATTGCCGTATTGCTCTAACAGTCAGGAAGTTTCTCCTGATGTTCAGCCGGAACCTGGCTTCCTGTAACTTGAGCCCATTATTCCGTGTCCTGCACTCTGGGATGATCGAGAACAGATCCTGGCCTTCCTCTCTGTGACAACCTTTCAAGTAGTTGAAGAGCGCTATCATATCTCCCCTCAGTCTTCTCTTCTCAAGGCTGAATATGCCCAGTTCTTTCAGTCTCTCCTCGTAGGGCTGTGTTGTAGAACAGCCTTCCACTTACGTCCCTCCAGATGTTGTAGACACCAACTCCCATCCACCCCAACCAGTATGTCTAATGGTCAGGGATGATGGTACTTGTAGTCTGGCACAACAGAGGGCAGCAGGTTACGGAAGGCTGCTGGAGAATGAGAGTTCTTGCATCTTTTACAAGCAAGAATGTAAAAAGGCATCCCAAAAGGAAAAAAAAAAGACAAAAATAGGGACCATGATTTACTTGGGACTCTCCCGGGTAAATCCCAATAAAGACTGTCCATAGTAAACAGAGACAGCTGGAGCATATCTGCCAGACACCTCTCCATCACTCCACATGGCAGCTCAGTATGCATGCATTCGCCTTCTTGAGGCTCTGGAGTCACAGCATATGCGTGTGCAGTAACGCAGCCATGAAGACCGCAGGAGGGCATAGTCATGATGACTCTACAACAGGAAGGGCAGCTTGGATGGGCATTGGCAGCCACCAGTTCTAGCAAAGTGACCAAACAGATAACATTCCGGTGGGCCAGTAGAATTCCATCTCAGTGGCCATCCTACGCAGAAACCAGCAGGCAATCCAGCAGCAGCAAGGATCTGCAAAACAGATCCTGATGATTCAAGCAAGGCTTGGAGGCAATGCCTCAGGACAATGATCTAGGGAAAGGCACGGGAGATCGCAAGGCATACAAGGCAGCCTTTTGATCAGCTGCTGAGCACAGCACTGCACACCTGATGGGAGACAGTAGGGGAGCAGGGGCTTTGGTTGCACCTTCTTAGGGCTGCCCCTGCCTCTGCTGCAGGCCTGATGGAACCAACACCCTCTTTCTTTCCCTGCTGTGAAACAACAGCCTCTGCATCCGCCCGACACATCACCCCGGCAGGAATCCAAAGTAGCCTACGACAAATGCCAGCAGTTTTCAGCTCCCTGCAGCGCAAGCATCCTGAACTTCCATGCCCAAGCCAGATCCATTATGGCGGGGGAGAATGCCAAGACTATGAAGTGATGAGGGAGGACAGGCCGTTTTTTGTCACAGCGGTACTGTGCCACATTGCCCCTCCCTCATCCTTGGTTCTTGTTATTCTCCCCCACCCTCCCATGAAGCATATCTCCCTTAAAAAGGAAATGTCATTGTATCTAATTTCTCCAGCCGTCACTGCCACATCAGCTAGCCTCAGTCCAACCGGGAGCTGAATACAAACTGATGCACTTAACTTACCATTGTATTATTATTAAAACCCTGGTGATGCCAGTGGCAGTGGGGTGGTTCTGAGTCACCCGTAACAAGACAGCCTCAGAAATCCAGGGATCCTCCAGAAAAATAAACCATTCCAGCAAAACGAAATGCTATTTTGTTCTTTTATTAAGGACTTCTTACTTTACGAAGTGTTTGCACAGTCATCTATCAAATTAAATCCTACCAAATCAAAACATTATATCCATTAAGAATATTAGAACTGTTGTGCTGAGTCAGACCAAGATTCCATCTAGTCCGGATTTCCCACCAAAGAGCAGCATGCTCCAGGATCCTCACGGGCAAGACTTAAAGCAGGGGTGGGGAACCGGTGGCTCTCCAGATGTCGTGGGATTCCAACTTCCATCAGCCCCATCCAGCATGGCAATGGCCAGCAGTTATGGGAGTTGTAGTCCAACAACATCTGGAGGGCCACCGGTTCCCCACCCTTGATTTAAAGGCAATAGCCCTCCCCTGTTCTTTGTCACTGTTGCCCGATATTTAAAGGTTCGCTACCTCTGCACATAGAAGTCCCATTTATCTATCAGGGCTAGTAAACCTCTCCTCCTTGAATCTGCTTCATCCTTTCCTCAAAGCCCATTTGAGCTAAAGGCCGCCACCACATCTTGTGTGGAAGTGAATTCGGTAGGTTAAATTGGTGCAAAGAAGGATTGCAAGAGAAATTATAAGTACTCTGAAGTTTCAAGTCACTCTCATATTTGCTTGGAAGATAAGATTAGATAGATAGATAGATAGATAGATAGATAGATAGATAGATAGATAGATAGATAGATAGATAGATAGAAGCAAATTCACAACAGATGGCCAGTTGGCCTACTGTGACATTCTGAACCTTGGCAGCACTTTCTGGGATTTGACAGTGAAGTCATATCTTGCTAATTCACAGAATAACCTTGGCCTGTGTGCGTGTTTCCGTTCTTCCATATCCAGTCTCTGAGTCCTCATGCACACATCCCTCGACTGAAGTGATACTCAGCACTCCCACAGTGCTTGCGACACCCACAGTCCCTGCTGTCTTGAGGGCCCAGGTGTCTCAAGCACTTTTGCTGCCACCCCCAACCACCCAGGGGCTGACATCCCTGTGCCAAGAACACCCGGATGACAGCTGGCATCAAGACCGTGTGTGCTCCAGTGATGGATCATTTGGGCCTGTGCCAGCTGGGAACAGAAGGAGCAGGGGTGGAACTAGAGAGCAAGTGGGAGGGACTATGCCATGTCGAGAGGGAAGCGGGGGAACAACTAGGTGTAACAGCTTATCCTACACACACACATATCACAAAGCACAGATACCCAAATCGGATCTATCGCAATTTCACAGATGGGTGCAGAACATGGAAGACCTATTATAATTGGGGTAGAGTGAGACAGGAAATCAAATGGCAGCTTAAAAGCCCTGTCCTCCCAGTCTGGCAATGCAAGAACTGATGTATCTTGTTGAAGGGACTTGCAATAAAGAACTAAATCGTTCTCCTGGAGGTCAAGTGGTTAGAAACATATGCTTAAAATTGCTCCCATCAAAAGTGCTTATCCCTGGTGGCACTGCATGCTATCTTTGTACAGGCCTTGACATTCTAGCTCTACCAGGACCTGCAACATATGTGGATGTACTTTTAAGGAGTCTTAGAGAAACTCCTGAGTGTAAGCCACTGAGGAGAACAAATATATACCAGCAGCAAGACTGATTGCTCAGGATTAAAACCCAGAACAATCTCACCAGGGGACACCGCACCACTGCCTGAACACAGGTGGGCCAAGTTCTCATCAAGGAAATATACCTATATCTGAGCTGTACCACTTCA
The DNA here is from genome assembly GCF_057233095.1 of Heloderma suspectum. Lineage (NCBI taxonomy): Eukaryota > Metazoa > Chordata > Lepidosauria > Squamata > Helodermatidae > Heloderma > Heloderma suspectum. The sequence goes on from NC_139459.1 coordinate 175,456,107, forward strand.
TAGTGCAAGTGAGCTCAGATGACTGAACGCTCCTCCAGGCAAAAAATAATAATCATCCCTCCACATAGAGAAAGGAAGCTAGGCTAGACCCTCCCTGCCAACATCTAGTTTTCTGTGTGCATAGAATTTTGGTGTACAGAAGAGCACTCATCATGTGAAACCCCACCTGCTCTCTTAAGTGCAGGCCCATAGCCAACCTAAAAGTTCTGGGGAGGGGGGGAAGTAGGGGAGGCATCTGGTTTTCATCTGGTTTTCAGGCCTTTTAAAGGCAAAATTGCAAACTGTGGTTTAATATTTGTTTGTCAAAAAAAATTGGAGGCCAGAGAAAATTGGGGGGGCAGCCCCCCCCCCCAGCAACAGGCCTGCTTAAGTAGTAAAGCCCACAGGTAAGTTTAGTGAGAACTACACCCCCTTTTTAAAATAAAAGATTGATTGATTGATTGATTGATTAATACATTAGTGATGTCAGGTGGATGAGCGCTGACAGAAATGGATGAGCCAAATCAGGGTCACTGTGAAACAAGAGGGAGATATCAGCATGCTCAAGTTGGGTGAGCCTTGAGGTATGCAGAAGTATGAAACAGGTTTTTTTTTAAAAAAACCCACAACCCGCCCCCAGCCCATATTCAGCAACATTCAAGAGCCAACAGAATTTTGAGTGTCTGTTGGAAAAAAATAACAGAAAACCAGGGGAGACAGGAACAAATTGGCTGGTTTGAGCTCCTAACACAGGGGTGGGCCACTTATGGCCCTCCAGATATTTTGGCCTACAACTCCCATCAACCCTAGCCAGCAAAGCCAATGGGGAGGGCTGATGGGAGTTGCAGGCCAAAACATCTGGAGGGCCACAAGTGACCCACCACTGCCCTGACAACTAGACCATGGAAAACCTATGCAGCCTTTCCCAAACTGGTTCCCTCCAGATGTTTTGGACTTCACTTCCCATCATTCCCGACCATTGGCCATCATGGCTGGGAGTTCTAATCCAAAACATCTGGAGGGCACCAAGTTGGGGAAGGCTGCCATAATAATTTTTGTAGTCTTTATGGTGCGCTGTTTTTGCTGCAACAAGGTAATACAGCTACCCCTCTGCTAACAGCTTAAAGTAGGATGACATGACTGGCTGGAACCTTGAACAGGAGCTCTCCTTTAGGGGGTGAGGACAGGCTGCAACATTTTGTTGCAGGTTCCAACTGGAAACAAAGAATGATGTAATGGCCAGCAGCATGATGCCTCTGGATTGGCCAGGCCAGGCATAAACAACTGGGACCCAGCCTTCTGCCCTTACATGAGCAACAGAGCAGACTGAACCCCCTTGTTGTTGGACTTCAGGCTTCAGCATGTGACCAGAAGAAGACCAAGATGGAAAATAGATCTCATTCCAGAGAAGGCTAACTTGGCTCCAGCTTTGCTCTGGTACCCCTCATAAGAGGCAGGATTTCAGCCAATGAAACTTTCCCCCCCATCGCTTTATTTCCACAATGAGGGACCCTGTTGAATTTCTGCCTGTTGTTAAAGTGGAGGAGCCTTACCGGGGAAAGAAATTGGCAAGCCTGGTTTCACTGGAAAGCTCTCCATGCCTCAGAGATGGCCTCCACTGCAACCCCTGCTGCTGCTTTCATGGACATTGTTCCCTACCACCACTAACCAAATGGTGTTCATGTCTATGGTTTCCAGCCCAACCAGTGTAAAAAGCTGTGGGAAAGTTTTGCCTCTACTGCAACGTTATCCTCAACTGCACCCCTTTACTCCTTACTGGAATGGTTAGCAACAATTCACTTACTTGGGGAAAAGTATGCAGCGAACACCATTCTGGAGGGGGCAAAACCTTTTCCCTGCACTGTATAACCGCAGCCATTAAGAATGAATGAAGCCTGCTTCTGTCTGTATAGCCCCACCTTGGATTCTGTTTCTTGGTCACGCTAAAGAGTGATGGAGTGTTATACAGATAGATGGACTTGGAACCCAGATGGGTTTCTAACAGCCAATAGTCATTAATGTAGCCCCTGATTCTTCTAAACGGTTTCCGTTTTTGAGCTGCTTAAAATATTTCTACAAAACAGCCTTACTTACAGTTCCCCCCGCCCCTTCTTTTGGGCACATTTTTGCTTTTGCTCTTTGCTGCTTTTAGGCAGAAGCTCCCTTTGCCCTATTCAAGGTTTGAAATAGCAGGACTAGTTGGAGTTTGTTTGAACATCCAATTCTGCCTTCGCGCATGCACACACACACACACATACATGGACAAGCTCCATCTATACTCGGTTGTCTGTTCATTACAGAGCTCTTGAAATATGAACAGTCCATAAAAATTATGGCAGCAACGCCAGCTATAACAATGTAACATCTGCTCTGTCTGGCAACTGCTGAGGTAATGGAGGGCTGTGCACTGCTAAGGTTATAAGCCATATTGGCCCCACAGTTACTGGAAAGATTTTTTTTCCCAGTAGATCTTCCCTTGCCTGTGGAACAAGCCCAGTGTATAACTCAAAGGCATTAAGGGCTGAGAAACCTTGACTGATCTTGGACGTTACAGCTTCCAGTGTGCCACTCGGACAGGAAAATGCTGAATGAGAAACTGACACATACTTTGTGCGTGTTGCCTTAGTATACCTTAGTGCAGCCTTCCCCAGCGCCCTCCAGAGGTGTTGAACTACAGTTCCCATTATCCCTAGCCAGCATGGCTGGGAGTGGTGGGGATTGTAGTCCAACACCTCTGGAGGGAGCCAGGTTAGGGAAGGCTGCCTTAGTGTGTCAGATCAATAATCTGCTTTAGCCAGTATCCTGTCATTGGTACTGGCCAGTACCAGATGTCACACAGGAGGTATCTAATGACTACAATGAGAGGTTGTAAATCCTGATAGTCTCAGGGCTGATTCACACAATTGTTGTTTAACTCTTGGTGAAGTCACAATGAATTGCCTTCCCCCCGCTCCTGTCCCTGGTGATTTGGATATGCCAGCGGACCTCAAAAATTCTCTGAGATGAGTTAAGCTTGCAGTGACTGGCTCAACCCCCTCACATTGATTTTACCATATGAGAGCACACATACAAACTGGTGCTGTGTTAATAGCCCCCTGATATTCTCATCTGCCATAAATTTGTCTAGCTCATTCTCTAATCTCCTTATATAGTTGACCATTACCATATCCTGAGGCATTCTATTCCAGAGCTCAGTTGGATTGCTGGATGTTTTTAATCCTGTTTATTTTAACCTGTCTCTGTGTGTGCATGTGTATGTTCATTTCATCTGAAAGAAAGGATCAACTCCAGCAAACAAGGGGTGATCCCATCCATGCTGGAAGAGTTAAGATCCCCCATCTTCTCTTACCTTTCAGTCACATTTAGAGGTGTGAAGGCCAAAAACTAATAATAATCACACACACACACACACACACTCTTGGAAAACCCCAGATTTTTTCTGATTTTTTCTTTTTTCCGATCCCCCTCCCCACCACCCCTGAACCTTCATATTTCTAGTCACATTTGCGTAGCTCTGCTTGATTATCAAGACATTCTTAAGAGCGTCTTAAGGAGTGTTTGCAGTCCTTTATTTCTCACTCTATAAGGTTGCCCTGGCAGAGACATCAAGGACAGAGCAGAGATGGTTCCCTTGATATGCCTCACACAAGGAGACACAGAATTTATCCATTTGATCTAACACATCTATTCTCAATTAGCTGGGATTTTAGCAATGGCATAAGTCTTAAGACTTAAAGGGAGAGATACCTCCAGGCCTGCACTCCCCTAACTAGTAGATCTCAATTCTCCTGTGAAGAAGCCACAACTATGTGGCATCTTCTCTATGTTTTGACTTCTGGGAAACTGGACGACCATGAGCCAATGAGTTTGCAGGCCAGAGTGGCTGCACAGGTGGGGAAGATACACAGCAACGGAAGTTGGAAGGTTGAGGGGAAGGAAGGGAAGGAGAGAGGAAGACGGGGATCAGAGAGACCCACAAAGGGAACTGAAGCCCATGGTTGGAATAATGAAGGAGTTGATCTGGTTTAAGGCATAGTGGGGCAGGACGAGGCATCTAAGATTTCTAGAAGATATTGGAGGGAGGGTAGATTTGACTGATGTGCTTATTTAGGGAGGCACACAGGTTTTCTGGACATTTGAACTAAAGATAGACCTTGCATGTAGTCTTATTAACAATCCTGGTTTTAGGCTGTGATCATTGCTAGGGGATTCTCCATCCCCACCTCATTGGAATAACAGAGTCAAATGATTACACCAGTAACCTGCAAAACTAACCCAGACATTCATCTTCTCCTTCATCTTTCATGAATTGGGGGGGAAGTATCTTCCATTTTGTCCAGATCAAACCCCTGAACCTCCTATTTAATTATTAAAACTACCACATGCCTTAGATCTTAATTGGAAGGGAGGAAAGCCAGCCAGCACAATATATGTACTGGGAGGACTGCCAAATTGGCATTACCAACCCATCTAGCTGGTATTTAGACTTCTCGGCCTGATACTGGTTGGAGCTGCAATCTGAAAGCTGACATTTCTGCAAGCCCTTTGAGTTACAAAGAATATATTTTCATGCCCTTGGAGCCAGCACTTCCTCCCCATAGCTACAATGGGTATTATCAACCTATTTCACCTTCCCCCAGTGCATTTTGCCTCTTAATAACCAGGTGGTCTACAATGCCCCTGAGCTCAGGTAATCTCTGCTACAACCAGTGGAAGCTGGTGACTCCGATTTCGGTGGGGCTGTGAATCCATTCCGAGTTTCAGTCACAACCAGCCAGAATGCTAAAGCAGCTATCCAAGGTGCTAACCTATTTTGGAGATAGGGTTCAGCACCTTGGATAGCTCCTCGAGCTTTCTGGCTTGCTCTGGTTGAAATGCAGGATGGATTCACCGCTCCACTGAATTCAGAGCCACCAGCCTCCACTGGCTACAACTCAATAGTGCATCACCTGATGGGCCATTGATGTCAGTCTTGGGGGATGATGCCCCCCTCCTCCTCCATTCCCTTTCTCTGTACCTCCCTCAAGCCTGCCAGGGATGCAGCACATACTTCAGGCAGAACATGGACAGACCGTGCAGCAACCCAAGAGAGCCAAAGAAAAATAAGAGAGAATGGGTTGGATGGATGGTGCAGTAGCTCAAACAGAGGGATGGACTTAAGGATGCTATATGGAGGAATGAATGTAAGGGACGAATTGCAGATAGATAATGTGAATGAAGAGATGAATGGGTGAACAATAAAGATGGGTGGGATGTAGCAAAAGTGAGATGGAAATACCTAAATGACTGGGGAAATTCTGAGGGAATGAGGGATAGGTAGCTGTCTGCCTTGCTATCCTCTAGGACAAAAGGGCAGAAGAAAGCCATGGTGAAAGTATGGGCGGCTGAGTGGCTAAGAAGCGGTTATGGTTGAGCTACACGGACATACACCTTTCTGTGGACGTGCAATTCCATATTAAATCGGTTTGGCACAGTGGGCAAAAGCCAGCCATAGCTGAACTCATCTGCATCTAGAGAAGAACCTTTGATACCTCTGAGAGCCAGTTGAGGTTCTAGTCCCCCCTCAGCCAGGAAGCTCACTGGGTAACTTGGGCCAGTCACTGATTCTCGGCCTAACCTACCAGACAGGGTTGTTGTGAAGATAAAATGGAGAGGACCCGGCCTTGGGTTACTTGCTAGAGGGGGGAAAGGCAGGCTACATATGTAATAATAAATAAAAAATAAACTAAAAAATACAACCAGGTGCCATTGCCAACAAACTTGACAAAGGCTTTTTAAAAAGAAAGAAAACACTTTGTGTGTGTGTGTGTGTGTGTGTGTGTGTACCATTGACACCGTCTGGAGAATTGGGACGATACGGAAGCGGGTGGGGGAGTGGGGAAGAAGTCACCCTTTGTCTTGTTCCAAGCTAAGGAAGGAAGGAAGATTGGATGGAGGGATGGCTAGACAGGGAGGGAGGGAGGGATTCCCGCCCCCTCTTCCCAGATCCTTACCAGTCCGTGCCCGGCTCGTCCACCACCACCAACACTTTGCTGCGCCCCGAGGAGCCTCCGGAGCCGGCCACCCCCCCAACCTGTTCGCTGAAGGTGGCCGCCGCCGCCGCCGTGGTCTGTTTCACCGCGTTGGAGAGGGACGAGAAAAAGCCCCCGCCGCCGCTGCCGCCGCTGCCTCCTCCGGCCCCGGGGCTGGGGGCAGCCGGCGGCGGCGGCCTTTCGGCGGGAGAGACGCTGCCGGGGGACGGGGAGGTGGCGCTGGGCGGCGGCGGCGGCGGCGGCTGCGGGCGCTGCAGATCCGTCATGTAGCCATTGGGCAGGTTGGCCATGAAGTTGCTGTCGGAGAGCCGCCTGCGCAGGTAATTCATCTTGGCTTGCAGGAGGTGAGGGGCCGCGGGAGGGATGGGGACCCCGATATGGGGGTGTCAAGAGAGAGGTGGGGGGAGAAAGAGAGGTGGCGTTCCCCCGGGTGGGGGGGTCTCTTTTGAGGAGGGGGGATCGAGGTCTTCCAGACGGGATTCCCACCACTACCACCAGATCCCTGCGGGGGGAGATCTTCGTTGCCCTAACAAGAGCTAAAGGGCGATCCCGTTCGCCAGCCTGGGAGGGATCTTTCGAGTGGGTCGCCTAACAGGAAGGGGCTCCCTTCCAGCAGGATCTCCTGGGAAGAGATGGCTCCCTTCGCCACCCAGAGATCTTTTGTCTACCAGGGGATCCTTTTCAAAGAAGAGGGGTGCCTTCGGGAGGGGATCTGCGGAAGGGATCTCTCCCTGCAACGGGGAAAGGTTCCTGACAAGGGTCTCTCTGCGTCTCTCCCGCCACTCTGGCCGATTCTGCTCTGTTGGAGCGCTTGCAGGGGAGAATCTATAAGGAAAGGGCTGCCCTTGTGCCTGTGCGCTTCGGAGAGCGGGAATCTCTAGCCGAGGAGAAAGCCAGCCCGATACAGCTCCTCCCAAGTCCCGGAGCCTTCTGCGATCATCAGCAACCAGCCCTGCCCAGTTAATCAGCCTTCCTCTGCTTGGACTCTTCTGATCCCTTCCCTTCATCCCTCTGTGGCTGCAGTGGTAGGTCCCTTTTCTCTGCAAAGCCAATCCAGGGCTGCGCCATTCGTCAATGGGAGTAGGGGAGGAGCTCAGCATCTCTCTCCCTAGCTCCCCCTTCCCCAGCAGGTGTGAATGGTACAGCCCGGTACCCAACAGCAGAGATGCAGGGGCAGAGACAGAAGGATGCTGCTGCTGCTCGTGATGCTGTACTCTCCCGTGCAGTTGATGCTGGTGGTGTGGAGCCACTGCCCACAATGCTGAGGTTGACGTCATGGTGCCCGGATCAATGATGCCATGAAGCGGTTGGAAAGGCATTCCAAAACTGGCTTGCAGAGGAGGCTGGTGGCCCTGTTGTCAGCGGGGCTGTACATCTGCTTTGGGTTTTAGTCAGAACCAGCCAGAACTCTAAAGGAGCTATCCAAGGTGCCAAAAGCCCCGAAATAGGTTCAGCACCTTGGATAGCTCCGTTAGAGTTCTGGCTGGTTCTGACTGAAGCCCAGAGCAGATTTATAGCCCCACTGACATCGGGGCCACCAGCCTCTACTGCTGGTTTGTATTTCATGGGAAACACTGGTTTGGGTGCCCCATAAGTATATATACCAATGAATCTCAAAATGAGAAACAAGCAGCAGCTCTCCTTCAGAGTGGGGTGGGGGAGAGACCATCACCAGTTGAGTCACAAGCTTCACCCTTACCCCTTCCAGTTTGGGCCTTCAGTGGGACAAAAACCCAGGATCCTTATAAAGAAGAGAAACGAGTTTTGCTTCATACATAACATTTTACCTAGAGAGCTATAAAAAACAGGAGTAGGAGGGGAAAGTGTGGAGCATCATGCACAAAGATTGCATGCACAAGTCCAGAGAGGGAAAGCTTTATGGCTATGTACGTTATTTATTACTTATTCATTCATTCATTCATTCATATAGCACAACCAATGTACAAGATGCTGAGAGCCAGTGTGGTGTAGCGGCGAGAGTGTTGGACTGGGAGTTGGGAGATCTGGATTCTAGTCCCCACTTGGCCATGGAAGCTCACTGGGTGACTTTGGGCCAGTCACAGACTCTCAGCCCAACCCACCTCACAGGGTTGTTGTTGTGAGGATAAAATGGAGAGAAGGAAGGAGATTATGTATGCCACCTTGGGTTCCTTGAAGGGGGGGGAAGGCGGGATATAAATGTAATAAATAAATAAATAATAAGCAACAATAACAAAATCATCCCTTCTCTTAAATTTATAGTCTAAGTCTGATGACTGTGCAGGTGTGTCTTTTATCCCCAAAAGGAAAGGTAGCCATGCTAGCCATAAGAATAAATAAATAAACAAACAAACAAACCATATTATTTTAATACCTTATTAGGCCAGCTCAATAGTCACACAAAATGCACAAGCTTTCAAGCTCTTCATCAGGCAAGATGTAACAAAAAGGAAGATATCATCCCAGACACACACACATGGGAGCTATGATTGGCAGTGACTTCCCAGGATGGGCCCAAGCAGCAAAATAGATACATTCATTGCATACTGTTCACAAAAGAGGATGAATAGATGCACGTGTTTTTTTCCTTCATCTCAAACTAAAGATAGGCAGGGTTTAAAATACATACAAATAAATAAATAAAAATATGCACTTGGGCAGGGAAAATGAATACATGGAGTAACTTCAGTGGAAAGTCATAATAGAGACATGAATAGTAAGGCAAAGGAGGAAAGTATTCATCATTTACCAAGAGGAAGTATGAGTGCATGGAGGCTAAGTTGTAAGCAAGCCATAGTATGCAAGACTGGAGAATATGTTTACTGCGTCCATGCTCCTGAAGCTCAGGCAGGCACCTTAACTTGCCATGTTCATGCTTTTGGCTGCATGCTTTAACTCTTCTCTTAAACCAAAGAGTTTTAATTCTAGGATTTACTTGTTTTCTTTCTGTATGGAAATTCACTGAATTACATAAATGACAGAAAAATATAACATCACCATTGCTCTGTATCACTTAGCATTTATACTGTGCTTTAAGGCAGAGACAGGCATCTGAATCTACTGGTAGACCATGAGTGATTTGCAGCAGATCAGCAGGAGTTTCTGACTCCTGCTTGTTTAACAATAGCAACAACTGAAATATATATTTTAAATTATTATTATCATTATTATCATTATTATTATTCAGTTGCTGATGGTAAGATAGCTTGAGTGAAAACTAGGAGTGAGTTTTTGTTTGAATGAACTGCGAGCTCACTTCTGCTTCTAAAAACTAATTCCTGGGCTAAGCATGTGCTAAGAGGCACCCTGTTCTTTAATCCAAGGGAGTGTTTGCCCCCTGAGACACTATTTTGCCCTTGGCTCTGGTTGATAGACCTTGGTGTTCTAGTAAAAAATAAATAAAAATCAAAGCATATCCAGCAGGCCTGAAGTCCACCACTGCTGCTCTACATATATTATCTCAATAATCTTTATATCAGCCCTGTAAGATAGGGCATTTTGAAGTTTTCTTTATGTTATCCCTGCTTGTATTATCTTTATCATTTGTCTGCATTTCAAGAAGTGTACTGGGCATAGGATATGGTCCATTGTTGTTATCCTCATATCCCGCCCCCCAGGGGGGAGGTGAGATAAAGCTTAGACAGAATGTCTTACAACAACCCCAAAATGTAATATAATGCACACGCAGCAGTGTGTCACTCAGAAGCAAACCCAGGCAAACATACACAATGTAGCCTAAGAATTCTCCCCATGAAGCTGAATAGTCCTTAACCAGTAACAAATTAAGTTGAATTCTGTGCATACAGGGCCAAAACAGACATTACTTTTAATGTGTGTCTAGCAGCTATGTCTTTTTTAAATGTCTACTCTAGAGTAGGTGCAGGGCCCTCCAATCTGGATTTTAAATGCCTCCCTATCCCCACACTAGGGCCCTTATCCAAACTGGGGGCCTGCATCCACTCTAGACTAAAAATGACAAGAAGGTATAGCTGCTGGAGACAAATTTAAAGTAATGTCTGTTTTGGCTCTTACTTGGAGCCATAATGGGGGTTACATCTGAGTAAACATGTATAGAACTGGACTGTTATAGTAGCAATTGACATATTCAGCTTTGCCTCTGTTGGTTTAAATGGTGCTTTACAGCTGGATTGTGTCCTTAACTAAAACACAGGAGAAGAAATGGTAACACAAATGCACGCAAAAACATTTCACATGCAAATGCATGCAGTATCAATTCAAAAGCAAACATGTGAAAATACACAAAGCAGCACTTCACACCTGTAACACATCTGCAACAGCTCCCCTTCCGACAGATACCATCTTCCAGAACTGCAGCCTGATCACTCCAGCAATGGCCATTTTTCTTTTGGGAACCAGGCTCCATCTGGGAAGCATTAATCTGGCAGTGAGCATGTGCTGAACAGAAACAAATGAATTTATAAATAAAAGTGCCTTTAGTTAGATAACTGGAATGCACATGGATTTTTACCAAGCCAGCACAAGAGAGGCCCCTGCAATATTCTACAATTGGGCCAATCTAACCTACCAAAAATGTGAAAATTAAAGCCCCCCCAAATAGTAGGAAACATGGGACACTGCAGCAGAAAACAAATATTTTAAACTGCTACGACAAAGCCATTCTTCTACAATGTTTTCTGAAATTTGGCCAGATTATACTCCTCACCTGCTAGATTCTCCATGCCAGATTTCAGAACTAAGCATCTTGACTTTAGGAAGACTAGAATTTTCATTCTTTAACATGACATTATGCTGAAAAAGCAGATGCCTTAGCTATAAAGCTGCTTCTATGGCTGTATCATTAGTCAAGAGGCTCCCTGGATGAAACTTGATACTCAGGCTGCCCCTCCTCTTCTGAATGCCTGTAACTGGAGGTGAATGAGAGGGCTTACATAAGAACATAAGGAGAGCCCTGCTGGATCAGACCAAGGGTCCATCTAATTCAACATTCTGTTCACACAGTGGCCAGCCAGCTGTCGACCAGGAACCCACAAGCAGGGCATGAGTGCAACAGCACCCTCCCTAGCAACTGGTGTACATAGGCTCCTGCCTCTGGTAGTGGAGGTAGCAAATAGCCATCAAGGCTAGTAGCCAAGGTTTAGACAAGTCCATAATGCCATTCAGTTCCTCCAAACAGTGCATCGCCAGAGACAGGTGATCCAGTTCCTTTGAACAGTGCATCACTGGAGACAAGATACTGGCATAACAGATCATGGATTTGACCCAATCAGTCAATACTTTTTATGATTGGGTGTACTGTCCATAGTGCTGAAAATGTGCCTTTGTCCATGGTGCTGATTAAACCTTACTCCTCTCCTCTACACCAAGGATGGGCAGAAAGGATTCACGGTAGATTGGCAAGGATTTCTGATTCCCAATTGTTTAACAATAGCGATAACAACAACATGACTCCCCAGCCCCTAAAAATGATATTGCTGAAATGAAGGAAACTTGGGAGCACGGATAACCTGGAGTAGATTTCTGTGTGAAAGGCCTGTGAGCTCCATTCAGTTATGGTACTCAAAACAAATTCCCAAGTTCAGAATTCTTTCATTCTAAGTGTATATGTCTTTTGCACCAGGGTCTGGTTGATGGATCTCTAGTAAAAACAAGGTACGTCCTATAAGCCTGTTCACCTCTGCTCAAAACTGCTCCACATCAACTGGAAAGGCTACTTGAACCCATTGTTGTTGTTGTTCAGTCACTAAGTCGTGTCCAACTCTTCGTGACCCCATGGACCATAGCATGCCAGGCTTTCCTGCCCTCTGCTCCCTCCCAGAGTGTGCTTAGGTTCATATTCATTGCATCGGTGATGCTATCTAGCTATCTCATCCTCTGCCGTCCCTTTCTCCTTTTGCCTTCAGTCTTTCCTAGCATCAGAGTCTTTTCCAGTGAGTTTTCTCTTCGCATTAGGTAGCCAAAATATTTGAGCTTCAGCTTCAGTATCTGTCCTTCCAATAAGCCGTCAGGGTTGATTTCCTTTAGGATGGACTGATTTTACCTCCTTGCAGTCCAGGGGACTCGTAAGAGTCTTCTCCAGCACCACAGTTCGAAAGCATCCATTCTTCGGCGCTCAGCCTTCCTTATAGTCCAGCTCTCACAGCCATACATTACTACTGAGAAAACCATAGCTGTGATTATGCAGACATTTGTCAGCAAGGTGATGTCTCTGCTTCTTACTATGCTGTCTAGGTTTGCCATAGCTTTCCTCCCAAGGAGTAAGCGTCTTTTAATTTCATGGCTACAGTCACCATCTGCGGTGATCTTGGAGCCCAAGAAAATAAAATCTGTCACTGCTTCCATTTCTTCCCCTTCTATATGCCAGGAAGTGATGGGGCCAGATGCCATGATCTTCGTTTTTTTAATGTTGAGTTTCAAACCAGCTTTTGCACTCTCCACTTTCACCCTCAACAAGAGGCTCTTTAGATCCTCTTCGCTTTCTGCCATTAGGGTGGTATCGTCTGCATATCTGAGGTTGTTGATAATTCTCCCAGCAATCTTAATGTCAACCTGTGATTCATCCAACCCGGCGTTTCTCATGATGTACTCTGCATATAAGTTAAATAAGCAAGGCGACAATATGCAGTCTTGTCATACTCCTTTCCCAATTTTGAACCAATCAGTTGTTCCATGTCCGGTTCTTACTGTTGCTTCTTGACCCCCGTACAGGTTTCTCAGGAGACAAGTAAGGTGGTCTGGTACTCCCATCTCTTTCAGAATTTGCCAGAGTTTGTTGTAATCCACACAATCAAAGGCTTTAGCGTAGTCAATGAAGCAGAAAGAGATGTTTTTCTGGAATTCTCTTGCTTTCTCCACAATCCAGTGAATGTTGGCGATTTGATCTCTAGTTCCTCTGCCTCTTCAAAGCCCAGCTTGTACTTCCGGTAGTTCTCGGTTCACATACTGCTGAAGCCTAGCTTGTAGGATTTTGAGCATCACCTTGCTGGCATGTGAAATGAGTGCAATTGTACAGTAGTTTGAACACTCTTTGGTGTTGCCCTTCTTTGGAATTGGAATGTAAACTGACCTTTTCCAGTCTTGTGGCCACTGTTGACTGTTCCAAATTTGTTGGCATATTGAGTGCAGCACTTTAACAGCATCATCTTTTAGTATTTTAAATAGCTCAGCTGGAGTATTGTCATCTCCACTAGCTTTGTTGTTAGTAAGGCCCACTTGACTTCACTCTCTAGGATGTCTGGCTCAAGTTCAGTGACCGCACTATCATGGTTATCAGGGACATTCAGATCTTTCCTGTATAGTTCTTCTGTGTATTCTTTCCACCTCTTCTTAATCTCATCTGCTTCTGTTAGGTCCCTGCCTTCTTTGTCCTTTATCATGCCTGTCTTTGCACAAAATGTTCCCTTGATATCTCCAATTTTCTTGAAGAGATCTCTAGTCTTTCCCATTCTGTTGTTTTCCTCGATTTCTTTGCTTTGTTCATTTAAGAAGGCCTTCTTGTCTCTCCTTGCTATTCTCTGGAACTCTGCATTCAGTTGGATATCTCTTCCCCTTTCTCCCTGGCTTTTTGCTTCCCTTCTTTCCTCAGCTACTTGTAAAGCCTCATCAGACAGCCAATTTGCTTTCTTGCATTTCTTTTTCTTTGGGATGGGTGGAGTTGCTGCCTCCTGAACAATGTTACGGACCTCCATCCATAGTTCCTCAGACACTCTGTCTATCAGGTCTAATCCCTGAAATCTATTCCTCACCTCCACTGTATATTCATAAGGGATATGATTTAGGTCATACCTGAATGGTTTAGTGGTTTTCCCTACATTCTTCAATTTAAGCCAAAATTTTGCAATAAGAAGCTCATGATCTGAGCCACAGTCAGCTCCAGGTCTTGTTTTTATTGACTGTATAGAGCTTCTCCACCTTTGGCTGCAAAGGACATAATCAATCTGATTTCGATATTGACCATCTGGTGATGTCCATGTGTAGAGTCACCTCTTGTGCTGTTGGAAAAGAGTGTTTGCTATGATCAGCATATTCTCTTGGCAAAACTCTATTAGCCTTTGTCCTGCTTCATTTTGTACACCAAGGCCATGCTTGCCTGTTATCCTGGTTATTTCTTGACTTCCTACTTTAGCATTCCAATCCCCTATGATGAAGAGGACACCTTTTTTTGGTGTTAGTTCTAGAAAGTGTTGTAGGTCTTCATAGAACCGATCAACCTCAGCTTCTTTGGCATCAGTGGTTGGGGCATAGACTTGAATTATTGTGATGTTGAATGGTTTGCCTTGGATTTGTACTGAGATCATTCTATCATTTTTGAGATTGTACCCCAGTACTGCTTTTCCCACCCTTTTGTTGACTATGAGTGCTACTCCATTTCTTCTAACGGATTCTTGTCCCCAGTAGTAGATATAATGGTCACCTGAATTAAATTTGCCCATGCCTGTCCATTTTAGTTCACTGATGCCCAAGATGTCGATGTTCAATCTTGCCATCTCATGTTTGACCACCTCCAGCTTGCCTTGATTCATTGACCTTACATTCCAGGTTCCTAAACAATATTGTTCTTTACAGCATCAGATTTTCTTTTCACCACCAGACACATCCACAGCTGAGTGTCCTTTCGGCTTTGGCCCAACCGCTTCACTCTTTCTGGCGCTACTTGGAAATACCCTCTGCTCTTCCCCAGTAGTATATTGGACACCTTCCGACCTGAGGGTCTCATCTTCCAGCGTCATATCTTTTAGCCTTGTGATACGTTCCATGGGGTTTTCTTGGCAAGAATACTGGAGTGGGTCGCCATTTCCTTCTCCAGTGAACCACATTTTGTCAGAACTCTCCACCATGACCTGTCCATCTTGGGTGGCCCTGCACGGCATAGCTTATGGCTTCACTGAGTTACGCAAGCCCATTCGCCACAACAAGGCAGTGATCCATGAAGGGGACTTGAACCCATAGGTATCCCTAATATTCAAGTTGCCCTTTGACTCCTTCCACAAACAAGTAAAAAGGCCTCCATACAAGCCTTGTAACTATGAAACATTTTTAGGCTAATATAATTAACCAGGTAGAGGCTGGTGCTCTTTGTAAGTTCAGAGGGGATCAAAGTCTTTGCAAGAGAGCAGGTTAGGATCCTAGCAGGTTGGTTCCTTATTGCATCCAGATCTCCATTTTACCTCTGCAGCTTTGTGATCCCTAGATTTTTACAGCAGGTGTGTCGGAGGGGAAGACTTATTCTTTTGCCCCCTCTTGCAATAACTATTGTATTTGGGATACAGGGAAACATCCAAGATTCATATCTAGATCATATGAGGCTATTCAAAATATGCCATACATGTTGTTGTTGTTGTTGTTCAGTCGTTCAGTCGTGTCCGACTCTTCGTGACCCCATGGACCATAGCACGCCAGGCCTTCCTGTCCTGCGCTCTCTCCCAGAGCGTGCTCAAGTTCATATTCATTGCATCCGTGATGCTATCTAGCCATCTCATCCTCTGCCGTCCCCTTCTCCTTTTGCCTTCAGTCTTTCCCAGCATCAGGGTCTTTTCCAGGGAGTTTTCTCTTCGCATTAGGTGGCCAAAATATTGGAGCTTCAGCTTCATTATCTGTCCTTCCAATGAGCACTCAGGGTTGATTTCCTTTAGGATGGACTGATTTGACCTCCTTGCAGTCCAGGGGACTCGTAAGAGTCTTCTCCAGCACCACAGTTCGAAAGCATCAATTCTTCGGCGCTCAGCCTTCCTTATAGTCCAGCTCTCACAGCCATACATTACTACTGGGAAAACCATAGCTTTGATTAGACGGACCTTTGTCGGCAAGGTGATGTCTCTGCTTCTTACTATGCTGTCTAGGTTGGCCATAGCTTTCCTCCCAAGGAGCAAGCGTCTTTTAATTTCATGGCTACAGTCACCGTCTGCGGTGATCTTGGAGCCCAAGAAAGTAAAATCTGTCACTGCTTCCATTTCTTCCCCTTCTATATGCCAGGAAGTGATGGGGCCAGATGCCATGATCTTCGTTTTTTTAATGTTGAGTTTCAAACCAGCTTTTGCACTCTCCTCTTTCACCCTCAACAAGAGGCTCTTGAGATCCTCTTCGCTTTCTGCCATTAGGGTGGTATCGTCTGCATATCGGAGGTTGTTGATAATTCTCCCAGCAATCTTAATTCCGACCTCTGATTCATCCAACCCGGCATTTCTCA
Source organism: Heloderma suspectum (assembly GCF_057233095.1). Taxonomy (NCBI): domain Eukaryota; kingdom Metazoa; phylum Chordata; class Lepidosauria; order Squamata; family Helodermatidae; genus Heloderma; species Heloderma suspectum. The sequence goes on from NC_139459.1 coordinate 175,472,262, forward strand.
TGATGTACTCTGCATATAAGTTAAATAAGCAGGGTGACAATATGCAGCCTTGTCGTACTCCTTTCCCAATTTTGAACCAATCGGTTGTTCCATGTCTGGTTCTGACTGTTGCTTCTTGACCCTCATACAGGTTTCTCAGGAGACAGGTAAGGTGGTCTGGTACTCCCATCACTTTAAGAATTTGCCACAGTTTGTTGTGATCCACACAATCAAAGGCTTTAGCGTAGTCAATGAAGCAGAAATAGACGTTTTTCTGGAATTCTCTTGCTTTCTCCATGATGCAGCGAATGTTGGCGATTTGATCTCTAGTTCCTCTGCCTCTTCGAAACCCAGCTTGTACTTCCGGTAGTTCTCGGTTCGCATACTGCTGAAGCCTAGCTTGTAGGATTTTGAGCATCACCTTGCTGGCATGTGAAATGAGCGCAATTGTGCAGTAGTTTGAACACTCTTTGGCGCTGCCCTTCTTTGGAATTGGAATGTAAACTGACCTTTTCCAGTCTTGTGGCCACTGTTGAGTGTTCCAGATTTGTTGGCATATTGAATGCAGCACTTTAACAGCATCATCTTTTAGGATTTTAAATAGCTCGGCTGGAATACTGTCATCTCCACTAGCTTTGTTGTTACTAATGCTTCCTAAGGCCCACTTGACTTCACTCTCTAGGATGTCCGGCTCAAGTTCAGTGAGCGCACTATCATGGTTATCAGGGACATTCAGATCTTTCCTGTATAGTTCTTCTGTGTATTCTTGCCACCTCTTCTTAATCTCATCTGCTTCTGTTAGGTCTCTGCCTTCTTTGTCCTTTATCAAGCCCGTCTTTGCACAAAACGTTCCCTTGAGATCTCCAGTTTTCTTGAAGAGATCTCTAGTCTTTCCCATTCTGTTGTTTTCCTCGATTTCTTTGCATTGTTCATTTAAGAAGGCCTTCTTGTCTCTCCTTGCTATTCTCTGGAACTCTGCATTCAGTTGGGTATATCTTCCCCTTTCTCCCTTACTTTTCGCTTCCCTTCTTTCGTGAGCTACTTGTAAAGCCTCATCAGACAGCCACTTTGCTTTCTTGCATTTCTTTTTCTTTGGGATGGATTTCGTTGCTGCCTCCTGAACAATGTTACGGACCTCCGTCCATAGTTCCTCAGGCACTCTGTCTATCAGGTCTAATCCCTGAAATCTATTCCTCACCTCCACTGTATATTCATCAGGGATATGATTTAGGTCATACCTGAACGGTTTAGTGGTTTTCCCGACGTTCTTCAATTTAAGCCGAAATTTTGCAAGAAGCAGCTCATGATCTGAGCCACAGTCAGCTCCAGGTCTTGTTTTTACTGACTGTATGGAGCTTCTCCATCTTTGGCTGCAAAGGACATAATCAATCTGATTTCGATATTGACCATCTGGTGATGTCCATGTGTAGAGTCGCCTCTTGTGCTGTTGGAAAAGAGTGTTTGCTATGATCAGCATGTTCTCTTGGCAAAACTCTATTAGCTTTTGTCCTGCTTCATTTTGTACACCAAGGCCATGCCTGCCTGTTATCCCGGTGATTTCTTGACTTCCTACTTTAGCATTCCAATCCCCTATGATGAAGAGGACATCTTTTTTTGGGGTTAGTTCTAGAAGGTGTTGTAGGTCTTCATAGAACCGATCAACCTCAGCTTCTTCGGCCTCAGTGGTTGGGGCATAGACTTGAATTACTGTGATGTTGAATGGTTTGCCTTGGATTCGTACTGAGATCATTCTATCATTTTTAAGATTGTACCCCAGTACTGCTTTTCCCATACACACACACAAATTGTTAGTTATGACAGCTGTGATGGTGATATATGAACAAAGATCAACATAAGATCATGCATGCATGTGCATCTAGTCATGATGATTCATCTCTCCTTTTCAACATGTGTTGAAATCAGCTTATGCTCAAAGACATCAAATTTAAGTTAAGCCCCTAGGAGTTGAACATCCTGTGCCAAAATAATTCCGGCAGAGAATGACATCTTATTCGGTCCCTTTGCTATTGAATACACAGGTTGTAGGCGTACCTAGAATGAGTATATGAGTTTTGGCTCCTCACTTTCAAGTCTAAGGGTGTATTTACACCAGCTTGTTACCCAGGATATATCCTGGGAACAGTTCCTGCTGTTTACATCATATCCTGAATGGAGTCACTACTGATCAGTGTTGCCCTCTTGGATTTGCAGAGGTGAGGCAGGCAGGCAGGGATGTATGTTCCTCTTCTGAAAAAAATAAACTTCCCCCTTAATGTTATTTGCAATGTATTTCTTTTGTATTTGTAGTATTTTTACCCTGCTCTTCAGCCAAAAAAGTCACCCAGAGAAGCTTGCAAAGACTAATAACGAGACACAGTCCCTGCCCTCCAGCTTACAGTCTCAAAGACATGACACAAAAGGAAAAGGGATCTTCAGGGAGGAAGAAAAAAACAAAACTCAGGCACCAGTTCTTAGTTTCAAAGTTCTTATAGGCATCCTTTCTGGCAGGAAAGGGCAAAACAAACTCCCTGCAGCTGTTCCTTCTCTGTTTGATGTATGGGGCTATGTTGGTCTCCCTCTTGCCGTGATGTTCTTCCTGGAAGGCCCTTGGTTCTCCGGCTGATGGATGAGACGAGAGTCTGCAGTCTTGACACAGAATATTGTGCTTCTTCACACACACACACACACACACACACTTTAAAGCACAGAGCATATAAAGCCCAGGTGATAAAGTGTCTGAACCTGCTGTGGTTTTGCATCTAAAAGAAAGTGGATGTTGACAGTAAATTCAACTGCATCGCCCACAGGCCCTGTGGGAATAGTCTCCAGTTCTCTTATTGTCTCCACCCTCCTTGCTAAGTGCTGTAATTGCACGTCTCAGTTCCAGACCTGCCAGGGGTTCCTTAGGTGTTAATAATACACTTGACTGGTTGTGTGTCTGCCAGGCCTGACTGTATTTAAATTACACCTCATTGTGCTGTGACAGTCCCACTGAACTGAACTGTGTTGGTTGGTGGAGGATAGGGAGGAGGAGGAGGAGGAGGAAATCTATTGTAAATGTGGTGTGTATGTACCATCCAGTTCATCACTTTGCGCATACAAAAAATAAATGCACATCTATGCACCATCAGTTGCACATGGAAGTCCCTCATAATGTTCTGAATGTGGTATATACACCACATCCAAGCATATTATACACCATATCCAAGCATATTAAGCCAGTATGGGCATATCAGCATTTTAGTAGGCAGGCCTGTTTCAGGATGTGTAAGAAAAGGTGTGCCAGAAACTGTATATATGCAGTGGAGGCTGGTGTCTCCAATTTCAGTGGGGCAGTGCATCCACTCTGGGTTTCAGTCAGAACCAGTCAGAACTCAAAAGGAGCTATCCAAAGTGCTAACCCTAGTCCCAAAATGGGTTCAGCATCTTGGATAGCTCCTTTAGAGTGGTTCTGACTGAAACCCAGAGCAGATTTATCTCCCCAATGAAATAGGAGCCATCGGCCTCTGCTGTGTGCATATGTGTCTTGGGATGGTGGGCTCTGTTTGAATTTATTTATTATAGATTTTATTGTATTTTATTGTTAGCTGCCTTGGGTATTCCACATGGAAAGGTGGGATATAAATTTAACAAATCATAACAAAATACATCCGTTATTAAGGGCACAATCCTACGGGGATAGTCAGCCACCTCCGAACTCAGAAGCAACTGACTATCCAATACAGGGCAGGCAGAGCGCGGAGGGGATATTCTCCTCCACGCTCTGCCCAACCTGCATCTGCAGTTAGATGGCCTATTTCGGCTGACTAGCCAGAGCAGCTAAGAGCGGGTGGGGGAAGCTGGATGGTGCATAGAAAGCATTGTAACAGCATTTCCACTGTCCCCACCCCTGGGAACGCTCCCTTTCCCCCTGCTCTGCGCTGCTCTTCTGAGCACGGAGTCAGGGATGAACCACACCTCCAACGAGGCAGCGGGGCGGGGGAAAGCAGTTTTCTGGGAGCACTGACCCTGAAGTCGGTTCCTGAAAACAGAAAAATCCTGTGGCTGTCTAGCCGTTGTCTAGTAGCCATAGGATTGCGTCCTAAGGAACACAGTGGTATGCATAACTGAATTTATGTATGTGCTCCTGTGCGAGTATTATCAGTAGTAATACTAAGCATGTATTTCTACATTTAGTCAGTAAGTATTTCGTGAGTCTTCTCACTTATGCCAGAATAAATTGGGTAGTCTTTAAGGTGCCACAAGACTCTTTGTCGTTTTTGCGGCAACAGACTAACACAGCTACCACTCTGGAGAGTATTAGTCTATTTATACAAAATGCACACCGAAGCAGGACTGTGTGTGTGCCCATTGCCTGCCTGCCTGCCTGCCTGTTTGTTTGTTTGTTTGTTTGGGCCTCTGACTTTTCCCCTCACATGTTCGCGTTAGGGGCATTAGGGGACACGAGGAAATGGGCTGCCTCAGAAATTGTGAGGGTTGCTGCAGTGGTGGTGGGGGGCGGATGGAGAGGGGAGAGAATTTTTCTGCTCAGGCGTCACCATGACAACCATACTGAAAGAACCCTAGAAATCCCATTCTCTTAACTAGGCCAATCCTGGCCTTTTCCAGTCGTGAGGGGGAGAGGGGGTGGCAGCGATACATAGAACAGAGAAAGCGCAGGGGCTAAAGAGAGGCTTTTGTCTTGGCTACCCCAGTCTCCAAGGGCACAGCTGGCTTGAAGCTGGGAGGTGCCAGGGTAGATTTCCCCTGCCGTCCTAGCATCAACAGGGGCCTAGTTTCGCCAGTGTGTCCCACTAGATGTCGCTGCTGCCCTGACTTCATTTCACTCCTCAAGGGACAAGGGGAAATACCCCCTTGAACATTTCACTGAATCCTGGCTCAGGGGTCTCTCACTGCCTTTATGGTTCCCATCTTTTTTCCCTCGCAGGGCTTGTGCCTTTAACAGAGCCAGTGTGGTGTAGTGGTGAGAGTGTTGGACTGGGAGCAGGGAGATCCGGGTTCTAGTCCCCGCTTGGCCATGGAAGCTCACTGGGTGACTTTGGGCCAGTCACAGACTCTCAGCCCAACCTACCTCACAGGGTTGTTGTCGTGAAGATAAAATGGAGAGGAGGAGGATTATGTACGCCACCTTGGGTTCCTTGCAAGAGGAAAAAAGTCTGGATATAAATGCAATAAATAAATAAATAATAAACAGCGATGTGGCAGACAGAAATCAAACAGGTATAGCTCTTACCATCCCAGAGCTACTGCAACGTGGAAATGTCTCCTCTTGAGTTTCTGTCTGTTACACCACTGTTAAAGATTCATGAGCATCAAAACAGGGCAAAAGAGGTGGGGAGGAAAGAGGGCAGGCTGACCTGCCATATTTGTCATATTTTATACTTTTGCTGAGACTGAAAGTAGCTGAGCCTGTAACTCAAACCAGCTCCCATCCCACACTCTCAATACTGTGCTTTTGCCTTTCCTCCCCAGCTGCAACCTCCCCGAAATCCCCCCCCCATGACAATTAGGCTCATTGCCATGAGTGGGGGTGTCAATGAGGGAAGACTGCTGCCAGATCCAAAGGCACTGTGGGCAACATCTGGCCCTTGGACCAGATGTTCTCTGCCCCTGCTCTTCAAGCTCCCTCCTCAACCTATAGTACCATGTCATTCAATATCTACAGATTATTATCCAAGGAAAAAAGATGGTCTGTTTGTGTATAGCTGCACAGCCTCTAAGTTAGCCTTCCCCAACCTGGTGTCCTCCAGATTTTTGGGACTTCAATCCCCATCGGTCCCAGCCAGTATAGCGAATGATCAGGAATACTGAGGGTTGTAGTCCATCGACTGGAGGACACCAGGATGGGGACGGTCACTCTAGTTTTTCGCAGAAGGATCTAAGGGCAGTCTTGTGTGCTTGTAACCCTTCTAGAGTCATGGCAAGGATCACTCCCCAAGTCCCTCCCACATTACATGTTGCTGAAGTCACTTCTCCACATGGTACGTGTTTTAATCATGTGGTGCCCTCCAGATGTTTTGGACTACAAATCCTTTAAGCCCCAGCCAGGATGGACAATGGCCAGGAATTATGGGAGTTGTAGTCCAAAACATCTGGGGGAGCACCAGGTTATCAACCCCTATTTTAATGCGATGATTTGACATTTTAAACTGCTTGTTTTCATTGTTAGCTGCTCTGGAAAACCTTTTAAAGTTGAATAGCAAAGTATAATATATGTAGATGAAATAAATATTAATTGACTCTGCATTAGCCTGTCCAGCACCGGCTTCTGAAGCAGGGTACATTAGTACATCGATCATTCATTTTCTTTTTCCAAAATTAAAAAATACAAATAAATGAACAGTGCAATCCTATACATGTCTACTCAGAAGTAAGCCCCATTGAGCTTAATCAGGCTTACTTCTAGGTACATGAGTACAGGAATGCAACCTTACGCTATTTTAAGCTGCAGTCCTATATACCAGCCTTCCAAAACCTGATGCCCTCCAGATATTTTGGGCTTCCACTACCACCGGTCCCACCAGCACAGCCAGTGGCCCAGAATGCTAGGAGTTCTAATCCAAGACATCTGGAGGGGATGAGGTTGGGAAAGACTGCTTTACACACTTCTCTGGAGTAAGTCCCATTGAATGTAATGAGACTTACATCTGAGTAGACATACATAGAATTGTGCTATTAGTAGTCTTTTTGAAACCACAGTGGATTGGGTTATAGTTCTATAAATATATGCCAAACATATTCAGCAACATTTGCTATGTGGAGAGCTGATGGTGGACAGGATATTTATTTACTTAGTTATATTAACAGATTATTTTATTATCCTGTTTTTCTATTAAAAACATTCAAAGTGGCTTACAAAATCTAAAAACATTGATAATTAAAACCACTAAAGAGAAAGATACATAGATAGTTGTATATAAACCTTGCAGCACACAGCAACAGAGTTAAACACTTCAGAAAAGCAGCAAACTGCTAACCGTGAACTCCCTGCTTAAATAAATGTGTTTCAAGTGCCAACCGAATGGGGGGAAGAGAGGGAGTCCAAGGGATCTCTCCAGAAGAAGCATCATTCAGGATAGTCATCCAGCAGCACACTGGCAATTTGTGCACCCATGTGCATGCATTGATCAAGATGCAATTCATCAAGATGCATTTTTCATTTCAAGTGGGGCTGAAATGAGTAGAACTCCGGCACCTGTTGAGTATACACTCCCACTGTTCTAAAAAGACGCCTTCAACTTACCCTCAAGAGGTAAAATAGGGGCAGTGGTTGACCAGAAACAGACACCCAAATGTAAGGACAGCAGAGATCATATGCAATTGTAATGAGGCAGCCTTCCCCAAGTCTGCCCTCCAGATGGGTTGGCCATTGCCCAAGCTGGCTCAGGATGATGGGATCTGTAGTCCAACACAACTGGAGGACACCCGTTTGGGGAAGGCTGCTATGGAATGGAACAGGACTTAAGTAGGGTGGCCAGATGCAAAAGAGGATTGTGCTCCCTCACCTTTAATAGTTGTGTAGAAGGGGGAATTTCAGCAGGTGTAGCTTGCATGACAAGCCACACCTGCTGAAATTCCCTTCTTCTACACAACTGTCAAAGGTGCGGGAGCAGTCCTCTTTTGCATCTGGCCATTCTAGATTTAGTATTGCCATCTTTATTTCTTGCATTGTTGGTGTGTGTGTTTTTGGAGACATCTGATGATTATTTGGATCCTGCCCACCCACCCCCCTGCAGTTTTTATGCATTTGTACTATTGTACAGTAATTCACAACATTATTCCAGTCAATGGATAATTACTTATATTGCCCCATAACCTTAAGTAGCCTTTTTCTCCTTCCAATGTTCCTGACAGATCATAGGGTTGCACCGGTCATGTACTTTATTACTGCAAAACATGACAAAAATAAACTTTTCAAAAATAAAAACCTTTTGTTTCCCTATCTACCCTCTCTAATTCTAGTCATGCTCATGAATTTCTGCTTGTAAGGGCTATATGACAAGCAAAAATTCAGCAAGTGAAACTCTTCCCTGCATGCCAATGCAGTGGTGGGAGAAAACTTCTCCTGCTGAATGTCTGCCTGTCACACAGCTTTTTTAAAGGGACATGATCCCAGATTGGTGGGGGAGAGGAGGGGAGAATCCTCCCCCCCCCCCAGCAATCATAATGTGATCCTGCTGTATGGCAACTTCTGTCAAGGTGCTGAACACCTTTTCTTGACAGAGCTGCAGAGAAGCAGCTTTTTGGTTGCCCTTTGCTTTTCATGCTTCCACCTGGGCGGAGCCAAGGCAGGCCTGAACGCAGACCACTGGAGCACACTCCGGACAGGTTCCAACAGGCCCGGTGTGAACTCCTGGCCCAGACACATGGAGGCCTGCTTGCCAGATGCTTCAGCAGCACGTCCCAGCACCAGCTGGTGTGCAAAAACGCAGCTGCCTCCAGGCAGTGTTTGTAGGGCGGGGGAATTTCCCTTGGTGTAGGGAGAATTCAGAAGAAGGAGGGGAAGAGACCATTGTCTTTTTAAAAGGTGGAAACGTGTGAGGACTCAACAAGAGGATAGCAGCCTGGTTTTGGCATTCCAGATAGCCATACATCCTGGGTGGGAGCCAGATTTAGTCATGCTTAAAGTAGACATGGCAGGAGGGTGCTGTTGTACTCATGTCCTGCTTGTGGGCTTCCCGTGGGCAGCTGGTTGGCCACTGTGTGAACAGAATGCTGGGCTAGATGGACCCTTGGTCTGATCAAGCATGGATCTTCTCATGTTTTTATGTTCTCAGACCCACTGGAAGCAATGTGACTTAAGGTAATGACTAAATCTGGCTCCAGCTTCCTGGCCTTGAGGCCCCATTGCAGTTCCAAGATGCATTTTGAAGTGAAGACTCCTCTCCATCAGCAATGCATTGCTCCTGAATCTTGTCTCTTCTCTGTCACTCACACGTCAGAGCTCTCCTTCTCTCAAGAGTTCTTCCACACTGGCAGCTCCTAGCATGATTCAGTCTAGTATGATGAAATCATTACTCTGCTGTTGTAAGTGACCTGGGGAATTGCAACCGAAATATAGTGCTTTTTTGCATGTGGATGTTCCACTATGTTCTGTCCATCCTGAGAGCCAGTGGTTAGTGATGTAGTGGTTAGAGTGTTGGACTGGGACTCAGGAGATCCGGGTTCTAGTCCCCACTCAGCCATGAAGCTGACTGGGTAACTTTGGGCCAGTCACTGACTCTCCGACTAGCCTACCTCACAGGGTTGTTGTGAGGATAAATGGGAGAGGAGGAAAAGGACCATGTCGACAGCCTTGGGTTCCTTGCAAGAGGGGAAAAGGTGGGATATAAATGTAACAATAAATAATAAGTAATAAGTACTAGCTGGCACGACAAAGCTCTTTGGTTGGAGAAGGAATAATTAACCCAAGCATGCCATTTTTAAAACCATGTTTTTAAACAAATCCATTTGTAAATGATTTTTTAAAAAATCAATTGCATTAAAGTGCCTTTTTAATTTAAGTGCTATTTCACACTTACATCAATATTTTTAATGTTTTAAAGTGTTTTGGAACGCATTAGAAAACAGGGCAGAGGGAACACAGTAAAGCTATGCAGAAAGGAAAAAAAATGCCTCATTGGCTCAGACTGGCTCCAAGCCTTAGCCTGGAGGCTTCTGCCTCACCTCAGATCTGAGGCAGAAGCTTGACTTGTCTCACTTCCCGAAACCTTGGATGTCTTCGGCCTTGACTGCAATGGAAAAGCAACAAAAACCCGTAACTTCTTTATGTATTTGCTTATTATGCAGAACTGGAAGAAATTTGCAGGCATAGCAGCTCCTTCTGAGGGAATGGAGCCAGCCAAATGGGTCCCAAGGGTTTTGTCCTGAGCACCTTTAAAACTGAGGTGTGTGCGGGTTTTTTTTTAAAGGTTTGATACCTTTCCATGCAGTTTTGTGGGGAATTTTCATGAACATGACAAACAACATAGAGGGGTTCCTAAGTAAGTACCCTGCAAAATGTCAGGAGGATAGGTGCATGGGTTAGGGAGTTATGAATTAAAAAACAGTGCCTTGTATTAGCTTCAGTTGATTTGCCAGCTGCAGAACCCCTATCTGCAGAAAGTAGACCTTTCTTGAGTTATCCATGTACTAAGTTACATTCAGAGTTGACTACTGTATTGTGCTTTACATGGGGCTACCTTTGAAGATGGTTCAGAAGCATCAGCTGGTACAAAATGGAGCTGCCCAGTTTCTTGTCCGGCCGGCAACTGGCACACATAACACCAATTTTGTATCAGCTAGACTAAATGGCCTGGGATCAGGTTACTTGAAGGGTACACACCTGCCTGACCATTAAGACTGGGCAATGGAGCTCAGCTTTCTGTCCTAACAAGACCCATCAGGCTACAGGGCACAAGAAACTGGGCCTTATTGGTGGTAGCCCCATCCCTATGGAGCTTCCTACCATGGGAAATCTGTTTGCCCCTCTCCTTGTGTTGTTTTAAGTGGATTTTAAAGACCTGGCTGTTTACATCTGCTTTTACCAATTAATTTGAAACTGGCTCAAATTTTAAAATAATCATTTTTAAATAGTTGCAGCTTGTTTTACTGTTTGCTTTAGATGTTGTGTTTTTGATCCCAATTTTGTATTTAATATTATGCTTATATGGTTTTATTTTAATTATATTGTGCAATCTGCCTTGAGAGGTCTGTGTGGCCCTTAGCAGCAATATCTCAAGATTATTATTATTTATTAATTACATTTCTATACCACCCAACAGCTGAAGCTCTCTGGGTGGTTCACAAAAATTAAAACCACAAGTACACCATAAAAACAATATACAATATAAAAGCATCAAACCTATGGTATAAAAGTACAACCAGCATAAAACCTAGCAGCAATGCAGAGATTTAACTTCCTGGCATATAGAAGGGGAAGAAATGGAAGCAGTGACAGATTTTATTTCCTTGGGCTCCAAGATCACCACAGACAGTGACTGCACCCATGAAATTAAAAGACGCTTGCTTCTTGGGAGGAAAGCTATGGCAAACCTAGACAGCATAGTAAGAAGCAGAGACATCACCTTGCCGACAAGGAAAGGTAGGAAAGGTTCCTCCTGTGCAAGCACCGGGTCATTACTGACCCCTAGAGGGACGCCGCTTATGCTGGCGTTTTCATGGCAGACTATAGCGGGGTGGTTTGCCATTGCCTTCCCCAGTCGTGACTACCTTTCCCCCAGCACGCTGGGTACTCATTTTACAAACCTCGGAAGGATGGAGGGCTGAGTTGACCTGAGCCGGCTAGCCGATGTATGGCTGTGAGAGCTGGACTATAAGGAAGGCTGAGCACCGAAGAATTGATGCTTTCGAACTGTGGTGCTGGAGAAGACTCTTACGAGTCCCCTGGACTGCAAGGAGGTCAAGTCAGTCCATCCTAAAGGAAATCAACCCTGACGGCTTATTGGAAGGACAGATACTGAAGCTCAAATATTTTGGCCACCTGATGCGAAGAGAAAACTCCCTGGAAAAGACCCTGATGCTGGGAAAGACTGAAGGCAAAAGGAGAAGGGGACGGCAGAGGATGAGATGGCTAGATAGTATCACCGATGCAATGAATATGAACTTGAGCACACTCTGGGAGAGAGCGGAGGACAGGAAGGCCTGGCGTGCTATGGTCCATGGGGTCACGAAGAGTCGGACATGACTTAACGACTGAACAACAACAAACAAATTTAAAACAGCAGAGCTAAGGGAGCAATCCTACCAGGATAGGTGGCCACCTATCCAATGCAGGGCAGGAGAAGTGCAGAGGGGATGAGTGCTTCAGCTGCCCTGTATTTGCAGCTAGACAGCCAATCTGTTCTTGCTTTCCAGGAACAGTTCCTTATCTAGTGTTAAAATGTAATGTTCCTTTTCAAGTTAACAAGAATTTCATACATTACAACAGAGGTGGGGAAACCTGTCCCTCCAAATGTTGCTGCACTCCAACTCCCATCAGCCCAATGGCCAGGGATGATGAGAGCTGAAGTCCAACAACCTGTACGATGGCCACTGTTCCATTCTTTGAGGAAAAAGTTGCATTTTCTATGGTTTGAGAAAAGATGGAAGAACCATGGGGGAAATGCAGGAGAGTGAATACTGGACAACAACATCCTATAGATGCCCCATAAAAAGTGAGTGAACAAAGTACAACTATTCCAGAGTAAATACCCAGTGTGGAAACACCCTCTGATTAAGAGACACTTCTACTAGTAGAAGAATGTTGCCAGCTGTTCAGGAAAAAAACCACCCTGACCTGTTCTTGTGCTTGATGTGCAAAAATCAGGAAGGGAAACTTTTCACAGTGTGGACATAAACACTGGAATGGCTCAATGACGATTCCTCTCCCAGACCCAGAGAGTGCCCAGTATTCCTGACCCATCTTTGATGTCCACAGGCAACCGCAGGGGGGCATGATGCTCAGATGCAGCCTGTGCACATTAAAACCATTAAGGGTGCTATCCTATGCATGTTTAGACAGAAAACAGTCTTACAACTCTGGGCTGGCTGGGGAATGCTGCTAGTTGTAGGACTTTTTTCTGTCTGAACATGCATAGGATTGCACCCTAAAACTATTTTGACAAGTAGACCCCGCTCACACTGTCAGTTACCAGCTTTTATCCAGAAAATCATCAGCGTACAATGGTTCTGTATGTGTTGCCTTTTATGCTCATAAGCCGTATTTGAATGTGACACCCTTGTGGAGTTGTTAGAGGATGTCCAAGGTGAGGCAGGTCCATGAAGTGACTAGCGAGGGCAGGTGAAATCTCACTCCCCTCTGTGCATTATGGGGCCAGATCAAGGGGACCTCTCCTTCAATGTGGCCATTGATTTTATTTCATTTGTTTTATTTCTATACCACCCAATAGCCAAAGCAATCCGGGCAGTTCACAAAAATTAAAACACAAAATACAACATAATACAAACATAATATAAAGCCTTTAACAACAACAACAACAACAACCACTCTGCATTTAAAACAGCTAAAAACAATTATCTCTACAGTATTAGGACCAGATAAAACAGCTGACATTAAACTCCCATTATTTACCATCAAATGCCTGGGAGTAGAGGCATGTCTTAACCTGCTATGGTAAAGAAGGCAACATTGGTGCCAGGCAGGCCTCAATGTCCAAAGCATTCTGGAATTGGGGCTACCACCAAGAAGGCCCTCTCCCTTGTTGCTATCCACTGAGCCTCCCTCAGAGGAAGGCCTCAGATGATGATCGTAGTGTTCAGCTAGGGCTATGCCAGAAAAAGCTGTCTGTCAGGTGCTGCAGTCCCATGCCATGTAAAGCTTTATAGGTCAAGACCAGTACCTTGAATTGGGCTCGGAAACATACAGGTAGCGGGTACAAGTGAGCCAGAATCGGTGTTATATGCTCAGACCTTCTGGTCTCTGCTATCAATCTGGCTGCTGCATGTTGACAAGCTGCAACTTCCGACCCATCCTCAAGAGCAGCGCCACGTTTATCGCCTGCTAATGTCTTCTGCCAACCTAGCAGTTGGAAAGCAGGAAATTGCAAGTAGATAAATAGGTACCGCCTTGGCGGGAAAGGTAACAGCGTTCCGTGCACCTCGGTGTTCAGTCATGCCGGCCACATGCCCACAGAAGCGTCTTCGGACAGCGCTGGCTCTTCGGCTTAGAAACGGGGATGAGCACCGCACCCTAGAGTCGGACACGACTGCTTGGGGACACCTTTACACCTTTAATGTCTTCAGATCGTTCCGCTGCTACAGACACAAGAGCAGGGACCGGCGAAACAAGGTGGCAACTGTGACCAGCAGGATGAGCAGGTGTGCTTAACTGCTGGCTAGGGATGAGGCTGTCGCTGGTCAATTTTCTGCGCAGGGGTGATGCGTGGAGCTACATAAGCCCTGTTTGAGAGCCTTCGTGCCCACCTGGCGGGAACGTCCGTTCCAGAACGGGAAATGGCTGTGCACGACTGTGGAAGGGAGCGGGATAAAGGGAATCTACCCAAAGCGCCTCCGGGGCAGACCTGGGCAAGTTCAGGAATCCTCCCTCCCTCCCGGCCAGGCCCCCTGCCTGTGCCTCAACTTGCTGGCTCCGGGCCCGGTCCACTCAGAAGTCCAGACTCCCAGACTCCTGGCCCTCGCGGCTCGGCTTCGTTCCTCCAGCACAGCTGCCTCTGAGGCAGGACGGGGCGCGCCAGGCGCGGGGCGAGGCAGGCCCCGCTGCTCCAGCGCAGGCCCGCCGCGGGGATCTTCCCTCCCTCCGGCGGCTGGGGCGGGGCGGCCCGCGGAATGCGGCTCGACCGCTTCGCAGGGCGTGGGGGGAGCCAGCCCCGACACGCGCCCCGCCACTCGGCTCGTGGCTCCGCTCGCGCCGGGCTGGGCGGGCCGCTCCCCTTCCCCGCTGCGGCGCCGGCGCGCGCGCCCCGCCCCCAGCCAGGGGCCGATCTCGCCGGCCGCGCGAGGCCGCGGTCGGGGCGGCGGCGGCCGTGCGCGAGGCCCGTCTCCCGGGTCTGTGAACCAGCCCCGCAGGCGGCCCTTTAAGGCCCAGCAGAAAGAGGCCGAGCGATGGGGCGCGGAGACCCCAGCCAGGGACCACCTTCCTCTGCTACAGACGTACGAGGCGGGCCGGCTGCTTCTTCTCGGCCTCAGGCCACAGGCCTCCCAAGACACAGGCGCCCCTCGAGCGCCCCAGGCAACTTCTGTTGCCTCCTCTAAACTTTCCTGCCCCTGTCTCACACCCACTTGTCCCCCCCCAAAAAAAAAACACAAAAGCACCCCAGCCTTCCGCTCGGAATTATTATTATTATTATTATTAATAATAATAATAATAATAATATTATTAATTCAGCCTTGATCTGTCATTCTCGAAGAGACACTTCCCTTTATGCCTAGGCAGACTCCAGGACTTTTCGGATTTTCATCCTCGCATCTCCTCCCCGTTCTGTATCATTTTCCTTCGCATTTTCACAAGCTCTCCTGAGCTTTAACGCAGCGTCCGCGGCCGATTCTTCACTCATCCCAAGATGTACCTCTAAGGCCGCCACCCATCCTTTCTTCCATCCGCCCTTATATATTTGATCGGTCAATGTATACAAATGCAGAGAACATTTAAAAAACTGGGTCACGTTTCTGCAATAAATGGCTCCGTGCATTGCGATACACTGCATGACGTACGAAGCAGCAAGAAAACGAATATAGCATGCATATTTTTTTAAAGCCCACTAAGAAGCAAATTAGAGTCTCCCCCAAATTTAAGCTCTTTTAAAAAAACAACCTTTCCATCTGCTCCTTTGCTTTCCAAACATTCACGACAACAGAACCTCTACGGACGCACAGGTCCCCCTCTGGGATCTCCCCCTCCCCTTCGCCATCTGCTCTACACTTGCCTCCTCGAGGGGCACTGCATCCTCTCTCCCCCCCGCCCCCACAAGGGAGTGACACAGTGTGTGCACGCACACACACTTGCCCCAAGGGGGCTAACAGGAGAGGGGAGGAGGGTGTCAAGCCTGCCAGGACTGGCCAATTGTAGCTCCACCCCTCCGGAGGTATAACCCAAAAGTTCAAGAAGGGATGGTGCAGGTGGTGTAGGAGAATTAAACTTTTAAAAGAACAACCCTGTTGGGTCCCGGAGAATTGGTGTTCCCCCCTGCTTTCTCCAGAAAAAAGGGGGTACACATTTGGGGGTACACTCAGAACCACCTTTCACTGGAGCAGGGAGAGATCCCCTAGTCAGACATTTCGATTCTGGTATCTCCTTGGCTCCCTAAATTCTGCAGCAAATTTAATCTTCTTCCAGCCAAATAGCGTCAGCGACAACCATCCTGTGTGGGCCACCAGCAGTGATGGCCTTGGCTGATTTTCACTACACCACCGGCATCAGCAGCGGATTCAAGGTCTACATCTTGGAAGGTGAGTCCCAGAAATCCATCCCCCCTCCGCCCCATCCCCAATCTTCAGTGCAGGCTAGGATGCTTATGGAATGGCAGAGCTTGGGTCAGAACTGGTAGCGGGCGGGTGCGGGGGGCAAGGATTGTTTTCCAGGTGCTCTGAGACTCCAGCAGGTCTAAAGCCTCTGGGTTCCAGCTTCCAACCCTCCCCTTGGGAGCTGAAGGACAGTGGGGGGTAGTGGTTAAAGTGGGTGCGATTCCCTGAGACTGGGCGATCCGGTACTGTGGCTAGATCAGTTCTGGAAAGTCTTGGCACACGCTCAGCTCTCTGACTTTCTGCAGCAGCGACTGCTGCTGCTGTGACTTCTGCCACCACACGCCTACAGGAACTGCTCCCCCAGGGCATGAAAAGCCATCGCAGACTCCAGCTGTGCACTGGGTCTCAGAGAGCCCTTCCCACAACCCCTGGTCTCCCGGCTGTGCCTACCTAGATCAGCTCAGTCCACAGCTTCCATCACTCTAGCTTTGCGCCACTCACCTTTCTCGGGTGCATTTTTAGAGCGCGGGGGCGGGGGTTTCTCAAGCGCATTGTCCTGCTTGCCACAATTCAGAAGTGCACTCACCTCATTTTGATGTCGCTTTCCTCCCTCCCTCCACCCCTCACTCACAATTACAGATGCTGTTGGATTTGCACACTTGTTAGTCTTGTCTTTTCCCCCTTGATGTTTCCTGCACCGGGTGTTGAATATTGGATTGTAAGCTCTTCGGGGCAGAGAGGGACTCGTCTTTATTGTTACTCTGCAAAGCACCCTATGCTCATGTTGACTTCAGCCCAGAAAAACAGTGCATGCGTGAATCCCCTTTGGGTAGTAAAAGTGTTCTCTCTCATCTGCCTAAGGGCAGGGAAAACCAGCATGCAAATCATGGGTTGGATCCAGATTTAGTCTTACTTAGATGGGACCCACTGAAATCAGTGGGAATTAAATTAACCAATGACTAAAGTTTGATTTCAATAGGTCAACTCTAAGTAGAACTAAATCTGGATCCGACCCAACCTATATGCACAAGTGAACAAAAACAGCGCAGGGTTTTGTGACGCTTGATGTATTGCGGCAGAAGCTTGTGCGGACTAGATCATGCCCTTTGGCTGATTACCTTCGGCTGGCTCCATGCATCGGATGAAGCTTTCGCCACAAAAGCGTTTAACGTGACAAACCCTTTGTCTGTAATGTGCAGCAAAGGAACACGGGCTAGCTAGCGCGCCGAGCCAAGTGAGAGCTGGCATGAATGTGGAACAAGGTTCACCACTAACTGGCTAATCCTGGAACACATAAATGCAGGTCCAGATGTGCACCTCCTACACAAGGGGTGTCGAATGCCGCGCACCATACCTGTTCGAACAGGAACCATTAGTCAACGCTATTATGCTGCCACCCACTTCTCCAAGAGCAGGAGAGTTCAGCCCAGACATTTTTCCTGGGGGCCAGACTACATGCTCAGAATAGGATGTAGCCCAGCCTGCCTAGAACTGCACCACTATAGAATACGCGGGGGGGGGGGGTGCTGTTGAATGGTCCTCCTTTAAAAATAAAACAAAAACCTCTCCCTGCACATAGAAAGCTAGCATGCTGGGTTTAACTGGGCTCTTCTCCTTTATATGCTCATTTTTAATAAGTACAGTGTGTACTTATATGCATTCGGAATGTGATCTGCATGTTGAAGTGGAACAATCCTAAGAGGGCTGCATCGCATACTTTTTCTGTACCAGCCATAAGACCATGAGTGGTCGCTCAGCTCACTCACAGAAGGTCCCTCTATCCAGTATTAAGGGATTCCCCCCTCTTCCCCCCCACGGCACAGCCTAACCCATAAAACAAGGTTCTCTGACCCGCGGAAGAGGTTTTTCAGGCAGCTCAAGACGTTGCCAAGGGGAGGAGAGGGCAGAAAAGTCACGTTCTGACCACACCTTTCCGGAGGCATCTCTCTGGATCTCTCCATCACTCTTACAACAGTATAAGGTTGTTCCAGTGGAGGCTGGTGACTCTAATTTTGGTGGGGCTGTTAATCTATTACGGGTTTCAGTCAGAACCAGCCAGAACTCTAAAGCAGCTATCCAAAACCTAGTTTGGGGACAGGGTTCAGCACCTTGGATAGCTCATTTGGAGTTCTGGCTGGTTCTGACTGAAACCCGGAATGGATTCATTGCCCCATGGAAATCGGAGCCACCAGCTTCCGCTGGGCTGATCAGTAACATTATCTCCACATTGGGGCGGGGGGGGGGGCGGGGTTGAGGAAATGGCTTGCCTGAGGCCACATATATTCGGAGCAAAGGCAGGGAGTTGAAGGACTTTCTAGTTCACAACTCTATCTCTTACCAATATGCTACACTACTTCTTCTGAAAGTGGCGTAAGACTCTCATATTTGGGCTATTTTTAACAGCTGGGTTTAAGCAAGTAGCAGAAATTTTAATGCCATGTTATATATCTTTAAATACGTATGGGCTGAGCTGAACTCCCGGGGCAGGCGTATTTCCCGAAAAACATCACACCCCTTTTGGCAGTTTTTCAGGAGAACCTACACAAATAGGGTGAAACTGTTCACCCGTTCAGAGTGAGGGCAGGATGCCTTGCCTTGCTTAGATTTGGCTATGTGACATCATCATATAGCCAATAGGATTGGCCATGTGGCATTGTGAGGAAGCCTAGTCCAAAGGAGGGCACTGCCCCCTGCATGGTCCCTGATTGGCTGAGCCTCTAGAAAAAAACAGTTTAAAAAGTAGTAGTAAAAAGCCCCAGCACTTGGGCAAAGAAGCAGCTGCAAACAAGCAAAGAACAGCACTTTAAAAAGGGATTTTTTGCAAAATAGAATTTGGTGCAGCACAATTTTTTATTATGTTTCTTTTGTCTTAAGCTGTGGTTAACTTCCTTGAGGCAGGGCACACACATGATTGAATGAAGTCCCATGATTCAACCTCTGGGATGCATCTCTAGTTAAAGGGTTTCTGTTAGCCAAAGAACTGCTGGTCATTCATTCTATACCACACTGAGATAGGCAGGCCATGGAAAGGGCTGTGTGTCCTCTGCACCACAAAAATAAATAGATGATTGAATGAAAATTCTGCATCCAAGCAATCCAAATCCTGAGTCAAGAAAATATAAATGATTATACTATATATGTTTTGCGTTATTAGTTCTGCAATCCTTTTACCTTTTTGCATCATTTATTCAGGCTTTTCTAGTCATGGGGAAGGTTAAGGAGTTACGTAGGGAACTAGAGCTGCAATCCTATACCCATTACCTGGGAGTGAGCCCCATTGAACTCAATGGGACTTGCATCTGAGTACACATGTATAGGATTGCACTTCTAACCACTGGAAATCTCACTCAGCTGCCCCTCCAATTCCAGAGATTTCACAAGGTATTGCCCCCACATTTCCAAACATATGTTGTTTACCATAAGGTTTAGAAACTTGCCTTTTAAATGAAAGAGGAGTCTCAGAGAGTGAGTTTGGCCATTTTCTGTGCTCTTATAGAATTATGGCATACACACAGTGGCAAGGAGCCTCTCCAGTATTTCACAGCTGAATATTGGAGCAGGCTGCTAACACTGCTGTTTTCATAATAAGAATCCCTGCCTGAGCACTTAATCTGCATATTATTATATATTGCTGAAGGCTGTACTCCACATGTGGGCCACCCATGGCCTATGGGCCACATATGACCCTTAGCTCCTCTCCATTTGGCCCATGAAACCACAGGGAGCCCCACCCACTTTCCCCCACAGCCCAGCTGATCAGCCATCAGCTAAGCAGCAGTGGCGGGGGGGGGGGGGAGACCTACAGTTCCAGTGCTGCTATTAGCAGCATCAGGGGTGCCTCCAGATGAGGTTTTTATTCCGCAATTGCCCTGCCTCATTCGTGGAATTTTACTGGAGCATCTCCACAAAATGTCATCTTCTAACCCTCCTCTGTTTTCCTCTGGCTTCTTCTGTTTTTTTGTGTGTTTTTTTCCTTAACTCAGAAAACCCATTAAGGGGGACAAGGCAGAACAGCCGCACAAGGCCTGCTGAGTGGTAGTGCTAGGAGCTCTCTGTATGGAAGCACCCCAGGTCAGGATCAGGGGGGGCTTTAACCTCCCCCTCCCCAGTGACTGGATGAAGCTGAGATTGCTGGGGAGGCATGGAGTGGCTTTAACCTCCCCCTCCAGTGATTCCATCTCCTGGTCACAGTGGGTAGCACTGCTGTTTTCATAATCAGAATCCCTGCCTGACCCTAACCTGGATGTTATTATATATTGCCAAAGGCTCTACTGGTACTGAGATGGTGTGTGTGCGTGTGTTTATATGCATGTATCCTGTGCTGCCCTGACCAGCTGGATTACTTTACTCTGCAATAGCCTTGTCTGCATTGATTAAAAATCCAAGATGGTGTTTGTTCTTTCGGTTATAGATAGTACAAAAACACAATTGTCGACAGTCCAAAATAGACTTCAGCAGGTGCAGCGTATGCCTGGAGCGGCAGGTGGTGCGCTGGGTGGTGCCTTAAGTGTCCATGTGCACGCAAGATGCATCTCCCCCCCCCCCAAGGATTCAGGCTACAATCCTATGGGAGTTGAGTCCCATTGAACTCAGTGGGCCTTACTTCTGAACAGACACGCGGAAGATTGCACTGTTTACTTTTAGAGACCCCCAAGAAGGGAGGTGAGCCCTGAAGACTGCCAAGTTTCACATCTCACACTGACAAACATTTTCTGAAGCACCATTGTTCAGCAAAAGTAGGAACACGGTGGTGAAAATTATTTAGCTAGGATACAAATGAGAAAATAGGGGCTCTTCCTGGTAAATAGGGATGGTAAGGATGTATGGAAAAGCTCCTTATGTTGCACAACCTGGTTCTCCCCCTCCCCACCCCACCCCACCCTGTTATATTTCTTTCCTGCACATCCAGTGGAATACCTAAAGCTCAGAGGAGTGAGTGCAGGACAGCCAGTCTTTAGCAGAGGTGAAATGAAATGTCACACAAATGTAAAATCTGGCAATATTTCAAATTCAGTGGGTTGGATCCAGATCCGTTGTTCAGTGGAAGGACTTCCACGTCCTCTCCTCCCCACAGCGACCCCCCCATGCACCCTCCAAATCTGCTCCAGAGCCCCACCTACCCTCCTGAGCAGATTTGGAGGGTGCATTGGGGGGGCTGCAGAGGGGAGGAAAGGATACAGAAGCCCTGTTCCGCAAGTGGCATGTTTCTGCTGATGGAATGACAAATCTAGATCCAACCCAATGTTTTGAATGTTGGACTATAATCATACGTTGAAGGACCCTTAAAACACACACACATAATTAGCATAATTCAGCCTTCCCCAGCCTGGGTCCCTCCAGTTGTTTTGGACTTCAACTCCCATCAGCCCCAGCCAGCATGGCCCATGGTCAGGAATGCTGGGATATGTAGTCCAAATCATCTGGAGAACACCAGGCTGCTCCAGAAGATCCATTCTAGCTCTCGTGCCTCATCCTAAGCCACAGCCCTTCCCATAACTGGAATACAACTTCATCATCTCAAGCATGCCCCTAGCCCAGGACGCTTAGCTGCCACATTGCCAACAAAGATATTTTATTGGGTGATCTCTTTCCAGGCCAACCTTCTTTGGAGAACGAGCAGAGGATCCGCCGTCTCCCGGCGCATCGGTTGCCTGTCTATGCAGTCCGGCGCAAGCTCAGCATGGATGTGAGAAGCCTGGACCCAAACCTGGAGGGACAGAGGGTGTCGAAAGTCAGGCGGTCTGGATGTGGACCTGTAGCAGTGTGAGTGATCCTGAGGCACACTAGAGAGCGCTGTAGCATAAGGGGAGAAAGCTGTGCTCTCTGCTCTCCAACAGGGAACAGAGTTTGAGCATATTTTCCATCAGTACAGGCTCCGGTTATTGGAGGGCTCTTGGGCCAGACACCGGCAGTGGGGGGACCTCCCGCAGGGAGTCTACCATCTTACCAGCATTGTCGCCAACTGCTAGTGCTGCGCCTTCTCATCGCTGCTAAGGCCTGCTTGCTTGGCAGGCAGAGAGCCGACGAGTAAATAGGCAGCAGCATCTGCTGCTCATCTTTCAGACCCGCACCACTGTCTGGGCCGGAGTGAGAGAAGGGTGACCAAGCAGGTCGCAATGGTGAAGAGGAGGAACGGGTCTGCGCAGTGTCTTGTCAGTGGGCCCTTTGCTGGGGTGTGGGCCCTTGGCAGGTGCCTGACCATGCCAACCCTGGATGCCGGGCCTGTTTTGCATAATGCTTTTTGGAATGTTCAGGTTCTTCATATATGTTGTGCTGTCCGACAACCCTGTAAGGTAGGTCAGTATTAATAATTGCAAATGGAGCTGGCTAAGCAAGGCCGAGGAGCTGTGACGTGTCTAAGGAGTTCGTGGGGAGCCATGATCTGAACTGGAGACTTCCTGATTCAGAGCTCAGTCTTTTAGCCACGATGCCCCCAGCAGTCCAGTAGTCTGTGCTAGGACTGGTGGGGACCGAATGGGTGGCACTCAGGCCTGCAAGCAGATGGGCACAGCCCGAGCCAGTGAGTCAGGCTGGATCTCGGGTGCCTCGGCACAAGCAGGGCAGCCAAAGTGAATGGAGGCTGAGGACCATCCCCAGGAGTCACAGAAGACGACACTGCGGACCCTTCTGAGCTGCTGCCTGCAGTGCTCAGGTTGATGTGGGGCATTAGGGTGAGAGGAAGCTGCCTTATATCAACTCAGTGGTCCATCTAGCTCAATATTGACTGATTGGCAGCAGCTCTCCAGCATTTCAGACCAGAGCCAGAGGTTGAATCGGGATTGAGTTTAGACACGATTTGCCCTCGGCTAGGGCAAATCCAAAAAGGTCATAGTTAAACAAGCCTTGGAAACCCCAGTGTTAGCAGATTATGGTACATTCATTCTGAATTGATTAATTAATCTGCTCTAACATCCACTTCCCAGACCCATAGAGTTGCTAAGATATATATCAGTTGGCCAATTCACAGATAAACAGCTATTGAAATAGTGGGAGAAAAACCACACCCATTACCACCCTTTATCCATTTCAGACACAGAACATTTGTCGCATATATTCTGGGTAGAAGAGTAGGAAACTGTTTTGAAAATCAGGCATTTGCTTATTACGTTTACTTAAAACTTAGAGTGGCCAGGTGTCTTACTTTACAGAGAATGGTCCTCTATTTGAAAGGCTAGTAGCGGACTGTCCTCAGCTTGAACACGGTCCCTGTTTGAAGGGCTGTCCAGTCCAATTCTGGTTTAAAGATAAAGAACCATCCAAAGAGAGAGCTGGGCCTTGACTTTGCCCATCAACAGCACCTGGTCGCAGTCTTCCCACTGTGGTGAGATGGTTGCCTGTCTCTTTAAACTATAATAATTATTTCTAAATTTGCATTGATACACATATATCAGCATATGCACATTTTATGCAAATCTGCACCCTCTTTGCCTTCTTTCTATGGTGGTGCATTTCCTCTTTTTCGGTGATGGGTAAGTGGTCACCCTATTAAACGCACATATTGATATGTCTGTCAGTTGTCTAGAAGTTAGTGTTTAAAATAGTTCCAGCTCAAATGGTATGAGGCAAATTTTAAAATTTGATGGAATAGCCTTGAGTGAGTCATTAATCTCTCTATTTTGGTTTCCCAATGTAAAATGAATGAATACATTATATAGGCTATTTTATATTCATTGCAAACTGTATTTATATTTTTAAAAATCTGGGAAGTGTGGCTGGATTAGATCAAACTATGTACTAGGCCCAGAAAATACTATTAGTGGTGCTGACTTTGAATATAACTAAAATGTCTTACAGGGTAACAACATCCATATTAATGGGTGTTCTTGAATATGCACTGAGCCATATTCTGGGGTCTCATGTCTCTGTGATTTTGGCCTCTTCCAGTACACAGAGACAAACCTACTCTACCCCATGCCTGAAATCATATAGAGTACATGGGTTCCCTCCTCACACACACACGCACGCGCAAGCACACACACATTTTATCCTCACAACAACCCTGTGAGGTAGATCAGGCTGAGAGATAGTGACTGGCCCAAGGTCATCCAATAAGCTCCATATAACCAGACTGTTCCTCATGCAAGTTCTGCAGCAGCCCAGGGTCTCTGCTCCCCTCTTATCTGATTTGCAGAGAATTTTCAAGAGATCTAGCTTGCAGTCAGGCATGTGGCTTTCCATGTTGCAGACAGGGGTTCTTCTCCGAAGAAGAAGTGACAAGGTTCAAGCCATCCTGGAAGATATGGGTCATATACACACCAAATCCCTGATACATAGGTCAGCCACTTATGAATCCATGGTGTGAGAAGCCTAGCCAGGGTTACATTAGGGAGAAAAGGCACTTTGCACGTGGATCAAGAGCATCCTTTTTATTACAACTTGCTGTATTCTGAGCCTGAGAGCCCAGATTCCAGTGAGAGAGCTCCTCAAAAATTAGGCCTTAGCAAATGGCCCTCAAACAGGCTATGGCTCTATGCAGGAACACACTTTGCATCATAATTAACCTGAAGGATACCTGAAGGATCGCCTCCTCCCATATGTGCCTGCCCAGACCTTAAGATCATCATCAGCGGCCCTCCTCCGTGAGCCCCTGCCAAAGGAAGTGAGGCAGGTGGCTACTAGGAGGAGGGCTTTTTCTGTTGTGGCACCCCGGCTCTGGAATGAGCTCCCTGGTGAGGTTCTCCTGGCGCCTACATTGTACTCCTTTCGGCGCCAGGTGAAGACCTTTTTATTTTCCCAGGCTTTTTAGCTTTCTAAATTTTTATCTTTGCTGTTTTAAATCTGTATTTTAAATTCCTGTACTGCTGCTAGGTTTTATTGTGGTTGTATTGTTATATTGTGGTTTTAATGTTCTATATATTTTAAATTGTTTTATTGTGTGTTGTTTGGTTTTAATTTTTGTGAACCGCCCAGAGAGCTTCGGCTATTGGGCGGTATAGAAATGAAATAAATAAATAAATAAATAAATAAACCTGGTCCCGTGCAGTGTGTAAATATTCTGTGGATATAAGTGAGGGTTCCTCTCTGTCTCTCACACATTCCAGCTCCCGGGAGCAGATGGCACCACCCGCTGCACAAGCCCCTGTTGCTGTGCCCTGTGTCACCACATCCAGAGCTGAGCCTTGCAGAGGTTCTCGGGCCCTTCACCCATCCTGCCCACACAAGTGCCCTCTGAGGAAGCCCCAGCTGGATCCAGGCCTCACCGTGTCCCAGCTGCAGCAGGTGAGTTGCTGGGCAAAGCACTCCACCCCCCTTGCTTTGCCAACCTCCCCTCCTGTCTCCAGCTCATGCCTCCTCTCTCTGGCCTCATCTTTTTAGATGCGCCCTTCAGTCATCACCTGCGCCCCCCGTCGGAGCTGCCCTGAGACACCTTCAAGCACCAGCCCTCCCGTAAGTTCTCCCCCTTTCTTTTCTCTTTCTCTGTCAGGGTTCCCTGTATGACCTGAACACTCTGAGCAATTTTTTAAGGATCTCTTGCCTCCTTAAGGGTCCCACCTTCCTTCATTTAAACTTTCCCTTCCCAATAACATGGGGTTTGGGCTGTAGACACGGGGTGATTGACACTCTAGACACAGGGCTTAACCACAATAGTTTACTGGTAAATTAAAGCAAGCAAATCACAACTAAAGGTATTTACACAATAGAGCTAAGTGATACAAATGGCATTAACATAATATAAAAGTTGCAAAACACAGGTTCCTTTACCTAGCTGTACTTAGACTTCTCCAGGCTGCTTCTTCCTGCTCCTCCTTCAGGCTCTGGTCTCCCTGACTCAGCACTTACTGGCTCTCTTTATATGCCCTCCTCCCTCCAAACTGAAAGTATTGCTTCAAACCTGAAGAAATGAAACTTCATTGGGAAACTGAAACTGAAAGTGAACCAGGGAAATGAAACGACTCCTCTCAGGGATACCCAACAAAAAAGCTCCAGCCCTCTAGGCCTGACCTTTTTCCTTGCCTTTGTAGGCCTCAAACCTTCACAGTCTCTTTTTTCCCTCTGTTCAGCACCAACTCGCTATGCTAGAGGCATATCTCCATCACAAGAGAGCTTCGGCTATTGGGCAGTATAGAAATGTAATTAATTAATTAACGTATATCGGTTTTGTGCTACCAGATAGGGTGCCCATTTATGACTTGCCAAAAAAGAAGGCAAAAGAGGGCAGCAATTTGCCTAACACTTGCAAAGGCTGATTTACATGTATAGATACAAATTTAGGAAGAAATATTCTAATATAAATAGAAATACAGTACGTCTTACCCTAGTGGGGAAGACTGTGTCCAGGTGACCTCTGCACCTGCCTATTCACTCTGCTGTCCAGGTGCTAAATGTGGATGGGCAGCAGACTTTATAGTTCTTGAGCTCTGAACTCTAATTGGACAGGAGAGTGCTTCAAGTCAAGGATACCTTCAAACAGAGAACTACCCTCTGTAAAAAAGGGGGCACCTGGCCACCCTAAACTGTCATGGCTTCCCCCAAAGGATCCTGGGAATTGTCATTTGGTGGTGATGCTGAGAATTCTCTGTTGGAGATTTTCTAGTGCAGGGGTCCCCAACCCCCAGGCCATGGACAGGTACCGGTCCGTGGCCTGTTAGGAACTGGGCCATGTAGGGGTGTGCGAAACCCCCTTACCTTGGGACGGTGGGGGGGAGGCGATCCGTCCCTCCCCCCCGGAATCCTCGCCGGCCCCGGCCAGCTCCGCTCCATGGTGAGTCTGCAGAGCTGCCGGCTGGCTCCGGCCACTGGCGGACCTCCGGCTGCTGGGATGCAAATGGCATCCACGTAGCGGATGCCATTTGCGTCCCTGTTCTTCAAGTAATAGGCTATGTAAATCTTTACGTAGCCTATTACTGCAAAGAACAGGGACACAAATGGCATCCACTATGCGGACACCATTTGCGTTCCAGTGGCTGGAAGTCTGCCTGCAAAACCACCACCATCCCCCGGTCTATGGAAAATTCATCTTCCATGAGACCGGTGCCTGGTGCAAAAAAGGTTGGGGACTGCTGCTCTAGTGGACAGAAATGCAACTCCAGGGAATGACTATTAAATCACCCTCAGCCTATAATGTAGTATGGCCTTCTGGTCTGCCCCATCTGCTTCCTCCTCCTCCTGTCCTTTTCATCTCTGCCAAGCTGCTCCTCCACAGAAGGGAATAGTCTTCCCCTCTCTGTTCAGACAGCCTCTTCCTTCTCCAGCTTGCTCCTCAAGACACATTTCTTAAAATAATTTAATTTCTGATGTACTTAAAACAAAAAAAACAATTTTCTTGAATCACTCTGACCTCAGGGACTCACTACACATGATGTGTATTGCCATCATGTTGTATCTAGAGAAGCAGCTAAAAAAAAACCCTTCTGGGCTTTGTAACCTGGAGCAGAGTAACAGAAGGCTGGGAAGGGGTGAAGGTTCCCTCCCCACTGCTTCTCCACTCCCAGTCGCCCCACTAGAAGCTGCTTTGCTAAAAATAACTGTAGAGCCAGGAGCTCCTCAGCAGGGCCGCTCCTACCATTAGGCAAATGAGGCAGCCGCCTCCGGCAGCAGGTTTTTGATGTCATGAAAAGTTATTCATCTTTGGTGATTCATTTCTTATTTAATAGCCAGGTTTGGTGCCAGGAAGGTGAAAGGTGCTTCTGGGACTTTTGGCCTCAGGTGCCAAAATGGCTTGGTTGGCCTTGGGTATTGTGTACCATGGCTGGGGCGAGGGAGGGCACCATTTGCTGCCCCACCTCAGGCAGCACAATGGCTTGGGCTGTCCCTGCCCCTCAGCTTGCCCGCTGCACCTGATGCTCTTCTTCTATTAGCCCCTCCCCACAATTCATTGTCTTCCCCTTTCTTCTATGCAACCCTGTCTTGTCCATCCAAGGATACATTTCCACCTGTACTCCTGACTTCCCTTCTGGACAATTCACTGTGCTAAGAGAGCAGGGAGTAAACTCGGCTGTGAGTGCAGATTGTGACGTGCCTTGTTGCTGAATTAACCACTGCTGTTTAGAGCATTTGCGCGAGCCCAACCAAAAGGAGCCTTCCCCAACTTGGTGCCCTCCCAGTGTTTTGTACTGCAATTCCCATTAGCCTCACCCAGCATGGCAAGTATTCGAGAATGATGGGGGTTGTAGTCCAAAGCATCTGGAGGGCACCTAATTGGGGAAGAGTGCACAAAATAATGGTTTATTTAATATATTTATTGCATTTACATCCCCATGTTTCCTCCAAGGAGCTCAAAGCAACATACACGATCCCCCTTCCATTTTATCCTCTCAACAACCCAGTGAGATAGGTTAGGCAACTGGTAGGTTAAGTCAGGGAGCTTCACAGCTGAGTGGGGATTTGAACCTGGATCTCCCTAGTTCAGGGTGGGCAATTTGTGGCCCTTGAGATATTTTGGCCTACAACTCCCATCAGCCCTACCCAGCATAGCCAATGGTGAGGGATGATAGGAGTTGTAGACCACACATTGCCCATCCCTGCCCTAGTCCTAGTCTGACACTCTGACCACTATACCACACTGGCTTCCATGGCAAAACGTTGCCTGGATGTTAGAGTGGTGTATATTTGGGGTGGGGGGAGTATTGCAAGTTGGAATGTTCCTCCATGAAAAAAATCCCTTCACATAGAAGGCGAGTATGTCTAGATAAGGAGCAGGATGGCTAGGTTAGAACTCTTCTCCCTGTCATGCTAACTTACTATGTGCAAGGAGTTTTTTCTTAAAATATAAGAGAGTATTTAATAATGTCATCACACACACACACACACACACACAGAGCAGTTTAAAACTGTACACCCCAGGGACTGTTTTACCACATACTGTGCCATTTGTGCAAACCAGCTGTGATGCAAAGTATAGGAAGGGATTGTATAGGAAGGGATTGTATAACTTCTGTGCTTGGTACAGCACCTAACACACTGATGGCACCACAGACATGCTAAACAGTAACAGCAAGCCCTCAACACCTTACCTGGCTACCGGCAGGGAGTGGCATAGAGCTATGGCAAGCAGGAATGCGGGAGCAAAATGTGCTTTGTCGCAGAACAACAGTGGGTCTTGTGGCCCCTTAAAGACTAGCACGTTTATTCCAGCATAAGCTTTTGTGGACTATAGCCCCCCTCATCAGATGCACCTGTTTTTGCTGCAGCAGACTGCCATGGCTCCCCCTCCGGAAACTATCCCAAAATGAGGCCTTCCTCCACAGTATTTAGGGCTTCATAGAGGAACGCTTTTTTCCACCCCCTGCAACTATCAAGTGTTTGCATATAGAGAGTATATGCAGGCCCTGCTCTCATTCACCCATAATCACCAAATGTTTTTGCATTGCTTTCATTTTCTTTTTTCGGAAGGCAGAGAAGGCATGTTCATATGGGGGTGGGGGTGGGGGTAGGGAAGGACATCGGAGGATGAGTCATGGCCCGTTAGCACAGATTAGCTACCTCTCGAAAGAACACTCTTTCACCAGCCCTGCCATTCTCCCAACCCGGGTGGATGACCGTGAGTTTTTTTCAATGCAAATGTTCAAGGTATGGATTCCAATCCCCGTTTAGTGAGTGTGAGCACAGAAATGGAGGGTGGGAAGAGGGAGTAGAGCTCATCTAGAGCAGGGGCAAGCAACCTGGCACTGGCCAGATGTCTTTGGATTACAACTCCCGCAATCCCCAGGCATTGGCTGTGCTGACTCAGGCAGATGGCAGTTGTAGTCCAAAACATGGCACTGACCAGGTGTCTTTGGATTACAACTCCCACAATCCCCAGGCATTGGCTGGGCTGGCTTGGGCTGATGGGAGTTGTAGTCCAAAAGGTGGTAACGGCCAGACGTCTTTGGATTACAACTCCCATAATCCACAGGCATTGGCTGTGCCGGCTCTGTAGTCCAAAATGTCTGGAGGGCACCGGCTTGCCTATCCCTGATAAGAGTGCCTGTGCTCTTGTGGAAATGAAATCAGAAGTCCAGGCTTCCTAACCAGCCCATTCTCTAATTCCCTCTCCCAGGAGATCCGCCCACCAAAGCACAGGAGCAACGTGAGCCCCGATTCCCCACACACAAAGAGGCTCCTTGCGTGGACCACTGGCTCAGCAGGGCCCTCGGCACCGTCCAGCGGCGAAGCCTCTCCCAAGCAGAGAATCAAGGGGGCAGACAAGGATCCCTGCCCTAGCCTCTGATGGGCTTTGGCCTGGACCCAGGAGATCCCCACTTCATCCCTGCCACTAATCCCGCCTAGGGCGGAACCCAGAAGTTCTGACTGCCCTTCCCATTTTATATCCCGGTACCTGTTTCCCTTCTCCTGGCTTAGTGCCCACCAGCGCCAGGTATTGGAGGACTCTCGGGCAAGACACCCTCCATGGGCCCCTCCCTCGGTGGCTCTGCCTGCTCGCCCGCATTGTTGTCAGCTGCTGCTGCTCCTCTTCCTCCCCACATTGCTAACACCTGCTTGCTTGCACCAGCGAGGGATTGCACCAGCTTGCACCAGCGAGCAAGCAGGCCTCGGCATCTCCTGCTCCTCCTTCGCACTACCACCATTGCCTGGGCCAGAGCGAGAGGCAGGTGAACAAGTAGGTTGCAATGGTGAAGGAAGAGGAGCCAGTCCAGACCGGGGGTGGGGGTCCACAGTGAGCCCCTTGCAGAGGCCTGGGCCCCCAGCAGGTGCCCAGCCATGCCGACCCTTGACACCGGCCCTCGCGCCCTCCTTCCAAGCCTCTTGCTATGTCCTTGTTCCTCCTGCAACCCTGTAAAACCCATGCCTATCCTTAAACCCACTTATGTGAAAGCACCACTAGTTCCAGTGGACCTTTACTTCTAAGTCAGGGTGCCGCTGCTCATGATGCAAGAATTCCCTGGCAAAGTCAGAGGGCGGCTCCATCTAGTTCAGCACCTTGTTTCCAACGGTGGCCAGACAGATGCCTCTGGGACGCTCACAGGAAGCAGGGAATAGAGGTGATGGCCTGCCCCTCTTGTTTGTCCGCAGCATCTGGTACTCAGAGGTCTACTGCCTTTGTACATGGAGGTTCTGTTTAGTTATCCGATATACTAATAGCAATCTCTCAGTTCTCTGAGTGCTGGTCTTTACATAGGCAAAACAGCACCATCCAAGCACAAGAAGAAGCTATCAGCAAGCTTGGGGGGAGCCCTAAGGTTTGCAGAAGTACGAAACTGCCTTGAGGGTAACCGTAAGGAGGGGCAGGATACCCCCAGAACGCTGGCTGCCTGAGTGTTGGGAACGGGGGGACAGAAAAGTGGATGTGGGGGAATGGAGTACCCTGGAAAAGAGCACAGCTGACTGGCTGGCCCCGGAACAGAATCACTCAACATTCCGACGTTTTGCTGCAGTGGCTAATCGCCGTTGAACAATATTCCTTATTTCAGGATTCCGTAACATCAAAATACAGAGTGACATGCATTGTCCCTTCTTCCATCTGGTACTGTAGACAGACCCTAAGTCTGGACTCAGACAATCATGGGGGTAAAATAAGGCATCGTGGCTTCTTCCCCTGCCCCTGCGCATGCCATGGGCACACCTGTCATCTGCATAATTACCCACGCTGCAGCTCAGGTTGGCGTGTCGACTGAACACGCATGGCAGCTTCATACCCATTCTACTACCCACATGTTGCAATAGTGGTTGTAGTGTGGGTACAAAGCCCCCCTGCCCTGCCCTGCCACGCACCGGGTTTGGAGGACAGGCCAACCCGCGTGTAATTATGCAAATGATGGGGGCGCGCACAGCATGCACAGGGGCAGGGGGAGAAGCCATGAGGGCTTGTTTTACCCCTGCGATCATCCGAACAACCCCAAATTCCAAGTTACAGTTCTTTGCCCAAAAGAAAGTTAAAATAAAAAACAACCTAGGCCATGCCTGAGAATGACTGTGCTTGCTGATGCTGCTCTGCAATGAGATAAGAAAAACTAAAGCAGGCTCTCACTGTGCACAGGAACTGAGACCTGAAAGGCAGAAAACCCAGTTCACTACAAGAGAAGTGGAGAAAACAGAACAGAGATGATGAAGAAACATTCTGTTTTGATTTCCCCACTGCAAACACATAGGGGATTTCTAGGAAAAGGCAGGAAAGGGGAAATGGTGGATGACCTACTATGCGTGTAGAAGCAACAACCCCACGTAGCCTCTGAGAGAGGAAGGGATGGAGGAGGAACTTTTGCCCTATGTGATCAAGCCTGACAAAAATAATCCCTCTTGTGTAGGATTCACTCAGCCCTGGAAGTGGGAGGGAGCCTTTTTTATATATGTGTGTGCATACATTGTTTTCTGTTTGTAATTCATAAGTGTCAATAAAGTAGCATTGAACTGTGTCTGTGTGTGCAATAAGAATTGTGCCAATAATGCTTCTGGTATTTATGTTTGGGTGCCTGGGACCGAGTCTGTATTAGCTTTGCGGAACAAAGAGCTGCCAGTTCTGCTCCATTGGCCATGCTCTCTGGGGATTATGGGATTTATAGTCCAACATATCTGGCAGGCACCAGGCTGGGGCAGCCTGTTTATATACACTGGGAGCTAACTCAAAGTCTAAAAAGCACCAAAGCAAATCCCCGCCTTTTCCCTGTCTGAAGAGGTAAGTGGAGCAACTTTGTTCCCTTTTGACTAGAACAGGAACAGAGCTAGGCATCTGTTTCCCTTCTCTTTCCCTGTAAAGAAGCGGGGAGGATGATGAAATTATCTGCTTCTGAGGTCTGACGCACCAAAATGAAGCGCTAGAATCTTGGTGGAAGAATAGACCGACTGTTCCCGTTTGGATTGTTTGCATGTGGGGACTGGGGGGGTCCCTTTTTTATGTTCCCCATGTAAAAAAAAAACCCTATAAATAAATCCCTCCCTCCCTCATTAGAGAGAGAGAAGCTATAGCCCAGTTTGTTTCCTTCTGTACTGGTTTTTGACTTGAAGGGAGCTGTTTATGTAGCAAAGCATTAACAAAAATAAGTGGCCCCTCCACCCACAGTGTGAAGTGGAACAGTCCATTCTACCATGTCAGGACGCTTCAGTCTCTTTCTGTTGCATTTGTTGACCAGCCATCAGTTTTATTGCGTCAGTAATACATGGGGGAGGGGGCTGAGATATGTCTAGACACCCCCACCCAAATAGAATATAATCCGGTCCTTTCTGGTAACAGTTGTTTTTAAACTTGGGGGCAGTTAGAATGTTCATAAGCATTCCATGACATCACAGCATGCGATCAAGCCAATAGGCAGTGAGGTTCCAGAGACTGTAGCTGCTTTAGGTATTTGTCCATTTTACAAGCTCCTGTAATCTTTTTCTTTTTTTTTTTTAACAAATTGAAAAACCTGCTATTTTTCAGCAAATCTACATGTTGAGTGCTTTCGATGTCTTACTCGTCTATCCACAAGCACCTTAAAATAGGGAGATGCTAAGTTTGCTCTTACACTAAAAGTAGCAAATCTTCCAAGAAGGATACACTGGTTGGATACACCATACACATTTTTATTGCAAAATTAACAATCATACAAAAACAACAATCACACAAACAATGAATTATATCAGTAAAAACATAGGTGGTGGTGGGGAACCCACTATAAACGTGAAAAAACGCTCTTCCGTGAATTAATATCCCCATTATAGTGTGTAGATACAGAAGTAACAGCGCAATTTATTATGATGATTATTCTCTGGTTCCCCGGGTCATCATTTCAAAGGGAGGAAGCCAGTGATGGGAGAGTTGCAAAGTTACAGGAAGCAGATGTCAGCATGGCTTCCCACACCCCAGTCTGTAATAGCATCCAATGCTGACATTCAGAGCATTTGCTTCTGCAAGATCAGTCTGAGGGGAAAAAATAAAGGAGAGTTGGAGTAAAAGGGGGAAACTAAGTCCTAGAAAACGCTGGAGCCTACTCTGGTTCATGTGACCTCCTCCTGTGCCCTAGTCAGACTTCAGGCTTGCAGGATCTACTCTGGTTTTTACCAGAATCCTTGAGGGGCCACCAGGTGCAAAATAGTGGCATGGTGAGGGGGCAACATCCTCTTAGAATTAAGGAATAAGGGTGCCTCTGAGCATATGCTCAACCCAGGAATTTCTTTTCAGTACCAGAACTCAGCTCACAGTCCTTTCACACCAAAATTTTCTCCTTTCTCCCCTCAACTGCCTCCCCCCCCCCCATTACGCTTTATTCCATCTCAACAGCCTAATTTAGAAGCGGGAGGTGGGGGGGCCTTCTCGTTGTTGCCATTGTTAAACAACGCAGAGTCAGAAACCCTTGCTGATCTACTGCAATTCACCCAGAGATCTACCAACAGATCCCAATTCACTTTCTTTCCACCCCTGCCCTAGTCCAGGGGTAGGCAACCTGGTGCCCTTCAGATGCTTTGAACTACAGCTCCCATTAGCCCCAGCCAGCATGGACAAGAGTCAGACATTATGGAAGAATGTAGTCCAAAACATCTGGAGAGTGCCAGCTTGGCTACCCTGGCCCTAATCCATTAGCAGCTTTGGTGGCAAGCAGACCTTACCCCAGGGGCAGGGAACCTCTGGCTCGTGGGCCAAAAGCAGGCCACGGAGGTTCCCAGCCCACTCCATGGACCCCAGCCTTGCCTCGCCCAATACAGACGTGAGGATGGAGTACCCCGCACCACACACACCCCTTTATAAGCACTGCCATCCTGCCACCCTAATGGCATCTTTTACATGGAAACCAGAAATTAGGGCTATGGGTCACCCTAGATGTTCCTCAGCTCTATGCCCCAAATCTCTCTGGGATCCTCAGTTCCAGCCTCCACGGCTGCTGATTCTTCATCCAGCAGGGAGATGGACAGGCACACACGGCTCATCCAGGCAGACTGTCATGTCGGAGATGAAAAGTCATATTTCCAGACTCCCAACAGCCACAGATCAACAGCTCCAGTGTGCAGCGGTCCCCATCACCTTCAAAACCACTGATTTCCTTTGCTTACCAATGGCTTAACTAGGACACGTCCCAAGATTGCCTTTCTGAGCTAGGCCCGAATTAGGAGCGCCATTTCTATGCCCCTCCCCACCCCCTGCGCCCACTCCCAGTGATCACACACATGTACACAGCGTTTCTCCTCCCACACAGGGATCACCATCGCTACCACCTCACCTTCACAAGGCACCACATTTTGACACGGTGTTTTTTCCACCACCTTCAGCTTCTGATTCTCCAGGGGTTGACACATGGGTACTGCAGTCCCCCAGAAGGTGATATTTTGCAGCTTCCCATTCTCCGCTTCCACTATCAATCTGCAGCCAAGAGGAAAAGATCAGGACCAAAGGCCTAGCTGGCTTGATGGTACACCTTTCCTTCCCCTCCTCTAGGGCAATTTTGATGTTTGTTTTTAAGGGAACTGACAGTAGCTTTTTAATTTTTGGATGAAATTTGCAGGGGCAGTTGTCCCTTCTGAGGGGATCTAGCCTACCCTGTTTCGGATGATTCAATGCAAGGGGATTGTGCAAGAGCAGCATTTACAATTTGAGGTTTTCAACAACAACAAAAAGGATGCACTTATCCCTCTATGTTTTTGTGGGGAATTGTTACAAAAATGAGACACAGCACAGAAGTGGCCTTCATTACGAAACCTGCAACATTGCAAAAGGCGTTTTGTGGAAGGGGAGGATTTGAACATCCAGCATTTTACAAGCAAACACCCCATGCTACATCCTCCCAGGCTCCACAGACTCCACCAAACCTCTTTCAACATTCCTGCTCCTAAGAGAGAGAGCTAGATAAGAGCTGCAATATGTTACTTCAACATCCCAGCTCCAAAGCACTGGGATTGGGGAGCCCTGGTAAAACCCTTCACTGTGATTAGAAGCTAGAGCTGCCAGTCATAAAACTATACCCCCTCTTCCCAACCTCTCTCCACCCATGTGTTTTCCTTATATCGAAGGCTTGGGGAGAAATTTAGGCACAGTCTCTGTATCTCCGTGTCCCTCAGAATCCAAGTTGCTAACATATCTTCAGGGGTATTTGGATTCAGTCTGCTTTGGAGGAGCCCTGCTTTGATTCGGGCATCCCCCAAATCTGTCTAAATCAGCCCAATTTGGCTCGGGATTCACCCAAATCTCTCTCACACACACACATACACACACCAAACACTGCCATTCAACTAACTGCAGTTAACTGACACCATTGCCGCCAAACCAACTGGTGGTTTGGGGTTGGGTCCTTGGTACTGATGCTTATTCGTCCTTATACTTGTTCATTGGTTGGGTTAATTGCTCTTAATTTATAGGATAATATATAGGATAAAGACATGGTGTTCATAAGAACATAAGAAGAGCCACACTGGATCAGACCAAGGGCCCATCTAGTCCAGCA
This sequence comes from Heloderma suspectum, assembly GCF_057233095.1. Taxonomy (NCBI): domain Eukaryota; kingdom Metazoa; phylum Chordata; class Lepidosauria; order Squamata; family Helodermatidae; genus Heloderma; species Heloderma suspectum. The sequence goes on from NC_139459.1 coordinate 175,508,447, forward strand.
TTCTGTTCACACAGCAACCGACCAGCTGTCAACAGGAAACCCACAAGCAGGGCATGAGCACAACAGCACCCTCCCGCCCATGTTCCCCAGCAACTGGTGTACATAGGCTCACTGCCTCTGGTACTGGAGGTAGCACATAGCCCTCAAGCCTAGTAGCCATTGATAGCCTTTGTGTCCAGGAATTTGCCTTACCCCTTTTAAAGCCATCCAAATGGGTTGCCACCATTACGCCTTGGGGTAACGAATTCCATAGCTTGACTATGGACATGAGTGCAACAGCACCTTCATATTCATTAAGGCTCCAGAAGGACTGAGAACTGGGTCCACTGACACCTGCCAGGCAAACATTTAACAGGCGAAGCTTTCCCTGGCATGGAAATAGAGCAATGGGCTGCTCGTCGCTGCTGGCTTCGTTTCAGCATGTCAAGCTACAGTTAAAAGCCACAGGGGGAGAGGGCTCCAGTAAAAGAAGATGGCGTCCCTAGTCCCCAAGATGACCGGTGCCAGTTGCTAGCAAGCTAAGGTGACCCGCAGGGCTGACCCAAGACACTGTCCTTCCTCAGGTGAAGGACAATCCAGCGCCCCCCACCCCTATGAAAAGACACCGACCACATTAGCAGTTAAATGCTACTCCAACAGTGGTGACGGGACCGCCTCCTCAGACGAGCTGAGGGGCACAGGGCAGGCTGTGTGGTGCACACAGCTCTGTCCTTCAGTACCCCCTCACGGCCGTTTCCACACACCCCACCTCTGCTTCCTGATGTGGCCGCCTCACTCTGCCCAGTGGTACGGCCAGCCACAGCGACCCTGAGACAAAGGAGCATAAGCCTCTTGTGCCTTTAACAGCTGTAGAAGAGGGGATTTCAGCAGAAGTAAAGGCCAGTGTGGTGTAGTGGCTAGAGTGTTGGACTGGGACTCGGGAGACCTGGGTTCTAGTCCCCACTCGGCCATGAAGCTCATTGGGTGTCTTTGGGCCAGTCATTGACCTTCAGACTAGCCTACCTCACACGGGTGTTGTGAGGAAAAAATGGAGAGGAGGAGGATCATGTATGCTGCCTTGGGTTCCTTGGAAGAAAAGGCAGGATATAAATGTAACTGAGGGTGAGAAGAGACATTGTTGAAATTCCTTCTTGTCAAGGGGCAGAAGGTCACCCCCGCCCTCAGAATGTCCACCTCATATATGAGGAGGGAAGAGGGACCCCTCCTCAGTTCTGCTGGATCACCACTGCAACTTAATGGTGTCTGTCCTCATTCGGTATCAGCAGCCGTTGGCCACAGTTAAGCGAGTTCAAAACTGGGTTCACGTTGCACTGCAGACTTGCCCTTTGAATGAAATGGCTCCGTATTTCTGTCCCCCAGCCCAGCCCACCCGTTTCCTTCATTTCAGACTCACGGGAAATTGGGGTATGTGGGCTTGCACACCCTCTCGCGGGATTTCATCGGGTTTGGCCCACACGGCGGCTCACAGAGGCCCCAAGGACTCCAGGCTGTCCAGGCTCCTTGCACTGAGAGAAAACCATACAAATCAGACCAACGGGCTTTCTCTCCCACGCCTGCAATCGCTGCCTGTTGAGCGATTACAGTACCATGTTCTAAAGGCGATCGTGGTGTAGCAGCTGGAGCAGGGGTAGGAAGCCCCTTTCAGCCTGAGGGCCAGATTCCATTCCGGAGAAGCTCTCAGGGCTCACATACCAGCAGTGGGTGGGGCCAAAGGTAAAAGGGGGCAGGATGAAAAATCCCACCACCACCCCCAGCATATTTTAGCTTAAAAATCTTACTGCAACTAAGAACATAAGAAGAGCCCTTCTAGATCAGATGGAAGGTCCATCTAGTCCAGCATTCTGTTCAGACAGCGGCCAACCAGCTGCTTGTGGGAAACCCCCAAGCAGGACCTGAATGCAACAGCACCCTCCCGCCCATGTTCCCCTGCTGCAGCTGATGTACACAGGCATATCGCCTCTGATATTGGAGGCAGCACGCAGCCCTCAGGACTAGTAGCCACTGATAGCCTTCTCCTCCAGGAATTTGTCTAACCCTCTTTTAAAGCCATCTAAATGGGTGGCTTTCACTACATCATGTGGCAGTGAATTCCATAGTTTGACTATGGGCTGTGTGAAGAAGCCCTTCCTTTTCTCTGTCCTGAATCTCCCACCAATCAGCTTCATGGGATGGCTCCACTGGGTTCTAGAACTGTTAGAGAGGAAGAAAAATGTCTCCCTATCCACCTTCTCCACACCATACATAATTTTGTACACCTCTATCATGTCTCCCCTACTCACCCTTTTTAAGCTAAACAATCCCAGACATTGTAACCTTTCCTCATAGGGGAGCTGCTCCAGCCCCTTGATAATTTTAGTTGCCCTTTTGTGGAGAACCTTTGTCAGGGGTGCCTGAGAAGAAAAGCAACAGTTGACAAGGTTCCTGAAGGACAGCTTGGTTCACCAAGCACTGTGCAACAGGGGAGCCTTTAGGGAATACATTCCCTATAGGGTGCTGAGACCCAATAGTCCCACCAAATGCTCTGTGTGAACTGTGCCCCCAGACTTGTGTCAATTTGGGAAACATTCTCTGAGAGGACATTTGTAGATCATTGGTCCGAGTAGGAATTGCTTCACTAGATGAGGACCACCTATGCCCAGTATTCTGTCTCCAGTGGTGGCCTGCACGGTGCCTTTAGGCACTCACAAGAAAGGCAGGAAGGTCATAGCTTTCTCCTGTCATTCACCCCCAGCATTCAAAGATATGCGGCTGCTGTTCACGGAGGTTCCCTGTAGTTATAGCTTTTCATATACCTATTCTCTACAAGTGCATTTAATCCTTTTTTCCCTGGAGTCATCCAAACTGACAGCCGTCATCACAAGGCTCCCTCGCAACACCTGAAGGGCATTTCTGAAGCTTTGCCTTCCAGCAGTTCTGAGGCCCGGCAGCTCCACCCGTCTTTCCTTACCACCAAATACTCACAAGTGCAAAACTGGATATTGTAGCAGCTTCGCGATTCATATTGGTTTCCTAGACAGCGCTTGCCATCGTGCAACCGTCCAGCACATTTCCTGGTCCTTGACTGAATGGCAGGGATCTCTTCACAACTGATCTTGATCCCTGAGCCAATCCGGGAACAGGTGCTCCAAGAGGTCCACTGGGTCCACTGACCGTCCACTGCGTGGAGCGTTAAAAAAAGGGATCAGGAACCAACACTGAGAATGGCTGAGGGAAGTCAGCCCTGAAGACAGATTCACTGGGAGGGGATCTCGGAAGTCACTACTGCCTCTGGGACCAAGGCCATCAATGTTTCTTTTTCCAGGGGTGCAGAGCACTGAGATTTTGCCCCTGCTCCCTATATTTTGGGCAGAACGATCCAAGGGAAGCAGGAAGAGGAGGTCTGTGGAAGAGGTGTGGCCATTTCCTTCCCCAACCTGGGTCCCTCCAGATTGGTCAGACTGCAACTCCCATCAGCCCCAGCCCAATGGATGTGGGTCCAACCCAATGTGTGTGAATTACTTTGAATGCTCTAAAGATGCCTACCCTAACCGGGTGCCCTCCAGATGTCTTGAACTACAACTCCCAACATCCCCCAGCCAGCCATGCTGGGCTTTGTAGTCCAACACATCTGGAGGACACCAAGTTGGGGAAGGCTCGGGAGGGGCGTTTCCTTCCCTTTCCAATGGGAGGGAATTTACTACACCAGCTCTTGAGCAGACGTCATTTCTGGCTCTGCTTCAGGCATGTTGGGGGAACATGGGGGCATCCCAACACAGCCCCAAGCCACCCTTTTTCTGGCCTCGCTGTCAACGGAGCACCACCAACGGAGAGCTCCACTGTTGTCCAGAGCTGACTTCCCCCTCTGCCCGTGAAGAGAAAGGTCTGCACCATCCAGCAGCCCTTTGGCAGGCCTCTTTCGTTTGTCCCCCCCACCCCACCCCACCTCAAGTCAAGCAAACAAAATAACAGAAAATTACCCACAAAAGTTGAATTTTTAAAAAATAACGTTTAATGTATACAGTTGGGTCAAGGCCAAGGTGGGATATGCCTTAATCTCAGTGGGACACATTAATCAAGATTAACTTGAGTCCTGTTGATTTCAATCTGACTAAAGCAGAGGTGGGCAACTTGTGTTCCTCCATATGTTGCCAGACTACAACTCCCATCATCCCTCACCACTGACTATCCTGGTTAGGGCTGATGAGAGCTGCAATCCAACAATATCTCGAGGACCACAAGTTTCCCACCTGCCCCGGACCAAAACACAGCTGGCTTACAGTGCAATCCTATACATGTTTACTTGGACGTAAGTCCCACTATGCTCAATGGGGCTTACTCCCAGGTAAGCATGCATGGGACTGCAGCATTCATCTGGAATGCTTGGAAATACTGGCATTTCAGCCAGTTTTTTTCTCTCTACCTTCACACCTCACTCAGCTACGTTGCACAAGTTCAACATTCACAAGAAAACCGCCCCTGCCCTCTCTGGTGGCTACTGGGCCTCAGGGGAGCTGTTTGCAGCAAGGACCACCTTTGGGAGCAAAAAAGCAACAGGGGAGGGTGCAGCTTGGAAACTGGTGAGAGGAGCACATTCCTGATCAGCACCTCAGCGCCAGTGCTTTTTTCTTCAAAATAAAAGTGTCCAATTTAAGCATGCTTTTTTTTTTTTTTAAGTGTGCTTACCATAATGTGATCCGGAAAGAGAGAGAGAGAGAGAGAGAAAGAGACTGAGTCTTACCTGGTGATAATGAGGCAGGAAGTCCTGAACCCACCTCCCTTTGCCGCAACCCTCCAGCACTTAGCTTGGGGATGGGGGACGGGTGGCTCTCTAGATGCGGATGGACTGCAACTCCCATCCGCCCTAGCCAGCACAGCCAATGGTGAGGGATGATGGGAGTTGCAGCCCGACGACATCGGGAGGGCCCCATGTTCCCCACCTCTGACTTAGCTCAGTGTCTGCCTCTGTGCTCAGGCTGTGGATCCGCAGTTCCCAGCAGCTCCCACATCCCACCCCCCCAACTCATTCTCCTCTACCTGGGCAGGGCACCCCAGTCTTGCAGGTGTAACTGCGCATCTCTGGTCCCAGGCAGGCCTTCCCTCCATGCCGTGGTGCAGGGTTGTCGCACAGACGCCTCTCCGCCACCCGGCCGACCCCACAGGTCACCGAGCAGGAACCGGTGGGCTTCCAGCTGCCCCAGTTGCCGTCCTCTGTGGGGCAATGCAAAGACAGGGAACACAGAAGGAGTGAACGCTGAAAGAACCTCGGGGTTGCTCAAACAGCGGCATCCCAGAAAGTGCCCCGGAGGCAGCCCCCACCCCCAGCTCTAAAATGGTGCAGCTGCCAGTTTGGCCTCCCCCAACTTGGTGCCCTCCAGACGTTGCAGACTACAATGCCCATCAACCCCAGCCAGCATAGCCAATGGTCAAGGATAATGTGTCTGGGACTACAAATCCCATCCTCTCCAGTCACCATGGTCCATGGTCAGGGATGATGGGAGGGCACCAGGTTGGTGAAAGGTGGTCTTTGTGGCATGGAAGTATCTTCTTTGGGGACATTAGAGGAGCTTCACTGGGAATTTCATCAGGCTGTCCATTGCGGAACGAGTTGGTACTGGGCCTCAAGAAACGGAGTCTCTGTTCCTTTCCTTTATGAGATTATCACCAGGCTGAAGGGCAAAGAATCAGGGTCGGCCCAAGACATTTTGCTGCCTGAAGTGAAGCAAAAGAGGGCGCCCTCTCCCACCTACCCTGTGCACAAAAGCCGACTGGACTGGCAGAGGAATCTGTCACTGATGATGGGTCAGGTCCTCCACTGCACCAGAAGGCAGCAGCCTAATTTAGGAGGCACAAAGCAGGCCACAGGGCACCCAGGTCTCTCCTCCAACAGTTTGCTGCCACCTCCCAGCATCTGCCGCTTGAAACATCTGCTTCACTCTGCCTAATGGTAGGGACCTTGCAAGGGCATAGGGGACACCACTTACAACTTGCTAGCGGGAGGAGGCGGAGGTTATCTTATGGGGCTCTTACTTGGACAGTAGGGCAGTCCCGCGCAGTCCCGGTAATCTCGGTCCCCTCCTGGGCACGGGTTGCCACGTGGGGACACAGATGGCTCGGGGTTGTTGCACTGACGTTGGCGTTGCTGGCTGGGCTTTGGGCCAGTGCCTTCAGGAGTGCAGGTGGCAGAGCAGGGCCCCCAGTTCCCCCAGCTGCCCCAGTTTCCATGGGCTGCATGAGAAGAGAAGGATGAAGGGGTTAGTGGGAAGGAGGTGTCATGGGTGGGAAGTGGGCAGGCACAGCTCCCCTCAAGTATACTCATCTCCATTCATCCCTGATGAGCAGCTCTCTCCATCTGCTCGCAGTACATCCCTTCGCATCTCCATTTCTCCATCAGCTCATCCATCCGCAATGCTGCTCCGCTATCCACATTTCCCTTAGCGTGTTCACCACTCTCTACCCAGCCTTATTCCCTCTCACTCATCTGTTCTCAGGCGCCTTTTATTTACGCATCGAAGGAAGCGTGACAGCTTGCAACTGAATAAATAAAAGCTGCCTCTCCTTGTTAGAAGGAAACACCGATTTTAATCTTTTCATTTTTCATTCCATATTACAGTAGTGCTGCCTTTAAAAAAAAAGTGTACCCCTCACCTTGCATCCCCAGGGCTTAAAACTGGCTTCTCATCAATTAATCAACTGAAGTTGTAGTTTATTAATCTACTAGAGATTGCAGTATTATCTATATCCAATCCTCTCTTCCCCCTCCATTTCCCCGACCACTTGTTCCATCCATTTCCCCATAATGCCATTCTCCTATCCAGCTCTTCCTCCAGTTGCCAAAACTTACTTGGGCAAACCTGGCGTGTGTCACAATGCTGTGTCTCTCTGAGGTCTCCGGCACAGGTTCCTCCACAGACCGGTGCTGGATTGGTGCAGGTTCGCTCCTTTGTCTGGACCCCTTTGAGGCAGGTCACTGAGCAAGGGGACCAGGTGCCCCATCCTGACCAGCCTCCCATCACTGCAGGGAGATAAGGGCTGACATTAAGGAACAGGCCTGTGGGAGTTCTCCCCCCACCCCATGACCATGGTATGAATCATTCCACACCCTGTCAGAGGCGGGAAGATGCCATTTCCTTATGAGGAGAGTTTTGAAGGAGAGGAAATGAAAGTGATAAAATAAGATCTCGCATATGGCAAGATAATATGTTTTTATTAACCAACAGGCCCTGGTTTTATACCCACGATTTCAAAAGTGGATTAGGATCGTCACTCCGCACATATAACCATGCATTAAAAGGATTAAAATGGGGGGGGGGGGAATACACCCTTGTTCTAACTACTCGGACTGCAAATATGAAAGACTAGTTGTGGGATGGGAAAAAGCAAAATCCATTCGGTGGGTGGGTCTGCATGCATGGTTCACATTGGTAGGGTTGCGAACTTTTCCACCAGCCACTGTAGCTGTGCCTTTAAGAACATGGCTTTCCGAAACATTTGGTTTATTGACAATTGCCCAAATGCAGCATACGTGGAGGCAAGCAGCAGAAGTACTCCTAGCAGAAAGCAACGCGACTGTTTCAAATCACATGCCCAGAATGCATCCCAAAGTCCCTTCCACTAAAATCACAGCACAGTTCAGCTCTCTCTCAGCCCCCTGTCAATAACTGCTTCTCACACACAAACACCTTACATCAGCCCCCCACCCTTAGTTGGAGTGGGAGATGGGGAAGGATGAGTCATCTTACTATACAACCTCTCCCATTCAAAACATGATCTTATTCCACCTGAAGCTGGGACTTTGTTCTCTGATAGTACTTCCCTTCCAAACACTAGGTAAAACAGGGGTGGGCAACTTTTTGCCCCTGGAAAAAATGGAGCCCCTGCCCCATGGCCTGCTGAAAAATTACAGTTACAAATATAATCAAGTGGCATCCATAAAACCAACTAATTTTTACCCTTTGGGCACCCCATAGCCACTATGGATGCCATTTCCCACCCCCAATTATTATTTCTTTTACTGAATATGAGGAGCAGCAGGACAAGGGAAGGTGCATGCAGCCTACAGGCTGCATTTTGCACACCACTGAGCTAAAACCACCCCATTTGGCTTCCACTGATTTGGCTAGGGCACCATCTAAAATTATCTCCAGTTTTATTAACATAACAACTGTCTAGTTTCTCTCTATTTCTGTTTCCACCTACCTAGGAATCTGTGTATTTTTTCCTAATGGAGTGACTTTGAGTAAACAGTTCACTTTTATGTTTTAAAAAATGGGGGACCTACCATTGTTTGTTTCTTCTTCCCAGCAACCCTTGGGAGGGTCCCAAGTTTACGTTGAAACCATCTCAGTACCTGGTAGAGCAGAGGTGGGCAACTTGTAGGCCAAAACATCTGGAGGGTTACAACTCCCATCATCCCTCACCTTTGGCTGTGCTGGATGATGAGAATCGTAAGCCAAAACATCTGGAGGGCCACAAGTTGCCCATCCCTGTGGTAGAACGTGCAGCCTCCTCCCACTTTCCATCTTAGGACTATAACCAAATGTAAACTCCATGGCTGATTTTTTTTCAGCCAGTTTTCCTGTCCTCGACACCTTTTTTTTTTTATCTTGTTTACCATTTTGCCTGAATAAGAGTTCTAAAGAAATTGAAAGCTTGTGCAGTATTTTATGACCATTGAGCTGGCCTAATCATGATATTATGATAATATGGATTTTCGTATTCCATGGAATCTAGCGATTTATTTACCATGAGCTCTCACTGAGGAAACATTAGTCACCCACCCTAAGCTATTAAGCCACCAGCAACTTGTTTTAACCAAGGAAGGTTGTCCAGTCACTGTAACAATGCACACAAACCCTTCCCTGTAAAACCAGCATGAAGGGATTCCTCTGAACTTCTGATCCAGGGCAGCCCCAACCCTCTACCCTGAATTCTTTGCCCAAAGGTCGGTGTTCCCTGCACAAATGCTATTCATACCTGGGACAAGTGACTACATGCTCGCCAGACCTTATTGTGACACCCCGATATATAAGTGGGCAAGCATGCTGAAAAAATTTTTTGTGTGTGGATCGTGTATTTATCTGCATGTCAGCATCGTGCACTCATATAATGAGACCTAAACTTCCTGGTTTCTGTAATCAGTAAGCCATATTAGTCAGTAATACGGTCAGACAAATGTATTTAGATATGGCTTTACAAAATATGACTATACTTCTTCAAAAGAGAGAGCGAGCTATTTACTGAAGATGAAGCCCCAAGATTCAGCTCATCTACAAAAGACAGGGAGCTGGAGCTATAAGTGGAGACGAAAGCTAAAGATTCAGCTCATATTTTAAAATCAAAGTAATGTGGACTGGAGCAGGGGGGAATTCAACAGTTACAAGAACCCACAGTAATTAGAAATCAGAGAAGATCACAGTGACATACACAGATGGAATAACTCTAGCTAGCCACAATCAAAGTTACTGAAAATGTAGGTTGGAGAGAGATGCCCAAGTGGTAGACTGGATTCAACCCCTGAATCAACTTTAGTTGACCTTCAATGGCCCTTCAAAACTTTAATTAATGCATGTGTGTGTTTTTAAAAAAAGCATTCCTGGTAAGGAAAAGATGTAACTAGCCTCCATGCGGGTTTCACAGAAGTGTTATCTTATCACTATCACGTGGAAAAGCAAAGAGTCTCTTTGGGAAACCCTGCACAAAGCACATTTGTACCTTTCGGCCCCACTCTCAGCCGATGACCTCATACTGTGCAAAAGGACACATTTGCTGCTACGTCATGTCAGGTTTATCCTACAGCTGACTGAACATGATGTCGCCAAGATAGTTTTGGCCCCTGGGCTTCTATCAACGGGTCAGAGTTCCACCCTTGCAGCTCAAGAGATGATGGCCGTACCTAATTTAGATTTACATGAGCCACAAATGAAAAGAAATTCATAGAAGGGAGCTTAAGACTCTGGGTAAATCAGATGCAGAAGACAAGAGGCCCAATTCAAGATGCTGACACTTACCTTTAAAGCCCTGAAGAGCTCAGGACCCAAATGACTGGAAGAGCACCTCTTCTGATACCAGTCATCGCAAGATCTTCTGCTGAGGCCCTACTCCAGCTCTACTCCAGGGGTTGGACTCGATGGTCTTATAGGCCCCTTCCAACCCTACTATTCTATGATTCTATGATTCAGACTTCCCCAGCCTGGTGCCCTCCAGATGTGTTGGACTACAACTCCTAGCATCCCCTAGCAAGAGGACACTTGGTTGGTAAAGGCTGCCTTAATCCAAGTGCCTTCCTGATCAGAAGTCGGTTATTTAGTCACCAAGGATAGGGCTTTCTCCATTTATATTAAGGGCATAGGATTGCAGCCTTAGAACCTAACTTTAGTCAGGGGAAGTGGGCATCGCCTTGTGCCCACTAAGACCAAGGACAGACATAAAATCTGTAGAGCAGCGGCTTGGAAACACCCACACTGTGTGCAGCCCAAATGTACCTTCTTCCCTACAGAGCTGAGGAATGAAAAAGAAAAACAGTTCTGCAGGTTCCTAGCAAAAGCCAATTGTGGATGGCACTGACTGGTTAACACCTGTGATGTCCCAAACACATAGTCCCCACCATCTCTCTCTCTCTCTCTCTTCTAAACAAAAATGTGGTGCTTTAGAGAGAAAAAAAGTAAAAATACAAAACTGGGCAGCACACTTAAAGCAGAGTGGGGGGACAGGCAAGACTGGCAGCTAACCTGGCATTTGACTTCATAGATTGTTTGCAAACCCTCAAGCTAATTGGAAGTCAGGTTCATACGAAGGGTAAAGGACCCCCTACGACTTCAGCAGTACATCTGGCTTCACCTTAAGTACAAGGCACATGACACAGAACAGTAGAGCAAGGGTGCTTACGGGGACAACAGTCCTTCAGAGCACAGGATTGCATTTCCCACTCGCGTTTGCTCTCCTGACAAGTGCCCTCGCCACGTCCATGGCATATCCGGCTGCGCCGCTGGACCCCTTCCGTGCAAGAAACGGAGCAGGGAGCCCATGGGGACCATTCACTCCACGCAGCTGCCCTGTGGGAAGAGACAGAGAAAGGAAGGCAAGTCAAGGGGACAGCAGAATGGGATGTGGGCCAAATTAAAACACACGTGTGTGTACTCTTATGAGGAAAATTCCAAATCTACACCACGGCAGTCCCTTTTTTAGGACCTACCAAAATGTCACAAAATGATGAGCAAGCTTTGGAGTTCTCCAGAACTCTTCATTAGGCTGGATGTTAAGTAAAAACAAGGGGTAGGGCAGAGGGGCAGAGGGAGATAAACAAAAGTTGAAGTTGCAGCCACTATGACCTGGTTTGCACAAAATGACAACCCAGGTTTGTCGCTGAATCATGGGTTGTCATTACATACACTATGAACCCTGCACTATGATTTAACCATGGGTTGTGAACCATGGACAACCCCAGAAGAGAACACATGATTTGTTGTTGGGTTGTGAACTCTGGGTTGTTCATGGTTAACAACGCATACTTAAACTTGGATTCACATGTAATGACAGCCATTGATAAAACAACAAACCATACTCAACTCATACTCTGGGCTGTCATTATGTACAAACCAGGTCTACATCTGCATTTAGTCAAAAAGCTATTAATACAGTCAAGCAGCCCCATGGCAGGCGGCTGGGAATCATAAACGCCCCCCCCGCCCCCGTTCACAATTTACTATGGTTTCAAAAAGCAGGTGTCAGGGTCACAGTGGGCAATGGGTGGGCTATATTTGGGGATCTTAAGCAAGAGTTGGATTGGTCGTTGAGTGGAGAGCAGATGGACTGGTAAGCAAGAACGAGCCAGCATTTCACTCACCGGCAGGACCGGCAAGGCCCATTCTGGTTCACCCGGAAGCCATATTTGTTATTTAAGCAGCATTCATCTGTGGTTACTCCGTCCCCCAGCAGGTCACTGCAGGTTCCTGCTGTCCCGTCAAATGCTGCATAGCACAGAATATTCTGTGCCTCTGAAACAAGGAACTCAGCTAAGACCTGGCCAACCACAAGCAGAGGGATAAATATTCCCTTCTTGAACACACACAGATGCACATTTGTACACACACACACACACACACACACTCCTATCTGGGGAAGGAAAACCCTACATGTGTGCCATTACGCTTTGCATTCATTCATCTCAGAGCATCAATCACCCACTCATCAGTTCTGTCCTCAAAATCACTAATGCAGGTTAGAGAGTGCCAGTGGAGGCTGGTGGCTCTAATGTCAGTGGGGCAATGAGTCCGCTCCGGGTTTCAGTCAGAACCAATCAGAACTCTAAAGGAGCTATCCAAGGTAAGGAAGCACCTTGGATAGCTCCTTTAGAGTTCTGACTGGTTCTGACTGAAACCCGGAGTGGATGCACCACCCAATGACATCCTCCACTGGAAAATGCCTATTTCACCCATATGCCTGCGTTAAAAGTAAAGGGGGAAATGTCCTGTTTCTTGCTCTCGTTAAACATCCTGACGTGGGTAGTAGCAGAGGGTTGCCAAGTCACAACTTTTTCTTGCAGTAAAAGAAGTAGGGGTGGGGTGAGGAGGCCTGGCTCTTTTAACAAAGCTTTGATATGGAGGAATGAGTGGCTGACAGGACAAGGACAGTTGCTGCCTGAGGCAAAACATACGGAAGCCAACCAGACTGGCCATTGAATCTTACTTCTTACACTGGTGATAGGACAGAAGTCCTCTGCCGCACCTGAGGGTGGTGGGCTCGCCTGAGGGTGCAGGGCAGGCCGCGTGGTACACACAGCTCTGACCTCCAACCGCGGGGAGTAGGTTCCTGAGGAATGGCTGAACAGGGGCTGCCACCGTTGCTCCCTACCCACCCCCTACCCCGCCTGAGGTAGCAGCCTCACTCTGCCTCGTGGGAAGGCTGCCCCAGTAGGTGAAGTTTCTCATGGTATGGGACTAATAATTACTGCTGGCTCCTCCATGCAAATCATACTGCTCTGCAGGGGTGGGCAACTTTTGGCCCTCCAGATATTTTGGCCTACAACTCCCATCAGCCCTAGACTGCATGGCCAATGGTGAGGGATGATGGGAGTTGTAGGTCAAAATGTCCACAGGGCCACAACTTGCCCAGTGCTGTTTTAGAGGGACAGCTGAACGGGTCAGTTCATAAGTTGCTGCCTCAGCAACCTAGAGGTGTATTATTTATTTATTACATTTATATCCCGCCTTTTGGCTTCCTTAAGGAACCCAAGGTGGTGTACATAATCCTCCTCCTCTCCATTTTATCCTCACAACAACAACAACCCTGTGAGGTGTGTTGGGCTGAGAGTCTGTGACTGGCCCAAAGCCACCCAGTGAGCTTCCATAGCCAAGCGGGGACTAGAACCCTGATCTCCCGACTCCCAGTCCAACACCCTCGCCATGCTGGCTCTGAGGTCTGAGCTATACTTGAACACTCCTGATGAAGTGGGAGACTGCGACCTCGCAGCTTCTCGGCCTCATTCCTCCCAGCCAGGGCTAGTTCCAGCTTTGAGGGGTCCCTGAGCAAAGTGCCCTCTGGTGGTCCCCTTCGGGAGGGTCCATGGCTCAGTGGTAGCGTACCTGCTGTGCATGCACAAGGTCCCAGGCCCGATCCCCGGCATCACCAGGTAGGACTGGGAAAATTCCTGCCTGAAACCCTGGACAGCCATGGCTGCCAGTCACCGTCGACAATACTGGGCTAGATCGGCCAGTAGTCCAACTCCATATATGGCAGCTTCCTATGTTCCATTGGTGGGCCCAGCGGGCTTATCTGTTGATGTTGGCAGCAGCACTGGGGCAGCAGCACGCGGCTGGGTCTGGCCGCCATTTTGATTTCCCACAATGCTCCGGACATAGTGTTTCCTTGGGGCATTGTGGGAATTTTAAATGGCACCTGGAGCCCACCACCCAGGACTGCTCGGAGCACCAGATGAGCATTTTTTGGAAAGGGAGACCCAAGGCAACTATCAGTGGTAGGCTAAAGCCGCCTAGAAGAACTTCAGTAATTTCTGGATTTGGCCAGAGATCATTTTCAGCTAGGGGGTATTCCTCATATTTAGATCTCAACCCATTACACATTAGGCATTGAAACAAGGAATGCAGCCACTCTCCAACTATTCCCTGAGCAACAAATGAAATGGGAAGCTAAATTAGCCTCTACCAGAAGCTGGGCCACCTTTGTAGCAGCCTCAATCCTATGGAACGTTTGTACTCTCTCCTTCCTGCTGGCTTTCTGAAGAAAGGCACCCGTTTTGTTTGTTTGTTTGTTTGTTTTGGCTTTTGCTGTTCTATTTGTCTTGGAGGGAGGGTTGTTTGCTGAGTTTCAGTTCATCACTCCAGCTATTTCTCATGTTCAGAGGTGAGTGCTGTTGCTTATGTAGGCCAGGGGTAGACAGAAAGTAGGTCTCCAGATTTGGGGGACTTCAGCTCCCAGTATGCCTGACCATTGACCATGCTGACAGGGGCTTCTGGGAGTCGAAGTCACAAATACCTAGAGAACTACTTTCTGCCTACCCATGATGTTGACAAAACAAACAGCACCATCCATGCATAAGAGGGAAGTATCAGCAGACTAGGGAAAATCCCAAGGATTTCAGATGTTCAAAAATCTTTAGGAAAAAAGCCTAAGGGGAAGAACCCCCTGACCCACCCCCACCCCAAATAGTCCAGTGAGGACTGAGCATGCTCAGTGGCCACAAAATACTGATTGACTGTTGCATGGGGAGGTGGGATAGAAAACCAGATGGGAGGGGGAAATGGAATGGAGTATTCTGAACAAAAGCATTCCACACTGCAACTTTTTGTTGCAGTTTCCACTTGTTGCATTGTATTATTCTTGTTTAAGTATTTTATTCTAATTTTGTAAACCACTGTGAATAATGACATACAAATATTTTAAATAAATGTCTCCAATTATAAGGGGGCTTTCTGTATTGGCCCTCCTGGATGGCAAACAGTCCTCTGCTGAAACCACATGAGACTCCAAGCTCTTCTTATGGAAGATTTAATAAGAACCAATAGATAAATCCCATACCCGTGAGAAACTTTAATCACATAATAGGCGACTTTCACGTTATTTAGCTTGGCCATCTCAGATTGCATGCACAGATCTTTCTCTCTGTTCTTAAACTGAACTTTCACTGCGGCAGGCTCATATCACAATTCCACAAGTTTCCTAAACACCTCTGCCTATAAGCTAAATATGCCATGTTCCCGCCCAACCTGTGCTTAACCTCTCTGCACACCAGGCAGAAATTCAACAGGCACTTTTCCTCCATGCTGGGAAAAGGATAACAGTCACTGAACCCCTGCCTGTTGTGCAACTGTTAAAAAGCACAGCTGCTTTGTTTTTTTAAGAAGTGGCGACCAAACACAACCTGTCACTAGGGTTGCCACCTCTTAAAAACCGGACTTGTCCCTGTCCTGTAAGAGCTGCCCATACACAGAAATAAAGCAGGTCAGGTTTTCCCCAGTACAGGGGTCAGTGGCATGAGGGGCATTACTAGCTTAATTTCTGCCAGTGTTAAAGGCACAGGAGCAGCAGGAGGAAAAAAGGTGGCAACTCTTCCTGCTATGCAAACCTCCCTCTCCCCTTTACCTGCAGGAGCCTCCCGGCCCCCAAACCACCAGGACACCACTAATAGGAGCGGGAAGCGATTCACCCAAAAGATCCCCATGGTTGCCTCTGTGTGCAAACAGAGGGAATGAATGGCCTGGCCAAGAAAGAGAAGGCTTTGAGCAGAAACAGCCAGGGGAAGTCCCAGGCCAGCCCCTCCGGTAACACCCGAGCCTTGTGACTCAGCCCTTGCGGGTGGAGCGCCACCGGGATTTTGTAACTTCTGCAGTGAGGGACTAAAACCTTGCAGAGGAAAAAGAGGGTCTGTAGGGGTGAGGAAACACGATGAAGCAAGAGGCCTCCAGTGTAAGGGAACTCAAGTTTACATCCATATCAGTATGGAATGTGCATGTACCGGGGTGGGGGGATTTTTTTGGACCACGGGCCACATTTATTTATTTATTTATTTATTTTATTTATTTACAATATTTCTATTCCGCTCCACATCAGATTCATTTATTTACAATATTTCTCTTCCGCTCCACATCAGAAGATTTCGGAACAGCGAACAGCGGAGATAAAAGAATAAAACACCATGTTAAAACAATTAAAACATTTTAAAAGGAACAAATTCTGAATTTAATAAACTGCGGCTGGTTACTCAAGGAAGGCCATTCATCCATTCATTCTCTTTCACACCTGCTTTCTCATATATTCTCCCCCTGCAAAATCATTAACCATCCTAAATCCTGTGGCTTCACTACATTTATTCCCACCCCCTCAAATTGACAGCTATCCAGAGATCACCCCCAGATCATTTTCCTCCCCCTCCAAAATCATTACCATCCAGGAGGGTGGGCTGTGGGGAGATGGGATGGGGAAGGAGGCTGTAACATGAGTCTCTGAGTGGAGGGCAACAGCTGAGCAATGGTATCGCGGGGGTGTCCAGACTAGACAGACAGACTGGCTAGCAGACAAGTGGGTTCTGAGAGAGAGAAGGAGAGGTTAAGCCAGCCTTCTCTAACCTGGTGCCTCCAGTTGTTTTGGACTTCAACTCCCATCAGCCCCAGTCAGTCAGGTCCAAAATATCTGGAGGGCACCAGGTTGGGGGAGGCTCTCCTAGGAGTTCGACAACCAACACACACACAGCATTTTTACATAAAGCTTTTTATCCCACACCTTTATTGTGGCTTCTGCTTCCGATTCTTTGCGAGATTAAAAACAGCTCCTTTACACATGCTTTTTTCCAGGGGCTTTCTTTCTTTGCCTTTCTATATGTTTCATTATACAGCCACTAGATGGAGCTGTGGTATAATGGAATTGCACAACTACATGAGACTATAATTCCTCCATTTCTATATAATACCAGACTTTCCTCACTAGGAAAAAAGCTGCAATAATGGTTGCAAAGCGGGGGAGAGGCCCTGGAGGATGACAGTGTTGTGTAAGGAACCTGAAACTACCATGAGTGAGCAACCACAAGTTCACAATAAAAGCTTTGTGTAAAAAGGCTCACAGAGTTGGGTGGCATATTCATGACTCACACCTTTACTGGCATAAGCTTTCATGGTCCAGTGCCCACTTCATTTGATGCAACCAACATGAAGGCAGGATTTCCTTTAAGCTCCAGACTCTACCCCTCACAAGAAGAAGCCCGTTGGATCACCCCAAAATGTCCATTTAAACCAGCAGCATCCTGTGAGAGTGGATAGCCAGATGGCTCTGGAACGCCCACAAGGAGCAATACTCTTCCTCTGTGGGCCGTCAACAGCATCCAGTATTTAGAGGTATACTGCATCTGGACAGGGAGGTTCTAACCAGTGGTTTCTGCAGTGAACTCATAGAACAGACTCCCAGCCCCTTGCAGAACTGGGCAGCTCCCATAGAAGAGAGGCACCTTGAAGCCACCAGCTCTCCTGTGGCTTGATTTCCATGCAGGAAATCCAGAGCTAGAGGCATCCCAGCCTCTGCTTGAAGACCTCCAGCAGTGGAGAGCCTGCCCATATCCATATCCTCTGGACCAACCTCCCCCAACTTGGAGCCCTCCAGATGGCTTGGACTACAGCTCCATCATCCCCAGCCAGCAGGGCCATGCTGGCTGGATATGGTGGGAGCTGCAGTCTAACTCATCTGGAGGGCCCCAGGTTGGGGGAGGCTGAGGGTATGTGGTGCAGCCACTTTACTAAAACGAAGCTAGTTTAGGTCTGGCCCGTGCCTGCATGGAGACTGCCTGGGAACACACACACACACACACCATATATGCCACCTCGAGTTCTATGATGGAATGAACATAGGCTATGATGTACCTAAACAAAAATAAATTAAAATAGTAGAGTAACTGGTTCCATTCTCAAACTGCTCTTAACATTTCCACTAATGTTCAACTGAAATCGACCACCCCTGGGCTAGCAGAGAGCCTGGGTTTGCTCTCTTCTGACAACAGGTATTCAAAGAACGCTGTCACATCTTCCCTTCTCCAGGCTAAAGGGACTCGGTTCCATCAGCCTTTCCTCATAGGGCTCATTTTCCCTACCCTGACCACTTCCGTTGTCCTCGCCTGGACCTGTTCCAATTTGTCCAGCCTTCCTCAAGTGCAGCACCCAGAACGGGATGCTGTACTCCAGATGAGCTCTGGCTTTCCTCATCCCTGCAATGACGAGCTGCACCCACATTCCCCTTTCTATCCAACTGTTCAAGGGATGTGAGCCCTTTTTTTCACCCCTGGGGCTGGCATCAAAGGGCGGCATGTTTGGGCACCTGCAGAGGGCCCACCCTCCATAAGAACATAAGAAGAGCCCTGCTGGATCAGACCAAGGGTCCATCTAGTTCAGCATTCTGTTCACACAGCGGTCATGCAGCTGTCGACAGGAAACCCACAAGCAGGATACGAGTGCAACCGCACCCTCCCGCCCATGTTCCCCAGAAACTGGTGTACACAGGCTCACTGCCTCTGGTACCGGAGGCAGCACGTAGCCATCAGGACTAGTAGCCACTGATAGCCTTTTCCTCCAGGAATTTGTCCAACCCCCTTGTAAAGCCATCCAAATTGGTGGCCATCACTATGTCTTGTGGTAGCGAATTCCATAGTTTGACTATGCACTGTGTGAAGCCCTTCCTTTTCTCTGTCCTGAATCTCCCACCAATCAGCTTCATGGGATGGCCCCATTGGGTTCTAGAATTGTGAGAAAGGAAGAAAAATGTCTCTAGCAGGGGCCCACGGAGAAGAGTCCCTGGACTGGCTCCTTCTTTCAAGCAGCCTGCTTGCTCACCCGCCTCTCCGGCCTACTTGCTCTCTGGCTCTCTGCCAGTCAAGCAAGGAAGCGGTAGCAATGATAGAAAGGAGGATGGGGAACAACAGCATCTGGTGACAATGGTGGTGAAAAGGTGGACCCACTGAGGGAGGGGCCCCACTGAGGGGGTCTTGCCCAGGGGCCTTCAAAAACCTATAGTCGGCGCTGCCCCTGGTCATCCAGCAGTTGGACCAACTTCTCCTCAAAATAGAGTCAGTTCAGGGAAATGGATAAAGCCCCGCCTTGCAAACAGATGTGCCATCCAAGGAGCCGTCTGGAGTGAGAGGGTGACCACATGCAAAACAGGGCTGACAGCAGACCTTAAATGTACTTCGCTGATTGTTTTGGCACAGGTCTCTTCATTTGATTGGGAAAGGGGGGGGGCAGGGAGAAAGGAAGTTTTTACCACCGAGTCACTTAACTGCTCAGAATTGTTGCTCGAAGGTTGCCAACTGACTAGAAAGGCTGTGGTGCCTTTAACAACAGCTTGACCTGCGGAAATGAGCAGATTCAAGTTTTTTTATTATTACGTGGAATGAAATGTGATCCCCTTCTCACTGGGCAGATTGGATGGCTATGGAAGGCCCAGCTCTAGGGCTGCTGCAAAAGGTAGTAGTTCTCCCCACCTCCACATTGCCTCCTGAGCTGCTTTTCTCCCTGAGAGGTAAAAGGGTGAAGAAAGTTGCAAATCCTTAAAGTGCCACAAGTCTTTTTTTTCTCCAGATATGGCTGTTCTTTCATTACTGAAGTTCACAGGGGGAAGATGCAGTCAACAACACAATGCTGGGACCTGCTGTCCTTGCCCTTCACTATCAGAGGTTTTTGTTTTTTAAATGCAAAATCTTGTACCTCCTTGAAAACTTCTGCATTTTCAGATGTGACAAAATTAGGGTTTGCCAACTGACCAGAATTTCATCTTTCTGTCCAGTTAACAGAGCAGGGGGAAATAAACTGAGGCTGGAGCTGGGGAAATGTGCAATTGGTTTGTTTAATATTGTCCAAGATGTGCGTTTGGGGGAGGGCAGACACACCATTCACATGTTCAGAAACACTCTATGAATTTGTTCTAACAACGTCATGTCAGAGAAGAAAATCATTCTGTACAGGCTCAGAAACATTTTGTCCTTTAAGTGCTTTAAAAAAAAAAGTTCCACTTTGGGAACAGGCACTCTGCACATGCTCAAAGGCACTCAGCCTGAGTTAGTAATAATATTCATATAGTGCCTCTGTCTAAGAACTCTTGAAATCAAGAAGTTCAAAACATTGACCTGGTTTGTACATAATGCTAGCCCATGTTTTCTTTAACCCATGGGTAAACCATGGTTTGTTGCCTTACCCAGAGTTTGCCTAGGAGATGATCAAACAGAGTTTGTTTTCTCAGTCCCTGGGTTGTTTGTTTCCCTCCTCTTTTGTTCGCTCCCTCCATGTATTTCAAATAGCTTTGTGACACTGTGGTACTGGCATGTAGAGCTGCTGGGGATTGAGGCCACTCTTGCCTACCACCTTTGTGGCCTGCTGAAACAACCCATGAACAACCCACACTTCAGGGTTCACATATAAGGACAACCCATGGTTTAAAGAACCCAGAGTTCACAACCTAACAACAAATCATGGCTTCTCTTTCTGGGTTGTTCATGGTTAACAAACCATGGTCTGATAGCGTGGCCGTGTTCACACATGAAGACAACCCAGAATTCAACACCCAAACCATGGGTTAGCATTATGTGTGAACCCAGTCATTGACAGGAAGTGTTGTGTTGATCGTCTTACTGTCATTGTTGCACCAATCCTTTTTTTCTTGCTCTTTTTACATCAAAGCTTAACTTCCTTTTTGCACAGCAAATTTGTGTCATTGAACCCATTATGCTTCTGCCCTGCTGATTCTGTAATTTGCTAGATTCTTTTAGCAGAAGCAAATTCACAATCCCAGAGCGTTCACCAGCCCCAAATGCTGGAAATAAATAACACTGAACGGCTACCTCCTTCACGCCCTGCTTGTGAGCTTCCCAAACTGCTGGCCTAACCCAGGAAGGCAATTATTGTCCCCTTGTCATGACAGAGAACGTGTGTAAGAGCTGGATTGTAGGACTGCTAACAGGTCAGGTCTAAATTGCCTGACTTGCTCTTACCTCTATCAGCACCTAGACTATGCCTATATATATCAGCAAGTGAAGGTTTATACAGTGTGAAGATGAACATTAACCCCTGCTTACTAACATCTGCAAATCAAGCTGACTTGTGGCTTGTTGAAAAGCCACAAATCAGTGGTCTGTTGAAAAGTTGGCCACTCTAAATCAACTGTTACTGTATGCTAAAGCGATCCTCAAGAATCGTCTTCTCCAACACGAGCCAGCCCATACATTGGGATCATCATCAAAGGCTGAGGAATGGGCCTTCTCGATGGTGGCTCCCGGATTGTTGAAAGCTCTTCCCAGGGAGGCCTACAGTGATGTCATTTTGGCTTTTCAATTTCCCAGGGCTGTGTTCCCACCAGCAATTTACTCCAACCTGGCTGCGTGGTAAGGTCTCTGTGTTTCCATGACATCATGGCCATTCAGCACCAGCCCCACATTTTATCACTGAACTGCTTCTTCTGAGACTGGTTATAGTCCGACTTTTCCAGCTTACCGTGGCTCCATTACTGACCTGTTTCCACAATCTCACTGGGTCCGGTATCATAGTCCTGCCCATGGGGCATGTAGCCCGGCCTTTGTGGGTGTGTCGCTCTGACCTCAGTGACCCAACCCTTTCCCTCCCTGGTTTCCGGTCTTTTAATTTGTTTTAACAACGCTTTTTAAAAATGCTGCTTCTTTCCTGTGCTTAGGGTTTTTTAATTGTTGTTGCTGTGTGTTACATTTTATTCTACATTTTGCTATCTGCATTTGTGTGTGGAGGGGTGATTTTTAATTTGAATTGTATAAATAGTTGGCACAAATAGCAAAAACTGAGCACAACAAACAAAAACTGAACACAACAAATCGGGATCACAAAAAGGTTATACAATAGGGTAGTAGTCTTACGGCACAAGATGGATTGGGCCCTCACCACTTCAAGCCCCTGAACTCAGAGGTGTCCAAGTTTCCTATACCCTGCCAGGCTGAAGCTGGCAGGGCAGGAGGACCAACGGAGGCCATCTTTGCCTCCTCACCTTCCAATCTCCTGTACTTTTGCTAGACGAGCTTTTCAGCCTGTCCAGCAAGGGTGCTTTGGAGGGGGAGGGAAGGAGGCTGGAAGAAGCTCAGGATAGCTCATATCCTGGCCTCTCTGATCTCCTCCCCTCCCCACCCACCAGAACACCTCCTTTCCTGAGGCTCCGAGGCTGCTTTTCCAACCTCAGAGAGGCAGCCAGAATAATTCTCTCCACGCAGGCTGCGAGGGGGTAGGGTGTGGGTTTGGATCTCTGCTCTCCCCCTTCTGAGAGTGGTTTTATGAGCCAACCTGTGGTGCCTGGGCTGCTCTCCCAGGGACCATAGGATTGCTCTCTTAGGCAGTGCAGTGGGAAGAGTATTAGTGACTTATGATATCATCCACTCTGATAAAGCCCTTTAGAGTCAGTATGTCATCCAAATGAATCTTTCTAAAGCAACCCATGAGCAACTGAAGGTGAAGTGATTTCTCTATGTTGCATCATAAACTCAATAAATTTGTATCATATGGAATAAAAGTCATCCACTTGTTCTGTGTTCCTTTCTGCTTTAACCCTTTTAGGGTACAATCCTATGCATGTTTAGACAGAAAATGTCCTACAATTCCCCGCACATCCCATATTTATTATCACTAATGTCCAAACGTGAGCTCTCCATCGTACCAAATGTATTTTTGCCTCCAATTTCCAATTTAGTAGCCACTGGAAAAAAGTTAAGAGTTCTGTGTATTGGAGATTCTTGTCTCTACCTATATACAAATTTAGCAGCCCCAGTACTGGGGAAGGTGTAATCATCTGACCTGAGTCTCTTTAAACACCTCCAGCCAAAAGGTATGTACTTTGGCACCCAACCACCACATACGTAAGCAAGACTCTAACCCTGAACACTGTCTCCAGCATGGGGAGGGGGGGGAGGACATTTTTAAAGATCCTACTTCCCTTTGTTATCTGCATTTGTGAGCTGCATTGGGAACATCGCACGTGCCAAAGCAGCATTCAAATTTCAATAAATAAATACATTAATAAAGGCACAATCCTAAGCAAGTTTAGACAGGAAAAAGTCCTACAACAACTAGCATTCCCCAGCCAGCCATGGTACTTTTTTCTGTCTAAACATGCATAGGATTGTATCCTAAATGTATTAGGGACAGACAACAATCACTCATTCATTCACATTGGGCCAAAAGGGACCAAAAAAATGTCACAATGCTTGCATTTAGATTAGTGTCTCTCTTCCCCTTCCCCCTTTCTTTTACTCTCTTGCACAATTGCTTCTGGGAATATAACCACAATACTAATCTAAAATTAAGAAGCAAGAACTGGATACAGAGTCAGCTAGAACTGCAGCTGTTTATAGCAGTCACAGCACAACGGGCGGATGGTTCTTCCTTAGAATTTGACTTCTTCCTTGGATTTGCGGGATGGGGAGAGACATTCAAGCCAAGGGAAGGAATCATGCCAATAGGCAGTGAAAAGCCCTGACTGGGACAACTGTTAGGAACAAAACAAAACAAAAAATGTAGGGATGGGATTGAAAATTCAGTACTTTGTTTTTAAAGATAGAGCAGCCCAGGTAGCTCCCTGGAGCCCAGAAGCAGGGTGGCTAACTGACCAGGAAAAAAACAAAAAATCTTGTCAGTCAAGCTGCTGCTAAAGGAGCAGGGGCTGGTTTTAAAAAAATCACAGAATGTTAAAACTTGGCAAGTCTTTCTTACCTGGAGAGCACCCCTTTACTTTGGAGAGTGTAGGTGCAGTGAGGGAAGGCACCACCATCGTGCCTCCTACCTATTCCTTCCCAGGTTACACTCTCTCTCTGTCCCAGCTGCTGTGGGGCACATCTGAAGTCCTGCTAGCTTCAGCAGATGAGGAGGGGGGCAACAGCAAACTGCATATGCATCAGGAGACAAGGCACATATGCCCCCTCCCTGCCCCCATTCTTCCTCCAACACTCTTGCGCTTGCTGAGCAGCACATCCGAAGCCCTACTTGCTACACGAGGCAGGGAATAGACAGAAGGCTTTGGGAAGGGGTGTTGGCAGGAGAACATGAGGCTCAACCCAGCTGTGAACACAGAGGTAGCAACAGAATCTCTGCGCTGCAGCCAGATAACCTTACCTGTCCCTGCCATTCCTGTCCTCTTTCATTTGCTCTATCTATCTATCTATCTATCTACCTACCTACCTACCTATCAATCAATCAGCCACACTTTTGGCTAAGTGCTTCCCTCTCCACACCATAGTTGCTGTGTTGCCACTGCCAACTTTTCAATTGGCCTGCTGCTGCGTCCTTGAATCCCAGAAGTTAGCAGCTGCCATCTCCTGTTTATCCCCCTGCCCTTAGTAGCTTCACCTGCTGATTGCTGCAGATCCCCTGCAGCCAGAGGCACAGCATAAAGGGCAGGTTGAAATGTTGACATCCCTCCCTGGGCTGCTGCAGGCCAGAGAACGCCGATGCAGTCTTACCCTCTTCCTGGGGATCATTTCCCTGCACGCACATTGGCAGCAGAGACAGGGTGTTCAGGGCTGCACAGGGCCACCCTGCTCCCAGTGGTGGCTACAGAGATACAGTGGCGGTTGCATTCAACATGGCACTTACTGCACATGTTCGCCAGTAAACATGCATCCAACATACATGGTGGCTGGATCGAATGTAGGGTGGCCATGTCTCTTCCTCCTCCCCCTCCTCCTTTTACAGAAAACAGTCCTCCATTTGAAAGTGCCCTCTATTTGGAGGGCAGTCCAGTTCAATTCTTGTTTAAAGATAAAGAACAATAAAAAGGAGAGCACTTAGTACCTGGACAACAGACTGAAGAGGCAGGCACACAAGTCACCTGGTCACAGTCTTCCCCACTATGAAATTATATTTCCAATTCCTGAATTTGTATTTATACATGTAAATTAGCATATGCATATTTTGTGCAGAGCTGTGTCCTCTTTCGCCCTCTTTTTTGGCGATGCCTAAGTGGCCACCCTAATTGGTGGTTTGATTTTTTCAAGGGCCAGGCTTCCGCCTCCTCACAGCACATGACGTCGGAATCACTTATTTCCACTACTTGCTAGTTCTATTTTATTTTCTTAATGAAGGCTAGGCTGCCCTGCCCTGCAAAGGAATGTGGTATGGTCTGATTCTTCAGTAGCGACAGGTGGACAGGCTACCCTGTGGATAGGAAGTGTAGGAACTATCATAGCACCAATGGATGACCTGAAGATGCAAGGCAGATTTATGCCTGGGGTATGGAACGAAACAGACACTGGACATCAAGGAGAACCAGCCTGCCTCGGATTTTTTGAGATTCAGTCCTGGTCTAAACATGTGGCTGAATGAAGCAGTAAAGTAAATTGAACCATCCAAGACTGCCACATTTTGAATACTCCCTTCACGTTGAAAAACTAGGGCAGGAAAGGATGGCCTGGACCAGAAACATTCTCCTGGAAGCACAAGTTGTTGTTGTTGCTGGTGGTATACTTTCTTTGTTTTTTATTTGCAGATCAGTTTGTGTGTGTGTGTGTATTTTAAGTACGGAAGAATTCAAAAAATTTGATCTCCCCCACCTGCAGCCTGAAGTGATACATTCTATGCCAGGGTGGGCAGAAAGTAGATCGGCAAATGTTTTGGACTTCAACTCCCAGCATGCCTGGTCATTGGCCATGCTGGCAGGGGCTTCTGGGAGTTGAAGTCCCAAACGTCTGGAGAGCTTCCTTCTGATCATCCCTGGTTTGTGCTACCATCTCCAAATTCTGCCAGTGTTCTGTTTCAACCGGGCCTTTGTGGCTGCAGAATTCTAGCTAAGGCTCCAGATTTTGAGGACATCACAAGCCTCATGGGAGATGCTTCATTCTGCTCTCCAAACCTGGAACTATTCCACTTTAGGGCCCTTTTACTGTGCTGAAGCATTGGTGTTCTGCAATCATTGGGAGGCAGAAGTATAGCTGTGATTCCTTACAGCACTATATCCTAGTTATAATCCCGCCACGCACATCCCTATAGCAAAGTTCTTTTTTGTTATCTTATTTTTTATGAACGCAGTTCCACTCTAGAGCACACGCACACATGCACACAAATACTATAACAAAATGACAAAAAATACACACACATAACAGTGGGTTCTTGAAATGTAATTAGAGAAAGGGCGATGGTGCAGCTGTAACTTTTAAATATTTATTTATAGAGTACATTCTTCCCTGCTCTGTTGGCAAGTACATGTTTTAATTCTGACTAGCCCTCTGCTGGAGCTGGGAAAAAGGCGGGGGTTTCCCGGACCGCATGCTGAGCCAGAGAGGCTCCCAAAGCTGTAGCTCATTGTTTCATTATTCTAGTGCAGCAAAGAAAAATTCAAGAATTAATGTCCGATTACCCCACTTGTGCTTCGGTACAACAACAAAGTGATGAAAATTAGAACAAAACCCAAGCAAACTGTAAATGTAAATGGGGGGCAGAGAGACGTATTGGCGGAAGTGCAAGCCAGGTGAATCAGTCATGCTTTGCCCAGTCTACACATGGCAGTCTGACACAGTGGCGCAGCTAGGCTTGGACTTCAGGGCTGACATCCAGGGACCCAGAGACCAGCAAGTGGCAAACAGGGCCTCGCCTGGACTGGCCAACTCCACCAGGTTCCTGTAGTCATGATGGTGCTATGATTTAAGTGGCTTTAAAATACAAAACTGCACACGCTCAGAATACGTGATAGCTGAAGAATAGCCTCCTCCAAAAAACACATACCCACACACTGAGATAGTCTTCAGAGTTCCTTCTCCGGGTGCCCCCATCAAATGAACTGAGGCAGGTGGCTGCTAAGAAGAGGGCCTTTTCCACTGTGGCACCTTGGTTATGGAATGAGCTTCCCAGAAAAGCTCACCTGGCGCTTACATTGTGGTCTTTTCAGTGCCAGGTGAAGACCTTTTTTTAAATTTTCCCATGCATTTTAAGACGCAGTCCTGTGGCCACTAGACAGCGGCTGGATGGCCATAGGATTTTTTTTATTTCCTGAGAAGCGACCTCAGAGCCAGTGCTCCAAGGTCAGTTCCCAGGAAACCACCTCCCTGCCCCTTCCCCCACTGCCTCGTAGGCGGTGCAGTTCATCCCTAGCTCCATGCTCATAAAAGCAGCACAGAGTGGGGGAAAAGGGGGAGTTCCTGGGGGCAGGGAAGGGTAGGACAGTGGAAGCACCGGTACGTTTCCTACGAGCCGCCCAGCCTCCCCCCACCCCCTGAGGTGCCCTGGTTAGACAAGCTGAAATTGGCTGTCTAGCCACAAATGCAGGGTGGATGGAGCACGGAGGAGATCCCCTCTGCGCTCTGCCCAGACTACATTGGACAGTCGGTCGCCTCCGGAGGCAGCCGACTATCCCCATTGGATTGCGCCCTTAGTCTTTCAGTTTCTGTCATTTTTAAATCTGTTCCTGCACTTTAAAACTTTGCACTGTTGCTGGTCTTCATTTTGATTTTGATTTGGTTTTGTACTCTAGTTTTAAACATGTATGTTATGTTTGATCGTCCTGTATTTTAAGGATTTAATTGTTGTGAACTGCCCAGAGAGTTTTGGCAATTGGTGTTATAGAAATGTGATAAATACATTCTTTTTTTTCTTTTTTCTTTTTTACCAAAGTTGGCAAACGTTGCCATTGTTGTTTTGCTCCACCATATCAGGAACGTAGAAGCAACTGCAAAGCATGGAATGGTGGGGTGGGGTTGTCAGATTTGTTAATTGTGTCCTTCACAAGTGAAGTAATATACACAGCCATCTAAGGGGCCACCCCTGTAAGACCATTAAGGCTAGGGTCTAAAATTACCTAGCTGCACTCCTGGTGTGGTGCTGCAATTCGATTCAAAATCAGAAAAAAATATCCAAACACACCGGCCAGCAACAGGGAAAACATTGGAATTTCTCCCACTGTCATATCAACTGGTTTCTTTGGAAACCCTGAGGCCAAATCTGAAGAACTGAAATGGAGGAAGCAGCTAGTACAAAGCAGCCTTCAGCTTTTATCCTGCTGAACTTACCTCCACTGTTTTCACACAATAAAGAGCTGCATACTTTGCTCTGCTACAGTTCCTGCATCCATAATCTTTTGGTATCTCCTGAGCACGTTATCAGGTTGCCATGTATATGCTGATGTATGGTTTGCATTCTCAATGTGTCAATACATATATATATAAAAAAATCAAATGCATTCTTCATTAACAAGGTAAGCTGGTTTAGCCCTCTCATGAACAGGTTTGCAAAATGGTAAAAGGGTTTCTATTTGTAAGTTTGTTTCGAAAACCTGTCTGGAGAGGAGGGAGAGACTAAAGCAGTCTGCGTGGGACACAAAAGATGGTGCTTCTGTCATGCCACTTTTAACTAGATTGCTTCCAGATGGACAGCTCCTAGTATTACCAATCAAAAGACACAGGGCAGCTATTCTGTCTTTCCCTCCTTAACAGATTTTGAGCTTTTCTACATGAGGCATTTATCGTGTGCTCATCATTCCCTACTCACAGTGGTTTAGGGGTTCTTTAGACAATGTTATGACCATCCAGTTTCACTTCTGTGTCTAACCAGCACTTTCGGTGAGGTTTTCTTAGAGTATGGGAAATGCGGCATTTAATTGAGAAAGTGAAAGAAAGTGTGATTTCCTCTTGCATATTTTTGCTGTACTGCTATACCACAGTACCACCTAGAGGTCATGTAGCAGAAAAGCAGGAAAGGAAACACTCCTCATTAGTGTTCAGATCTCAATTCTGCAATGAAACCGAAAGTAGATGCAGCACATTCACAGCCTTGTGTAAAAAAGGCCTTTATGTGGTATGAAAAGCGACAGAAGAAGTAGTGAAAAGTCACGAGAGGAATACTAATGGAAGGTGACATCATCTGGACACACACACCCCTAAAATTTGGTGAATGAGGCAGGGCAATTGCACAATAATACCCTTGCCTGGATGCACACTGGGATGCTTCCACACTAGGCATTCAGTGTGGAATTGCCATGCTTCATTTATTCATTGTTTACAGGGCATCTATGGGTACTTCCAGATGGAGGACTCCTAGTGCTAGCAATCAGAAGGCCTTATGTAGCTAATTCAGTCCTTTTCTCCTGAACAAATTTTCTCCACTCTGGAAAAAGATGGAAGAAGTGGTGGGAAAACACAGGAGGAGTATGAGTGGGCGATGTCGTTGTTCCATCAATAAGACATGGCGATGGTGCGATTAAAGCCTCATCTGAAAGCACCCTCGTTCTGAATCCTGCAAATGCGATTTCTGTTTACCAAAGGAAACTGCATTTGTGGAGGAAACCCTGGCCTCAGGCTGACCCCTGCAGTCATGGCGAAAGTTGCTGTTACTTGTTCCCTTCTTTCCCCACAGCATATGACTTAGTCCTGAGCAAAGTCATGGGGTGGGTTTTGTGGCTAAAGAGCTGGCCCACACCCCTGTGTAACTGGGAGAGGGGATTCGGGGGGACTCTGAAAAAAAGGACACACCAACCGCAGCAAAATCAGGAAATGAAGCTCAAATAAAGCTAATAGCACTTGGGCCAGAGGTTTCCAAGTTTGCCTGCCTTTTAAGGGTGCTCCTGAGGGAGGGCTCCTAGCACTACCAGTAAGTGGGCCTTGTGCAACTACCAGTAAGAAGGCCTTGTGCAGCTGTTCCATCTTTTTCCCCTTAACAGATTTCCTGCAGTAAGAAAAAAGATGGAACAAGCAGTGAGAAAACACGGGGAATTACAAGTGGGAGTGCACTGTTGTCTGGGACCTCATACAATTTTGCAAATGAGGCAGGGCAGTGGCACATTCAAAGCCTTGTCTGGAAGCATGATAGCATCATCCAGCCATCAAACAAACAAATCAACAGACCCAGAAGTAATATATATTCCAAAAACCAAAATTATACATTCAGAATTAAAAATATAATTTTTTACAGTAAATGAGTGGTAAACCCAACATAAGAACATAAGAACAGCCTTGCTGGATCAGGCCAAGGGTCCATCTAGTCCAGCATTCTGTTCACACTGTGGCCCACCAGCTGCCCACCGGGAACCCACAAGCAGGACATGAGTGCAACAGCACCCTCCAGCCCATGATCCCCAGCAACTGGTGTACATAGGCACACTGCCTCTGGTACTGGAGGCAGCACACCGCCATCAGGACTAGTAGCCACTGATAGCCTTCTCCTCCAGGGATTTGTCTAACCCCCTTTTAAAGTCCCCCAAATTGGTGGCCATCACTTCATCTTGCGGTAGCGAATTCCATTAACTACACACTGTGTGAAGAAGCCCTTCCTTTTATCTGTCCCAAATCTCCCACTATTCAGCTTCATGGGATGACCCCACTGGCTTCTAGTATTGTGAGAGGGGGAGAAAAAAGTCTCCCTATCCACTTTCTCCACACCAGGCAAGATTTTGTAGACCTCTGTCATATCTCCTCTTACCCTCCTTTTTTCCTATCTAAACAATCCCAGCTATTGTAACTTTCTCTCATAGTGGAGTAGCCCCACCCCTTGATCATTTTAATTGCCCTTTTCTGCACTTTTTCCAGCTCTATAATATCTTTTTTTAGATGTGGTGACCAGGACTATACTTGGTATTCTAAGTGTGGTCACACCATAGATTTACATAAGGACGGTATGATATTGCCAGTAAGATACTGGCAGAACTTGCCTATACAAGTAAATAGACAAGGGCTCTGACATTGGACCAGGCGCTTCTTAAGAATGCAATAAAGTGTGGGTGACAACCATAGACAATTAAAGTTCCAAAATCTCTATATGACAATAATAAACATTAGTAAGTTGTATATAAACTACACTTAATACAGACATAACTATACTATGGCTATTTTATTTATTATTTTATTTATTTCATTTCTATACCGCCCAATAGCTGAAGCTCTCTGGGCGGTTCACAAAAATTAAATCCAAGCAACACACAATAAAACAATTTAAAATATATAGAACATTAAAACCACAATATAACAATACAACCACAATAAAACCTAGCAGCAGTACAGGAGTTTAAAATACAGATTTAAAACAGCAAAGATAAAAATTAGAAAGCTAAAATGCTAAAATGCCTGGGAAAATAAAAAGGTCTTCACCTGGTGCCGAAAGGAATACAATGTAGGCGCCAGGCGAACCTCACTAGGGAGCTTCATTGCAGAGCCGGGGTGCCACAGCAGAAAAAGCCCTCCTCCTAGTAGCCACCTGCCTCACTTCCTTTGGCAGAGGCTCACGGAGAAGGGCCGCTGACGATGATCTTAAGGTCCAGGCAGGCACATATGGGAGGAGGCGATCCTTCAGGTAACCTGGCCCCAAGCCGTTAAGGGCTTTGAATGTTAACACCAGCACTTTGAATCGGGCCCGGAAATGGACTGGCAGCCAGTGCAGCTGGAAAAGTACTGGCGTAATATGAGCTCGCAGGCCAGTCCCTGTTAACAATCTTGCTGCCCTATTTTGGTCCAGCTGAAGTTTCCGGACCGTTTTCAAAGGCAGCCCCACGTATAACGCATTGCAGTAATCCAGACAAGAAGTTATCAGAGCATGGATAACTGTAGAAAGGCTATCTCTGTCCAGATAAGGGCAGAGTTGGTATACCAGCCTAAGCTGATAAAAAGTGCTCCGTGCCACTGAGTTCACCTGTGCCTCAAGTGACAGTTCTGGATCCAAGAGCACCCCCAAACTACGAATGTGATCTTTTAGGGGGAGTGCAACCCCCTCCAGAACAGGTTGAATATCACCTAGCCGGGCAGATGAACCACCCACTAACAGTACCTCCGTCTTGTCTGGATTGAGTTTCAGTTTATTAGCCCTCATCCAGTCCATTACCGTGCCCAGGCACTGATTCAGAACAGTCACTGCCTCACCTGGTTTTGATGTAAAAGAGAGGTAGAGCTGGGTGTCATCTGCATATTGATGGCACCTCAGCCCACACCTCCGGATAACCTCCCCCAGCGGTTTCATGTAGATGTTAAACAGCATGGGGGATAAAATAGAGCCCTGTGGAACCCCATGGCACAATTGCCATGGCACAGAGCAGTAATCCCCCAGCACCACCTTCTGGAGTCGGCCATCCAAGTAGGAGCGGAACCACTGTGCCTCCTACTCCCAACCCAGACAACCTATCCAGAAGGATACCATGGTCGATGGTATCGAAAGCTGCTGAGAGGTCCAGAAGAATCAACAGGGTCGCACTCCCGCTGTCCCTCTCCCGGCAGAGGTCATCCCACAGGGCGACCAAGGCAGTTTCCATTCCAAAACCAGGCCTGAAGCCCGATTGAAATGGATCTAGATAATCCGTTTCATTCAACAGTGCCTGGAGCTGTCCTACAACCACCCGCTCAAGCACCTTGCCCAGGAAGGGGATGTTGGCCACTGGCGTATAATTGTTAACATCCTCTGGGTCCAGGTTAGGCTTTTTCAGGAGTGGTCTAATTACTGCCTCTTTTAAAGCGGCAGGCACCACTCCCTCTCTCAAGGAGGAATTTACAACTTCCTGGACCCAGCCGGACAACCCCTCCTTGTTTGATTTAATAAGCCATGAAGGGCAAGGGTCAAGCACACAAGTGGTCGATCGGACTTGGCCAAGCACCTTGTCCGCATCCTCAGGCCTCAGTAACTGAAACTCATCCAATAAAACTGGACCAGACGGTGCTCTGAACGCCTCTACCAATGGAACTGCATTAATGGTGGTGTCCAATTCATGACGAATCTGAGCGACTTTATCCTCAAAGTGCCATGCAAACTCGTCACAGCGTGCTACCGAGGGTTCCACCGTCTCTCTCCCTGGCCCAGAATGTAACAGGCCGCAAACCACTAGGAAAAGCTCCACTGGACGACACTGAGAAGATGCAATGCTGGTGGCAAAGAACTGTCTCTTTGCCACCCTCACCGCCACAGAGTAGGCTCAATAGTGGGCTCTTACCTGTGTTCGGTCAGACTCAGCACGAGTTTTCTTCCACCTGCGTTCTAGCCGTCTCCCCTCTTGCTTCATTGCCCTCAGCTCAGGTGTATACCAAGGAGCTGGCCGGGCTCTGCTCAGAGGGAGAGGGCGCTTGGGCGCGATCGTGTCAACCGCCCGAGTCATCTCTGCATTCCACAGAGCGACCTGGGCTTCGACAGGAGCACCAGCCATACCAGCAGGAAAATCCCCCAGAGCCCTCTGGAATCCATCAGAATCCATTAATCTCCAGGGGCGGACCATTTTAATAGGTCCCCCACCCTTGCAGAGGGGAAAGGCCGCCAGAAGTCTAAACCTCAGCAGGAAGTGATCTGACCATGACAAAGGGACAGATGTTAATTCCTCCACTTTCAGATCACCATCCTCCTGCCCAGTCGAGAAAACCAGATCAAGCGTGTGTCCTTTTGTGTGCGTTGGGCCGATGACATGTTGGGACAGCCCCATGGTTGTCATGGCGGCCATGAAGTCCTGAGCCGCCCCGGATACAGCGGCCTCGGCATGGAAGTTGAGATCCCCCAGGACCATCATCCTAGGGGTCCTCAACACCAAGTCCGAGACCACCTCCATCAGCTCAGGCAGGGAGTCTGATGGGCAGTGGGGTGAGCGGTACACCAACAGAATCCCCAATCTGTCCCGGGTACCCAACACAAGGTACAAACACTCAAGATCTGCGCTCAAATGAGCAGGAAGCCTGGAGAGGGAGATTGAATTCCTATAGACCACGGCAACCCTCCCTCCCCCACCCTCAAGTCGGTGTTGGTGCTGCACCAAGTACCCAGGAGGGCACAGCTGGGAGAGAGTGACCCCTCCCAGTTCCCCCACCCAGGTCTCAGTAATACATGCCAGGTCAGCCCCCTCATCCACAATCAAATCATGGATGAGGGAGATTTTATTTTGGGCCGACCTGGCATTCAGCAGCAGCACCACCAGACCCGAGGGCAGACCGGTAAGGCTGCCAGGAACCATCAGGTTGGGGGAAGAACCAGAAGAGGGGACAGCTGTAAGGCTACAGAGTCTCTCTTAACAATATACAAATTGCTTCTCAAGAATGCAAAAGAGGGTAACGCCAACCACACACAAAATGAATACAATTCAAGATGTCTCTTACAACAAACATGGTAAGCAATAGTACATTTTAACGACAACTCCGGACTGTGGTATCGTTTCTGTACTTCATAAGGAAAATAAAACGATCATTTATTTTTCACATCTGTTTTGATATTGGGGGTTGGACTCGATGGTCTTATAGGCCCCTTCCAACCCTACTATTCTATGATTCTCTTCTATGATATGCAGCCAAACTGTGTTCCTCTCAGTTAACACGCTCCATCTGAGAACTCAAAAAAATGGAAGTGCTTCAATGAACATCTGCCAAAAACTATGTGGCATCAGAGCAAAAAAAAAAGAAAAATGATGTTATCCAAACATGTGCCAGGTCAGATCTTACTCCTAATTTGAGAAAACATGTGAAAAGTCATCCATGGAAGAGGAGCACAGGTTTCGATGTCCTTAGCACTATTTAAAGGGCAGTGTTTGGACAAGGGTAGTGCTGTATCAGGCAGCTGTACCTATCACAGGTCATCATAAATTTGCTTTAATCTTTCTGGTGGTGGGCACTATTTTATCACCCCATTTCATTTTATTTTTAAATGGTTATTTTAATTAGTGCTAAAAGAGTCTCCAGCCATTAAAAAAAGAAATTGAAATATGAGTGAAATGCCACTTAAAGGAAAGAGTGTGGAACACTGTAACATTATCATGCCACCGTGTGCTTAAAAGAGAGAGACAGAGACAGACAGAGAGAGAGAGAGAGAAGAAAAAGTATTTCTGGTCACCATCACCATTGTTGTTGTTCAGTCGTTCAGTCGTGTCCGATCACCATTAACCACTGCTAAAATAGTAGTGAACAGTAAAAAAAAAATAGCGTTATAACGTTATTATGGATGATACTCTGGAGGTGACGGACTTGGCCTTGGGGGAGCTGGGGGTGGCGACAGCCGACAGGAAGCTCTGGCGTGGGCTGGTCCATGAGGTCATGAAGAGTCGGAAGCGACTGAGCGAATAAACAACAAATAACGTTATTGCGCTATTACACCAGAGCAAAGCAACCCTATCCTTGGGAGGGCAGTAGGTGATGTGGTGGAGCAACCCCCACATTCATGGCCCGGCCACCTTGCTGCAGGCCAGACAGAGAAGGGAAGGCAGAATTTTTCATTTCCCCTTCCATTAACTCCAATGGGAGTGAAAGAATCATCCCTGTGCCGGGCAGCCATACTTTTGGGCTGGTTTTGTAGATACGTTGAGGAAAAAAGAGGGCTTTGCATCCTGCAGATACATGGCCACTCCCAACATGCCCCGGAAGGCCCCATTTTCCCCCCACACCTCCAATGGAACACCACTGGCAGGACATCTGTGCCAAGGGAGCTGTCCGTGGGCACAGCGGGAACTCCTAGTGGCAGAGGGCCTTGTCTTGCTGGTGGGTCTCACTCTCGGTCAACAAAACAAAACATACAGCACTTTCTTTGGCCCGTCAGCTGTCTTCTCAGTCACTGCCATTTTAGCAATGTGGTTAAAGGTGGTGACCACAAAGGGTTTCTCTCTCTCTCTCTCTCTCTTTTTAATAGCATAGTGATATAGCACTATAACACTTTCAATGACGTTTCACTAACATTTTATTATTATTTTCCAATTATAGCTGGGCAGGCATTTTAGCACCAATGAAAAGATTAATTTAGGGTGCAATCCTATGGTTTATGTCCTCGATGATCGTAAGCTCCCTAACTCAGAAACCTCTGAGTACCCTCTGCAGGGAGGGAGGAAGAGGAGGAAATCTTCATTGCCCCATCCTCCTGCCCTGCATTTTTCGCTAGATGGGCTTTTTTGCCCGCCTAGCGAAGACGTTTCTGAGGTAGAGGGAAGGAGGAGGCTGGCAGAGACTCAGGATGGCTCATATCCTGGCGTCTCCAATCTCCTCCCTGGCCCGCCATGTAAATTCAGTCCTGTTTAACCTCAGAACCTGCACTAAATGGGTCCGAAGCACCCCAGTGGGTAACCAAGCTAATCCCAGCAGACAAACATCACTACAGACAAAATTGTAAATTGAAATCTATTTAAGGCTTTATTTCAAAAAAATACAAAATATAAAGAAAGTGGCATGGTGGTTATATGAGTGTTAGGAACTTTATAATCACAAGGAAAGAGAATGCAACAAAAATAGAAGATTAATCAAAAGAATTGCAATTGCCAAAGCTGGTATTATGAATTTGGCTAATAAGATAACAGCTTGAGTTTCTAACATTGTTATGACTCCTCCTCCCAACTTTCTCCTGTTTACTACTTGCGGTTCAAAGTTAAACTAAAACAACCTAAACTAAGTCTTAACCCTCCCGTTACTTCCTCCTGTTTACTTGAATATAACAGCTACACTAAAGGGTTACTACGTTCTTCTAGGGGTGTGAAGAATAGGGGTAGGACCTAGAGTGAAAGGAAAACCCAAGACATGAGAATAATTCCATTTGCCACTCCTAAAGATGGGATTCCAAATCCCCTCCTCAGAAATAACCTCCAAGTCTCAAGCTTAGA
Organism: Heloderma suspectum; assembly: GCF_057233095.1. Taxonomy (NCBI): domain Eukaryota; kingdom Metazoa; phylum Chordata; class Lepidosauria; order Squamata; family Helodermatidae; genus Heloderma; species Heloderma suspectum. The sequence goes on from NC_139459.1 coordinate 175,544,924, forward strand.
AATCACTCTTAAGTCCCAAACTCAGAAATAACTCTAAGTTCTACTTTCAGAAAATATTCTAAGTTCCAAAGTCTAAGAGGCTAAAAAGGTCCATAGTTACCCAAATCCTTGGGTCTGGTGGCGAAGCAGCAGCAGCAGGAACAAGAGCGGCCAGGAGCTCCCATTCCCTGGGCTTTTATACCCCTGCCCTGGTCAAAGGTGGGGCCCAAGGAGCAATGAGACGATCATCTTCCAGTCAAAATGGGGTGCACGTGGTTAGAGCATTTGCTCACCAATCAGAAGCAAGGTGTCTCATCTATCTCTCACAATTTCATGTGTCTGGGGAACATATTTGGCACCATTACAAATAGGTTACTTTGAAATGTCCCAAAATATGACCCAAAGCCTGCCATCTGGGCATGTTACCTTGACTGATGCATTTCTCCCTGGTATATCTTCTTTGAATTCCCGGTCATCTTTTGCCATTTTCGGTCATATCCGCCCGAACACCTCCCCCTAGTTGTCGCTCGTGCTCAGGGCTACAGCTTCCCCGCCCAACTAGCGTTGAGTAAGGACATTCTCTTATCAGCAGGTGTACACCACGAGATGTCAAACAGAACTTTCCCTCCTCTTAGTAGCATCGGAGCGTGATCAGTTCTTATGTTCATCTCAGTTAGACTCTCTGCCAGCATGTCGTGGCCTTGAACAAGCCCTGTGGAGCAGCTTTTAAAGACAGCTGCATTTTTCCCCCTTTCTTCAAAGACAGTCCTGCAAAAAGAGTCTCAGTTAGTGAAATAATATCATTTAGCACAGAATCAAACCTCAAGGTCTTCTCACCCAGGGGCCAAGAGTCTGGAATATAAAACTGGTTACGGGTCTGGGGTCTTTTAGGGGCTCTTCCTGTTGTTGTTGTTCAGTCGTTAAGTCATGTCCGACTCTTCGTGACCCCATGGTCCATAGCACGCCAGGCCTTCCTGTCCTCTTCTCTCTCCCGGAGTGTGCTCAAGTTCATATTCATTGCATCCGTGATGCTGTCTAGCCATCTCATCCTCTGCCGTCCCCTTCTCCTTTTGCCTTCGATCTTTCCCAGCATCAGGGTCTTTTCCAGTGAGTTTTCTCTTCGCATTAGGTGGCCAAAATATTTGAGCTTCAGCTTCAGTATCTGTCCTTCCAATGAGCACTCAGGGTTGATTTCCTTTAGGATGGACTGATTTGACCTCCTTGCAGTCCAGGGGACTCGTAAGAGTCTTCTCCATCACCACAGTTCGAAAGCATCGATTATTCGGCGCTCAGCCTTCCTTATAGTCCAGCTCTCACAGCCATACATTACTACTGGGAAAATCATAGCTTTGATTATACGAACCTTTCTCGGCAAGATGATGTCTCTGCTTCTTACTATGCTGTCTAGGTTTGCCATAGCTTTCCTCCCAAGGAGCAAGCGTCTTTTAATTTCATGGCTACAGTCACCGTCTGCGGTGATCGCTCATCCTGTAGGTCTCCCCAAAACCCTCACTCAAGTCCTTCTACCATTCCAGATCAAATCAGCCCTCTTTACTCTTTGTTAACCCTTTTAGTACCAGATTAATATGTCCCACCCATTGAAATGCCCCCCTTTGCCCCTCTCAGAGGTCAAGTTTCTGACTTGGAGGCAGGGCTGGCCCTACCTTTAGGCAGAGTGAAGCAGTCTCCTCAGGCAGCAGATTCTGGGAGGCAGCAGTAAGATGTTGGAGGAGAGACCTGTGAGTCGTGCGGCCTGCTCTGCCCCCTCCTAAGTTAGCTTGCTGTTTTCAGGTGTGGTGGAGGATGCTGCCCCATCATCACTGTTGAAGACATATTCATCTGCCAGTCCAGTTGGCTTTTGTACAGGGAATGGGAGGGGCGCCATCTCGTTCTTCGCCTCAGGCAGCAAAATTCTTTGGGCCAGCTCTGCTCAGAGGCCAGCCAGTGCGGTTCTTTCCATGCCAGCTAGGAGAGGGGTCAAGTCTCTGATTCCTGAGGTGACAGCATTGTCTCCAACCTTGGATCAGGGAATCCACACTATCCTATGGCCCTTCAGACACTGACTCGGGGCCACAGGATTGCTCCCTTCAAAAATGAACATGGTGATAAAATGGCACCCACCGCAAAGGTAACAGTGAATGTGCACTGAGCTTCAAACAGCCGCACAGGCGAATCAGGGCTTCCCCATGCACAGCAGTAATGCATGCACGCTGGTGTGGATGGAACATAGTGGGATGAACATACAAAAAAAGTCCAGTATCCCAGATAGTGAGAAGAATCCATTACAATTCAGCTTGTAGTGTAGAGCGGAAGAGCCGTGGTTATTATCTCCAGGAGCCACCTGCCTGGAAGCAGCCCAGATGTTCTATGCAACTCCTGGCCAAACATAATGGGAAATGTTTCTTCACATGTAAAGAGGAACATGCTTCCTCTGAAATTCAGGATCTGGTACAAACTGCTCAGACTTCCCGAAATAAATATTTACTTTTTTTGACCCTGCTTTTTTCGCTGAGATTTGAAATGGCATATGGCAAATGATGGCTGGGAATGATGAGAGTTGCTGTCCACACCATCTGGGGACAGCTGTTGCAAACAAATACTTTGAAACTCTTCACACCCTTCTGCTGATGCTCAATGTATGTTCTTCCCATGTTCCTCCTCTCAGCAATTTCATGGTCGTTCAAGAGCCTTCAGAGGCAGGGCCCTTAAAGATGTTATCCTGAGGACCCTGTTGATGGGAATGGGTTGGAACTAGTTGGAAGGACAGACAGCTGATGGAGCCTGTAGCAAGGATGGGCAACTGGTAAAGGCCAGCTCAGGCCTGGTATCTGTACTTGGCATCTTCAGGGAGCAGCCAAGTTGGGCCCTGCCACTCACCTATTCCCCTGACCACATGGGCTTCTCCGAGGGCAGAGGCTGCCCAGATTCAGTCACTGCAGCCTGGTCAGCCCACAGCTGGTGTGTGTGTGTGGGGGGGGACCAGGAGAATGAGTGAGCAGGAAGGTGGGCCCACTGGGGGGCACTTTGCTGTTTGGGGTGAGAGAGGGGCTGTAGCATGGAGCCAGCCCCGCACAGGCTGATCTCTTTTCCTCCATCTGCCAATAGCAGCAGTTAACAGCTATTTTTAGGCGAACTCAAAGATCACTGGGGGGGGGGGTGATGTTTCAGTTGGCCTAATATAGGGATTGCACTGTATGGATTTTGGGATTTTTCTTACGGCCAATGTGGCTGCCTTTGTTTTTAGGGGTAATAATATTGTTCTTGGAAAAAGTTATTTGCCTGGGTCTCCTCTCTTTCCCTATCAATTGGGCTCTCTTCACACCTTAGTTTTTTAGCAGGATCGTTCTTCTTTAATCACTGGTTTTCACAGGAGCTTTAAAACACCACCACGGTTCTCCTGCTGCTATCGGACAACTTCCCCTCCCTCTTTCCGTGTTATCTGAGAATGGAAAACCCAGCATTTTCCGTGTTTGCAATTGAAATCGCCATTTCCCCCCTGTGTATTTCCCCTTTAGCACTTTGTCTCGCTGTGTGTGGGTGCATGTTGGGGGGTATTGAATAACATTGTCATGAGAACAAATTGGTGGAAAGGTGGGGGCAGGTCACTGACCACACTTCCAGTGACCGTTTCTACCTCTCTCCCATTCCACTGCGGGTGCTTGAACTGTAAAGTGATTAACCATCCCAAATGCTTCTCCGAGATCCCCCTGAACAGAGCAATGCTTACTTCTGAGTAAACTCATTGGCTGTAAGGGTTTCCTTTCCTGGGAGTAAGTGCCATTGAAATCTGTGTGGCTTGCTTCTGAGTAGGCATGCATAGGAGTGCATTGTAAGTCAACTTAGAGTAGCAGTCTTAAGGTCTCCCATCCCCTTCAGTGCAAGTACTTGGAACCTCCCACTCCCATTGACTTCACTGACTGCTTCTTCTCCCTTTCGCTCACCAGATTGATGGGCCTTTTTCCTCCCAGGGTGGATGGGGGAGTCTCCCTTCTCTGCCACGCAGGAGAAAGGCTTGACAGTTAGGATTTCAATGGGTATTAAAAGTGCCTTTTCTCCTCCCCTGAATAAATTCATCATGCAGGCTTGGAAAGGTAATTTCTAATGGTTTCTTTTGTGTGTGTGGAGTTGTTTTAGATAAAGCAGTAATGCTGAGGTGGTTTTCCATAGTACTCCCTCCCACCTAGCCAGCCACTATCTCTTCTCCTAGCCCACCTTACAGGATCCTTGGGAAGCCAGAATAAGGGAGAAGAGCAATAACAGTGTGTGTGGGGGGGAGCAAGCCGGGTCTAATGAAGGTGTCCCCCATGAAGCGGTTGCCGGGGGGGGGGGGCTGCTAGGGATGGCTTGGTGCACTGACTGCATACAAGTCTGTTTGTGGATTTCTTACTTCTGTAGTTGGGAACCCGGAAATCAGTGTACCTTTCAAACTCAGTAGTGCAAGCAATGTACTGCATTTAAGTCCATCGCACACTGACATATTTAGCAGAGAAGGACCAGCAGCGCCAGCAACCTCGGGGTAAGCCACCGAGAAGAGTGTCTCTCCCTCGCCACGAAGTCAGAGGAAGGAGGGGACCGGCTCCCATAGCCCACTGTCCAGGCAACTAGAAGGGCTTCCGACTTCCCTCCTGCTGTGGAGGAGTGGAGGGACGGCAGAGCCATCAATCCTGTTGCAGGAACCAATGATCGGGGGAGGGGAGGGGGCACGGGGCCTGCAGCCCCCTTCTGTCCGGATTGTTCCGTGCAGCTCCGCCCAGCCATGGAAAGGTATAGAGCGGAGGGATGCACTATGAGAGATGCCTGTATAGAGGGCCAGTGTAAATCCCTGAAAGGATGTGGAACCAAAAGGACCGGTTTGTAGTGGGATAAAATGCCAGGTGTGAAGAGAGCCTTGGTCTTCACATTAAAACGCACGCAAACTCAGGAGAGAGAGGGAGAGCCAATGAATGTGTAATTGCCATGTCCTGCCACAAGAGGGAAGTGCCAAACCATAACACACACCATGTGCAGCTATAAATGAGATGTTAAAAAAACCCAACCCAACTGGCGGCGGCGGCGGCGGCGGCGGCGGGGGGGGGGGGCACTGTGGGTTGGGCTTCAGGAGCAATGGCTGAAACAGGGAGATTTGGGATATCCCTACTGAAGGCCCTTTATTTCTGGTTTTCAGCCAGCATGCAAAAGCCTTATTACCTAAGCAGGCGTTTTGGCTTGCTACTAAACTGATTTGTTCTTCTCTGCAGCTCTGTGTTTTAATCTGTATTTTTAATTTAACTCTATTTTTACTTACTTTTTTTTTCTTTAAACTGTTTATCAGCTGTGATTCATATATATTTTATTGTGCAATTGCATATTAGATTTTGTAGACTGATTATTTTCTGTTGTGGATTTTGTTGGTATTAGCTGGCCTACAACATTTTTGTTGGAAAGGCAGCATATCAACGTATCAAATAAAATCAATAAATAAACCTTTGATATAAAGACAACCAATGTAAGATGTGAAATCTTACGAGAATAACTCAACGTGCAGTGGTAAGCACGCCACATTCAACCTGGTTTCTGATAAATTGCCAAAATACATTCGTTAGAGTTTTAAGTCATGCTGCTGTGTTGTGCAAAGTGGGGAAATGGTACACCCTGGTCATTGATGGCAGATAATGGACACTAATGGACAAACGACTGTTCCAAGCACCTGGAATGCAAGTCACACCCACCTGCCAGAGGGAATGCTGAAACCAATGTTTGCTGCTCTGGCAGAATTGCCAAGAGTTCTCTTGAAGGAACAGGCAAGTTGGATACCAACTCCCAGGAAAGCTTATGCTGCTTTGAGACTAGCTCTGCCTGTCTGTGTGCTTGCTTCTGTGCCCCAAAGCCTGGTGATCCGTGTCCTGGAGAAAGTGTTCTTCCCAACCTTATATGGTATTTTAATGATTACTCACATCTGAAAGAACACATCCCTCCAACCCACATCACTCAGTGATCCACAACTAAGCATGTGAACTGCCTCCATTGTCTGGTGTTCTGTCTGAGGTGATGTGTGAAAACTCTGTAGTGTTTCATCTGTGATGAGCATGCACATGTGAATCCTGAGAGCCTGTGCAAAGAGCAAAACTCACCCACTAAAGATAGATCTCTGTTCTATATTTCCAGCACTCTAGCAGCAACATCACACTGGCTTTCTGACATCTGATCTCACCCAACTCTTTCTCCAGGCACTGCCTGTGAGAACCAATATTTTTTAATCCCACAGTTGGCAACCTTATGTTTTGGTATACTTGGAGCTCTGGAGAAGGTGAACAGCAGGGCCTTTCCTGTAGTGGCCCCCAAACTCTGGAATACCTACAAAGACTTCTCCATTGCCTGATATAGCTAGCTTTTAGAAACCACTGCAAGGTTTTTGTTCAGACAGGCTTTGGGGTATATTTTTGTAGCTGTATATTAGAGGGAGCAATCCCATGCCTGCTAGACAGCAGCTAGATGGCCATAAGATAATGCTGTTTTCCGAGAACTGACCTCGGAGCCCATGCTCTGAGGTCACTTCCCGGAAAACCGACCTCCCCCCACATTCTGTGCTGCCTCAGAGGCAGCGCAGAATAGCCCCCAAGCGCAAGAGGAGCGTGGAGGGGGCAGAAAGGGGCGTAGCTGGGGGCATTCCGGGGCAGGGAGATCATAGCTGCCTGTATGAAACATCCAATGTGTCATACAGCAGCCTCTTTCCCCACTCCGTGCTCCTGTGGCTAAACAGCTGCAATTGGCTGTCTAGCAGAAAAAGCAGGGCAGGAGACGCGCGGAGGGAATGATCCCGTCCGTGCGTCTCCTGCCCTGCTTTGGATAGGCGGTCACCTCCGAGTTTGGAGGTGGCCGCCTATCTAGACTGGATTGTGCCTTTAATTGCTTTAATTGCTGAATCATTTTTAGGCCCGCTGTCATTTTGGTTGTTTTTACCTCTGAGTTTGGAGGTGGCCACCTATCTAGACTGGATTGTGCCTTTAATCGCTGAATCATTTTTAGGCCCGCTGTCATTTTGGTTGTTTTTACAGAGGTGTATAAATACATAAAATGAATAGTAATGAACCCCAAAGCATGGTGAAGCTTCCTATATTCCTAATCTACGACATATACTTTTAATTTCTTACATTGTGCAAGGTTTTCCTTTTTATTAAAAAAAAACAACCCACAAGTACTGGAGATATTTCCAAGGTCCCCTTTTTCATGTTAGCACAAAATTAGTTGGCAGATGGCATGATCTATAGGACATCAGCCATAGTCCACAAAATCTCCACTGCAGTATGGGTTTGTATAAAAACAGAGAAACGTGATACTTAGCGTCAGGTGAAGCTAAGCTTAAGATCACATTAAGGGCTTTAATATTCTAACCATCCACTCCCCAACTTTGAGGATGGCCATCTTCTCGCACCCTGCAACTGATGGACAAGCTCCCTGTACTTTTAAGAGTTGTCTAGAACAGGGATGGGTACAAGGCTGAGTGGCATCTAAAGCAAGATCTCTGGTTGATTTGCAGTAGATCACAAGAGTTTCCAGTTTCTCAATTGCTTAACAACAGCAGCAGCAAAATAACTTTTGCCACCTAAATTATGCTGCTAAATGAAGAAAGCTTGAAGTGACCAAGAATGATTTTTTGTGTTACGTTCTGTTCAGCTCTGATAATGAAAACAAATTCGTAGAATGTGCTCAAGGGTTCCCTGTTCTTTAATTCTTAGTATTTGTCTTTTGTACTTGGTTCTAGTTGGTGCATCTTGAGGTTCTAGCAAAAAAAAACAGGGTCGCTCATCTGACAAGTCTGACGTCTGCCTGCTCCTGGTCTAGAAGAGAGCGGGAAGGTCTGCTGTAGCAGCTTGATTCATCCCTACCTGATAAGTTGCACCTGTTGAACTTCTCTCTCTTCTGCACAACTATTAAGGAACAGGACCTGTCTGCTTTCACGTTGCACCTCTCTTTCTGATTCAGTGCATAAAGTTGTTGGCAATATGTACAAAGCACATCATTTGCATGCCAGTCTTGAGTGTGAGTTCTCCATAGCTGGAAAGCCCTTGTCGCCACATGCCACCAGCTTCAGCATGGGGCCTGACTGCTCTTGAGTGGGGTGCTTCTTGGTTTGTGAGGGAAAGTATGCTTCTGGCCTCTGGATCACAGCCTAGAGAATAAGATATGCAAGCTGGTTGCCCTCCAGATGTTTTAGACTACCATAATCCCTGGCCCTTGGTGATGCTGGTTGGGACTGATAGGGGTTATTAGCCAAAACATCTGGAGGGCAACAGGTTACCTACCCATCCTACACAGTCACACAATGACTGGGTTCACACAACATGCTCCCCCGCCCCCCGTGGATGACTTGGGTCCTGGTACCCCCTACAATCAGCTCTGCCTTCAACATGCCAACTCCTTAGTATGGTTATTATCATCCTATTAAGCTGGGAAAGTTATACTGCGTGTTGTAAATCATTTGAAAATGTATGAGTCCCAGTCATGCCCACTTACCATCTGAAAGCTCCTTTGGTCCAGATTCCCATCAGGTCCCCATAAAGAGAGGAGGGGAGGAATTCTCAAAAGGTGGTGATGTCATCTCTCTGAAATCACCTCTAGCCAACCTCACTGCTGCCCTGCATCCAACCGGTATCAGAACTGATGATGTTTCCATAAATTGCAGGATGTCATCACCAGAGCCCTTGTCCGCACACTTTCTTCCCAGCCGATGTTTCTGTCATACTTAAATCACTGACCCAAATCTCACAAAAAAGAGCTGAGAACAGACTTGGGAGTCCCAGTTCCCAACATCTAGCCCCTTAACCCTCATCACATCAGTTCAAGACAGCCCCTTCTCAGAGACAGGTGAAGCTGCAATCCTATCCTCTGGGGGGAAGGGATGTGTGGCCCTCCTGATGTTGTTGGACTGCAACTCCCATCAGCTCTAGTCAGCATAGCCAATGGTGGCAGATAATGGGAGGGCCACAAATCACCCACCCCGTTATATACACTTACTGGGGAGTAAGCCTCATTGAACACAATGGGTCTTACTTCTGAGTAGACATGGAGAGGATTGCACTCTCAGGATCTTTGGCTCCTGACAGTACCCACTCCCAATCTCTTTATCAAATGCATTCAATACTAGTCAACATGGAGGATTATAGGTGTGTTGTGGTCTGTGCTGGTGCTAGAGAACCCAGGAGTCCTGGCCTCATCCTCCTGCACACACACCCAACTGTCCATCCAACAAGGGTCTCATCTAGTTCCTTCTCAGAGAACAACAATGGAGCTTTATTTCAACAATTCAAAGTACTTCATATATATAGATTAGATTTAGATATCGATATATAATCTTTCCAACAGCCCTGTAAGGTAGACCAGTATCATTATCCCCATCTTGCAGGATAATGTGGGGGAGAGGGGAGAGTATTGAGGCATAGTAGCTTGTCTAAGGCCACCTAGTGAAGCTTGGGATCCCAGGCGCGCAGCTCCCACTTGGCCAGGTTAACTTGGAAGTAAGTCTCACTACATCCGGTGGGGTTTACTCCCAAGTTAGTGTGCATAGGATGGGAACCTTTGCTACTCAGCTACATCAGCTCTCAGAGAATGAGTCTGCACAACTCCTCTGCCCCTCCGAGGCCTACCCCTAATATTCCTAACCTACTGCTTTCTTAGGAAGCCCCCATCGTCCCCTACACATATTGCACATCCTTTCTTTCCATCTGTTCCCCAAGTCTAACAGACCCATTTCCCACCCATAGAGAGAACCCAGCCCCCTAAGAGAAAGGATGTATAATTAGCCAGCTCCAGTTAGGAACTGCAGTACACCCCTTCCCAGAAAAAAAGGGGAGGGAGTGGAAGGTTGAAGTCACACTCTTAACATCATCCCAACAGCGCACCCCCCCCTTCATGCATCATGACATCATCCCGGTCCCTTGCCCACCCCACAGAGTGATCTCCATCTGGGCGGCCCCTCGTCTCCCCATTGGCCAGGAAGAGCTGTCTGTCATTCCCTGAAGTAGGCGGCCCCCACACTGCTCTCACAACACCCCCCTCCCCAGAATCTGGGACTTCAGAGCGTGACAGCTGGCAGCAGGAGTTGGGTACCAACCCCAGCGAGAGAAACCAGACCCCAGCTCAGCCATAGGCAAGGCAGCGGGTGAGTGAACCCTGTGGGTACCACATTCCACCGCTAAAGGATGCGGTTGCCGGGGGAGACGGGATGCAGGAGGCGGGAGGGGGAAGCAGCTAAGCGGAAAGTTTCCTGGTTTCATCTCGTTCTCTGTACTGACCTAATTCCTCAGTGCCCATCTCTTGATCCCAGTATCATCCTTCCAGCACATCTGGACTTCCCCTGTTCCTTTTACCCATCCCTTCAGTATATTCTATCTGCTGCACCATCCCCACTCCCCTTCCTGCCTGGTCCAAGGATAAAACCGGGGGGGGGGGGATTCTTAGTTCCCAACCCACCTTCTCTAAGGTCCCACTCCTCACCTAGGACTGGGATCAGGAGTTCCAGCTTGCTTTTGCAGACCCCCTCTCTCATCCCTGAAAATTGGATCGAACCTGAGCAATAATCGACTACTGGCACAAAAGGAAAGAGATTGCGTAGGTAGAGCTGTTTGGGGTAATTTTTAAACCACTCTTCTTTTGCAACAGAAGCACCTACATTTACGAGTGGGCAAAGGCACACTGCCTGGATCTATCTTACATTCCTCCTGGACAGGAGTCAGTGCAGTCAGGTAAAGTGGGGCTGGAAGCCAAGATCCACTGTTGCCAATGGGGTTGGTAGGAACCCTGGGACTAGTAATTCGGGACACTGACTTCCATCTCCTTGCAGTGCCCAGCTGCCTAGCAGGACACTTGCTATTTTTAAGGTTTACAATTTGACTCCTGCCTTGCCCCCACCTAGGCAGCAGCCCATTTAGTAGCCATTAATACATTGCTCCCTGTTTTCATTCAAAGTGCTTTAGAATTAACTACACAGCCCCAAAGTGCACTGAAGTGTGTGGCACATCAAATGGCAGCAAGCTTAGAGTCCCTGCATGACTTAACTCTGCTGCAATGTATGTTCTGATTTGTTTGTTTGTTTATTTTATTCATTTCATTTCTATACCGCCCAATAGCCGAAGCTCTCTGGGCAGTTCACAAAAATTAAAGTAATGGCAAGCCTGAGTCTGCCACTCCCTCTACCCCCAAGCTCAAAAGACTCTAACAAGAGCAATAAAGTAGGAAAACAGTTCAGATGTTTTATAGATAATCTGGTCCTTATTGCAACACTTGGAGAGGAAGGGGTTTCAGTGGAGAAACACAGCCGATGGCCTGGCCTGGGACTCCAAGGTTGTACTGAAGCTCTAAGAGTACGAAGTTTTGTTGGAGGAGTTGCCCTGGTTGACAGGACTCTTTGGTCCTGTCTCAGCAGCTGAAGGAGAATGTATGTTGGATAACCAGTCTCCTAGGACAGGAGTGGGCAGAAGGTAGATCTGGATCTACTAGTAGATCTCTAGGTGATCTGAAGGATGAGCAAGGATTTCTGATCTGCAGCAACAAAACGACTCCCTTCTTCCCTAACTTATCCTGCTGAAATCAAGAAAGCTGGGGGTAACCAGGAGAGGATTTGTGTGTGGAAGGACTGAGAGCTCCATTCAGTTTTGAGAGTCAAAAGAAATTCCTGGGCACAGAATTTTTAAATTGTATGTGTATGAATTCTAAGTTGGTGGATCTAGTAAAAAGCAAAGTAGATCTGCCCACTCCTGTCTTAGGATGTTTCCCCGACAAAAACAGAAACCTAGTAGTCACTGCCTCCGCTGACCACCCATCGCCTCCTCTGCTTCTCAGTTTCATCCTCCAGTCGTACAGTACACCTTGAAAAAGAACAAAACACTTAACTCCACACAGAGAAGGTATTGCTCAGGGCATGAAAGGCAAAGACAGTCCTTTGCTAAAGGCCAACTCTTCAAGGCAGCTGACCTTCTGGGATGTGTGCATGGACCGGGGGCGGGGAGGCAGCAATGTCATCAGCTTTTCAGAGAGAGATTGAGTGAGAGAGGTGGGGGGGGAAAGCCAGGGCCGGCCCTATCATTAGGCTAAGAGAGAGGCAACCACCTCAGGCAGCTAATTTTGAGTGTCCTAAGAGGGCAATAAATTGCGAGTTATTTAATTCATTGTTGTTGCATTTTTACTGCCAGGGAGGGGGATAGGTGCTTGGGGAATTTTCCGCCTCAGGTGCCAAAATAACTTGAGTTGGGAAGGCAGTTGCTGCCCAGAGGAGAGTGCAACTCGGCCAATTTGCCCTGCCCCCCCCACATAGCAAGTGGGGCGTTGCTTCAGCCCCTGTGCGTACCATGTGCTCCTGCTCAGGCCAAGAGATATAAAGGCCTGGGAGTGGGAAACAGAGGGGGAAACAGTTTCCCCAGGGAGTTGGGGAAAATTGGGGGGGGGAAATGGGTATTTTCCCCTATTTTTTCGGCAGGGGGTTCTAGCATTTCCCCCAGGCCTTCACATTCGGCCTTGCTACATTGCTCACCAGAGCCCTACACAATCATGGATTCTTCTAGGGGGCAGTGGCAGGACCCACCAAAATTGCATCGGCCCCAGGCCCCATAAACCCTCTGGGTGGCCCTATGGAGGGGACACCCTTTGCTGCTCCGCCTCAGGCAGCAAAATGTCTTGGACCAGACCTGCTCTCTCTTGAGCAGACAAGAATAATTAGGGGCTCACTGCATAAACAAGACAGAGAGAACAAGTTAGAGCAGGGGTGGACTTCTCGTGACCCTCCAGATGTTTTGCCCTACAACTCCCATAATCCCTAGCCAGCATAGCCAATGGTGAGGGATGATGGGAGCTGTAGTCCAACATCAACTGGGAGGGCCAGATGTTGCCCACCCTTGAGTTAGATGAACCCAGCTATGATGGATTCTTTCGAGCATCCTCCCTTTGACCCCAATCTGGGTTTCATTTAATATATTCAATAATTATCCACTGATTTGTCATCAAATTTTCCAATGCCCCCCTTTCCTCCCCCCACTCTGATTTGACAAGAGTTCCTTTATGAATAATTTTCTGAATTAGAAGCCCAACACTGTACGAATAAGTAAGACAGGGTAGCGGAGACCAGGAGTCTTGAAATTAAAAACAAAGAAGAAAAAGTTGAAGGAACTAGGCAGCTTTCATGTCCAAAGGATGAGGAGTGTTTGTGTGCAGGAAAAATTAACACTGTGAAATTTGCAGAAAGGGCAATCAGGGTTCCCTGAGGCCACCTAGGGGTTAACGAAGGGGAATAGCCTTGGGTCCCAAATACCAGAGCAAAAACTTTCCTGCTGCGAAAATCAGTCTCATTGCTGCACGCACATTGGATAAACAGAAAGGTTCCGGATGAAGTTATCTTGACTCAATGCAGAGTGGAAAATCTCTCAAGGTGCCCTCCAATGCCATAGTTTTATGGTTATCGCTATTTTTCCCTGAAAACAATATAGTATAATTCTCCATTTATTGTTTGAATGCATTGCTTTCCCCCACCCTCACGACACGAAGTATCAGAAGGTTTCCCCCAATGTTTGCTTTTTGTACTGCACTATTTTAATCTATTTACTATAATACTTTTTATTTGCCTTTCCAGTCTGAGGGCTCAAGACAACAGAAAACAATAAAAACAACACCAACAATAATATACTTTAAAAACACACACAACCAATCAGCACTAAAAGACCAACCAGCCTGAAAGAATAAGAGTCTAAAGGCACAAAGCAGTTTATCTTCTATGAATATCCCATATAACCAAGATAGATAGATAATGGTAAGCATTACAGTGGACTTGTTTTTTTCTCCCTCCTAACAATTATTTTCACATTCATATTTGTCTGAAGCCAAGAGGGCATGCAGCTTTTTCAAAGCACATCCCTCACAGGTCACCAACACAGCACCTATCGCTGAGGGTCTCTGCAAACGAGCATCAAGCTGGCCTTGCTATGAAGTCACATGTTCGAGGCAACAGTTTCTATGAGGACATGGTTTCCCTCTCTCCAGTCTCTTAAGTTTGTGTATCCTGAACCGTAAGGGCGGCAGGAAAAGGGGGAGGATTCTTTTTTTTTGCTTCAGATACAAATATGTCTAAACTAAATCCAGAATGAAAAGGGAGTGCATCTGATGCAATGGTACAGGAACTGGACCCCCTGAGCTGCGAAACTCGCTGCCCATGTTGTAGCTTTTGAACTCCCCTGCCCCCCAGGAAACCTACCTTGCTACTTCCTGAACTGCCCTTTGCCACATTGTAAAGGACTTCTCTTTTAGGAAGCCTTTTGGGTAAGTATTTTAATTCTATTGGGAGTTGTTTTAATCGTTTTATCTCAGGAATGGGGAGTTGGCCTCTGGAGGCCTGAGTTCTCTCTGCAGGCTCCACCCCTTCTGCTCCTCAAGCTCCACCTCCTCTCTAAGCCCTGCCCCCTGGAGGCTCTCTGTGATCCCAGATAAAGCAGAGATTCCCTGGTGTGCTACTCCTCTCCCAATTGGGGGAAGCCTATGTGCAGTGAAGCCAGGTTCCCACATGAGGCGGCAGGTAGATGATCCATCCAGCGTGTTTGCTGGGGACTAAATGATGTCAGGGAGCATGGCCATCCCCCTGATGTCATTCAGTCAATGGAGGGCTTATGGGGGGGTCATCTAGCCCCCAAACCAAAATACAGTTCCCCACCTCTGTTTTATCAGGCGCCTTTGATTCTTATTCTAATCTCAGCTGCTTTTAATTTTTGAAGGTTGTTTTTTTAAATAGTATTGTTCTTCTTATAGTTGTATCGCTTTAACTGAAGGTTGTTCAGTTAATCTTAACTGATCTTAAATCCTGGGATGGTCAGTGTTGGGGAAGATGGGCTTTCAAGTGCCCTGAACCCTGAAAATACCACTTTGAAGTATTTTTGAGGAAAGGTGGGATATATATATTTTTTAAATAATTTACTCAGCAATGTAAAGAAAAGACACCCTGTACATATTCAGACACTCTCTTCCTTATTACTACTTCACTTACAAATATTCTAGGAATCACATTCTTGTCATCAATTGCATATGCTCCAAATATCCATATTTGTTTATTCATTTATTTTAAGCATTTTTGCCCTACTCTTCAACAACAACAAAAACAGCTCAGGTACAGTCAATAACAAACAAGCCAGTCCTTGGCTTATAATCTAGAAGACATGGCACGAAAGGGAAAAAGGATGGGGAGAGAAGAGGAAGTAAGCAAACCTACATGCCAATTCTAGAAGCTAAATAATAGTTCTTATCATGACCAGTTGGAAACAGGGACAGGCCACGTTGTCTGGTCCCTATAAATCACTGTCTCTATTTTTGCCTTTTGAAGGATGCATTTTTAAGATGTTGCTAGTGTAGGATGCTAGAGTGATCAACCTTCATAGTTCAGCTCCTTCTCCAGGGTCTGTACAAATCATATCTTTGAGTTGAAATGGACTCTCTAGTGCACATGCATATACATGCATGTGCATAAACATAAAGTCACTGCAGTACACAGACTTGTTTTCACACAGTGCAGCTGCCAAGGTCTATTTTGAACTGCTGATAACTTATTATATAGGGACAATCATGTTAATCAGGAAGCAATGTGTCATAATCATGGGAAGAGTGTTACAAATGTGTCCCTATATTCAGCTGTGAAATAATAATAATAATAATAATAATAATTATTATTATTATTATTATTATTGATTTTATGTATATCTCACCCATCCTCACAAAAAGCCCAGGGCAGTCAACAACCTACATAAAATACAGTATAATACATAAACACTTAAATCATAACTCTGAAATCACAAATATAAAGAATACATTAACTTCATCAACACAATCAATCAGAAAAACAAATAAAGCATTTGTCTATACCCCCAAAGCCTGCACAAATAAATATGTATTTAACTGCACCTAATGACAACAGAGTGGGGGACAGCCGAATCTCTACTGCAAGGGCCAGAGTACTACCATGGCCAGAGTACTACCACCAAAAAGGTCCTGCCACTTCTGGTAGCCCCATGGGCCACATTGCTCAAGGGCACCACAAGCAAAGCCTCCCCGGCTGATCTTAAATCCTGGGATGGTCAGTGTTGGGGAAGATGGTCTTTCAAGTGCCCTGAACCATTTAGGGCTTTGTACACTAGTACTAGTGTACTCGGTGCCACATGAGAGCCTCATGTGGCGCAGAGTGGTAGGCAGCAGTATTGCAACTGAAACTCTCCCCAAGACCTGAGTTCGATCCCAGCAGAAGCTGGGTCCCAGGTAGCCGGCTCAGGTCGACTCAGCCTTCCATCCTTCTGAGGTCGGTAAAATGAGTACCCAGCTTTGATGGGGGAAAGGTAGTCATGACTGGGGAAGGCAATGGCAAACCACCCCGCTATAGTCTGCCATGAAAACGCCAGCGTAAGCAGTGTCCCTCTAGGGGTCAGTAATGACCCGGTGCTTGCACAGGAGGAACCTTTCCTTTCCTGCACTAGTACTAACACCTTGAACTGGGCCCAGGGGCTCATTGGCAGCCAGGGCAGGAATTTCAAAAGTGGTGTGATATATGCTTGCCTCTCGCTGACCCTGTCAACATGTCATGTGTAGCAGCATTCTGCACCAGCTGGAGCATCTGGACCATCTTTAAAGGAAACCCCATGTAGAGAGCATTGCAGTAGTCCAATCCGGGAATTATCAGAGCATGGACTACAGCTTCCAGTTTATGGAGGGTTGAAGTCCTGGGGTAGCTAAGCCTTGGCTCAGAATTAGGTCCTGCTCTGAATCAGCTGCTCTCTTGCAGAGTTTATCTGTCCTGATAAAGGAGAGAAAGGTGCTTTCTTTCACAGCCTGAGGCCATGTACGTATGTTCCTGTTATCTGATAGTACAAGTAGTACTAGGAAGTTCAGTAGATGGAACTGCCTGGATGCCTTCACTTGCCTGGGAGTGGTAGGATGAGGGACATCAATGGCCAGCTCAAGGTCAGTGGTGCCATCAGGGTAGGAATTTGGGGCAGAGGTCTGGGCCCCACTCAGAGGAATGAGCAGGGGGGCCCAAACACAGCAGGGCTGGCTTATCACATTTGAATTAAGTGAAGAAATACACATTTCCATAAGACCCTCAATCCAGAAGCTAAAATTATCTACCTACACCACTGTTAAAGGGTTTTTGCCAGCTCAGGCATTGTGTGTTGTCTGTTGACACTCAATTCTAAAATTCAAGCTCCACATATGTGCTGCTAACTTCAACAGGTTTTATTAACAGGGCAGGGTTAGGCATGCAGACCTGCAGCAAGGTTTCTCCTAGGCCAATGGAAGTGGGGAGAGTCTGGGTTGTGCAAAACTGGACGGCGTTCAGTTAATTCACTGTGCCTGAACACAACACAGTCGGCATTTCCCTGTGCAAATGGGAAGTGTATGCTGGAACCCCCGGCCATGCCACTGGGATTCTGAGGATGGAGAGTTGGCACGGTGGAGGCCTGTGGTAGTGTGCCGTGCTAGGCAGCTGCCTAGCTCGTCTGTATGGCTTGGCATAGAGGCTGTGAGGGTCCAGAAAGCTAGAACCGTTACAGCCCCTGTTATCCAAGTGGTAGAGAGGCTAGGAGTGTGGGGCAATACTGCTTTATACAGCTACCTCAAGGGTGATGGGAGCTTAAGGAATACAGCGGAGTCAGGATGATGGAGGAGAAGCGTTTCAGTCCTCAGCAAAGGATGCCCAGTGAGAAACATCAGAGACTGGGCCGGCTAGAAGTGGACCTGCTACACCGTCCACCTATAACTGGAGGGGAAATCCCTGCAAGCTGACAGTCCAGAAGTTTTAGTCCAGGCAAGAAGGGCCGTTTTCTGGCTGAGCCTTGCTTTTCATCATATATAAAGGTTTTTTTTTTACTGTTCTTTTATGATTTTGAGGTGCTGAATCTGAATCCGAAGAATGCCACTCTAACCTTGGGGAAATTTCACAAGTTCAGTTCTAAATTTCTCATCATAGCAGACTGAACCTTTTTGTTTTTCTTTTATACTTCATTTTATTCAACTGCATGAGACTCATCTAATTGGGATTATGAGCATCTCAAAATCATATAAGAACAACACACATATGATGAAAAGCAAGGTGCATTCTGCTTTCCCCCAGACTATTTGGGTTCCCCTCCATTCCTGTTTTGATCACTATGTATTCAGAACAAGGGTGGAGAGTAGGGAACGTAGGAGTCCTTACCTACCTTCCCCAGGAAAATCTGTCCAGGATAGCCTTAAAATTCCACTAGATCCACATTTGCTTGCTTGTTTAAGATGCTTATATTACTCAATCAACTCATTAATTAAAATACTTCTATACCGCTTAATATATTAAAATCCCTAAGTGAAATCCCACTCTTCTCCACAACGGGCCCAAGGAAGTGAGCAGCTACTGTTAAATTCACAAGACAATAAAATGGAAACCCCCAAACCATAAAAATTCAATGTGAAATCAAACTCAGCCAGCACCCAAAAGCCCTTTGATATTTTTTTAAAGTTTTCATCAGCTTCCTAAAAGCTACCAGTTTGCATTGGTGTTTTCCTGTAAATCCCAAGGGGTAGATATTGTTTGCAAAATTTTGCTTGCTCCTTTTCTCCAGCATTTCCCAACTCTTGATGGGTTTTACTGAATTACTGCCTTTTTTTGGCCAATGGAAGAAAAACAACAACAGGGAGAGAAAAAGCTTAAAAGAAAAAACACTTCATAAGTGAATTGCTTCCATTGACATGAGGGCTATTTTTCTAATGCACATCCAGAATCCTCCCAAAATACACTCTGCAGTGACCTTATTGCTTGGGCTTACAAATTTCTCCTGGCAGCTGTTCTCCCTCTGGATTAGCTTCAGGGCCAAAAAAAAATAGACATCCAAAATAACAAACCCTCATTTGGTCAATGAAACTTCAGGATTATGATATGCTTTAATGCAAAAACACAAACCGTATCTACCTGTCAGCTAGCCAGTTGTCATATTTACCCACAGTTGCTGCTTTTCTCAAAAGGCGAACAACTAGAGTAGATACTATACATATATTTATATGATACAGATGGAAACCTCACCCCTATCCTCACGGGCTTACGGAAGATCGCCACCTTTATAAAACAATCGATAATACAGTGTGAAGATGTGTGCTAAAAAATGAAGGCTGTGTTCTGAAACACACAGATCCACATTTCTGCTTGTTACTGGTAGGTCTCCCCAAGGGTTGCATCAAGTGGGCGAAAGGGCAAGGGAATTCCTACAGCCTAGCATTCCCTGCCTAGTGTCTGCTTTTCTTTACTCTGCCAGCTCTGCTATCCATTATAAAGTAAACTTCACATCCTGTGTTTTGCCTGTTGGATATAAAAATGAATTTGGTCCAGTTTTTCTAGAATTGTTAGTGGCCTCTTGGGTAACATTAATACAGAACAGGCCTGGGAGTGGCTTAACCATTTGTGGGGTACAGATCACATTCACCATTTCCAGCAAGAAACATACACGTGTCCCATTCTCCTTCTGTACAATCAGGGTGTCTTTTACTACTGGTGGCGTAGAAATATCTTAACCACTTTGGAATCCACTTTCGCGCCTCCATTTTCAGGGAGATATGTATAAATTATCCTTTCCGATATCATGGTCTACACATGTGCCACATTTCAACTTCCTAGGAAATGCAGAAGTTCCTCCGCTATCTCAGGCTACACTTCATGTCTCCTTCTCTTTTTAGGGAGAGATGTACAACTGTGTTGACCTTTTAGATTTTTCTGATAATCAGGCTGTCTTGAACTTAGTGCATACCAGCCTTCAACAGGGGCAGCCCATCATGCTGGGGTGAGAAAAGCTGCATCTGTTGAAATCCCCTCCTCTACCCAATGGTTGAAGGAAACTATTCTCCTTTACATCTTCTAATTCTTAAATATGAACCCCTAGGTTCAAGAGGTGAAGGAAAATTGGAATTAAATGGAAAAGAGTATACCACAGGGGGATACTATGGCCCTCAGAACTTCAGTCTGAGGGCCATATGTGACCCTTGGCTAATTTAATGCTGGAATGGGAGGCAGAAGGAGAGGAGGAAGGCAGGAGGGAAATAAATATGGGGAGGGGGCAAAGCCACAGTGGATGGAGCAGCGAGAGCAATCTGTCCCTCCCCCAGCACCTTGCTGGGTGGGGAGGAAAAGAGAGGGAGAGAGGGAGAGAGGGAGAGAGAGAGAGGGAGAGAGGGAGAGAGAGAGAGGGAGAGAGGGAGAGAGAGAGAGAGAGAGAGGGAGAGAGGGAGAGAGAGAGAGAGAGAAGAGGCGGCCCTTCCCAGTTTTGGATCAACAGCTGCCCAAATACCCGCAAGGTAATGCGACCACTAAGAGAAAAAAGGTTCCTTGCTACCTAATCAGGGGCTTTATTTCATCTGGGGATAAGTGCCAATATAATCATTATCCACACAGAAGGTGGGTGCCAGGAAATGTGGATGATTCGAGTGGCCAATAAGAGAAATGGCTGTTAACAATGTGGAAAGTTTGCTGTCTCTGGATAACCCTGTTAGCCCTGATTTATATACCCATTGTCATTTGCAGAGAGCCATATTGTTATCACCCACACAACAGCTCTGTGCAGTACGTCCGCTCTGTGCAGTAGGTTTTGCAGTAAGGAAACAGAGGCCGATAATGGCTTACCCAATGCCATGTAGCAAAGGCAGACCGTGAACCCAAGCATCCCAGACATGTGTCTAGCAAATGCCTACACAAATGCAAATATATTCATGTTGTAAGAGCAGCCATCCCTCAGCACTCAAATAGACATGCTGGACCACAAAACACAGAGAAACCCACAGAGAGGCTGTGGATTCCAAACCTGTCTGGCTGTGTCATTTTTAAAAGGCAAAAACTACAGCCATTGGAGAGGAGCGACATTAAGAGAGATATCAAAGTTCTTTGTCACTCCTCAGAGAACAAGCCCTTGAATTGTGCAAGGTCAAAAAAACTGACTGGCAACAGAAGCTATAGAGCATAGAGCAAGGCACTACATCACATGAAAGCTAAACCACAAACATCAAACAACATCCAGGAATTCCAGTACTTGAGTTTCTAGATGTGGATGCTTCAGGGCTTGTTTAGGGCCCCCCCAACCTTTTTGGGTCAGTGAGCATATTTGGAGTTTTGAGAGACTGCCTTCGGCACTTTCACAAAAAGGCTGTCATGGGGGGGCGGGGTCTTGCCCATTCATAAAATAGTTGCCAGGGTGGGCACAAAACCCTCATTTTCCGACAGCAAACTAGTGAGACTAAAATAAAAGTTACTAACTCAAGAACCTCATAAAAGGCAGTGATGGGGATGAGCACCAAATATACCCCCCCCCTTTTTAACCCAAAGATAGCGGGGGGGGGGAGATTTAATTTTCCAGCATGCCAGCTTCTCAGTTTTTTAAAAAGGTGTAATAAATAAATAAATAAATAAATAAATGAAACCAGGAGGGGCACGGAGCCTGGCGGACACCAAGAGAGGTGTCTGTGGGCACACGGGTGCCCATGGGCACCATGTTGGAGACCCCAGCTTTAGAAGGAGAGATATATGAACATCCCCCAGGTAAACTTTTCAAGTAACTAGGATGTCTTGGCCAGTGTTTATACTGGGGGTGCTTCCAGACGGAGGCCTCCTTGTGCTACCATTCAGCAGGCATTCTGCAGCTATTCCCTCTTTTTTTCTTAATGGATTTTCTGTGATAAGAAAAAAGATGGAAGAAGCTGTGAGAAAGCACAGGATGGTTATGAATGGAAGGCAATGAGGTTTGGACCCACCCACCCACCATACAATTCTGTGAATGGCACCATAAAAGCCTCGTCTGGAAGCATCTCAGTTTTCAGTTTTCCAACATGCAAATCATCTGTTTCTTTAGTGCCACCTAGGTGCATGGCACTTCACAAAGAATGAGGGGATGAGAAGGGAAGCAGAAGAAAGGGGAGGGAAATGGAGGTAAGGGTACCAGGAAAGAATATGAGATTATTTCAGCTGCACATACTCTTCGGCTGAGTTACAGTGGGGTACTGGGTCTAGGGCAGGGGGTGGGGAATCTTGCCCCCACTCCCGGAGGTCGACATTCCTTCATGGGAATGTGGTTGGGGTCTGTTTATTGGCAATGGGTGGGGTTAAGGCCCAGAGCGAGCAGGGCCAAAGCACACATACCTACCTACCACATTCACATACATATACACAAACACACATATATTCACACACACATACAGAGCAGGCGTCAAGAGTCGGCATGGTTGGGCACCTGCTGAGGGCCCATATCCCAGCAGGGGCCCACTGACAACAGCCCCCTGGAGTTGTTTCTCTTCTTCACCATTGCATCTTGTTTGTTCACCTGCCTCTCGCTCTGGGCCAGAAAACGGTGGTGCTGAGAAGGAGCAGTAGATGCCACTGCCTACCTCGCGCTGGCTCTCTGCCTATCAAGCAAGCAAAGGGTAGCAATGATGAGAAAGAGGAGGAGGAAGAGCTGCTGGTGACAACGGTGGTGGGAAGGTAGACTCACTGCGGGAGGGGGCCCACTGAGGCTGTCTTGCCCAAGGGTCTTCAAGAACCTGGAGCTGGCATTGCACACATACATACACTAGGGCAGCCTTCCCCAACCTGGTGCCCTCCCGATGCATTGGACTGCAGTTCCCATCATCCTCAGATGACATGCTGGCTGGGGCTGGTGGGAATTGCAGTTCAATGCATCTAGCCGGCACCAGGTTGGGGCCTTCTTCCAAAAGCTTCATGGGGGTTGGGGGGAATTGAACACAAAATGATGGGATGCAGCAGGGGACAGCACTCCAGTACCTTTAACAAGAGAGAATTTGGGCAGGATCACATTTCTCACCCTGTGCAGTGTACTGCCCTTGCCCAAATCCCCTCTTCGGTTCAGTTATTAACAGTACAAGAGCCCTGTTCTTCTCTGCCTGTGGTTACTTCGTAGTGTGCACATTACAACCAATGCACACACAGCTGAGCACAATTCGCAGGATCAGCGTGCAGACAAAAGGTGCGCGCATGCGTAGGCCCAGCAAGAGCCCCGCAGCGCCTGTGCCAACACGCTCGAAAACAAGCACCTTTGAGTCTAGCAGTACACATAGGAAGTGTGAGTGTGCATGAAGAGGGTCAGCTCAGGGACTGGATTGATGGAGAAAAAAATCAATTATTCAAGAGGCCCAATTAATATTCATAAGCCTCCAAGCACCAAACTGTCAGAGACTGGGAGGGGAAATTAGAACAAGCAGCAGTATGCGGGGGGGGGGGGGAGAAGAGACTGAGCCCTGGTTCCCAGCCCCCAGTTCTATTTCAATACTTGCTGCTGATCAACTCCTACCCAATATGCCACGTTTTCTCAAACTTGGACCAAGAAGGGACCGCACCCAAGAGCTAAGAAAAACCATGCATATGCCCCCTCACATGTGTTAATCTAAGCCAGCAATCCAAAGCCTCCATAATATTTATTGAAAGTAGCTGAAAACATGAGACATACAACCAGGGATTGTGCAGGAGCCACTAAAAAGCATGTTATGTGGCAACTTTGACCATGGCCACCTGTTACCTCTGCCCTCCTTTGCCTGGAGTTAACATGCGCTGTGCCCCCGCCCCCAAATTTCCAAGCAAGTGAGGGAATGTGCTGGTCAGACCTCTGAGCCAGAGGCTACAACTGCCATTATGAAATTACTGTTGCCAGGTGGCAAACTTTTAAAAGGCTACTGTGTGCTTCCCTATTGTCTGTGTTACCCACCTAGAATTCTAAGTGAGGATGCTTAGGAACAATCAATAACAATTTAACAACAAATACTAAAAGCAGTAGCAGCAGCAGCAACCCAGCAGATAAACAAAATTAAACTAGGGCCAGAGAGAATAAAATAGTCTTTATCTGGCATCTAAATGACAACAGTACCAGTGCCAAGGGAAGATTTCTGGGGGAAATGGCCCAAAGAAGTAGGACCCCTACAGAAAAGGCCCTGCCTAGAGCCATCCCCTGGAAGGAGCATCCAAAGCAGGGCTTTTGGTGATGATCTGAATGAGGTTATGGATGAGCTCAACACCTCAGATGGTAAGTGCCATTACCTTTACAGGCTGAGAACTATGAAATGAGCGATGGTCAGCAACAAGCAACCCCAGAGCAAATCCAGCCCACCAGTTGCCTGAAGCGGAGCCCAGAGGGTGCCTTCCCTTACAGGGCTAGCACTTTACTCCATTCGGATATCAGCTCCTGCCTTCACCTCTCCCACCCTCTCATGGGACCGCCTGGAGCAAATTGCTTCACCCTGCTTCGTGGCAGGGCGAACCCTGAAGTGCCACTACCACGAAGCCATCAGTAGCACCAGGGATAGTGGTGTCAAGGGGAGTCATGGTTGGGCACCTCCCAAGGGCCCACACCCCAGCAGAAGCTCACTGACAAGAGCCCCCTGGAATTGCTCCACCTGTTCACCACTGCAGTTTGCTTGTTCACCTGCCTCTAACACTGGTCCACAGAATTGTGGTGGTGAGAAGTAAGAGCAATACACGCCCCTGCCTGCTTGCTCACTGGCTCTCTGCTTGTCAAGCCAGGAAGTGGCAGCGAGGATAGAATGACGAGAAAGAGGAGGAGGTGCAAGAGTAGCTGGTGACCATGGTGGTGAGAAGGTAGACTAGCTGTGGGAGGGGGGCCATTGAGGGCATCTTGCCCAAAGGCCCTCAGACACTTGGAGCCCACACTGAGTGGCACCCTCTGCCACTGCATAACTCAATTCCCTTGCCTTGTACTTGCCCTAAATAACTTCCATGCAGCATACATACACTGTCCAGAGGAGATCCTTCCCCCCTAAACATCAGTTTATTGCATGGGAGGCGAGCTTTGTGAGAAAAGACTCGATCTGCCATCCCAGCTGCTGGCTTACATGGCAGCCTGCTGGTAAATGTTTTTATGCTTCCCCCTTCCCCAGCGTGACTAGATGCAAAGGAAGCTGGAGCATTCTATCCCATAATCATTAGAGCTGCCAACTTTTTAATTGGCCAACTCTTGCATCTGTAACAACAACCTGACATGCAGAAATTTTTGCAGGTGAAGTAAAGTAATGACAAGAATTTTGCTTACTTGACTGCTGTGTGTCAGGTTGATGTTAACACCACAGGAGCATGGGCAAATCAAGAAGTTGGCAACCTTGCTTTTATTAGTTGTGAGTGCAGCTTTTTTTTCTTTTATCATCCCTGTGTGAAAAACTAACCTGTGGAAATTCCCTCTTCTAAATTGCTAGAGATAAAAACTCATGTTCCATTGCATCTGGTCACTACAGGGAAATTAGCTGTTGTTATCCACTGGCAAGGAAAAGGCACTTTTATTATTGCTTCACATGTTCTTCCTTTGCATCTGTTCATCTCCTCTTCCCCAAGAGGTGGGAAGTTCAGGGTAGCCCTTAACAGGATCAGTTGCCTTTGAAAGAGAGGCCACTAGAGACATGTGGTATGTTTAGAATTGTTCTGTTTTTGACAAGGACATATCATAGAATTACAGAATAGAAGGGTTGGAAGGGGCCTATAAGACCATCGAGTCCAACCCCCTGCTCAATGCAGGAATCCAAGTCTGAGCATCCCTGACAGGTGGCTGTCCAGCCTCATCTTGAACGCCTCCAGTGTGGGAGAGCCCACCACCTCCCTTGGTAATTAGTTCCATTGTCATATTGCTCTAACAGTCAGGAAGTTTCTCCTGATGTTCAGCTTCTGAACCTGGCTTCCTGTAACTTGAGCCCATTATTCCGTGTCCTGCACTCTGGGATGATCGAGAAAAGATCCTGGCCTTCCTCTCTGTGACAACCTTTCAAGTACTTAAACAGTGCTATCCTATCTCCCCTCAGTCTTCTCTTCTCAAGGCTAAACATGCCCAGTTCTTTCAGTCTCTCTTCATAGGGCTTTGCTTCCAGTCCCCTGATCATCTTTGTTGCCCTCCTCTGACCCCTCTCCAGCTTGTCTGCATCCTTCTTAAAGTGCGGTGCCCAGAACAGGACACAGTACTCCATAGATTCATAGATTCATAGAATAGTAGGGTTGGAAGGGGCCTACAAGGCCATCGAGTCCAACCCCCTGCTCAATGCAGGAATCCAAGTCAGAGCATCCCTGACAAATGGCTGTCCAGCCTCGTCTTGAAGGCCTCCAGTGTGGGAGAGCCCACCACCTCCCCAGGTAATTGGTTCCATTGTCGTATTGCTCTTACAGTCAGGAAGTTTTTCCTGATGTTCAGCCGGAATCTGGCTTCCTGTAACTTGAGCCCATTATTCCGTGTCCTGCACTCTGGGATGATCAAGAAGAGATCCTGGCCTTCTTCTCTGTGACAACCTTTCAAGTACTTGAAGAGTGCTATCATATCTCCCCTCAGTCTTCTCTTCTCAAGGCTAAACATGCCCAGTTCTTTCAGTCTCTCCTCATAGGGCTTTGTTTCCAGTCCCCTGATCATCTTTGTTGCCCTCCTCTGAACCCTCTCCAGTTTGTCTGCATCCTTCTTAAAGTGTGGTGCCCAGAACTGGACACAGTACTCCCGATGAGGCCTAACCAGTGCTGAGTAGAGGGGAACTAGTACTTCCCGGGATTTGGAAGTGATGCTTCTATGAATGCAGCCCAAAATAGCATTTGCCTTTTTTGCAGCCACATCACATTGTTGGCTCATATTCAGCTTGTGATCGACAACAATTCCAAGATCCTTCTCGCTTGTAGTGTTGTTGAGCCAAGTATCCCCCATCTTGTAACTGTGCATTTGGTTTCTTTTTCCTAGGTGCAGAACTTGGCATTTATCCCTATGAAATGTCATTCTGTTGTTTTCTGCCCAGTGCTCCAGTCTATCAAGATCACTTTGAATTTTGTTTCTGTCTTCCAAGGTATTAGCTATCCCGCCCAATTTTGTGTCATCTGCAAATATGATCAACATTCCCTGCACCTCCTCCTCCAAGTCATTTGATGAAGAGCAAATGTTGAAGAGCACTGGGCCCAGGACTGAGCCCTGTGGTACCTGACTCATTATGTCTCCCCAGTTTGAGAAGATCCCATTGATAAAGACTCTTTGAGTCCAATTCTGTAGCCAACTGTGGATCCACCTGAGAGTTATTTCATCCAGCCCACTTTGAGCTACTTTGCTGATCAGGATATCATGGGGCACTTTGTCAAAAGCTTTGCTAAAGCTGAGGTATATTACGTCCACAGCATTCCCACAGTCCACAAGGGAGGTTATCTGATCAAAAACTGAGATCAGATTTGTCTGGCAGGATTTGTTCTTGACAAATCCATGTTGGCTTCAAGTAATCACTGCATTGTTTTCAAGGTGCTTACAGACTGATTGCTTTATCATCTGCTCCAGAATTTTCCCAGGGATTGATGTCAGACTGACTGGTCCGTAGTTCCCAGGTTCCTCCTTTTTACCCTTTTTGAAGATAGGGACAAGATTAGCCCTCCTCTAGTCATCTGGCACTTCACCCATCCTCCATGATTTCTCAAAGAGAATAGACAGTGGATCTGAGAGCTCTTCTGCCAGTTCTTTTATTACTCTAGGATGCAGTTCATCTGGCCCTGGAGGTCTGAACTCATTCAAAGTAATTAGGTGTTCCTTGACCATATGCCTATCAATCTCAAGCTGGAGTTCTGCCCCTTCAGCCTGTACTTTGCCTTTGCCAGGGGGGTCATAGATCCTCCTTTGGGAGAAGATTGAGCCAAAGTAGGAATTGAGCACTTCTGCCTTCTCTTTGTCATCTGTTATTGTTTTGCCATCCTTATTTAATACCTGAACCACCCTTTCTTTCCTCTGTCTTTTACTACGCATGTATCTGAAGAAAGCCTTTTTGTTGCTTTTAGCTAACCTCAGCTCGTTCTCAGCTTTAGCCTTCCTGATGCCATCCCTGCAATTCTGTGCTACCTGCCTGTACTTTTCCTTTGTTGCTTGGCCTTTCTTCCACTTCCTATGTGTGCACTTTTTTGTTTTCAGGTCATCTCTAAGCTTTTTGTGAAGCCACATTGGCTTCTTCTGTTGTCTTCCACCTTTTTTTCTTGTTGGAATTGTTTGGAATTGTGCCTTGAGAATTTCCTTTTTAAAAAATTCCCACCCATCTTGGATTCCTTTTCTTGTTAGAGTCGCTTGCCATGGGACCTTACTTGTCATAGTTCTGAGTTTATTAAAATCGGCTTTCCTAAAATCCAGGGTATGCGTTTGGCTGCACTCAGCTTTTGCTTCCAAGAACCAAGAACTCAAGTATAACATGGTCGCTTTCCCCCAGAGTTCCTGTAACTGCTACTTTATCCACTGAGTCATCTCTGTTGGTTAGGATGAAGTCAAGGATAGCCGATCCTCTAGTTCCTTCCTCTACTTTCTGTAGGAGGAAGTTATCTGCAACACAAGTCAGGAATTTCCTGGAGGGGCCATGTTTTGCAGAATTTGTCTCCCAACAAGTTTCGGGGAAATTGAAGTCCCCCATTGTTACTACATCATGCTTCCTTGAAACATTGGCTATTGGCTTTTCAAAAGTTTCATCTTGTCTTCTCCTTGATTGGGTGGCCGGTAGTAAACTCCAACCACCATGTTCCTTTTATTCTGTGCTCCATTTATTTTAACCCAGATGCTCTCAATGGGGCTATATATATTGAGCAGGTCTTACAGGGGCACAGAAGCAAGTGCACAGGCAGGTGGTGCTAGTCCAAAGCAGTATTAGCACTAGTGTTACCAACTTTTGAACTGATCCATGTTCCCCTGCTTTTAACCACAGCTCAAGCAAAGAGCTGGATGCATCTGATCTTCGAAGCTAAGCAGAGTCAGCACTGATTAGTACTTGGATGGGAGACCACCTGGGAATCAGGCTTCCTGCACTGAGCAGGGGGTTGGACTCAATGGTCTTGTAGGCCCCTTCCAACCCTATGATTCTGTGAGATTTTTAAGAAAATGTACATGATATGCAGACATCAGTAGGTGATGTTTATCACCATGCTGAAATGCTTCACCTACTGATTTCTGCACGTACCCTGTTGTCAAAGACTGGGCCATTTTATTTGGTCAGTTGGCAACCCTAAGAGCAATCTCCAACCTAAATTCTGCTCCCCCCCCCACCCGCTCCAAATGCTACTCTCTTTGCACATGCTCTTCGCCATTCCAGCCACCCAGGTCAAAATAGATTCATCGCTCCATCCTGGGAAGGCAAGTGTTTTTCTGGATTAAGATTGCCAACTAACCAAGAAAAATGTCCTGGCCTCTGCCTTTAAGACCAGCTTGGTATGCACAAATCAACCAATGATACTTTTCGCTATATAGAGAGAAACATTGTATCCTGCTAATGTTTGTCCATCAGGCTTCTGTTAAAGCCATGAGAGTAGGGGTCTGTGAGAGAAGTTGGCAACAAATTGTCATTGCACTGTATTAGCTGCTAGGCAAGAGACGCTGAACCTCTTTCAGCCAGTTGGCTGAACTCCATTTTGGAGAAGCTCGCAGGGGCTGCCTTCCAGGGGTGAGTGGGGCAAAAGGGGCAGAGCCAAGAATACCAGCATATTGTAGCTTTCAGCTCCTACTGCCAGTAAGTAAGCCTTAGGAGAGGCATTTCAACCATTTAGAATGGAGAAGAAATTGCACAAAAGCTGGAAAGCCACCAACTGATTGGTGGTCCTATAGAGATAGACAGATGCAGAGATTTCACCATGTGCATGGCTCTCAACAGTTCATTTGCTAGTCGTTCGTCATTGTACCAGACCCACACCAAAGGTTCCCCTTCCTTTTCCCCCCTAAACCGTCTCTGTGCCTTTAAGAGCAGCCTGACACACAGAAAATTAGCAGGTGATGCTTTTCCTGGTGTGAAGATGCTTGGCAGGCACATCTTGTCATGGCAAGGGTATGAAAAGCTGTGGCTGCCAAAACTCTTCTACCCGGACTGTCTGCCCTTGTGTTTCCTCACCCTAGTTATCACAGACCATTGTTTCTTATAACAGCAGACAATTACAATTACCAAACAACAAAAGCCAAGCAAAACAATGGGGGCTGTTGTTGAATCTGTTGCTTAAGCTGAGTGGGTGCTTTCTGACCCTTCCAATCTGGACCATTTGTTGAGTCATTAAAATCTATGGACCAGAGACTATAGGAGGTTGGAGTTTTCAGACACAACAGACAGATACTCAACCTGAGGAAATCTGCCAAGACTGGCCTATCTCATTCTGATCTTGGGCGTTTCCATCCTAGTTTATTCACCGTGGAACAGCCACTTTTCCCCCCACCTAGAGTGCTTCCAGATGGGCAGCTCATAATGTTAAAAATCAAAAAGGCACTGTGCAGCTATTCCATCTTCCCCTTCTTAACAGATTGTTTTTGCGCCCTCACTTTTATCGGGCATCAACATAAGCATTTGCTTCATGAACCCATTGTCCTCACGTGTTTTGCCTGTGCTGCTTCTGTCTTTTCCCAGCCTGCAAAAAATATAACAAAATAATAATGGAACAGTAGCACAGTTCCAAAGGTGCAGATCGCTTTAGCATGAGTACTTTTTCATCTTTCTTAAGAGGCATGGTTCTGATGTGTAGAAGTGATATATCGGGCTATTTTGCTTATGATCTATATTTTGACATGCCTTCACTATTATTTTTCTGCTCAGCACCATTTTGGCTGTATTTTCTTTTGTATTATCTTTTAACCTGTAGTTTTTCATTCATACATACATACACATATGCACACATATCATACACACATGCACATTAAAATGTTTGTGTAATAATGCTTAAACAAAAAAATGTTTTAGTACAAATTTTCTGTTCACTACTATTTTATGACAGTGGTTATTTTTTTAAAATCATGTTCTTCTACTCCATAATGTTATTAAAAGTTATCATACTATAGCACTGAAAATTTAAAAGTGCTTTAGCACTAATTTGAAAAATGATTTTAAATTTACTTTTAAATGTTTTTTAAAATGGCATGTTCAGGTGGATTGTCCCTTGCCCTCCCACGTAGCTATGTCATGCCGGCTGGCATGGATAGAACATAGCCAGGTGCACATACACACAAAAGCAGTATTTATTTTATTTGGTTATTATTTATTACACTTATATCTGCCTTTTTTCCTCTTGCAAGGAACCCAAGGCAGCTTACATGGTCCCCCTCCTTTCCATTTTATCCTCACAACAACCCTGTGAGGTAGGTTAGGGTGAGAGGAAGTGACTGGCCCAAGGTCACTCAGTGAGCTTTATGGCCAAGTGAAGACTAGAACCCGGATCACCTGAGTCCCAGTCCAGCACTCTCACCACTATACCACAACTGGCTATACTATCCCCAAAGTGTCAATTGCAATTCTGCACGTAGCTTACAGTGGAAGACCAATGACTGTGCACAGTGCTAGAAGCCACCAGTCTGGAAGCAGGCATGTAGTCAGAATCACTTAAATCAGATTAGTTGCCTCTTAAATCCTCTAACCCACTGGCCTTTGATCTTTCCAAAGACCCACCTTTAACCCCAATGTGCAATATGGGCTCCACTTTAATTAGGCAACCATATATTGCAAGATCTCCGTCTATCCCTCTTTCTCTTTCCCTCTCTCCTTTGCTCTGTGCAGAAGATGGTCATTGTGGGCAATGCTCAAACCCTCTTGTCATATTCCCAAGCCGGGTGGCTGAAGAGAGCTCCGAATAGGAATGTCAAACTCACATGAGCTGGAGGGCCAAATTCATAATTTCAGAGATGCCATTATCACCAAAGTGTCACTTCTGTGCAAGTGCACAGCCAAATTATAACTTTCACCCTAATCAGACGGCAAAATAAGGGGGGTGTAAATTGTTTTGCAGTTTGGGCAACTTACCTATTCTTAAACACTTATTTACAAGAACAAAAAAGTGTTATGCATGCACACATTTTACTATGCGTAAATGTGAGTTCCTGAGGACTCCAGGAATATTTGAACCAGGGCCGGCCCCATGTTTAGGGAAAGTGGGACAGTTGCTTCAGGCAGTTGATTTAGGATGTCATGAAGTACGGTGGCCATTTGTGAATGGCCAAGGGGGAGGACAGGCATCATCAAACAGAATACAAAAGATGACACCAATTTGCATAAAGTTTGCATCAGCTAATTTATATGTACAGATGCAAATTTAGAAATAATTATTCTAATTTAAACAGATACAGTACATCTCACCATGGTGTGGAAGACTGTGACCGGGTGACCTGTGTGTCTTGCTTAGCCTGCTGTCCAGGTTCTGTTGATGGGCAGCTTCAAGTTCCGTCTCTTCCTTCTGAGGGTCCTTTATCTTTATACCAAACGTGGATTGGCCAGCCCTTGAAATGGGGGATGCCTTTGAAATAGAGGACAGTCCTCTGGCAGCCCTTCAAACTGAGGAATGTCCTCTGTAAAAGAAGACACATGGCCACTCTATGACAGCAAATGGTTCTTTATTTGTTGTTGTTGTTGTTGTTGTTATTATTGACTCCCAGGGGGAGGCACTTGTGGAATTTCCTACTTATAGTGCCTTAGGTACTATGCACCTTGATGTGAGTGAGGGGGCACCATTGTGCGTTTCCACCTCAGGCAGCAAAATATATTGGGCCAGCCCAGATATGAACATATGAAACTGCCTTGTATTGAGTTAAGCTGAGTCTAACTAGCTCAGAATAATCTGCCCCCACAGCATTTCCACCCACAAACATGCATTTTAAAAATAAATATGTGAGCACATCTCACCATCTCTCTCTCTCTCTCTCTCACACACACACACACACACACACACACACACGTGGTGGTATTGGGCCAGAAGTGACAGGGTTTGGCAAGTCAGCCCCTACATTTCTACTTAACAGCATTGGCTTCTTAGCCATGAAATGGTTTCTGTCTAATTTGTGTGGAAGGTGCTACATCAGTGACTGCGAAAGGGCCTGGTGGATTTTCTGGGCCTTATGTTTTACATCCGGGGTGGACTTGTGGCCCTCTAGGTATTTTGGCCTACAACTTCCATCAGCCCTAGCCAGCATAGCCAAAGGTGAGGGATCATGGGAGGTATAGGCCAAAACACCTGGAGGGCCACAAGTTGGCCACCCATTTTACACCTGAGGTGGATTCCCCACCTTCTGTCTGCACGCTTAGACTGCAGCAGTTCTTCCCGACTGACACATGCAAAAGCACAAGGGCTGAGTTCTTCTGCCCATGGAATGGTGGGACAGAACTCCCAGGCACCTCCCCGCCCCCAGCCTTCCACTGCCTCCAGGCCTTTTCCCCAACCCACTTTCTCTAAATAGATTTCCCATAAAAAGCTCATTTCGTGACCAGCCTCACGCAGCAACCTTCCCAGCAAAGCTGACAGTTCTGAACAAGAGTGCCAGGGACAACGAGAAGGCCGGTGAGGTCAGGATTAACAGCAGCAGTAGCAGAGGGGAAAACAGACCTTCTTTGCAGGCCTCGTCAGCAAGGGCAAGCAGCCATCCTGAACGCATGTATTCCTCACCCCCACGACAAGAACAAGGGAAGCAACGAGATGGGGACAAAAGGCCAGGATCAGCGTGGTGCCCATTCGGAATCAATGACAACTTGGGTGCTGCCCTCCAATCCCTTTCCCTTACTAATAATGCAAGCCCTCTTAAAGTCCCAGCCTTCATCTGCAGTTCTGCTCTCTCTTCTCTCTCTCTCTCGCTTTGACACATCTCTATTTTTAGCTTCCCCTTCACGACATTTGGCTGCTGTTGCTGCTCTCGGCCCTCGTGCAAATGAGCTCACGCTCTACCTCACACGACTCGATCACAGCACCTTCCAGGCCTAGCGCCAGTTCAGCAGCTGGGGGTGGGGGTAGTGGAGGAAGGACAGGACACGACACAAAGAGTCTGAAATCCTTTAGCCACTGCTGGCCCTGTTCTTCCTTATGGTGCCCTGTGCAAGGCATCAGTTTGACATAATGTTAAGTATATCAGAAGACTAGGCCTGGGGAGTCCCAGGTTCAAATCCCTACTCAGGCCATGAAGCTCACTGGGTGCGCTTGGTCTAGTCACTATTGCCCAGGCAAACCTACCTCACAGGATAGTTGTGAGGATGAAATGCGGGGGCGGGGAGGGGTGTACACTGCCTTGACTTCATTGGAAGAAAGGTGGAATATAAATGTAATAAATAAATAACTGTCCCCCATATACAGCCCTGCATCCCATAAACATCTTCACGGCCTTGGTCTGCTCAAGTTCTACACCATTGTCTCCACATGTCCAAAACCTAAGCCAGTCCATGTACTGCCATCTTTCCCCTCATAATTGCCACCTGAAACCCCACCGAGGCCTACATATTTTAGAAATTGCAGTATTCATTCCCTACGCCCTGTCACAAACTCCAGGACTGGCTGAAATTGTCTCCTGACTCTACCAGCTTTTCAAGCACCACATTAATACAGCAAACCGCATTCTCTCTCGTTGGGGTGTCTCCTGTGTCCAATCATAAGGAGCCTTCTAACAGCGCTGCCCTGAATTTCTGAGAAGCGCTGGGACAGAAACCTAAGGAAATACATAGAAAAATAAATAAATGTTCATTTAAGGATGCCAGGTCCAAACTTTGGGAAGGCTCTGACTCCTTTAAGAGTTGCATCAATGGTAGAATTTCACCAGGTGCAGATTTTCCCAGGACAGAGCAACCACGATGGAAGAAGCCACATTCCTGGTTGAGTTTTCCTTTCTATGCAGTTCTTAAAGCAAGGGTGCAGAACTTCAGGCCCGGGGGCCAAATACAGCCCTCCAGGGTTCCCCAGAAGGCCAAACCACTTCCCCTAGCCACACCCCCTATCCCTGAACTGCCAATTGTTGGATAGTTTCCTGGCTTTTGTGCAGTCCCCTCCCCTCCCCTCCCCTCCCCTCTAAAAGGCTGAAATGCTTCTCCTAAGGCTTAGTTACTGGCAGGAAGAGCTTTAAGCTAACATATGCTGGTATTCTTGGCCCCGCCCACCACAGGAATGCAGCCCTCCCCTCTGAAGTGGCATTTGGCCCTTGGGCGGGAAGAGGCTCTGCATCCCTGTCTTAAAGGGCCAGGAGTCTTCTGCCAATCCTAAGAGGGAGGGAGAATTCTGGAGTTGGCTGGAGGCACCTAACTCTGCTCCAGCGGAGGGGTGGCTGACTTCACAGCACTAGCAGGCCTTCATTCCAGGCTTGCATTCCCCGCCAGTTTAAGGGAACATGGGCAGAGAAGAGTAGGAAGAGCAAGCGACAGAAAGAAGCTGGAGAATCTAGGCAGTCCAGGGACCTTGCTCTCATCTAGGCAGTCTGGCAACATCCCTCAGATAGAATCCATAGCTACGGTTGTGAGGTCTAGACCCTTAAGAGGACCCCTATCTACTGCCTTCAAGGGTTGCATAGGAGAGCAAATCTCACCACGGCTGGCTTTTCCCATCTTTGTGCTGTGATGAAGGGAGAGGTGATACCCGGTGGAGTTTTCTCTTCTGCGTAACCCTTAAAGGGACAGGAGCCCTCTCACAGGGTCTGGACCTAGCAATCCAACTTCACCTCTCTCCTTGCTGCTGGGGTATCAGTTACTGAACCCATGTCTCAGTTTGGGGTCTCTCTTCCCTCCCTCAACCAGCCTTGTCCGCCTCAAACAATTCTAACCCCCACTTGCTCCAGGGAGTTATGTCCTCTCATCCATTCCTCCCTCCAGAGATCTACAAGGCTTGTCAGACCCTAGCTGTTCCACACAGTGGTTTATCTAGGTCACCAATTACCCAGCAGGCCCTGCTGCCACCAGCACCACTGCCTAGCAAATCCTATCCTGCACAGATGGGACAAATCAACAGCACCAGAGTTCAGGGACCAGTCATTGATTTTGCTCCCAGGGATGGGGAGAGGGGGCACTCGGTAGCGCACAACTCGCCCTCAAGCCTCCAAAAGAATGAGCAGAAGCCTCAGCATCTGCACCAGCTGTTTTCCTTGAGATAAATCCAAGGGCATCCTAAGCACTGTGGCATCTCATCAGTGATGTTGGCAACCCTGATCAGGGTATCAAACTCGGTTTATTTCATTGGTATATCAGTGCTTTATTAAAGATCTACTATACTTCTCTAGACAGCATAGTAAGAAGCAGAGACATCACCTTGCCGACAAAGGTCCGTCTAATCAAAGCTACGGTTTTCCCAGTAGTAATGTATGGCTGTGAGAGCTGGACTATAAGGAAGGCTGAGCGCCGAAGAATTGATGCCTTCGAACTGTGGTGCTGGAGAAGACTCTTACGAGTGCCCTGGACTGCAAGGAGGTCAAATCAGTCCATCCTAAAGGAAATCAACCCTGAGTGCTCATTGGAAGGACAGATACTGAAGCTGAAGCTGAAATATTTTGGCCACCTAATGCGAAGAGAAAACTCCCTGGAAAAGACCCTGATGCTGGGAAAGACTGAAGGCAAAAGGAGAAGGGGACGGCAGAGGATGAGATGGCTAGATAGCATCACAGATGCAATGAATATGAACTTGAGCACGCTCCGGGAGAGAGCGCAGGACAGGAAGGCCTGGCGTGCTATGGTCCATGGGGTCACGAAGAGTCAGACACGACTGAACGACTGAACAACAACAACATACTTCCCTACATTTTTTCCCCATCTCAGCAGACATCTCAAGGAATACTGTCCTGCCCTTAACTTTGCCACTTGAAATGGCTGTCTAGGGAGCTTGCTCACAAATAGATCTGTTCATGGATACATTTCACATGCTGTTTCACATGGCAAGAATACCTTAAGCAAATCTGCTCACAAGCAAGCACCCCAGTCAGCGATTTCAAGAAATGTGCTGGTGAGTGTCTACCTGTGGATCTGCTCTCAAGTAAGTCCTTCAACCTGCCCTGCAAGCAGCAGGCGAGAGAGACTTTCCAGGATATATTTGTTTGTTTTAGTTTTATTTTACCACATAAATTGGAAACTTGGCAAAGATATATGCATTCTCCTACAAAGCCTATAGCCAAAGCTATAATTCCATCAAAGGAGTTTTCCTCTGATGCATTTGAATGGTTAGAGGAAAACTAGTTTGGTGGAATCTT
The DNA here is from genome assembly GCF_057233095.1 of Heloderma suspectum. NCBI lineage: Eukaryota > Metazoa > Chordata > Lepidosauria > Squamata > Helodermatidae > Heloderma > Heloderma suspectum. Next base: position 175,581,835 of record NC_139459.1, read on the forward strand.
ATTTAAACTACACATTTTATTTTACCTGCAATTAAAACCAACAACCATCACACTGAAACCAAAGAACATTACAAAACATTAGCAATAGTGGCAGATGTTAAAACCACTTAAGACCCCATACCGGTAAGATAAAAACAACACCATCAGAACATCTAAAAGGCCTGAGAAATAACCACAACAACAAGTCTTCACTTGATGCTGAAAAAAGTTGGTGCCAGACAAGACAATCTTGGGAGAAAATCCAAAGATAGGATGCCAGCACTGAAAAGGCCTGTGTCTGGTGTCACCAACTAGCTTACCTCAGATGGCAGCGGGACCTGAAGAATGGCTTCTGAAGACAATATCAGGGTCCAAGCAGGTTCATGTGGGAACAAGTGGCCCTTGAGGTATACTGGCCCTAAGCCATATAGGGCTTTGCTGAATAACAAAGCTACTTGCAGCTAACCCTTTGATATGGAGGGATGGGGGGGGGGTTCTCACAATTCTTGTACTGCTATTTGGGCAGTGTGAGGCAGGGCCAGCCCTACCACTGGGTAGAGTGAGGAAACTGCCTCAGGTGGCAGATGGTGTGGGGCAACAGAAGCAACCCTTGGTCATTCCCCCCCCCCCCGTTGGAGGGCAAAGCTGTGTGCCACCTGGCCTGTCCAGCAACTCCTAAACCTGCTGCCTTTGGCTGCGGTGGAAAACATTGTCTCGTTGTGTCCCACAACCCTCAGCCAGCATGACCAGTGGCTTGAGGTTGGGGAAGGCTGGTTTAAGGGTTGTGAAGGGGAGGAAACTTCAGCAGTGCAGCTTGTCCTGTAGGGATGAGAAAAGTGATCAAAATTCCCTCTTTTACACAGCCGTTAAGTATTCAGCTAGTCACCCTCGCTTGCAGAGATTCCAACCTACCTTCTTTTTGTGCCAGGTCAAATTCCTCTCAAACGGAACAGACAACCATATAAGTAGGAGTGTGAGTCCATTTGCCCCAGCCAAAGCTCTTAAAGATTTTTTAAAGTAGGAGTTTGATTGATCGTAGTAGTGACGATGTGCTATAGCAATGTGCTTGGGGTGTGTATCAACACATAAGTCATTGCGGCTTGATCTCTGATTGATTTATGGACTTACCAGTTTTTAGAGATGTTCTACATTTTGGTGTGATCATATGGTTGCATTCTTCACATATTTTTGAACTTTTGCCATTGTTAGCCCCCTATGGCTAAAGCAAATTAAAATGCTACCTTCTTAAGAGAGGTGGGAAGAATCTATATGGGCAAAGCCTTTCTCCCTGGGCTGGAGAATATGCTTAGCAGGCACAGATGAGCAACAGCCTGTGAATTCACAGAAAAGTATATTCAAAATTCAGAATATTCAGAGCCAGTGTAGTGTAGTGGTGAGAGTGACGGACTGGGAGCCGGGAGAGCCGGGTTCTAGTCCCCACTTGGCCAAGGAAGCTCACTGGGTGACTCTGGGCCAGTCACAGACTCTCAGCCCAACCCACCTCACAGGGTTGTTGTTGTGAGGATAAAACGGAGAGGAGGAGGATAATGTAAGCTGCCTTGGGTTCCTTGCAAGAGGAAAAAGGCGGGATATAAATGCAATAAATAGATAAATAGATAGATCAATCAATCAATCAATAAGAACACCTTCCTCGTAAAGTACATGTATTTTACTTGTACTTTACATGTACATGTAGAGAGGCATTATTCTGAATAAACCTATCTAACGGTGAAGACAGATTTAACATTTTAAGGATGGTAGAGGTGGCCAGACTAACATACATCTGTCTTATTAGTAATCATCTGTCTTACTTGTTTATATAGTACAGGGTTGGGGAACCTGTGGCCCTCTAGATTACATTGGGATGATGGGAGTTGGAGTCCAACAACATCTGGAGAGCCACAGGTTCCCCATCCCAGATTTAGTACATTTACATCCCACCTTTCTTCCATCATTGAATTCAAGTCAGCACTCATGGGGTTCCCAGGCGGTCTCCCATCCAAGCACTGACTAGACCTAGACCTCCTTAGCTTCAGCCAGGTAGCCACACCATCTGCCTTCAGATCATGTCCTGGGCTGCCACCCTTTTCTCTGTTCCTGCTCTTGATATGATATCCCCTGTGCATCTTATGAATCAATCAATCAATCAATCAATCAATCAGTCAATCAATTGTTTTGCCTGCTTTTTCATATCACAAGGTTTCAGGATGGGTAAAACATTTCAAACCATAGCCTGAGAAAATCAAAATCACCATGCCCTGCAACATTGATAAACATGCTGTCCCTGCTGCTCCTGTGAAACTTTGACACAGAAATTGTCTGGAAGACACTTTCCCTGCCACTTTTCACCATGTCTAGAGACTTTTACCTACCCAATTGTCTCCCCCAAACACCAGCCACTAGGAAGTGATGCAACCCCCCTAAGGAAGCAGAGAGCATATTGGGAATCCCTCCCTGCAGTCCTGAACTCTCTACATCTCCTGTGACATCACAGTAGGTTAGCCAGTAGATTGCAAATAAGGCTTATTTAACTAAGCCAGGATTGGGCAACTTGTGGCCCTCCAGATGTTCTGGCCTACAACTCCCATCAGCACTAGCTAGCGTAGCCAATGGTGAGGAATGATGAAAGTTAGAGTCCAACAACAAGATGCCCACCTCTGGAATATACCGAAACAAGAGCTCTGCCAGCTGTGACCTTCACAATTCTCTGACATCATAGCACCTCAGCCAGTGTCTAAGGAAGGCTTGCAAACTACCACTCTGTGTTTTCATCAGGTTTTGCCCTTTTAACACATTCTTGTGGCCTTTTTGGAAAATTGGCAAAAACATCATTTACTTATTTACTTGGTGAATCTACACATTCTCTGCTTTAATCTGATGCTTCGTTTATATTAAGTTCATAATAGGTCCACTAAAATGCCATCTACTTGAGTTCAGAAACAAGATATAGATGGAGGGCTCAGAATGGGGTCCTGTGTGACAAGGAGTAGGGTGACAGGAATTCTGTATGGACACAGATTTTCTTACTATAATTTACTCTGTTCTAAAATGAAGGAGTAAAAACAAAACTGAACTGGTAAAGACTGGAGTGGAGTTGGGAAATGGATGTGGGAGCCGTAGGGCACAAAGACAGGGAAGGGGAAAACTACAAGGAATAGACCAGGCAGACAATGATGGCTTATCACTTGACCACTGCTACACTCCTACTTGTTGCCTCTGGGCCTTCACCAAATGCTGCTCACATTGTTCCCTACGATAATGAGGACTAGCAACCTGCTTTTAAAAAAATAAAGAGCAAGAGAACCTATGGACTCAGGCTGCTAGATTCTGTTTCAGAATACATGCTTGCATAGGGAAAGCCTATCCTCTCATATCTAACCCATTCTCTCTTTCCTCTTCTAGAGATGACCTTGCCCTGTGGGCTGCTCTAAATTCATATCTGACGGATCAGGATTAACCTTTTCTCCCAAGCTCAACCCCAGGCTGTGGGTAGGCAAGGAGGCTCATCTGGCGAGGGGCACAATGTTGTGGTTCCTACTCTGTGCTCTGCTGGTGCTGCTCCTGCAGGGATCGCTATCTACTGCTCACTCCTGCCCCCCACAGTGCGTCTGTGAGACTCGCCCATGGTTCACCCCACAGTCTGTCTACCATGAGGCCCGCACTGTGGACTGCAATGACCTGTTGCTGACCTGTGTGCCGGCGAATCTCTCCTCGGACACGCAGGTTCTCCTATTACAGAGCAATAAGATATCCCGGGTCAACAGGGAGCTCCAGCACTTGTTCAACTTGACAGAGCTTGACCTCTCCCAGAACCACTTCTCCAAAATCAGCGATGCTGGGCTGGGCAACCTGTCCCACCTCATCACCCTTTACCTGGAGGAAAACCAGGTGGAAGAGCTGCTGGACCACTGCTTGGGGGACCTCGTGGCCCTCGAGGAACTTTACATCAACCACAACCGCATCTCTACCATTGAGCCGTCGGCATTTGCTGGCTTGGGCAGCCTGCTCCGGCTTCACCTCAACGCCAACCGTCTCCGTGCCATCAACCACCGCTGGTTCCTCTCCCTCCCCAATTTGGAGATCCTTATGATCGGAGAGAACCCCATCTCCCAGTTGGCAGGCGGGAGCTTCTGGCCACTGGGACGGCTCCACAGCCTCGTCTTGGCTGGGATGGAGCTGAGCGAAGTGCCCTCCGATGCTTTCCAAGGCCTGGACTACCTGGAGAGTTTGTCCTTTTACGATAACCACCTTCCACATGTCCCCACCAAGGCACTGAAGGGCCTGCCTCTCCTGAAATTCCTGGATCTCAACAAGAACCCCATCACAGAGGTTCGGGCAGGGGACTTCAAGAGTATGCTGCACCTGGAAGAGTTGAGCCTCAATGGCATGGAAGAACTCACCGGCATCCACAAAGGTGCTTTTCAGAACCTTCCGGAGTTGGCCAAGCTTGAGCTGTGCAACAACCCACATCTCTCCTATTTGCACCCAGGTGCCTTCCTGGGGGTGCCAGCTCTCCGCACCCTACTGGCTAGCAATGCGGCCCTCAGTCTTCTCCCCCTAGGCCTGACAGGTGCCTTGCCGGCTTTGGCTGAGCTCAGTCTCTACGGAAACCCACTGCGTTGTGACTGCCGAGAGGCCTGGGAACCATTAGCCCTGGGACACATCCGGTTGATCGAGTCCCAAACCACTCTTTGCGCCTCGCCCTCAGGAGCTGCTGGGCAAGAGCTCCAAGAAGCCCTGAAAGGCATCATGGGAGGAGCTTGCCTGCCAGAAATCCCCTCCTCGAAGGATCCCCCAGAGCGGCTGGAGGTATCATCCGGCTCAACAATAGCTCTGGATTGCCAGGCCAGCTCAGAGCCGCCACCACAGTTCTATTGGATATCACCATCTGGGGAAAAAGTGACCACAGGGTCAGGGAGGCTGCATCTGAGGGCAGGGGGAACCCTCGAGATCAGCACAGCCAACCCGGCAGACTCAGGAATCTACACTTGCGTGGCATGGAACGGACTGGGTTCAGCCAGCAGAAGCGTGGCCCTTGCTGTGATTGGAGAAAGACCCGTCACCCCTGCCAGGCTGCTAGTCCTGGCAAAGAAGGTGCAATCGCATTTTGTGGTGGTGGAGTGGACAACGTCCTTCACGGAGGGGCAGACAAACAAGCAGGGCAGTGAGTCGGCCACAGCCCACCCACCGCCTCCTACATCATGGTCGTCAGCCACCATGCGCATCCACAACCCTCACCTGAGCTACACAGCACGGGTTCCTGTGGGTATCCGGGAATTCAACTTGACCCACTTGCAGCCTGCCACCCGCTATGAGATCTGCCTTACTGTTGTGTCCTCCATCCCCAAGTCCTCAGCTGCTGCTGGTTACACTGATGTCCCCCCATCCTCTGCAACCTCCACAAGCTCATCAGTATCTTCTGTGAGTTCTCTAGAGATGGTCTTAGCAGCCACAGGTGCTTCTGCACCTTCTCTGAGTTCCTTGGCAACCTCCAAAGGTCCTTCAACATCTCCAGTGGGCCTCTTAGCAACAATGGTTTCTTTACCAACTCCCAAAGGCTCCGTGGCACCTTCAGGGCCCTTGGCAACCTCTACCATTACCCCACCTCTTCTGCAACTGCCCCGCATGCAGCGCTCCTGCCTCAATGTCACCACCAAGGAGGCCCTGCTCTCTGTGGAGCTGATGGGAGGGTGGGCTGGAGGCGCAGCCCTGGCTGCCGTCACCGGCTCCTTGCTAGCGGCCCTGAGTGCTGTGTTGCTGCTCCTCTGTGCCTCGCGATGGCTCAAGGAGAAAGGGTGCCGCCATTCTCTGAAGACGTACATGCAGCATGCGGCGGCCATTCCACTCAATGAAGTCTACCCTCCCCTGATCAGCTTGTGGGATGCTGAGGGAGACCCGCCCATGCCCATGGCTCCGCTTGCACAACTGGCTCCACCTGCCCCGACTCCTCCGCCGCCCCCCACAGTGGGCGGGCACGCTCTTCTGCTGCCACCCCCTCCTGGCCAAATCGACACTTCCAAGACCTATCTGTGGCAACAGCCATGATGAATGAGATGCGAGGTGGGCAAGCGTGCGCGCCTCTTGATCCAGCCATTGGTGGGAAACCTCCCCTCCCCACGGATTGTAGGGTGCGAGTGTGGGGCTTTCAGGCCTTCTCCATCCATGTCCTTGCCTCCTACCTTTCCTCCTTGCACACACATCCACACCTATATGCACCACCTATAGAGGGCACCAGGAACCTGTGTGTGTGCGGGTTTTTTAGCCAAGGTCTCACTGTGTAGTCGTAGCCAAATAGGGAGGGGAATATCAGATGGCCCCTGGGACAGTGTAGCCCCTGGGGGGCAGGGGGAAAAAACCCATTTTGAATAAAGTTATCGAGTTGGACAACACTGAGAGTGTCTGGGTGTTCTTGCTGGGGAGGGAACAGCCACAGAATATCCCGGTGCTGCAGTGACAGGTATCCATCTCTTACCCAAAGAAACACACATTGTTTTACCAAAGGAGGTTGAGATGCTCCCCTCTAGTGGACGCTTGGGAGGTAACAGGCCTGCTTCTCTCTACTAGGCAGGACCACAGGCTTCAGTTACAAAAACGAGAAGCAGCAAGACACAGGCCTTAAATAGATGTGACCTGTAGACCCTTCCTCCTATTCCCAGGTATGTGAGAACTAATTGTGTTTACTGAGTGGAAAAGGGAGGGCAGTTTGCACATGCTCAGTGCTCCCTCCCCGGTCATTTTTATATTATTACTTCACACGCTCCAGAACAGTGACCTATGGCATTATAAGCACACTTGGGGGCTGAGCCCTGATAAACCCTCACTCAGAATTAGCTCTCTACATGCTGTTGCCTGTGGCTGTGGGATTATGAGAGTTGTAGTCCAACACTGACATCTTGGGAATCAGTGAACTAAAATGGACAAGCATGGGAGAATTTAATTCAGGTGACCATTATATCTACTACTGTGGGCAAGAATCCCTTAGAAGAAATGGAGTAGCACTCATAGTCAACAAAAGGGTGGGAAAAGCAGTACCGGGGTACAATCTCAAAAATGATAGAATGATCTCAGTACGAATCCAAGGCAAACCATTCAACATCACAGTAATTCAAGTCTGTGCCCCAACCACTGAGGCCGAAGAAGCTGAGGTTGATCGGTTCTATGAAGACCTACAACACCTTCTAGAACTAACACCAAAAAAAGGTGTCCTCTTCATCATAGGGGATTGGAATGCCAAAGTAGGAAGTCAAGAAATCACCGGGATAACAGGCAAGCATGGCCTTGGTGTACAAAATGAAGCAGGACAAAGGCTAATAGAGTTTTGCCAAGAGAACACGCTGATCATAGCAAACACTCTTTTCCAACAGCACAAGAGGCGACTCTACACATGGACATCACCAGATGGTCAATATTGAAATCAGATTGATTATCTACTTTGCAGCCAAAGATGGAGAAGCTCTATACAGTCAGTAAAAACAAGACCTGGAGCTGACTGTGGCTCAGATCATGAGCTTCTTATTGCAAAATTTCAGCTTAAATTGAAGAACATAGGGAAAACCACTAAACCATTCAGGTATGACCTAAATCATATCCCTTATGAATATACAGTGGAGGTGAGGAATAGATTTCAGGGATTAGACCTGATAGACAGAGTGCCTGAGGAACTATGGATGGAGGTCCGTAACATTGTTCAGGAGGCAGCAACTCAATCCATCCCAAAGAAAAAGAAATGCAAGAAAGCAAATTGGCTGTCTGAGGAGGCTTTACAAGTAGCTGAGGAAAGAAGGGAAGCGAAAAGGAAGGGAGAAAGGGGAAGATATACCCAACTGAATGCAGAGTTCCAGAGAATAGCAAGGAGAGACAAGAAGGCCTTCTTAAATGAACAATGCAAAGTAATAGAAGAAAACAATAGAATGGGAAAGACTAGAGACCTCTTCATGAAAATCGGAGATATCAAGGGAATTTTTGTGCAAAGACGGGCTTGATAAAGGACAAAGAAGGCAGGGACATAACAGAAGCAGATGAGATTAAGAAGAGGTGGAAAGAATACACAGAAGAACTATACAGGAAAGATCTTAATGTCCCTGATAGCCATGATAGTGCGCTCACTGAACTTGAGCCGGACATCCTAGAGAGTGAAGTCAAGTGGGCCTTAGGAAGCATTAGTAACAACAAAGCTAGCGGAGATGACAGTATTCCAGCTGAGCTATTTAAAATCCTAAAAGATGATGCTGTTAAAGTGCTGCACTCAATATGCCAACAAATTTGGAACACTCAACAATGGCCACAAGACTGGAAAAGGTCAGTTTACATTCCAATTCCAAGGAAGGGCAACGCCAAAGAGTGTTCAAACTACCATACAATTGTGCTCATTTCACATGCCAGCAAGGTGATGCTCAAAATCCTACAAGCTAGGCTTCAGCAGTATGTGAACCAAGAACTACCGGAAGTACAAGCGGGGTTTCGAAGAGGCAGAAGAACTAGAGATCAAATTGCCAACATTCGCTGGATCATGGAGAAAGCAAGAGAATTCCAGAAAAACGTCTATGTCTGCTTCATTGACTACGCTAAAGCCTTTGATTGTGTGGATCACAACAAACTCTGGCAAATTCTTAAAGAGATGGGAGTACCAGACCACCTTACCTGTCTCCTGAGAAACCTGTATGAGGGTCAAGAAGCAACAGTAAGAACCGGACATGGAACAACCGATTGGTTCAAAATTGGGAAAGGAGTACGACAAGGCTGTATATTGTCACCCTGCTTATTTAACTTATATGCAGAGTACGTCATGAGAAATGCCGGGTTGGATGAATCACAGGTCGGCATTAAGATTGCCGGGAGAATTATCAACAACCTCAGATACGCAGACGATACCACCCTAATGGCAGAAAGCGAAGAGGATCTAAAGAGCCTCTTGTTGAGGGTGAAAGTGGAGAGTGCAAAAGCTGGTTTGAAACTCAACATTAAAAAAACTAAAATCATGGCATCTGGCCTCATCACTTCCTGGCACATAGAAGGGGAAGAAATGGAAGCAGTGACAGATTTTATTTTCTTGGGCTCCAAGATAACCGCAGATGGTGACTGTAGCCCTGAAATTAAAAGACGCTTGCTCCTTGGGAGGAAAGCTATGGCAAACCTAGACAGCATAGTAAGAAGCAGAGACAACACCTTGCCAACAAAGGTCCGCATAATCAAAGCTATGGTTTTCCCAGTAGCAACGTATGGCTGTGAGAGCTGAACTATAAGGAAGGCTGAATGCTGAAGAATTGATGCTTTCGAACTGTAGTGCTGGAGAAGACTCTTATGAGTCCCCTGGACTGCAAGGAGGTCAAATCAGTAAATCCTAAAGGAAATCAACCCTGACTGCTCATTGGAAGGACAGATACTGAAGCTGAAGCTGAAATATTTTGGCCACCTAATGCGAAGAGAAAACTCTCTGGAAAAGACCCTGATGCTGGGAAAGACTGAAGGCAAAAGGAGAAGGGGACGGCAGAGGATGAGATGGCTAGACAGCATCACTGAATATGGACTTGAGCATGCTCCGGGAGAGAGCACAGGACAGGAAGGCCCGGCGTGCTATGATCCATGGGGTCACGAAGAGTCGGACATGACTGAATGACTGAACAACAACAACAGTCCAACACAGCTGAAGGGCACCAGCTTGGGAAAAGCTCTGCTCTTTTGGTTCACAAGTGCCTGCTGTTCAGGAACAGAAGAGGGCGAAGTCAAGATTGAAACATACATGCTATAAGGCAGGGATAGGCAACTTGCTGCCCTCCAGTTGTTTTGGACTACAACTCCCATCAGCCTCATCCAGCCTGGCCAATGTAAAAGGATTATGGGAGTTGTAGTCCAACACATCTGGAGGGCTCCAGCAGGGCTAATTCCCCTGCTATTAGGTACCAATCTATATTGTGTTGTGCATGTGGTGGTGAGGCTTTTGACAGTGTTAGTCTCAGCTGGTATGATGGCCTACGATGTCATGATCCTTCGCTGTCAGTGACTGCAGTCCAGATTCTGTCATGTCATGGGAAATTGTCAGTTTGGCTGTAATCTAAAATATCATGCAGGATGTAGAAGGAGCTTTGTGGGTCAGGCTGAAGGTTAGGAAACCAGGAGGCAGGGAGCCAAGAGCCATGATAGCTAAAAGAAGATTACAAAGTAAACAATACATTGAGAAAGATGAATCGAAGGGTAGGTTTGAGGACAAGGAGGCTTAACGAAAAGGGCAGAAGAGACAAAGAAAGAGAGGGGTCCCTGAAGAAATCTCAAAGGGCCTAAGCTCAGCTTGCCTGCTGATGGTGGGGCCTAAAAGAGACTGAGGGCTTCTCCACTTCTCCTGCTATTTTATTGCTGTGAGCCACCTTGAGAGGGCTTCTGCCCTGAAAGGCAGACAAGAAAATTTTTTAATAAATAAAATAAATATTAAGATTGGTTGCTCATGGAAGTTTTCAGGTCCATTACATGACATCGTCAACTTCCAGGGCGTCTCCCACGCTAAATGACTTCTATCCCATTTTTTAAAAGATTGGAGAAAATGAGCTATCAAATTACAGCACACTGAGTTACCTCATGAAAAGAGGAAATCCTTCAATAAGAGGAGCTAGACCACAGTGCCATCTAGTGGCTGTATAATGAAACATATAGAACACATAGATAAGGGGAGAAAAGTGGGGGAAAGGAAGCATGTGTAAAGGGAGCTCGTCCTGATCCTGCATTTAAAACAGACGCAGAAAACCCCTGTAAAATTGCGGGATTTTAAGGTGGTATAGAAATGCTCTGAGTGTGCTTTCAGACCGGGGGCACCTAGCACTTCCAATAGAAAGGTGTTGTGCATTTGTTCTGTCTTTTCCTCCTTAACGGACTTATAGTAAGAAAAAAGATGGAAGAAGTGGTGGGAAAACATGGGATAGTTAAGAATGGTAGACAATGTCATCTGGATCCCACCCTTCACTCCCCACAAATTTCATGTTTGAGGCAGGCCATTTGGAGGCTAAAAGCCGCAGTCTGGAAGCACATTGGGTGGATAAAGGAAACGGGACTGGGTAGGAAGTGGGCTGAAAAGCATGGCCAGTGGAGACATGGGACTGAAGAAAGGAGGAGCCAAGGAGAAACAGGACTGTGGTGAAACAACACCTATGGTCTAGAATCGGAGGGGTCACGTACTATTGCCAGGAAGGAGACCTGGTGACAAGTAGGATTTGGAAGGCTGGAGATGGTGGGCCAAGGAACAAAGCTTTCTAGTCTAGGTTTCCCCAACCTGGGGCCCTCCAGATGTTAGACTACAACTCTCATCAACTCTAGCCAGAATGGCCATTGGCAGAGGATGACGAGTGTTGTAGTCCAACAAATCTGGAAGGCACCAGGTTGGCAGAGGCTGGCCTAGACCCTGCCAGGGCTGATGTACATGTAAGAGTTGGATACAAGGGGAATTCTGCCAGTTCTTTCATCTGCTGTCATAGCCGCAATGTGGCCTAGGAGCAAGAAGGGGACTGGGGGGTGGGTGAGGAGGGAAATTCCGCATAGTGATTTGGACTAAACCAGCCAGATTCTTTTTCTAGTAGAAAAGGGATGGCTGTCTGTGGCAACAGGCAGTGGTATGCAAGTGGTCCAGTAATTCTAGAGGTTTTTGGCAGTGCTTATTTTATTAAAAGAAGCACCAGTGCTCAGACCTGCCAGAAAGCAAATCACTCTGCCTTCCCCATCCTGGAGCTCTCCAGATGTTTTGGATTCCAACTCCCAGAATTCCTGACCATTGGCCATGCCGGCTGGGGCTGATGGGAGTCCAAAACATCTGGAGGGCATCAGGTTGGGGAAAGCTGCCTCACCCCCTAATCACAAGTGCAGTAAGTAGAGGCTGACTCTGGTTACTGATGGGAAAAAGGCATGTTCCACATGATTTATTTATTTCATCCATGTATATACCCCTTACCATATCTAAAAAACATCTCTAAGCAGTTTACAGAATAAAAAAATTAAAATACATCATCATAAATATAAAAATTCATCAGTTAGAATGTTTAAAATGTTTAAAACAAAAACTAAACACACTAAATATGATCATCAGCACCTTCAATTGTGTTATTGTGCTGCACGTTCCAGGCTTGAGCTCTAGCAGTAAAAATAGTTTCCGGGGCTAAGCCCTAGCAAAGCCTGCCACAGATTTGACTGGATGTGAGGCGTGGATGGATTAGCAGCAGTGGCATCATATGAGGTCCAGGCCCCACCAGATGGTGTGGAGGTTCGGAGCTGAACCAGGGCTCCCATGATGGAGGGTCAATAGGATGATAAAGAGATAAAGAACGCCATTATGGGGCTTGACAAGTCACGGGCCCAGGTGGAATAGGTGAACAAGGTCTGCTAGATGCAGAAGCTGCAGGATCTGAGACAAGGGATCAGGAGCATTTTAGCATTTCACATAGGGTGCCAATGCTTATAACAATAGTACTTAGCATTTGTATAGCACATTATATCAGGGGTCCCCAACCTTTTTGGACTCGTGGGCACATTTGGGAATTTGAGAAACTGCTGTGGGCATCACCACAAAATGGCTCCCATGGAGGATGTGGCTAGTCACATAATGGCTGCCATGGGGGCCTGGCAAGTCAAGAGTAGGGTAGGGGAGAGAAATAGCAAGGCTAGGGGGGCGGGAATGGAAAGAGTTGCTTCCTGGTTCACCCAATCGTCTTCTGCCCACATAGACCTTTCCCTTTTGCTCTCTCTCTCTTCCTCTCCCCTCAGAGCCTTTTGCCTTGCTATTTCTCTCCCCTCAACCCCCTTCCTCGCCATTTCTCTCCCTTTCCTGTCCTGGCCTTGCTCTTTCTCTCCCACTTGCCCGTTTCCCTCCACTCCCAGCCTCCAGCCTCGCTATTTCTCTCCCCGCCACACCTCTTTCCCTCACTCTTTCTCACCCCTCATATCTTCTAGCTTCTCTCTTCCTCTTCCCTCTGAGCCTCTCCCCTCATGATTTCTCTCCCCTTAACCCCTTTCCTTGCCATTTCTCTTCCCTTCCCTGTCCCTGGCCTTGCTCTTTCTCTCCTACTCACCCCTTTCCTGTTCTGGCCTTGCTCTTTCTCTCCCACTCAGCCCTTTATCCTGCTGTTTCCCTCCACTCTCACTATTTCTCTCCCCGCCACACCTCTTTCCCTCACTGTTTCTCCCCCTCCTAGCCTCTAGCCTCTCTCTTTCCCTCCCCTCTACCCCTTTGCTATGCTTCTCTTCCTGCCGGCTGAAAAGCTGACCAGCAGCAGATTCAGCAAGAGGAAGGAGAAGCTGGCACCCTAATATATTTTAAATGTTTTATTAAAAAAAAATTAAGGAAGAAGGAAGTGAAGAACTTTGTGGGTGATGTTGGAAGTACCCGCGGGCGCCATGGTGCCCATGAACGCCGCGTTGGGGACCCCTGCTTTAGAGTGATGGAATTATCATGTTATAATCCTTATGACAACACTGTAAGGTAGATCAACACTATTATCCCCCAATTGCAGATGGGGCTCTGCTGCTAAGAAATCACAGCTTGCTTAAGGCCACCTAGAGCAGCCTGGGGCCCTCCAGATGTTCAGGACTACACTCCCATCATCTCTGACCACTGACTATGCTGGATGGGGCTGATAGGAGTTGAAGTCCAAAATATCTGGAGGACTTCTGATAGGGGAAAGCTGACCTAGGGAGTTTATGGCACTAGTAGTAAGATTTCAATGTTTTTCTTCCTGATTCTTACCCACGATGCTGTACCAGCTCTCAGAAGAGCTTCTTATCCTTAGCTGAAGAGTTGGGACTGAGGAGAATCAGCAGAGCGGGAGGTGGCTGGGTGAGATGCAGGGAGGTGGAATGAAGGAGGAGAGGCCCAGGAGAGTAGCAGCCCTTTATCTCTGAAGCCAAATTCGGCATCCGCCCACACATCCCGCCAACACTGCAACAGGCCAAAAATATATCAGCATGAATTAAAGAACAAAGGCAATGGGTACAGCAACTACGGATTCGTGTTCGCTTCTAAAGCAAACAGCTAATGAATGCTGGAGGAAAGGAGCAGAGGAGCGAGTGTTTCCCCCACTCACGAGCCCTAGATTTGCCGGCTTTTCTATTATTTACTGACAGGTGTCTCCTGAATGTTTAACATCTGTGTAAGGGGCTGAAAATCAGCAAGTGAAGAGTTCTCCAGCACTGCATTTGTGTGCCCAGGAGCGTAGGGTGGCCATGTGTCCTACTTTAGAGAGGACAGTCCTCTGTTTGAAGGGCTGTCTAGTCCAAGTCTGGTTTAAACTTAGAGAACCATAAGAAGGGAGGGACAGCATCAGGGGCCTTCTAGTCACCCAACCACATTTGGCACCTGGACAGCAGACTGAGCAGGCATACATGCCACCTGGTCACAGTCTTCCCCACTAGGGTGGGATGTATTGTACTTCTATTAAAATTATAGTAATTCTTTCAAAATTTGCATATAAATTAACACATTTGAATTTTATGCAGATGTGTACCCTTTTTATCCTCTTTGTTGATGATGGAGTTCCTCTGTTTTGGCGACGTCTAACTGGCCACCCTACCAGGAGGAGCTTCAGCAGCTGAATTTCTGCCAGTCGCGTGGCTTTAAGGCACAGGAGCCTTGTCAGAAAAGAAAGGTGATAACTGGCCCTTCATTGGGCCTGATGCAAACTATGTAAGACAACGGAAGCAAAGGTGACTGGAGCTGGGGAAGCAACCATGAAGGCCTGAGGAAAGAGGAATGGATGGACTGATACGAGGTGGGGTGGGCATCTTTGTTTCGGGCGTTGTGGTAGGGCTCCAAGGGCGCCATTTTGTATGTCAGTAAGGGGGCAAAGACATTTCATTAAGATGGGAGTGGTGGGAGAGAAGATTTGTCCACGGTTTAAAGCGGGGGTGGGGAACCTTCAGCCCTTGCCACGCTGTGTGGCCCATGTGAGCCTGGGGGAGCCCCACCCATTTTCCCCACAACTCAGCTAGTTTGACTCTGCAGTTGGCGCTGGGACAACCACCCCAGTGCAGCCTGGGTCGCTGCTTCTTTGCTGCTAATGGTGGTGAGGAAGCAGAGATCCCAGCTGGGGTCACTGGGGGGCTAAAGCCTCCCCTCCCCCAGCAACCCCGAAGCAGCCAGGATCGCTGCTTTTGGACGTAATAATCCAGTTTGGGTAACTGGGAGGGGGAGAAACCTCTCGCCTCAGCAACCACAGAGCAGCTTCCTTCTCCTCCCCCAGCAATCCCATCCTCCTCTGTGGATGCATGCGTGTGAGAGAGTATGCATGCATACACATATGTGCACACACGTGCCCCCTCCCGACCCTCCACCAGGCACTACATGTGGCCCTCAGGGCTGGAAAGGTTGCCTACACCGAGATTAAAGGATCGTTTTGGGATACATTTAAGATTAAACTGCGGAAAATGTATTTTAAGCACATATGTGCTGTTTACTTCTTAAACCTCAGATTGGGTGGCCACCTGTCCTACTTTAAATAGTGTGTAAAGGCATGCTCAATATGAAGGTTTGTCCAATCCAAGTCTGGTTTGAAGATTAAGAACCATAAGTAGGGAGAGCAACAGGGGCCTTGAAACCTGGACAACAGCAGTGAACACCTGGGCAGCAAACTAAATAGACATATAGGGCACATGATCACAGTCCTTCCCACTATGGGGAGAAGTATTGTATTTCTATAGATTAGAAAACATGAACTTTGCATCTATTCATATAAATTAGCATATGCAAATTTTATGCAAAACTGTACTCTATTTTTGTCCTCCTTTTTGGTGATGACTTTCCTTTTTTGGTGAAGTGTAAGGGGTCACCGTACTTCAGAATAACTACAGCAAGGTTGTCCACACTGGATACCCCCCCCCCTTTTAAGTAAAGGGTTTTGTGTTTTTGGCAGACATACCTAGGCGTATCAATTCATTTAATTTTTTTAACTAACAGTAACCAGTATGTAGCAGTAGTGAGCTGGCCACAGATATAAGTGCTCCCAATGAATAATCACATGGCGTTTGAAACCGGGGTGTCTCCACAAGTGGCTTACTCCAAGCTGGCTGTGTTTGGACATCGTTAGGGATACATGACAACTTGGCCATTTTGCAGCCACTCCGGAGTTTCACACTGAAAAACCAGTTCTTCCGAAACTACTTTTAGTCCGATTGTTTTCCTTAATTTGGCTTGCCTGCACTTCTGTTGTGGTGTGCACCATCCTCCACATTTATTCCAGCATGATAGCCCTGCCCAGGGATGTGTCTTTCACCTCACTGACCCCAGTTAAGGGATATTTCCCCATTGTTTTTCCCACTGTTTCTGCCATTTCAGGGCTGGCCGTCAGAGTTCTGCGCTGCCTCATAGCGTTAACTTCACCTTGCCTACCACTAAACTCTCCATTCTCGCAAAGTATAGGTATGCTCCGGGCAGCTTCTAACTTATTTTTAAAAATTAAAGTGTTAAACCGAAATAGCACTTTTGTCAGCAGTACCTACACCTCCCCCCTATCTTGTTTTCTCAGTATGTCACTATCTCACACTTGTCCAGCAATACCTATATCCCGTCTCACTACCTCACTATGCCACTATTCAGGGGCATAGCTACTGCTGGACAAATGCGTGATAGTGACCTATTGACATTGAAAACCCCTTTGTAGGTGTGATTTAAAAAAAAAAAGATTCTTTTCTGGATGGGTGATTTCTCTCATGTCTCACCTGTATTACACGTTTGCTCTATTGCGCAAGTGCTCTATCGTTCTATCACGCCATTGCACTATTTTTCTCTCACAGCAGGTGAAGTTTGTTCAAGAGACACAGTGCTGCTCTAGATGGGTTCTACTCCTCAAGCCCAACATGACCATGAGGAGAAACCAAAGGCCTCACCTCAGGTGCCTAAGCTGTGGTGCAATTTAGGGTGGCAATATTTGGCCAAAATAAATCACCTTTTTCTCTGCTTTGTAGACACATGACAGAAATGTGTAGTGGTCACAGTTGTAAAGATTCACAAAAATAAAGTAAAAATGCTATCAGTCTGTGCATCTATGTGACAGGGCTGGCCCTACCATTAGGCAGAGTGAGGCAACCGCCTCAGGTGGCAGATGCTGGCAGGCAAGAGGCTGAGCCTCTCCTTGTGGACAGAGCTGTGTGTGCCACATGGCCACACCCCTAAATTAGCCTGCTGTTCTTGAGTGTGGTGAACGCTAGCTTGTTTGCCATTGTTGAAGTAGGATAGCATTGCTAATCCAGTTGACTTCTGTACATGGAATGGAATGGAGGAAGAGGGCATCTTATCCTTTGCCTGAGGCAGCAAAATGTCTTGGGATGGCCCTGAGGGTTTCATTCTGTATATGCCACCTGCTGTAGAGGAAGAGGCAATGGTGGCACATTTCCTGGGGTGGCTGCTTGTCCAGGATGGTGTCAGCCCTAAAACAACTGTTTTAGGAAACCTGCATACAATGTGAGTACTTTGTGTCATCTTGGAGGTGTTCTTCCTCCCTCTCCCAGCCCACTACTTGGCCAACAACATGGGGGCAAAGGAGGTGGCGAGGAAATGCTCTGCTTTACACATACCGCTTGTAGTGCTGTTGCTGCTGCCACATCACTCTAGTTACATGGGAGAGACGTTCATCCGTGTGCTTCCTCTGTTGTCATCATCATGCCACCCAAACAAGGGCTGGACCTTGGGTCTCCACATTCGCAATGACTGGTGTGGGAGCAGCTGCAGTGGCAGCTCTGCATACCGCAGTTGTCTACATTTACTCATCTCTGTTCTCCACACTGACCGGGGTTTGCACAATCGTGGAGGGGGAAATAAGCCACCGTGGCCGATTTCCCCCGCTGTGCATGCCGGTTGCATATTGGGGGAATTGATTCACATAATTACCCTCACCGGCACAGCTTGCTGTGTCATATGAACCCGTCAAGGATGGCTTGTAGCTGTGGTTAACAAACTGACCAGCACACATGGCAGGGGAAATAAACCACTGTGGCTTATTTCCTCTTCCATGATTGTGCGAACAGGCTCAATCTCTTGCAGCACTAGCTGTAGCAACCACAGTATAGAAATGTCTCACAACTCATTTCCCTTCAGGGATAAGCTACACATCACACAGCAGCCTGGTGTAAACGCCCTGACTTGCCCCTTCTCCATTGCAAAATGTCCTCAGGAAGGGCTACCTTACACCTGAAAAGGAGCAGAGAAAATAGATTCTTTAATCCCACTGCCAAACATCCTCCATGTGAAATTCCCCCCACCGCACCCAGCTGCTTTTGGCAACATTATCACAGGCAGGGACTATTTTGGAAATATTTGGCATCAGTTCTGGAGAATTTTGAAAATAATCAGAGGCAGGGAGAGTTTACCAGTTTTAATCATTAAAATAAGTTGTAAAGGATAGGGCTGCCCTGGGGGGCGGGGGCTATTACTTGTGGTCTGTATTAAGCATTGTTGCTCACAATGGCTACCGGTACCTCTGTCCTGGTTGCATTTTTTTGTTATGATACAGTGCATGTGCACTGAGGCACACATGTCGAGCATCATGTGGCTTTAGGGGTTCTTCCAGATGGAGAACCCCTAGCACTGCCAATCAGAAGGTACTGTGCAGCTATTCTGCACTTTTTTCTTCTTTAACCGATTTTCCGTGATAAGAAAAAAGATGGAAGGAGCATCTGGAAAACACAGGAGGGCCACGACTGGAATACGTCAAGCATCTCTACACCAGCATAAAATCCCACATTTAAAATGGGGCTTTCTGCTTCCGTTTTAAATTCAGGATCACAACGGACTCCCTTTACACGTGCTTCCTTTTCCCCCTCCCCTTTCCCCCTCCTTCTCCCCGTTATCTGAGTCTCCCATATGTTTCATTGATCTCGCTCCTCTTCTTGTGGCTTTTCCTTTTTCACAGAGAGAACTCAAGTGGGGTAATTTGATAGCTCATTATCTCCAATCTATTTAAAAAATGGAATAAAGGTCATTTAGTGTGGGAGATGCCCTGGAGGTTGACAACATAATCTAAAGGGCCCGCAAACTTCTGTGAGTGAGCAATCTCAATGGAAAGATAAAAGCTCCATGTGAAGAAGCCCGTCATCATCTGGACTCCCTCATAAAATTCCATGAATGAGGCGGAACAATGGTGCAATAAAAGCCATGCCTGGAAGCAGCTTTGGTTAGCCACATAGGTGCCTTTCTCCTAGAAAAGTGAACTTGGTGCAGACTAAATTCATAATGTGGACCAAGAAAGAAAAAGCCTTCCAAGAGACTGACAGATCTGCAACCTGATAGGGGAGGAAAGAAAGAGTCAGCAACGAGAGGAGTTTGTTGAAAAATAAATTTATTTACAGGGCAGGATCCCAGAGAGATTCATCATAAAAAATAAAACAGGATCCAAGCCCCAGTGCAGAGGTAACCAGAGAGGGACAGATCCCCATCACCCCTGGCTCAGGGACCAAGACCAGATCAACAATGAAGGAGATCAGGGAAGAGGACACTGCCGTAGATCTACTCCAGCATCTTGCAAGAGCCCCCCTATGGGGGGCAGGATCCCAGTAGAGTATCTACTTCAGACAAAAGTGTTGAATCCCTGGATTTTGCCCTGTTCTTCCCATGTGTCTCAACCAATCCCTGCCACGCAGGCACTCTGTAGGACCCAAAGTGCCACTAAGACAGAAAGAGAAATCCTGAACAGCACAGACCCAGCTAAACTGGCTGAGTCCCCAAATACAAAAGGGAGGCATGTTCAAGCGAGGAAGGCAAAATTGTCACTCCTGTCCATAGACATGTGCTAAGTACTGCAGTATGCTCTTCTGCTATACATTCCAATGGAACACTCCAGGAATCAATGATGCTAAGTCCCTAACTCGTAGCCTGGAAGTAGAACCAGTGTGGTGCAGTAGGTTGTGTTGGGTCTGGATGTGATATGTCCCTCAGGTTGATTTGATATGAGCTTTTTAAAAGGGGAGGGAGGAAATCACCATTCCCCCCTCCCTCCCAGTCCACCATAATTCTCTTAAAGAAGCTTTCTTTGGTCATGCGCCTCTGGGCAATCAGATTTCAAGGAGAATCTTCTGGATATGGCCAGATGTGAAGAATCTTCTGCATAAGATGCTACATCTGCCAAAATGTAGCAGTTCTTCTACACGGCCATTTAAATACAGGAGCCCTGTCCTTCTTTGTACCTGATTTTTTAGGGTAAATAAGGGAAAGTAAAATCCTTTAGTCTGAAAAGTGCTTCAGGAAACTTGTATATAAAAGTCAGCTTTCAACATTCCGTCATGGTCTGGTGTGACCAAGAACCTGAACCCAGGACATGGATTTACAGATAGGAGCAGTCCTTGATCCCCCCAAAAGGCTGCTGTCATCAGCAATAGGGAGAAGGGAACCCTCGAGCGCCAGCAGTGTCACTGAGTGCACCCTTTTCCATTCTCCTTTCTAAGTGAATGGTTGCCATTCTTTCCTATGGAGTAAAGTTCAATTCTACACTTGCAGACAGTTTTGGGCTGGGGACAAACCTGTTTACCAGCCCAGATAGAGGTAGCCTGGTTTCTTCCAACAGGGACACCCTGGGGGTGCAATTTATAGGCCCATCCCTTCACATTCCCAGCACAATTATGTGTATTTATTAATTGCTTTATAGAATATTGCAGGTATAAGTGAAGTCAGGCCAGATTCTTCACTCAATGAAGAGGAGGTGGTGAATAAGGCTGGGGAAAGGACTGCAACTTTCCACCATCTTCCACCCAACACACTTATTATATAGAGAGAGCTTACACATACTCTGTTTGCACGACACAACAGCCCACCATGGCTTAATTTAGCTGCGAGGGCTGTTGTGTCATACCGAGTGCCCCTGCTTACTGTGGTTTGCCATGTCATGCAAATCTGGCATCATGGATTGTTTGAGGGGGTAGACAACCCTCAAATAACCCTAAAACAAGCAGTGGGCTGTTTGAGGGTTGTCTACCCATTCAAACAACGTACAACACCAGGTTCGCATGATACAGCAAGCTACGAGGGCGACATATTCAAAATGGCAGCTGGTGCACTTTGCTAAGCCCCACGGGTAAAGTAACCGATGGTGGCTTAGCACTGCATGCAATCAGCCCATAGTCTCTCTCTATAACAGCTACGGCCTAGTGTTCTAGCTTTGTTACACTCTGGCCCAGTTTGCACATAATGAGAAGCCACCACAGGTGAATTTCCCCACGGGGCTTCTCGACATGGCAGTGACCGCCATTTTGATGCAAACCTGGCGGGGTGGGTTGTTGGGGTGGTTAACAAGCCATCCACAACCCCAAAACCTGGGGTGACTTGTCAACTACCCCAACCCACCCTCACAGGGTTCGCACATAATGAGAAGCTACACTGCACCCCAAATATCCAAAATATTGGCGGCCTCCACAAGTAGAAGCCCCATGGGGAAATTCACCCATGGTGGCTTCTCGCTGCATGCGAACTAGGTCAGTGTTAAAGAAACATAAAAGGAGCAGTTTGTGAAATGTGAGGAAAGCGTATATTGAAGATTTGGGACTTAGCTGGGGAGGAGAAAAGAGGCAAGACCGTGCAGTCTCTTGCCCTTCCCCAACCCAGGAGCTGGTTTCATCAAGCGGAAGAAAAGGGAGGGAACACACTGGAAACCTCCTCCCTCTTGCATCCATCGCTGAGGCCACAGTCACAGGAAGTACAAGAGATTAGGCTTCTTCAGACCTAGTGCTGAACAGGATGGAGGACAGTACGGTGCAGTGGTAAACTCTGAAGAGCAGGCACTCATCGTGACAGTCCCCATAGCCACGCCCCCAAGGAAAGTCCAGGAATGCTGTGCTGATCCACATCAACAAACCAGTTCCAGCCCTTTTCATCTCCACCAGGAGCAGGTCTTTGGTAAAGCGAATGGGTCTTAATTGCCCATTCAATTCCAGGCCACCACAAAATACTTAGCATTACAACAGGGATGGCTCACAACACTATACTGTTGCTTGGAAAATCCATTCTGTGAGGACTGCAGCTAAGCTCAGAGGGAAAAGGGAAACCTGAGGGATGTGGCAGATGACATCAGCATCCTTGCTCATCAAAAAGTGCTGGCGCTGTGTCCCTGTGAGCCCTGGCTCCCCTGCACCACTGATGGAGAAGGTATAGTAGCAACTGGGGTTAGGAAAGAAGGAGAATTAGGGTGATTTAGGGGGGGCAGGGTGAGGCACTAAAGCTGGGAAACCACCAAATGATTGATGGTTGGTGGAAAGGGGCATGACCATCAGGGAAGCCAGGAGGACTGGATTGGGACCCCAGAAGGGCCCTGGGCCTGAGGTTCCCCGCCCCTAATGTAACAGCCCAGTCCAGTGAAGAATGCTGTAAGCAAGCCTATTGACTTCAGTGGGCTTAAGCCCACTGAATTCCACATAGGATCAGGCTGTAACTTGTAAAGAGACTCTTGCTTAAAACAACGTTACTCCTAGTTATAACAACTGCCAAAATTAAATATAGCTTTGATTGTACTGAATATAACGGAATGCAGCCCCATTGATCCCACAGAGTTACTCTCAATTTGTACGTAACAGAATGTGAGAAGGGGAGACACATTCTGGAATATGTGTGTGCATATAATCTCCTGCGGTATTGTTTTCTATAGTCCGTTTGCAATTACCCCTTGAACATGCCACCGAGCGAGGGATCCTTTTGTCACATGGGTCAGCACTAATATATGGCTACAAACATTGTTTTACTCTAGCACAAAAGTTTTTGAAGCTGCGCAAGTTGAAGAGAGAGAGAGAGAGAGAGAAAATAAAAGCATAGGACTTCAGCGCCATTACTTTGCTGCTTGGAGCTGCACCCTCCCAAGTCCCTCAGGGACTTTCAAGCAATTAACCCCAAAGACAGAGCTTCGGGATGGAGAGTGCAAAGAGGCCATTCGTCCTACGCAAAAAGTTCGTAAAGCTACTCCGCTGGGTGCTCTCAATAAAACTGGGACAAGCCCAATGGCACCTGCATGAGAGAGATAGAGAGAGGCTCAGTGTGGAGAGCCAGTGATCTGAGAAAACCATGCTCAAACTGTTTAAGCATTGTGTAGGCTTCCACATGGCTTGACCATAGGTCAATCATGGCTTATATGACCTACTCTTGCATATGGTGTACTCAGAAGTGTAACCATATTTCACTTATGGTTTACATAAAACAACATTTGTGTTTTACTGATTGTTTACTCATGGCTTACTTGTGGCTTGCATGTAGGATGGCTAAAGCGAAACCACAGGTTATTTATGAAATTACATTGCAAGTCCATTGTTTACAAATACTTACTCATGATGATACTAGTGGGTTACACAAAATCTCAAAACCATAGTTAACTCTTCCCTTGCTCATGCTTTGCTGGTGGCTTACGCATCAGCTGCTTCTATGCCGTTGGGCTCAGCCACAATGTATTCTTGTTCCCCGCATGTTTTGCTATTATATACTCATGGCTTATGCATGGTGTACTCACAGTTTGCTCTAAAGCACAGCTTACTTTATACACAAATCTCACATGATTTACATGTGATTTGTCCATAGTAACTCTCATGGTTTGTACCTGATTGATTTGCAGATTGCTGTTTACACAAAGTGCCAAATTTATTAAATAAATCTGTAAACCACCCCTTGTAAAGCACTTAGATTTCTCCCTGTAGGAGGCAATATGGAAGTGCAAAAAAGTATAATTATTATTACTATTAAATGCTACACAAAGGGATGATTAAAATTAACCCTACCTTTCCGGTTAAAATTGCTTGCTTTTAAAGCCTCCCAAATCTGCCATCTACGACGCTATTGGGCCAAGTCTATCTATTACCCAGTCTCAACTCCTTCTCTTGCCATCATGTAAATCCATTTCATCTGCCTTAACTGCATGTAGTAGCAAAAGCAGATTCTACCGGATAAGCTACAGATTGGTTCAAGGAATGAAGCCTGCTTTTCTTAATTACTTCTAAGTTTATGACTGGGTGTGAGCGAGGGTGCTTCCAGACAAGGCTTTTACCTTGCCCCATTCACAGAATTTTACAGGGGTTCAGCCAATGTCGTCTTCCACTCATAACCCTCCCATGTTTTCCCACCACTTCTTCTGTCTTTTTCCTTACTGCAGAAAACCTGTTAAGAAAAAAAGACGGATTTTCTGCACAATGCTTTCTGCTGGTAGTGCTTGGGCCCCTGCGTCTGGAAGCAACCTGAATCAGTGCCCAAGGTGGACAAGAAGGCAACAGATCTATGCGTTTTAAACTTCGATCTGCATTAATCACATAGGAAAGGAGAGGTGACTGAACAGCGAAAGGGGCACATGGAGCAAAAATTAAGAGCAAAAGGGGGGTGCTAATCCCTCTCCTATGAGCCTTACCCATAGTTTACCTCCCTAAAATCTGTCTCCTGAAATAATTTTCTCACAGCTGGACTCATGTCCTGTGTGGGAGCTCAGCTGGTGGAAAAAGTGCCTTGGATGACAGACTGTGGTAAGTAAACCTGTGGGTTGGGGAGGATTCAGTGTTCCTCATCATCCACATGCCTCTTTTGCTTTTTCAGCTGGACCCCTTAGCCTGGTGCCCACTTTCAACATGACTGGAGCAGATCCAGGCCTAAGCACACAGATCTGCTGCCATCACTGCTGCCAAGTTTTGCCTGATGAAGCCGCTCTTCATTGATGCATCTTCTGTGACCCAAGTTCAGAGCTTGGCCCCTTCATCAAATCTTTTTTTAAATTCTGGTTAATAGTGGTTTTCAAATGTTTCTACCTTCAGGGAACCCTTTTCTGCAATGATTGGTCTGCTGAGGAACTGCTGAGCATCTGCCATTGAGTTCTGGAATGTTCCAGAGGATTCCAGGACATGTTCTAGGGCATCCACTCCGTACATGGCAGGGCATTGGGCAAGCCTATTGGGCTACACTGTTGAGCCAAATACACACCCTACAACAGCCTTCCCCAACCTGGGGCCCTCTGGATGTGTTGGACTACAAACCCCATCATCCGCAGCCAGCAGCATCTGGATGGCCTCAGGTTGGGGGAGGCTGTTCTAGAACATATCCAATGTTTCCCTGTAGCTGCAGTTACAGGTGAAGATCAGGAATAGTTGGCAAGTTCTCTCACAGAGGAGCTTGTCCACTAGTACTGAACTTTGCACTGAGGAAACCTGGGAACATTCTGAAAACCACTGCTCTGAACAGCTTGCCTTACAGTCTTCTTTCCGCTTAAAAAGCGCACGCGCGCACGCACACACACACACACACACATATACATACACACAGTGGGGGAGCCAAGCGCTTCCCTTTCCCACCTTGCTTTAAAAGAAATCCCCCTTTCCCACCCCACCCCCAGTTTAAAAAATAGATATCAAAAATGGACGGACAAAAAGATAAATATAGCTCTAAGCCGTCTACCTCTTTTCTTTCAGTATGACTCTCCTGATAATAGATAAAATCGTGATATATACTCTGTGGAAAAATAGAAGGCGCTGGGAATTCTGTTTAGGAATCAATATGATATTTCTGAAATGGCATCTCCTCCACATCATTAACAAATGCTTATGGGGGGAAAACCCCTCAAAAACCACAATCAACAAGTGATGAAATGCTCATCATCTGAGGATCTGAGTTATAATGAACCCACCTCATAAAGAGACGCAGCCCTTTTGTAGAGTCACAAATTCCCTTGTGATGCATCTGGAAGGAAGTGAGGAGCTGTAGAAAGAGGGATGGCTTCCGTTATTTCCACAGAAAGCCCCCCGCTCTCTCTCTTTTTTGGTTGCAGGAAATGAAGGGAATATAAGATGGGAATCTGTCATTGCTGCTTCCAGGCTGATTCAAGAGTTGGAAGAAACTGAAGAGGTATGTGAGGTTGGGACTTCTTTCTTAGTGATCAATCAGCAACAGAATTCCCCCATAAGATGGCTAATTTCTGACATTTCTCCAGAGACAAAGGAAATGGAACCATAAGAAAACAGTCAAAAGTAGAACAGGTTAAGACTTCCCCTTTGGCCATTTCTGTGGTGACCTTTGATCGTCAGGAAATAAATTAAGGAAACCATTCTGCAAAGAGAAAAAGTTCCCCTAGAAATCAGTAGGTGGGACTTCTATTCTCTGGTCTCCACATTGACGAACCAGTGACCTTTGACCTTTAGGAAGTGCATCAATGGGGAAAAATGATAAGAACTTCCTCAGCTTGTTGTCTTGATGTCGAATTGAGCATCTGACATATCCAAATGAAGTGCCAGAACATCCCCTGCCTCAATGAACCACAGGAATTATGGTCAAGATTGTTTAGCCGAAACAAACATGGCTGACACTGCTACCTTATCTGGCAAAACAACATGACTGGCAGTGCTTCCTCCTATTGTGTTGCACAGCAAACACAACCAATTTTTTTTTGTCAAGCCAAATCAAATAATAACCTATTTCAATACCCTTCCTTTCATGAAGTCTGAGGAAACATGATCAACACTGCTTCCACTTCTTCGTTCAGCTACAACATACATGGCTAACACTGACATTCCTACTCCCCGAAACCAACATGGCTGAAACTCTTTGGCCTGCCTACCCAGCCAAAACAAAGCTGGCTTACACACCAACGTCCTGATCATCATCCATCCACGGCCTACATCATCACCCAGCCGAAACAAGTATGGCTGATCCTGCTTCCACCCTTTACATACAGCCAAAATAAACATGGCTTGCAGGGTCTACACCTTTAGTAAGGTAGCTTAAAACCCACCTAGGCAAGGAGAGAAGGATGAGATGAGATTCTCGATTTATCTTGGAGGGTGGGAGAAGATTGGTGTTTGTCTTGACCCTGGCCCATCACCCAAACTCATCTTCATTAAGAAATGGAATACCAAGACAGGACACAAAAAGGAACCCATACTGCCACATCGAACGGTAAATATGGGCAACCTCTTATTCAGAGAGGAGACCAAATAAAGGAGGCTGTCTCCTCC
This sequence comes from Heloderma suspectum, assembly GCF_057233095.1. NCBI lineage: Eukaryota > Metazoa > Chordata > Lepidosauria > Squamata > Helodermatidae > Heloderma > Heloderma suspectum. The sequence continues at coordinate 175,608,724 of NC_139459.1, forward strand.
TTGCCTCCAAAGAGGAATTTGAGGACCATATGAAACTTTAGAAAGAGGGCGAGTGTAGCACACCACCTTCTTGGTGCTGGGAGACACCATTTGGCTTCAGAGGAAAATCCTGGCACATCCAAGGCTAGTTGACGAATCTGCTTGCGGCGCCATTTTCACCCTTCAAGCAGGTCATTGGTCCTCAGCTCAACAAAGGGCTCTTCCGGTCAACGAAGGGACACTTAGCAGTCTAGACCAATAAGTAATCCCAGGTGCTTGGAAAGGAACTCAAGCCAGTTCTTTGGCAGGAGTAAGGGATACCATGATGCAGAGAGGAAACGCTATGGCTTCTGGGGGCCAGGAGATAGAACTACAGGGGTGGAGAGTCCGTCCACGCTGAGTGAGGGGATGTGAACTTGTGAGCTAGAATTGCTGGGAAACTAAAAAGAGAAAGAGAGAATAGCAGTTTAGGGCCTCCATACAAGTATAACAAAAGCCCAATGCCTGCACAAACCCTTATCTGTAACCCTATAGGGAGGAAGCAGATGTGGAGGGGGAGCAGAGAATTGGTGAGTGGGGAGAAGGTTATGGCACCCTTTCCCCCTCCTCTGCTGTTCCAGAAGCTGCTTTTTCCTAGGAAAAGCAGCCATTGGGCGCTTGTTACATGCATTAGTTATATGTAACATGTAGTTTCACCCACAGTTGATACTCATCAAGTTTCACACATTACCCATTGGATTCCACACCTGGTCTGCCCCAAATTTTCTCCATGCCCCTCTATTCCTGACAACAGTCAGGGTGTATTTTGCACACACACCCCAATTCTCCACCTAGAAATGTTAATTTGCCTATAACTGCTCAACTGTACTGGTTCCAAAGCAAAGATTTTTTAAAGGTTCATCTGGGCCGGCGCTCCTCCCATGTCATTTCATGGCATCCCTCTCAGTGTCCGATTATAGATCTTTGTGGGCTTTCCACAGAGACTGTTTCATGACTCTACTTCTCCAAGTGGTAGGACGCTCCAGGGTATTTTTTATAGGATCATTTTCCTTTTGAGAGAGAACAGCTGTAATGCCCAGGTCAACCATAGTATATAGCCCTTTAAGAATCCCTAGAGCAGCCTTCCACAACCTGGTGCCCTCCAGATGTTTTGGACTACAACTCTGAGCATCCCTGACCATGGGTCATGTTGGCTGGGGCTGATGGGAGTTGTAGTCTAAAGCACCTGAGGGTACCATGTTGGGAAGGCTGCCCTAGACCCACCATGGCCTGCTCTGCCTGTCTAAGGTAGTCTTGGCACATAGCTCCCGCTCTTTTCTAGTTTTTTTGGCTTGACAAAATTGTCTATCAGTGGCCGAAGGGAAACATCTCCACAGTTCTCATCTATCCTGTCTGTGATAGGAAGTACTAATCAGCCCTCACCCACTGAAGTGAGGTTTATACCAAACACCCTTTGCCATCTCCTGATTGGAGGGATTCCCTCACCCTGCCAATTTCCCCTTCCTCCCATGTGCCACCCACAACTATGCAGAATCAAGATGGGGGTGGTTTTACTATGTCTCTGTCTTCTGCTGGACACCTGCAGAGACTTGTGCTGTTCGCATGTAAATTTTGGAACCTGTCACTGTATTTTAAGTCTCTGCATTGCTGCTAGGTTTTATTTTGGCTCGTACTTTTATACTGCAGTTTTAAGCTGTCCTATTTTACATTGTATTTTATGATGGATTTTGTGGCTTTCATTGTTGTAAACTGCCCAGAGAGCTTCGGCTATTGGCAATATAGAAATATAATAAATACATAAACAAACAAACCTAGCTTTATAGCTGTGCAGTATAGGCTATGTAGAAACTACTTGGTTTGTTTCCTTTTTTATATCTTATTTGATTTTCTCTCTGATCTATTTCCCTTTAATCCCAACAGAATTTATTTACTTGGATGCTGGGGTTTGGCTGCCTGCCTTAGCACCCAAGGAATGTTCTCCCATATGCTAGAGAGCTTGGTCATTCTGGCTCAGGGGTGAGAATCTCAGGCTCGGGGCCCCAACCTGGCCTTCCAGAGTTCCTAAGATGGCCTTACCCCTTTCCCCTGACCAAAATTACCAGGTGATTTCATGGCTTTTGTGCAGTTCCCTGCCATTCTAGAAGGCTGAAGGCTTCGTTACTGGCAGGAAGAGCTTTCTGCTAAACTAGGTTGGTATTTTTGGCCCCACCCACCAATGGAATGCGGCCCCTGAGAGCTTCTCTGGAATTGAATTTGGCCCTTGAGCTGCGAGAGGCTGAACACTCCTGTTCCAGCTCTATGCTGGCCCAAGGGAAAGTATGGGGGAATGTTGGCTGAACCTTGCTCAGCTGCATGTGCAGAGTTTAAGCTGGAAGCAAACTCTCCTCCCAGTTTGAAATCACTGTTTCCCTCCTACCCAGAAGTAAAAAAGGAGTGAAGGGTGGTGGCAGGATTTCTTTTCAAAGGCTATCTGGCCAACAGATCACTTTGCGGGGTCACTGCGCACTGTCATCACAACAATTTTTGTTTTTGTACTATCCGCCCTCCCCCCGCCACTTTTTAAAAACAAATTTACAACTTGAGTGATAAGAACAGGCAAGCACCCAGGCAGACAGTGGTCATCCTCAAAGAAGCATCCCCCAGAGAAAACTACGTGCCCTTGTAGCTCCCAAAACACCTTCTTGCCAACCAACTGCAAAACTCAGACTTATTATTATTCATTTCATTTCTGTACCGCCACATAGTGGAAGCTCTCTGGGTGGTTCACAATGATTCATAAAAAACACAACAGGATTACACAACAATGCAACATTATGATAAACACACAATCTAATTCTTTAACTTACAAAATTTAAAATTCTAACTGTTCCTTTTTCAAGCTCCATGCAGAATCTGCCAAACTCTTTCCTTCAGTACTGCTCAGTAGCTAGTAGCCACCAGATATCAAAAACCATCAATGCTCATTTAAACAAGCACCTCCTGGCCAATTAAACAAGCTTCTTTTGCTGTTAAGCTATACAAAAGCCTCACGAAAAGGTAATCCCCACACACTGCTACAACACTACAAACTTTCACCTTTCAGAATTGTAGCCTTGTTTTTCTCCCCTCCCTGAACTAAATCCAAATTTGTACAATTGCACCCATATGATCTCTGATACATTTAATGCTGCTCGGAAAAAGGAACCTGGACATGGGATTGTGAGGACGCCGGGTTTATCTTTTGCTAAAGGAAATTAACAGTCAACATGAAAAAATGTCTGGGTCAGGGGTGGACAACTTGTGGCCCTCCAGACGTTTTGGCCTACAACTCCCATCAAGCCAGCATAGCCTGTGGTGAGCGATGATGAGAGTTGTAGGCCAAAACATCTGGAGGGCCTCAAGTTGCCCACTGCTGTAGATCCTTACCAGTCTGGCTTCAACATGAACAATATGTCTAGGTGAATGGATAGAGTGGCACAATTTCACCATAACCAAATACAGTAAATGAATAAGTCGTCTATTTTAATGAAAGTTGACAGACAAGAAAATGGCCAGGAAGAGGAACAGCACATTATTTCTGCCCAGACCAATAATAAAAGCTTTCATCCCTTTACTGAGACACAAGATTTATCGAGGGGAGGGGGGTGTCAAACAAACCAGAGTTAGAGTACAGCTAGTGACAAATCCCCAGATGTGGCATGAGTTACACCCTGTCTTAATGTGAATATCAGTAGCACAGCCTTCCCCAACCTGGCACCAATGGTCATGCTGGCTGGGGATGATGGGAGTTGTTGTCCAACACACCTGAAGGGCATCAGGTTGAGGAAGGCTGCAGTAGCAGAAAGATACATGGCCAAACATATTGTGTTGTGGAGATTTAAGGGTACACTGGGAAGGGGAGTATAAGCCGATAGGAAATGGCACAACCCTATATAAAAATGGTCAAAGAGATGGAAAGTTGTTAATTTATTAAGTAAAAATTAAATTGTGTGTTTTCAAAACAATTGGAAATCCAAACACTTGTCAAATTGCCTCGTAGCCTTTGCACTTACTTACTGCCCAGAACACTGGGAGGCAGAAGCAGGTTCACAACTTACTGAGCAATTTGTAGAATACTGTTTACATGTTTTCTCTTTTATCTCCATTAAGTAAAACACTCGGACCCCTTTTCTTTTTCTTCTTCTTTTAACTGGAAACTGAAGATTCAAGGAAGGGGTCTGGAGCATCTCTGCGAGAACTGACTCTTCTACAGAGCTCCTCATGGCTACATCCCGGATAACAGTTTTCCAAAACAAACCTCTGGCCGGGCCACAAGATAAGGTCAATTTCATCTCATTTTTCCCCTTGCCCTAACTCTGGTGTGCATACAAATGCCTTGTACATTTCTTTTCTCCTTTTTGCCTTCTCTCTCCACAGAGCCACAGCACAAGTACAGAGAGAGGGGTGGGTGCGTGGGCATACAGATTTCCCCCAGCAGCAGCTGGCAGGAACTCTAGTTAAAGGAAGAGTGACCTTCTTCATCCCTGGAGCAGCACCAATGGCAGCAGGAGAGGACAGGAGGCAGCACTCACTACAGGTGATCTGGTGGCTGGTTGAAATTCCCCCAGCAGCAGTAGGTGCTTTAGTAAAGGGAGGTGGAGGGGATGGAGTTTCCATAGCATAGCTATCCCTTCTGGAGAGAGTGATCCGTCGCTTGAGGACCACATATTGCACAACGGGCACTGAGCTAGGGCAGCCATTTGGTCTCCAGGCATCATTCACACATTTCCAATTTTCTCTCTTCAGTGATGAGGATTAGAAACTTGGAAGGAAGGAAGGAAGGAAGGAAGGAAGGAAGGAACATATGCTTTGCCAAACTCCTGAACAATCCATGTCAGACCCATGCCAGGTATCAGATTCCATACTTGCTTGGCAGGATTGCAAATGTGTGAGACAGACACAGCCATGTGATATTCCCTTTGTAAACCAGCATCAGACTCTGTTCCTTCTCAAACTCACCTTATTGTCCAATTCTACCCACAATCAGGAACCCCAGCCTAGAGCTCTCCTAATACACCATACGTATCCATATGCACACACACACACAGACCTACTGATCACCTCAGAGCTCATACCATACCTGGAAGGAGAGCTTGGCCGGGCTGCGTGGTGCAATGGGGCTCAGGGTGCTCCAGAAATGGATGGTGGGTGGCAGGGAACTTGGGGTGAGCAGAACTGGGGTCTGCAAAGAAGAACAGGATGTCACAACCAGAATAGAAAAGGAAAACTGCAGCAACATTCCTCCAGGAGAATCCTAGACCCAACCACACTCATTCCATTGGCCTGCTTTTCCATGTCTGTCTCTGAGAAGCGGGTAGGACTCATTGAGTCGAATTTGGAACACAGAAAGTTAGGAGGGCAGGAACAGCCGTACCTGCTAACATTCCCTCTTTTCCATGGGTATTAAAGGTGAGAGAGCATTTTCCCCTGCCGCTTTGCATGTGGTGTAGGATCCAGATAGCAGTGGACAAATAAGCAATTGGGCTAAAGGAGCTTTCCCCAATCTGGTGCCCTCCAGATATGTTGGACTACAGCTCCCATTATCCCCAGCCAGCATGATATGTGCATTCCCCCCCTTTAAATGCTTTGCTACTTGAGCTATTTATAATGGCCAGGGGCAGACGAGGACAGGGCTCCTGGACCTTCTCTATTTGTATGGGAGAGGGAATTTGTCATGCGAGGATGGGAAAAGGGCAGCTTGTCATGCGAGGATGGGAAAAGCTGTCCTCCTTTGCATCTGGTCATCCTATTGCCTCAGTCAGCAAGTCATTTCCTGGCAGGACCACTCTGAAGATATGATGGTAGATCAGAACACATCCAGTCCCATAAAGGAGACTGCTAGAAAGCCCCTTTGCCACAGCCAATAGTCCCTTCCCCACACCGCTCTTGCCGCTGGGATAGTAACTGAAGGGTGAATTGGTGGTGCTCAGGAGCTGGATTTGGCCCTGATGCTCCCAGTTGCCATTTCCTAACTTACTGAGGCACGTGCTATACCTGTTGTACTGTTATTATGATGTAAAAATAACATTTGATGCCCCAGGGGAAACTGTAAGCATCCCATTGAAATCAGGCATGTTCCTGACAAAAATGGATACTTGCGATTTTGGAAAGGACTCCTGAGTTCTACCCCCAGTTTCTGGGAACAGAGTGAAGTCCAGAGGGCCCTGCTGGTAAACATGGTCTCACCAGTGCATGGGAAGAAATCACCGTGGTCGGAGTCAGGGTATTCCCTGTCCCTCCCGGTGCCAGGAGGCTGTTCACCGCTGCATTCACTTTCTCCTGGGTTGGCAGCAAAGGCAGCTCCAGGACTTTGGGCTTCTTGCCCTTTTGGGGCTGCCCCTCGAGAGATACAGCCACCGGGCTGGGGGACTGAGCTTCCTCTTTCAGAAGCTCCTCCTCTTCGGGCAGCTCGGCCTCCAAGGACACCTTCTCCAGGGAGGCCTTCTCCAAAGAGGGAGCCTCCTCCTTTACTCCAGGATCCATCAACACTAACAGAGCAGCTGCCTCTTCATCAAGGTCAAGGTTCTCCTCTACTTTCACCAGTACCTTCTCATCAAGTGGTGGAGTCTCCAGTGGGGTGGACTCCACTATGACCTGGACGGGCAGGGAAACAAACAGAGGCACTGTGAGCAAACTCGCTGTCAGGCAAACTCTCATGTGAACATACTTGCTCCCCACCTGCCCCCAGCTTTGGCTAACAGCTAGTGGGCTTTAAGGAACCCTTCCTCAATCCTGCACTGCTTTCAGTGACACTTACCTGGGACTACTATTTTTTCTCTGCTTTCCTTGGCTTTGGGCCTCATAAGGATTGCCTTGCTGGCTCTGATCAAAAGGTCTGACTAGTCTAGCATTCTCTTTCCTTCAGAGGCCTGTCAGGTGCTAACAAGAAGGGCCATTGCCCTATTGTCTGTCTCCAGCATTCAGAAGTATATTTATCAAAGGAAGAATGAATCCCAGCAGACAAATAAGGCTGCTCAACAATGTTCTTTGGAGCTCCTTTGCTGTGCCCCATACTCTGCCTATATTCCAGGAATGGCCTATTTTAGACTTCCTTCTCTCTGCCCTTTGTCATCCTTCCCCAACATTGGTGCCTTTCTGATGTTTTGGACTGCAACTCCCAGCATTCCTGGCCATTGGCCATGCAGACGGGATGATGGGAGTTGAAGTCCAAAACATCTGGAGAGCACCAGGTTGAGGAAGGCTGCCCTATCTTATTCTATCTATTAGCCTTCTTCTGAACATATCATCCACCCCGAATCCTGCCCAGTCATGTCTGTTTGCCTGCTCTCTAACTTACGTTTTCCCAGTCCTGCCCAAACATACCTCTCCAGCTCCCATTCCAGCAATGTTAGCTATGTCCCAGCAAGCTCCTTTTACATTCCTTTAGCTAGACTTTTCCTTACAGCATCAGTAAATATATGTCAGGAGCACCCTTGCTGTCTTCTGAAATCCTCAAGTAGCCAGAATCAACACGCAGAGGATAGGGCTCTTTTCCAAGGCTTTATTTCCATTCAACCTAATGATGCTTACAGATGCTAATTGCCTGAGCCTAATGAGGGAAACTTAAGACAGCTGCCTATCTGGGGTTTCTAGCCTTAGGGAATCAGTTGGTCTCCGTTTGGAGGGAAAAGGCAGGAAGCCTCTGAATTTAAGGGCTAGGAGGCGAAAGTCCACCCCTTTCCCGCGGGGCATCGGGGTGCAGCTGTTGACGTTGCGCCAAGCGGACTGAGCGCCTCCTCTCGGTGCCCTCCATCTCCTGCTTGTCCCTGCGCCGGTGCCTAGCGTCCCGAAGCTCCCGTTGTCCCTCCCCCTGCCTGCCAGGGTCGCTACCACTCTCAGGAATGTGAGCAGGGAGAGGCTCTCCCTCCGGCAGCGCCTCTGAACAGCGCGCAGGTTCCTCTCCCACGGTTTCTATCTCTTCCTCAGAATCAGAACTGCTTTGGGGCTCTATGGGCTCCAATCCAACCCTGACAATATAAGAAAGACCTCCACTTTCTGGCAGTTTGTCTGTTTATAAAATTATTTATGAGTCGCCTTTTGGCCCCAAAGGCAAAATACACATTAAAATGTATACAACAATATCATAACAAATTTCATTTAAAGGAGCAAATTAAAAAGAGGAGAAAAGCCATCTTTAAAATCAGAGAGTGGAATTACATTTTAAAAAGCACTCAAACATGAAGTAGAACATAAAGTTTTAACTGCCCATCTATAACTAACCAAAGAAGAAGCTAATTTAACCTGCCTAGGGAGGGAATTCTATAATCAGGATGCTGCCACTGAAATGGCCCTGTCCTGTGTTCCCACCAACCTAATCTCTCTTGGTGATGGGACATATAACAGGGCCTCCAAAAACAGAACTTAAATGACAGGCAAGTTAATATGGGAGCAGGAAGTCTTTTACATTTCCTGGCCCCAGACATTTTAGGACTTCAAGCACCAGCACTTTGAATTGTACCCAGAAACAAACTGGAAACTAGTGCAGCATTTTACACCCGCTGCATTTTCCAAGCACTCTTCAAGGGCAGTCCCACGTAGAGCACGCTGCAGTAGTCTAAACAGGAGGAGGTGATTAAGGCATGGATCACTGTAGCCAGATCCACCTTCTCCAGGAAGGGGCTCAATTGGCACACCAGCCAAAGCTGGGCTAATGTGGTAAGTGTGCGGTACTGGGACTCTTGCCTTTTAAAAAACAAGCTTGCAGAGAAAAGTCGAAAACATGCGGACAAGGCTTTTGGGCTTTTGAAAGCAGCTTGACAGACAAGAAGTTTGCAGGCTACTTTTTCCCCCATGTGGAGATAGAGCGATGCAAAAAGCTTCACTTGCTTAATTTCTGTACGTCCGGCTGGTGGGAAGGAGGAGGTGGATCCATCCAGGGAGTCGGTCCACTGAGGGCATCTTGCCCAAGGCCCCCCAAAATCTAGAGCCAACACTGCCTCTTTCCCTGGCCTTATGGAGCTATGCCTGCACTGCCTAAATCAGTCCTTTAAAGTATACATTAGCTCCCCCTCCATCCATCTCTTTGGAATTGAACCCCTCTGTCCTTCCAGCTCAATGGGATGCATCTCTTGGCACCCTTGCCCTGGAAAACCATGATCTTCCACCAGCCCACAGAAGCTCCTTTTGCAACTTACCTGAAGGGCCTCCGGAGACTCCTCCGGTTCCTCGATGCTGATGTGTAACTGTGGCAGATCCTCCACTGGGGCCAGGGAAGGGGGTGGTGGTTCGGGGGCAGCAGCAGCAGAGGATGGCACCACAGGCAAGAGCTCCGTCTCATGGCGGGAGGCCCGTCCAGCAGGTGAAGGAGCCTGTAGTGACTGAATGGTGAAAGTGGAATAAAGTCCAGACCGCATGTATTCATTTCGACTGCTGCGTGGGACACTCCCACCTCCACGTGGGGCTTTGGGGGCTCCAAATGCCCCGTCGCCCACTTTGGCTTCACTCTGGACCTGCTCAGGTCTTTTAGCTCCTCCCTCATCCTTCACACCGTCCATGCTTGAAAGTTCCGGGTAAGAGACAAACTTATAGACAAATTTCTGTCCGCTGACTTTACGGATGATGTTCTGGAATGAATAGAGGGTGACAGAATTAGAGCAGCATCGGGTACAGTGACCAAGTGACATCTGTCATGCATTTTGCTGAGGCTCTGTCTGTGATATTTTCTGGGAAGAGACCTTTGAGAAAAAAATGGTCAATGTGTTCTGGAACTTGCTAGACATCAGGCATGCATGGATGCCATGTTGACCCTTGAACTCAACTCAACAGGGTCGACAGGGTGACCCTGTTCAGGTTCAGGTTGAACTCAACAGGGTCATGTTGACCCTTGAATTGCTTGTTGCCAAGCAATCAAGTTTGCATATATTCTGTGCTTTAAAAAACCATTTTTAATTGCGTGCCACATTAAACTCAAATCTGATACTAGGAAAAGTTGAATTCCCTGACCTATATAAATTATAACGTTCATTTGCATAACTCTGCTTATTTGGCACAATTTATTTTGTTGTTGGGGAGGGGCAAGGAACTCCTAAAGCTACCCCTACCCTAACCACTACAAATCTTAAAGTGAAGACAGACACAACATTTAAAGAGAAGGTCACAGCAGGTCTTTCACCCCTGATAAGAGTCCATCTTCCTTCCAACTTTGCAGTGTGCAAACCAGATGGGCATACTATCAAGTCAAACATTGAGTCAGCCACTAAGTTTTATCCTTCCCTTCATGCTTCTGGCCTCCCTTTTAACATACATATAAATGCCACGTACATTTATATGTTTAGCCTACAACTTATGAAAGAAAAAACTGAAACATGTTAAAAAATCAGTTGCAAAACCACTCTTTTTTCATTGGGTGATGCTGTATAGGTGATGTCAAAGATGCTAATCAGGCCATGGCCAGCTTTGCAGAAACGGAATGTTGTTTTTGCAGAGAACAGCCCTGGTTAGGAAAAAAAAATACAGTTATGGAGGACAGTTACCTTTGATCAGGCGGACTGTTGGTTAACAGTCCTTAGTTGTCAGTTGATGTCTCTATATGGGAGCCAACTGTGTGTGTGCGCTGGAGGGGGGGTGTTTTGTTCTTTTTTGATATAGAGATCCCTCTTGAATGTCTTGAATATTGGGGACAGTTTCAGGCATGCATATGTGTGCAAAGAAACAGCAGTTTTGAGACACTCACAGAGTAATCTCTGTGCATGTTTATTTAGAAGTTCCACTCCATTCAGTGAGGCTTATTCCCAGGAAGGGCACACAGGGCTACAGCCTCAGAGAAAGAAGCAGAGAGCTAAAGTCACCTTGAGGGTGTAGGCCTCACTTCCTTTCCCTTTCCCTTTCTCTCTCTCTCTCTCTGGGGATCTGATGTTGGATCCAAAAAGCAACAATGAAAATGATTTTTTAAAACAGCTGTGAAAAGCCAAAACAAAGACAAAACGACAGTTGCATCATTGTTTATGGTTCCTGACACATTTTGAGAATGTCTTTTTATCAAGGGCAGTTCTGATTAATTTCCAATCAGTGCTTAGAACTCCTGGCTTCTATCTCACACATGAAAGACTTTGATAAAGAGGCATTCTCAAACACATTGGGAACCTTAAAACATGGGTGCAGCTGTCTTTTTTGTTGTTGATATGAGGTTGGGTAGTGTATTTGCCTGGACTGTAGGAGCCCATACTATTTGCCTCCACTTATACTGTACCTGTGTGTTTGTAACTGAAACAAATACTACAAAAATGCCATTCATTTCTAGTGTTCTCTCCTCCAAATGAAACAAAAAGGCTGAGTAGTGTTGTCCTTGGAACTTCTTACCACCTGGGGATGTGGGGAGTGTACAATAATATATTTGTATGGAAATGGCCAGTGTGGTGTGTAGTAGTTAGAGTGTTAAACTGAGACTGGGGAGATGGGGGTTCTAGTCCCCACTCGTCCCTGGAGCTCACTGGGTGATTTTGGGGCAATCACTGACTCTCAGCCTAACTTACCTCACAGGGTTGTTGTGAGGATAAAATGGAGAGGAGGAGGACCACGTGTGCCGCTGTGGGTTCCTTGCAAGAGGAAAAAAGGTGGGACATAAATGTAAGAAGAAATAAATACAAACAAAATGGCCAGGGTACTTCCAAATCAGCTCTGCCGCTCTAGAAATGTTACATCTGTCTTCACCCTTACACAGCTCGTGCTTTGGATATTTCATGCTTATCTTTGCATGCCTAAAGAGCTAGAAACTCACTTTAGAAAGAGTGAGACAGAGAGAGGAAACAAGTGGAGATTCTCAGAATGCAAATCCCGCATTTGATATTAAGTTTAATGGTAGCATAAAATCCCAAGACGTGCACTGCCTTGCCTATCATTCTTTCTCTATGGATCAACTGGCAGAGATTCCACTCCCACCCCCAAATGCTCTTTTGCATTTTCAGTGCATGCTCCTTCAATGGCAACTGATCCTGAAAAAGCTGGACTGAAGGGGAAAGCAAGACAGGAACCGTGGACATATTCCAGGATGCCTTGGTCTTCTACAAGGGAGATGCAGGAAGGCCAGAGAGCAGGCTCCCACCTTGTCATAGTAATAACGCAGAGCCCGGCTCAGCTTGTCGTAGTTCATGTTGGTCTTGTTCTTCCGCAGCCCCCAGAGCCGGGCTACCTCTTCGGCGTCAACCAACTTGAACTCCCCGTCGTTGGATGTCCATGCAATGAGATGCCCATTGCTCTGCTGCTCCAGCAACTGCAGCAGAAACTGCCACAGAGTGACAGAGGGATCCATGACTACAAAGGGGACAAGAGAGAGAGCAGCCAATTCAGTCGTGCTGATTTTGACATGGTAGCAGGGAAACGAGGCTGACTGTCCCTGACATGCTCATTTTCTACATGCAGGGAGGGTGTTTTCCGCTCACTGGGGAGCGTTCTGTTATGTAGTTTCCCCACCTGCATCCTAAAGTGGTACAGTCCAGGGAAGGCAGGCTGTACCATTTGATCTTGCTGCCTGCATAAAACCACCGCAGTGAGTACTGCACTCTGCTTATGTGTTGCGTGATGTTGCCTCAGTGCTGGCTCCAAGTTTCCGAGGGCCCTTGGACAAGGCATGTCAGAGGGCCCGTTCCATTGGGGAGTCAGCCTTCTCGTCATCACTGTCACCAGCTGCTCTTGCTCCTCCTCCCCCTTCTCATCACTGCTGCTAGTGAGCAAGGAGGCAGCGGCATCTACTCCTCCTCCTTCTCACCTTGACTGTTGTCTGGGACAGAGCGAGAGGCAGGTGAACAAGTGGGCTGCCATGGTGAAGAGGAGGAGCAAGTCCAGGGAGCTCTTGTCACTCTGCTGGGGTGTGGGCCCTCGGCAGGTGCCCAACCATGCCCACTCTTGACCCGGCCCTGCCTCTACCCTCTACTAAGCCAAGGAGTGGGCAGGAGTGCAGGCCTGACTCTACACCTGCTTCTGTCCAGGAGTGCCACAAACATCAACTGCCTTGGCTACTTGCAAGACCGGTGATGCAGGCTGTTTAAACACACAACTGCTATATGGCTTTCCCCAAGGAATTCTATGAAAAGTGTAACTTTGAAGACGATGGCAATCCTCGGTTTGAGATCACCTGTTGACTCACAGAATTACCAATCTCCAGTCTTCATGGGGGGGATTTCATGATGATTCAACCAGCTGTGCAGCTCCAAGTGCCACATATGCACCAAATCCCACCGGCAGTGAGACAAGCAATACCAGTAATAACTTTTCCATCATTTGATTAACTGTACACTTCTGGGTAATGTAGCTAACACACAGCAGTCAAGTTACTACCACTGGCAGTTGGAGGTACTGGCTTTCTTACAGGCATTAATACCATAACACAACCTTCCCCAACCTGGTGCCCTCCAGACGATTTGGACTGCAACTCCCAGCATTCCTGACCATTGGCCCTGCTAGCTAGGGCTGATGGGAGTTGAAGTTCAAAACACCTGGAGGGCACCAGGTTGGGAAAGGCTGCCATAACCTCTATCGTGCTAACTGGTTATGTATGGTGCTATTCCTTACCACTGGGAGGTACACAAGCATGCATCATTGGCAATGGAAATGCTTTTGGTGGTGGTAGGGGGGTGGGGGAATTGTTCTTAATAATATTCTACAGACACTTGTAAAGAGAAATCAGAAACAATACAAAATGTTATCGCTGGCTGCCCGGTCTTACCCAAAACCAGAATATTTTGCCAGACACAATCAGGCTGCAAAAATCATTCATTGCCAACTGGGTATGCAGCATCAACTAATCAGTGCAGAAGTGCCCTCTTACTACAACTACAGTTCTGACCCAATTCTTGAGAACAATGATACCCCTTGTACTGGGATAAATCTATCCAAACAAAACAATAGTTTACAAAACAACAGACATCATTCTGGTGAACAACATCCAACCCCTTAAAATAGCTACTATAAAAGATATTGCAATACTTGGCTCACACACATATACAAAATGAAAAAAAGCACAACCCAGCCTTATAAATAAAATGTGTCTGGAAACTCAATGCAACTCATACAGAAGGGGTGCAGAACCAGAATGTCAGACCTGGGGCCTAAGATGGCCCCGCCCCTTCCCCTGGCCCCACCCCTTTCCCCAACCATCTATCGTTTGACTTTTGTGCAGTTTTTTCCCATTCTAAAAGGTTAAAATACCTCTCCTAAGGCTTAGTTACTGGCTGTAAGAGCTTTGAGTTAAAATATACTGGTATTTTTGGCCCTGGCCCTTTGAGCTCTTCCCTTTTGCTTTTGATCCCACTCACCACTAGAGTGTGGTTCCTGAGAGCTTCTCTGAAATGGAATTTGGCCCTTGGGCTGAAAGAGGTTCAACACCCCTGTCAAATAGGCTCCCTCTCAATACCAACTACAAGAGTTCTTCCAGATGCCCTGAAGCAAAACTTAATTCATGTGCCCCCAGTCCTACTAAATACAACACAGGAAGCTGCCATTCTCAAGGCTTGCCATATATAACCAGGCCATTTCTAAACAGCAATTGGTACTCCTTACCAAAAAGAGAAAAAAAGAGGCCTAGAATATCAGATTTATCACAAGGTTAAATGTATCTTATTTTCCCAGGCGTTGTATTATTTCAGTTCCTGTTGTTTTCAATCTGTTCCTGTATTTTAAATCTTTTCATTGCTGCTAGGTTTTATTTTTGTTTTTACTTCTATTTTATACTGTAGTTTTAAGCTTTATTATTGTATCTTATGGTGTATTTTAATGGTTTTCATTGTTGTGAACTGCCCAGAGAGCTTCAGCTATTGGGCGGTATAGAAATATGGTAAATAAGAATATCAGATTTCCCACCTGAATAAGCAGCAGAACTTCAAAGAAGAAAAAGGATGGATGGATGGGGCACCAAAGTATACCATGCTTTACAGTGTAACATCATAATCTATATGTGGACAAAAGGAAGGGAGGGGAGGGTAACAAGGGATGAATGTAAGTAAAGGCAGTTATACACACATGCTTAGGTTTAGTTCTGTAGGGGGTGAGAACTAAGGGGTTAAGCCAAAGCTTTACAGAAGATGTGAATTTTGAGGCCATATAGGTGTTCTGGGAGGAAGTTCCAGGAATAAGGGGCAATAGGCGAGGAAAGGGCAGAGGCGTTTAACTGCTGCAGTACTTGCTTCTATGTACACTTCTAACAAACACTGATGTCAATGTCCTATTCTGACATTACACTTTTTGTACATGACTACAGACACTACTAGCCATTGCCACAGGGGTGCCAGCAGCGGGCATTGCAAGTAACAGATTGACAGGGTATGCCAGAACATAATATAATGAGGGATGAGCTGATCTGTTCCACAGTATAACTGAATGACACTGTCCTACATCTACAGAGGGCACAACACAGAAGAGTGGGGAGAACCAGATGCTGACCAGAAAACATATGGGACTATTTGAAGACATTTACCTGCACCACCTAGTCCTAGACATTAATCCAGAGTTATCCCTGTCTCATTTCCCATTGATAGGCCTCAAGCAGTGATGAATTTCTAAAATGGAAACATAGGGGTAGAAGTCACACCCTCTGAGCTGGAAGGCCACCTCTTCCATCCCAGATGTGTGGGAGTGATTGAAGTTACTCACTCTCAATCTCTACACATGCTGAAAGTAACAGAGGGCCAAGTCTTGCTCTCAGCTGGCTAAGTCTAAGCCTAGATCCTGAACCGCAACTGGGATAGTCCCCATCCCTGTCCCAGCTTCTCATTGCTTTGCCACCCCCACCAAATCTATAAATGACAGCCTTCTGTGATCACTCCTGCTGTTTCAGCTGACAACCCCAGAACTGACACTGTGTGGGATCCCCTCCTAGCCATCCCTGCTTCCCAAATAAACTGTCTTGTGCCAGCTGCTCTCATTCCCCTGGGAGGCAAGAAGATCACCCAGTTGCTTGTCGTTTCTGACTTTGGGAGAAAGGCCTGCACTAGATCTGGAAGAGGAGCTGCAGGGACTGAATGAAGAACAGGCTTATTCGCCCACTCATTCCTCTCCTCCTGCTTCCTCCCCCCCCCCCAGCCCTGCTCCCCCAACTCAGTGAATCTTTGGATTTGGCCTAAAGAAAGGATTTTCTGGTACTGGGTTTAATACAAACCCCCATCAAGTACTGTAATCCGGCAGTTAATGCAGAAAGTGGAGGCGGTAGAGGAAGCAGGGTGTGTGTGGGGTCATGGTTAGGATTGGGGGCTCTCATCAACAGAGGTGGGGGGGGACAGGTGGTGACCCAGAGGACAGGTGGGGCTGGGAAAAGACTGGATAGTGCTCAAAGAAGGGGCCCTAATAACAAAGCGGACAATAGAAGTCAAGGTAGGGGCAGCATTTGCAGGAAATAAGAGTTCCAAGAACTGGAGAGTTTGCCTTTCTCTAGACAGTTCTTTCCTAGTAAGAATTGATTCCGAGGTGATAAGTACATCTCACAGAGATCTTCTCTTTGGATGTATATATATATATATATGTAGCCTAGCAAAGGGACCTCCAGCACCACCAGCACACACATATCACGATGGATCCACACTGCTTTCCCACACCGCCCCCTGAAATGAGTCCTGCCTCCCCCTCCAGAATTATTAGCAATGATGGCGGGTCTGTGGAAAGGGATACACCAATTGAAAGTGCCTTCAGTACAAAGCTGGAACCTGGGGGCTACTAGGTCCCTTGTCACTTGCAACGTTGAGGGTGGAATGGAGGATGCTTGGGCCAAATTGTTGTGCACATCTGTTTCCAGGTTGCCTCAGCCCAGAAGCAGCTGCAGAGTGCAGGGTAGGGGGTTAGGGGATCGTTCACCCTTCCAGGTTCTGGGGCTTGGAGAAGGGGTCTCTCTCTCTTTCTCCCTCCATCAACTACTCACCCGTGAGCATGGCGGCACCCCCCGCTACAGACCCAGGCGGCTCCATGGGCTGGGTGGGGGCCCCCCAGCTCTGCCGCCGGGGTGTGCTCCCAGTCCACTTTCTGGTTCCCTGTGTTCGATGCGTGCTCCTGCCACTTTCTTCCCAGTTCGGGGGGTGGGGGTCCTGTTGCTGCCTTCCCCTTCCTCCTCCTCCACCACCTTTACTGGTCCAGTTCGCTTCCTGCCTGGTCTCAAGTTGCTGCTCTCCCAGTTCGGATGGACGGACGGACGGACGGACGGACGGCTGGGTGGGTAGGTGGGCTGTCACGCGTGGGTGGGTGGCTGGGTGCCCCCCGCAGGACCTGGACGTCTCCGGACCGCGCTCCCACTCGGCGTGGGTGGCTTCGCTTCGGGATGCGCTGGGGAGGGTGGATCGGGGTGAGGGTGCGGGGGGAGGGGGGAGGAGGGAGGGGGCGGATCCGCTCTTCTTCCTGCCTCTGACGGAGCCGTGCAGGCCGCCGGTTACATCGTCGGGGATGCAGCGGTGACGGAGCCTGTCACATGGAGGGAACAGAAGGCGGAGCTGGCGGCCAGGACGCCTGGGTCCCTCCTCTGTCCTCCTCGCGCGGACTTTCACGCCGTCCACGGGGAAAGCAGCAGTCCCAGGCAGGACTCCCGGGTCTCCCTAGCCCTGTTGGGAGAGACCAGAGAGTGCGGTGGAGAGTTAGGAGGAGCCAGGACGCCTGGGTTCGATCCATACTAGTTGCTGGGGGGGGGGGAGGGCGGGGTGATACAAGGAGGAGCAGGAGTTAGAGAAGGAGTCACGACTCCTGGGCCCGCGTCCTGTTCACACAGAAGACGGTTCCAGTGGGGAGTGGGGCGATTTGGATTTCTGGCCCCGACGATCCCTGCTCTGTGCGAGGAAAGGGACAGGGAGGGACACGGACAGCCAGGACGCCTGGGCCCTCTCCTCGGTCTGAGGCGACGGTACAGTGCGGGTTAAATCGGAGCCAGGACGCCCGGGTCGGATCGTTCCTGCTTGGGCGGACGCGGGCTGAGCCAGGGCTCCTGGGCCCTGACCTCTATGCTGGGATGGGGGCGGGGATTTAATCACACACACCCGCCAAACAAACCAGCTTTCACGCCAACCACGTGGCGGCCGCCCCTTGGCACCATCCTGCCCCCACGTTGGGAGGAGGGCGGACACAGGCGGTGCTTGTCACCAGCCCACGACCCCCCCCGGCCCCCTTGTCATCCTTGTGCGCCCCCACGGTTGCCGCGGCAACACAAAGCCACGACAACGGAGGGAGGGAGAAGCGGAGGCGATGAAAGAGAAGGCGGGTGGAGGGGGGGAGGAAGGTTGCTGCCATGGTAACCTCTCTCCGGCCCCAGGGGGATGGGATCGTCAAGGGGCTCCGTGCCGCCCAAGGCCTCCCCGGCCCTTGGTTGCCATGGAAACCGGGGGGGAGATGGAGCGGGAGGGCTTTTGCCCTGTAGGGGGCGCCCCCTTTGCGGGTAGGAAAGAAGACTTCTTGCACCGAGAGGGCCGCCAAGGACGACAGCAGGACTGTAGGTTTAAACCTGCCCTCAGCTGGTCGTATCAGGGCCCAGCTCGCATCTGCAATGCGGGGATAACGACAGCCTACCTTACAGGGTTGTTATGAGGAGATCTGAGCTGGTATTTGTGAAGTGCTTTGAACCAGGGCTTAGCCCGACATACATAGGAGTGCGCTGTTAATTTGTCAAGTCCCAAATCTGAAATATATCAAGTATGGATAGTTGGAAATGCTCTAGTCTGGACTACTGTAGATGGGGGTGCCTTTGAAAGGTATTCAGAAACCAGCTGGTCCAGAACTGGGGCTGGTTGGTTACAGGGAGCATGTGACTCCCTTGTTATAGCAGCTTCACTGGCTACAGTGACTCCCTTGTATCTGTTTCCAGGTACAAATCAAAGTGCTGGTTATGATATCTAAAGAGCTGTATGGCTTGAGACCAGGCTCTTGGAAATACCACATCCTCCCTTATGAGCCTGCTGGGGTTTTGATCCTTGGAAGAGGCCTTTCTCTCTAACCCGCCACTATCAGAGGCACATTTAGTGGGCACATGACAAAAGGCCGCCTCAGTGGCTGCTCCCAGGCTCTAGAACTTCCCTGCAAGGGAGGCAAGGCTAGCTCCTTGATTATCCTTCCGCTGATAGATGAAGATACTTTTATTCTTGGTTACTGAGCTGACATTACTGAACTACATTGTTAACTGGTGGATGCTGTTTATTTCTTGTATGTCTTTTTGGTTCCCAGTGTCTTTTTAAAAAGTGTTATGGTTTCAGTTTCAAATGAACAAAATTCTTGTACACAGAAGTTGTATATCTAATACCCAGAAATATCTGGGTTGGATCCGGACTTCGTCATACTTAGAATAGACCCACTGACTAACTTATCCCATTTACTTCAATGGGTCTACTGTATGCATGACAAAGTCCAACCCACTGTGTTCAGAGAATACTACACAAGATGCACGCATAGGGTTAAACTCAAAACTAGTTCAGGCAGATCTTATAAAAGTTAGCCAATAGACACCAGGCAGACCTTTGTCCCATTATTTTAGGTGTCCCTCCCAAATTTGAGTTGTGCTGCTGGTGAACCACGTCATGGAATCTCCATTAGTGTACATAATAAAAGGAGATCAGGTAGTTGCAAAAGCACCATGTCTGTGCTGTCCATAAGAGAGTTTGTGTGTCAATTTTTCTGAAAGCACAATTGTCCATACCTGGGTCTCTAACATGGTACCCATGGGCACCAATGAGCCCATGGATACATCTCTTGGTGACTGCCAGGCCCCCTGCCCCTTTTTTTCTTAAGATGTTAAAAGTGATTTTGTTTTGAACTGGGAGGGTGGAATGCTGCAAAAGAAGGTGCTGCTCTCCAGTACCACCTTTATTTAGATTCAAAAGAGTAATTTTCTGCTTTGGAGCTCAGATACCACTCTGCTTTGTACTTGGCTTCTTGGGCAGGTTACTTTTCTTTTAGTCTCAGCATTTTGACTTCTGGAATACGTGTTTTGTGACTGCACATGCCTATCATGGCAGCCATTTTATAAATGGGTAAGCCCCCATGGCAGCCATTATGTGAAAACACCCACAGCACTCTCGTAAAATTCCAAATGTGTCCACCAACCCCAAAAGTCTGTGGGACCCCTGCTGTGCCCCCCACCGATGTTTGGAGAGACCATCAATGGTTTTCCAGTGAGCTGCAAATTCAAACTGTGCAGCTGCAAGCATAATTCTTATTGTCTTTATGGAGCAAGTATTCATTCTCGTTTTTAAAGACTGACAATAAAATTAGAACCCCACAATGTCTGATGGATTGGTTTGTTATTTAGGTCGAAGTCTGGAGTGCAAATTTCCAATATTCTGCTGCCGCAGGACACAAGTGCCACATATGGAGCACCATGCGCCTGAACTCACACCTCAGCACACAGGGGACAGATGAACCTTGATTCAGGACAATGTAACAGGGGAAATGCCATTGGTGTATTACTTTCAGGAAAGCTTCCCCAAGTTACATAGAGATGGTTCTCATCAAGGGATATGACCAAATCCGATTCCATTGGGTATCTGTGAAAGTCATATCTAAGTCAGTTTTCCACTGGATCTTATTTTAGTTGAAAGGCAGGAAATAAACAGAGTAAGTGGAGAGTGCACTTTAATCTGTTCTTAATTCATATGTTAATAAAGGTATTATCTTAAACCAGAATCAACACACAAAGCGAAATGAGTTTAAGAGAACTTATGAAGTGCAAGATTAGGATGGAAGTACCATTAAATAAACTTTAATAAAAATAGATAAAACTGTAATACAAAATGTAAAAAGTAGTTGTAAGAATTTAATTATATAACAAACCATATAAAATTGTACCAAAAAAAAACGACAGTCCAAAAACATATTTAACATTCCTGATTTAAGAAGCCAAATTGTGTAGTATAACCTAGTGGCTGGAAGGAATGGAACTCTCAAAATGCAAACCCCTCTTCAGGTGGTAGAAAACCATCTTCCTCTGGTGGAGGATTCTTTATAAAGGGCAAGTTCTTTTGAAGAAATATAATTCATTAAGTTGTGTTGTCTTCCTTCCCTGGAAAAGGAACTTTTCTGTAGGATGAAGGGCTAACTATTTGGTATTAGTGATTCCCCCCCCCCCCCCGGCCAACATTGTATTTAATCATTAAACAATGTTACTAGATACCCACATAGTCTGCAGGGGTGGAGACAAGGAATGCACAGCTGAAATATATCTTGAGATCTGTCCAGAACATATATAACATTTTTAATAAAGGGTAGTTTGCCTTTATCTATTCCTTTTTAATTATGTAAAGCGTTTTTTGGGCACAGCTCCCAGAGAGGGTTACAAAATAAAACCATAAAAGTACAATTAAAATCTGACAAAGTCAAATTTGGCAGCCAGTTAAAAGTCTAGCATAAAATGAGTACACACTAAAATGTTCTCTCTCTGTGAAGCTTAAAATTTAGTACCTTTTTTTTTTTCTTTCCCTAAGGCTACAGCTACCTGGTTACTTGACCCAGCAACAACAGTAGTATCTCAGAAAGGGGCACAGCTAAAAAAAGTTATCCAATGAAAGAGGTACCAAGGTACATTTTGCTGTGCTGTGCGCTTGGCCTCTGATTGCCCGTTGGACTAGCAGTGAACAGCAGCCACCAGGTAGTTTGGGATCATCCAGTGCACTGCTGACTCAGTGGACTTAACATTTGCAAAACCCATCCTCTCTAGATTCTAAAATCTAGATCAGCCTTCCCTAACTTGGTGCCCTCCAGATGTGCTAGATTACAATGCTGCCTGGGAAATGCTGGAACTTGTAGTCCAACACATCTGGAGGACACCAGCATAGGGAAATCTGATCTAGATCAATCTTTTATACCATTTACTAAACATTCAAAATAACATTATACCACCTTACAACTCATCAATCGGAGTATAAAATTCAGCAATAGATTGTAATGAAATTTGTATTTTTATTGTAATGTATAAAACCTCCTTGCTCATTGACTGGATATAATGTTGCTGAGGATGGGAAAAAACTCAAGCAAGGGATAGAATTGTTTATGACACTTATGGATCCAATTATAAGCCAGAGCCACGGGGTTGGGGGGATCCTCCATTACTGAGGAAGAAGGTCCACATGTCTTCTATTAATTCGAGCTGACTTCTGAGGAAAAAGTCACTTCTAAAGCAATCTTTCCCACACATGAAGACTATTGCCAAAATGTAGCATAACAATGAGATAAACCAACATCAGGAAAAGACTGACAGAAATAAATCCACTGGAAATTTGAGTCAGATATGATGTGATCTGGCATTGCTACGGAAGAATGTATAGACCCAATAAGAAGGCTCCTGCATATGGCAAAATGCATTATATTCGGAAACATCATTTTGCAAAAACTGCAGGCAGAACAACAGCACAGTTAGTACACATGAAGTAGTCTTTGGCTGGCATCTAATTTTTAATAGGGGCGAAACTCATTCCGGGTTTGTGGAGGGGTTGGGTATTATTTTGAGAGTGGGCCCCCTCCCTGAGTGTTCCCACCTCCTCCTTGCCACTGTCCATTTGCTTCACTGGCCCTCTGGGCCCAATGCACACCACCTCCTCTTGTTACTTGTTGGCTCAGAGAGGCATCAACCACAAGGGAGAAAGCAAAAGGACAGGGAGGTTCCAGTGACTGGCAGTGAGCCCCCTCCTGGGGCATAGACTTGGCAGGTGCCTAACAATTTCCACCCCTGACTGGGGACCATATTTTCAACTGAGCAAGCAGCTGAAAGGCCAGCAACAGTGGATCTGCTCACCAAGTCATTCCCACACTAGTCAAGACATGGCCAAGGCAGTTCTTTGCCCCCTTATCCCCAACAGAGGCTTTGGTTTAGGCACCTCAGTTGCTCAAACCCATTTCCTTCAGTTTTGGCTTGTGCCTGGAAGCAGAGGGGAGGAACATTCACACTGTAGAAAAGGGGCACAAAGAGCCCTTTGTCTGCATCTCATCTTGGCAGAATGTGACTGAGGGACACAATTGTGTGCATATGTTGCGGGGGGAGGGTATCCCCCACGTTGGGAGTCAGTCTTGCTCTTTAGTGGCCAGATCCCTATCCTACGTTTGTTTATTTCTTTAAGTCAATTTATGAGTTGCCCTATAGCTGAAGCTGTCAGAGCAAATACAGTAACAGCAATGATGTTAACACACCACTGCCAGAAAGAACACCAAAAAAAACATGCACACATGCACACACACACGAAACCCTGGGAGTTTTCAGCTCTGGTAAAGCTTAAGAAGTGTGCCAGATGAATGCAAAGGACTTGGCCTACACATACAGTGTCTCAGTAACCCTTACAACAACCCTGTAAAGTATTATGCCCATATTACAGATTGGGGGATGAGGGCCAACCCTGATAGAACAGCTTGTCTAAGGCTACTTAGTCAGTACACAGCTAATCTGAAATTTGAACAACGCGACCTTCACTTATCACTTGTGCTTAAAACCACTATGCTACCCCAGCATTCAAATCTTGGCGGGTAGAGCAAGGGTATCAGACTAGGAGTAAGGGGATAAAATGGAAGAGGCAAGGATACTCCCTAGATGTAGTAGCCCCTCTGCTACCTGAGCTAGTCTAATACTCAGCATGGTAAAAGCAGAGCCCAATGTTCTTGCTGCATCCAAGACACAAGTGACAGGGATTACTACCAAAAAGGGAAGGTGGGTGGAGAAGTGAGACAAAAAGACAACAGACAGACTGGAATGCACCAACTTTTATTCTTTTTACAATTGAGATGAAGTTGCACTAAGAAACAGTGCCTGGGGAAACAAAGGGTATATGGGGCGGAGAATTCAACCAGACCATCCACCCCATGATAAATTGCTTTCCTTCCCGCCCTACAACCTATCACCATCTCACGTTTACCCCACCCCATTCAGAAGTGTAAGCCCAGCAACAAGTGCAGTTCATGCTGCCACCAAATGCCCAAGAAATCAACTCTTCTTCCAGCACAGCGGAAATTGAAAACATCCCCTCTGGATAGGGTAAGGCAGGCGCCTAAAGGATGATGTCCCTTGTGGTCTCCTCAGGAAGATCCTGGAGACCCTGGAGTTCCCGCAAGCCCTGTGGGCAGGAGTGGGGTGGGAGAAATACAGTCTGAACTAGCTTTCTCTACTGATTTCCTAGATTTCTCTTTCTGGCACAGCCTCTATTCCAGCCAGTGCCAGAAGCAAACACCCTCCCTATACCATAGAGCAGCACCCTAGTGAAAAGCCCTGCTAAATCTCATTCCAACTCTGCACAGCTGCTCTCCTTCACTGAAACGTGGTTCCTGTCCAACATGGTTCCTCGCTCTGGCTGCTCGGAGCAATCAACACCACCTAATGTGCCACATTTCTCCATCTCTACACAACCCCACCCCAAACAGCAAACACATTGCTAACCCAGCCTTATTACCTCTAAAACTATCCGGATATTGGCTTTGATCTTGGCAGAGTCTTTGGTCAGGGCTTCGCTGAGCCTGTTAAGAGATGGAAGAAATTCACAGAACAGAGGTGCAGAATGTCAGGCCCAGAGGCCAAATCCAGCCTTCAGGAGTCCCCAGATGGCCCCACACCCTTTTCCCCAACCACAGAGGGTTTGGTGGTTTTCCAGCTTTTGTGCAGTTTTTCCCCATTCTAAAAGGTTGAAATGTCTCTCCTTAGTAACTAGAAGGGATTTAAGCTAAAATATGCTGGTATTGGGGGGGCGGGGGGCCCTGCCCCTTTTGCCTTCATCCCCATCCACCACTGGAATGCAGCCCCCAAGGTCTTCTCCAAAATGGAATTCAGCATTTAGGCCAAAAGAGTTTCTGCACCCCTGCCATAGAAGGTCGGGAAGAAAGACAGACTGGACCTATAAACCCAATCACAGATGAGGACCACAAGGCATTGTGAGAGGGACTGACCCTTTGGCAGTGTTTGCAGATACAGTTTCGTGCTTGAATTAGGCTGCAATCCTATGCACACTTATGAGAACGCAAACCCCACTGAATACTGTGGGACTTCTAAATAAACATGCACTGGATTACGCAGCACAAAGGAAGGGGACAGTGGGCTTGTTCCCACCTGACAAACCTTATCTCTGCATGTTCGCCTGCACACCCCATCTGTTTCTTGGGCCTTTCAGGGTCCTCACAAAAATACTACTGATGTCAATGTGTTGCATTGAGGCAATGCCCAATGATAGAAGGCTAGCATGAAGGTCTATCCACAAACAAACTTGTATCATTCATACTGGTTTAACTGACAAGGCTTCCCAAAGAATCTTGATCACTGCAATTTGGCGAGAGCTTAAGATTCATAGATCCTTAGCCACGTTCACAGGACTACAAGTCCAAGAGATCTCTGTGGAGAGAGTGACTATTAAACCAATTTAATCTGGCAGTGTAGAGACGCCCTAAAAGATTAGAGATGAGAGTTTATTTGGCCAGCAGCCAATCAACATTATCCTAATCTCATTGCTCTGGAGGCACCTGCCATGTACATTCCAGCAGCATGGTCTGTTGATGACAGTCAGAGATTACTGGTTGCTGGAGCAAACGTCGTTCATGAGGCCTGCTAAATGGGAGCCAAGTGAGGTAAAACTTCCTTAAGTAGTTTGGGGGACAGGGAAGGCTGAATTCCTCCTACTCACTCTGTAAGGAGCTTGTTCTTCTTCTCAATGAAGACTAGTGCCTCAGGAAGCGTCAACTCCACAAAGAACCCATAACCCAGCGCTACAAATATGGTGGACATGTCTGGCCTGCAGCAGAGCAAGGAAAAGAGGGTAAAGTCAGCATGCATTTGAGATGGCCAAAGAGAAGAGAGGCAGCAACTGTGGGTAGGATCCACAGTCCCAGCATTTGCACAGTTGTTATTGTGCTAGTGTACACCAACACCGGTGGATGGTCAAAGCGCTATCAACATTGCATGAATGTTGATTTACGCTAGCACAACATCAATTGTGCTAGTGCTGGGACACCATGTGATCTTACCCTATGCATTCTATCTGTTGATGACAGGACATGCAGCAGTGGCTTTAAACTATAGGGAAGTCAACCAAGGTTCTACATAGGAAGAATGAAGACATTCTTGTCTACATTTGGAATTTCATTTGGAATGTCTACATTAGAAGGAGTTTCCTTATTGCAAGTGTAGCTCAGAAATGGAATGAGCTTTCTAGGGAAACTGGAACTCTTTCCATGGGGATATTGAAGAAAATCAGAGAGGCTTGAGATATAGGTGCCTTGGGATTAAATGATCCATGAACTAAGATAGAAACAGGACCAAAATAATTACTAAAAGGAAATTCATCTATTGGTAACCCAATGGCACCTTTTATGTCTCAGAAACTACCTGGGGGAGTGGAGGAGCAAGAAGCAGCTGGGAGCACAAAAACAGTGGGTGGGTAGGGGAAAAAACAATGAGGGGTTGGGATGCCATTTGGAGCGGGGAAAACGGCAGGTAGAAAAAGGATGAAGCATGTGCATGCACATACGCCCTTGTACAACCAGAACCACCACTAGAACGCAGCCCCTGAGAACTTCTCTGAAACTGAATTTAGCACTCAGACTAACAGCAGTTCCCCACCCCTGTCATAATGAGACACAACCCCTGGGTACTAGCCCTGAGCTACTACCACTACTTAGTTGAAGAACCGAGGCACAGAAAAGTAGAGTAAGAACCCTTCCCTGCAGTTCTCCTCCCAACCCATTGCCATTGCAAGCAGGCAAGGTGGAGGAGGAGGAAGCAGCCAGCAGGCTGGGAATGAGAAAGTCAGACTACCCAACTTAACAAGTGGCTAATAAAGAACAAAAAGTTCAGACAGGACTGGCATATACTGCTGGTACTTGGAAAAAACCTTGGTACATTTCAGAAAAGATAGGTTTGGAGATGAGAAGGATGCTGCAGCTAACAGCAGATAGACAACAGTGGGTAAATTAACATTCACAAGTACGTTTCCAGGCATGGAACAGAATCTTATTAGAAGTAGGCAACTAAAAATGTTCAGCTCAGTACCAAACGTTTCTGAAGTGGTTCCATAGATATAGGAGTTGACAAGAGCTGCTGTGCTGAAATGTACAAGAGTATGAATTGGAAAGTCCCTGGTTTAAAAAATCTCACCTTGACCCCAAACTCATTAGCTGACTATAGCACAATCTGTTAGCCTCAACCCCACCTCCGCAATACTGGAATACTACTAGATTTACCTTATAGGGTAAGTGTAGGTAGGGTTATTGAGATACTGTACAGGAAGTGCTTTGAACACTTGAAATGCAGTACATAAATGCTAAGTAGTATTCTCATTAGTTGGCTGTTCTCTTGTAAACACACACACATCTTCTTTCTTGTACAACAAGCAACTCCAAAGCTGTGCTCGAAGTTGGGCACCATTCTGCAGTAGTTCTACTCCAATCTGCAGGGCACAGAATTCAGCTGGGAGACTGTATGTTGGCGCCTTGGCAGTCTTGCTGTAGAGTGCTTAAAGGTACGATCTTGTCTCCAATGTTATTTAATATCCATATGAGCCACTGGGTGCAGTCATTAGGGGATTTGGGGTGAGGTGCAATCAATAGGCTGATCACACGCAACTCTATTTCTCCATTACATCTGAATCAGGAGAGGCCATTCACACTGTGCTAAAGGATCCACACTGGCTGCCAGTCTGCTACCAAGCTAGGTTTCAGGTATTAGAATACAAAGCCCATACAACTCAGGGCCATGTTACGATCTTCACGGGAGGCCTGGTTATCCATACTGCAGCCTGCAGATTTCTGTTTGGCAGTGACATGGAGATAGGCTCTCTCTACAGTGGCACCTGCCCTGTCGAACGATCTCCCCTCTGAGGTACATCAGGCCTCAATGCTGGTATGTTTTAGGCACTGATTGAGGATTTATCTGTTTGCTTTGGCTTTCCCCCAGGCATGAGCAATCTTTGTACCAGCCTCATGATACTACTGTGTGTGCGTGTTTTGTTTGTTTTTATTCCTTTGTAAACCGCTTTGGGATTGGTTTCAGATGAGAAGTGGTATATAAATATTGTTAATAAATAAATAATAAAGCTCTGGAAGGTGCCCCTCACCATCATCACTTCTCTGGTGAACAGTATATTTTTGCTCATTTTACTGCTAGCCAATGCGTATTCACACCATTCTTGGCCCTCTGCCAGCAGGAAGTGGAGGGAAAGAAGTGTCACTTCACATTCAAACACCCATCCTTGCATGGGTCAAATGCTACAGGAAAAACAACCTAAATTTGGCTCTTGTTTTGTAAGTTATCTTTCATTACATATTCTTGTTCCCCCCCCCGTTTTTTTTTTTTTTTAAACCCAGAAAGGCTTTGAATGGGGATAACACATCAACATACAACCTATAATCTTCCTATCCACAACCCCTAGATTTCCAAAAGTCTTGTTTATACATTTCATCTCATATATAAATAAATAGCTGGAGTTTGGGGGAAGTGTTCTCAAAACAGATCATAGCAAGTCTCCTCAAATTGTGAAACAAAATACTCACACTCTTCACCAAAAGGGAGAGGACGGGGGGCAGGGGGTAGAGGAAGAAAGTTTCCATTTCGCTGTCAGTACGCTTACTCTTCAAGGTTCCCTCTCCCTCTGTTGTCTTCCCACTATCAAATTTTAGTTCAGTGACTTCTAACAGAGGCACACATTTTTTTCTGGATTCAGAAATGGAGGCATGCTGTATTTGTCAGCCCAAAAGTTATGCTTCTGAAGTGCATAGCAGTAAAAACTGCCCTCAGAGGAGACTCTTCCTCAGTTATCATTCTGGGCATGTTTCCCACCTGGAAGGAGGCAACGCTGAAGGAGTGACTCATACAGAGAAGCAGTAGGCCACCTCCTCGGCAGGTATCATCAGGCCAAAAGGTGCTTCTGATAAACTGATTGCTTGCTGCTCTCTCATGGCTTTAGACTGTAAGCTCCTTGAAAAAGGAACTGGGTGTTTTGATTTTGTCTTTGCTTTCCCGTTATGCAGCAGTCATGTACGTTGATGGTGTTCTATAAGTACAGAATAGGTTTACTGCTCTTTCATGGAAGAAAGTAGCAACAACTTTCCCAAAGGCAAAGTAATCGCACCAGGTGAGTGGACAGGTATTTGGCCTTCCACAAGGAGGCTGAGCTTCAGCTCCTACTCTGCCACTTCATCCTTATGCTGAGCCTTTAAGGTGCCACAAGACTGTTGTTTTTGCTGCAACAGACTAACACAGCTACTCCTCTGGAAATGTAACGTTCTGATTCTTTCAACTAAGATTTACCTGACCTTTCTAAGGGGCTTTTTAGTTTTTCTTTAAAAGTGAGTAATGCAGGACATGAATGAGGTGTATAAAATGATGCATGGTGTGGATAAAATGATACAGAGAAGATTTTCTTCCTCTCTCATAACAGTAGAGCCTGGGGTCACCAATGAAGCTGAGTGGTAGCAGATTCAGGACAGATAAAAGGAAGTACTTCTTCACAGAAAAGATAGTTAAAACTATAGAATTCGCTACCACAAGAAGTGTTGATGGCCACTAACTTAGGGCACAATCCTATGGGGATAGTCGGCCACCTCCGAACTTGGAGGTGACTGACTATCCAATGCAGGGTGGCCGGAGTACAGAGGGGATCTTCTCCTCCATGCTCCGGCTGCCCTGCAGTTGTGGCTACACGGACGATTTCGGCTGTCTAGCCAGGGTGCCTTGGAGTAGGGCTTGGAGGCCAGACAGCACATACAAAGTGTCATACCAGTGCTTTCGCCGTTCCCTCCCCACCCCGCCCCCAAGAACGTCCCCTTTCCCCCTGCTCTGCACTGCTCTTACGAGCATGTAGCTGGGGATGAACAGTGCCGCCTACAAGGCGGTGGAGGAGGGGGCAGGGAGGTGGTTTTCTGGGAACCAACCCCGGAACGTTGGCTCTGAGGTCGGTTCTCAGAAAATGAAAAATCCTATGGCCTTCTAGCTCCTGGGCATCTGGTTGGTCACTATGGGAAACAGGATGCTGGACTAGATAGGCTTCTGGTTTGATCCATTATGGATCTTCTGATGTTCTTCTCCACTGCCAGATTCAATAAACTCTTTCAGTTCTCACTGTTAGCTGTAGTTCTCCCCAAGCTGCTACTCACATTCACATACAAAGTTCTTGTGAATAATAGTAACAGCAGCATTTATATAATGGAGCGTTTGAAATATTTCACATGTTTTATCTCAGTAAACCTTACAATCATCCTGTAAGTTATATCAGTATTATTATCCCCATATTGCAGTGGGGCGGGGGAGGGAGCTGAGGCAGAGAGATGGCAGCTTACCAAAAATCACCTAGTTCATTTATGGCAGAGGTGAGATTTCAACATGGGACTTGCTTTCACAATACTCCTTACAGAATTCACACACAGAGTTGTGGGCTTTTCTCCTCAAAGAAGGTCTCTGTCAACTGCAGGCTGCACGCACTGAATGCCTGCCGTTCTCTCAGTCAGGAGGAACGTTAAATGATGCAGTGGATCACCTGAAGTTCTTTGCTTGACTGACACCCTAACATAACCAACTCTGGCACATTATTTTCTAGGGGGTGTGGTGACATGTAGAGGACACTTCCCTTGTTAGAGAGGGCTGGACTAAATCAGAGGTAGGCAGAAGTTAGATTTCCAGATGTTTCAGACTTCTACTCTCAGAAGTCCCTGCCAGCATAAACAATGGTCAGGAATGCTGGGAGTTGAAGTCCAAAACATCTGGAGATCTACTTTCCCGCCTCCCAGCTCAGCAGAGCAGAGGAAGCTACTCCAGCTGGCCCAGGGACTACAGAGGTAAGCAAGCTTCCAGAGAGTGAGCAAACAGGGGGAGCAAACAGGAGCTGGCCAGGGGATTTGCAGTGGCAGAAGAGACAAAGGCAAACAGTGGGGCTCTGTTTTCAACCTCCAGTGAGTAAGGACCAGGCACAGGCTACTCTAGAACAATCGGAAAGCTAGACACAAAAAGGAAAAGAGGCTATGGAAGAACAAGACTCTCCAGTGGTGGTGACCTGCAAGGTGTGTGCCATGTTTGTTTTCTTGCCTGAGAACAACATGGCCTACACGTGCAACAAGTGCAAGTTGATCACGCTGCTGGAAGAAAAAGTAAGAGGACTGGAACAGCAAGTGTTGACGCTCCAGGGAATAAGAGAACACAAACAGTTCTTAGACAGAATAGTGGAACTACAGCAGCAAAGCGAAGTACAGGAGTTGGAGAGCAACAGCAAGCTGAGGCAGAAGAGGAAACTGCTGAGGTGAGGAAAAATGAAGTAGAGGATACTCCTTGGAAAAGGGTGACAGTTAGGAGCAGAAGAACTAGAAGCCACTCTGCACCAGTGGAGGCAGTGGAACTAGAGAACCATTTCTAGGTACTTGAGGATGAGACTGGAGGACAGCCTGCAGAGGAAGAATTACAGGGGAACCTGCATGACAGCGAGCAAGAGGCTGAAGGTCAGTCAAGCAGAGGTGATGAAATCAAGGCCTACAACAACAAGAAGAGAAGAGTAGTAGTAGTGGGAGACTCCTTGCTGTGTGGGATCGAAACCCAAATATGTCGTGAAGACCCGTGGACTCACCAGGTATTCTGTCTCCCGGGAGGACGGATTAGAGATGTGACTGAAGGGTTGCCTGCACTCATAAAGCCCACTGACAGGTATCCCTTCTTCTCATCCATGTGGGAACAAATGATACTGCCAAGCGGAGCTACGAAGAAATCACATCAGACTTTGAACCTTTGGGAAGGAAACTCAAGAACTTTGGGGCCCAGATAGTTTTCTCATCCATCCTTCCAGTAGTCAGAAGAGGGACAGAAAGGGAAAAATACTCCAGGTGAATGACTGGTTACGAAGGTGGTGCTGACGCAAGAGATTTAGATTCTGGGACCACAGGCTATACTTCCTGGAAGATGGACTATTGGCAAGGGACGGGTTGCACCTCACAAAGGCTGGGAAGAATGTGTTTGGCCACAGCATGAAGAACTTCATCAGGAGGGCTTTAAACTGAATGCTACGGGGAAGGGAGATGTAAAGTGGGGGGTAACAACGAAGGCTCAAGCACCACAACAGAGAGAACAGCTCTAATAGCACCCTATCATAGTCTTCACAAACATGTAGGAAGAAAGCCAGACCATGAAGCACATAGTCTTCGATGTCTATATACTAATGCCCAGAGTATCTGAAACAAACAGAACGAACTTGAACTCTTAATACAGGAGGGAAATTATGACTTGATAGCTATAACTGAGACTTGGTGGGATGACTCCCATGACTGGAATACAGCAATTGAAGGATATAACTTGTTCAAAAAGAACAGGAGGAACAGAAAGGGAGGTGACATCGCACTATATGTGAAAAATACATTTCCCTGCACAGAAATACAGAAGGATGAGCTTGGTAGCCCCATCGAGAGCATCTGGGTTAAAATAAATGAAGCAAAGAATAGAAGGAACATGGTGGCTGGAGTTTACTACCAGCCACCCAATCAAGGAGAAGACAAGGATGAAACTTTTGAAAAGCAAATAGCCAATGTTTCAAGGAAGCATGATGTAGTAGTAATGGGGAACTTCAATTTCCCCAATACTTGTTGGGAGACAAATTCTGCAAAACATGGCCCCTCCAGGAAATTCCTGACTTGTGTGGTGGATAACTTCCTCCTACAGAAAGTAGAGGAAGGAACTAGAGGATTGGCTATCCTTGACTTGATCCTAACCAACAGAGATGACTTAGTGGATAAAGTAATAGTTACAGGAACTCTGGGGGAAAGCGACCATGTTATACTTGAGTTCTTGGTTCTAAGGGAAGCAAAAGCCGAGTGTAGCCAAACATGTACCCTGGATTTTAGGAAAGCCAATTTTAATAAACTCAGAACAGTAAGTAAGGTCCCATGGCAAGCGACTCTAACGAGAAAAGGAGTCCAAGATGGGTGGGAGTTTTTAACAAAGGAAATTCTCAAGGCACAATTCCAAACAATTCCAACAAGAAAAAAAGGTGGGAGACAACAAAAGAAGCCAATGTGGCTTCACAAATAGCTTAGAGATGACCTGAAAATAAAAAAGCACACACATAGGAAGTGGCAGAAAGGCCAAGCAACAAAGGAAGAGTACAGGCAGGTAGCACAGAATTGCAGGGATGGCGTCAAGAAGGCTAAAGCTGAGAACGAGCTGAGGTTAGCGAGGGATGCTAAAAGCAACAAAAAGGCTTTCTTCAGATCCATGCACGGTAAAAGACAGAGGAAAGAAATGGTGGTTCAACTATTAAATAAGGATGGCAAAACAATGACAAAGAGAAGGCAAAAGTGCTCAATTCCTACTTTGGCTCAGTCTTCTCCCAAAAGAGGGTCTATGACCGCCCTGGCAAAGGCGAAGTACAGGCTGAAGGGGCAGGATTGCAGCTTGAGATCGACAGGCATATGGTCAAGGAACACCTCATTACTTTGAATGAGTTCACATCTCCAGGGCCAGATGAACTGCACCCTAGAGTAATAAAGGAACTGGCAGACCTTTCAGAGCCACTGTCTATTCTCTTTGAGAAATCATGGAGGACAGGTGAAGTGCCAGATGACTGGAAGAGGGCTAATGTCATCCCTATCTTCAAAAAGGCTAAAAAAGAGGAACCTGGGAACTACAGACCAGTCGGTCTGACATCAATCCCTGGGAAAATTCTGGAGCAGATCATAAAGCAAACCATCTGTAAGCAACTTGAAAACAACGCAGCAATTACTCAAAGCCAACATGGATTTGTCAAGAACAAATCCTGCCAGACGATGATCTCAATTTTTGATCAAGTCACCTCCCTTGTGGACTGTGGGAATGCTGTGGACATAATATACCTCAACTTCAGCAAAGCTTTCGACAAAGTGCCCCATGATATCCTGATGAGCAAACTAGCTCAAAGTGGGCTAGAGGAAACAACGATCAGTTGGATCCACAGTTGGCTACAGAATCGGACTGAAACAGTGCTTATCAATGGGATCTTCTCAAACTGGAGAGAAGTAACGAGCGGGGTACCACAGGGCTCAGTCCTGGGCCCAGTGCTCTTCAACATTTTTATTAATGACTTGGAGGAGGAGGTGCAGGGAATGCTGATCAGATTTGCAGATGACACAAAATTGGGCGGGATAGCTAATACCTTGGAAGACAGAAACAAAATTCAAAGTGATCTTGATAGACTGGAGCGCTGGGCAGAAAACAACAGAATGACATTTAATAGGGACAAATGCCAAGTTCTGCACCTAGGAAAAAGAAACCACATGCACAGTTACAAGATGCGGAATACGTGGCTCAACAACACTACAAACGAGAAGGATCTTGGAATTATTGTAGATCACAAGCTGAATATGAGCCAACAATGTGATGTGGCTGCAAAAAAGGCCAATACTATTTGGGGCTGCATTAATAGAAGCATAGCTTTCAAATCCCGGGAAGTAGTAGTTCCCCTCTACTCAGCACTGGTTAGGCCTCATCTGGAGTACTGTGTCCAGTTCTGGGCACCGCACTTTAAGAAGGATGCAGACAAGCTGGAGAGGGGTCAGAGGAGGGCAACGAAGATGATCAGGGGACTGGAAGCAAAGCCCTATGAAGAGAGACTGAAAGAACTGGGCATGTTTAGCCTTGAGAAGAGAAGACTGAGGGGAGATAGGATAGCGCTGTTCAAGTACTTGAAAGGTTGTCACAGAGAGGAAGGCCAGGATCTCTTCTCGATTATCCCAGAATGCAGGACACGGAATAACGGGATCAAGTTACAGGAAGCCAGGTTCAGAAGCTGAACATCAGGAGAAACTTCCTGACTGTTAGAGCAATACAACAATGAAACCTAGGGAGGTAGTAGGCTCTCCCACACTGGAGGCATTCAAGATGAGCCTGGACAGCCATCTGTCAGGGATGCTCTGACTTGGAGTCCTGCACTGAGTAGGGGGTTGGACTTGATGGTCTTGTAGGCCCCTTCCAATCCTACTATTCTATGATTCTACCTATCCCTGGACATAATGGCCCTTTGCCCACTTCCAACTTTTATGATTTTACCAAACCCAGTATCATGTCTGCTTTAGATTCGAGGAAGCCATAAAAGTTACTTTTTATCCCAGAGACAATTCATGTGCACATTATGCAGGGAAATGGGTACACACAGAAACACTGTCCTTGCATTACTCACACTTCTGCATTGACATAGAAATGGCAGCCCAGGTCCACTTGAGTTGTCAGCTCCTGGCCTCCTGTCTCCTGTGAGAAAAGGGCAGCAGTTTACAGATCCCTCTCTGTTCTCTAGGACAAAGCAATTCTTATAATAACCCCTTTCTCCTGCTGTCTGTTACGACTAAACTCCTACATCACATTGCCACTAAGTTGGCCAGAATCTTTTACTGTGAAATGCTGTAAACCCCTTAGAGAGGTCTTGAGTTACCTGTAATCGTGCAATAACATTCTTGAGCTGAAGGTACTGAGCAATCTTTTCATATACTTCATCCCGTTGCTCCAACACCTTCCTGAAAAGCAACATCAATAGGTCTTTGGAAGCACCAACAGAAAATGGACCAAGAGAGATCTAGGAGACATCACAAACTAGGAGTTTGAATGAGGTGGAATAGTTAAAAGGTAGGCCTGGAGAGGGGCCACTTTTTAGAGTCACTCACTGGAGATCCCTCTGCAAAACGTCACTGATAAAAGCCTCATACTGAAGCACCTTCTCTTGCACCTGCCGCTCGCCTAGCATCACCATTAGATTTCCACAACGGTGTTAGTACCAGAGCCTGGAGAAAGAAAGTGGAGAGGTTAGCAGGAGAAATTCCTCTCTAGCACTGAGGAAGAAACAAGCAGATTTTGAAATGGTAGCCCTCCTCACCAAATGAAGTTTATTTGCCAGTTATACAATTTCTATTCAGATTAAAATACATACAAATACACCCCAGCCCTCACCCATCCTCACCACCCCCTTTACCACATTCATCACGACACTGTAATCTAAACATTTACCGCGCTAATCTTCAGTTCATGAAAACAACTGATAAACAGTAAAGGAGGAAAAAAAAAAAGATTCCTAAATTGCTTTCCCCTCTCCGGGTTCTT
The DNA here is from genome assembly GCF_057233095.1 of Heloderma suspectum. Taxonomy (NCBI): domain Eukaryota; kingdom Metazoa; phylum Chordata; class Lepidosauria; order Squamata; family Helodermatidae; genus Heloderma; species Heloderma suspectum. The sequence continues at coordinate 175,644,659 of NC_139459.1, forward strand.
ATAGAAATTGCAATCCCAGCACCTCCCTGGAAGGTCAGAGGTCCTGGCAAGCGTTCCTATTTACAAGGCAACAGAAACACACTCTTGTTTCTTCGCCCCGTGACAGGCAGGGAGCGAATGTCGGGGTGATTGCATCTTGTGTTCCCCCCCCCCCACGGGTACTTCCGGGGTCAATGGCCTGAAAAGCGACCCTACAGAGAGTCCCTGCGGCACAGAGGCGGGGAGGTTAGACTGATTTGCAACCCTCACTTCCGGCGCCCGATGGAGAGCCGACAAAAGAGGGAAACACCGAAAGGCGCTAGACAGGAATATGCCGAGAATAAAGAGCATTCCTCCCTACACCTTCCGAGGTTTCCTTGCTGGGGCTGTCCTTTTGCTTCTGCCCCAATGAAAGCCGCCATCCGCGCTCTGCCACACACAGCTAAAGTGGGGCGCTCTACCCCATCTCTATGGTGCAGGCCTCCTACAGATGCGCTTCTTTCCTCCTCGCCCTGTGCTAGATCTTAAAAACGGGAAGCTGAGGTATTGGTTCGGTAAGCCTACTTCCGGTTTAAAGTTCAAAGGCGTTCTCTCCGTGATTATCACTTCTGAGAGAAAACTGAAGAAACCCTTCCCCCTTTCTCTCCCCCCACATTCAATTCTATACTTTTGTCCATGTGCGCACGCGCGCAACGGAGTTTTCGTTGCTCGGAAGCCGGACCCTTGGCGCCGGAAGTAGCCCCATTCACCAAAGGTCACTTCCGGTCCCCTTCCTTCTAAGGTCGACCACCAGAAGCCTTCTTCTCTTGTTCTAAACCGGCCGTCGGTCACGCCGCAGCGAACTTCCCTCCTCCCATGGCGGCGCCGGAGCTGCGGCTGGACGGTTCGATTCGCTTCTGGGTCCTGCTGCCCGTGGCTTGGATTGCACTCGCCGTCGGCGTTCTGCGGCTGCGCGTGGCGGGACTGTTGCGCGGCGAGCGCGAGCTGGGCTGGCCCGAGCAACGGCGGGACACGTGAGCGGCGGGGCGGCGTTCTAAGCCGTTGAAGTGGGGGCTGTGGAGCGGGGGGGCGCGCGCAATAGATGAAGTGGAGACTTCTGGGTGCCTGCAAGCGTCTGCGGTTCACAGAGCTCTGAGTTACACCTGACCTAACGAAGAGTTTATTGTGAGTTGGCTCCACATTTAGTCATGCTTAGAGGTAGACCCACTGAACTCGATGACTAACTGATGCCCCATTTATTTCATTAGGTCTGCTCCAAGTATGACTTAATCTGGATCCAACCCTTTATTTAGGGTTTATTTATCCACCTTTCTGTTGCAAATAATGGTTAAAGCAGCTAACACCAATCAGATGCAAAATACAATACAAAATCTTAATTAGAGTATAGAAGCTGATCAATTAAAAATGCATTAATACCATTAAAAAAAATAAACGGCACTCACCAGTTAAAACCTGCTTAAGTAAGCCAGCCAGTTTAAAAGCCAAAAGCCAGTCTGAATAAATGTCTTTGCCTGCAGAGGGAGGAACATCAGAGAAAGACAGAGCAATCCTATGTCCGCTAGACACTGTGTAGAGGGCCACAGGTTTTTTTGGTTTCTGGGAACCGAGATCAGAGCCAGGGCTCTGACCTTGGTCCCCAGAAACCACACTCCCGCTCCCTCATAGCTGGCATGGTTCTCCCCAAAGGGATTATCTCTCCCAGTTTTTATTGGCTGCCCTCAGGGCCATCCCAAGACATTTTATCTCCCAATTTGGCTGCATCAAACAAACTTGAGAGCCACACCTAATGATCTCTCCCCTGCAACAGCTTTGGGGAACCTGGGGTATGGTATACCTCATGAATCATGCAGACTTGGATCCTCATTTTTCCTCTGTGACATTGCAAGGGACCCTAAGGGTGCAATTCTAGAACTGCACAGACTGCTTTATTGGCATCCCTAAAAATATCACTTCTGTGTTTCTGTGTAGGCATATGGATTGTGTGGGTTGATTAGGGTGGGGATGTGAGTGGCTCTGCCTTTTGGTGGTGGGTTTGGCTTGAAGATCTGATTTCATAACTTGTACTATCCAAATAATTTTGGAATTACAAGTGATTTGAGTGCTCTTCGTTTGTCAGGCAGATTCTGGGTCGTAGCCGCCTCTTGAGAGAAAATGGACGGTACTTAACTCATCAGGTGAGAGAGAACATGAGGGCAAACCTTTCCTGAAGACCTGCCCACTCCTTGCACCCCAGGTAGACACCCATCACATGCTCCTTGGGATAGTCCTTCTCACCAAGCATACAGTTATAAACCAGGCACATATGATGCCCTTTTGCCTTACATTTGGTGCAAGACACTGACCCAATGTTTCATCTCTGCCCCGCCCCCACATCTGTTCAAATGCTAAAGAGATCAGTTCAAGGAGCTAACAAAAAGCTCCAGATTGACTTGTCCTGATTTTAGATATTAGCATCTTTACTAGAATAAAATGATGGTCTAGAGCAGGGATGGCCAACTTCTTTTTCTCCATCTCCCATAATACTAGAACCCAAGCTTATCCCATGAAGCTGATTGGCGGGAGATTCAGGACAGATAAAAGGAAGGACTTCACACAGTACATAGTTAAACTATAGAATTCACTACTGAAGATGTAGTGATGGCCACCATTTTGGATGGCTTTAAAAGGGAGTTTGATAAATACTTGGAGGAGAAGTATTTCTGAGCGTGCAACATTTTAAGTTCTTCATTAAAATCTGAACACAGACTTCCTGTGGTTAACATTGAGCATACGAAACTGGCACTGTGTTTTCTTTTCCACGCACAAGCCAGTGATCAAATGGCACATGATTATTAATTGCACTCAGTGGAAACCTCGAATCTATTTCAGGAGAGAAAGCGTTTCACGCTTTCAGCTGTATGATAACGGTCAGAGTAATGAAGAAGTTTAAAATAATGGGCGTTAGGCATTGTCTCGCTCTAGATTTTCTGATGTGTTTTAGTATATGGATTAACATCAGAGCCATTTCATTCATGCAAGGCAAGGGTTGGGTTTTTATGTGGTTGCTTTGACTGTTTATCTGCTTGCCTGGAGAACAACTAATGCTAGGATTTGAAGGAGAGAAGAGAAATTTCTTCTCCCTCTGCCACCCTTGCTAACACAGAGTTCAAAGATGTCTTTTAGGGGAGGGGGCACCTTTTTTGCCCCCTCTGTTTCATCTTATATATGATTCTTCCTCATGAACATCTACTATATCTTTGCTTGAGGGGTGCAAAAGTAACTGAAACAAATACTCTTAAAGTACAATGTTGTTGTTTTCAAAGTATAGATTTGCGATGTAAATGTGAACAGACTGAAAGGCCTCTGAACTTCTCTCTCCACTCACCCTATCCAAAACCAGAAATGGCAGCCCTCGTCATGAAATGCCTCTAAGCCTACACCCTCATTCATGCTTACCTGGAAGTAAGCTCCACTGAACACATAGGCCTTTTGCCTGAATACATATGCGTAGGATTGGGCTGTTAGAGATGTCCCCAGTAGGTGGCTTGAGGCAAGCCTAAGATACTGATCTACTTTATAATAAGATGTTGTAAAGATATCTGAGATATGCAAACAAAGCACTTTGAGCACTCTAAAAGGGTTATATCGGAGGTATCCAACCTTTTCAGGTCAGTGGACAGATTTGGAATTTGAGTGTCATGGGTGCTCTCACAAAATGACTGCCATGGTGGGCGTGTCACAAAACACCCATTTCCCAGCAGGCAAACTGGTGAGGCTAAAAGAAAAGTAATTTGCCCAAAAACCCAACTACAAGGCAGAGGTAGCGTCTGAGCACCAAAACACAAAACTCCTCTTTTTGAACCCACAGTTTTCTATTTCAGAGCACCTATTTCACAGAAGGAAAACTGATGACACTCAGACAAATAACTTAACCAAGAAACTGGATACAAGTCTGAGGTGGTACCTGAGACCCAAATGCCAAATCACACATTTGCCCCCACAATTCACTACTAAATTCCTGTCTTATAGAAGGCAAACTGGAGATGTTCAGAGTAACACAAACACACACAGGTGAAACACATATGTGATACAAAACCCAGGCAAAATACACATGCAACCACACACACCACACCACACCACACAAACCCAGGCAAAATACATGCACGCGCACACACACACCACCAACCCAGGGCAAAATACACACGCAACCACACATAAGGCACAGGCAAAACACCCCTCTAGCCTCCCAGGTGCCTCCACTCCAAGTCTCCCTCACCAGAAAAACCCTCTAGCCTCCCAGGATTATTCTATTCCCAGCTTTTTTCTGGGTGGCTGGGCAGCCCTTTTTATTTTCTAAGAATGCCTCTGGGGCAGGGGCATTGCTAGGTTCTTAAAAGATCCGGGGCACAGGCCCATAACACAAATTTGCATACACACACACACACACACACACACACACAAACGAGTCTAAGCGCACGTCTAGTGTGTGTGTGTGGGGGGGGGGTGTATGCATGCGGTGTGTGTGTGTGTGTATTACATACATACATACATAAGAAATGTGCACTGACTCCCCACCCCACTTCAACTCAGGCCCTGATTCAGCATTTTGGAAAACATCCTGCTTCTGCTCTGGCCAATTTGTAGTCGGACCACTTCAGCTCAGCACCAATCCTGAGTCAATGTTTGGAAAAATTTATCTTTATGCTTCCTGTTGACTACTATGGGAAATTAGAAAAAAAACCTAACTTTTTTCTCTTGGTCAGAACTGGATGATAATTTCAGGCATAGTAGCCCCCTAGAAGGGGGCTACTATGCCAGTGTCCAGACACCTGCCCAATGTCAGAAAGATAGGTGCAGGGTTTATATTTTGATTTTCTTTTAAAGGGAACTGCCAGTAACGTTTTAGTTCCTTGGAAGAATTGGATAAAAATTTCATGATTCATTGCTGTATCAGAGAAGATCATGTCTGTCAAATTTCAGAAAGATAGCCACAAGGGATTTTGTGCAAGGGTGGCCTTGACATCTTGAGGCCTCCAAAAGAGGACATACTTATCTCCCTATGTTCCTTGTGGACCATTGTTCTGAAAATTACAGACAGCCTAGAGGTGTCCCTAAGTAAGAAACCAGCAAAGTTTCAGAAGGATAGGTGCAGCAGTTCGTGTGGAAGGGGAGTTCTCCAATTTGGAGGAGGAAGTGATTTGCTTTCCCTTCCCTTCACCTCCTTCCCAATAGTTTTTGGATAGATTGGTATGAAAATGCACAGGTCATTAGAGGTGTCCCCCAGGCAAGAAACCTGCAGAGTTTCTCAAGGATATATATGCATGCAAATTTAGAATTACTAAAATTTATTTACATTTCACCAATGTTAGCAGCAGGGGAACATGGGTGGGATGGTACTATTGCACGCATGTCCTGCTTGTGAGTTTTCCCGTGGGCATCTGGTTGGCCACTCTGTGAACAGAATGCTGGACTACATGGCCCTTGGTCTGATCCAGCATAGCTCTTCTTATGTTCTTAAATATAGAGTGCCTCTGAGCATGTGCAGAATGTTTTTCTTTTACCACTGGGCACTTAGATTCTCCCTCTGCCAATTCTGTTCCCCTCCATGCAACCATCCCTCCTCATCCTACCACCCTCGAGCAACTCTTCATAAAAACAGATGTCTTGTTTCATGCAACTCCTCTCTACCTCCTCCTTTTTATGCACAAGCTCTCATTGTATCTTCCTCCCCATAACTTCATTTGTGCCAAGACTTCACCAGGATTCAGCCAATGAGTCTGTTTTCAAAACTGGGGCTAAGTTATGGAGAAACTCTGAGCCTGTACTAAGTGCCTTTCCCTCACCAATTAAGCTAGAATTCATGAAAAACATCCCCAAAGCCACAAATGACCAAACATGCATAAGACTGAGGTGAAAGGGTAGTCAATTCATTGGATGGAATTGGGTAGGCACTGTGTTAAGCTTGCAGTACCATGCTCACAACTCAGGACTTATTTCTGAGTAAACATGTAGAACATCAAGGTGCAAACCTCCCTGCAAAAGTAACTCGTGCTGGAATCCTATGCACACTTTCCAGAGGGTAAGCCTCATTAAACATAAAGGGACTTCTCAGTAGCCATACATACTGGCTTGCATACTGGATTGCATAAATGAGCAATATTTAGCAATATTTATCTCCCCTCCACTTAAAAAACAAACCAAAAACTCCTATTTTTTAATTAAAGCTTTCTGGTCATAGGAACATAGGAAGCTGCCTTATAATGAGCCAGACCCTGGGCCCATCTAGTGCAGAATTGTTGACACTGACTGGCAGCAGCGGCTCTCCAGAGCTTCAGGCAGGATTCTTTGGTAGGCCTACCGGGAGATGTGGGGATTGAACCTGGGACCTTCTGCATGCCAAGCATGTGCTCTGCCACTGAGCTACGGCTCTTCCTATTGCTGGATCATGGCAACTGACACATAAAACAGCCCCAGATTTGTTTCTCTGCGACCATGTGAACCCACTCTTCTCAAAGACTTGAGTGAGGAGAAGGAGAAAAACCAGCCCTCTTGCCTGTATAAAGTCAAATACAGTTCAGAACTTCTCTTGCCGGCCGAAGAGAAGTTCCTTTAAGAATTCCCCAAGATATGCTCTGGGTGGATAAAGAAGAGAAAGAAAGAGAAAGAACAAGGGAGAAAAAAAGAATAGTGATTGGAAATGTGCAAGGGGTTGCGGGGGGTAGAGAGAATTCCGTAAGCCAAGTGGCTCCTTTCAGAGGTAGTACTTCAGAGGAATTTAGGAGGCTGTGGAGGGTTTGTAAGGATTGCAGTACTTAAATTAACTTTATGAGGTGAGGTGGCTGAGGGTTTTTTCTAGCTTTTTTAAAATTGTAGAACCTATTTAAAAGCCCCAGCAGTTTCTCGATCATGACGCCACATAGTCCTAGCCCTCCCTTTGGGATTATTTGAGTCCTACAGCTATTTAGGAGAAATTAAAGTGGAGGGGGAGAAAGAGGTTTGTGGAGGCTGATTGGATCCTTTGCTGTGCTGAAGCAACTAAACTTCTGCAGAAGTCAAAGTTTCCAGTTTGGGGCAGTAAAATCAAATGCGGTGTGAAATACCAGTATTTCACATGGAGCTCTTTCTTTCCTTCTCCCTCTTCAAAATTTCATTGCAGGCAAGCTCCCAACAGTGAGCATCTAAAAGCAGAAAAGTAGGGGGAGAGAGGTTTTTTTGCACCTCAAAAAAAACCTACACCAGAGATTAGGGATAGTGACCTCCTAATGGTCACCTTAAACAACTTCTGATTAGGATCCCTAATCCCCTGGGTGGCTTGACAGTTTTTACTTTTTGTTTTAGACTTTGAGAAAAGGAAACTTTACACATGGCTAGCACAAAAGCCACTGGACCTAACTGTCTGAAATTTGACAGGCTCAGTCATCTCTATAGGGGCTGCAAGTCCCCAAATTCCATGCACATATGTGGAAGCACAAAAAGAAATAGCTCTTTGCTTTGATACATTTTCTTGAAAATAGCAAATTTTACCTGTGACTAGCACAAAAGCCATTGGACCTAACTAACTAAAATTTGCCATATTCAATCAGCTCCATAGAGGCTACCAAGCTTCCAAATTTCATGTATTTCTCATACACACTAAAAACGTTATGGCCATTTTTGTTTTCCAATGCAAGTCTATGGGGAAAATGTAAAAAAAAAAAAAAGGCAATTGGGACAGCTCAAAAGATCCAGGGCACAGCTCAAAAAACATCTGGGGCCCTTGTATAGGTGGGCCCTTCCCTAACGATGCCCCTGCTTATGTAAATAAAAAAAATCAGGTGGGGCAGGGAGCTTGGCAGGCACTAAGACTGACCGGAGGCAGTATGTTGGAGACAGCAGGGTTTTATCAATGCTTGGTGTCTTTATCCTTCTTTTTTGAAAACACCTTCATTTCATCCCGGCTTTTGTGGCTTTCTTTATTTTTTCAGGGCTTCCTCATGCGTAAGCATCACTTCACTGATCCTGAAAGCGGCTTCTTCCGCAAAACGAGACGTAAGGTGCAGCCCCGAAACCCACTGACAGGTAACGAGGGTGGCAGTCTCGGGTCATGAGCAGCAGCTCTGCCAAGGCTGGCAGGGCAGTGAGGGTGGGAGTGGGCTCTGTTTTGCTTTCCTGGCCTTGGTAGCAGAGATAATCACGCTGAGGAATCCCACCGCCAGCAGGAAGCGGAGAGGAAGAAGTGTCCCTTCACACTCAAAGACCCATCCTTGTGTAGGGCAAGCGGTAGTGGGGGAAAAAACCCAGATTTGGCCAGCGTATCGTTCTGTGCCTTTTCTGTGCTCCCCTGGGCTTTCAGCACAGATCCAGCCCTGGCTTCATCCTTTCTCTCCCTTCCCTCCAGACCCCACCATGGTTACAGAGATGATGAAAGGCAACATCGTCAACATGCTGCCCATGATCCTTGTCGGAGGCTGGATCAATTGGGCCTTCTCTGGCTTTGTGGCTAGTGAGTGAGGGGGAAATCGACGCAGGCGCGGGAACGGCAGAGCTTGGAGCTTCTTGTTCGATTCTGTGGTTTTCCTGTTGCCGTGTGCATCCTTTGATTTGTTGGCTTTGTGGATTTTGTTTTAAGTTTATAGGGTGGGGAAATCCCTGTGAAACGTTTGTAGGAAGAACAGTATTAAAATATTTTAATAATTGATAAGATAATTTAGGGACTGTTGCTAGCAACTCTTCGAGCATCCAGCCTGGTTCAAAGTTCTTCGCTCAGCTCGCCCATGGCGTGAGTCATTTTACAAAGGGGAGAACTCGGGCTGATGGGAGCTTGCCTCAGCGAGCTGGTGTAGCAGAGTGGTTGAGCCATGACATGAGAAGGCCCCAGTTCAAGCCTCACCTCTGCTGTGAACTCTTAGGCAAAGCTAGCAACCCTCACCCGTCCCTGCCCAAGTAACAACCTCGCAGGGTTGTTGCCATGATTACTGTGCTGATGTGTCCGTCATGCTCTGAAGGGCTTGAAAGGAGTTGGCAGGAGCTGCGTGTTGGTCCTTCGAGTTGTTCCTGTGGGCGTTGCTCGGGCATCCAGCATTTTTCGCTGATCTGGGGTTGAAGGGGGGAGGGGCACTGCACAAGACAGCTGTGAGCTGTAGATCAGGATTCAGGAGTGTTGTGGGAGGAAGGGAGGAGGGTTGGGGATTGTGGGGGGCCGGGGGGCAGCAGCAGAGCTCTCAGGAGGTGGGGCCAGCTCTAACCCCTCTCCCTCCCAACCTCCCAGCCAAGGTTCCCTTCTCCCTGACCCTGCGGTTCAAGCCCATGCTGCAGCGTGGAATTAACCTGCTTTCCCTGGACCCCTCTTGGTAAGCACCTGTCTCCACTCAGGCCCTGCTGGTCCCTGGCAGGGGCGGAGATGGGAAAGGGATTATGGGGACGTTGGCCCTGGGTCCTGCCCTAGGTGGCTGGGGGCAGTCCTTCTCCCGGCAGGTCCTGCTGACAGTTCTTCTCTTCCTCCCAGGGTGAGTTCGGCCTCCTGGTATTTCCTCAACGTTTTTGGCCTGCGCCGAGTATACAGCCTCGTCCTGGGGGAGGAGACTGGTGAGAAATGGCTTGGGGAAGTGATGTCGGGGAGGGAAGGGGGATTCAGGAGGAGGGAGGTCTCGCGAAGGAGCCCTGTACTATAAGGAGCAAACTTAGCTAACCACAGAGATCAGGCAGGGTGGGGGAGATGCTGAACACTGTCCACATTCTTTGTGTCATTTAGGGATGCTGATAACACGAAGAAAATAGGATTGGTTCTTGGAGCAGTGGCACTAAGGTCTAATCTACAGCCAGCATGGCTTAGTGGTTAGAGCAGCCAACATGGTGCTCTCCAGATGTTTTGGATTACAACTCCCAGTATCGCTGACCATTGGCCATCCTGGCTGGAGCTGATGAGAGTTGAAGTGCAAAACATCCGGAGGGCACCAGCTTTCAGGAGGCTGGCTGAGAGTGTCAGACTAGGACTGGGGAGATGGGTTCAAATCCCCATTCAGCCATGAAGCTCACTGGATAATTTTTGGCCAGTCTCTCTCACACACACACACACACACACACACACACACACACACACTCTCTCTCTCTCTCTCTCTCTCTCTCTCTCCCCCTCTCTCTCAGCCTAACTGCCCTCACAGGCTTGTTGTGAGGACAAAAGGGAATGGGCAGAACCATGCAAGCCACCTTGACCTCCTTGGAGGAAAGGCGGGATTTACATGTAATGAATGAATGTAGTTGCTGCTGCACTGCATCACTTCAGATTACATATGTGGTGTAATCTGCACCCCCAACAACCCCCGCCCCCCATCCAGTGCAAGAAAACTCAGCATGTCAGAGCTGCGCTAGAAACCTCACTGACAACTAGTTTTCTAAGTGGATGGAAAATTCAAATAGCACGACGAACACAACACCTTTGGTAGGAACAACTAAAAATCGCAAAGCACTGAGCTAGCTTTTGAGTCCCACAGTATATGCCTTCGGGCTCAGTGTTAAAGGGCGGTGGCAGTGGCAGGGAAGAGGATACTGGAAGGGAGATAAACTTATTGGTGGGTTCAGGCAGCATGGAAGCCCCAGCCACAAGATGTTAAAGACTTCTAGAGAGCCATCCTATAGCCAGAGTCTGGGGGGCCACAGGATAGTTTGGATTCCTGGATCCAGGTCGGAGACAGTGCTCTGACCTTGGACCCAGGAGTTGGAGCTCCCTGCCCCCTCGCAGCCTGTGTGGAGAGAACCGTGCTTGCTCCCTCCCCAGAGTTGCAAAGGTGACCTCGGAGGGAAGGGAAAGGGAGTGTGCCAGTGGATGGGGAGGGGAGGAGATGTCTTACGCCATATCCCCCGCCTCCTTCTCTCCCCCGCCTCCTTCTCTCCCCCTCCTCCTTCTCTCCCCCGCCTCCTTCTCTCCCCCGCCTCCTTCTCTCCCCCGCCTCCTTCTCTCCCCCTTCCTGATGCCTCTGCTAGATGGGCAAAAACGCCCGTCCAGCTAAATTGCAGCGCAGGAGGAGCGTGAAGGCGACGATGGCCTCTGCCGCACCGCCTGCTCTGCTTCAAATACTCGTAAGCCTCCGAGTTCAGAGGCTTATGAGTATCAGCGCCGGATCCAATAGGATTGCGCCCTTAGGGTAAAATCCAAGATAAGAGCTACTTAGAGTAGATCCATTGAAATGAATGAGACTTAAGTTATCATGACTAACCTGAGTCTCATTCATTTCAAAGGGTCTACTTTGACTTACGTAGGACTTGCGTTGGATTTCACCCTCAGGGCGCAATCCCATGCATGTTTAGACAGAAAAAACTCCTGTAGTTCCCGGCATCCTGCAGCCAGCATGGCTGGCTAGGGAATGCTGAGATTGTAGGACTTTTTTCTGTCTAAACTTACATAGGATTGTGACCTAAGAGTCTTTATAAGGTGGCAATTCAGGAAGCTGTTTGCAGACTAATTAGCTTAGACTATGCCAATGGGTTCCAGCAAGGCATGCTAGGACAAGGAAATCTGGGCCCCCTCAGCAGTTGTTCAAACATGCCTCTAGCATTAATCAGAATTCATGGGTCCCTTGTAAGGCAGAGAGCAGAAGTAACAAATAACATGGCGATCCTCATATTAGGAAAGCTGGGTATTAATTTTGGATAAAATACTCAGCACAACCAGATTGGGTAGGAGGACCTAGTGGCTGGAGGGCATGTCTCTCTCCCCCCCCCCCCCCCAAGGTAAAGTCTGGTTACTAGGTGGTAGAAACTCATTTTATCCAGTTCTGGGATTCCCTAGGTGTGAGGGATGTGGTTTTTTGATATGGGTGAGCATTCAAAACATGCAGGCACACCCCTGTTTGCCCAGTGGTACAGTACAGGAACAGTTTGAAGCGGTACAGCTTTTTTTCTGGGAACAGTTTTATTTCATGATTGTGCTGTTTTTATAGATCAGACCCTGAAACTGCTTTAATGGGCAGGACAGGGGTGGGGGAGTTTTCACAGGGCGGGGAGGGGGTTTCCACATTAAAACTGTGAAGCTATAGTCCCATGAGAGGACCCATGTGTGCTGCTTCAGTCAAAGTGTTTGAATTGGCCTAAATTGACCACATGATCAGCATGTCCTGTACTCACCAGTTCCTTAAAAAAAAAATGGATCTGGTGATGGGGTGGCTGAAAGACCAGGGAACAGGATGCTCGGTCTCCCATGGGTGCTGCTATTTGTAGGTTTGGGCTTCTTCCTCCTCCTGCATGCCTTTGGATATAGAACTGCCTTTATTTTCCATTATTTCTGCCTGTAGCCTCTGTCTAACCCCATTATCTGTTTAGGAGATCATGAGAACAGGGGAAGGTTCAATCATTTTGGCTTCGTACTTTGGTTGATGGGATTTTTTGAGAGAGGGAAAACAGCTAGCCCACCCACCCCTCCCTTAAGTGCATTTTCATAGACACATTCTTCCATATGCACCCTTTCCCTCTGGATCTCTTATTGTACTTCTCTCCCTCTGCTCCTTTTGTTCTTTCTGCTTTCTTCATTTCACATTGTGTTCCTCCTCTCTGCATGTCCAGCCTGCTCTAATCCTTTCTGCACTTTCTTTTCTTTTCCACAATTCTCCTTGTTGACATTCTTTTCTTCCCCATGTTTATCATTTCTTATTTCCTCCACAATGTCCCCTCTTCCCCTCACTGTCTTTCTTAGACCCAAATGCTTTTCCCACTCTGTGTCTTCTTCCCAGCTCTTTGCCCCATTTCCCCCTTTTTATTCGCCCCTTTCCTCTGAGTGCCCTCCCTGGAAGCAGAGGTGAGTTTGAGGCAGGGCTTTCCAGAACATTCTGTTCTGAGGCTCAGCTATGGAAGCCATTGAGGAGCAGGAGGAGGCAGTGGTGCAGGCGTAGCTGTGAGCCTGTGCGCCATGCCTTTCCTTGGCCACTGAGGAATCCCAGCCAGCAGCCACCTGTGAGAGGGAGATCACCCAAGTCAGAAAAGCCATGGTGTCTTCGTAGTCTTGGGCTCTGGTCACCTCCCAAATAAACATTGCTTTGCAGGAATTGCTGGGAGAGGGATCAGAACACATTACTGAGAAACAGGATCCTTCCCCTGAGAAACAGGTACACAAGGCATTTCTCTCTCCCTCCAAACTAGCTCCTAAAAGTCTCTTAGGGCGCAGTCCTGTGCATGTTTAGACAGAAAAAAGTCTTACAACTCCCAACATTCCCCAGCCAGGCTCTTAAATTTTGCAAACATTTGTGCCCCTGCTGAAGATTCCGTATGAGATTGCTGTACTGAGTATCTGGCTCAGATCAGGGCATCCTAATAATCACAGCTTCTTTTTAAGCAAGTTTCTAGCCCTTATGATTACGAGGAAAATATTTCAGAGGGATAGCCATGTTAGTCTTTTCCAGCAACAAGTCTTGTAGCACTTTAAAGACTTAACAGATTTATTTGGGGCGTACATTTTTGTGGATTAGAGCCCACTTTGTCAGCTGCGTGAAGCGTTATCCCCAGTTTGTGGATAAATCTGATGTGCCTTGGCTGCTTTGGGGAACTTATTGGAAACCATGGGAACAGTATCCAACATCTCAGGATTTCTACTGGTCACATGTTGGAACCTGATTGCCCTCTACAGCCCCTTATCCCACCCTCCATGACTACTTCTTACCTTTCACCATTCCGGTGTTGCTTGGTAGGTCCATTATAGGGGACCCTGTGCCACAATAAACTGTCAAGTGTTTCTGCTGTAGAGAGAGTTTGCACTTACTCAATTCAGTGCAGCTGATCAGTTATCTCGACACAACCTTAAATTCCTCTGCATCTACTTGAATTGCAGAATTTCTGCTTACAACTTGTGCTGCAAACAACTTTTCTTTCTCAAGAGTCATTTCCGCCGAATGTTCTCTCCTCAGCTGCAGAGCAGCATCAGCTCTTGTCGCAGGATCAGTTCCTGGGCCCAGCTGTGCCTGCTCCACCTGATCCCAACAAGGCCTTCAAGGTAAGGCTCTTAGTTTGTTTCCTCAGTTGTTTCACTTACATGAAAGTGTGTTAGATCAGGGGTAGGGAACCTTTTTCAACCCAAGGGCCCAATCCCATTTTGAAGATGCTCTCAGGGGCTGCATTCCAGTGGTGGGTGGGGCTTAAGGGAAAAGGGGTAAGGACCAAAATTCCAAAATTGGCCACATATTTTAGCTTGAAGCCCTTTCCTGAAGCCTTGGAGGAGGCATGTCAACCTTTTAGAATGGGTGGGGGGGGACTGCACAAAAGCCAGGAAACCACTGAACAATCAGTAGTTAGGAGAAAGGGGGTGTGGCCCTGTGAGGAACCCAGCGGGCCTGATTGGGACCCCAAGATGGTTGGATTTTGCCCATGGGCTTGAGGTTCCCCATGCCTAGCTTAGATGGAATCTGGGACTTATATACAGGTTCTGATTGGCACAATTCCATCTTATTGACAGGGCTGCATATGTTCTGCCCTGGATGGGAGAAGCTTTTGTGTCCAAGAGCTGGTGTAGTAGCTTAGCTGGTCAGCCCTGTTTAAATCTTGCCTTTGTCATGAACCCACTGGGTGGCTTTAAGCAAGTCTTTCTCAACTGTCCTCCCTCCATCTGCAATAGGGAGATGACACCGACCTCTCTTACAGGGTTGGTGTCAAGGGTAGGCATGGTTGGGCCCCTGCTGAGGGCCCACACCCCAGCAGAGGCCCACTGACAAGAGCCCCCTGGACTTCTTCCTCTTCCCAGTTGCAACCTGCTTATTCACCTGCCTCTCGCTCTGAGCCTGGCCCCGACAACAATGAGAAGGAGCAGGAGATTCCCTTGCCTGCTTGCTCACGGGCTCACTGCCCGTCAAGCAAGCAAGTGGTAGCAATGATGAGGAGGAGGAGCCAGAGCAGACAATGGCGGTGAGAAGACAGATTCACTGAGGGTGTCTTGCCCAAAGACACGGGTGCATGCAGCTGCACCCCAGGCTTGCTGCTTGGCCTGTAAATTTATACCTTGACTGTTTCTGGCAGGATGGCAGAGGCTCAGCCTCGGCGGTCTCTTTTTTCTTCCCTCAGGCTGAATGGGAAGCTTTAGAGCTGGTTTCTCACTGCTGGGCTCTACAGGATGTAGAAGAACAGCTGATGTCGCGGGACCTTCAGTTGGCAGGGATGTTGGGGCCTGCCTGATCTCGTCCACAAGAGCTGTGGGCTGCAATCCTACAGCACAACTGTGTGTAGAGATGCCCCCCGCTGCTGGGAGGTGGCAGAGGTCTCTCCTTATCGTGCATGGTGTGTTAAAAGTGTGTGGAATGGCTTTTTGTCTTTAGAGGCAAAAGGTTGCAGCAGAGAGGTGAAGACCACAGACTGACACTTGGTCAGTCAGAGCAGCGCCATTTTAACTGGCTATTAGTGCCCCGAGCCACTGGGAATACTTGGAGCTAGCAAGTTGGTGACTGAAAGCTTCATTTCTTGTCCCACTTGGAGAAAGAATGTCGTAAATGCCTCAGGCCGTTGCACTGTAGAGCTGCATGTACACTGCAGAACAGTTTGGCTATTAAAGGGAGGCAGCTGGCAACTCTTCCTGCTTTTTACTGTTCTGGTCCGGGTCTTCATGGGAGCTGCTGGCAGTAGATAGACCCTAGATTTAGACACTACTGGTTTTTCCCAACAGCACCTTGAAAGAACATTTTCCTGGGCACTTGGGAGCAATGCTCAGCTTGGCAGCAGGAGACAGCTTGAGGGAGAACATAGGATGGCCTGTATCCTGAAAACAGGGGCAGTGGAACTTTAAATGGAAAGGCATGCCTTTAATTCAGAAAGAGGAGGAGACTGGTTCTCCAACAAAAGTTAAAACCAGTAGGAAGTTCCAGTAACTCTTTGTTCAGGTTGGGTGAGCCATGGAACACTCTCCGACAGAAGAGCTCATGGTTAGCCCTATCAGGCCTACTTTATCTAGCCCTCCCTTCCCCCCCCCTTCTCTTTCCAAAAGATAACCCTGGTTGCAGGGATGCATGTCCCCTTAGGTCAGGTTATAACCCAATTGTGAGTTAAATGTCCAGAAGATGATGATCCTTGCTGAGTTGAAACAGAAAAATATCCCTCCTCTACTTAGGGATAGAAGTAGCAATCAAGCCTTTTAAGACTGGCTGTTCCTTCTGAAGTGGAGGGACAACCAACTTCCAAACTATTCAGCAACGAAGAGCGTGCCCTAATGATGATTGCAAGGGAAGTGTGCTTTAGCTGAATCAGAGGTAGAACTGCTGTACTGGTTTCATACAAAATAAGGACATTGCAAGTAGGCATACCTCTGCTCCATGCGCCTTTAGCAAATCTGCTCTCTGCCAAAGTGGAAATTACTTGCACAGCATCTTAACTCCCAGCCTGAGTTGGCCATCATTGAGTTTCCTATCCACCATCACTAGTGCAAGGAAGGTTAGAAACCCACTGTGATGCCAGCTGGCAGCCAGGAAGCCTGTCCTTTGCTAAAGTGTCAGGGAGGAAATGTCCAAGCTGTGGCTATATGGTCTGCTAGAAGAGCCAATTCTCTACTGCCCTCACTTTACCCTGTCCCCCAAGCAGCTGTGACCTACAGCTGGACTGGCCTAGCTTGGGGGAAGGAGCTGCTAGGCCTAGTGGATTCTCTTATGTATTCAAGCTGTAGCAGAAAAAGATGCAGTGGTCCTGGTTCCTAGCTCCAAGAGGGGGCTGAAGGCAGGAGTAGAGCAGGGGTGGAGAACATCATGCAGTGCCCAAGATGGCCAGCCACCCTTTCCCTTGACTGCCAATCATTTGGTGTTTTGCATGGTCCCCTCCCCCCGGTTCTTAAATGGCTGAAGTGCTTCTCCTAAGGCTGAGCTCCTGGCACTAAGAGTTTAAAACTAAGATGGACTGGAATCCTGCCCCCCCCCCCCCAATGCAGCCCCAGGTAGCTTCTCTGAAATTGAATTTGGCTCTGAGGAAGAAAAGGTCCCCCACTCTTGGAGTGGAGAGTGTTTGGGTGCATTTCCCAGAAGGGAAAGAAAGAGTCCGCATACCATTTAAAAGAAGTTACTTTATGTACAAGTTTTACCACATGCCAAAAATATTTTCTTCTGCCAAAAAAAACCTTCAAAAGAAAAAAAAAAAAAAGCCCCAACAGTCAAGTGAAGGAATTTTCTTCCCAAACTCCTTAAGTAAGAAAATACTCTATATGCACCTGCAGGCAGCGAGTGTCCCATGCTTGGCCCACACGGCCTCCCTGGGTGCCTCCCCCCAACCTGCCACATTGCATGCAGAAACCTATTTACAGACTAGCGCAATCCCTGAGCCTGGAAGCAGCAGCAGCGGCGGTGGCGGCCCTGGAGACACTCCGCAGAGGGGAAGAACTCCAGTACTTCCCTGGGGCAAGGAGTAGGCCTGTGACACTCCATCCCCAGGGATTGGGGCAACTGAGGAGGAACCTCCAGGGCTGGTTGTGGCAGATGGCGGTGAAGCTGCTCCTCCACGGGGTCAGACCGGGCAGCTCTAGACCGCACAGGCAGAAAGTAACTCAGTTCCACCAGGCAGGCTTTGGTGCAAGCCTCAGCAGCAGCACATTACAGGCCCGTGACCAACACCACCGCTGGAGAGGAACTTCGGAAGCAGGAGTCTGTGGGAGAAGGAAGCCCAGGAAGGGTGTGTGTAAGAGGCCAGAGGCTGCTGCCTGAGAGAGGAAGATGGTTGCAGTGGGATGATACTGCCGTTATTGCTCTAGTGGGGCAGAGGGAGAAGAGAGGAGGAGGCACTTGGGAGGTGAGGGGGAAGAAAGGGGGCCATTTACCCAGCCCCATACAATGATCAGTGTATGGGGTTCAGGCAAAACGTTCAGTTAGCTGCAGACCACAGAGGAGCTATGAATACCTTTTGTAAAGCCCTCCCAAGCACAGGAGCTGGCTATGGCTAACTAGAGGCGAGGGTCCTACATCAAGAGCAGCAAAACAAGGGCAGTCACCCTGATGCTACAGGGGAAAGGAAGGAGCCAGGGCTCACAGGAATGATGCGCTCAACAATCCCCCCTCCATGTCAGAGGGCTGCTCCTGAGAAAGGCTCCCCACTTTGGAGATAGGAATAAAAGGAGAACCCCTTCCCCACCCCTTTGCATCTTAGAAAACGCTGGTGCAAGACACTGGCCCTGTGAAGGGGGAAAAAAACAAGCCTTCCCTGTCAGAGTAGGAAAGCTCTGTGCAAAGCAAAGGGCCCTGCACTGTGGGGCAGAGGGAGGACATCTCTCCAGTCCTAGGGCCCTGCCTTAACCCTATTCCAAGGCCTGAGAAAACAGCCACAGCCCCTGGACAGAATCCAGCCGCCAGCTTCAGTCTGAGGAAAGGATGATACAGGGCTCTCCTCCGCCCCCCTTCTCCTGCCACAAATGGAGAAGGGCATGTAGGGCCATGGTCAGTCCACATCCATGAAATCCCGACTCGCTTGCTCTCTGGGATGGGAGTCGCAGCAGGCCCCACAGTCCTCCTGATCTCTGCTGCTCGTGGTGGTCGTGGATGCAGCCGGGGGAACAGGATAGTGGATTTTGTCTTGGCGCTGGTAGAACAGGACGTAAGCAGCTTTGGACTGTGTGAGAAGACAAGAAAGGAAGCAGTGATACAGCAGCCTAACATGGAAAGGGCTGGAAGAGAAGCTTATGAGTCTAACTCCCAGATAAGGGGAAGGTGAGCCACAAATTGATGATGGGTCAAAGCTGCATCTAGAGCCCAAGGAACAAAGGATTATTCACGACAAGAAAGGTCCAAGAAACCAGACATTATAGGCTGGATCCAGATTTAGTCATCACCAACCTAAATCCCACTGATTTTTATGGGTCTACTTGTATGAGTTAGTAACAGTTTGTGTCACTTTATCCAAGAAGCTCAAACCAACTTGTGTTAGAGCAGCGCTTCTCAAGCTGTGGGCAGAAGACCACCACTGGGTCTCAGCCCACTTTCAGGTGGGCCTCAGTATGGCAGCCCACCCAGTACCTTGTTTGAGAGCCCCTGTGTTGAAGGAAACGACTCAATGTAAAAACCAATGCGGTATGTAGACCGAAAGACGGACTGCTAGGGGCCCCACATTCAAATCCCTGCCCAAACTCATGGAGCAAACATTGGTCCAAGTCACAGGGTCATGAATATATTTTGGAGTGAGGTTGGGGAGCAGCCAGGGGTGTGAAAATACCCTACTTGGGGGCTAAAGTGATACGTCTAGGCATATATACCATTCTACACTCATTGGAAGAAGGGTAGAGGTAACAAATATGAAGAAGTTTAAAAAAATCATAATAGCTCAAGGAACCTCAGAATTGGGCAATTAACAGTTCTCTGTACAGAATGCTGAATACCTGTGTTTTTTTTACTGTCTGAGGAGCAGATTCAAAACTGTGAGGAAGAGATTTTTGGTAGCCACCACCCTGCTTGCCTGAATGTTTCAACTGGGCCCACATCACTGCACTGGAAAGGGCCAATTGCCACCACGCTCTCAGCAAGCTTAAGTCAACTTACAAGGTCACAAAGCCAGGGCCCACATCCAGGGCAGTGTGTTCTTTATATAATATAAAAATGCAACATGCTGTTCCCAGGTAAGCCAAATTCTGCACCAAGAATGAATTCTGCAACCTCTGAATGGTACAACTAGAACATTTTAGAACACTTTCATAATTTATTCTGGTTTGGCTACTGTTGGGAGAAACAAGGATACTGAAATCCACACACACACACACACACACACACACACACACACACACAGAGCGCCAAATATCACTGAAAACCTTACTCCACTGCCCTTTCTGGATTCTGAGCACATCTTTGCAGCCGTAAAGGCTAGCAACTTACAGAAAATGAAGGCTGAGTTTCTCAGGAAGCCACATTGTATCCCATTCATGACATTCTGCCTTTTTTTCTGCACTCTCTTGGCAGACACTCAGCCCTGCCCATATCCTTCAATATGCTGCTGCCACCTCTTCCCGCTCCCCTTCCAATATTTTCTTGAGGGGGCCAGCTTCTTATTCCTGGTCCATGGCAAGTTATGGGACACAGACTACAGCAGACACAGCCCTGCTTAATCACTTCCACCCCCTCCACAAGAAACTCTTCAGGGAAATCTCTAAGAAGCTTCCAACACAGGAAAGAGGTTAGCATCACCCCACCTGAGAAGGAAAAATATGTAGGATAACCAAATTCTGCTTGCTCCCAGTAAATAAAAAGTCCAGCTGCCTTGGATGTTTGACTCAGGTTCTCACACCACAAATACGAGCCAGAGAGCATGGTCCATTGATATCCCAGATACCGGCCAGCAAACATCAAGAAGATGAAACCAACCAGAGATATTATGGGTTACTCACCTCAATCTGGGCCTTTGAAACTGCAGACACACTGCTGTCGTCAAAGTAGAACCACGTCCCACTGTCCTTGTTTCGGGCAAATGTAGTGTCTAGAGGACACCAAAGACCAGTCACACCACTGAAGTGCAACTTCATATTCTTCTGACACCCACCCAAGGAAAGGGATGCTAGCTTACCAGGCGGCCACAACTGTGCAGCATTGTGCTTATGTCCTATTCCTTAGTAGTACATGTATTTTAAAAGTGTACAGTTGTTCCAGTCGCAAGGGAAACAGGCAAACATATTTTTATCTAATCACTCTCAGACTACCAGCACCCATGGCAACACGGGATTTACACTAGTTATCAAGGATGAGCCACATCAGAGGACTGCCTCCTCCCACATGAACCTGCCCTAACTTTGCGATCTTCATTAGAGGCCTTCCTCACAGACCACCCATCCCCTCTGAAATTAAGATGGGTGAGGAGCTGAGAAAAGGCTCTTGATCATTATGCTCTGGTTGTGGAATTGAGGCTCACCTGGCAAAACTCTCAAAATTTTGTCCAGGACTACCAACATGTCAAAACTCATTTTTCTCATGGTTTTATAGATTCTAATCATATTATTTCCTGGTTTCTATGGTTCTAATATTGAGCTTTATTGTTCTGTTTTATGTGAGTCATTCCCAGGGGATTATTGTTTTTAACTGAAGGGCATCATATAAACATGTAAGTAAATCCAACAAAATTCAATTCAGATATTTCCATAATTTCTCCAATTTGCCAAGGGTAAACTTCCAAAATTGTAAAATCTGGAGAGCAAATTCCTGATTTGCAGCAAAGATCCATGAACGAAACACACACGGTCTCCCCAAAACGTAGAGCTGCTCAAATTTTGCTTCTAACCATTCTTCCCCAGGCCTGAGGTTCCCTGCCCCACCACCTCTCCGTTCCCTTCAGCCCCAAAGTAATACATACAGTGCCCATCTCGGAGGCCACCATAGTGGTTGGACACAGCAATGAGGTCGTATTTGTACGGCGTGGAGTCAGTGTCTTTCCGTGGCTTGATGATAACGTCAGAGAAATCGAGGTCCCTACAGGATAGAGATTACAATATTCAGGAGCTTTCCCAAGCACTCAGTTTTGATTTTTTAAGGGGCAAAGAGGGGGTCCCCCAGCAGTGTTCTCTGTGCATTTGGGGGGAACCAATACGTTTGCAACAGAGCTTGCCACCCCCTCTTTGTGTATCCCCAGTTATCACACTAACATTTGGGCTTTATGCTTACTTGCCCAAAGTGCTTCATGAACATTCTCTCAGTAATCCATCCAACCTGTTAAGGTAGGCCAGTTAGTTCCTGCTCAAAGCTCAGGCCTTTAATCGGCACTAGAGTGCATTCTGCAGTCCCTTTCCAAGGGGCTTCATTATAGCAGCTATCTCTGCAAACATGGGCCAGCCTTAGCTGAGAGCCGTCATCACGGGGGTCGCCATGCCTTGAGTGATGTTATGGGAAGTGCTCTGGCCAGAGGAAAGCACTTGGCAGGGGACGCGGATCTGGTAATGAGAAGAGAGCAGGAGCTAAACAGGTCACGTGTAGAGCAGCGTTTGAGGACAATTCTGGGAAAGGCTAAACTTTGGACATCTTCCTGAGTGGAGAATGAAGCCCTCAGATCATTTTTTGGCCTCTGGAATTCTGAATGTTTAACAAGGAACATTCCCCTTGTCACAGGAATCCTGTGTAGTGGAAGGTTGCATAAGCCACCCCACATGCCATCTCCCCTTCTCCCTCCTGGGCTACAAGTGTGTATGCTTTAGTCAAGGGGTGGGCAGAAAGTAAATCTCCAGCTGTTTTGGACTGCAACTTCCAGCATTCCTGACCATTGGCCATGCTGGCAGGGACTTCTAGGATATGAAGTCTAAAATATCTGGAGATCTACCTTCTGACCACCCCTTCTTTAGTCAACTGGCTTACCGAATCGGGAATTCCACAAGGGTGTCAAGTTTCTCCCGGGAGAACTTGGTGTAGGAGAAGCGTTTGAGGTGAATAATCAGGATCTCCGGCAGGGACCATAAGTCTAGCTTCTTGGTGGCCAGCTGATGCTTTTTGCAGGTGGGGCAGTACCTGAGTGAGAGGAACTGGGCGTGAGCCTGGCATGTAAAGGAGTGCTCCTGCTCCATGAGGACTAGCAGTCAGCCCTTCTGGACCCTGAGGAGTCAGGAATGCTAAGCCAGATACCTTGGGGCAGGAAGAACGATGTTGGCGGAAAAGAAAGGAAATGGAAAGGATAGATTTGATCAGGGGCTCAGAATTCTGCAAGACATAGCAATTCTTGGAACTGAAAAACTTCTGCAGTTCAAAATAAACCACAAAACAAAACTATCAGAAGACTCTGAGGATGACCGGATGGCCTGCTTCTGTGGGTTGGCATCTTTACCCCCCAGCCAGCACAGACACACCCGAGTCCATCTGGAGCTCCTTCTGCCCAATGAAAAGCCTGGACCCTGAACTAGGTCATCAACTGCCGGTGACCAGAAGACTCTGCCGCATATACCCGTTACGCATGAAGGCATGTTGCAGCTGTACAAACCTACATACAGAGCAGGGCGAGGGGTTTGCTGTTGCGATTCTGCCCCCCCCCCCCTGCAACACACGCACGCACGCACGCGCACACATGCAGGATCATGCCACACACAACTGTCCACTTACTCCCCAGCTAGGCTACAGCCAGGGGTCCCAGCTGTAAAGCAGTTTGATTGGCACTGCCAGATTAGGAGTGAGCACGGCTGTTTGGGCACCACACAGAAGCAGTGCACCTGCCGCCATCTGCTTCCTGGTCCTGCCAGCCAAACACAGCTTTTTGTTGCAGTACTGGAAGTTCAGAGTGGTGGGCTTTTCTAGTCTCTAAGCTCTCACTCTACTTCCTGCTCTTCCAGTATACCTGTGGAAAGAGAGGCCCAGCCCTCAGAGCTCTCACCAGGGGTTCTCCTCCTCCAGCGTCTCCATGGTGGTGAACAGCTCAATGCACTCCTGTAGCCTGACCGGATTCTTCTTCATTATGTAGCCCATGCAGTCATGTTTGATGTAGCCCTGAGGAAGAGGCAGACATATGGAGGGGACGGGGGGAAGGGTCAGCTGCACCATTCTCACCCAAGGCAGAAAGGAGGGAGCAAGGTTGGGAGGTGGAAAATCCTCACACATGGTACTCACCTCAGCCTCTGTCTCGTTGTAGTACAGCTTCTTCATTTCAGAGTCCCAATCCATGGCAACGTACGGTTGGGCTGCGCAAAGGGGGAGAAACGGGGGTTAGAGATGCAGCAACAATGTGCTGCCAGAAGAGCTGTGTGGGTTTGTGCTGGTTCAGCACAGTGGGCACAGACAAATGCCAGGGAAACACGAGGTGTCTCTCTGACATGCTTTTCCCCTCAGCATATATCCCAAGGGGCTAGATGGCACTCGCCTCTCCACGTAACACAAGAGACTATGGGGCTCAATCCTTAAAGGCAGGAATAGGTAACATGTCACCCTGCCAGCCTACAAAATATTTTTAAATATCCAAAAAAAAAAAAAAAAAGTGTCCATAACAGCTCCCTAGCACCCAAAAGGCCAAATTTAGCTCACCTGCAAGCTAAATTGGCCCTTTTGGCACTCTGCAGCAGCTAAAGGGACACATTTCACTTGGAAACAAGCTAAATTTAACTACTGTAGCCCTACAGAGTGGTTTGCTGCGGAATTTCAGTGGCAAACTGGCAGTTTTGGCTCTTTTGTGGGGGTACTCTGTGGCCTGTAATGGGAGTCCAGTGGGGGGAATGGTCCCCAGTCCTCTGGAATTCGCCCACCCTTAAATGTGACAAAGTGGGCGCATTACGGAACAATTGGAACACATTTATGAAATCCCAGGACCCAGAACAAATCTAACCCTGCCGCTCTCTTTATTTTATGTATTTGTTACATTTCTATACCACCCAACAGCCAAAGCTTTCTCCAGAGAGACCCTCCACTCGCTGCAGGCCCCTATGGACGAATCCAGAGCACAGTGCGTCAGAAGGAAAGACGCAGCCAACAAGTATCACTAAGTAATGTAAGCCATGAAGCTGCAAGGGAGGAGGGCTCACCCAGCCAATAAGAGTGGAAGCGGGGGGACATTGCTTGAGGGATACAGCAATTAAGGCCCCAAATGTGAAGCAAGACAAAATAAAAATCTGTCCACCTGGTCTCTCTTCCTTAGCAAACTCCTCAGGTCACAGATCAATGGGGCAATGCTGGTAGCTTTTTCTGGGGCTTCCTGCCCACCTCCCCAGGGATCTCAGTAGGCCCACCTCTGCACCAGGCATGTAGCAAGACGCACAGGGGACGGAGTTGCTAAGGGTACAACTGAGGGGCCACCATAAGTCCATGTGATACAGCAAAAACCTAAACACAAGTAGTATTCAATTTAGTAAAATTTAATACACATTGCACTTTTTATTGCAGTTTTTTAAAACGGGAGCCCAAAATCTGTTAATCTTCCAAGCAACTTTGCATTCATTGCCAGAACACTGAGAGCCAGTGTGGTGTAATGGTGGACTGGGGAGAGCTGAGTTACCACTCACTGACTCTCAGCCTAACTTACCTCACAGAGTTGTTGTGAGGATAAAATGGAGAGGAGGGGGACTATGTAAACTGCCGTGGGTTCCTTGCAAGAGGAAAAAAAAGTGGGATATAAATGTAATAATAGAATAAACACTGAAAGGTGACAGCAGACTTACTTCTTAGGGAACACCAGGGTAGCATACTGCCTGCACATCTGAGCTGGAGACCATTAAAAAAAAAACTAATGCTGAGAAATGTAGGGAAGGCGCCTGGAATACCCCTGAATTGGGAGGGGGCACGCTTCTCCTTGCTACAGCACTGGGACCAACATTTGAGGGTATCCCACTGGCCATACCATCTTTGCAGCCCCTTAAGGGGCTCACTAAACCTTTCTCTAACCCTATGGGGGCTTTCTACAACACGACTGTGTGGACCAAAAGGCCATGCTCCACAGAGAAGGGACTCACAGTTGAAGGAGACCGTGCTGCCCTCGTCCTGGCCAGCCATCCGATCACTGGTACCATTAGAATTGACGGGCTGGAGGGTGAAAAGCAGTTTCCGACGTTTCTGTGGCAGGCAGCATTTGCGTTTGGCCTGGTTGGCTGTGGGAGGGCTGGGGCTAGAAGAGGGAGTCCGGGAGGACTGGGCTGGCCCGTGGGGAGATGGGTTGGGGCTGTGCCTCCCCTCCGCACCAGACCCGTCCTCCCCCACCGATGCATCTGAGGGGTTTTCCTCTGTCTCTGAGCTGGGCTCCTGGCTGGTGGAGCCTTCTGCCAGCGTCAATTCCTCTTCCTCCTCGTCATCCTCACCTACATGTCAGAGGAAAGAGGGCAGGCAGACATGGAAGAGAAATTCTTATTACCTCAAGAACACACATTTTGCTCTCTCACCAACCTTATTCCCAAAGGCAGCTGGCTGGCCACTCTGCGAACAGAATGCTGGACTAGATGGACCACTGGCCTGAATCGGCAAGATTCTTCTGATGTTCTTACATACTCACCTTCACTCAGCCCGTTGGGCCTCTTATTGTAGAGGTCCTCCTCCTCCTCACTCTGATCCTCCTCTTCCTCAGAGTCTGGCCGTGTCACATAGCGCCTGTGAAAGAGAGAGAGGTAACATCCTTAGCTGAAAAGTGGCAGCAGGGAAGCACCTGCCAGATCAATTTCCCCTGTGGCATCAATGCAATAAAAGGGAGAGGTATAATTCACAGGGAAAGTTCGATTCTGTGAATCTTTCTGTCATGTGGCCAGGACAGCAGGGTGATAGTAGGAGTGTCATAAGAACATAACATGAGAAGAGCCCTGCTGGATCAGACCAAGGGTCCATCTAGTCCAGCATTCTGTTCACACAGTGGCCACACAGCTGTTGATGGGAAACCCACAAGCAGGACTTGAGTGCAACAGCACCCTCCCGCCCATGTTCCCCAGCAACTGGTGTACATCGGCATACTGGCTCTGATACTGGAAGTAACCAAAGTTTAATTTGTAAAAAAAATTAAAAGAAGACTTGGGCAAGTCTTTGTTTCAGGCATGGCTCGCCACCAAGGATAGCTAGGTTCGTTTTTTAAAAGTTCTGGCACCTTGGGCTAAGTGCTTCTGAGCATGCATAGGGTTCCTCCCCTACCAGGGGAAGAAAATGTCACTAATCCTGTGTGGCAAGACTTTCTGGGGTTGGGGTAACGGGCATAGCCCTTTATCAGTCTGGTGATCACCAGGGCATGCTTTTGTATCCTGCACTTCGGCCTTGGGCTGCCAAGCACAGTGGTGATCTCGAGGCTGCTGTGGTGGTGGAGAGATAGTAGCCCGAGGGCAGAGAGTCATTTGGCCACACAAGAGGAACACTGGCTCCAGGCTGTCCAGGAGGGCCACACAACACTCACCCCACAACAAACTCACCTGCCAGCTCCAGGGCAGTCACAGCTACCTGCTCTCCTTCCTGGCCACAGGCCAAGGGTGTATAATTTGATCCTGGTGGCTACCCATTTGCCTCCCAGCTTTTGGCCTGCCTGAAATCAGGGTGTCAAACCCAAACCTGAACGCTCTCCCCCGCAAAACTCCAATTGAATTTGTATTGTCATAAACAGGAATGGGACATGGATCTTTGAACCCAAACAAATTTAACTCTTGTGGTGCAGCCAAGGCATAACCGAAGTCGTTCCGGAAGAGATCTGCCAAAAGTGTAGACCTTGAGGGATGTGAAGGGGGAACTGGATTAACCAAAAGGAAGGTAGCGGCTGTTTCAGATGCACGAGTTCAATGGGAAAGGACAGGGGAGGGAATCAATATTGGCAGAGGAGAAACCCCGCACTTTGCCTAGGAAGTGTTTCCCAACTGGGTGCCCTCCAGACTTCTTTTTTGGACTACAACTCCCAGAATTCCTGACCATTGGCCATGCTGGCTGGGGCTGATGGGAGCTGCAGTCCAAAACATCTGATGGGTACCAGGTTCGGGAAGGCTGCCGGACACACACAAAGAAAGAGCACCTTGGAGAAGTAAGAGAGATTCCCACCTCAAATCTGTACGGACAAAGGAGCCAGTCTCTTGCAGGGGTCAGGATTCAGTTTGGAAGATCCCTATGTAAATCTCTGCTCAGCCAAGAATGCTCACCTATGTGTCTTTGGCAATTCACTCAGGACTGGTTCACACATGCAATTACATAATATGAGGAATGCATAATCAAGTGGCAACCAGCATATGTAAATGGGCCACCGCAAACAAGAGCTTCCAGATCATCTCAAAGGACAAACTGCACTGGCTTTTAGTGGGAAAAAAAGGGAGGATTTAGGGCGGGGCAACTTGTGGCCTTCCAGATTGTTTTTGGCCTAAAACTCCCAGCAGC
This sequence comes from Heloderma suspectum, assembly GCF_057233095.1. Taxonomy (NCBI): domain Eukaryota; kingdom Metazoa; phylum Chordata; class Lepidosauria; order Squamata; family Helodermatidae; genus Heloderma; species Heloderma suspectum. The sequence goes on from NC_139459.1 coordinate 175,672,285, forward strand.
CCTAGTGAGCATAGCCAAAGGTGAGGGATGATGGGAGTTGTAGGCCAAACCATATAGCGGGCCAGAAGTTATCCTGCTTTAGGGGAATATACTAACGTGACCCTTTCTTCATAGCAAGGTAGAGGGCAGCAGTCAGGACAGGAAAGAGGTCAAAGCAAGATGAGGAACTTACGAGAGCCGATGCAGGAGGAGCTGGTAGAGGGCGTCCCAGGAGAGCTGGTCCCGCGGCACAGACACCAGGAGTGGGTGGCCAAACAGCACAACCCCATAGTAGGTGTCGCTGTAGTCCCGGCCTTGGATGCGCTCCCGAAGGTACACAGGCAGCACCACGGCATCTGCCGTGGCCGGGTCCTCCAGCATGGACACAGACACCTCGTATCTGGAGGTGGAAGGGGAGATATGTTGTGCAGGGGAAGTGGCAGCAAAGTCCATATGCCAAAAATTGTCTAAAGTATGCCACCCTACATCCAAATGTGTTCCAGATGTACAAATATAATACTACAAAAGCAGCACAAAGGACCAGACAGACAACAATAAAACTGAGAGACAACCAGCAACAGAGTACCACACGCAGAAGCAACATCAACTAAACGACCTGGCCGAATAAAAGTGTCTTGACTTGGTGCGGAAAAGATTCCTGTCAAGAGCTGGTTGAACTCCCTCGGGGAGGGGATTCCAAAGACCCAAGGCTCCCCCAGGTCCATTATCTCCAGGCTCTTCTTCTCCACTAGAAGTCGCTCTGTTCCCAGAGGACTTGTTGCTCTACCCCAGGGGTGTCGAACATCTTTCAGCTCAACAGCCAAATATAATTTCGGAAAAGCTCTCAGTAGTGGGTAGGGGCCAAAGGCAAAAAAGTATTTTAGCCTAAAGCTCTTACTATCAGTAACTAAGGAGAGATGTTCCAACCTTTTAGAACAGGGGAAAAAATGTGTGAAAACGGGGAAACTGAACGGTTGGTAGTTGGGGGGGGGAGGGGGCGTGGCCTTCTGGAGAACTGCCAGAGGGCCAGACTTGGCCCATCGGCTTGAGGTTCAACACCCCCGCTCTACCCCTCTACTACAGTCCCCTGCTCCCAGACTCACATGAAGATGTCATCCCGATCCAAGATGCAGCTGAGGGATTCTTCCATCTGGTAGATCTTGTAGAAGCGGTGGCTGAACACATCAGCCACCATCATCTGGAAGGGGTGGGGGAGAGAGAGAGAGTCAGTCCAGAGAGAAGAAACCGAAGACACTCCTACAATCCATGGGGCCAGGCCACAAGTAGGCAAGCACTCATTCCCGCTCCCCCAAAACTCACCCGCTCAGCCGGCACCTCCGTGTGCTTGGACAGGGTGCGGCAGAGATCTAGCACTTTCCCGGCTTTGGGGACAATCAATCTATGCTGTGAAAACACAAGAGGGCGGAGGATGGGGGCAGAGGTTGACATTACTAGCAGAGTCTACCTGAAACAAAGTAAAAAACCCAAGCCAAGTTTCTATGAGATGGAATCCACCTGCAGCAGAGGGGACAACCTGATATGCCTCTACCAAACCTCTTGCCCTGTACATAACTTCTGTAAACTGCCCAGAGAGCTTTGGCTATGGGGTGGTATGGAAATGTAATTAATAATATATCCCCAGCCCACAGCCAGATACTTTCGGTATCTGCCGCCACCTCTGCTGTGTGCATTTGCATTTTCTGCCTGCCCAGACAGCAGCTAAGGAGAACACAGGAAAATGCCTTACACCGAGTCAAACCACTGGTCTACCAATCTCAGTATTTCCCCCAGCTTTTGAGTCTTTTAACTTTAAAAATATCATGGTAGTGTGTTGTAAGAGCCTTACATTACTGCTGGCTTTGACTTGTTTTTTTACTCTTGTCTTACTCTGCTTTAAACGCTTTAAATTGTTTTAACAGTACGTTTTATTGTGCTATCGTATTTTATGGTTTTAATTTATGTGTTCTTTAAACCTCCCAGAGAGCTTTGGCTGTTGGGCGGTATAGAAATATAATAAATCAATAAATATTACAAGTCACACAGAGATCTACAAATAGATCTAGGCCTATCTTTTGCCCAACCCTGGTCTACACTGCCTACAGCAGCTCTCCAGGGAAGGACACATGGGTCTTTCCCCACCCTACCTGAGAACGTCAGAGATTAAACCTAGCACCTTTGGCCTGCTGAACATGTACTTTACAGCCCTTCCCTCAAGTCAGTCCCAGCTGAGATACAGCCCAGCCCTTCTGGTCAGCCAAGCACACCTTCCAGAAGGGCTGGCTGGTACCTGTTCAGGTTTCTTGCAGGGGTCCATGGACACAAAGAAAACTTCCATCACCCGCTCCTTGCTGACGGGCAAGGGAGCACTGAGGTAGCAGAAGGGGTCAAAGGTCACAGAAACCTTGCCACATTCAGGGCACACCAATGTCGATTTGAAGAGCCCGTGGAAGATGTCCACAATGATGGAGTTGTTGCGGCGTTTGTGGTTGTGCCATGCTTCATCCGCTACTTCCTGGAGGGAAAAGGAAGAGCTGAAGGGGTGGGCCTCTCTCCCTTTCTCCCCCTCTGGCAAGGCGCACACAGAATCGATACACCCACAAGCAGGCATGCGCCTGATGGAAGAATGCAATGTTTAGCATGGAAATTGGCAGATGAAACCTTAGAAACGGCACCTAGACTTCTTCAAAGTGGAAAAGCATCAACTCCCTCAAGGGCAGAGTTGTCCTCCAGTGTCCCCTCCCACTGCTCTTTGCAGTCCTGAAAGCCCAGGGGGCGACAGGTGATTCAACCCACTCTTTGCCAGCTGGAGGAAAAATGCATGCGGGGAGAGGAAAATGGGACGTGCTGCCTCCTTGGCTATCATACGGCGCTTGCAGTGGAAACTTCAAAATTCATTATTACGAACTCAACAAAAAATCCTCTGTTGTATCCAATGTTAGTTCTACTTAGAGCAGACCCACTGAAATGACTGGGACTTGTTAGTCCTAACCAACATGAAGTCCTGTTTTTTTCCAGTGGTGTTTCCCAAAGGACACAAGAATCCCTAGGAAAGGAACAACTGGTGCAACAGCACCGGGCCCCTCGGCACTAAGTAACTGGTGATCCAAAGTGCAGCCCGGTTCATTCCAGCTGCAGCGTGTTCCCTGCCAGCCACCCACCCTCCATGCCAGGGACTGCAACTCCCAACAGCCCTCGCCAGCAGAACCAACAGCAAGGGACACTGGGAGCTGCAGTCCTACCACACCTGGAGGGCCACATGTTGCCCACCCCTGCCCTACGCACCACCTCAAGGGGACTCCAAGCCCCACGAGGCTGCACCTAGCCACCCGCACCTCATCCCACAGCCTCAGCCTCATAATAGAGGCCTCAGGGAGCCCCTACTTGTCCTTCCTCTGCCCCCCTCCCACAGAGGAAAACGTGTTTTACACAGGCCTGGTTATTCAATGGAAGCCTCCCACCCGTCTTGGGACTAGGCTCCACAAATCTGAGGATGCCCCTGTGAAAAAGCTGAGGCCAACAGTAAAATCCAAAGCAAGTCCTACTTAGAGTAGACCCATCAGAAGAAATGGTGCTTGCATTAGTCATGACTAACGTAACTCCCATTCACTTTAATGGGTCTACTCTAAGCAGGACTTACATTGGATTTTGCCCCCAGTGACCAACTCTGAGCTTCTGTCTCCTGTTTGATGGCTGGGGAACCAACAGCCTGCTTCACAAGGCTGTATTGAGGATCATGGCCGTACAAGGCTAGGGGAACAAAGATGAACTATGGAAGCAACACATGGAATGAGCGCAGACATTTGGCAGGCACGGATTACAGCCCGAAGAATGCGAGTTTGGCTAGATTTACTCCAGGTCTGAAACTGCCAATAGGCCTGTCTCTGTCTCTCTCACACACACACACACACACGCTGCTCACCTCATCCGGCCGCCCTGCTGCATCCTTTAGCTCTATGTACTCCTTCTTCTTGACACGGTTGAGGTCCTCGTGCAACCCATCAAGCAGGAAGGAGAGAAGCTCCTGAGAGTCATGCTGCTGGTAGCCAAGAAACTGGGAGGCAAAATGGCCCACTTTGGTCTGCATGGAGGAGGAACACAAGATGGTGGCCTTTTGCCCCGAGGGGACAGAAAAAGAAAGGAGCAGAAATGGCAAGGGAAGCGCAGCTCACCTTGAATATGCGGGGCACGATGGAGCAGTGGTGGCCAGACCACTGCTGCTTGATGAGGTCAGCGTAGGCCTCTGCAATTTCACCCTTCATGCCCAGGGGGTTACTGAAGTTGAGCTCGTCCAGGTAGCAATTGTTGAGGAAGTACTCGGTAAGAGGGGGCACATTGCTGAGACACTGAAAGAGAGAGCGGGGCATCTTCAATAGGAGGAGCTTATGTTCCACAGCCCAGTGGTCTCAGCAATTGCAGAATGGATGTGTGTGGGTGAGCAAAAGAGCATATTTGGCATCCCGAGAACCTCAGCTTTTCTGTAAAGAAGCAAGTCTGTCGCTTTTAAGGGTGTGAAAACAGGCTTCTGAGTGTGCTGTGAAATCTCAGAAGCTGGGGGGGGGGGGCTGTAGGCGGAGCAGGACTTTCTGCGAGGAGGGTGCAGAGCTTGAGGGGTCCCCTTGACCCCCACATAACCAAACTGATTTATGCAGTTAAAGCAAGATAGAGGCAAGCTTATGAGGCAGGTTCTATAATTTATTTTTTTATAGCAGAGGGTGCTTAGCTCTGACTACAGTCTGATGGATGCCCTGGATCATGATGGGAGCCTAGTTTACACAGTTCCTTAATGCATCACCTGCTCTAATCCATCAAACCTGCCTTCGCTCACTCCTGAGATTAGAGTCAGGCGGCCTGAAGGCGCTGAGGTTGCTCAGTCCAACCCCCGCCCCGATTCTAAATCAGAATCATCCATAGCAAGCACTTTTCATGTGTTACTCGTGTGAAGGGCCATACTGTGTTGAAGGAGGAGCAGGACCACACTTTTAGCCCTGACCCTGACAGTAAACATCCACCCATGCATTGAGCATGATTGTTTGCACAGGAGCCTCAACACACCAGCGGCTGCTTCCTTTGCAACCTGAGCATCTCAATTCAGTTTATTTCATTCATTTCTTATCTCAGATGTACCCACATCCCCCTGATATAGCAGAGGGAGAGAGACGGGGCAGCAGGAGCCACTCCATTGGCTCGGTTGAGAAGCCAGCTGCAATATTTTCTCCTCCCCATTTCTATTCAAGTGGGTCATTACAAGAACAGCTATGCAATGAGAAGATTTGCTGCCTGAACTTGACTTCTTCCCTCCCCAACCCTTTTTTCTTGCATGTTGTGTCTTTTAGATCATTAGCCTGTGGACAGGGGCCACCTGGCTAATTCATCTCTGGTGGCTTTGGGGTACCTATGAGTGTGGCAGCAGATTACAACCCATGAAGCAAAATCCTCCGGGAAGATCTGGCTCTTGTTCATTGCAAAGACGCTTGCACAGGAGATATTCACAGTGGACTGTGTCCCATGTTATTTTATTCAACTTACTATTCCCATGTTTTGTTTTTGCCCCAAGGCCTTCAAAGCAGCTCACAAAATCATTTTAAAACACAATTCAAATATTAATCAGTTGTGGAGGCAAGTGGGAAGAGTTCCATTTGTTTTTTCTGCCTAAGGCATCCAAATGTCTTAGAATGTCTCTATCTGGCTCCCTTTCAATGGAAAAAGCAAACAAGGTTTGGCAGTCTTACTCTGATCTACCTTTGCTCACTTTCGGCAGTTAATGGCCAGGGAAGAAAAACAAAGCAAGACAGGCAAGTGGGAGGAAGAGGAATCATATTTTTGATGGACTGTGTCAGTAAGAATAAAGATTTAAAGCGACAGCAAACCCTAGCTCATCATGTCAATCCAAAATCTAACTAGTCTCTAGAAGCCAAAGATCTTTCCAAATAGCCTACCCACCCTCACCCCACCAACTGGAGAGCAGTTCTAAATCAGGGGTGTGCAGAAAGTAGATCTCCAGATGTTCTGGACTTCAACTCCCAGCATTCCTGACGATTGGCCATGCTGGCAGGGGCTTCTGGGATATGAAGTCTGAAAAACCTAGAGATCTACTTTCTCCTAACACCTGAGCTAAGTCATTCCAGTGGGCAGCACCAAGATCTGATTATTTACTGCCCACTTGTGGGCAGACACATAACTGCAACAGCAGCACCTCATGCTGGCAGGACTAGAGTAAAACCCGCGTCCTGCTTAGTGTTCCACTCGTCACAGCAGCAGAGGTTTGGCATCCATCCCACCGTCAGCCCTGCCCGCTACAGCCCACCTTTCATACCTGCAAAGCAGAGTTCATGAAGCAGGTGTTGCCCAGGTTGGTAAGGCCACAAACCCCGGGCTGGCCGTGGTACAGCTCCTCGTCATCAATGGAGTTCTTCCTGACGGAGGTGGGGAAAGGAAGGTGGTAAGAAACAGGAGCCAAAAGGTCGAGGCCTGGCTACTGATTTATTTTGTGTTTTACAAGATGTAGACGCTCTGTATTCAACAGGAGTTCCCAAGTGGCGTACAGGAAAGGACAGGACAGGATCAAAATACAGAATGAAACTATTTAAAATCCGATTAGATAAATAAAACCATGGCTGGTCAAACTGCCACAATCTGTTGAGGCAGGGAACAACTGGAAGACAACCCCGACCTTCCATTATTCCCAGCCTTCCGCAACCTGCCCCCTCCAGATGTGTTAGACTACAGCTCCCAGCATCCCAGCCAGCCAAACTGGCTGGGGATGCTGGGGGTTGTAGTCCAGCACATTTGGAGGGGCCCAGGTTGGGGAAGGCTGGTTTAGGCTCACTCCACACCCAAACTACGGCTGTCTCTCAGGAAGAGAGGCCGATTCTGAAACTCAGAAGAAGACTCAGCCACAACACAGGGCCCGCGTACATCCCTTTGGCACTATGCGAATGCCAGAGCTAGATACTCACATGATATGTGGTCTAGAGCTGGGCCAAGTGCCATCTTTACTCCGGGTCTCCATTATCACCATCTAGCAGGTGCAGGTGCAAGCAGGGGGAGGGCAAGAGGAACAAAATAAAAATAATAGGGGGGGGGGAAACAGGGCTGAATTAACTAGAGTGTAGCTGGGCAACTGCCAGGTGCTGCCATTCTTTCAGCCAAAGATACTGAGAAATAAAGAAATCAACCAAACCAGAAGGCCAAATGGTGATAATTCCCACCACCAAGCACTTATATACACTTTGAAGCTGTTTAATTAACTCTAACACACTTTAAACAAAACCAGTAAAACTGCATTGATGTGCTTCTGCAGGGGTCTATTTGAAGGCAACCCATCTTTTTCTCTTTCTTTTTAAAAATAGTCTCTGCCTCCTTACCCTGATCTCCAACCGTCACGCCTCTGATTATTGGCAGCAGAAGCAGCAACAAAAGGGCTGCTTGTTGCTGCTTTTAAGTCACACATGCACGCTAGACTCTTTTCCATCAATTATTTGCATCCATTGTGTGGGAGAGAGGCGGCGGCAGTCCAGGGAGGAGGAGCGTGTCCCTCTCAGGGTGATGCAGAGACCTGGGCAAAGAGGCCAGCACTGGCATACCAGAGAAGGAAGAGTCATCGCCTGTGCCCAAGAGACTCCCCCTCCCCACCTCCCGACATACTTCCCTGCACTTGTGTGGTTCTCTCCCCATCTCTATGCTGTCCCATTCCTATTCCAGTCCTCTTCCCATCTTGTTTTTCTTCCTGTCATTTTACTAGTTTGACTCGATTAGGGGATTTCTGTACAAAACGATTCTGCACAAAGGTTGGGCCATTATTTTCCCTGAAGACAACACTGTTGTATTTTAATTTTTTTTTAAACCCAACCATCACAACATTTCATTTGTTTTTATTTATTTATTGCATATCTATGCTGGCCATTAGCCAAAGCTCTCTGCATGATGGATCAAATAGTAAGCGTTCAATGCATCATGTAAGACGTAGCTGTTTCCAACAGAAGCACTTGCTGATCACAGCCATCTTTTAGGGAATGTACACTTTTAGGTTACTGACTCAGCAAGTGGCGCAAAAGCTGCTGCGCCCTCGAACTGTCATGACCCAAGTCCAGCGGTGACATGGACTCTGAGGCTGAAAATCCAGTGGTGCCAACAGAGGAAACTCCAGGTTTGAGCACCACTGCACAGCTGCCAGAAACCCTCGAGCCTGAGCCCCAGACCAGGCATGAACTCCTGGAGAGGAGGAGGAGTGCTAGGCCACAATCCAGAGGCCTGTCCCTTTAAGGCTTCCATTCTAAAGGAAAGGGTGGAGTCTGGAAGTGTCATAAGAGGCTTCAGTCTGACCTCAGACTTTGTGGGAGCAAGGTGCTTGCTAGAAGCTCTCCTGGGTGCTGCACCTTCCAGCCTTGACTCCTTGCTGCCTGGTATTGATCCCTGAGGGCTTCTGCTCAGTCCAGAACAGGACATGAACACAGGTTCATTGTGGCAAAACAGACCCTTGTGCAATTGCCAGGTGTTGGCTGTGTCCATGGGGTTTTTTTTACCCAGTTGAGATGGTACGTAACAAACTATGTTCTGTCATAAAAGAAAGTGTCTGTGAGGGAATTTATGAGGTTAGGAAAGAGGAAGCACATAAGCCTGGAAGACATACTTTCCAGGAAGCCCTTTCCCCTAATTCCAGCTGAGCAGGGGAAAGGCTGCAGTTATTCAGCAAGGAGGGAAAGACACTCAGCACATGTTTGGAGGAACCCTCGAGCACCATGACAAGTAGTTCGAAGCTAATTCTGGCATTCAAAGGTGAGTTTCAGGACCGAGACTTGGATCAAAGTAAATCTTCCATAAACTTGTACAACACTGCACTGACCCTGATCTCTATTCTTGCTGCCACACACTGTTCCTGGCTAAGACCCACTAAGTATTTTGAGAATGCTCAATACCAGGTTCAGAATGGAGCAGGCCCACGGTGCAAAGAAGAGGTGCAAAGATGTGCCTTCTGGCAAGTCCAGCTGGCCCCAGCCTGGCTATTCAGCTTGGAGGACTCCAAGCCCAGGCATTTTAGTCTTTTAGTTCTGTTGTTTCGAATCTGTTATTGTCATTTAAATCTCTGCGTTGCTACTAGGTTTCATTCTGGTTTTACTTCTACGCTGCAGTTTTAAACGTTTTAAATTTTGTGTTGCGTTTTATGCCGTATGTCATGGTTTTAATTGTTGTGAACCGCACAGACAGCCTCAGTTATTGAATGGTATAGAAATGTAATTAATTAACTGAACGGGCAGCAGCTCTCCAAAGTCTCTTTCAGCCTCACGAACTCGTATTGTTCAAATCTGCCTTCCGCAGCCTGGTGCCCTACAACGCCCACTGCCTTGGCTAGGCAGGAAAGGCTGTGCTGGCTGGGGGGGAATGGCTGTTCTGGCCCAGCCCCCTTGGAGGGCATCGAGAAGGCTGCTTGAAAAGGGAGAGGCCAGCACTTGAGCCCGGGGCCTTCCGCACACAGAGCGGCACAGCCCCTGGCTACAGCAGCGTTACCTGCCCTGAACTGAGGCAGGCATCCAGCACAGTCGTCTGCAAGTTCCGTAGCCTCTCGCAGGAGCCGTCAGCATTTTTCACCCAGAGCCTGGTCTCGTCTCCCGCTGGAATGGAAAAGTGGTGCCGGGCTTCCTTCAGCACTGCGTCTATGGGGCGGGGGGTGGGACACGCACAAAGGAGAAATGATTCCTCGGTGGGAACGGCAGCTGCTCCAGGGGATCCTGGGCTCGATCCCCTCCTCCCCTCAAACGCTGGGCTTCTTACCGATCAAGTCCACGCGGCTAAACTGGGCCAGGACAGGGCTGTCCATGTCATTGTGCTGGCAGAGGTACAGTTCCACCAGGTAAACCTCCACCTTCTGCATGCTTGGAAGCGCCACGACCTGAGAATTGGGAAAAGCCAAAAGAGAGGCCGTTCCAATAAGGGGCAACGTCCAATCAGAAGGAGAAGTGGGGGAACTCAGCAGGGCAGCAAGGCATCCCTTCTGTAGCAACATCCAGATGGGCTTCCCCAACCTGGTGCCCTCCAGATGTGTTGGACTGCAACTCCCGGTGTTTCCAGCCAGCATGCTGGGGTGATGGGAGTTGTAGTCCAAACACAACCGGAGGGCACCCAGTTGGAGAAGACTGTGCCACTGTGACTGAACAGTGGAAACTGGCTATTTTTATACGCAGTATTTCACACATGTATTGTGCACGTAAGGTTTGACTGGGGGCGGGGGGGGGGGGAGGAAGACAGAGAAGAGTGTCTTTCTCTTCTTCACCCGCCCCCACTCCCCAGCCTCCTTTCAGTCCTAAGAACATAAGAAGAGCCCTGCTGGATCAGACCAAGGGCCCATCTAGTCCAGCAGTCTGTTCACACAGTGGCCAACCAGCTGCCCATGGGAAACCCACAAGCAGGACATGACAGCAACAGCACCCACCCGCCCATGTTCCCCAGCAACTGGTGCACACAGGCATACTGCCCCTGATACTGGATGGAGCATACAGCCATCAGGGCTAGCAGCCACTGATAGCCTTCTCCTCCAGAAATTAGTCCAGTCTCCTTTCAAACTGTTGGCCATCACTACATCTTGTGGAAGTGAAATCCTCTCTCTCTGTGCTGCCAGGTCTGCCCATCACACTGCAACAGCTTGGATGAAGGGATGTGGAAGAGCCCACCTCTCATCCCCCCCCTTCCCTTCACTGCAGTGAGCTCTACTGCAACACCAAAGCTCCAAGGAGACCCTGCGCCTTGAAGCAGCAAGCGCCGCACCTTGCGTTCAATGGCTGGCTGGCCATGCTCAATGCCATACCAGCTCACCAGCTTGTCCCACACCTCCTCCGGCACCAGAACATATTCCTCGTCCTCCACCAGCCGATCCTTTAACCGGTACGACTCCAAATCTGGAGGGAGGGAGGGAGGGAGGGAGGGAGGGAGGAAGGTAGAGAGCTTGAAATTAAAGACCCCACCCCACCCCACCCCTCTGTCTTCCCCACACTGGTGCCCTTGGGATGTTTTCAACTACAACTCCCAGCATTTCTGACCATTGGCCCTGCTGGCTGGGGCCGAGGGGAGTTGTGGTCCAAAATATCCAGAGGGCACCGGGCTGGGGAAGGCTGCTCTACAGCAAGGGCTCCATGACCAGTTTCAGCAAGAGGAGAAAGGAGCCAAAGTTCTTAGTGGCGGCAGATGCTTTGTCACCAGAATGCCCTGCTGCAAGAAAGGAAAGCTGTTTCCCAACCTCCGACATACATCCACTTTCATGAGAGAGCAATGGAATCAAGGTCGTTGTCCGAGTGGTGGACTAGGAGCAGAGAGACCCAGGTTCACAGGTAACCTTGGATCCATCACTACCTCGCCACCCGATGTGCCTCACAGAGTTGTCGGCTCAAATGTACAGCACCCTCGGCCGCTTGGAGGAAGGGTGGGATTTTAAAAAATGAAATAAGTCAGTTCTCATAGACTAACCAGCCTTGGAACTTATCAGAAAGTCAGAGAAGAAATCTCAAAGAAAACCAACAGGGCAAAGGAAGCTGTACCTTCAAAGAGTTCAGCATTGTTGATCCGTCCAGGGAAAGAGCTGGAGTTCTGGTCTCCGGATTCTACATAGGCCTTCCACTGCTTGTACCAGTGATTCTCCAGCAGATACCTGGGCAAGGGAGCAGAGAGATCAAATCCAGCACCAGCATTGCCTTGTAGGGTGCAAATAGGGGGAGCAGGCAATTCTTCTCCCCCTCCATCCCCCACCCTGAATGGGATCAGAAACAGTGCCTCCTCCACCAGGAAAGTCAAGGCCTCAATCCAAGGCACTGGCTTACTGCATGCACCTGACTGTGCTCAGGAATGGTTGAATTCTGCTGCCAACATATATATCCAGACGCCTAAGAATCCCAGCTATTTTGGTTTGACCAGCATGTTTCTAGTCACCGTGACTGGAGAGAGTAGCTTGCAAAAGGTGAAGGCTGCATCAGCTAAAGGCTCAGACAAGAGGGAGACAAGCAAGTGCAGTCTCGGGGCATTTTTGTGAACCGTCCAGAGAGCTTCAGCTACAGGGGGGTACAGAAAAATAATAAATGAAATGAAGGGGCTTCTGACAGCCAGAGCAAGAGACCTTTCTCACTCTCTGTCTTCCCTGTCACAGACCTGGTATCAGTTCACCAGTGCCTCCTAATATCCAAAGATATCCAAAGATGCATGTCCTTCTGCCCGCAAATTATGCCAGTTAGAATAGGCAATGCAGTTAACCACCATGGCTGAAGACAGAGATGCAGCTATATTTATTGATACAAATTCATAACAATATTTCTAGAAGGCGTCAAGAAAAAGTCCTACAACTTCCAGCGTTCCCCAGCCAGCTAGAAGTTCTATGACTTCTTTCTGTTTAATGCACAGGATTGCACCCTAATCACCTTAACCACCAAACGGCTTCTTAAATTTTAAATATATTACCAACACATCAATCAATGTGCCTTTTGGAGACACCAAAGGTAGCACCAGATAACTTGTATTAAATTATACATTGCTGCTCATTATAAGAAGGAAAGACTCTCAACTCCCAGCCCCACAGATTAAAATTGCCCCAACCAATTGCTCCTCCTTCAGATCTCAACTATTAGCCATGAACTCCCCGCAGGGCAAGCCTCTGTCCTTCAGCCTCAGACTGCCCACCGCCCACAATCTGCAACTATTAGATAAAAACAGCCATTCCTTACTTACAGGGTCATCATATGTATCACTCAGTTAATATATATGAAGCACTGAATAACCGTCCTCCAATTACATGGATTAAATCTCCCAGCCTTAATTAGTTGCATAATGTATTCCAACATATAGCTTGCAGATATGGATTGTCTCCGAAAGTCAGTTTTAATTTTCTGCTTGGCAGTAAACCAAGACCCTTGCTCATAATCCTTTTCCTTCCTTGCCACTGGCTACCCCCCCCCCCCCCCGGGAAAAAACAAGAACACCTCCATTCCACCCTCAAGTTGGTTCACTCTTTCGCCATTGCCCCTTTCGCCATGATCAGCTCAGACCACGAAATATGTGGCCCTTTGGCAAAACAGTTTCCCTTTGTATTGCCCTGGGCCACTGTAGTAACAACCTCCGAGGCCTGTGAAAGGGAACAGGCAGTCCCTGCGCAGGCTGCCGTCACCTTGAAACCGGCCATGCCAAAGGTCAAAGGGCAATCTGGCAGCAATAGGGCCTCCGTCTGATCCTTCCATCTCATCTCTGGGAGTCTGACAAACTGTTCCTAGCATTAAAACCTTAACGACTGATAAATATATCATTGGGTAAACCAGGCTTGCAAACATCCGCTTGCCTGCAGTAAGTATGATAGTCTTCAAGTGACTAAAAATTTCTTTTTTAGTCTTTTTTTGAGTTAGACTGGATGAGAGCAGGTTCTTTTTCCTCCCTCCTTTCAGGCTGTTGATGTGCCACAAATGACTTACACCGGGAACCCATAGGAAGATGGGCTAGAAACTTGTGAATTCATCTGCAAGGCTACCATAAGCTTTCACCCACCTGGCCACCTCACTTTTCAGATGCATTGCAGTCTGGACCACAAAAGGATGCAAGGCAACAAAGTTCTTCGTTATCAGGTGCGGCAGGACTCTTGTTTTTCTACACCTAACACAGCGACCACTCTGGAGTTGGTCACTATTGACCCCTCAGTCCCAAGCACAAGTGACATAGAAGAAGCGATGCCCCACATTTCACGGGGCAGGCTTTTGTTGAAGCACACAAGCTCCCAAGATACACCGGGGTTTCTCAGCGTTTCCTGAGGTTGGGAAGTAGATTTGATTTTATGGTGCAGGGACACAGAGGCCATACCACGCAATATACTACTAGACAGCATTGCAACTTTCCATTCCGTTCATGCAGGAATTGTTCTTGTAGCAGCTGCAAGGTTTGAATATCAGCATCACCCCTCAAAATCTTCTGGGACATTAACATATATAGATCATCTCTTCACTGCTGTGGGTGAGAATCTGCAGTGAAAAGTCAAGCCAAGTGGGGTAGATGAGTTCACAGGAGTGCTCCCCTTTTCCTTCAGCTCTTACCTCCTTGCCTAGCTTCAGTGCCACACTCTCTTCCACTGAACTCAGCACTGGACAGCTACTCCATCCAGGAAAGCTTTGTCAAAAACTCAGCAGCTCCTTCCTCAAGCCACCACTTGGCAAAGTCCCACTCGGGGTCTCATTTTTCAGCAGTAGAAAATCAGTCCCAGGGTCTTACCTCTTAGGTTTTGTGACATGCCCCAGAAAAGCCCTGCCCCACACTTTGAGAACCTGGGAGCTACACAACCCAATAAAGAGTTTGCATAATTCAAATACCTGAAGTCTCTTACCCAGAGGAAAGAGGTACAATGTAACAGTATGCATCCTTTTGAGTTAGACAAAACTTCAGTCCAATGAAGGGCTCAGCCTAACTAAAAAGCCTGCTATGTCTTATATAGCGTCTCCTTTCATTGTCCACAGTTCCAGGCCCACCCTGCTTACCACTACTGTATCCCAGGACTGATCAAGGCACATGACTCAGACAGGCAGAAACAATGCTGACAAAAAGCAGCAAGGAGAAACCCATGCATGGAGCAACCCTCCGGACTTCCCATCACAACAGCAGGCCAATCTACATGCTTGGGATGCAGAGACCAGCACAGCCAGCTCAGATCCGTTCAGCACCCTGTCCTGGGGGAAAGTCTGCACTAGGCTCCAAGGGAATTACATCCTGATAATCCCTCTCATTTCCCACTGCCCAAGACTGGCTCCAGCTACGAAAGCATGGATGAAGCAGGAGAAGGAAATAAAACAAAACTAGGTATCAAACAGGATCTGTGCAAGCAATAACTTCAATAGCAGCTGTTCTGCCTCAGTACATAATATGAGATGGTAAAAGAGGGGAGAAACAGCAGATGAGCCCTTGTAGAGTGGAGGGCACAAGAGTCAGGTCAGTATGGTGGAAAGTTTTAAAAGCTCAAGACTAGAAACTTGAAGCTAATGTGGACTGTGGTCCATTATTTGTCACTTCTATAGGACTATTCAGTGTATAGCACGCATGGCATCTCATTTAGCCTGCAATCCTAGGCACATTTACTTGGAAGCAAGCTCCATTGAACTCAATGGGACGGATTTCCAAGTAAAGATGAATAGGATCAGACAGCATACTACGCTACAACCTTGTGAGGTAGTTTGCCTCTCTGCTCTGTGACAACACAGTGGAGTTGGTTTCTTTGATGCACCACAGCTGGCTGCTGTTCCCCAGTTGTCTTACCCCAGACAAGTTTGAATGTGAAACTTCAGAGGGACTATGGTGCGGGAAGCAAAATGTCTCTAAATCCTGCACCTAAGGGCATAAGGAAAGCTGAAATAGCTGACACAAGGAGTCTGGGTTGCCCCACAAAACAGGAAGTTTGTCAGCTAATCAGAAGTGAAACTGAAACTCATTGCTTGCAGGATAACGCCACACAAGGACAGACACAAGTAATCCAATGCCAATGCAAGACAGCAATGCTCACAACATGCAGCTTTAACTCTGAGGTGGGACAGCTAAGAAACTGAAACTTGGATGGCCAGCCTAGCCCAGAGACAATTAGAAGTCACTGCTGTGGTTACATGTCATGGAACAAGCTTATAGCACGCCTATGAATGACTCATCTCCAAAGCTAAGGTTGCTGTTCAAAAGAGAATAATGGTTCCTGGGCCTTTCCAGAGGGGAAAAAATTATCTCCAACACTTATCTCAATGCCAGGCAAAGTTGCAGCTACTGAAATTCCGCCTGTCATGAAACTGTAAAAGGCACAGGAATCCTGACACCACCACTCCCATGGGAGGCGGGGGGGGGGGAGTGATCAAAGGCACCTCAGCCCTGCTATACCAGAGAAAACTGGCCACCATTAAAGAGGTAACTGTTTAATTTTCAATCTAGTTTCTGTTGAGAGGTACGCGAATGGTACAACAAGGTACACACATTTTTGACAGTCTTCAGGAAGGGGAAATCCATTTTAAAAGCAGCAACCACACAGTGGCAATGGGTGCCACTCAGGAAATGCCCAGATGTTGTTGGAGTGTCTACATCAGGGTATTAAATACACAGAAGGGAGAAAAAGAAAAGGAGGAACAGAAGAAAAGAACAGCAATAACGGGACTCATGAATAAACCCTTATGCTCCAAGTTGATTCAGAATAATTATCTCTTTCCAGACCCAGGTTCACAATAGCTAAGGTGCATTAGAATTCTCATGTTAAGAGTGAACATGTATTGAGCATGTACAAGACCCACCTTTAAGCAAGCCAACAAGGAATATAAAATGGGTATTAGAAATGTGCTAAAGGAGAATGAGTCCAAACAATGTGAGCTCAAGCATATCCTTCTACTAGAGATGTAAAACAGAAAAACACAGACTAGGAAAGGAACAACATCAAAGGATGCAATCCTATGCATCTTTAGACAGAAAACAGTCCTACAACTCCCAGCATTCCCCAGCCTGGCTGGGTTCCCTGGCTGGGATTGCACCCCAATGGAAACAACTCAAACCCAAAATAAAACCCACCAAGCTCAACAGCGATTTCACCCTAGTAAGTACACAGGATTGCTGCTAGACAGCCCAGTCTTATCCTTACTGGGGAGTAAGTCCCACTGAGTCCAACAGGGGGGACTCTCCAGCAAATCAGATTATAAATTGCCCAGAGCAAGGACGTACCTTTTTACTTATGCTACTCTATTAAAGCGCCATGTATAGTGAAGGCCACATAGGGCTGCTTCACACTGAGCTTTTATCCTACGATTGAGATTGCTCCTTCACGGAAGTTTGTCGGCTCTTTACATGACGCCGTGACCCTCCTGCACTAAATGCCCTTTGTTCCGTTTTTAAATAGATCGTAGATAATGAGCTTTCAAATTTCCCTGTTGTGTTCCGCTTGAGTTTCCTCTGTGAAAAAAGGAAAAGCGGCAAGAAGAGGAGCGAGATCAGTGAAAGAGAATGGAGGACCCAGGGACGGGGGGGAGCACACGTAAAGGGAGTCAGTGGTGACCCCGCATTTAAAACGGAAGCAGAACGCCCCGTTTTAAATGCAGGATTTTAGGCAGGTGTAATTTATTTATTTATTTATTTCATTTCTATACCGCCCAATAGCCGAAGCTCTCTGGGCGGTTCACAAAAAAGGTGTAAGTGTCGAAATACCCATAGACAACCCACAACAGAACTGCAGCGCTCGTCTCATTAGGCCCTAACGATGAGGGAGAATGAGGATAATAACTGCAAAGGTATGTAGGTTGCTCAGCATGGATCTGCTCACCCCCTGAAAACTCCAACCCGAGTTGTGCCCGATCCCGAGCCAGGATCATGAGAACGTGGGGAGAGCTGTGGGTATTTCCTCTCTCCCCGCGCCACCCCCTGTACTCCCAATGCACATTTATGGAGGGGGATTCTAATCCGGATTAGCGATGGGTTTCTACGGGGCTCTGGGAAGGAGGCAATTACTCCGAGTTACTCAAGGACCGAGCCCAAGGGATAAAAGAGGAATTCCCTCACAGTACATCCTTATCCAGCCCAAACTCCAACGCCCCTTCCCCATCCGCACGACCCCTGACCCCCAGCTTCTGCCCCCCTCATATCCCCCCCACACACACCACGTCCTCCCCCACTTACCATCTCTCTCCCGCTCGCAGCGGCCGCTCCCGCCCAAGCTGGCCGGGCCCCTCCCCCTCTACCTGCCGCCTCTGGGCCTCCAGACCCGGGAGCCCCCGCTCCGCCGCCATCTCCTCCCACCGCTCCGCCGCCAGCCCGGAAACGAGCGGCGGGGACACCCTATTTCCCACTCCCGGCTCGCCGCGGTCCCGCCCACCTGCTTCCGCCCGGCCATGATAGGTGTGGCAAGCGGGATTAGGGAGAAACAAGCGCCATGTTGAGTGCGGCATGTTGCGAGGACGTCGCCGCGCGCCGCCGTTTCTACCGCCATGTTGGGTGGGTCTTGGCGCGAGAAATGGAACGCCAGGACCGAGCGGAATAATAATATTCTTTTAAAAGCAACAGCCGCCAGTTGCCGTCTTGGGTGTGCAGTATCGGAGATGTTTTTTCGTATGTAAAAATGTCGATGCCTTCTTGCTTTATCGCTACGTTGCGCACCGCCAACTACGCCCTGAAAGGAAAAAAGAGAGGCAAGAGCCGCATGCCTGAGGGAGAACCTTTAACGCTTAGGATGTGCTCCGCTCGATGCTGTTGCCGCCATGTTTATTAAGGGCATGGCTCTTCGGCAAGCTTGGCTAAGTCGGCCATCTTTGCTGTTGGCAGAGCGTGGCGCCTGACTTCCGAGCGGTAGTGAGGGAGTCGCCATGCTGGGAGTGGCGCGCGCGGAACCGCGGCAGCGCCTGCACATTTGAGGAGTGGGACGGAGCCGGGGCACTTGAGCTTGTCATGCAATTAAAGGGCGAGATGGGAAAGGCCGTCTATGGAGAAACGTACGTGACTGTGTAGTTCAAGGAAATTATCCGCTCCCCCTGCATGCAGTTTAACTTTAAAACCAGTAAAAATGAACCCCCTTTTCCCGGGGTGGGAGTGAGAATTACTCTTTAAAAAAGAGCTCAGAGCAAAATGTTGTTGTTGTTCAGTCGTCAAGGCACGCCAGGCCTTCCTGTCCTCCGCTCTCTCCCAGACTGTGCTCAAGTTCATACTCATTGCTTCGGGGTCAGCAAAATACTTCCGAGCAAATAGGGAAATGCCAATGAGAACCCTGAGTTTGGACTGTTTCTGTTATCCTGTTCTGGCAACTGGAGAAAAGAAGTAAGCCAGATAAGAAAAGCTACTAGTTCTGTGTATATATTCGGTGCCTGTCTGCCGGCCTGCCCTTGCTGTCATCTGAATGCAATGTACCCTTGCCCTTTTGCAGGAAAGGCCCATGAGTAGGTGTGAGCCCCCATATGAGTATTTTGTCACAAAATCCGCCAAGGGTTTGTATTCCACCATTACAGTTTCATGTGAATTCCCGTAAGAAAGATGAGGATGAACCTTTAGGTTGGAATTGGCCCCTTTTTGTAAGCTTTTAAACCATATTCGTGTTTAAGATGCTTACAGGCCTTTGAATCTTGCAAGTTTCTTCAGGAGTCAGCGTTAAACGTGACTCATACACAAGACAAGCCAGGGCCCTCTGTCACAAAGGCTGTGCATGTATCTGGAGTTTTCACCTAAGCTGCTGCTATTTGCACAGAGTCCACCCCACATCCTGTGAACTGTCATTTGTGCTCCACTTCCTGGTCTTGTGCAAAAGCATAGCCTCTCATAATAAATGTGACATTTTGCATGACTGGTATGAAGTTAATCTCAAATTGTGCTTCTTCCAATCATCCTGCCCTTCATTTCATGATTAGAGCCTCTGTGTGCATGCACACATGTGTGACTGCATTATTATCCTTGTGCATCCATACACCTAGAATAGATTCATAGAATAGTAGGGTCCAACCCCCTGCTCAATGCAGGAATCCAAGTCAGAGCATCCCTGACAAATGGCTGTCCAGCCTTGTCTTGAATGCCTCCAGTGTGGGAGAGCCCACCACCTCCCCAGGCAATTGGTTCCATTGTCGTATTGCTCTTACAGTCAGGAAGTTTTTCCTGATGTTCAGCCGGAATCTGGCTTCCTGTAACTTGAGCCCATTATTCCGTGTCCTGCACTCTGGGATGATCAAGAAGAGATCCTGGCCTTCTTCTCTGTGGCAACCTTTCAAGTACTTGAAGAGCGCTATCCTATCTCCCCTCAGTCTTCTCTTCTCAAGGCTAAACATGCCCAGTTCTTTCAGTCTCTCTTCATAGGGCTTTGTTTCCAGTCCCCTGATCATCTTTGTTGCCCTCCTCTGAACCCTCTCCAGTTTGTCTGCATCCTTCTTAAAGTGTGGTGCCCAAAACTGGACACAGTACTCCAGATGAGGCCTAACCAGTGCTGAGTAGAGGGGAACTAGTACTTCCCGGGATTTGGAAGTGATGCTTCTATGAATGCAGCCCAAAATAGCATTTGCCTTTTTTGCAGCCACATCACACTGTTGGCTCATATTCAGCTTGTGATCGACAACAATTCCAAGATCCTTCTCGCTTGTAGTGTGGTTGAGCCATGTATCTCCCATCTTGTAACTGTGCATTTGGTTTCTTTTTCCTAGGTGCAGAACTTGGCATTTGTCCCTATTAAATGTCATTCTGTTGTTTTCTGCCCAGCACTCCAGTCTCTCCAGATCACTTTGAATTTTGTTTCTGTCTACCAAAGTATTAGCTATCCCGCCCAATTTTGTGTCATCTGCAGATTTGATCAGCATTCCCTGCACCTCCTCATCCAAATCATTAATAAAAATGTTGAAGAGCACTGGGCCCAGGACCGAGCCCTGCGGTACCCCACTTGTTACCTCTCCCCAGTTTGAGAAGGTCCCATTGATAAGCACTCTTTGAGTCCGATTCTGTAGCCAACTGTGGATCCACCGGACCGTTGTTTCATCTAGCCCACTTTGAACTAGTTTGCTCATCAGGATATCATGGGGCACTCTGTCGAAAGCTTTGCTGAAGTCGAGGTATATGATGTCTACAGCATTCCCACAGTCTACAGGGGAAGTTACTTGATCAAAAAATGAGATCAGATTTGTCTGGCAGGACTTGTTTTTGACAAATCCATGTTGGCTTCGAGTAATCACTGCATTGTTGTCAAGGTGCTTCCAGATGGATTGCTTTATGATCTGCTCCAGAATTTTCCCAGGGACTGATGTCAGACTGACTGGTCTGTAGTTCCCAGGTTCCTCCTTTTTACCCTTTTTGAAGATAGGGACAACGTTAGTCCTCCTCCAGTCATCTGGCACTTCCCCCGTCCTCCATGATTTCTCAAAGAGAATAGACAGCGGTTCTGAGAGTTCTTCTGCCAGTTCCTTTATGACTCTAGGGTGCAGTTCATCTGGCCCTGGAGATTTGAACTCATTCAAAGTAATGAGGTGTTCCTTGACCATATGCCTGTCGATCTCAAGCTGCAATCCTGCCCCTTCAGCCTGTACTTCGCCTTTGCCAGGGGGGTCATAGACCCTCTTTTGGGAGAAGACTGAGCCAAAGTAGGAATTGAGCACCTCTGCCTTTTCTTTGTCGTCTGTTATCGTTTTGCCATCCTTATTTAATAGCTGAACCACCATTTCTTCCTTTTACTATGCATGTAGCTGAAGAAAGCCTTTTTGTTGTTTTTAACATCCCTTGCTAACCTCAGCACATTCTTAGCTTTAGTCTTCCTGACGCCATCCCTGCAATTCTGTGCTATCTGCCTGTACTCTTCCTTTGTTACTTGGCCTTCTTTCCACTTCCTATATGTCTCCTTTTTTGTTTTCAGGTCATCCCTAAGCTTTTTGTGAAGCCACATTGGCTTCTTCTGTTGTCTTCCACCTTTTCTTCTTGTTGGAATTGCTTGTGATTGTGCCTTGAGAATGTCCTTTTTTAAAAGCTCCCACCCATCTTGGACTTCTTTTCTCGCTAGCATCGCTTGCCATGGGACCTTACTGATCATTGATCTGAGTTTATGAAAATCAGCTTTCCTAAAATCCAGGGTACGCGTTTGACTACACTTGGCTTTTGCTTCCCTTAGAACCAAGAACTCAAGTACAACATGGTCGCTTTCCCCCAGAGTTCTTGTAACTGCTACTTTATCCACTAAGTCATCTCTGTTGGTTAGGATCAAGTCAAGGATAGCCGATCCTCTAGTTCCTTCCTCTACTTTCTGTAGGAGGAAGTTATCCGCCACACAAGTCAGGAATTTCTTGGAGGGGCTATGTTTTGCAGAATTTGTCTCCCAACAAATATCGGGGAAATTGAAGTCCCCCATTAGTACTACATCATGCTTCCTTAAAACATTGGCTATTTGCTTTTCAAAAGTTTCATCCTTGTCTTCTCCTTGATTGGGTGGCCGGTAGTAGACTCCGACCACCAGGTTCCTTTTATTCTTTGCTCCACTTATTTCAACCCAGATGCTCTCGATGGGGCTACCAAGCTCCTCCATCTGTATTTCTGTGCAGAGACATGTATTTTTCACATACAGTGCAACCTCACCTCCCTTTCTGTTCCTCCTGTTCTTTTTGAACAAGTTATATCCTTCAATTGCTATATTCCAGTCATGAGAGTCATCCCACCAAGTCTCAGTTATACCTATCAGGTCATAATTTCCCTCTTGAATTAAGAGTTCAAGTTCATTCTGTTTGTTTCCCATACTCTGGGCATTAGTATATAGACATCAAAGACCATGTGCTTCATAGTCTGGCTTTCTTCCTACATGTGTCTGAAGACTATTATTGGGCGCTATCAGAGCTGTTCTCTCCATTGCAGTGCATGCGCCTACGTCCATTGTTACCCCCAACATTACATCTCCCTTCCCCGTAGGATTCAGTTTAAAGCCCTCCTGATGAAGTTCTTCGTGCTGTGGCCAAACACATTCTTCCCATCCTTTGTGAGGTGCAACCCATCCCTAGCCAACAGCCCATCTTCCAGGAAGTATAGCCTGTGGTCCCAGAATCCAAATCTCTCTCGTCGGCACCACCTTCGTAGCCAGTCATTCACCCGGAGTATTTTTCGTTCCCTTTCTATCCCTCTTCTAACTACTGGAAGGATGGATGAGAAAACTATCTGGGCCCCAAAGTTCTTGAGTTTCCTTCCCAAAGCTTCAAAGTCTGACATGATCTCTTCGTAGCTCCGCTTGGTGGTATCATTTGTTCCCACATGGATGAGAAGAAAGGGATACCTGTCAGTGGGCTTTATGAGTGCAGGCAACCTTTCAGTCACGTCTCTAATCTGTCCTCCCGGGAGACAACATACCTGGCGAGTCCATGGGTCTTCGCGACATACTTGGGTCTCGATTCCACACAGCAAGGAGTCTCCCACTACTACCACTCTTCTCTTCTTCTTCTTGTAGGCCTGGGTTTCATCGCCTCTGTTTGACTGACCTTCAGCCTCTTGCTCACTCTCATGCAGGTTCCCCTGTGATTC
This sequence comes from Heloderma suspectum, assembly GCF_057233095.1. Classification (NCBI taxonomy): domain Eukaryota; kingdom Metazoa; phylum Chordata; class Lepidosauria; order Squamata; family Helodermatidae; genus Heloderma; species Heloderma suspectum. The sequence continues at coordinate 175,695,232 of NC_139459.1, forward strand.
TTCCTCTGCAGGCTGTCCTCCAGTCTCATCCGCAAGTACCTGGAATTGGTTCCACAGCTCCACTGCTTCCACTGGTGCAGAGTGGCGTCTAGTTCTTCTTCTCCTAACTGTTACCCTTTTCCAAGGAGTATCCTCTATTCCATTTTTCTTCACCTCCGCATTTCCCACTGCCTCATCTTGCTGTCACTCTTTGAGCTTCTGGTCTGCCCTTTGCTGCTGTAGTTCCCCCATTCTGTCCAAGAACTCTTCGTGTTCTCTTATTCCCCTGCGGGTCGACAGTCACCGCTCCAGTCCACTTACTTTTTCCTCCAGCAGCGTGATCAACTTGCACTTGTTGCAGGTGTAGGCCATGTTGTTCTCAGGCAAGAAAACAAACATTGCGCACACCTTGCAGGTCACCACCACTGGAGAGTCTTGTCCTTCCATAGCCTCTTTTCCCTTTTTGTGTCTAGCTTTGTGATTGTTCTAGACTAGCCTGTGCCTGCTCCTCTACTCAGTAGAGGTTAAAAGCAGAGTCCCACTGGTGTGAAAGTGTGTGTTACAAGACAAATAAATGGAAAAAAGTTAGTTAAAATAAAAAATAAAAATAATTTTAAAAAATGTTAGGGGCCTCCCCCTTGACCTCCCCTGCCGAACTCCTGTTTGCTCCCCCCGTTCGCTCGCTCTGTTCGCTCGCTCTCTGGGAGCTTGCCTGCTTCTGTAGTCCCTGGACCAGCTGGAGCAGCTTGCTCTGCTCTGCTCAGCTGGGAGGCGGGAAACAGACTGAAGCTTCCCGCCCAGTCAGCTGCTGGGAGTATTCAGGCCACACCCCTCCAATTCAGTTGGAGCTCTCAGAAGCACCTGGTGAGCTCACAGCCAATCAGAAGGATAAAGGGCAGCCCCCTGGGCTTCCTGCAACCCACCTCTTAGCCTCTGTCTCCTTTGTCTCTTCAACCACTGCAACTCCCCTGGCCAACTCCTGTTTGCTCCCCCTGTTCGCTCATTATGTCCAGGTATATACCTGGACATAATGTTAATTTTGTCTGCTAGCAAAACTCAAAACCCTGGGTTCGAGCACATGGCCATACCACCTCCTGAATACTGGCTTTCAAGATGTCGTCCCTCTCCCTTTTCCCCCACACTGCAGCACTGGCTGAATTCAGACATCATTCCAAAATATGGCTTGTGCTAAAATAGTTTAGAATCCCAAGAATTGAGCTTCCAAATATACAACAGGGCAAAGCATGTTTTAGAGCTCCCTGCCTGCTTTTGTTTTCTTTCCTTACAACAGTGGGCTTCATATGTTCATAAATTCACTCCTGTCCCGATGGTGCAGCAACCTCAGGGGGCCAGGCAACAGCTGTAAACTGTGGGGTTTGTCCATTCAAGCAGCTGCCGTGATTAGCACAAGCCCTGCTTTGCACACTCACTTCAATCACTGTTTCTGATTTGCCAGCCAATTGACAGACAAACTATGACTGTCGATTTGGACATCATTGCAAACCATGGGTTAGTTTCCTTAAGGGTGCAGTCCTATGAAAGTTTAGACAGAATGCTGGTAGTGGTAGGATCTTTTTCCGTCTAAATATGCATAGGATTGCGCCCTAACCGTGGTTTGGCTTGATGAACATATGAAGCCATCTGCAATGATTGGAGGCAGCAATCCGGGTTTCAAACTGGAGGTTTTGATAGCCCAACCTGGAGACTCAGGGATTGAATCTGGGGCCTTCTGCATTAAAAGCCTGAGCTACATTCCCTCCTTAAGAGCACAGTCCTATGCATGTTTAGACAGAAAAAGGCCCACTTCTCCCAGCATGCCCCAGCCAGCGACTTTTTCCTATCAAAACATGAATAGGATTGTGCCTTGAATGCTGGGTAAGTTGAGTCCTTCCTTAAAATATATTAGAACTGGCTCCCCCCTAGATGGGTTGGACTGCAACTCCCATCATTCCCAGCCAGCTGTATTAGAAAATATCTGTGTGTTTGAGAGGCAATGCATGCAGTTGGTCTTCATTAGTATAAACAAAGCTAATGAGCCCGGAATTCTGGGAGGGGGAAAATAATATAGATAGACGAGAAGCAAGCATGCCTACTGACTGAGGCCCAATCCAACCAGGGGGACCTATGTGCCAAGGTGGCTTTCTGCTCACGTAGCTGATGGCGTAGCAAATCTTCATTCATATTGTATTGCTCATCAGCCCCCCTCCTGCCTGCCCTGGTGAAAAGGCTAGACATGTTTTCTTCTGGCATCAGGATGCAGATCTGCATCTGGGACCCCCAGTTGTTAGGCATGACTAGGAGTAGATTGGGACCACAAATAATTGGACTGGAGACCAGAACAGCTGGGGCAGTGTGAAGGCTAAGAGATGGAGCAATGGGGGTAAGGAAGGCCCAGGGTTGAATCTCACCTTCCATCTGCAAGACAGTGACAATACTGATCTACGATATAGGATTCTTGTTAGGATTACAAGACAAGGTATGTAAAGTGCTTTAAACACACTAAAAGGCTAAGCATTATTTGGGTTTTTAAAAATTATTGTTTTGAGGCAGCAGTGAGGGACTGAAATAGATGGGCAACTTTTGGCCCTCCAGATTTTTTGGCCTACAACTGCCATCAGCCCTAGGCAGCACAGCCAATGGTGGAGGATGATGGGAGTTGTATGATAAAACATCTGGAGAGCTACAGGTCGCCCACCCCGGATGAAAAGTTGGAATGAAATGTCATACAAAGCGCGAATGAGAGTTGTTTGCTGTAATGAGGTTTCCCCATGTGGTTTGAGGAAGGGGTTGGCACGGGAGAAGAGCTGTCCTGTTCATGGCCATTGGCAATGTGGCTGGAGATGACGGGACTTGTAGTCCAACATATTTGGAGGGTGCCAGGTTGGGGAAGGCTGGAATAGGGTGTGTGTGTGTGTGTGTGTGTATGCATGCATGCATGCATGCAGCAATGGGGGGGGGGATATTAATCCAGAAGGTAATGTATGTTTATAGAAGGAGGCAGAAGAAGGATTAAAACTGTGTATGACCAAATACAAAAAAGCCCTTTTACTTTTTATACTTTTTATAAACAGAAGAGAATGTTGGAAACTGTACATTAACTTTCATGTCAAACTCCTACTGTACAACTGCCTTTGTATCTGCTCATCTTAGAGAGAAATATTGGTGCAGGGGGGGGGCAGGTAGCTTGTTTAAGTGGATCCCATACTGCCGGTGAGGGTTAAAGGTGGGCCTTGGGTCTGAAACTCTTGGAAATGACCCACTTGATATGCAGATCTTGGGGCTATGGAGCAAGCAATCACACAAGATTGGCTGGCTGGGATCAGCTGATCCCCAGGACCAGGATGATTCTGGTCTGCGATGCTGGCATCTTGGCTTGAATACCTAGCAGCCCCAATCAATTCTGTTATGGCTTGAATTGTATTGGGATAACAGGTTTTTATCACACATTATGTTATAATTAGATTACTAATGCCAGGATATTTGTGTTATCACCACTTTGTGAGCGGTCACCGTTACTGTGGTTTCTGCATTTCATTTCCCTCTGACCTCATAGTTTGCAATTATGTGCGTAATATCCTTGTAACGTAGAATGATTCTTCATGCATCTGATAAAGCAGACTTAGTTCATGAAAGTCTATGTGTCATAATAAATATGGCAGGGTTTAAGATGCCACTAGACCGTTGTTTTTGCTCTAGGACACCAGCATGGCTTTCCCTCTGGAAATAATTAGACAAAGAGCCGACAAAGGGCAGGCAAAGAAAGGATGTGGCTTCCCCACAATCCTGGAGCTGCCCACCCCGCACCCCAGTGTTCCTATTGGGCTAGCCACTCCCACCCTCACGTTGGCCCCAACTATAGCACTTTACTAGGGGCTCTTTAGAAGTTAGGTTAGCTGCTTTTATGTGGGCAGGGAGGGGCCAATCGCGTAGGTCTTCCCAACAGAATCACTTCTCCCACCCACCCCAGCAGGATGCCAGCTCTGTGGGTGGTGCCCATGTGGTCAGCCTCCACCCGTGCAGTTGGGTCATTTCAAACAGCTGCTCGTAGGAACCTCCAGTCGGGGAAAAGTTTAGAAGGCCTCTAAAGCATGATGGCATGTTGAGAGTCCCAATCCTTTCCCCACTCCACATCCTGTTGACATCCATCGACAGCAGCACTTGATGCGGAACAATACTTTGTCCGTTCCCCACCCACCAGCAATGGCAGCTACTGTGAATCAAGGCAGCTCCTATTTGTGTCGCCCTGCCCTGGGTTCTGCTACTTGGTCACACTAGATTGTGGCAATGCTGGGCAGATGGTGTGAAATGTTGGGAATTGGCTGATAAATGTGTTTGGGAAGCATTTTCGGTAAGTTCTCTGAGGATGGGGGGCATGGTGGTGGGGAACCAGTGGCCCCCCAGCTGTTGGACTACAGCTCCCATCATCCCTGGCCATGCTGGCTGGGGCCGATGGGAGTTGGGATCCAAAGGGGCCACAAGGTCCTCACTTGTCTTAAGGACACTCCTAACCTAGTATCAGCCTGATCTGCAATTAAACCTGTGCAAACCAAGAGTAAACAACTCCCCAGAGTTTAGGGTTGGCTTGAGCAAGTTTACCAGCTGATGACAGTGCCTGTCAAGGTTCCTCCCCACCCAATGAACATGTTTATCTTGCATTTAACAGGCCATTCCTCTGGATGTTAACTTGGAAGTCCCACTGAGTTCACAGAGAGTGATTCCCACATAAGCAGGCATAGGATCAATTCCCACCCCATGCCCTGTCTCAGTGCATTACAGCAACCACAGCAGTCAAGGCTCGGTACCACGGCCATTCCCCCATTTTCATACAATATTATTCACGCCAGTGAATTTCCCAGGATCCGGAAAAGCTGGTGCTATTTCCCCCAGATCTTAGATGGAGTCATTGCCGAGTGCTCCACTCCCAGATGTGGTTACAGGACATTCCTTCAAAAGGACTAGGTTCCCCAGATGACCCAGGCAGAGAGTTCAAGTCCATCCTCTCTCAGCTGGCTAGGTAAAGCTTCATGGAAGCAGATCTGTTCAGGAGCAGCCACTGCAGGCTGCTTACTCAGGGGTACATCTGTGAGCACAGAGGGCTCCTATCTGCCACCGGAAAGGGAGCTTTCCCCTCCCCACTGACAAGCACTCCCTGAAGGGCTGCAGCAGATCTGCTGACTGGAGAAGAACCCTTGTCAAGCCTCCTCAGCGAGCAAATCTACTCACAAGTAGAGCCCAGCATGGTACTTCACAGGGCAGAGTGGGGTGCTTCCTTATGAGTAGGTCTAATGCCCTTTGCAATGGGCAGAGGGGGGTCGAACTGCACACCTGGCGGAAGCATTAGCAGCAACAGCAGAATATTCCAGAAAGAAGGCCGGGGGTCCTTCCTTCATGCTCCTGGAAAAAGAATGATATGTGGTCCAAGCATCACCCAGAAGGGATGAACTGGAAGGCCCCTTCTTCACCAACAACCACTCCACAGGCCCAACCAAGCCAGAGATAGCCCCTGCGGCCGAGTCCAAATGAGAAACGCCAAACTACCCCAAATTGTTGGAGACTTTTAATCAGTTCCGTACATTTGGATATGGCGCATTTGTTCACCCCAGACAGGGGTGTGGAGGGAGCATCTGGGAGAGAGAATTCTGCCCGTTTCCTTCCCCGGGGGGACTTTTCTTCTGCCTTGATCATTTCTGATCTTTACAACAGAAGACTGCTCCCTCAATTCAAGTTATGTACAAGAACAGGAGTTCCCCTTTCCGTATTTGCTCCGTCAAAGGTGGAGGGAAAGGGGATGAGGGAAGCACATGGAGATAGTCCATTCCATATGCTAATGATTATCCATTCCAGGGTTCTGTTTGCTGCAAGAAAGGGTTGGTTGATCACCTCCATCCCAGAAACAGAGTCTGAGGTTGTCCTCTTTTCCCCCCACAAAAAAGCAAAGTCCAGATCCTCTGTACATTCATTGTCCAATAGGCCATCTTGGGTTTCCCTCTCACATGAAGATCCAACCTGGATAATCTCCTTCCTCAGGTGTGTGGACTAAGAATCCAGCTAAACTATAAATGAACTGGTTTAGTTGTCCTGGCATTTGGCCTTGCAGTCACCTCAGAGAATCCGGAATTCTCTCTACAGGCCCTACATCTCAACCATACACTCAGCAGTCTCCCCAAACTGATAATCCCCACAGTTCCTTCTGGGAAGCCCCAGCAACTCAGTTTCTGTTTGCAGAATAGAGGTATCTCTTGTTGCATCCACCTTTGCCACATTTCCCTGTACTCTGGAACTCCATTTCTTCTCTTCCAGCAGCAGATGAAATGGGAAGCAGTTCCATGAACCTAACCAGGCTGGATTCTGGACCAAAAAAATCAGCACCATATATCTTGGCCAGCGTCCCCCTGCTCTTCCACTCATACTACACTGTAACAGGAACAAGACCTAAGCAGACATTACATTGAATTAACCATGGTTTAGCCCTATGTCTTGATGCCTAAACCCATGGATAAGGATTGGGCCAGAAACCAGGTTCTGAGGGGCTCGCAAACCACAGTTAACCACTGCATCTCCACATTCAAGCCATGATTAAGGCAGCTTCCCTACCTCAATGTCTCTCTATACATGCTCTTGTGGGTGCAGGATTTAGTGTGTCAAATAAAACCATGGTTCATTGTACGTCTGGCAACTTAATCAGGGTTAAGCCAGCAAACCTGTGGCTAGTGCTAAACCATGATCAAGCACTCTCTCTGCATAGTGGAGTGCAGGAAAAGGAGCAACAGGACACGCACACTCACACACCGAATGGCAAGCTCCCGCTAGAAACAGGGTTGATACCTTCTGACCCAGAGGTGGCAGGGAGACCTTTTGCACCAGCAGGCCCAAAGTTCTTCAAGAAGGTCTAGGCAGGAAAATGGCAACAGTGATTGGACAGGTTCAAGAAACAGGTCCACCTGAAACAGGGGTGGGCACCTTTTGGCCATCCAGATGTTTTGGCCTACAAGTCCCATCAGCCCTAGGCAGCACAGCCAAGGGTGAGGGATGATGGGAGTTGTAGGTCAAAATATCTGACAGGCCACACACTGCCTGCCCCGACCCAAGACGAGTGCTTCGGTCTTCAGGTGCAACCCAGAGAGGAGACGAAAAGGAACTAGGAGGCCAAAGTTAGAGCAAAGCAGGCAGGAGCAGATGGGAGGGTCATGCAGGCAGGTTATGGGGCTAAAAAAGACCCTTGGTTGCTGTTCTCTCAACTGAAGGGACTGGCAATGTTTGCTTATTAGGACCCCTTTGTAAACACAACCCTCTTCTATCCCCTGAGCATTGGTTACCCTCAGCCTATTCACAGTGGCTCTCCCTCAGCATCAGAGGACACCCTGTACGCTGGGAGTGTCCCCAGATTTCTCCCCAGCAAAAGGCAGCTGCACTGGAGTGCCACGCTAAGAGCTCTCCTGTTCCTTGCATCCCAGCACAAGGCAGGCTACATTTCTGCATGTCCTCTGTCAAGGAGGCACCTTCAGAAATCCTTTACGTTGCCTGAGGGTTATAATAAAAATAATAATTAATATTATGGCTCTCGTCAGGGGAGGGGGGAAGATTTGTGAACCTTACAAGCGCTTCATGCTGCATATAAAAATGGTTACATATGTACATATACACACACACTATATATATATATATATATATACACACACACACACACACGCACACACACACACACGCGCGCGCGCATGCCGTGATCGAAGGGTGGAAGGTTGGGTGCCACTTTGTCTCTATGCATGTGGAGAGCAAAAAGTAGGATCTGGATCTACATCCCACAGTTCTGCACACCCAGACCCCTGTGCCCTGAGTTAGAAAGAACATCCTGTTCACCTGGCACTTGAAACTGGGGATAAGGGTGGCAGACATTTCCCTCTTCCTCTGAGGCGACTCGCGGGAGTCGAGTTGGAAGGGGAGCCAAAACCCTCAGAGATCCTCATGCCTGGGCAGGATTCCTCAGGGATTTCTATGCCTAAATCAGCCTCTCCTCATCCCAATGTATCAAACTAGAACCCCCATCATCTACAGCCATGTTGGCCAGGGATGGTGGGTGTTGTAGTTGGACACCTCTGGAGGCTACTGGGTTGTGGGGAAGGCTATATGCTTTTCTGAAAGGAGAGAGAGCTGGGACCGATTCACATTTGAGGAGTTGGTGGCTTGCGTGTTGCGAAGTACCAAGCAGAAGCAAAGGGCAAGGAGACTTTTTGCATGAAGATGGCTGAGCAGTTTCAGAGCTGGTGTTTGATAAAAGTAAGAGGGGCTGAGTCCTTTGAAGGAGGCCTGGACAGGAACTGGCTGATCTTTGAGAGCACTGAGTAAAGAGCTGAGCAAAGACCCCATTGACCTGCAAGTCACTCTCAGACAGTGTCAGGGCTGCCCTGCGAGCGAGGGCTGAGGGGAGGTTGGCTAACCCCAGAAAAGCTCTTGGGTTTACACGACAGAGCAGGGATTAAGGGGCCCAGTCATTTGAGTCAGGACTGAGAAGCAATGAGAAGTAAAGGCATGCTAGTAAAGGTCAAGGACTTCAAGACTGCAGAGGAAACCTACGGAATATTGGACTAAGGGCCAAGGTAAGGGCAAGATGAGCATCTGCATGAAGAGCAAGTAAGGCAGGAGTGGTGGGCAACTTGTGGCCCTCCAGGTTTTGTGGGATTCCATCCTCGACCACTGGCCATGCTGCTGCAGTCCAACAGCATCTTGAGGGCTGCAGGCTGCCCACCCACATAGTAAGTGCCATAACATCCGAGAAAGGTCTGGGTGGTGCCATGGAAAACGTCATTTAGATTTCAGGAACCTGGGACAAGGGAGTGATCATCTAAGGATTACAGGACATGGTAAATATGAAGCAACTAGGGGAAAACAAGGCACAACCCACAGGGAACGTCCCCACGCGAACCCCGCTGAAACAGTCGGGGCCTGTGCACAAGATGCCCGGGGCTTGTGCCTGTGAAGGCAAAGGAATCATTGCAAACCCTGAGTACGAAGCGAGTTCTGTCAGAGGCAGGACCGGTCGACGGAGTAACTCAGCTGAGTTGGGTAGCACCAACCCAAAACTTGGAGAGAGCCTGAGCGAGGCACAGAGCAAGACCTAAGGAAGACACGAGCCAGAGGAGAAAACAGGAGACTCAGCTTTGGTGCGAGGAGAAAACAAGGGAGGAGCGGATAACGAATCTGATCCAAAGTGGCTTTGGAAACAGGGGGACTCCCTGCAGCAGGAAAGTCACCCAGCTGAATAATGGGGAAGGTGGAGGGGCAAGGAAAGAGGGATTGCATTCCTCAAAGATGTGGAGAGCCCTCCAAGGATTCCTGCTTGATTGCCCAAGAACTGGGCTCCTAGAGAAATATCCCCATCAGGAGAACAGCCACCCAGTCCGCAGAAAGGCGATTGGAACTGGGGGAGGGGAAAGGGGAAATGAAGATCCAGCCACCTTCCAGAAGGCGAAAGTAACCCCCTGCCTATCCCAGCCCCGCCAGCCCCCGTCGCTATCCAGAGTGCAGAGGATGGACCTACAGACGTGCTGGCCCCTCCTCCATGATTCTCTCTCCCTGCCCCACTCAGGATGAGGCGGGCTGGGCGTTGGCTCTTTTGTCGTTAATACTGTATGCTCCCCACCATGAGAGAGGCAGGGGCAGGGGGTGTCTCTCTTTATAGATATTTGCAAATATAATATTTATAATATTGCATTGAAAAAATAAAACTTAAAAAATAAAATGAAACACCATGTGTGAGAGAGGGTGGTGGGAGTGGGTGGGTGGGAGAGAGAAGGAGAGAGTGTCCGTCCCAGCAGCAGAAGGCATCAGGGCCTGACTTGTTGGATGCCCGGGGGCAGGTCGTGCTCTTCTTCATCTCTCAGCCATCAGGACCCCCAACACGCACACACCCTCCCCACTGCGAAATCCCAGCACAAGTCCTCACTCCACAGTTCGATACAAAGAAGCTGCTGATGGGGATGTCCGCAAGTGGTGTGGGGGGGGGGGGGAGCTGGTTTCGTTTCTGGCCCCCGCCAACCCAGATCCGTCTGTGGGCTTCAAAGCAGCAAGGTTGGTCGTCCGTTCTGCCCATTCACTGCAGGAAAATGGCAAAGAGTTATAGGCAGGATGACCCCACCTCTAGAAATGCCCCCCACCCCTGCAATCCACCATTGCCATCTCTCAACTCCTTTGCTGTTTCCTTTCCCAGCTGCCCATTCCCCGCCCTACTCAGCACTTACATAAATTACCCTTTGAGCTCCCCAAAGTCATGGCTCTGTGGAATGTAAATGGAAGTTTCACAGGCATTATCTCAGTCACTCCTCAGAACAACCCTGTAAGGTAGGTCAGTATCGTTATCTCATATTGCAGACGGGGCTGGGGGCTGGCACTGAGAGAGAGATGGAGAGAAGCTTGCTGAAGGCCACCTAGTAAGTTTGTGGCAGAGATGAGATGGGAACAAAGGCCTTTCATGGCTCACAGCTCAGCCTCAATGCCAGGGGTACAGAACCCCTTTCAGCCTGAAGCTCTCTGGGGTGGTGGGGGGGTGTGGAGGGAGATTCCAGTCGTGGGTGGAGCTAAGGGCAAAAGGGGTGGGGCCAACATACCAACATTACTAGCCTATTTTAATTTACAGCTCTTACTGCCAGGAACTAAGCCTTAGGAGAGAAAACCCTTTGGTTTTTAGAATGGGGGGGGACTAGACGAAAGATGGGAAACCACCGATCAACTGGGGGTTAGGGGGAAAGGAGCAGCATCTTCTGGGGAGCCCCGGAGGTCCTGTAGCCCTGCTTTATGCCAATGTACTCCGCTCGACATGCCCTATGCATCCTGGCGGCCTCCCCACTCCTCCAGCGCCTTGCCTCCTTCTCCCTACTTTTGATTCCAAACGATACAGCACCCGCAAGGGGGGTGCAACAGGGTGGAAGGGGGGGTGCTCAGCCGGGTCGGGGCCAGGCGTGCAGAGAGGACTACAGCCAAGCGCTGATGAGAGAGGAGGAGGCCAGCTCATCACACCGAGAACAGGAAGGGGTGCCGATGGAAGACTGGGGGGGGGTGTGTGTGTGGCACAGATACCTGACCTGGCGGCTAAAATTCAGTGTCCACTACCCGGAACGCGGCGCTGCCTGTGGGAGAGGAGAGACTGTTCACCGCCCAGCCGCAGAGGACTGCGACAGGGGCTGCACAGTGAACCCGGAAGGTGGGACAAGATCATTTCCCCCATGACAGGGACATTGGGGGAGACGGGGAGGAGGGGTAATAGGCAAGGCAGGACCTTGTTCATGTGCAGTTTGCCCTTTTGGTGCTGCAGGACAGGACTCCCTGTTCGGGAGGGGAAAGGCAGAGTTTTGTTTGGGGCCAAGGCAGAAGATTCAACCCCGCCCTCTTTTACTACACCGGGACATAACCCACTGGGAAGTTCTCCTGCACAAGCCTCACTGAAACGAAGGGGAGCTGTGCCCCAGAGCAAGACCTTGCCCCTCCCTGCGCCGCCGCCGCCTGCGTGACTGCCAAGTTAGAAAGCAAAGGGTGGTGGGGAAAGAGCTGGGGCAGAAGTGGGTGGGGCTTGGTTCCCAGTGGGCGGGGCTGGAGAGCTGGGCGGAGCTCCTGGTGATAGGCCACAGTTGCTCACCTGATTCAGGCAGGGAAGCCGATCGCAGCCCCGTCTCTTTCTGTAACTGAATCTCCTTTAGTGCAAATATTGACGTTGCTGTGAGATGAGCAGATGGAAAGGGAAGAAGCACAGAGAGACACGTGAGACGACGCCTTTGACTGGGCCTGCTAGTCTGTAAAGATACAGTGAGCGAGCACTTCAGTTGCAGCTAAAACCAGTTTAGGGGTGGGGATGAGGGAACAGTCTCAAAAATGTTCCATGTTCCTTAACTTAAGAATTCAAATTGGTACGTCTCTGAATCCACATATTGTAAGCCACACTCCCAGTTAGGGATGGAGTGGGACTTAAGTGTCCCTCTCCAAATTGGATTTTCAAATATTGCAAATTCAGATCAATTTCAAATGCGTGCGAGTTTTAATGCATTTTAGTTTATTAATCACCTGCATTTAGTTAATTAATTGATTCAATTAAATATATATTTGCACATTACCCAAATCTCAAGTAATGGTCCCTTCTGAAATAGTGGGGGAAGTTTAACTTATAAATTAAAATAGTACTAATTGGTAGAAGGAAATGCCATTTATTGTGCTTGCAAAGGTGAAGCCTCTGACATTGACTGGCTCAGGTGGTGTGATGTTAAGGAAGGTTTACAAACATTCTAACTTCTTAGAGTATAAACTTTGCAGCAAAAATAGGTACAAAGTCCAATTTCTGTGAAAACAGATACTTGTCAGCTTTCCTGGGATTACAACCTCACACAAGACCCATGGAATGAGAAACTATAAGGGGAAGGCTAAGGATCAGAAAGCTGACCGTGATGAGATCCCAGAATGTATGGAAACGAAAGGGCAAAGAGACCAAGGCAGAGCTGAAAGAAAGGGGCAGATTAAGCAGTGGACTAAGGTACATGAACTTGAGAAAAAGGCAGATGGGTGAAATGGAGGTGTAAGGAAAAGGCTTCAGGACTGTGCTCTAGAGAACCAAACGGTGCAGACAGTTGCTAGGTCTAGATCAGGGGCGGGCAACTCATGGCCTCCAGAGGTTTTGACCTACAACTCCCATCGGTCCTAGTAGGTATAGCCAATGGTGACGGATCATGGGAGTTGTAAGCCAAAACATCTGAAGGGCCACAAGCTGGCCACCCCTGGCCTAGAACCTGAGAAGACTCCTGTCCCTTTAAGAGTTGCACAAGAGAGGGAAGTCTACCAACTGTTACTTCTACCATCGTTATGAGATTGTGACTCTGTACACCCAAGGGAACAGTGATGGGTAAACGTGTTGTGGGGTGTGGTGCTGAATTTCACATACTGAACTAACCAGCCAGTTTGTTAGCTGCAGGTTTCCAGACTTTAAGGTTCTATTGCACTAACCAGGCCTTTCCCAACCTGGGGTCCTCTAGTTGTTTTGGACAACAACTCCAAGGATTCCTAACCAGTGGCCAGGCTGATTGGGGCTGCTGGGAGTTGAGGTCCAGCACAGCTGGAGGGCACCAGCTTCAGTGGCTGCCGTAAAACATCAGAAGCAAAACAGCTTCAAAAATAAGCCACTGTGCCTTAATGCTAAGCCCCACCAATTAAAATCTGCCCTCCCACTTAATCAACCAAAGCTTTAGTTGATTAATCTACCACCTAAAGCTTGCAACCCCACTTAATAACAGAGGAAGCTGTGAGTGTGGGGAGAGAATGGGGGCCTCCTGCATGCCAAGAACTGACAGATCACAGCTTGTAAGCAAACGCTCATCATGCCTATCCGCACTCAGAGGCAATGCCACATCCCCTTCTATAAGTGTGTCTTCTCATTTGCCCGTTCCGATGCCCCATAGTACTGGCCTCCCATTCCGCCTCCCACCTTCCTCGGCCTGCACCTACTGTCCGGGAGTTTGAGGACTCGCTCTCCCAGACTGTGGAAGAACAGGTGCCGCATGGCCTCATCTGCAGAGATCCGCTTTCTGCCCTCAAACTGCATTTGGGGAGAGAAGAGGGAGAGGAAAAGAGAGAAGAAGGGAGTGAGAGATCAATGCCAGGGGCTGGAATCAAGTGTACAAAGCAGAGGTGGGCCACTTGTGGCCTTCCAGATGTTTTGGCCTGCAAACTCCCACTATTGGCTGATGGGAATTGTAGGTCAAAACATCGGGGGGGCGCACAAGTTGCCCACCCCTGCTACAAAGACATGTGTCTGCCCCATTGCTCCCACCAAGGAAGCCATTTTCACCACAAGAGAATGTAGCTCTGTAGCTACCACAGAAAAGCTTCTGTCAAGAGCCTCATTCCAAATGGAGTCCCAGTCCTCAAAAGAGAAGGACACTCTGGTTACAGATTCCCATCCTCTGTGATGGAAGTTGCATGGATTTCATTCCAACAAGAAGTGAAAACATTTACCAAGTAGTACGTTACGGTAGGGAGTCATCTGGATGGATCCAGATGGCTATTTCACCACAAGTTCTACCACGGAGTTTACCACACATCCCTATCCGATGCCTGTGCGGTGAAATCCACCTTCCCGCTTTATAGGATGAGACTGGCGACCGAGCTCACCCTGTCGGACAGCTTGCCCCAGGATTGCTTAGTCATCCATCCAGGCTCATCCAGAAGGCACCTGCCAAACTGTGAGGAGAATTTTAACACGCATCCTCACCTGATCCGAGACCCAGGGGAGCAGAGGAGTGGTAAAATCCTCCTCATCGTTTGGCAGGAAGTTACAACCAGCTTAGCAACTGTATTTGCCCCCTGGAGGAATCCCCGTTACTTCCAATCACAGATTGGAGGTAACAGCACGGATGCAGGAAGCAGAAGGCGCGGGGAGGAGCAGCTGTTCTTCCCAGCACTGGCAGAGTCCATTTGCATGGCGCACACTGCACTATCAACCGCTCCTAAAACATTTCATGTTTTCAACGATTTTAAAGTTGGAATCAAGCCTCCCCAACTAGTGGCTCACAGCTGTGTACTGTGGCCTGCCACCCAAAGCTTAAATGGCACCTCGGTTGAGCAGTCCCAGGCAGGCAGCAAAAAACAGGGAGATGTACAGGCTGGGCTGCCGTGTACAACTGATGCACGGTGCCAGGGCTGGTGGGTCACAAGTTGTCAGGCCTGTTCTGAGAACAGCAACAATGTGCTAGTCCGAGGCCTGTGAAACATGCAGGCCGATGGGGGACAGATTCAGAGGGACCCTAGCCCTTCGGCCTGCCAATCTCGCAGACTAACCACATAACATATTAGCACTAGCAGGTTGTGGGTCGCCCAAGGAGCGGGGAGAGGCTGAAAGTGGGGCAGTTACGTCTGTAGGAGCCTCTGTTCCCAGGGAGAGCCACCAGGCCCCATTTAATTCTTATCCAAAGGAGGACCACGACAAGTCCTTAAAGGTGAAGAAATGGATTGTCGCAGAAGGTTCCTGATCTATAGCCCACTTTGTCAGATGCCCTGGTTCTTGGAGGAGGGCAGGGCAGGGCAGGGCAGGCCTAACTACCTGCCATGACCCAAGAGTCCAGCAGTGACATGGATTCTGAGGGTGAAGAGCCAGTGGTGCCAACAGAAGAAACTCCAGGTCCGAGCACCATAGCAGAGCTGCCAGAGACCCCCAAGCCTAGCTCCAGCACCCCCTTCTACAAGAGCCCCACATTCTATGGAGCCGATGCGCCAATGCCAGCAGCGCACTAGGCACGAGCTCTTGGAGAGATGGAGGAGTGCTGGGCTACAGGTCAGAGGCCTGTCCCTTGAAGGCTTCCATTTTGTAGGAAAGGGTAGAGTCCGGGACTTTAGCATAAAAGGCTTCAGTTTGGTCTCAGACCTTGTGAAAGCAAGTTTCTCACTAGGAGCGCCAACTTCTAGCCAGCTTTGCCACCTGGTATTGAGCCCTGCGAGCTTCTGCTCGGTTCAGAACAGGACACTACTGTTCATTTCTTTAACATCTATTTGTTCAAAGCCACGCGGCACCGCTTCTCACCTGCAGCAGCTTCCCTAGGAGGTCGGCCCCATCATTGTCCAGCCTGCAAAGATCCAGGAGAGAAAAGATCCATCAGACCCATGACCCTTCCTTGAGAGAAATGGAAGCTCTGGCTGCTTCCTGGGGGCTGTGGCTCTCTGATGCTTCTGCTGCTAACCATCATCTTTCTAGCAGTTGTCATATGCGACATTCTTTATAACCCTTGGTCAGCAACTCATTTTTTTTAAAAAAAACAGGGGCTGTATTTAGAACTGAAGCAAAGGGCCAGCAACATTCCCTCCAGCTTTGGGAGCCAAGATCCAGGGAAAAGCTTTTTTGAGCCCCCTCCTCTTCTCTACATCCCCCCCACCCCGCCCCTGGGGTGAACCACATCAAAGATTGTTCGTTGGCCTGGTCAGTATGATTCCCATATTACAGAAGAAGAACAGAGACTGAGAGAGAGTAAACTGGCTATGACTGCACAATGAGTCCATGTCTGGCTGTCTCTTTTCTTTTCTAGCCTTCATGGTTGCAAAGACATATTTGAAAGTCTCGGGGGCAATGCCTGGCAGATTCTCAGAAGTATCGTACGCTCCTGAAGGCATGGCAGGTTTCCTCCTTCTCTATCCAGCAGCGCAGAGGCAGGCAGATAGACTTCGGGCTTATGGGATCTAGGTTGTTTTTCACTTGAACCCCAAGGCCCAACCAAAGCCAGGTGAAAAATTGTGGGGCAGAGGGTGGTTGGGAGCAGACATACTCTTAGAACTAAGGAACAGGGTTTCTCTGAGCACATCCTCAGCCCAGGAAAAAATCTACTGCAAATCCCTTGCCCAACCCCAAGCTTTTTTTCTTTTGCAGCAGCCTAATTTAGGACATCCCCAAAACCATTTTTGTTGTTGCTATAGTTAAATTATTAGGAGCTAGAAAACCGGAGCTGATTTACTACAAATTGCCTAGAGATCTACCAGTTGATCCAGATCTACCTCCTGTCCACCCCTGCTGTAGGTAGTGACTCCACTGGATTCTTGCCTTTCAGAGGCTGCCACATCCCACGAACTGCATGTTGACACTCACCTAGGGGCATGGTTGATCAGAGCCTCTGGACGGTACTTGGGGTAATTATAGGCTCGGAATTCTTCATTGGACAGGATTCCAGGCCACGTCTCTTCATTGGGCGTCCCTGGCGATGGAGAGGAGGAGCAGAGATCAGAAAAAGTGCAACTATGAGAAGAGTGAGGTGGCATCAGTCCCTGTGCAGCTGAACACTGCTGGCTAATGAAATGGGACTTTTAAGGAGCATCTATGTTAGTGCTACTGTTGTGACAGCTAGAGGCAGCCACTCCATTAGGGAGAGAGATAGGAAGCAGGGCCACTCCATTGGCTCTGCTGAGAGTCCGGCTCCTTTTGGCTCCTCTCCCTGAAGAGATTCCACCTCACCTTAGAAGAACTCTGTTGACTTTAAGAACTAGTGCCTGAGTCTGCTGTTTTCCCTCTTCCTCCCCTTTTCGATTAGGGCAGTGTATTTCAAACTGTAAGCCTGAAGGCAGGGACTGCCTTGTTTTTCTGTTGAACTATACACCACTATGGGAGCTTTTTTGGCTGAAGATGAGGGTAAGAACATAAGAAGAGCCACACTGGATCAGACCAAGAGACCATCTAGTCCAGCATTCTGTTCGCACAGCGGCCAACCAGCTGCCCACGGGAAACCCACAAGTAGGACACGAGCACAACAGCATCCTCCAGTCCATGTTCCCCAGCAACTGGTATACATAGGCTCACTGCCGCTGGTACTGGAGGTAGCACATAACCATCAAGCCTAGTAGCCACTGATAGCCTTCTCCTCCAGGAATTTGTCTAATCCCCTTTTAAAGCCATCCAAATTGGTGGCCATCACTATGTCTTTGTGGTAGCAAATTCCATAGTTTGACCATGTGCTGTGTGAAGAAGCCCTTCCTTTTATCTGTCCTGAATCTCCCACCAACCAGCTTCACGGGATGACCCCACTGGGTTCTACTATTTTGAGAGGGGGAGAAAAATGTCTCCCTACCCACTTTCTCCACACCAGGCAAGATTTTGTACACCTCTATCATGTCTCCCCTTACCCTCCTTTTTCCAGGCTAAACAATCCCAGCTGTCATAACCTTCCCTCATAGGGGAGATGCTCCAGCCCCCTGATCATTTTAGTTGCCCTTTTCTGTGCTTCCAGTAAAATAATAAAGAAATAATATTTGACTTCATTTTGTTTGTTCTTGACTGATCTGCATTCTGCTCTTTGACTGGAATCCACAAGGAAGGTCACAACATTCGTGGCAAGACTACAGGTGCAGCCTCCTCGCTGGCCCTCCTCCCACGCCCCCAGTGATTTCTCTCCAATGCAGCCCTGTGAGGTCTCGTACCCAATATCCGAAAAATGAAGTGCAGCTGCTCCTCAACTGTGGAGCCTGGGAAGAGCGGCCGACCTGTGGACATCTCGTAGAAGATGCAGCCCACACCCCTGTGGAGGAGAGACACACACGCAGGCATGACTGGCAGTGGTGATGTGATAGCAAGGACCACGTCCTTTGTGCTTTTAAAATACATGCCCTAATTTTGTTTTACATCTGTTATGGTACTCCGTCAGTCAGTTTTCAAGCTAATGAAAAAATCTACCATCCCTAATTCTGTCCCAAGAGATCTAAAATCCTGCACCAAGAAAAGTCAAATTCTGCAAAAAATATCCTGGCAGGATATTTACAACCCAAGTAAAAACGGGCTGTGCTTTTCCTCAGATGATTATTGCTGTACATATGGAAAACCATGAAAATAAATCCTTTCAATCGAGAGTGAGTGTTTTTTGCTTATGCAAATTTAAATTGCTGGCACAGAATGTGGGTTTCTACAGTGTGGCACAGGAATGAGCCCTGATGTAAACTGGGGAATCAGAGTACATTGTGAATCTGAAAAAAAGCATGAAGGGCATCCAGGGGGCACAGCATTTCTGCTAAATACACAAAAAACAAAAGTAGCCGTGTTGGCTATAAGAACAAATCCAAAATCCATGTTAGTGTAATAACTTTATTAGGCCAATTCAAAGGTAACCAAGAAATGATCAAGCTATTGAAATCTCCACATCCCTTCATCAGGGAGGATGGTGCAAAAAAGCAGGTTGGCAGGGGGAGAAAGGGGGAAAGCCTGACTGGATGCTGTAGTCATGATGTCTGCATGATCAGAATCTTAAGATAATATGGAGAAGGAGTGTTTGCAGACATTCAAATTGGCCTCTGCTAGGTGATGTGATGGTTTCAGGGCCCTCAGGACCACTGGGAAAAAGAAAAGTCACAGGCAATTGTTGATTCTCTGTTTTTTTAAATATAAAATCCAGCTGTTAACCCCAAATTGTCTCCATCCTGGGCGAACCAGACAGGTCCCTTGGTTCCAGACAGCCTTTTCTTCCCCCTATTCCCCGCTGCCAGACTGCTTTTTGTAACATCTTGCTTGATGAAGAGATCTGGAAATCTCGAAAGCTTGCACAATTTTGTGATCTTGGAGGTGGCCGAATAAAGGCTTTATGGTTTGGGGAATTTCCCCTAGACATGGCCCTGTAGAGGGTGGCAACCACTGCATTGTGGGGGAGATCCACTGGCTACAAGCCACTGAGTCCTTACCACATGTCAATCTGTGTGGAGTATTCTGTCGAGCCCAACAAGATATCAGGAGGTCGGTACCAAAGTGTTACCACCTCATTGGAGTAGGTCTTGGTGGGAATGGATTTTGCCCGGGCCAGTCCTGGGAGAATTAAAACAGCAACAAAATTAAACATATTTATTAACAAAAGCCAGGGTTACTCTACAGAGCAGAGCTGATTTGTACTCACCAAAATCTGCTAGTTTGAGCTCCCCTCTCTCATTAATAAGCAAGTTCTGGGGCTTGAGGTCTCGGTGCAGTACCTTCTGACGGTGGCAGTAGGCTAGGCCACGCAGCAGCTGGAACAAGAACAGCTGGAAGCAGAAATAAAGCCACCTAGGTGGGTTTCTCCAGGTACACACCATTCTCCCCTACTCTACAACCAGTGATGTGTGTGTATGCTGTGATTTTCCAGGACTAAGTGAGGCATTCTACTGTACTTATTAACTCAGAGGATGGGATGGATCTGGATTTAGTCACGCTTAAAGCAGACCCACTGAAATCAATGGGACAAGTAAGTCATGACTCACTTCAGTCCCATACAAAACGACTGTTTTTGAAAATGTATCTGATTTGTACAACTTGTTCAAATGACAGAATTTTCTTGGGGAACTCAACCTCCTTTCTGAATGCGGTTCCAAATCAGTTTGATGGCATCACCACCTATAACCAGGACAGCATCACAAGAACACACAGAACCCGAGGTCATCCTATGAAGCTGACTGGTGGGAGACTCAGGACAGATAAAAGGAAGGACTTCTTCACAGAGCGCATAGTTAAACTATAGAATTAGCTCCCACAGGATGTAGTGATGGCCACCAATTTAGATGGCTTTAAAAGGGGGTTGGACAAATTCCTGGAGGAAAAGGCTATCAATGGCTACTAGTCCTCATGGCTATGTGCTACCTCCAGTACCAGCGGCAGTGAGCCTATGTGCACAAGCTGCTGGAGAACATGGGCGGGAGGGTGCTGTTGTGCCCATGTCCTGCTTGTGGGTTCCCGGTCAACAGCTCGTTGGCCACAGAATGCTGGACTAGATGGACCCTTGGTCTGATCCAGCAGGGCTCTTCTTATGTTCATATTGGGGCCCAGCTCACTTTCGTGCACTGGAGAGAATGCCCACCGATAATTGCTGGAGATGTGGATCCCCGGAGACACATCTGACCCATCTAATGTAGGACTGCCCAATAGCAGGGACAACATTTGCATGTATTCATGTATTCAGATGGACCTCAGCTGACTGGGCCCACACCCATAATAAGGAACCTGGGGCTAATCAGGGCATTTTTAGTTGCTCAACATGTGATCCTCAGACACCAGAAGTGTAAGTCTCTGCAGAACCCTGAGAGAAAGGTGGAAGAAGTGCGAACGCAAGCCACCTCAGAGCATATATGAGGCAAGAAAATCTGGGAAAACGTTGAAAAGATCTGGGGTGGGTTCTTGGAGCTATAGACATCTAGGTGCCATGTGGACCAAGCCAGAGGGGAAGTGAATTATATACATTTCAGTTACAAATTAGGAGTGCATTGTATGATGCATGTATATTTTATACATTTATATCTCTATCTATATATACACATACATACAAGCACACATACACACAACACTTTCTTTTACTTATTCAGTTGTTATTATTTTATTTATTTTATTTTAAAATTATTATTAAGATAAATATCTGTAGAAGGGGGGAAGGGACATGGGCGGGGGGGTACGGACGGAAGGGTCCATGGCTCACTGGTAGAGCACCTGCTTTGCATGCATAAGGTCCCAGGTTTGATCCCCGGCATCTCCAGACAGGGCTGGAAAAATTCCTGCCTGAAATCCTGGAGAGCTGCTGCTGCAAGTCAATGTCGACAAAGCTAGATGGACCAAAATGGTCCGACACAGTATAAGCCGAAAAGGGGAACTGGGGATCATTTGTACATGTATACAATTGAAAACCTTTTAACAACGTGTTAGGGAGAACAACCAGAGAAGTATCAAATTCCCAAAGGTGAGGGTAGGCCATGTGGTACCCTGTAGATGTGGGATTTATGGGAGTTGTCATCCAAAACATCTGGAGGGCACCATGTTACCTACCCCTGCCTAAATGGAATCTCATGTTGAACTGGACCTCTGCCAGCTACGTCAGTAGAGTTGCTTGAGATAAAGAGACCCAAGCAAAAAGATGGGGGCCAAGCACTTACCTTCACATTGTGCATATTTATTACGTTGCCACAATCATCTAGATACTGTTTCAGGTCTTTATCCTGGGGGGAAAGGAATATACAGGATTGGCATCTTTTCTCTCCAGGGTAAGTTCAGTCACTCAGGGCACAAAAAAGCCCTACGGTGCCCAGCACCCCCCCCCCCCCCGCCAGCACGGGTGGCTGGGGAATGCTGGGAGTCATAGGACTTCTTTCTGTCTAAACATGCATAGCATTGCGGCCTCAAACACATTTACTTATATACAATTAAGATTGCAATCCTATGCATAGTTCAGTGGGCAAAAGTCCCTCTGAACTCAATGGGTCTTGTTTCTGATTAAATATGCCCAGAAGTGCACTGCTCATCGTAAAGACAATGGGGATGACCCATCCTCAGGTGGGCATAGCGTTCACAGGAGGATTCGCTGTGGGAGTCAATCCCAGCCAGACCTCTGTGCTGTGACCAGTCCAGCAACCAGGAGGCCTGTGTGCGCCTCCCTTCTCCCCATCCTGCCCTCCCTCTTGCCCCAAGATAAGACTTCTCGAGCTAGACTAGCTTGGACCGGAGAGAGAGGGAGGGCTGGATGGGGAGACGGGAGGCACACACAGGCCTCCTGGTCCCCTTATTTGCCCAGCACACGGAAGGCACATGCAAATGGGGGACAGGGCACCACTGAGTCCTATGGTGAGCCCTCTATGTGTGGGTGTTGCGCCCATACTGGCATGGATCGTGTCATTTGCACAACTGATTACAGTCGTGTTGCGCTGATCCAAACTGGCCTTTGTGGCAAAAAATTCTAGGATGGGTTAATTAGGTCCCTTGCATACGAAATATCAAAACTTTCTCTAAGATCCCTTTTCCTAAAACAAATTCCTTTGCTTGCCAAGAGGCTCTCCTTACCCCAACCCCCCAACCTGAGCTGTTGCATCACCGGGGTAATACAGTAGCTAAGAGTGGGAACAATGAGCTGGGAAGTCTCTGGTTCGATCCTCGCTTACTAGGTGGCTGTAGGCAACGCAAGCCACTATCTCTTGGGCCATGCCCTTCTAATCTGAAATAAGGAGATAATGATAATGGCCCACCTTACAGGCTTGTTGTACTCATTACAAAGATCACATATGTGAAGCACTCTGCATTGTCAGAAAACCTTGATACAAGTGCTAAGCATTATTATGATCATTACTATGTTTCAGAGAACTAGGTCCCACCTAAGCTACAACATCTTCCCGCTGAAGTGGTGGTTCTGGTGAGGGTGCTGCTGAGAATTCTCTCAAGAGCTCTTGAGCTCCCTCATAAGACTACAATTTCCAGGAATCCTTGGGAGGAAGCCATGACAGCTTGATGTGTAAACACCATCTTTGTTTAAAATGACTTGGCAGTTCTGTATATGGGGGCCGATGCTCAATTTTCTGCACACTTGGGAACTGGATTTCAACTCGTAAAGAAAGACAAGTTCCAATTTATTGTGTCCCCCCACCACCTCCCCTCCACCATTTACTCACTAAATACTCGAAGACAAGCGTGAGGGATTTCTCTGTATGGATGATATCATGCAGGGTCACAATGTTGGCATGTTTCAAATCTTTTAGAAGTGAAACTAGAAGAGAAAGAGAGAGAAGGAGTGGGGGGGGTGACACATGGTGAGACCTGCATCAGAAGCACCTCTTAACCGTCTAGTGCAGCCATTCCCAAACTCTGTGCTAGGAAAGAGCTGCTCACCTGCTGCACAAAACAAAATAATTCAATGCACCTGCAAGCCCAAAGGACACAACCAGGGAGGAGGCTGCCTGCTGTGTCCCTGTATGATTTACTGCTCTGGCCTTGCAGGTAATTCTGTGATGAAATATTAGAAATTGACTTTTATATTCATAGACAAGTGAGAGTTGCTTCAACATGTTGCGCAGTGTGCCCCACCCCTCACCTGCATCACCAAAGTGTGTGTGTGTGTGTGTGTGCGCGCGCGTGCATGCACAAGCACTGGGAGGAGACTTAGTTATAGAAGGGTGTCACCCAGCTTCCACCTTCCTAGGACTCAGTTCTCCAGAAAGTCCCCAGGGACCTGGTCCTCTGCGTCCAGAGGAGTTCAAATTGCCATCCTTGGACTCTGTGGCCTCCAGCCATGAAGGTACTGGCATGTCACAGGCAATCCCATGTCATCGCAGCCCAAGGCTGCTAAAACAACTCTTTAAGAGACTAAGGCTGCTAAAACTGCCCTTTAAGAGAAGAGGACTTAGTCGGTGTAGAGGTGGGGCTAACCAGCCTATAGGAAGCTAAACCCCTACTTAAGGCTCAGTCTCAATCTGCAGCTTGTTGGAGCAACATACAGACAAGCTCGTCTGGCTTCCAGCCCCACTCAGAGCTCTGTGGTGCCGTCCTGTTCCTGTCTCAACGAGAAAACGGACTTGCCCCAAACCTTGGTAAACCCTTGATTGACAGTAGAATCCAGTAACCCAGACCTCACCAACAACGCTAAGCCCTTGCCACGATAGAGCCTGAGCACAGCAGTGTGTGGCTCCTCTGCTTCTGCCTCACTCCTATCTCAATGCCTCACCAAGGACAGCAGAGTCTTTCCCCTCCCTGTACATTCAGATTGGGTGGGGGGATATTTCTGCCCTCTTGAATTTTGCCTTACAGGCCCGGCTGAGGCAGGTAGAATGGGAGGGTCAAGAGCTGCAGTCATATCCTGAGCTCCAGCAGAATTTAATTAATGGCCTCACTAGGCTGCATATATATTTGCTTAGTGCTTCTTTCCCCTCCCATTCCCTCCATGTGACCTCATGCATGCACCATTGCACAGTCATCCTTTTTTCTGTTTTGAGGGGGTTTGGCCCCCAAAGGTGAGGGGTTTTTTTTAATCGACTTTTGCAAACCTCAAGGTTCCACCAAGCCTGCTGATACCTCCTTCTTGTGCATCAGCGGTGCCATTTTGGCTACAAAAGAATCTGCACGCACCTCTGAACATTGCTAATAGACAGAATGATCAGAATGTCATTTCTGGCTCGGTACCTCTGTCTGCCACATCTGATTCACTCAGAGCCTTACCTACCCTATATGAATTTCCCTGTACTTCTGGCTGCTAAAAAAAATTCTTCCGATCGTCGCAAACATCTTAGATGACTACACTTTGAGTTCATCTAAACCAGGTGTGGGAACCTCTTTCAGCCTGAGGGCTGCATTCCAGTGGTGGGCAAGGCCACAGACAAAAAGCAGCGTGGCCAAAATACCAGCATATTTTAGCTTAGAGTTCTTACTGCCAGAAATTTAGCCTTGGGAGAGGCATTTCAACCTTTTTGAGTAGGGGAAAAGCTGCACAAAAGCCAGGAAACCATCCAATGATCAGTGGTCGTGGAAAAGGGGTGGGGCCTTCTGGGGAACCCTAGATGGCCGGTTTGAAACCCCAGGCCTAAGGTTCCATACCCCTGACCTAAATTTTCCATATATAATTATTTTATGCACGCCTACAGCTATTTGGCTCACACAAATTGCTATGGCCTTCTCTGCTTTCCAGCGCTTTCATGCTATTTGGCTGAATATATAAATGTTAATAAAGAAGGGTTAATAAATACATGCCCATTTATTAATTTATTTAACAGATTTCTTAGCCGCCTTTTAAGACTGTGGTCTTTCCAAATACAAACCAGTATAATTCCATATCAAACAAATGATAAAAGCGCCTTAAATGTAAGCTTTTTTTTTTTTTAAGCCATACAAGAAAATACTACTTTGAATTACTAACAGCAGCAAATACCACAATGCTTTTTCAGTTAAAACCCAGAGATAACACGGATGTGTTTAAAGCCTTCTTAAAAGTGACCACAGACGGAGCCAGAGGTCGACATACCTTCCCGGATGGCTGTGCAAGGCGCTCCTTCCTCGTGCTCAAGACGGATCTCCTTCAAGGCCACCAGGTTATCAGTGAGTTTACTCTTTCCCTTGTAGACAGTGGCATACGTCCCCTGAAGCGGAAGAGACACAGTTGAGGCTAGTAGACCACCACCCGATGTCAACTTGCCTCCCCCAACCCCTGAACTCCCCTCTAAGCTGACCATCAGTTTATTTTTAGCCACTCTCTGAGCCACCACAGAAGACATTTCATCCCCCACATTGGGATGCAAAACTTCAGTTCCAACACAGTTATTCTTTCAGCTATGCCTTTGTCCCCCACCTCCCACCCTTTCCCCATACCCATTCCACCAAATTCCTCCTCTGCAAAATTCCTGGGAATGTATCTCGGAATCCACCTTTCTAGGCCTACTTCTCACTGTGATTGTAAACCTATGTCTGGGTTATACCACTTCAGACTGCTGGGGGGGGGGGGTTGCCTGGTGGAACACCCCTCCATGTCAAGGGGAATGCTAGGCTAGAACCCTGCTCCCCAAAATCTACATTTCTAGGTGGAGGGGATTTATTGTATAGGGGAATGTTCCATCATGTCAGCCCCTATAGTTTGAAGTGGGAGAGGGCAACGAGAGGGCCTTCTCGGTGATGGCTCCCAATTATGGAATTATCTCCCCAATATGGACCACCTAACATTGTTATCTTTTCGGCGCCAGGTGAAGACTTTTCTCTTTCCCCAGACATTTGGCAGCATGTGATGAGTTGTAATTGATCCTGTATATGTTTAATGTTTTGGCTGATTGCTCAAAATTGTTTTAGATATATGTTGTCTTTGTGTATACTGTCTGTTTGTGTGTGTCTTATATTTTTACATTTTGCATATTGTATTTTTAATGTTTTAATCTTTGGTAAACCAGGTGGCATAGAAATGTAATAGATGATGATGATAATGATGATGGTGAAGTGGTAAAGCCCAGACACAGGCTTCACCATTCAACAGGCCACAGTTTCTCCCCTTTAGTCTGACTGCAATCTACCTACTCCAGCCTTCCCCGAGCTGGTGCCCTCCAGATGTTTTGGGCTTCAACTCCCATCAGACCCAGCATGACCACTGATCAGGAATGCTGGGAGTTGTAGTCCAAAACATCTGGAGGGCACCAGCTCAGGGAAAGCTGACCTACTCAGCCATGGTTCCTCTCCTTCCTGTGTCACAACCTCATTCAGGGCAGTAACAGGGATACTCTTGGCAGCCACAGGGAGAGCAAGGGCTGATTCACTGGAAGTACAGGATGACAAGGGCTGCTGGTCTTCTCCGTGGCAAGATGGGGAACACAGAATTAGGCAAGGGTCCCTGACTACACTATTGCAGAAAGATGTTCAGCACCAGACTGGTTTGAGACCATTGCAGGGAGAGGAAGCAGCAGTCTGGTGTCCCTCCATCATGCCTAGCTACAGCTGAGCTCCCACCCCACTCCACCCCTGCTACTGACTGCCACTGCTGAGGCCATCCAACAAAGAGGAAGTAGCAGCCCTTCCATTGTATTTAGATCCAGCTACATGACCTGCTAAACTTTGCAACTAGTGCCTGAATTTTTCCCCTCCTCCCTACCAATTCCCTTTCCTTTTGTGTTGTGCCTTTTAGACTGTAAGCCTATAAGCAAGGACTGTCTTACTTCTGATCTTGTAAACCACTCTGGGAGCCTTGGCTGAAGGGTGGGATAATGCTTTGAATGAATGAATGAATGAATGAATGAATGAATGACAGGAGATTTTCTGGTCTGCAGGGGAATGATTTGCTCTTGCTTTATAACCTTCAGAGCAGTTAATAGAATCCTCTTCTCTCATTCATCCTCTTAACAGCCCTGAGGTGGGTCATTAATAGGCCCATTTTACAGATATGGGATTGAGGCTGAGATACAGGTGAACATGGAGCTCTTGGTGTTAGCTGCAATCCTGGAAAATGCCAGATTCCATGTATTTTGATGTATTCCAAATGCATGTACTAAGGAAGGAAGGACCTAAGAGTATTCTTGAATTTAAACCAAGAACTCCCAATTCTAAGTCTCTCTCTACAGGACTACACCCACTCTCCCAGATTGACTGGATCAAATCCACTGTGAGAAGTGCTATTGAGATGGCAGGTGCTGAAGTTCTTACTGAAATAAATGGGCAAATATACCAGACTGGTCAAACTTACTGCTCTTCGTGGTGTACTGGTTACAGTGTGGGATTAGGACTGAGGAGATCCAGGTTCAAATCTCTGCTCGGGAACCCATGGGCCAGGCACCCTCTCTCAGCCTAATCTACTTCATAGGGTTGTTGTGAAGATAAAATGGTGAGAGGGAAACCATGTGTACCACCCTGAGTTGCTTAGAGGAAGAGCAGAACATAAATCAGCAAATTAAAATAAAAAAATAAGCATGGGAATGAAGATTTCTCAGCTGCCCCAAAATAAGGTGGGAAGGAGTTATCCCAGGTGCCTCCTAGACTGGAATTCTGGGAAAGCTCTGCCTTCCTGCCCACATCCAGGCTTCATGAGGATGGTCACAGCACCCACCTCTCCCAGCTTGTCTAGTTTCACGTACGTCTCCAGCTTCCCAAAACCGATCTCCGACTACGTGAGGAAGCACAAAGAAGCAGAGTGTGAGCAGCGGCCCTCTTCCAGTTTGGGGGGGGGCGGGGGGCGGGGCTGGAGAGAGAGAGAGAGCCAGCGGGAGCAGCAGTTGCAAGTCTTCAGCTCTTGCCGCTGCTCCAATTCCAGCCAGGGGGGACAGCAGGTGGCAGAAGGGGACCCGGGGTGTGGGGGAGCTATGACTTACCAAAGAGACTCTACGTAACCGTCTGCTCAAAGGCTTGTCAAAGAGCGGGCTGTTGAGGGTGAGTTTCTCCAGGTAGCCTTCGGGCAGCCGGATGTCAGCCGGGAGGGACAGGCGCTTGTTAATGTCCTGGAGAGGAGAGAGAAATTTGAGCAGCCTGGTTACCAAGCCCCCAAAAGTTACATACCTGGCAAGATTTTTATTTGCCTGATTTTATTCGTAAGGGCCTCCTCTTACGAATAAAAAGCAGCCTAGTAGAAAACAAATGTGTAGGCTACAAGTGCAGTGAGCTGGCAAAGGAGAAACAGAGCACTCTACTTCCCCTTTGCTGGTCCGCTGCATTCCCGTATGGAGAAAGAAGCCCCTTCCCCTGCAGCCAGTGTGGAACCCAAGCAGCCTGATGAAAGAGGGCCAGAGGGCCTGATCGCTCGCTTGCACTGATTTTCTGGTCGCCAATAGCAACCAGGTGTGATGAAATACAACTGTGAATTTGGTCTAGTTTCTGAGGGATAAAGCCAGAGCCAATGAAACACTGCTGCCCTCCTGTGACTGGCATGCTCAGCAGAGGTGACCAGCACCTGAGGCCTGCTGAGGGCTTGCTCTGCTGCAGTACCCATTCTGAAGGAGTCTCTTCCTAAGGGGACTCTCAGCACGACCTCTTCAGGTTTTCAGAAGGGCAGCAGTGGTCTTTCTGTTCCTCAGGACATTTGGAGGTGCTGGCATGGATTTTATCTGCCCAGTTTCACAGGGAGAGTCCTGCATGTGGGACCTTGAAGAGGTCACCAGGAAGGGCCAACTGGGGGAGCATGAGCGAAATCAGTCTACAGCCAGGCATTGCTTAACTTCTGTAAACCACCCAGAGAGTTTCTGATATGGGGTGGTATAGAATTGTTGTTGTTGTTGTTGTGATTCGCATGATTTTATCTGAAGTTTCTTGGTGCAGACTTTGAATATTCCTGACCACTTAAGTTGCTCTTTTAGGAGGAAGGAGAATGGAGCATGTGAATAGAGCCATCTCTGTACACATCCCTTCCACGATCCTCTCCAAAAAGAAACCCAGGCTAAAAGGGAGACGGAGAGCCTCCACCTCCCAGCAGGGGCTGCCCTGAACTTTCCACCACCACCTCTAACACTCGCACCTCGGTGGAGATCTTGCGTGTCGGGTTGTTCCGCATGCGCACCCGGACTGGAGATTGCACCTCATCAGATGACGTGCCCGACGCCTGGTCGCTCTCACCATCTGAGCCCATCTTGAGGTCTTCATGAACGATTTCTGCACCAAGGAGAGACGGTGATGGAAATACCAGAGGCATGGAGAATTAGTGGCCTCCTTCCTCTCATCCGATTCCCTCTAATACTTCTAAAACTGACCTTCAGGGAGCAATAAGACCTCAATTTGAAACCACTGTGTAAATTTTGCATGTACGGTGACTGCAAGTCTGAAAGTTCCCTCCCTTTTCTTCCTGGCAGCCCCCATCCCTGAAGTCTATTCTGTGGGAAATGCTGTCCCTAGACTTTCCCCCCACGAACAGGAATAAGGCTCAGTCTGCACACGCAGCAGACAGTGGTGGTAGAATGAACTGCTCCACGCCAAACTGTAAGTGGAGAGCTGGTCAAATTTTTTGAATGCCCCCTTGAGTAAAACCTCCCTGCAAAGAGAAAACCAGCACAGCAGGCAGAGGCCGGGGCTAGAACTTTTCTCCCTGATGTACTAGTTCTCCATCTGCAGGGAATTTTTCAGTGGCGGAGCATTCAAAAGTTGTATCCTTCACCATCAGTCTGAAGTTGTACAGCCCACTCAGCTACCTCAGCTGCTGCAGGGATAGACCTAGGTTAAGATCCAACCTCTTTGGATAACATAGCCCACCCAATCAAGTCTCCCTCTCTCACTCCTCCCCCTTGCAATCCAATAATATTATTACCCACTTCCAGTAATTTGGGTTGATTATCTGTAGAAACATTTTCATATCATGTCTGCATATGAAAAGTCCGCATAGTATTTAAGGAGCAACAACCCTGCAGGGTTAACACCCAAAGGTTTGGGTTTGTTTCTTCAATGACTCCATTTTTAATATTGCGATTCAGAAAAAGAGACTTGCCCAAGGCCATATAAGAAGCCCATGGCCAAGGCAGGCTCTGAACCCAGATCCACACCCTAGTACTCCAGGCACTGCATCACATTGGCTCTCTGGGTTTTTGGACCTCATTTTAAAAGCAACAAGGCCCTTAGAACCTGTGTCTGATGGAACTGATTCAGTGTCCTTTTTTAAACAATGAGGTGTATGCTGATTTCATGTCAGTGTCACTCCTGAGAATCTAGAACAGCCTTCCCCAACCTGATGCCCTCCAGATGTGTTGGACTACAGGTCCAATCATCCCCACTCATGCCGACTAGGGATTATCGGAGTTGTAGTCCAACACATCCCAAGGGCGTCAGGTTGGGGAAGGCTGTGCTGGAAGGACAGAAAGGTGATTTATACTGAGCCAGGCCTCAGCCTTCCCCAATCTGATGCCCTCCAGATGTGTTGGAATGCAACTCCCATCATTCCCAACCAGCATGGCCAAGGACCATGCTGGCTGGGAATGATGGGAGTTGCAGTCCAACACATCTGCAGGGTACCAGTTTAGGAAAGCTAGTGTACACTGACTGGAAGCAGCTCTCCAGGATTTCAGGCAGGGGTTTTGCCCAGCCCTACATGGAGGTGCCATGGATCGATGCCTCTTGCATGTGGTCTACCACCAGCCCCCTACCCTTCCCTGAGGAGGGCTCCCATGAGCCTTCATGAAAATGACATGAAGCGAAAAACACCTCTCATCAGTCAAAAAGTGCAGCTGACACAATAGCAGGGCACAGGCCTTAAAAGTTCGTGTTGACAGCACCCGAAGCAAAGCTCACTGGAAATAAGGCCCAGAAGTCCTCGTCTCCAGCACCCTTATCAAAGTCCTCCTGGAGCCGGCCGTGGAAATT
The DNA here is from genome assembly GCF_057233095.1 of Heloderma suspectum. Lineage (NCBI taxonomy): Eukaryota > Metazoa > Chordata > Lepidosauria > Squamata > Helodermatidae > Heloderma > Heloderma suspectum. The sequence goes on from NC_139459.1 coordinate 175,726,208, forward strand.
CAAGACCTTGGACTCCTTGCTTAAGGGATTCCCAACTTGGAGGCAGCCCAGCTTGCTGACGAGGGGCCCAAGGGAGTAACTCAGGGGTGGGCAGAAAACAGATCTCCAGATGTTTTGGACTTCAACCCCCACAAGCCCCTGTTGGCATGGCCAATGGTCACATATGCCGGGAGCTGAAGTCCAAAACATCTGGAGATCTACTTTCTGCCCACCCCTGGCTCCAGAAACCCTCTCTTTAGGCCAGTCAGGACTGGCATAGGCCCCTACCCACAAGAGTGAGCTGTTATGGGCACAGCAGGAGGTGTGATAGTCACCTAGTCGGGTGGTGCAGTTGAGGTGAGTGCTCAGGCTGCGGCTGATGGCCAGGCGGGGCCTGCGGAGAGCGCCTGCGTAGTGGTGCAGGAAGGCATGAACGCTGCGGGAGGTGCTGGGGCGCACACTCTTCACTGTGGGGCCTGGGGGGGGGAGGGGAAGAGGGAAGCCCATGGATGGACAAATGGGCAGACAGACGGGGGTGGATGATGGGAGGGAGACGGGGAGTGCAGGAATAGAGGAGTGGAGGGGGCATGTGGCGAGCGAGGAGGCGGAGAACAGAAATCAACAAGGAGAAGAAGGGGTGTGATGGGGTGGGGGGAAGACACCAGTGAGAAGCAGCAGCAGCCAAAGTGGAAAGAAGGGGGGGATCCCAGGGAATGGGCCAAGTGTAGGAAAAATGGGGAACCAAGGTAAGAATATGCACCAGCAGCCCAGCACCCCACCCGCCCGCAAAGGAGGGTTCAAGGAATTGAGGAAAGAAGGGGAAACACATCCAAGGTGAGAGAAGAGGTACAAGGGAGAGGAAGGAGAATCACAAGCACACTCCAAAGGAAGGGGTGACACACAAACAGATGCACATCGGGGGGGGGGCACACAGGTAGAGGAAAGGAAAGGGGAAGATTGAGCCCAAAGCAGACAAAACAGAAACCAAACCCACAAAGGGGGAGGGAGTGGCCATCACACAAGTCCCAGCGCCACAGTGGAAGGGAAGAGGAAATAAAGCAGATACACAAAAAGAAAAGAGCAGAGAAAACAAACGAGAAATATGAAGGAAGGAAAAACAAAAGAAAAATCACAGCAGAATGGAAATCAAACTTAAAAGTGAGCCCTCAGCAAGGTGGCATGAAGGGGGAGGGGGCAGAGGCAGGACTTACCTGAGAGGGACACCTCCTCCCCACAGCTGTGAGAACTGGAATCATCCCCACCCAAATGATGGGGGGGGCAGGACATTTACAGTGCTACAATGAACTCAAAGAG